>NC_132816.1:9218814-10468814 GCF_048594095.1 Paramormyrops kingsleyae
GTTTGTATGACGTTTATATCCCAAGAAGTTCCGATGCGTTATCTGCTATTTCTCCCAAATATCACGTAAAGCAGTGAGAACTGGTTTTCAGTTAATTTGCCTGGTAAAATAAAGTTTAAATAAATTACATAAATGCTCTAATAGTACACATAAGGTAGTGGTTTATATATTGTTAGTTACTGTAATGTTGCGCTGCTTTATTTGTTTAATCGTCCAGTCTGTGAAGAGATTATTTTGCCCCTGAGGCTATTCCATTGGTGCGGCCCCCCCGCAATACCTCTGCGCCCCCCAGTTTGGGAACCACTGGGCTACGGCATCATTCTCTGTGCTGCTCAGGCAAATGCTGAAATTTATAATTGTTTTCAACAGCTCCGTAAATGAATGACATCACTGTAACAAAAATATCTGTCGATTAGCTATGTGAGTTATTCAGTTACTGTTAAAGGGAAACGGAAACGTTTGAGGAGTATTGATCAAAACACAAACGCTACATGGCGGGTTCTGCAAACTGATACTTTTTGTGCTTCCATTTGTTATTCCGAGTCAGAGCTGGCTTGTGGTATTCGGTTCACTTAGTGGCTGATATTTCGTATCGGTCATATTCTGAGGCACCCAGCCTCTTTCCCTACAGCTGACTCTGGATGCTCACTGTAGGGCTCAGCTGCCTTACTCAGGAGTATTAACTTTCACAGCAGAAAAGTCACCCAAGAACTAAGCTGAGCCACACATGACACACACACACACACACACACGCACACACACACACACACACACACGCACACATACACACACACGCACATGTAGGGTATACATATCCTTATGGGGACCGCTCATTCATTTCAATGGGAAAAATGCTAACGCTAACTATGACAACCTTAACCCCTACCCTGCCCTAACCATAATCATAATTAACCTAACAAAATACAAGAGTTTTTGCATTTTTAGTTTTTTCATAGCAGTCACCGATTTTTATAAAATAGAGTTTTCCCTTATGGGGACCAGGAAACCGGTCCCCATAAGGGGAAAAAAACGGATATTTATCACGTTATGGGGACATTATGTCCCCATAAGGATAGGAAAACCCGCTCGCACACACACACACACACACACACACACAGGTTTGTAAATGCATCTTTGTGGGGACTCTTCATTCATTTATAATCGGAAAACTCTGATCCTAACTTGACAACCTTAAGTCCTAACCATAAGCAACAAAACAAAATATGAGACTTTTGGCACTGTTAGTTTTTTGATTGTATTCACAGATCTTTGTGGGCTTTGTGAGCTCCGGAAAGATGGTCCCCACAATGTCAAAATAACAGGTTTTTATTACATTGTGAGGAACATTTGGTCCACACAAAGCAATATAAACATAATCCACACACACACACACACACACACACACACACACACATATATATATTCTGCTTATCTCTGATGTGTAGCAAGAAGAGTGGGTTAAATGATGGTGAAGGTAAGCAGAGCGTAAAGACCAGTGACAGAGGAGAGGGGAGGTGTTCTTTGCCTGTTACTAAATGTTCTGCCAGGCCACTGTGGCAAATCTATCATCCTGTCCATGTGAGTTGCATTAGAGGCTATTGTTGTCCACTGCCTGAAAGCATTCATGGGCTGTGTCTTACCAAATGATATGAAATACAAGCAGTGATATCCGGACTAATGTGACACTGCCCAGAAGAGCACAGCTATGAGGACACCGAGCCCTGAAAGGTAAAGGATATATTCATGTGGTAGGGTAGCCCAGGCTGCCAGTGCTGTGCAGTGACTCTGTACCACTGTCTCAGAAGAAGGAGGACCTCTGCTGGGGGGGGGGGGGCACCATCTCCCCAGCTGAACACAGACGTTTACTGAACATCACAACCAAGGTATGGAAATGTTCAAAGTGTCCAGTTTATCCTTCTACTACAATTACTACTACAAGTAAGAACAATAACATAAACAAAGGAAGGGCATGGCAGACCAGCAAGTAACTCTGTCATGTTACACCTCTAAGGTCATGGGGTCAAGGCTGAGCAGTGCGTTTGTAGTATACACATTTTATTAATTTATTATTATTATTATTATTATTATTATTATTATTATTATTATTATTATTATTATTATTAAATGTTTTCAGTCAGGATTTTCAAGCAATAATAATATCATGCTAACATTGACAGAACCTTTCTTAAAATTTAAAACGTGGAAATAACGTTCCACTAACATTAAGGTAACATTCTCTGCCAGCTTAGAGAAGACCTTCAAATGATAGCTGGGTCATTCTCTGAGAGACGGGTCTTCTACCATGAGACAAAGTAGCCATGCTTTGTTTGGGGATGGATACCCTTCAGCACTGAATATTTTCATAGCCCACATACTTTGTTATAGTGGTGGGGGGGTAAAGATATCAAATGACTGGCAGGCTGCAGGGAGAATGCTGAGCAGTAGATACGTGTACATTCCCCATTAGCTACACGTCTCAGATAAAGGTCTGTTCTCCTTGCTTTTGTTTGAAAGCAGAATGTTGCTTGGAGTAACAAACATTCTAACCAGCCTCCCCCGAATCTTGTGCAGGCACTTGGTATGGCCCATCCCCTCCCCGTTCTGCTTCTCTGTCCTCCATTGCATTAAGTCAGTGACATCATCACTGCTTCCTTGGCTCTCATTGGTCACTGGTTACATTACAAGCCCCTTGTCCCCTCCCATTCCCTGTCCCTGCTGCAGAAGGTTTGTGAAAGGTGTGTTGTGTGTAAGACATCCTTCATTCAGTGCGGGCTCGTGGGGTGTGCTGGTCCCTCTCCATTCAGGGCTGGGGAAAAAGACCCCCTAGATGTGGAATGCACTGAAGTTCTGCACCAGTGGATTTGTGGTTGGCACTAGTGGCTGGGAGCCGGGGGGTGAGGGATCCAGTTTATATTTGGAGAGAAGGTATAACAGCAAGAATCATGCTTTACATCTGAGAACCACTGAACCCGGTGACTGGACCTTGCTGAACTTCTCTGTGGAAGATTTCTCCGTTTTAAGGGGGCGGCATTTATCTGGGGCCTGAAACCTGCACTGGCTTTGGCCTGGGATTGCTGGGCGCTCTGGCCAGCATGATGGAGTTTGAGCAGGCGTCTGGCTCAGAAGGCCAGCTCTCCACCGACCCTGATGGCAGCCCTGCTCAGGTGCCCGCTAACTACAACCAAATGGAGGGGCGCTTCAAACAGCTTCAAGGTAGGGGGCCGAGAGCGCCTGCTAGCTGCGGGCATCTCCTCCTATTGGGGGGGGGGGGGGGGTCAGAATCACACCGTACTCCCCCTCACAGTATGAGAGTGTTATATCACAGCAGGTTCTGCTTTTTTATGGAAGATAATGTGTTTTATTAGTGGACATTTTAAGACAATAGATACTGGAATATTTAAGCAAAGACATTTCGTCCGTTCAACGACTATTCGTAAAAACTGAAAACAAAATGTAATTCTGTAATAATAATTTCTAATTCTTAAAAGTAATGCACATTTTGCTATTTCACCTGATTCAGGTATTTGTGTGTGTTACAGTTTTTCTCTCCATCTGTACATTCAATTCTTAGAAGGTCCCAGAGAACGAATATTATGTTTTTTGTTTTTTTTTTGACATTTTCGTTTTGGTTTTGTGAAACCTTCAAGACATTTTAGCCTTTAACACTTGCCATTCTCCTTAAAGTGTGCTGGCTGTATGCATGGTGGCTTGCTGGATAGGGCCATTACTCCACGCCTGTGGGGTCATGGGTTTGAATCGCACCTCTGCTCTCTGTGTGCAGTTTGCATGTTTTCTCACTGTCCAAATCCGTGCAGTTTGACCAGTTGGTGTCTCCAAGCTGCTGGTGGCATGTGTACCCCGCACTGCGCTGGCATCCTGTCCAGGGTGTGCCCTATGCTCCCTGGGACGGGCTCCAGGTGCCCCCACAGCCCTGATAACGATAAGCAACTGGAAGGTGTTTTACTGTCACATGTACACAATACAATGGAATTCTTACTCAAACACTTCCTGCCAAACAGTGCCAGAATAATGCAAAAACAGTAAGTGCTATAATTAACAATAAATAATACAAGATAAATTAAAATGGAAAATATAGCACCATAGATATAAAAATGGGTGTAACTAAATGTATGCATGTGTGTAGCAGTGATTTTGTATGATAATACTGTGTACAGACAGGGTGTGAATGTGCATTTAAAAAGAGGTCAGCCTCAGACAGGAACCCCGCCCCCCATTCCCCACCCCCCCGCCCCCCACTCCCCACCCCCCCGCCCCCTCCGCCCCTGCTCTGCTCGAGGTGCTGACAGCCCCTCATTTCATATTCCTCCAAAACAATAGCAGATGCTGCAGCTGCAGGCTGCGTTTGTGAGCTGCCCATTTTCACATGCCTGTTTGCGTTACATGCCGTCCTGTCCGGGACCCTCTGTTCTGATGTCTGAAAATGTGCTTGTCATGGAGGGTGGGCAGTTCCCACAAAAGTAAAATGCATGTTTACTCATTTATTTCTGTATTATTATTAATTATATTAATAATAAACACAGGGATCTAGCACCACTAATAATACCAATGGACTCCTAATAATAACAATAGTCCGTCCATCAATTTTCCAACCCGCTTATCCTACTGGGTCGCGGGGAGCACGAGTTATGGGCACGAGGCGGGAAACAGCCCAGGATGGGGGGGGCAGCCCATCGCAGGGCTCACTCACTCACCATTCACTCACACATGCACACCTAAGGGCAATTTAGTAACTCCAATTAGCCTCAGCATGTCTTTGGACTGTGGGGGGGAAACCGGAGTACCCAGAGGAAACCCCATGACGACATGGGGAGAACATGCAAACTCCACACATATGTAACCCAGGCCGAGACTCGAACCCGGTGTGAGGTTACAGTGCTAATCACTGCACCACCATGCTGCCCAATAATAATAATAATTATTATAATAATAATTATAATAATAATAATAATAGCAACAAACATCAGGGGCTTTTGATCAGGGGGTGCCAGGCTCTGAGGGGGCGGCGATTTGCCGGCCAGTTTCACTGGCAGTGACGTTTACCCAGGGTGCAGTATCGGCTTTGACCGGTACTGCATGTGATCTCTTTAAACATCTAAAAACCAAATATAAGACTGTGATGGAACTGGCCCCAGCAGCACTCTGTAACAGCCCACTGCAGTGTTTGTTTGTGATCAAGCACAATGTTGTAACAGCCCACTGCAGTGTTTGTTTGTGATCAAGCACAATGTTGTAACAGCCCACTGCAGTGTTTGTTTGTGATCAAGCACAATGTTGTAACAGCCCACCGCAGTGTTTGTTTGTGATCAAGCACAATGTTGTAACAGCCCACTGTAGTGTTTGTTTGTGATCAAGCACAATGTTGTAACAGCCCACTGCAGTGTTTGTTTGTGATCAAGCACAATGTTGTGATGGTGGTATGCGGAGAGCGTAGTGTTTTGCGAGGCGGTATGCAATGTAAAAGGTTTATGAACCACTGATTTAGATAGATTAGATGGCCTACAAAATATGTTTTAAATCACAATAAAATTCATAATAATTTTATAATTATCAAAATATCGTTTTCCCCCATTTTGTAAAATTAAAATATTGCATATTGTTCTTTAGACATCATGCTTGTTGGTATGGGTATCAGTGAGATCCATAATAATAATATTTCGTATTTTTGCCTGCAAAACATCATACTTAGTGTCTGTCTCAGGTCTGTTCTCCCATTATCCATCTAGAAAGCATTATTACCAGATTCTCTCCAAATGATAACAGTAACAAACAGCACTTGTAATTATTCAAAAATGATGGATTCATGCATCAGAAGCACAGAGATGTGGATGAGCTGATACCTCTGTTGGCCTTTGTGTGCTTTGCTGTAGTTACCCAGAAACATTCCCGTTTTTGAGCCTCATTCTCAGCCGTACGATGTCGATGACGATGGTGATGATGAACAGCACGAGGCACGTTTCTCAAATATGGAAAATTTCTCTCTTCTTAATAAGCGACCTGCGGGTCATGCTGACACAGTACAGCATTAATTGCCCTCTTTCATCCGCAGGCTGATTATTCCCATATCCATGTTTTAAGATGATCTTTATATTATAGTGCAGCCTCTGCGTTGTCATTTTGAAACTTTTCTTCTGTGCTATTACAATATCATTATTTTTAACGTGTCAGCATTGCTCTTTTATTAGATTGGCTTGTACTTTGCTTTGCTTGTGTGTGTTTATATATGAAATTTTAAATATAAAACAGGAGAGTCAGAATATCTTTCTTATATTACACTTGTCCTCCTCTTAAGAATATTATTTTTGAATATACTAAACATTGGTGATGTCTGTAATTTTATGTCAGCAATAAAATTTGCATAGATTCTCTGTCTTGTTAGTGTGAGAAATTTGCACATGGAGTCTCTTTGTGGTCCCACCGTTACCGTGGTAGATGTGGGGATTTACTGTGTTTTGGGCTTGGGTCGGCACTGGGCTTGGGAGGCTGGATTGCATGCTCGCCGCTGACACTGGCCCAGCTGGACTGAAGCGCTGCTTTTGTCCCGGGGGGGGGCTGCACTCCGCCAGCGTGCCGAGGTCCATCTGAATGACCTTCTGTTCCACGGCTGGCAGAAATGCCACCCGAAAAAATGAGAAGCGGCAGGACTGAAAGAGCCTTTGACAGAATTGTGGAGTGGGGATGTCAGAGCGGCCCAGAACAGGCCTGGGGTCCTGCCGCTGTTTAGCTGGTAATGTGAAACAGTGGAGGAGCAGAGCAGCGACTCTGCTGTGAGAGTGAAGGAAAGGGGAGGTGAGATAAAGGCAGAGCAGGCAGAGCAACTCCAGCTGGGAAGGTGCTGCTGTGGCACTGGGTCACCTGCAGGGCGGCGTCACTGTGCTACGTTTATTACTTTTTATTATGGGGGAAAATAGTCCAGAATGGGTTGTTGTTTTGCAGGAATATTGCATCTAAATATCATGTGGATTTATCTCTCTAGAATAAATGTGAATTTGAACTGTGACTGATGTTTGTCAGCTGGAAGCGGGAATATGAGTATAAATAAATCCTCCAGACACGGCATTTATACCAAGCGGCATTTATACCAAGCGGCATTTGGATCACGATTTCCTGAAACATCGAGTGTTATCGTTTTTAAACATTACTAAGTATTCAGGTATCATGTATTTCCTACGGTGAACGTACGTGCGATTTTATTCATCATCATCACCATCATCATCATTATTCTCTGTCCATACCTCCTGCTGTTGGTCCCGGTGGCAGCAGACTGAGCAAGTCAGTGCAGACGTCTCCGTCTGAGGCCGCTGACCTCAGTTTTCTTTGGAGGGGGCAGTTCCCAGTGCAGCTGGGAGGTATAATCCTTCCGGTATGTCCTGGGTCTGCGCTGGGGCCTCCTTCAGAGGGAGGTGCTCGGAACGGCTCACCTGGAAGAAGATCAGGTAGCTTCCTTGTAAGATGCCAGAAGCACCTCAGCTGGCTCCCCAACTAACCCTCTTCAGAAACCTCAGTTCAGCCGCTTGTACACATGGCCGCGATCCTTTGGTCGTTAATTCATGGCTCATGAGCATGGTGATGATCAGGATGCAGGCTGACCTGTAAACCTTTCAGCTTAACTGAAATGAGCAATGTGCCCTTGTGGGCAGTGGTGGCTTAATGGTTAGGGAAGCACACTTGGATTTGAAAGATTGCAGGTTCGAATCCCCGACCAGCACGGCACCACTGAGGTACCCTGAGCAAGGTCCCGTCCCCAAGCACTGCTCCCCGGGGGCTGAATTAGCTGCCCCCTGCTATGTCACGATGTCACATGTGGGTTAAATGCAGAGGACACGTTTCGTTGTTGTGCACTGTGTGCTGTGGTGTGTCAACACTGACAACTAAATATAACTGCCATGTTTATCATCATGGACCTCTGCAGTGCCTACAAAGCTGCTACCATCAAATGGATACATGTGCCTTTCTTACTGTCACTCAAGGTACTTAATCTCCTTCACTAAGAACCCCCCCCCACCAGAAAGTTCTATGGACTCAGATTTGGAAGTTTTGGTTCTCATTCCTGCCACTTCACACTTGGCACCAAACCACACGTCAGTTCTAGAGGTCCTGCCCGGTTGAGATCAAAAGCATGAGTTCACCTGCCAGACCCATTCTGGATGCCCCTCCAGCCATAATCATAAACAGAACGGGACATAAGACTCACACTTGCTGGAAGCCAACAACAACTGTTTACAACTTTAATTGTGTGAAGAATGTAGACGCAACTCTTACTGCATTCATGCAGGGACCGCATCCCATGCAGCAGCAGCCCTGGTGTCCCACAGTCCTGCAGCACCCCCTCTAGTGTAGGCTAGGGCATGCAGGGTCATACACCTTCTCTAACCCCACAAAGCACATGCATACTGTATTAGCATATTCTCACGCACCCTCACACAGCTATGCAGGCGGGAAGAGCTGGTCCACTGTTCCACAGACTGTTTGGAATCCGCATTGTTCCTCCTGTATCCTCAGTTCAGCCGCTGGGTGGAATGTCCTTTCCGTTACCATGGCATTGGCTTTCCCAGAGAGGCTGAACAGTCTGTTGCCCTAGAGTAGTATCACAGTCTCTGCTCCCCCTTTTAAAAACAGGGAGCCACTACCCTGATTTCTGCTCCAGAGCTGCAATTTTACACTTTATTTTGTGTTATATGTCATACATGTAAATTTAAACACTAGGTGGGATAACAAAAGTGATTAAGTGGAACTACTGATGCTGGATGTCACCGCTAATGCTGACACTGGATGTCACCACTGATGCCATCTCACACCTGATGTCACTGCTGATACCGTCTTACGCCTAATGTCACCACTGATGCTGTCTGACACTGGATGTCACCCTCCAACGCTGGATGTCACTGCTGATGCTGTCTGACACTGGATGTCACCCTCCAACGCTGGATGTCACTGCTGATGCTGTCTGACACTGGATGTCACCGTCCGACGCTGGATGTTGCAGCTGGTGGTTTCTGATGCCTGATGTCACTGCTGATGGTGTCTGACGCTGGATGTCACTGGTAATAGTGTCTGATGTTGGATGTCATCACTGATTCCATCTGATGCTGGATGTCACAGCTGATGGTGTCTGAAGCCTGATGTCACCACCGCTGATGGTGCCTGATGCTGGATGTCTCTGCTGATTCCATCTGCTGCTGGATGTCACTGCTGATGCCGTCTGACGGCTGATGTCACCGTCCGACGCTGGATGTTGCCACTGGTGCTGTCTGATGCCTGATGTCACTGCCGATGGTGTCTGACGCTGGATGTCACTTGGTAATGGTGTCTGATGCTGGATGTCATCTCTGATGCTGTCTCGCGCTGGACGCTGGACGTTGCCGCTGCTGCTGGATGTTTAATCACATCAAATTCATCGATAAACAGTGATAATTGACTTCCAGGCCAGTTCATTAGGAAGCATTGTTGCCTCACACCTGCAGGTTGGAGGTTCAAATCCTGTTTTTTCTGTGTAGGAGAGGGTGTCTACAGATTTCCTCCTGCGGTCCAAAGACATGCACATACTGTAGGCTCACTGGAATCTCTAAATTGCCTGTAGGGTGTGTGTGTGCCTTGTGGTGAACTGGCCTTCCCAGTAGGGCCTTCTGCTTTATGCCGCCTGGGATAGACACCATAAGCATACCCCAACGTGCATATCGATGACTGAATGCTTCCCATCTACACTTTACCTTTGCTGCAATCACCTTGTAGCTGTGTCATTTTGGGTTTTTCTCTAATAGTGCAAGTGTACGGTGTGTCAGTCATTTAAAACCCCTTAACGCTGCCAAGGCCTCCCCAGCCCCCCAGACGTTACTGCACCCGCTGGTGAGCCCTGAGCCCTGAGCTACACTGGCTGATAACGGATCCCCTCTCCCTGCCGGGTTTCCTCTGTCCTGCTCCTCTTTACTCTCACGATCTCTTGTCCTGTCTGTTTTAATTAGTCTCAGTAGCACAATGTAATGGCTGTTATTTACTCCCTTTTCTCTTCAGTAACCCAAACCCAGAGTTAGGATGTCTGTATATTTGCTTATGGTGGGTTTTCCTGTTTTCTGCAAGTAGGTTAAATGTTGTTCTTATTTCTGAAGATGCATGATGAAGGCTTATGCTATAAATATGCTATAAAATTGGCTGATTGATTTAACATGCCCTCGGGCTGGATGCAATTTTGACTTTTTATGGTACATTGATATATTTTCAGATATAGATATAGGATGAGACAGTATCATTTATATCAAAAAACTTTTATCACTGCCGTTAGCATGATGGCTTACTGTAGTTTGAAAACAGGCTGTCCAGCGTATTTGCCTGTTATATAATGTGATTTTGTTATTCTATCCGTGATAGGAAGCCATTGCTTGTTTGGCCAGAGCAGTAACCCCTCAGATAACTCCTGTGAGCTTTTGAATTCTCGATTGTCCTTCAGCCGTCCCGGGAATGCAGGAAGTCCGGCAATGAATAATTGATTAGAAAAATGCTCCACGCTCATTGTTCGTGCCCAAACATTGGCGCGGAAGCCACAGGTCGTGGTGGAAGACCCCCCCTTGCCTTCCCTGGATTGCCATTGTCCCCACTCCCCCACCCCCCCCCCCCCCATGGGAGCTTAAGGAACGACATCCTAGGAATGATCCGTGTTGCGCTCAGTGTGGAGCCAGTTGGAGGAGCAAGTGAGCGGTTGATTTGCCTTTTGTGAGTGAGAGGGCTAAGGCCGGGACGTCCACTTTAAGGTTAACATCCCACAAGCAAGGCGCCTTTGTCTGTCTGTGTGAACCTAGGACCTGAGCAATGAGCTCTGTGTCATGCAACATGTTATATACACATATCAACAGGGGAAAAGACAATTCTGCCAAGACACTGGCATTCGACTATCATGGAAAAGGTTGAGAGTTTAGTAAATTATGTATTTAAGATGTAGAAAAAACTAATAGTAATTCTGTTGATATCTGTTGATATCTATTATTCTAAGTTTTTAAATATGAGTTAAGTTGCTTAGCAGTCAGTATTAAAAATTCTTTGATTGTACAGATAAGTTCCTTGCAAAAGTTAAGCACAGTTCAGAGTCAGACAGACCTGCAGAGAACGGACTGGAAGTGCTGAGGCGTATGATTCCTGTTTGGGCAAAACCAAGGTCAGACTTGGCTCTTCTGACATAGATGTAACAAACGGGCCCTTAACTCTGTACTCCGGTCTGCAGTGTGGGGAATTTCCACACTGCTCCTACCTGAGGAAATCATGGACTGCGATCTGCAAAGATTTCCTCACTGTGAAGGGAACTGGCCTTGGCTCCAGGGTGTATGCTTTGCTTAATGCCTCTGGGAACTTTGAGGGAGACTTGGGGCAGGTTTGTATTTCCTAACATAAACAGCTACAAAGAAAACACTGTTTGCTTTGAACATAGGCAAGAACACATAAGACATACTGTGCAAGTCTGCAAAAATGTCTATAGGTAGTGCAGTCTACAAACAGGATGGAATTTGGCTGTTATTTCATCAGAAAAACACTTTCTCATCTGTTTCATCGTACTCATGAGAGGACTGATTCCATTCATCATTAAAATACATCTGCCATGATTTGGAGCACTGTTGAATTTTTTGTTTCTGTGGCCCTTTTGGTTTATTAATACAATATTGTTGGGGTATTCTAGTGATCTTTAAAAATGTCCTGTTACTGAAATATAGTATTTTATTAAATGCTGGGGAAGTAACCAGCCTTTGGCTCATGGAACTGAGCTTGGGTGATTAAGGTAGAAAGAGTTGGTTCTGTAGGTTGACTAGATCCAACCCCCGCTCAACCTTTGACTAGAAAGGTGGTTTAAGTAAGAGATATGCTTCTGCAAGAAAAAAAAAATCCCCAAAATATTGAGAGGTGACACCATGATCAGAATTTCATCAAGAGCGCAATCATGCATAATAAAATCAACTGGAACAATATCCAGTATCCAAAAAAGCTGGAATTTATATTAAAGGAACTACAGAAAACATCAGAAGCAGACTGACACACAGAGCATCGTAACTGTCGAGGTTTGGGGTGAAATGCAGCTTACAGGCTTTGTTCCTGTTGGGTCTCATCATATCTGCTGTATCAGATGTGAGACATTGCGAGATTCAGAATCTGAGTTGTTTGCATTTCCACGGAAACCACCCAGGACTGTCAAAGGGAAGATAACAGCTGGGCATTATCAATACACCCCCCCGCGTGGCTTCCCCTTTCCTGTTCGGCGGCCAGTCAGAGGAAGATTTTCTATGCAAGTGTCCTATGGAAGCAACTGTGTTTACACAATGACAGGATAGATCCCCGCCCATCCTCCGCCTGAACTGATTTATTTTACTCTTCAATCTTTGGACTCCTGGGTGTGGTACTTTATGCTTCTGGTATTACATGCTATCTTGACATTTCGTGCAGGAACCAGAGTTACACACAATCAAGTTGGGAGTTTATTAATAACCCTGGCAGTTTAGTTGGCCATGAATGAATGAATGAATGAATGGACAGACAAACAAACAAATAATCAAAGAAATAAATAAATCCAGCAAGCAAGCTGTGGTCCATAGCTAGCTGTTATTGCCAGGGTCAGATTACAGTACATTGTGCCTTTTGCCCTTTGATCTGACAAAGCAAGCAAACGGGCATTAATTAGCAGTGCCTAATGATGTCTCCAGCAACAGTGGCCTTCCTGCCAGGGTGCTCTTCCCTGACCTGCCTAAAGGACTCCTAATTGGCTGCATGCAGAGGCCAGCAGGCCTGTCAGCTGATATAATCACTGGGATAAAGATCAATAGGAGGGAACCTGTTTTTTTTTTTTGTTTCATTTTGTCTCAACAGCATATTTGGTTGAAGTTGCTGTTTATGGAAACTGCAATGCCATGTGTGAACTTTGATACTCTGCACTGAAATATACTGTTAATATTAATAGTTTAAACTGAGCACAGCAGAAACCTATTGTTTATTGGTAGGCTAATTTGTAGGGTAGTTAACATTTTCATATGACATTAAAAATGTGCTTTATGACAATGTGACTGTATGATCAGAGCAGGATGCAGGCCCCGCCCTCCCTGGTGGGGGTGTTCCTGGGCCCCGCTACACACACATCTGCCTGTGGGCTACAATCACAATGGTGCCCTGACATAATGCTGAAGCCCCTTGTGTATAGTCCTGTGGCAGTAGCTGTATTAGTTGTGTTGTATTATCAGCCTCCCTTTGAAATTTCGTTGGACAAGTACTTCTGCTGAATAAATAAATATGAATTTAGTGTTTAGTCAGTTTGCTGTGCCAAAAAGGAGAGCTGCGATCACTGTATTTGTAACAAAGTTCAGTGTGTTTTTCATACATGGAAATATTTCTTCTCTGAAATTTGGAACCTTTTCAGTCACGCTTAATGTGAAGAGTGTGTTGGAGACACATGAAGACAGCCACTGTAAAGGGGATATGAACACACACCATCGAGGTTGTGTTAGTGAAAGGCCTTTGACTTGTTCTTCAGCTGTGGTTTGTGATGGGAATGCCCGTCACCCACGCCTGGGACACGACCGTGACAATGTCTGTGTCTCCTTCCCAGATGAGCGTGAGGCCGTGCAGAAGAAGACCTTCACCAAATGGGTGAACTCGCACCTGGGCCGTGTGTCCTGCCGCATCACCGACCTCTACATGGACCTCCGTGACGGACGCATGCTCATCAAGCTCCTGGAGGTGCTGTCTGGGGAGAGGCTGGTAGGTTACCTCCTGTCCCCTCTCTGCTTGATATTTCCCAAGAGCCTTTGCTGTGCTGGATTTTATCAGGACAGTCAAATTAAATTATCCTGTCCGGGGCTCTGTCATGTCATGCCAGAGCAAGACTGAACAAGGACACAGCAAGCAAGGTTAATTTGGTTAATTTGGTTAATCTGGTTCTGCTTTACAGTCAGGAGAACACACTGCGTAACGTGGTTAAAATACGTGATGTAGCTGTAACTGATGGCCCAGAAACTAAATGAATATAAATTGCAGAGGATGGTGTCAGTGCTAGAAAGGTTACATCAACCAGCTTCATCTGATATTATTAGACGATGAAAAGCACTGCAATAGTCTGTTTACTGGATTCAACAGAAGAGTTTGTCATTAACTTAAAAAACCATACAGGACAGATATGAAGAAGGTATGGAGCAAAGACCATAACAAGAAATGCATGAAATGTGACAAATTTGACATCTGCACTTACTAATTTGCTTCTATCATGTTAATTGGAGATTGTTGTCCTTATAAGGGCATAAGCAGTGCGATGCATAGCCATTGACAGAATGCAGTGAAATGTTCCTGTTGGAGGCAGTCTATGTCCGAAAAGTGGAATAGCGTCTCGAATGTAACTGCTCTACCTAAAAGTTCTGACTGAGCTGAACAGTCTGGTTGTGATTAGAAGGCCACGTACTGGAGTTTCCCCCCCTTTGTTTTCATTGGCTCATGTACAGCATTGTTTTTCCCGGAGGTTTGTTCTCAGGTTTGTGTTGTATACGTCAGGCCGTCTGCCAGCTTCAGTCACATTACTCAGATGTGTAGGATTTATTGTCAACACTCATACATCCTAAAAGAACCCAGTCTCTGAAGCCAGTGCCTGGCTAAACGGGAAACTGGAAAGGCAAATGGCAACCTCGATAGAGTGACAGCGGCCACTGGCTGTATGGGAGAGCAGAGTGACAGCAGTCACTGGCTGTATGGGAGAGCAGAGTGACAGCGGTCACTGGCTGTATGGGAGAGCAGAGTGACAGCGGTCACTGGCTGTATGGGAGAGCAGAGTGACAGCGGCCACTGGCTGTATGGGAGAGCAGAGTAACAGCGGTCACTGGCTGTATGGGAGAGCAAAGTGACAACGGTCACTGGCTGTATGGGAGAGCAGAGTGACAGTGGTCACTGGCTGTATGGGAGAGAACGCACATCTGTCTATAGAACACTGCTTTGGACCTGTAGCAAAGTGCGATGAGAGTCTGCGAGAAAGGTCCTCAGTGATATGGCAAGAAATGGCCAAGGGCACAAAGGTGAAACTGAATATTTCAAACTGCATGTGAGCGTTCCTTTTGGTGCTGTCCCGATTAGCACATCATTTAGGTAACGCCACCCCTACAGTTCCTCACAATGACGGCACCATCGTGCTCTGGGCTTTACTCTTTATTAGCAGTGACTGTCAAGCTTGTAAAAATTGAAGGAGGAATGGACAAGAACAGGCAGAATATGGCCAAATGCTGAAGGAAAACCCTGATTCAGTCTGCTGAGGACTGGGAGGGAACCCAAACTCTAACTCAAGGCTAAAGCTTCCCTGGAGCAGCTTCAGAAGCAGGGAGTGTGTCCTAGAATAACCCAGTGAAAGTCCTGATCTGATCCAACTGAGAATCTGAATCTAACTGGGTGTCTGTGGTGAGGCATGAACACTGCGGCCCACCAATGATCTCCAGGTGACTCGGAGAGAGCTTAAAGAGATTTGCCAACTAGAACTGGACACAGAAACACTTAAAGCTGCAGCTGCAATTCAAATCGTACATGGAAAGTAATATTAAAACATCATTTTGCTATCTAGTAATAGTGGGCAGCATATTTACAGTTTGCTAATATCGATGGGGATCATTGGCCCTTGTGATTGTAAGGTGGCACACGGCTGTGGGGTCATTTTAATGCATCTGGGGAGGGTGTGGGGACATTCTGCAGTGATAGGGGGTCAGGGTTAAACTGGGTGGCATGAATGGTCAAGGTGGGGGCCTTTCTCTAGCATATAACTCCACACTTAGGACCAACCGATAAGGGATGTGACACACCTTCGCATCCACACCTCGTTCACCATACTGATAAAGCGATGCAATATCAGAATTGCATGTCTTGAACTCTGATTCTGGAACAAAAGCCACCAATTAAAATTCCTGTAGTAAGCCTAGTTAGACATTGCTACCTGTTCTGCCCAGAGTGTGTCAGACTAAGGCTGCTGCTTGGTGGACTTCAATGTGGAACTTTATGGCGTGTTAATAAATGGGTGGTGTGCAGCTCAGCCAGTTATGGATCTGTGCCAATGTCCGAAAGGTTGTGGGTTCAGATCCCACCGCTGGTAGGGTTGTTGCATTATTATGTTTCTCATACCACCAGTATGCAGGTGGATTTCCTTCCTCACCTTTGTCAGAGTGGAGTGAAAACCAAAGAAAGCTGCAGCCACCGTCGTTCATTTCCATGTTTCACTGCCTGTAACGTTTTTATAGAGTATTCCTTGTCATCGTCGCCGTGTGCTTTGGCGCATGGTTGCCACAGTGCCCTGGCATTGCATGTGTTCAGCGTGTGCTTCCTGCCAGCTGTGCCATAGCGTCACCGTGTGCAGGAAGGGCCCGGCTGCCCCCTCCACACCTGCGCTGCCACCTGCTTCTCCATTTGCGCTGCAGTTATGTCGCCCTCTAGTGGCCATGAGGGGACATGTCTAATCCCTTAAAGTTCCTCCTTCCATTTTGTGCTTTTCCTTCTGATCTCTTTGCATACAAGGACATACGGGATTTTATAGTAGACTTTGATAAATGACAATTAAGTTTTTTTTTTTTATAAAAATAGTTTGTCAGGAAATTTTTCAGTTGTTCCTCAGTACTATGCAAAAGCACACAGTAATTTAGCCAGCAGATGCACAGTATATTTACATCTAAATAGATTCTGAGGCATAAAATAGATTGGGAGAGTAAAATATGTACAGACAATGTATATTTTGCACTTATATAGTGTTTGTACATACTGTACTCTCCCATTGTATTTTATGCCTCAGAATCTATTTAATTGTATATATACCGTGTATCTGCTGGCACATTCCAAACTAAATCTCATTGTACTTACAATGACAATAAAGCATCTATCTATCTATCTATCTATCTATCTATCTATCTATCTATCTATCTATCTATCTATCTATCTGTGCTTAAAAGGCAGTCAAAACAAACGTTTGTAGAAAGGTATTAATCTGGGTAGTAAGTGCACTTTTGCTCAGAGCAAACACCACAATTTAGCGTTAGAACTTGTCAAAATTAAGAGTAACACTCAAAAACTACAGTGGAACCTCAGTTCTCCAACTTAATCCATTACAGAAGTACAAGAACTGATTGGTTGAAAATCACGTCAATTTTTCCTTTATGAAATACTGTAAATTAAATTCATCCATTCTAGTCTCCCAAATGATTGCCCATTTAAACCTGTATAAATACATACCTAATGTTAAAATCATAAATAAATAAATAAATTTTAAAACCTATAAATACATTAAATATTTTAATGTACTGTGGAGAGCTAATGACGTACAGTAGGTGGAGAGGAGGTATGGAGGGATGTTATTGTTTGGAAGGGGAGTCACTTTCCATAAACACCTCTGGTAACTTTCCTTCTGAACACCTCTATGACGCTTTGTAATTATTTCCTTTTAAGCACTATCGTGGTTCTGACAACTTTCCTTTTTGGTTTGTTGCTATCACATACCTTCTTAGGGCCCATGGTGGCTTATTTAAAAACAGCGACAAAAGCAAAAAAAACATGAGAATATTCACAGCAAAATTTGGCGGAAATGTTCACTATGCGAGTGTTAGCAGTGCACTGACGCATTATATTTTTACTATATATACTTTTATTCAGTAGTATTTATATGTAGTATTTTCTATAGTCACTGTGTAAATGATTGAATGTTCCCTCTGAAGGCGTAGCTGCTTTACATGCTATAATAACAATAAATGGCTTCTAATTTTTTCTAATCTTTGTTTATGCGTAGAAAGATGTGTGCTTTCTCAGAAAGCTTTTAGCATGAAAGGGTGGTTGGTCGACAACCGAAAATACTTCCACAATGAAGACATTTTTTAACCAAACAATATGGTCGAGAACCACTTTGTACAAGATGTGAGATGTTCAAAAACCAAGGTTCTACTGTTGTAAGAATCTCTTCTGTTCTCATAAAGGTTACTGATATCTAGTTAGATGGATAGATGAAAACTGCTTCAGTTCCCAAACCTCTCATCAGGGGCACCTCAGCTATTCCATGTATTTGTTAAATTTCCCCATTAGCTCAATTAATTAATTAGTTAAAATAGTTGATGGGTTGTTGATTAGCTATGCGAGGTGCGTTAGTGGTCGAGTCAAGAAATATATGGGAATATTGGATGGTTGCCACAAATACAGGGATGAGTTTAAGAGAGGTTTTGAAATGGCTAAGCGAACACACTTTGACAGGCATAGTTTTCCACCAACATGAAGATCATTTAAACATAGATTTCTTTGCCTGTCAAAGACTTACACAGTATTGTATATAAGCTATTTTTGGTCATTTTTGATCATTCTGTCCTCCCCTATCTGGCCCAGATCCGTCCCATTAATAAATATAATATAATAGAGCTTCAGTTGCCAGATGCTCTGTACTTCCTTTGCTGTTCCGCAGCCCAAGCCAACGAAAGGCCGCATGCGGATCCACTGCTTGGAGAACGTGGACAAAGCGCTGCAGTTCCTCAAGGAGCAGAGGGTGCACCTGGAGAACATGGGCTCCCACGACATCGTCGACGGCAACCACCGGCTCACCCTGGGCCTCATCTGGACTATCATCCTCCGCTTCCAGGTGGGCAGGACAGTGTGTGGTCTGGGTTGGTGATGCAGTGATTTTTATTGTGTTTCAATTCAGCCAAGTCTTATTGATGGAGCTTATCAGCAATTAAAGTATTTTACAATTTGTTTGCTAATATAAGGGAAGCAGTGGTTCAAACTTGAGGGAAAATTGCCTGTAAAAAATGGTCTGACTTCTGTAATTACAAATTGCTGAGTCATTTATGGGTCAAGGTAATTCACAGGTTATCTAAACAGCCTTCCCTAATGTATTTTCATACATGGAGGGGCAATTTAAAAATGTAAGCGAAATGACAGCATGTACTGAGGTTTATTTCATTAACTGCACAGATCCAGGATATCAGTGTTGAAACAGAGGACAACAAGGAGAAGCGGTCTGCCAAGGATGCTCTGCTGCTCTGGTGCCAAATGAAGACCGCGGGGTGAGATGCTTTCTGCTGTGCAATCAGCCACTGGGGGGCGATAGAGCAGAGGCTCTCCTTCTGCAGAGACATGGCAGGCAGATATGTACAGTGTATATTATCATCACACAACACAATTTACCCACATAATCAGTTCAGGATCATAACATATCATAACTGAGCCAAGTATCAAGGGTGATCATTCACAGTTCATTTACATTGCATGTATTTATTCAGCAGATGCTTTTGTCCAAAGTGACATACAATTGATGAGACAGGGTCAGCCAGCCCCAGGAGCAATTGAGGGTTAAGAACTTTGGTCAAATCCCCCTGTACATCCTGGCACATGAACCAGCAACCTCCCGGTTGTAGGTACACATCAGTGCATTTTTATTTAAACAGACACCTGTTCAAAGTGATTGTATTATTGAGGATCAGTGAACCAGCGGGCCAGAGGGTCAGCCAATGTCAAGGGCTAAGTGGCAATACAACTATTCTGCCAGCCATGGGATTTGAACCCGTGACCTTCTGAACATGGGCACAGATACCTATTCCTATCCATCCCTTTTCTGGGGCAAAACGGATCACATGTATCCAAACCAACCAATTAATCCAACAACAATAATAATCATAATAATTATTATTATGATTATTATTATGTATACAAAGCAACCAATTATTCAAGCAACAATTCAATTTTAAGTTGAGACCTGTAATGGATCACATGTCCAGTGTGACTATTTACAGCTCAGGGCCGTTATGGATCATGCGTGTCCAGTGTGACCAGTTACAGTTCAGGACTGTGGTGGATCACATGTGTCCAGTGTGACCAGTTACAGTTCAGGACTGTGGTGGATCACATGTGTCCAGTGTGACCATTTACAGTTCAAGACCACAAAGGAACATAACCCCTGAATAAAGTACTGTCAGATTTTCTTACTCCAAGGAAAAATCAAGCATTTCCAGGTGACAAACTTTGTTAATTCTTTTTTTTTTATTGATAGTCGTATTTGATGTAGACAGCTGTGAGATGTTGTAATACATCCATGAAAATTAATTGAGATCAACATTCATCACATTAATAAAAAGTACCAATCATTGGTTTAAAACAGGAATCTCCTATGGTGAGAGCTACTTCTATATATAATCTGGGGAGCTGTGTGGTCTTGACAAAATACAAGAAAACAACAATTTGCTTTACGTTTTAAACCTGCAGCATATCAGTTTTAAAGCACACAATAAGTCTGATTACTATATTTCACCATCTAAAAATGGGTTTTTATTTTTCGCCAATTACTGAGCTGCTCTAAAACAATGCTACAGCAGTATCCTGGGATAATTTCAGTGCCATCACAGACAGCTAAACTTACTGTAAACTTAAACTGGTTAGTATTATTTCCCCAGTTCTCTGCTAACAAATTAGCATGGTGTTCTGCAGGGTGTAATCAGGTGGAAACTGCTGTCAACCTCTTTAACTAAAAAATGTAAAACCAAAAAAGGTTCTTAAAATATTCAGGTAATGTTGTCAGTAGTTATGTATCATTCCTTATAGTGCACCAATATACACTCCTGTGCAAAAAAATGTGCCAAAGCGTAATGCTGTGGAATTTGGTTTTGGCCCATTGTTTTGCCCAGGAGCACATAAGACAACATCCTAAAACGTACAACAAAAAAGAAATTAACATAATTTATCCTATTTCTAAAAAGTGTTATGGGAGAGTCTCACTGTAAGATAGTAACAGGTTGCAGGCAATGCATTGGTGACCACTGATTATAAATGTACCATAATGTAACTGTATTGTCATACAATTTGTGTTAATGACGTGCTTATCTTACGTTTTTTTCTCTTTTACAGGTATACTAATGTCAACATTCACAACTTCACCACCAGCTGGCGGGACGGCATGGCCTTTAACGCACTGATCCACAAACACAGGTTCGACATTCCTCTAGCATGCTAGAACCCTGCAGAATGCCTTCCTACTGTCCGCCTGCCTGCTCTATGCTGCACACCTCTCGCCATCCCTGCACTGGAATATAAATCCGTCCCTTGATATCCGAACAGGCCGGACTTGATCGACTTTGAGAAGCTGAAGAAGTCCAACGTCCACTACAACCTGCAGAATGCCTTCAACTTGGCCGAGCAGCATCTGGGCCTCACCAAACTCCTGGATCCTGAGGGTGAGGCGTTACCTTTGCTAAGCTAGGCTTGTTTGCACTGGTGCTTTTAGCGATTTTGGCTGATTAACTGGTTAGAGGAAATTTGTGCAATTTGTGCTCAGTTGCCAACAATACCACAAAATATATGCAAAAATCACTGCTAATTAGCTTGTTCACTAACCAAATGTGACATGCAGAATTTTCTCAAATATTCCATAAAATAAACTGGAAGGTGTTTAACCACTGTTTAGGTACTTAGCTGTAATTACAGGTACTGCAAGTAAACTGATGAGCTTCAGATTAGAAGCTTGTTGCTCACTGGTATTATTGTTAGAGGATTAACCATATAGATCATTTCTGCTGCACTGTGTAGTTCTCATTACACCATGTATGATGGAAACCTGTTGGGGGGCTTCACCACATCAGCAGATGACTGTGGTCAATACTGACAAATACCTTGTGTTTTTCATGGTGTAAGTGTGTAATTATGTCTGAATAACAAATAAGTGATTTAAATAAACAGTATAGGTCATATCATTTGGAAGAGGTTTTGGTAAAACTTTACCTGAGAGGGCACTAGTAAAATGTTAAAGGCAGTTAGTGCTCAAGTACAAATCAGAAACAAATACAGTAAAATCCTGTTATAGTGGACTCGCTTATAACAGAATATCGTCTATAACGGACGAGGTCCGCTAGACCCGGCCGCGCGGCTTTACGAATATGCAGAAAAAGTATCGGATATAGCGGACTCGCATATAACGGAATTTTGTTTATAACAGACAAATAATTTGGTCCCCAGGGCCGCTTTTAGCTGTAGTTTTGTTCGGCTATAACGGACATGCAGCTCCGCCTACAAGGCGTGTGGCGTGCCGGTGATATCCAGCGCAGATACGTACGTAGTCGGGATTATTAATAGTCACGCATCTGGTCAGGTAACGTTGGATTACTACATGTACAATATAATAATCTATACCACAAGTGTGTCTGCTGGGGTGTGGCATGAGTAAATGGTGATCTGTAGTACTGTTCTGAGCATACAGCAACTCTGGATGTAGTGGACTTTGGGTATAACGGACTGTTTTGCCAGGTCCCTTGAAGTACGTTATAACTGGATTTTACTGTACATTATATTAACTGCATGACATACATGAACCGTGATGACTGATTAATGATGAACATGAGGTCAGTACGTAACTAACACTTAGTTTCTGGTTAATTAATACATTAATTAAGAACATATTGCTACATTATTTGTGCCCCTTCAAGTAAAATGTTACCAAGGTAAATCTGAGAATTTCACACCCATGAACAGTAATAATCCCCCTAGCATATCTGAGTGTGTATGGACATGTATATATTACATTATGGGTACCAAACAATGTGATAAAAATGCCAAAAGTCTTGTATTTTGTTTTGGCTACTTTGGTTAAGGTTAGGGCTGCAGTTGGGATTAGAGTTTTCCCCATAGAAATGAAAGGAGAGTCCCCATAAAGATATAATTACAAACCTGTGTGTGTGTGTGTGTGTGTGTGTGTGTGTGTGATGGGGGGTCAGCTGGGGGGTGGGCGAGGCACGACAGCTGCTCCCGAGGAACATTAAGATAACAGCACGGCCTGCATTGCAGATATCAGTGTGGACCACCCTGATGAGAAGTCCGTCATCACCTATGTGGTGACCTATTATCACTACTTCTCCAAGATGAAGGCGCTGAAGGTGGAGGGCAAGCGTATCGGGAAGGTGAGTGTCACCTGAGAGGGACCAGCCCACAGTGCAGGAATCTACTGAAATGGCAGTCTTTCTCTGTGAAAGACTGCCAAATGTATGCCGGCTTCCCAAGAACATTACTGCCACAGAAGGTGCAGAAGTTCTTGAGCACAATGTTGAGCCACACACAGAATTTCAACTTTAAAAAAGCTTTAATTTCAGTTAATTTTGAGAAGTAGAGGTACATGGATCTAAGAGGAGTATGTCGGTGCCTGAATGTGAGCAGACAGGCTTGAGCAGCTCTTGTGCTGGGAGCCGGTCAAGGGCTTCCCAATGTGCTCAGCTCAAGAGTGATAGGATGGTGTAATTCAGCATTTACCTGTTGAAGTGCTGACATTAGGCTGCATTTTTCTTTTTACTAGAAGCACCTACTGTATGTGTAGTTAAATCAAGGTAGTAACAAGAACAATATGTGGCATTTCAAGATACCTCAGTATGTTCAAGCAAGAAGAACCCATGAAAGTGCTCATGTTGCAAACAGGCTGTTCTCCTGACAGACCATTTGCTTTTGCTTGATATTGTCTTTATGGAATCCAGAATGTTTCCATACAGCGGGAGACAAATGTCTTCTGGTGACCAGCTCTAGTTCGCATTTCTGCCACCTCACACATTTATCACAATTTCACCATACAGTCCTACAGCAAGGACAAGAATGAAATCATACGATTAGAATGTTTGTTCATTAATGTATATTAAAATGAAGGTGCACTTAATGTAAATCATTACCAAACTTAGATACCGCCCAAGCCTAATCTACACTCACCAGTGCATATACCACATGTCTGTGTGTACTGCTGATTCCTGTTACAATTCAAAGTGAACACATGAGGACCCGGGAAGAGCTTGCAAGCCCTTAACGTGGAGCCTAGGCAGGAATCAGGCCCATAGGCATGGAGGCATGATGCAGCAAACTAGCCGCTGAATTTCCCTGCCCCTCACAACAGAAATTAGGAAATATAATTGATAAAGCTCAATTTCATACTTGATTTTCAGCCCCCCCCATACAGGCTAAAAAAGAGGAAATCTACCCAAAAAAAACCATAAGTATTTAGCACCTTATATCCACTATCCACTATTCCAGACTGTATAAGTGGTTTTTGATTTGGCCATTAATTCAGCACAATCTATGACATATTTCATTTTGGTCATGCTATCGTCATTTGGCACATGTGTCTGGAGCACATTAATCACCTGTAGAGGTGAAGTCTTGAAGCCCCCTGAATGCTCTTCGTTCATGACTGCAGGTTCTAGACAATGCAATTGAGACCGAGAAGATGATTGAAAAGTATGAGTCTCTGGCTTCCGACCTTTTGGAGTGGATCGAGCAGACCATCATCATCCTCAACAACCGCCGCTTTGCCAACTCCCTGGTGGGCGTTCAGCAGCAGCTGCAGGCCTTCAACACCTACCGCACCGTGGAGAAGCCCCCCAAGTGAGTGCCTGACCTTCTGCCGCTAGGGCCCCCCCAAGTGAGTGCCTGACCTGCTGCCGCTAGGGTGCCACTGCTGCTCATCAAAAAACAACCAACCAGCTCTCATCCTGCAGTCACTATAATGATGTCATATATAATTACTACTGTAATGTTAATTAAAAACCCAGTATCACAGACCAGATACAAATTGAGGAGTAGTAACAGGATTTTTAAAAGGATACTGTTTGCTATTTCAGCACCAGATACAAGGAAAGTATTTTTCAAATTCTTGTTTATCCTTTTTCATTTTAAAAAGCAGGACTTTAGTACGCCTTATGTCAACTGAAAGGTTCTGATTTTTGTGGCTTCCAAGGTTCACAGAGAAGGGGAACCTGGAGGTGCTGCTCTTCACCATCCAGAGTAAGATGAGGGCTAACAATCAGAAAGTGTATATGCCACGTGAGGGCAAGCTCATTTCTGACATTAACAAGGTAAAGGAATGTTCTGGAAAATAAAATCTTCTGTTTACTGTAGCTCGGTTGATGAAATGTAGGCATAAGATGACAAGGCATCGCTGCTGCAGGCTTGGGAGCGGCTGGAGAAGGCGGAGCATGAGCGGGAGCTGGCGCTGCGCACCGAGCTCATCCGGCAGGAGAAGCTGGAGCAGCTGGCCCGCCGCTTCGACCGCAAGGCCGCCATGAGGGAGACCTGGCTCAGCGAGAACCAGCGGCTCGTCTCGCAGGTATCTGCCCGCCAGAAAGAACGTTCTGCAGTGTCAGTAGCTGATATCTGTGTGTACAGTCTTCACAGGTTTACATTCATACCTTAAATTTGTTTAGTCAAATATACATAACAGGGAATAGTTTATATATTGATAGATGTGTAGATATACATATGCATACATGCACCTATACACACAAACACACAAAGATATTGTTATACATATTTATATACAGTACTGTGCAAAAGTCTTAGGCAGTCAAGGGAAATGGAAAGTTATTTATATGGGTAGTAAGTGTATACTTGCTCAGAACAAAAAACAGTTTAATGTTAGAACATGTGTTATTCTTAATTTGCATAATGAAAAAGAAACAGGATTTTTTTCTTATCTCCTACAAGTTACTGGTATCTTGTTGAATGACTAGACAAACACCAGCTCCCAAACCTCTCCTCAGGGGCACCTCAGCCATTCCATGTGTCCTTTAAATTCTGCCTTCGGCTCAATTAATTAATTAATGTCACTGAGGTATTAATTAGCCATAGGAGGTGTGTTAGTGGTGGAGGCAAAGAATGCACGGGTGTACTGGGCAGTTGCTGCAAATCCTGGGGTGACTTCAGGAAAAGTATTGAAAAGGCTAAGCTGATAGATTTTTATAGACATCAACAAGAAGATCATGTAAACATAATTTTCTTTGACTTATTGGGACCTTAGCACTGTACTGTGTATACATATTTGAAGTGATATCATGACATGTCATGACTGATAGTAGTAATAGTAGTAGCCATATTGTAGTAACGTTAATATTTCCCCATAACTGCTGACCCTTGTTTAAATAGCATACTGCATTCTCTCTCCACAGGACAACTTTGGATTCGACCTGCAGGCAGTGGAAGCTGCTACCAAGAAGCATGAGGCCATCGAGACGGACATCTCGGCGTACGAGGAGCGCGTGCAGGCCGTGGTGGCCGTGGCTCGTGAGCTCGAAGTGGAGAACTACCATGACATCAAGCGCATCAAGGCACGCAAGGACAACGTGATCAGGCTGTGGGAGTACCTTCTGGAGCTGCTAAGGGCTCGCCGGAGCAGGCTGGAGATGAACCTTGGCCTGCAGAAGGTCTTCCAGGAGATGCTCTACATCATGGACTGGATGGACGAGATGAAGGTGAGGAGTAGTGGAGACACGTGGCAAGAATGAAATGGTCTGTTAAATTTGATTTTCCTGGAACACACGACTGGCTTTCTGTGCTCTTGGTTGCTCACTGTGTAGTTCTTCTGTTCAGGTGCTGCTGCTCTCCCAGGACTATGGGAAGCACTTGCTGGGGGTGGAGGATCTACTGCAGAAGCACGCCCTGGTGGAGGCCGACATTTCCATTCAAGCTGAACGTGTCAAGACAGTCAATGCTACTGCTCAGAAGTTTGCCATCGACAGCAATGGTGAGCTAGAGGAGAAGCCCAGTGCCATCTGTGTTGCATTGTGGCACTTGATTTCCAGCTTAGTTGCATCTATTATAGTTGGATGCTTCAACCTTTTTGAAACCAGAGACTTTCCGCTGAAAACAGAGAAGGGGAATCCCTACAAATAATGTGTGATCATAATGTAGGATGGGGTTCGCATTTTTCTACAGCATGATTATTCAGACATTTCATCAGTTTACAACAGAGATCCCAAATTCCGGACCTGCAGTGCCAATTTTGCAACACGGTGTACAGATTTCCTTGCTCAGACACACCTACTAAACCTGGAAATTAGCTGATATAGATGTGTTTCAGCACAGAAATCTGCAAACTGTGTTGTATTCTGGCCCTCCAGGACCAGAACTGGAGAACCCTGATTTATGGTATGTTTCTGTGAACCTCCTGCAAATCCTCTGTGGACCCTTAGGGGGTTGCAGACTCCAGACTCCATACCCTTGTATCATAGTATAAGTGTGTAATGAAGCATTAATGCTTGGCTCGTATGCTAACGGCTCCCTGTCATCTCGTGTGCAGGTTACAAGCCCTGCGACCCGCAGGTGATCCGCGACCGCGTGGCCCACATGGAGTTCTGCTACGAGGAACTGACCCAGCTGGCCGCTGAGCGCCGCGCTCGCCTCGAGGAGTCCCGACGCCTTTGGAAGTTCTTCTTTGAAATGGCGGAAGAGGAAGGCTGGATCCGGGAGAAAGAGCAGATCCTGTCCTCGGAGGACTATGGCCGTGACTTGACCAGTGTTCTGCGCCTTCTTAGCAAGCACAAGGCCTTCGAGGATGAGATGATCGGCCGTAATGGGCACGTGCAGCACACTGTGCGGGAGGGCGAGGCCATGGTGACCGCCGGCCACTTTGGCTCAGACAAGATCCGCGAGCGCATCTCCGACATCCAGGAGCAGTGGGCTAATCTGGCTCAGCTCTCAGCTGTCAGGAAGCAACGGCTCCAGGAGGCCTGCAACCTGCACCAATTCCAGGCTGACGCAGACGACATCGACACCTGGATGCTGGATGTGCTGCGCATTGTCTCCAGCGTCGACGTTGGTCACAATGAGTTCTCTACCAAAGCATTAGTCAAGAAGCATAAGGACGTTGCTGAAGAGATTGACAGCTACCGGCCAGTCATTGACGCCCTGCATGAGCAATCGCGTACACTGGCAAGCACGCATGCTGAGTCGCCCGAGGTACAGAACCGGCTGGAGGGCATCGAGGAGCGCTACAAGGAGGTGGTCGATCTGACACGCTTGCGGAAACAGGCCCTACAGGACGCCCTGGGCCTGTACAAGATGCTGAGCGAGGCAGATGCCTGTGAGGTCTGGATCGATGAGAAGGAACAGTGGCTGAACAACTTGCAGATCCCAGAAAAATTAGAGGACCTGGAGGTCATCCAGCACAGGTGAGAGAATGAAGGCTTCACAAGAGCTGAATTGATCGCGGTGTTCCCATGAGTGCCAGATGTTGGCAAAACATGATTTTTATGTCATTTTTCATTCTTGCTGATTCAGCTGAAGGGGAATTCAACATTCTGTGTGCTACCTGGGAACTGTCACATATCATTTGTATCAGTTTATATTTGAACTGTCACCCCTTTCTGTCACTTTATCTATTAGTTGCAATCCTCTCACTGTGTGTGAGGAAACTCTTTTTATAGGACCTAATCTAATTAAAGTTGTGGATCATCTCAGGGGTGATTTCAAGAGTATTCTTAAACATTACTGCTGTTGTCCTAAACACTTGCAGGTACTTTCCCATTGCTGAGTAGTGTTATTGCAGTTGTAATTAAATAATGTAATTGTAACTGAATAGCACAATAGCTTTAATCCTAAATTGTATAAAAATATGCTTAAGGAATAACAGTTTTCCAGATACACAATTATACAACATCACTTAGTATGCCACTGAATTGTGTAGTGGTTTTGTATTCACTCATATAGTTTTGTCATGAAATATCTGGGTCCACTATGTTCATATGATACAATCTTAATTGTCTGAATTGTATGCAGTGTCCCTGTTTTCAGAGGACAGTGGAAGTGACACATTTGCTAGCCCTAATGAGGTCCTTGTCATGGCTTCCCCAGATTCGAGAGCCTGGAGCCTGAGATGAACAACCAGGCATCTCGTGTTGCCGTGGTGAACCAGATTGCCAGGCAGCTGATGCACAATGGGCACCCCAGCGAAAAAGACATAAAAGCCCAACAAGACAAGCTCAACACAAGGTAAGGTCCAAACTAGGGCTGTCACTATCAATTAATCGATATCAATAATCGAGCAGTCTTCCAAATAATCTGACGATTCATTGAGTAATCATTTAAATATAATATAATATAATATAATATAATATAATTAGTGCCAAGCAGGAATCAACCAACCACTGCAGGGTGCACACTTAGTGACACACATGGTCAGTTTAAGCACACTAGTTCATTTCAGTTGCATGTTTTTGGACAGTGGAAGGAAATCAGAGGATCCTCAGAAAAGCCACCATGCAGGGTGATCATGCAAACTCCACACACACAGTGGTGGTGTGCGCCGACACCACGACCCACCACGCCATTCTGCCGCCCTGACAGGCCTGCACGATGTGCGATGTTAATATCAACATGGCATTTCATGCACATGTGACTGTCACATCTCATGGAACGCGATAGTCAGGAGACATGTGGCGGCTCTCTGTGTTTTCGAGTATTTGGGTAAACAGCAGACAGTTATTTGTCTGTTTGCTCGGTTTGTCATCCCGTTTCTATGCACAAGTTGCCGTTAAAATCCACCATTCCATCCCCCTGTGTCTCATGGATCTGTTTATCTTCCTGAAAACTTTAAAGCATTCCTTTGTTTTGGAAGTTCTCGCGCGGGAAGAAGCTGACCTGCGAGAGGCTGACCTCTCTTTCTTTCAGATGGAGCCAGTTCCGTGATCTTGTTGACTTGAAGAAGGAGTCCCTGAACTCTGCCCTGGGTGTGCAGAACTACCATTTGGAGTGCAATGAGACCAAGTCATGGATCCGTGAAAAGACCAAAGTCATCGAGTCCACCCAGGAGCTGGGCAACGACCTGGCAGGCGTCATGGCCCTGCAGCGCAAACTGACAGGCATGGAGCGCGACCTGGCCGTCATCGAGGACAAGCTGGGCGATCTGCAGAAGGAGGCGGAGAGGCTGGCGGCTGAGCACCCGGACCAGGCCCAGGCCATCATGGGTCGGCTAGCTGAGATCACCGGCGTGTGGGAGGAGATGAAGTCCACCATGAGGAACCGGGAAGAGTCTCTTGGTGAGGCTAGCAAGCTGCAGCAGTTCCTGCGCGATCTGGATGACTTCCAGTCCTGGCTGTCCCGCACGCAGACCGCCATCGCCTCGGAGGACATGCCCAACACACTGGCGGAGGCCGAGAAGCTGCTCACCCAACATGAGAACATCAAGAACGAGATCAGCAACTACGAAGAGGACTACCAGAAAATGCGTGACATGGGCGAGATGGTGACTCAGGGCCAAACAGATGCCCAGTACATGTTCCTGCGGCAGAGGCTGCAGGCCCTGGACACCGGCTGGAATGAGCTTCACAAGATGTGGGTGAACCGGCAGAGCCTGCTGTCCCAATCCCACGCCTACCAGCTGTTCCTGAGGGACACCAAGCAGGCCGAGGCCTTCCTCAACAACCAGGTTCATTTACCTGATTCTCTCCAAGCCCAGCATAGTCAGAGCAGTGCTTCCATCCTCCTTGTGCAAAACTTCAGTATGATAGAGCCCCGATATTTATGTAGGATCAGATAACGTCATCAGATTCCACCCTGAATTGTTCAACAATGTAACTGTTCTTGTATTTTTATAAATAATATAATTTAACCGAATCAAATCTTCTCTGCCCTCAATTCCTGCCAGGAGTATGTGCTGGCCCACACAGAGATGCCAACAACACTTGAGGCCGCTGAAGACGCCATCAAGAAACAGGAAGATTTCATGACCACCATGGATGTCAATGAGGAGAAGATCAACACTGTGGTGGAGACTGGCCAGAGGCTCGTGAGCGATGGGAACATCAACAGTGACCGCATCCAGGAGAGGGTGGGCTCCATCAGCGAGAGGTACTTTAGACGCTCAGTGAAGCCGTACCTTACAGCTCCTATGTATTTAGAAGCAGAGACACTTCTGTCAAAATGTTCATTAGGCAAAATGTGCTCTGCTAAAGGTACTTATGTTCCATGAAACATTTTACATGTAATGGTAACTGTGAAAATATATAATGGGAAAGAATGGTATTCTTTCCGTGATGATTAAAACGGCAAAAAAAATACATTCGAAAAATTCAATAGCAATGCCGGAAAACATGACCTGGTTACTCAAGATAATCCACAGACTTTGTAGTGAGCATTTTCATGTAGGAACTATTTACTTTCTACTGAACTCAGCACAGCAACCGTCAATTTGGGTGAGACACCTGAAAATTCAGAGAGAGGTGGGATGTCTGCATTTGATATTGTTGGATGCTGATGCTAACTGATACTGCTAGCTCACCTAGCACCACAGAGCTACAGTAGCAGGAATGTTTATACCTACTGTAACAAGCACAAGCGACCCAGTGATATTTTCTGCGTCGTCATACGGTTGGTGTGTGGAGTTCAGTAGAAAGAAAATAGTTCCTGCATGAATCTGCTCACTATAAGGTGACTATAACAATCTAGATGGATAAATATCACTACAGCATATTTGAAAAATGTTTTTAAAATATATTATTGAACTGCCCCTTTAATATAACTGGACAAGAGTATGGAGTATAAAATATCAGCCATCTGCATGAGCTCAGAGCAGTGTGTGCTGAAGCTGCTTTCACAGAGGAGCCCAGTGACCTCTGACCCTCTCTGCCTTTTCTGTGTGTGCAGGCATCGGAGGAATCGGCAGGCGGCCAGCGAGCTTCTCACTAGGCTGAAGGACAACCGGGATCTGCAGAAGTTCCTGCAGGACTGCCAGGAAGTGAGAGCTGACAATCCAGAAATGAGCTGCACTTTTTTGCCTAAATGAAAAAAATACATAATAGAATTGTTGTTATTATAGAATTATTATCATCATATTCTTTGTTTTAGCATGACAGTTATGAGTATACATTTTTAAAAGGTTTATTCATTTCTGTAAATGATTAATGAATAAATTAATGTAACCCCTTTGTTCAGTAATGTCAGTGTGTGTAGCTGGAATATGCATATGCAGTATATCTGGTCAACACATAAGCTGGATTTCTCAGCTGTATAACTTCTCCCTGCACCTACAGCTCTCCCTTTGGATCAATGAGAAGATGCTCACCGCTCAGGACATGTCTTATGACGAGGCCAGAAACCTGCACAGCAAGTGGCTCAAGCACCAGGCCTTCATGGCAGAGCTGCAGTCCAACAAGGAATGGCTGGAGAAGATCGAGAAGGTGATTGTGAACCTGCCGGGAGGAGCTGGGGCGCGGCGTGGCCTTGAGAGCAAGGGATGCAGCTCTCTGAGCGTGTTTCTGACATGAATGTCCAGCACTCAGCTCACAGGAGGAAATATTCAGCAGTTCACATCTGAATAGAGCAGTATTGTTCTGTTTTAATACCACATGTGGTGTTCCACGGGTTCTTTGTGTTTTGTGTAATACAGGCAGCAGTTGTTTTCACATTTCATAATACCTGCCAATGTGTTTAATGAGATTTTGTTATAGTACAAGCTACAGTAATGATGTTATGGCATAGAGACTGTAAGGCTATGAAGTGATCAGAGTTCTATAATCTGATCTGAAGTGTTGTTAACAGAGTTACACAAAAACATTTAGAAGCTGTTTGCAACTGGTTTCTAAAATGCGTTTTGAGTGATTGGGTCTCAAGGGGACAGTGCTACAAGTGTAAATGACCACCAAGACTCATTATGGTCCAATCGTGCAAACCACTTGCCAAGCTGGTCTGCGATTTATTTGACCGCATATCTTTTGTAGTGTAAACGCTACTGTGTCCTGAGACATCCCTGACAAGGATGCCACAATAACTATGCGGGGTGGTGGGGGGGGGGGACGGGACATTTGACTTTCTAGTGGAAGTAACATAGGAAGTGAGGAAATCTAAGCAAAAGTGGTCAACTGGACGCCTTGGAGATGCATGATAGACTCAGGTGTGAACAATGATGTGTCTCGGCTGTCTATTTGTGATCGGATTGGCTAAGACACATTTTAAAACCAAGTGTAAACAGAGCCTAAGCCAATTTGCTGGAAGTTAATAAGTTGCAGTGACTATTATATTAATTATGAACAGTGATCCTGCAGCACCTGTGTTTTGAATCTTACAGGCCAGTTGTGCTTGAAGCATGTTGAGCGATGTTATGATAAAAATTGAAACTTAAAATAGACCATAGAAAAGAAATGGCTCTCCAAGAAGGGTGGAATTATCAAATAAAAATCAGCATGAACAAATATTTGAAAAAAATAGCAGTGCTTGCAGTTGCATGATAGCTGTTATGAGGCCGATAATGAATCCTTTGTGTGACAATGATAAATCCTGTAGGTATGTTTACATCCTTAGCATGTGCTGAATCTGCTGAAGTCCAGCTGCACATTTACAATTATAGCATGTAAAACAACCTTTTTATCAAACCTGTCCTGAATTCACTTTTAAATGCTACCAAATAAAATGCCATTGACTGAAATAATTGCCTTGATGATCCTAGGAGCTATGTTGTCGGGGGCAATTGCTTTGGTCTCCCAAGGCAAATTGGTCCTAGATGAGTGGCCAGATTAAGTGTGATTCAGAAAACCCTCTTGATCAACAATATAATGGAATATGTAACCCCACCCGGACTGGGGAAACTGGGGCCTTGCCCTGGTGCCAGACCTGGGACAAAAGCTCGAAGGCGAGCACCTGGTGGCCAGGCCTCCGCCTATGGGGCTTGGCCGGGTACAGAAGGAAGGAGTAAATTGGGTCCGCCCCTCAGTGGGCCCACCATTAGATCGGGTGGCAGTCGAAAGCAGAGGCGGCTACTGAAACTGGCTCGTGGCACATGGAATCTCACCCCTCTGGTGGGAAAGGAGCTTTAGCTGGTGTGGGAGTAAGAGAGATACTGACTAGATATAGTCGGGCTCACCTCATCGCACGGCTCAGGCTCCGGAACCAAACTCATGAAGAGGGGCTACACTCTACTCCACTATAGAGTTGCCCATGGTGAGACGCACCAGACAGATGTAGGTCTACTCATAGCTCCCTAGTTCAGTGCCAGTTCATTGAAGTTCATCCCAATGAATGAGAGGGTCACCTCCCTTTGACTTTGAGTTGGGGGATAGACTCTGACAGTTGCCTGTGCATATACACCAAACACAAGTTCAGAGTATCTGACTTTCTTGGAGACCTTGGAACGGGATCTGGGAAGACTTCCCTTCTGGGGACGGCATTGTTCTGCTGGGGGACTTGGGTAATGACACTGGGGAAAAGCACTTGGGTAAAGCACTGTTTCTCCATAACAAACACTAGGTTCGAACTTACAGGTATTTATAAGTGCACTTGTCACCCTAGGCTGCAGTTCAATTATTAATTTTGTATTCGTACTGTGTGGCTTTGGCGGTTGCTGAAGCAAAAACTCGGGTGTGGGAGGAGTTCGGTGACGTTATGGAGAAGGACTTTCGGTCGGCCTTGAAAAGGTTCTGGCAAACTGGCTGGTGGCTGAGGAGGGGAAAGCAGGGCTTTTCCTATGCTGCTTACAGCAGGGATGGAGGACTGTTGACCTCAAATGGGGATATACTCAAGTGATGGAAAGAATAATTTAAGGACCTCCTGAATCCCACTGACACACCTTTCTTGGAGGACGTAGAGCTGGAAGACTGAGGGACTTGCCCGTTTCTAGGGCTGAGGTCACTGAAGTAGTCAAAAACCTCTTCAGTAGTAAGTCTCTGGGGGTGGATGAGATTCACCCTGGGTTTGTGAAAGCTCTTGATGTTGTTAGGCTGTCTTGGTTGAGACTCCTTTTTAACATTGTGTGGAGGCTGGCGACAGAGCCCTTGGTTAGGCAAACTGGGGTAGTGGTCCCATTCATTAAGAAAGGGAATCGGAGGATACAACTTAAGGGGGATCACACTCCTCAGCCTCTCTGGGAAGGTCTATACTGGGCTATTGGAGAGGAAGGTGTGCCTGTTGGTCTAACCTCAGATTCTGGAGGAACAATGTGGATTCTATCCTAGTCGTGGAACGCTGGATGAGCTCTCCACCCTCACAAGGATATTGGAGGGTTTATGGGGTTTGCCCAACCAGTCATGATGTGTTTTTTGGACTTGGAAAAGGCATATGATTATATCCCTCAGGGGGTCCTATGGGGGGTGCTTCAGGAGTGTGGGGTACGGGGTCTGTTGCTATAGTCCATCTGTGTAAGCAAAGTGAGAGTTTGGCTCACATTGCCAGCAGTAAGTCACACTCATTTGCAACGGGTGTTGGACTCCACCACAGCTGCCCTTTGTCACCGATTCTGTTCATAACTTTTATGGACAGAATTTCTAGATGTAGCCAAGGGAAGGAAAGGGTCCATTTTAGGGGCCTTAGGATCATGTCTTTGCTTTTTGCAGATGATGTGGTCCTGTTGGTGTCATCAGGCTGTGACCTGCAGCAGGCACTGGGGTGGTTGACAGTTGAGTGTGAGGTGGCTGGGATGAGGATCAGCACCTCCAAGTCTGAGGCCATGGTTCTCGACCAAAAATGGGTAGATTGCCCTCTCCCAGGGGGGATGAGTTGCTGCCTCAGACGAAGGAATTTAAGTATCTCGTGGTCCTTTTCATGAGTGAGGGAAGAAGAGATCAGCAAGAGGAGATCAACACATGGATCAGTGCAGCGTCAGCAGTAATGCGGTGTTGTGGAAATGAGGGAGCTGAGCCGGAAGACAAGGCTTTCGATTAACCAGTCGATCCATGTTGCTACCCTCACCTATGGTCATGAGCTTTGGGTAGTGACTGAAAGAATGAGATCTTGGATACAAGTGCCAGAAATGAGTTTCCCCTGCAGGGTGTCTGTCTGGGTTCAGCCTTAGAGAGTCGCCTGGACAAAGTAGGGCCACTGCTCCTCTACATAGAAAAGAGCCAGTTGAGTGTTTTAAGCATCTACTTAGGATGCCTCCAGGACCACTACCTGGGAAGGTGTTTCGGGCATGTCCAACTGGGAGGAGGCGCCGGGGCAGACCCAGGACACGCTGGAGAGATTACATCTCTCGGCTGCCCTGGGGACGGCTTGGTATTCCTTCAGTGGAGCTGGAAGAGGTGGATGGTGAGAGGGATGTCTGGGCATCTCCGCTTAGACTGCTGCCCGCGTGACCCAACCCCGGATAAGCGGCCGAAACAGGATGGCTGGATGGATGACATTATTGAGTTGATTAGATTTGTGTACACTGTGTAGTGCTTTCTGAGTAGAAACACCAAGTCGCTATGAATGGCTGTCTTTACATTCTGTAATGACAAAGGTTTAAATGAATATATTTCAGTAGAAGGCACAGCTATATGCTATTGAAATGGGTATCGTCACCATGTCTTTGATGGTCTGCGCTTGATCCTAAAGGATGGGAAGCAGCTGGTGGAGGAAAAGCCAGAGACTGGCAAGGTGGTGAAGGAGAAGCTGCTGGCCCTTCACCAGATGTGGAATGACCTGGAGTCCACCACGCAGAAGAAGGCCCAGTGCCTGTTCGAGGCCAACAAGGCGGAGCTCTTCACCCAGAGCTGTGCTGATCTGGATAAGTGGCTGAATGGCTTGGAGGGGCAGATCCAGTCTGATGACTACGGCAAGGACCTGACCAGTGTCAGCATCCTGCTGAAGAAGCAGCAGGTACACCGATGGTCCTGAGATCTGCTCAATGCCCTCTTCTGAATGACATTCTGAACTGATGAAGGAAATTATATATTATTCGTCTAATTCTTCTAAATGTACAGTAGACATGGCTCATATTCCACATTAACAGAAAGATTTTGAAAATATCATTCATTTAGCAGAAGTATTCTATTTCACCATTATAATTTCTGTATTGAGATAAACCCCCCCTTTACGAAAAAGTGGTCCAATGAAACCTTTTGTAAGCCGAAATGGCATAAAGCAATGATGCAATTATCCTTAATCTATATGGGGAAAATGTTTGAGTTTCTGCAGACCGAAAAATTAACCTACCTAACTCACACATAAACCCTAAAATAACACGAATACATAGTGAAAGCAGGGATGATATGACAATTACACAGCCTATAAGAAGTAGAAATAGTGTCTGTACGATGTAGTTTACTTACCAGAATCAATGCAGTCACGCCTCCCTTGATGACAGTCAGTAATATAGTTTTTATTATTATTATTAACTATTATGTACTGTACATAATTGTGTGTGCGATACTTTCATACCGCTGACAGCTCAGTAGGCTTGTTTCCACCAGAATCACCACAAACACATGAGTAATGCATTGTGCTATGACTTACGACAGCTACAACATCACTTGGTGATAGGAATTTTTCAACTCCATTATTATCTTAGGGGACTACTGTCATATGCAGTCCGTTGTTGACAGCAATGTCCTTATGCGACGCATGACTGTATATTTATAATTAGCTCAGTGTTTAACAAGTGCTCAATGATATTTTCACTTTCCTCTTTTTTTTTATAAAAGTGAAAATCCTCTTCAGATTTCTCTCAGCTAATGAAAACAGGTGCTAATTTTTGTTTAAGCGGAGTGCTGTAAAGTGAATGTTCATAAAGTAGGGTATACCTGTATTAAACATTTTCCCATGAGCATCGTTTATATAGATTATTGGAAATATTAGGGGCTGTGAATGAGGTTAATATTTATCTGTGTTCATACACACACACACACACACACACACACATACACACATTTCATATCTTTTTAAGGACCGCCCTTTAATTTCTGTGAGAAAACCCTAATCCCAACTTGACGACCTTAACCCCTACCCAGCTCTGATCTTAACCATAAGAAACCACACAAAAAACATTGTGACATTTTTTTTTTTGATTGCAGTCACACACACTGAAAAAGGGCTCTCCACAATGTCAAAATAACAGGTTTTTAATCACATTATGGGTACATTTATTATTATTTATGCGGTATATACATAACGCATAAATACACACATACACACACACACTGGTTTTAAGCATTTTGATGGCTGTGTGCATGTCTGGGTTTTTGTTTATTTCTGGGGGGGTGTGCATTTCTGAGAAGCAGTGTGTGCGGCTTGCGGTCGGCACCTGCCTCACTGCCAGCTTCCCATTCCTCCCCACCGCATCACGTCTCAGATGCTGGAAAAGCAAGTGGAGGTGCGTAAGCGGGAGATGGAGGAGCTGCAGTGCCAGGCGCAGGCGCTGCGGCAGGAGGGCAAGCACACGGACGAGGTGGACGGGCAGCGGGAAGTTGTGGAGAAGAAGCTGCAGGTGCTCCTGGAGCCCCTGCACAAGAGGAAGAACTTCCTCATGGCCTCCCGGGAGATCCACCAGTTCAAACGGGACGTTGAAGATGAGATCGTAAGTGACAGGAGATGCCCCCCCGACTCACTCCCGGGTGGGAATTTGTGTTCCAATCCCGACCCATGGAGAGCTGCTGTGTGCTGCGTATGACAGGAGCTGGCAAACTAAATAAAGGCTGAATGATTCCTCCTTAACTTTTATAAACCTTATACATCCCATGTAATTAACCGCCATGCCTGTCCCAAAAACGGCCCATGTTAGACTGGGGCTGTGAAGTCCTCTGATAAAGCTTTAATACAGTGAATATTCTGTGTTGTGTATTACGTACTATGGTGATATTTGAAAACACTTCCAGCTCTGGGTTGAGGAGAGAATGCCACTTGCAACTTCCAGAGACCACGGTCACAACTTACAAACGGTTCAGTTACTCATCAAAAAGAATCAGGTAAGAGGCCCTTTTTTAACTGCATACTTCGTTGCCTTGGAGAATAGATGTGACGGTGGAGATGTCTGACCTTATGTGCATGTGCTGTCTTCAGACTCTCCAGAAAGAGATCCAAGGTCACCAGCCACGCTGTGATGACATTTTTGAAAGGAGCCAGAGCATCCTACAGGGGGCGAGCCCCAACGTGGAGGTGATTCGACAGCGGCTGGTCGACCTGCAGAAGCTGTGGGAGAAGATGATTGAGGAGACGGAGAAGAGACACAGTCGCCTGGAAGAGGCCCACAAGGCCCAGCAGTACTATTTTGATGCTGCCGAGGCGGAGGCCTGGATGAGCGAACAGGAACTCTACATGATGTCTGAGGAGAAGGCCAAGGTAAAGGGTGGGCAGTGACCTGGGTGGGCAGGGTATGTACTCAGTGAGGAACCCAGGGATGTCGGGAGCAAAAGAAGCACTGTGAGACATTTATAATCTGAAAGAACCACAATGAGATGCTTCTAATCTAAAAGAACCACAGTGAGACACTTCTAATCTAAGAGAACCACAGTAAGAACCACATTGTAAGAACTATATTGTAAAAGAACCACATTGACACCCTTGTACTGATGACTGCTTTTTTTCTTTGACCCCAAAGGATGAACAGAGTGCTGTGACCATGCTAAAGAAGCACCAGATCTTAGAGCAGGCGGTAGAGGACTATGCCGAAACTGTCCATCAGCTGTCTAAAACCAGCCGGGCTCTCGTGGCTGCCGGACACCCGGAAAGGTCAGTGGGGTTGCAGATGGGGTGGGGGGGGTGTCCATTCATAGTAGACAGTATGAAAATCTGGGATTTGGATGCAAAGCTGATAATAATCACAATCTGTGCTAGTTACTCATCGTTCAGTGGGGATTCAGCCTTTCATGATTGACCGAGGGGTTCAGGATGAGGGTTACTGTAATCTCTGCTGTCAAGTTTCAGATGTGGGGGGTAAGCAGGAGTGTGATTGAAGGGGAAAATTAGAATGATGGATTACATTCTGACAGTGTTACAATATTGCCATAGCAGTATAAATGCATCTTTTTCCTGTTACTGCTGTATTCCCTGCCATGAGAAGGTCTCCTGCACCATCTGCAGCTGAGCTCTTGGTTCCCCACAGTGAGCGGATCAGCATGCGCCAGTCCCAGGTGGACAAGCTGTACGCGGGCCTGAAGGACCTCTCCGAGGAGCGGCGCGGCAAGCTGGATGAGAGGTTCCGGCTCTTCCAGCTCAACCGTGAGGTGGACGACCTGGAGCAGTGGATCGCGGAGCGGGAGGTGGTGGCGGGTTCCCACGAGCTGGGCCAGGACTACGAGCACGTCACTGTGAGGCCCCGCCCCCCCATATCATCCTCTGTCACTAAGCGGCTTTCGCTTGATGGTTAACTGACTTCTGCAAATGTAGATACTAGGGGTGGGAACTGGCAGTGTACTCACGAATCCATACTATACTGGGATTTGTTTGCTGATTCGATATGCATCGCGATTTTTATATAGTTTTGGCTGAGGAGCAATTCATATCTATATTTAAAGACAAGGGCTGCAATAGTGATAAGAACCATTTTCTGTTCAGTATGCACGATGAAATGAACGAATACTTTTATTGATATGGGCAGAACCTAAACCTGTTCAATACAGAAAACTCAAAAGAACAAAGACCCTCCCACGTCACTTAAATTAATAATTTGAGAACAGTTTGGCGGTCCTATAAATTATAGCAACTACATGAGAAAGTAGTGGATATGACAAAGACTGACTGTCAGCTGTGCTATACGGAACTCAGACATGTTGCTGGAAACACATCCAACAGGCTCCCTCAACTGAGATGGTCAGTCAAGCGTTTGCATTTTTTTGCAGGTTCAGCTCCCAGTGACATTTAAGGTGCTTTTGAGGAAATTCAGACTGGGCTAAAAAAATAACGTTATAAGGTCATTGTGATGTTTATCACTGCAGAGATGCATCCATACTCGGTAGTAGAGAACACAGGATTTTGTTTATTATTATTATTTATGATGCAGTCTTATTTTGAATTTTTGTTTATTTTACATATTTATTTTTACTGTGCAAATGAGTATCTCTTAGGTTTTGTATTCAGACATGTCAATAGACACATTGCATTTGTTTTGTAACTGTTCATATATTATGTCTGTAGTTTTGATAACAAACAATTTCATAAATAGATTCTGTTTCCCTGCTGTACCGAAACCAATCTGTAGACCCTACTAGAGAGCTGTACTCATGTCTAGGTCTCCATTTGCTAGAATTTTTATAGAGCTTTGGATTTAAATTGTGGCTTTTCAGGAAAAGTCTCTGCTCATGATTGTCCATTCATGATTGAGACTCGCGCATGTCAGTCCCTTAACAAAACTGAGACATGTGGAACTCATATGTAAAAGAAACATAGATGCTAGTATAAAAGTAATATGTGTGACTAACATAACTGCTGTAACTTGAGTTTAAACTGATATGATTAGATCGATTTTTAACTCCAGTGGCAATATATAAATTGCCACCTCAAAGAATCACGATTTATAGCAGAATGGATACTCCCAGCCCTAGAAGATTCTGCTATCAGGGTTCATTTGTGGCTTGTTACAGGCTTTTCTGTTTTGGTTCTTGCTTCTCCACAGATGCTACAGGAGCGCTTCAGGGAATTTGCCCGCGACACAGGCAACATCGGCCAGGAGCGCGTGGATGGCGTCAACCAGCTGGCAGACGAGCTGATTAACGCAGGCCACTCGGACGCGGCCACCATCGCTGAGTGGAAGGATGGCCTCAACGAGGCGTGGGCCGACCTCCTGGAGCTGATCGACACGCGCACCCAGATCCTTGCTGCCTCCTACGAGCTGCACAAGTTCTACCACGACGCCAAAGAGATCCTGGGCCGCATCCTGGACAAACACAAGAAGCTGCCAGAGGAGCTGGGCCGTGACCAGAACACGGTGGAGACCCTGCAGAGGATGCACACCACCTTTGAGCATGACATCCAGGCCCTGGGAACGCAGGTGGGAAACTAAGGACGCAGAACCGGAATGCTGCCATTTACCGAGCGAGATTCTTTTCTGTAGTCGCTGCAGTTTAGCTCCAGCAGATCTATTCAGTTCTCGTTCTCTTTTGATTGAAGCTGTACCAGACTAACAGGACTGAAAGCTCTGTATGTCAGCATTATTTCATAGTCTATATCAGTTGTGTCCAAATGTTTTTCTTTTTACTGGGGCCAGATGAAAACAAAAAATAAGGAAGGAATCAGGGAGAGGCAATCATAACATTTTTCTTTTTTTTTTCTTTCTAAAGCAAATAACTTCATAGGTCATTTTGATCACACTGTTATTCTTTAATAAACAGAACAGTATTATTGGATATTATGACAGCGGCACTCACTGTTCAAAATCGAACTGCGTTTTTAATATTTTAATACTAATGGCTTTTATTTTATTTATTATATCTTCAATCATTCGCGGACCGTTTAAAAGTAGCTGTGGAACGCGGGCTGTAGTTTGGACAGCCTAGGTCTATATCATTCTGTATGTTTAAAGCCTTACTTCTAATCCCAGGTGAGGCAGCTGCAGGAAGATGCGATCCGTCTCCAGTCGGCCTATGCTGGGGACAAGGCGGACGACATCCAGAAGAGGGAGAGCGAGGTCCTGAAGGCCTGGAAGAGCCTCCTGGAGTCATGTGAGGAGCGTAGGGTCCGGCTGACGGACACCGGGGACAAGTTCCGATTCTTCAGCATGGTGCGCGACCTCATGCTCTGGATGGAGGACGTCATCCGTCTGATCGAGGCGCAGGAGAAACCCAGGTGCAGGCAGACTATGAGAAGCAGGGGTCGTCATGCACATGGAGGCCCCGCATTGCTGCTCATGCTAACAGCTCATGGTCTTCATCGCTACTGCAGCCACATTTATTACTTGTTCTCATAGAAAGCATTTCTACACTCAGAGCACTAACAACTTCTCAACCTCTGGCATAGATAGAATCGTTCCAGTTAATTTCTGATGCTTCTAAAAATACAGGGAATGATCAACCGTACAGTATTGCAAGTTACTGATCTGAAAACCACCGATTACCAGCCTACTGAGGTACTGGGGTTAAAATTTGGCTAATTTGCAAGGAAACATTAGCAATCCACAGCTCTCAGGTGGAAGAAATTCTGTCTTCTGTGTCCCTCTGCTGTCATTCTTGCCCAGCCCTCCTTATGGTCACATGAGTCACGTTTTCAGCACTGACCTCGTGACCTTTCACCCCCAGGGATGTATCCTCAGTGGAGCTGCTGATGAACAACCACCAGGGCATCAAGGCTGAGATCGATGCCCGTAATGACAGCTTCACCGCCTGCATCGAGCTGGGAAAGTCTCTCCTGGCACGGAAACACTACGCTTCAGAGGAGGTTAGTGTAAACCCCGGCAGACCAGTGAACCCCAGCAGACTGGTGAGCCCCGGCAGACCGGTGAGCCCCGGCAGACCGGTGAGCCCCGGCAGACCGGTGAGCCCCGGCAGACCGGTGAACCCCAACACACACTGCAGAGATGCTTGACTAGACGCTTGATTTTATCTGTTTTTACACAAAGGGAGTGCCAGTCACTTTCCGATTACTTTTATATGTGACCAGTGCTTGTCTAAAGACCACCCCCCCCCACAAGAAGTGAAGTCTCATGACCCTTTTTAATAGGATAGATATATTTTCTCTTGTGGAAGGGGTGTCCCTATGATAAATTTTAAACCGATTTCTGATGATTAAGTTTGTCAACAGGGTGGGGGGTGGTTTAGTGCAGGGTTTCTCAACCCGGTCCTTGGGGACCACCAGACGGTCCATGTTTTTGCTCTCTCCCAATTCCCTGCCAATTGGGAGAGAGCAAAAACGTGGACCGTCTGGTGGTCCCCGAGGACTGGGTTGAGAAACCTTGGTTTAGTGTATTCAAAAAAAAATTCTCATAACCCCTCCCAGTTACTATTAGTTTGAGAGCCAGTGCGTTAAACCTGCACTCTGTCCTTCTCATCTGATCAGCCTAGGTGTGTTTCATTATCTCCTGTGTTTGTTCATTCATTCTGAGTATTGTCCAAAATAGTCCCTGGATCTTTCATTTGGCTCTTGAACCAGTTATTTTGTTAACACCTGCAGGCCGAGAGTTAGATTCCCGGGCACATGACCCCACATGACTCCACATGACTCCACGTGACCCCACATGGCCCCACATGACCCCTCTAGCTGACTTGATGTTTGATCCATACTCTCACACTTCATCTCTGAGTCATCTGCTTTACTTTTACACCCAATATGTTTCCAGAAATATCCTCTGTATTTTAAAAAATTGATTTTTGTAGTATTTAGAATTTATTATAGTTTATTAAATAGCTAATGCTGGGTGTCCTTGTTTCCTACACAGGGAGTCGGCTGTTATTAAAACAGATACCTTACATTTAGATTGTTTATCTGCCTCTGGTCCCATTTCAGATCAAGGAGAAGTTACTGCAGCTGACTGACAAGCGGAAAGATATGATTGACAAGTGGGAGGACAGATGGGAGTGGCTGAGATTGAGTATGGTCACATAACCCTTCATTGTTTCACACAATTCTATCTTCTCTGCCTGTTCTGGTTGAATCCTCTAGCCTGTCTGGTATGGCGTAGCCTGTGACCTCCAAACTCTGTTGTCCAGTTCTGGAGGTGCACCAGTTCTCACGGGACGCCGGCGTGGCCGAGGCCTGGCTGCTGGGCCAGGAGCCGTACCTGTCGAGCCGGGAGATGGGACAGAGTGTGGACGAGGTGGAGAAGCTGATCAAGAGGCACGAGGCCTTTGAGAAGTCGGCGGCCACGTGGGAGGAGCGCTTCTCGGCGCTGGAGCGGCTGACCACGGTGCGTCAGGGGGCTTTAGGGCAGGCGGCTGTAACCTGCAGCTAAACATATCACCACAGCCAAAATGGCCAGATAAATTCAGCAGGAGATATTTTTAGTATGTGTCTGTGGTTTGACTGGTTTGTACTGGTAACCCAGATTGCCAGTTGACACCCCAGTAAGAAACCCTGCAATTAGAGTCAAAAATATCAATGTGTAAAAAGGTACATTTTAAAACTTTATAACGTGTATTTTTATACATGGCCAAACCAGGCCCGGTGTGTTATCCATCATGACATCCTCACTCCCAGTGCTGTCACCTAAACACTCCTGTGAAAGTGTTTGCTTTGCTGCAGCTGGAGTTATTGGAAGTGAGAAGACAGCAAGAGGAGGAAGAGAGGAGGAGACAGCCACCAGAACCAGAACCGCTGCCTGGACCGGAGACTGACTCGGCAAAACAGCGGTAAGAGTCAGTTTGTCATGGTGGGGCATGGCGCAGGTGGGAAATAGGGTGACGATCCACTTGTGGCTCTGTGACAGAAGGGGTTCGACACAGCTGAACAACAATGAGAAAGGCACAAAATAAAAGGACCGCAAGGGGTCAAAACAAAATGGGAAAAATAAGAATGTAACAAAGAAATCATGAAGCAGAAACACTGGGGAACTGAGCGACACAGGGAACGGGACTGAGAACCAGAGCAGAGCAACAAATACACAGGAACTAACTGCATTCAACTACAATGAACCATCACAGAACAGAACCAGAACAGACACTTAAATACACAGTTAATAGGACTATGCAGGGTAGGTGAGAATCATAACCAGTTAATCAATCAAGGACTCAGGGCAAACAAGGAACAGTGCCATGTTACAGTACAATCATACAGCACTGGAGACTACAGAAAATGAAGGAACACTAAGAGTTAACTAGAACAAGGAAAACTGAGCAAACAGGGGACAAGGAGCAAAAGGCAAGGAACCAACTGAAATACAAAAACACCAAAAACAGAAAAGCACTGATAACCAATAGTAGCACGGAAAACCAAAAAAAACAAAACAGCTGAGGCTTGTTCTTAGCCAGCTTTGAACGCATGACTAGCAGGTTCTCAGTATGAGCCGCACGCTCAGCCCACTGTGCTTTGCGGTGGTCTGGGGACAGGAAAAGCATATAGGGGCTGAAGGGTGAGTGACATGTAGGAAATCTGGATGGCCAGCGACACCTGCTGGCAAAACAGGGAGGAGACACGAAGGGCAGGGTCGGACGGGCGCTGACCCTTACACAGTTAACCAGATCCAGGGCCACCATCCAGTTCAGAGTCTCACTCGCTACAGTAGTGGTAAGTGTCAGTTAGCTAGATCCTGAGTCACTACTGAGGCTGGAGACCAACTCACCCAACAGCGATAAGAGGAAGTTGGCCAGACCCAGAGCCATTGCCCAGGCTGGAGTTCGACTAGCTTAAGTGCTGGTAAGAGTCAGTTAGCTAGATCCTGAGCCGTTGTCCGGGCCGGAGACTGCTGCCCCTGACTAGTCACAGCCAGAAGAGGAGCATCCCTCACTTCACGGTTTCATCTGTGAGAGACAGAGAGAGAGAGAGACAGAGAGAGAGACAGACATAGAGACAGAGAGAGAGACAGACATAGACAGACATAGAGAGATATCGCTCAAGCCTGAAATGCCCCATAAGCAATAAGATGATGAAACACAGATGTGAATGTGAGCCATGCAGCACGGGCATCCTCAGGCAGTACATCTATGCACGGGACTGAGCGGGGAAGGGCATGACCTGTGCTGGCAGGCAGTAATAAATGCAGCTTTTTTGCCAAGAGGATTGTCCCATAGTAAATTAGCCATGATGTAAATTGGTGTCTCTAAAATGTGGGTATCCGTAAACTGGCACCTAAAGCTGGGTATTTCCTGCCCAGTACTTCCTAGGATTGGCTGCAGGCTCACTGTGACCCTTATGTGGGTAAGTGGATGGATTTGTGGATGGATGGATGGATGGATGGATGGAAAATTGAAAAGTACCAGGCTCAGGGCCATTTACTGTATAGTATTTATTTAATGCTTTAATGCTTTACTTGCATACTCATTAGTAGACAGGAACTAAAATCCAGATAGCCATTTAACGCACTGGCTAGCCATTGTACTTTTTAAGTACAGGTATTTTTTCTCAAAAGATATTAAAGATGTTGCACACTGAGTATCTAAGGCTCTGCTCTCCTTCCTCCTGAGTATCTAAGCCTCTGCTCTCCTTCCTCCCAAGTATCTAAGCCTCTGCTCTCCTTCCTCCTGAGTATCTAAGTCTCTGTTCTCCTTCCTCATGAGGATATAAGCCTCTGCTTTCGTTCCTCCTGAGTATCTAAGCCTCTGCTCTCCTTCATCCTGACTATTTAAGCCTCTGCTCTCCTTCCTCCTGAGTATCTAAGCCTCTGCTCTCCTTCCTCATGAGGATATAAGCCTCTGCTTTCGTTCCTCCTGAGTATCTAAGCCTCTGCTCTCCTTCCTCCTGAGTATCTAAGTCTCTGTTCTCCTTCCTCATGAGGATATAAGCCTCTGCTTTCATTCCTCCTGAGTATCTAAGCCTCTGTTCTCCTTCCTCCTGAGTATCTAAGCCTCTGCTCTCCTCCCTCCTGAGTATCTAAGTCTCTGTACTCCTTCCTCATGAGGATATAAGCCTCTGCTTTCGTTCCTCCTGAGTATCTAAGCCTCTGCTCTCCTTCATCCTGACTATTTAAGCCTCTGCTCTCCTTCCTCCTGAGTATCTAAGTCTCTGTTCTCCTTCCTCATGAGGATATAAGCCTCTGCTTTCATTCCTCCTGAGTATCTAAGCCTCTGCTCTCCTCCCTCCTGAGTATCTAAGTCTCTGTACTCCTTCCTCATGAGGATATAAGCCTCTGCTTTCGTTCCTCATGAGGATATAAGCCTCTGCTCTCCTTCATCCTGAGTATCTAAGCCTCTGCTCTCCTTCATACTGAGTATTTAAGCCTCTGCTCTCCTTCATCCCGAGTATCTAAGCCTCTGCTCTTCTTCCTCCTGAGTATCTAAGCCTCTGCTCTTCTTCCTCCTGAGTATCTAAGCCTCTGCTCTCCTTCCTCCCGAGTATCTAAGCCTCTGCTCTTCTTTCTTTGCAGGGATGATGAGAAGATCTCTCAAAACGGGCTGCCAGCAGATCAGGATTCTGCACGGGTTAGTTACCGCTCCAAAGCCTACTCTGACTACACAAGCTTTCAGAGCCGGCGGGCGGCCAGTGGGCGTGGCCAGCGCCATGGACTGTGCTCCTGAGTTTGTGCCTGTGAGATTCTCAGCAACTGTAAGATCTGACTTTGTGTTACACTGTCAGCTTTAATCTGGTAATTAAGATAATTATAAAAAGGACAAAGAAGAAAACTTAATGACATCATCTCTAGCCCATGGCATATGTAAGGTCCATCTAGACATCTAGGAGGAATCATATTATAGGTGTTAAAGCTTTGCCTTCCTAGGCAGCCACAGGTTGTAGACTTCTTGACTGACTGCTTATATGGGCTCAAGAAACAGCAGCTGTTCTGAAAATGAGGATGTACTGTAAGTCTATGTTCTTTTTGTTTTAGATACAATAAGTTCTTTGGTAATCTGTAAATGAAACGTAATATTAACTAACCATTTAATAGTAGAAAAATTCTCTAAAACTGGACATAATTTTAATGAGAAAAATGTGTAAACAGCTGATTATAAATCTGTCAGTTTAAAACAAGATATTAAAGTTCCACTAAATATAATTCTACTTTTTATAATTTTGTTCTGCTTAATGACAGTTTTATGCACTATGAACTTTTATTTAATAATTTGTTGTGTATTCAGTATGTGTACGTCCATAATCAACATCATATTAATTATTAGCATTTATTATTAAGTTACACTTATGTGAAGAGCATATCTATACTAGTTCCGAGACTGATGATTATATTCAAAAATTTAATGTCAGTTCCCACTCTCTGAAGTGCCTCATGTAACAGTTTAATCAGATTCACAGAAATAACGACAGATCAAAACAGCATTTTGTTGTATTTTAAAATGAAATTTCATTTTGTGAAGAGCAGAGTTCACAGCAGATGAAACCTATCAACATGACTCCTCTAGGGGACTCCAGTAAAGGATCATGCTGTACGCAGTCGTGCTCAGGCTCCATCTGGCTGTCTGACAGTTAAATGTTAATGAAATTTATAATTAAATTCAAAAGTAATCAAACTGTAACTCCTAAGTATGGCCCAGTTGTTTCACCCTTGGCACATGACAGTGATGAGAATGAAAAACAGTCCTTGAGAGTTATTTCACTATTTCACTACTGTCAAGTAACTCAGAAGACTGCCTTTGGAAATACTGTGTCAAAAATGTCTGTATTATTCCTGAAATCTGTTATTGAAAAGTAAAAGTAAATGCAAAGTAAAACGAAATGAATACAGTTCTTGCTTAAAAACATGCGGTAAAGCTTTACATTAACTGCATCTTTATAATGTATTCATTATGCAGTCATAGATCATTCATAAGCAGCATGCATGTAAGTATCCCTTAACATCACAATATACCGTAAAACCTGTAGTGCACATTAATAACAAGCACTGTATGATAATAACAAACATTATAATCGTATAATCATATAATGTTTATGATGTATATTAAAGCTCTTAAGGTATGTTAGGATGTTAAGGTATACTTACTTCTTGTAATGTTCTATGAATGCATAATGAATGCTTTATGAAGCTGCAGTTAATGTAAAGCGTTTCCAAACCTGCAGAAATCAGAATCAGAAGAGCTCACTCACATATGCGGCCTTGGTCAGTTGTTAGCCATACATGTGTGTAGTTAGGGCTTTAAAGGCAGCACCGTGTCCCTGCACTACAGCGGCCTCTTCATCCCTCCCTTTTAACCCGGAATGTTCATTACTCACACAGCATGTCACGCTCACTCGCATCTTCTCTAACTGCTGTTTTTGGTTAGCTTCTCCGCTGCTGCCTGAATGCCTGTTCTCACCGCTGTTGTTTTGCATGGTGTCCTGAATGTTAATAATCTGTGCAGTTTTGTACATTGAGAATAAAACCCTTTTAAATGCCATTTGATCGCTTTCTTTTTCCTGTTTTTGTGCAGAAACACCCAGCTGTTTATCCCCCTGCTCCCCGCTGTCACATTGTGTTGTGGATGCGATATTTTTCACATTATGCTGCTTTCTTTTTCTCATTTTGAGTCTGTATTTATACATTATCAATATCATTATCTTTGTTATGTGTAACTGCCATGTCTCCAGTTGTGTATTCACTACCTTTTAATGCTTAGTGACCCAGAGAATCATCTGTTGTATTTTAATTTTATTTCTACTCTTTAAGTTTTATCAAATTGTTTTAGCAATAATAATAATAATAATACACCTGTCAGTCTTGAGACCCTGGTATGCATAGGAAGAACCAATGGGATTGCAGCGTTGTTTGATCTAGTGTGGGCTACGGAAGACCACCTCTCCAGTTCAGTCATGATTGCTGAAAGGTGAAAGGTCACATGGCTGACCTGGGCTCCGGTCCGGCCTATCAGAGGGCAAAGCCTGACTACAGCGCGTTCAGCAATGCTCGGGATTGGCCATGTCCCATAGTGCACTGCGGTAATTCAACCCGATGGGTGTGAGGTGGCTGTCCACCTTTCAGCAGATGAAAAGTATTCTTCTGCACTTCCAGTGCTGCTGATAGTGATGATTAGCAATGAGTCTCAATATTGTTGTGATTCCTCAATCAGATTTCAGGATCGGACTGGATACGTTCTTTTTCTTTGCATGCCTCTGGAAATCATATGATACATTTTGGCCCACTTCCTTCCTTGATCTGGGGTTGACTAATTAAATCCAAGAGTGCGGGACCATTGTGGCATCTTTAAAGGACAGACCTTTCAACTGGGTGATTTAAAAAAAAATTTTTTTTGAAAACCAATGCTATTGGTACAGCTTCCATGGTGACTGTCATACTGGCAGATTTCCCAAGGCCTGTGATCATATGCAGGCCACATAAGGCTATGGAGATGAGTCTGCTTTATTCAATGTTTATCTAAGCATTAAACCTATCACAGATTTGCCTATTTATGCCTAATGCAATGGCATTGGTTTTTGAAAAAAATAAATAATTTAAGTGTACATCTTTCCAAAATGTGTGCTTGGTAAAGCTAAATGTAGTACATAATGGGAATGTGCTTAAGGTTAATTTTGTGTTATACGGTATATGACTCCTTTCAGTGTTTGTTGTTGCACACACGTCATTTGCATTAGTGGTAGACGTGTCCCTTATCATGCTTTGGGACTGTCCCCCACTTTTATCGTCTCCCCCCCATGCTTTGTCTAGCCGGATGGTGTTGATGGCGGTGAGACCGTGAATGGTGTGGTGGAGAAAAGCTCCAAGGATGGAAGCCCACTGCCCTCGCCCACCTCCAACCGACGGGAGAAGACCAGCCAGGCGGCCACGCTGCCGGCCAAGCACAGGGGCGTGGCCTCCACGCAGATGGAGGGCATGCTGTACCGTAAGCACGAGTGGGAGGGCCACAACAAGAAGGCATCCAGCAGGTACGCGCGTCCTGCCCGATGCCGGGACACTGCCGCCAACTGCTGCAAAGCCAAGCTACTTTCTGCTTGCTTCTGTTGCTAAACAGATTATCATCTAGATTAATATTGTCCTGCAAGTCCATGCGCTCTAACAGAAATGATTTCTGATTTATTATTAATCTTGGCTTTAAATGCTCTCTGTTTGAATGTGTTACCACACAGTATTCAGGGAAAAATGCGTCTGTTATCATTTGTAATCCAGCAACATTTGAAAACATTTGACGAGACACCTTTGCAAATGAGGGGTGAGGTGGTGGCGGGGGGGGGGTGACTAAAAATGTTAATAATGAGGATGTTTGGCATCCCACAACACCCACTGACACCACATGGTTTCTATGTGTGGCTGCAGGTCCTGGCATAATGTGTACTGCGTGATAAACAAACAGGAAATGGGATTCTATAAAGACAGTAAGAATGCGAACCAGGGCATCCCGTACCACAATGAGATCCCCGTCAGCCTGAAGGATGCAACATGTGAGGTTGCCGTTGACTACAAGAAGAAGAAGCACGTCTTCAAGCTCAGGTATGGCCGAACGCTGACACGCCTCTGGTGGCTCATTTCCTTGGGTGTTACCTGTTACAGTAAACAATTTCTTTTTGTGCAGATTAACAGATGGAAATGAGTATCTCTTCCAAGCCAAAGATGACGTAAGTAAAATTTTTGCATTGCAACATTCTTAAAATAGTTCCTTCAGAGCGTTATATGTCATTTTAAAAGCCATTGTTTGGTACATGTTTGCACACCAAAGCAATACCATGGTAATGTGATCACAGCAATAATTATTTAGAATGGAAAACTATGGAAAATATTAAAATTAAGGGCTCCGGCGGATGGTCCTGATTGGTTCCCTGCTAGCTGGGCGGGGGCAAGGACAGAGGTCGATGATTGTTCGGTTGGGGATCCAGCCCCTTGGAACAGGGAACCTGTACCAGGGAACCCCCTATTGCCATACAGTAAAATATCCATGTACAACAATTAATGTACAGGCCTCAAGATTTTCTTGTCTCCATTACAGGCTCCAAATTTTCAGGAGTGTATAATATACAGTGGTACCTTGGTTTACGAGTATAATTCGTTCCGGAAACATGCTTGTAATCCAAAGCACTCGTATATCAAAGCGAATTTTCCCTTTAGAAATAATGGAAACTCATATGATCCGTTCCACAACTCAAAAATATTCATATAAAAATTATTAATACAAAATATAAAGTAAAAATACATAAAACAAATTAACCTGCGCTTTACCTTTGAAAAGAATCGTGGATGGTGTGAGGGAGACGAGAGAGGAGAAGAGGAGGGTTATTTTGTAGGACGACTTTCACTATAATTAATGGAATCACTGCTATCTGTTGGCTCACTGGAATCTTTTTCTGTTTGTGCGACTTTAACAAGGAACCCATCCAATGACAGCCTCTTTTGCCTCCTTTTCGATTTTGCAAAAATGTGGACATTGCATTGTCATTAATCAGATTCATCGCTCGCACTGCTACGCCCTTATTCTGGTGGTGCTTTTCTACTAAATTTTGACTACACGAGTGAGGCATGCTGACTGAGACTGAGCATGGGAGACGATTACCCACAATTCTGCAGCGTGAGAAAGTGAATAACCATTGGTTCAGTTGTGATGACATGCGCTCGGCGTCAAAACAAGAAGCGCACGCATGCGCTTCCTGTTTTGAAGCCAAACGCACGTAAAAACAAGAAAAACAAGGAGCGCATGTGTGCCATATGATTTTTGATGATACTTGGCGCTCGTAAACCAGGACTTGCTCGGTTTCCAAGTCAAAATTTATAAAAAATCTTTGCTCGTCTTGCGGAACACTCGTAAACCGCGTTACTCGTAATCCGAGGTTCCACTGTATATATAAACACACACACACACACAGCTATCTTGTGGCATAGACGACAGTTTGAGACTGTTGCTGATTTGTTTTTGCATTATAACACCTTAGTCTGGTCATGAGTAGTCAGCTGGACTCCTGTCCTAATGTTACACATGAAACGGAGACTGGGGTAAAGCTGACATCGTGGATCTCTGGCTGAGAGGTGCTCTGGTCAGGGCTGATTAAGAATAAGTCACCCTGGGTGATTGATAATGTTCATAATTATGATTTTCTTTAGCCTTCTTGACTTTAATTATGAATCAAATTGGCTGGTGTTATTAGTAATGATAATAAGTGCTGAGAAATTGAGCTTGTCCTGCTGTATCACGGTCTTCACTCAACATAATCCTAATGGTGACTCCTTACAAACCGCACTATAATGTCACAGTTTTGGTATCTGAAGAGGTTGGCGAACTTAGGTATTTTTGCTTTTTAGCAGTGAACAAAGGGAAAAAAAGTCTATTTAATGCAAACCTAGCCTTTTATATGTTGTTAGTTCAGCTAATACTAGTGGTAATTGTAGATTATAGTGCTACTGTAAATGCAGTACAGGCAGTCCCCGGGTTATTATTATTAATCAGATTCAGATTATTATTATTATTATTATTATTATTATTATACAGTAATACAGTACAGTACATTTATTGTACAGTTAGTACATATGGTACTGCACTGTACCTCAAGCTGGTGACCCGCTGAAGCCGTGCAATATTTTCACATGCATCACAAAGTAGTGCTTGTGAATGTTTTTACTAACCATTGTATTTATCCTGTATTTTTTATATAATAGGCTTTATGGCATTCTGTTTGGGTTGTCTGTACGTGGGACATTCTGAACCCCGGGACTGCCTGTACTTTATGATCCTTGATTCACGTACTTTCCTCTTCAGCTATTACAAGCATCTGAATGTAATGTAATTAGAAATACCACAGCTGGAAAAAGGTCCTGCTTCATACTGGTGAGCCACTGTGACAAGATAGTGGGTGGCGCTCTGCTGATGGTCTGTGCTGGAATCCCGCCCACAGGAGGAGATGAACACGTGGATCCAGGCCATCCTGAACGCGACGGCCTCCGACAGCTCTGCTCTGACCTCCAGCAAGCAGGCGAGTCCGGCCTCCAGCCGCGCACAGACCCTGCCCGCCAGCGTGAGCCTCACCACGGAGTCCAGCCCGGGCAAAAGGGAGAAGGAGAAGGAGAAGGAGAAAGAGAAGCGCTTCAGCCTGTTCAGCAAGAAGAAATAGATCCATGTCTCCAGCCAACTCCAGTGATTTTCCAAGCATGCAAGCTGAGAACCAACACTAAACACTCTGTGCCTAACATTCCTGGGATCGGGTGTAGAACTTACAGACAGTTTTTAAAAGAATACGGTGGACACAAAACAAGGTCTTAAGTGAGGGTGTGGGATCTGTTGGGCAGCTTCCATCTCGAAACTTTAACTGTCTTGACAGGACCAGACAGATTTTTGGTTTTGCTCTTTCTTAATTTGTGGGTTTTTTGCCATTTGATTTTTGGTAATTCTTCTCTTTTTTGTAAGTATAAGTAGTTTATAGGCTCTATATATTTAAACATTTCCTCAATTTTGTGAGGCTGTCTGGTGAAGACGACTTGCATCCTTATCATCGGCGGTATGGCGACGCAGTGCTGGTCCGTGTCCTTCGGCCGCTCTGAACACAGCCCATGGTGGCAGGCCGTGCCACAGCCAGCCAGTTCCTGATAGAAAGGTAGCTCTGCGCTCTCCTAACTAATAGACGATTCATCCATTATAAGCTTCCAGGCAGTATATTGCCTTTGCCGACACTCTGTAGAAAACCACATTTATATAGACAAAAAACCATAGAAGTCAAATGTCACCACAGTAATGCCAGAATTTACATGTGCGGATCAGAACCGGTGCCAATGTTGGGGACACAAGAAAGCCTGAGATTATAAATGGATTTTAGTTACTTAATTTCGCATTGTTTTCTTTTTTTTTTTTTTTTTGCTGTTTTCACTTTATTTGTTGTTCCTCAGTTCCATTACACATTTTATGTCATTCTAGTACAGAATATTAAAAATATAGATGTATTATAAACATGTTAAAGCATTGCTGTTAAGTGGAAAAGTGGAATTAAAGCATTTAATGGGAAAAAATGTTATTCCGAAACAGATGCTTGCTTGTTGGCTATAGCACTGTGTGTTTAAATTTTTTGCTATATTAACTTGCTCTTTGATACATAGTGTGCATTTCTCTGTCATTGTACCTATAGCATTGAAAATTTCCATCCAGATGCACAATCAAAAAATTAACTATGGGAATGTTTTCTCTTTTTTCGCCTTTGCTGAGCCCATGGCTGTGGGCGGAGCAGGTCTGGCTCTCTCATGTATTGGGCTGCCCTTGTAGACTCACCATACCTGTTCAATATGTGCGATGTCATTAAAATGCTTTTAAAAATCAGTCTCTACTGTCTGTTTCCATACTGTGTATCAGCACTGATCATTTCACATATCATCAAATGAAGTCTAATCTGGTATATAGAAGTCATTTTAGTTGTGCAAAATATATAGCTGAAGATAAACATTAGCATTTTATAAAAAAAAAAATGCAATTTAAATGTTGTTATTTACTCTATGATACTACTATATATTATTGCCTAGAAAACAGTGAATCGATGATGTATTTATTTAATTGCATTTCAATTTTCCAGTTTTTACCACTAGATTGAAGAAATACTTATTTTCTGTTCAAAAAGTCATTTTCACTGTGATATTACTTTTCATATATTCTAAAATACATATTGATTAAATGAGTACACTTTGATATTACGTCTGATTAAATCTACATTGAATTCACTATTGCGTTCATCTTAGACACGATGCCTGGTTACAATAGAGTAAGAAGCTGTGGTACATTGAGAAAGGAGCAGGCAGGGAAAGTGGTGAAGCCCGTTCTTCACTTAGAGTGGCCTGGGGCAGCAGGTGAAACAGCCACTCTGTACCTCTGAGACTGGGAAGCTTCAGTATGGCTAGATTCTACAATATTTATTCTGTTTAGTTCAGCTACTTCAGTGTTTTGCATTATTCTCAGAATTATCTACCAAATCCATAAAGCAGGCATCAGCAAATGTTAATAATTAGACAGCTAGTAAATAAAAAAAACTGTACTTCTAATAAAAATGTCCAGGGAAATGCCTTCCCCCCAAGATGCATGGTGACAAAAAAATGTCATTTCAGAGATAATGCCATTCCGACTGTACATGAAAGGAAACTATTTATATTTTCTGTTTCATGTTTCCTGGAGTTCTTTTCTTTCAAGATTTCAAAATTCTTTAATTGTCACATACATAGTTATACAAAGTACAACACGTAGTGAAATGCATCCTGAACCGCTCTTTTGTAGACTGTGCAAGTTAAAAATCCAATTATGCTAAAGTGCAAAAAGCTAAAATGCAAGTTTAGAAGTATGTTCAAAATGAACAGTAACACAGACATAAAAAAGTGACCAGTGTAACAGTGTGGATATCGTGAGGGATACAAGAGCACAATGTACATCAGGGTGTGAAGTGCAATGGCATGTCAGGTTCAGAAACCTTATGGCCTTGGGGTAGAAACTCCTCCTAAGTCTCTCAGTCCTGGCCATGATGTTCCTAAGATGCTTTCCTGATTTCAGATGCTGAAACAGGCTGTTATTGGGGTGGGGTGTGTCCTTTATGATTCTGAAGGCCCTGCTCCTACATCTCTTGATGTAAATGTCCTGAAGAAATGGAAGAGCTGACCTGCAGCAGCGTGGGTTAATTGGGTCTCATCATAAGTATTTCTCAAACCAGTCCCCAGACTACCCACATCATCAACCACATCATCAAACACAGAAAACAGACCTACACTGGCAAGACCCAAGAAAACATACCAACACAGACTAACCTTAAAAACCAAACCCCCGACAAGGTTACTGCTGAGCCCAGTGCTCAAAGAGAGATGCTGATGACCGAGCACTGCTCACTACTCTCCATAACAAAGTTGGGCTCTAAGCTCACCCAGTCAAGAGCAGCTTCTGTTACCCAATTAGTAACCAGGGGCAGGTGTGACACCCATAATGTGAGATTTTTTTTTGTGTTATGTGTGTGTGAGAGCCCTGCGATGGACCAGCATTCTATCTAGGGTGCCCTCTGCTTTGGGCTCTGTACAGTAGGATAGGTATGATGATTACAGTAAACCTGTACCAGGTTAGTGATTGGAGGTTGGATGGATGGATAATTTTATACCTTTTGTAATAAAGGAGGTAAATGGGTGTTTTCCAGTTATGGGGGACTGTGTCTCTCACACTCACTGGAAAAGGGTGCAGGGAAGGGAATCTAAGTTTAGCCCCCAAAACAGGAGTCACAGGGGTTTAATCTGGATCTCTGGCTGAGAGGTGCTCATTTCTACAATGGACCATCCAGAGTGTGCCTGTGCCTTATGCCTTACGCTGCCTGGCATGGGCTCTGGGCCACCAGCGTTACCATGCAGGATACAAGATTGTAAACTGGATGGATTATTGTATAAGGTCTCTGTGCACCATAATATGTAAATAAGCAATTTACTGATTAAAATCAAATGAAATCCGAAGTCTTCAAGTGAATTCCGTTTTTAGTAGTAATCAAATACAATAAGAAATATTAAACATATTTTTAAATGTCGATTGATTTTCTTTTTATCTTGTGTCTCTCTCTCTATATATATACAGTATATATATATATACACACACACGTACATACATTATGCTAAAATGATAAAATGACAAGCAGGCTATGCCAAAGTCCAACGATATTTCTAAGGTTATATTTATATCCCAGGGATTAAAAGATACCTTCGCTGTCACGAACATCGGAATTTCGAAGTAATGTCTGTCGTTTCCAAAATGCAGGACCTCGGACAGCGCGCTCTGTTTGAAAGCCGGGAGTTGTAGTTCTTTTGGCATGTTACCTGCGCTTTAACGGTAAAGGTAAGAAGGGCACTTAAACATCAATCCCCATGAGCCATTGCGATCGACCGGCCTCATTCGGGCGTCACTGGCTGGAGGAGGTCTCTAAATGCCTCAGTCTCTTAAAGATGCGGTCAGGTAGAAAGCAGAGCGCCTCGTCTCGGGATTTCGCTGGAGCAGCGGCAGGCTTTTACAGATCACGTCTTCCTTAAACCACTGCCTTTTTAAAGTTTGCATTACAGAAATCAGTTGCTCTGTTTTTTGTATGCAATATTGTTTCTTTATCCGTTTTTTTATTTCACATTGTGTTTGATGCCAGGCGTTAATTTACAGTTTGAAATGCAAATTAGAGAAAGGAGTGTGATGAGGAAGATTGTTCGCCTGGCTGTTAATTTGCCATTGCAGGGAAGTTAATAATAAATTGAATTTCAGGCGTCCTTGCTTAGGCAGCACCGTTTCAGGGGTAAACTGTATGGGAAAAGGTTTCAGTCTCTGGACTCCTCGATTGTATGCAACTTATTACGAATAATTGGTCTGAACGGTGCTTTTGATTGCGGGTTGATTTTTTTTAATACAAACAAATCTGATTGCGATGTAGTTACTATTTTTATTCGTGTTTCGTAACGAGGAGGCACATGGAAAGGTTTTCTCTATCATGTCTGAGGACAGGGCAGGGGATTAGTATGCGGATTATGTTTTGGTGGTTGTACTAATTTGCTTTAATGACAGTTTTTCCCGTTAAAATTTCCGTCTAATCTAGATCTAATTTTAGTTGTTTTCTACTCGTTTGAAAGAAAAGTTTTAGAAAAGTTTTTATTTAATTCGTAACCTAGTTTAATTAGGAAATCGATAAGGAAAAGAAAATTTCTTAGTACATTTTTCTATCATTTCTTTAACACAATCTATAAGCAATATATACAGAAAATGAAACATTTAAGAAATAAGTATACAGTTGTACAAAGGGGAGATTTTCAGTTGCACGAATGAAGCACATACTTTGTAATTTGTACCAAGATTTAATGCCAAGTTAAGGTAAGACCATACAGTGCTGAGAATATCGTTTAGGCTGTGGTTGGGCTGCAGCTTTGACAGTTAGATAGGTTTGAGGGCTGTGAAATGGCAGACAGGACAGCTCCGCGCTCCCAGCTCAGACTGCAGTGGATATATGGCTACAGGGGACACCAGTGCCGCAACAACCTGTACTACACGGCCAGCAAGGAGGTGGTGTACTTCGTGGCTGGGGTTGGCGTGGTTTACAGCACCAGGGACCACAGCCAGAAGTTTTTCCTGGGTCACAATGATGACATTATCAGGTAGGTCACTGGTAACACCTCATCAGTGATGTGCATGCAGTTACTGCTCACTACTCTTTCATTTCCAAGCCCGTCTCTCATTTCTTGCAGTATGACAGATTGTCCATAATTATATTCCCCTGTAGTGTAGACCCATACTATTTTTTCCCAAATGCCTGGGTTATTTTCTGCAATTTCTGGTACTTCATTGTCTCTTTAAAGTATCACATATACCATACCTTTTGAGTTCATTTAGAACAACATTGTAAATCAGAACTGACAAACCCCACTGAAGAATGTATTGGGATAGCAGGAAACATTTCTAGGTTTAAGTAGTGTTATGGAGAGTGGGATGGCTGACGTGTGGAATTTTGCCAGGATTAATGGAGAGTAATTCACTCAGGGTAAAGTAATGAATCTACTACCAGCATCTCATACTCTGGAATAACTTTTAAAGCAGGATATCAGCTTTGATTTGGATGCAACATGGCATTGTAGTGAGTAGGCAGAAAAGCAACCAAGCGTCTTACGTTCATTTGTAAGACGCCTCATCCTGAACTCTGCATACGTCTGCAGTCCCCATAAGGTTGTCTTTCATAACAGTCAAGTCATTCTGCTGCAAAATTACACATTGGCAAGGCTAAACTTTAATCACTTCTGTGTACATAGGGTTAGAATCCAAGTATCCAAAATCCTGAGGAGCTAGGAATTTCAAACTGGGGGAGTCTTAAGCAGGATTGGAATGACACTTTCTTTAGGGAGCGGTCGGGGCTTGATTAAACTGCATGCTATTCTAAGAATGATTTGAAGCTGCTCTTATTACAGCACTTAGAAGCCAGCTGAATATACCCCTCTCATTTGGAAAGCTTGTTATGTTCCCACATCCTGCATTACATTATACTAGAAATGCGAAATGTACCACAGTTACTGTAGAATGATTTTAGTAACAACATCCAGAATAAGTCTTTGTGAAAAGGCCAAGCTGTACCTTCACAGATGATTGGTACCATCGGTTGATCGACCATGCAACCCGGTGGTTTAAACAGGCTTATGTTCCTCATTATTAGTGCTCCACTGTGGGTGTAACGCAGAAAACAAAGATGGCATTGATAAGAAGAACAAAAGTCATCTGCGCTCGGACCTGATTACTGTTTCTAAAATGATTTTAATAGAGATTGTTGAATTTAATAAATGATTTGCTTATTTAAAGTTTAATATTATTCAGATTCTGCTAAATGGGATTTATGCAGTAGCTTACTTATTTGAGTTAATTTATTGAGTGAATGAAAAGGATCCAAACAGGAAGTCGGAACAAGGAAGTTTGGTAATTATTTCACAGATACTCCATCCACCTTTAGGTCAACCCGCTACTTACATCATTATCCAGGAGTGGTTCAAGGGTAACAGGATACACTGGGCTTGGCAAAGAATTTGTCAGGCATCAAAACGCAGTGATGGTGATTGGTTAAAAAACAAATCAGTCAAAGCTTAAGCCTTGCAAGCCCCACCCTGGTGCTGCCCAAGTTATTGACTATTGGCAGTTCATGGAAGAGGAAACCTGCCCCCTGCGGTAATGCAGCAGTGTCAGAGCATGCAGCATCTCTATTTTTAAATTTGCTCTATCACAGTTTCAAGTCAGTTTTATATAGTTATGGAGTATAAACAAAAAGAACAAAATCACCAAGTGGTGAATCTTTTGTCATTTTTTTGGAAACAAAGTGTGGCTACAGAGGGTTACGCTGTGCTGAGAAGCCCCCTCTGGGGTGTGTAGGGTACATTTTGGAGAGGGTTACGCTAAACATTCAGTGCTAAAATAACCACTAGTATATATCTTGACTTTTGTGGCCATTATACTGTAGTTTCATCTGAAATGTGTAAAACACTTCTGATAGCATATGGGGACAGTTTTTATGTTATTACTTCTTCTTCTTCTTCTTCTTCTTATTATTATTATTATTATTATTATTATCATTTTTAATTAAATTACATGCTAATAAAATACAGCACCAACCTTGTGACTTGTGTAATTTATATCTCTTCAATGTCATATTGATGTGCATTGACTAGCTCACTGGGTACTGTCCCTACACTGCATCAGACCTTGATGTCAACAGTGCTCAGCCAGTTAAACCGGGATTTCAGAGAAAATTTAAGGAGGTGAAGGGGTTTCTGACACTAGTGACCTGAGATGAGTTTTTTTAATTATTGAACTGGGCAAAGCAAATACCAAAGCAAAAGCGACTTAAGAATATATCCAGCTGCAATTTGTTGCAACAATGAAATTAGGAAAAGACACTTTAATCAAGTAAGAAACAGCGTTCAAAAGGAAATAGTATTGTTTTTTAAGATATAAAGGATTTGGACCTGGGTTTGTTGCTGTAACTGGCTTCTCATCCTGATGTAAACTACTTAGATAAATTCAACTTTTATAAAAGCTATGAACAGAGGGATGTTTGTTTGCAAAATTCTCAGTGGGTAGACATACTAAAATGCTGTTTATTCCAGTGGAAAATGTACCTTAAAGTTTTGATTCATATAACCCAGTATTTGTATTATGTGAGGGCTGAGATGGGGGATCTGTTCTTAGCATATGGTTGTCACAGCACTCAGATGTAACCACCATGTTCCAGCTAGCTGAGAGATCTTCAAAGAGAGTCTTTTACAGAAGAACATCAATTCACAGACGTAAATGGCCTTTATGCTAAAGGGACATAGCATGCTCTATGACTGATAACGTTCATGTAACACGCACAAGCTTTCTTACCGAGTGCTGTATGTATTCCGTTACCTTGGAGAGCGAGAGTAGCAACGACCTTTTAAACATGTTTATATTTCCTTGTCACCAGTGAAAGATTATCTGCCCTGTTGCATATTAAATGGAATTAAAACAAACACTGTTCCATTCACCAAAGCACTGCACTTGTATACTGGGGATCTTGAGTTCCTGAGACAGTACAGTCAGTGCTTGGAGTAGGGAGAAGCACCAAGCGGCAATACTCCACTTGATATTCAGCACCAGGTGGCAGTACTCCACTTGTTAGTCAGCACCAGGTGTCGGTACTCCCTTTCTTATTCAGTACCAAGTACCAGTACACCCCTCGTTATTCAGCACCAACCACCAGTACTTCCCTTGCTATTCAGCTCCAAGCGCCGGTACTTCCCTTGCTATTCAGCTCCAAGCGCCGGTACTCCCCTTGCTATTCAGCTCCAAGCGCCGGTACTCCCCTTGATATTCAGCTCCAAGTGCCGATGCTCCCGTTGTTATTCAGTACCAGGTGCTGGTACTCCCCTTTTTATTGAGTACCAGGTGCCAGTACTCCCCTTGTTATCCAGCACCAGGTGTCAGTACTCCCTTTCTTATTCAGTACCAGGTGCTGGTACTCCCCTTTTTATTGAGTACCCGGTGCCAGTACTCCCCTTGTTATTCAGCTCCAAGTGCCGGTACTTCCCTTGCTATTCAGCTCCAAGCGCCGATGCTCCCGTTGTTATTCAGCTCCAAGCGCCGATGCTCCCGTTGTTATTCAGTATCAGGTGCTGGTACTCCCCTTGTTATCCAGCACCAGGTGTCGGTACTCCCTGTCTTATAAGAACATAAGAACATAAGAACTATACAAACGAGAGGAGGCCATTCGGCCCATCGAGCTCGCTTGGGGAGAACTTAACTAATAGCTTAGAGTTGTTAAAATCTTATCTAGTGTTATTCAGTACCAGGTACTGGTACTCCTCTTGTTATTGAGTACCAGGTGCCAGAACTCCGCTTCTTATTCAGCCCCAGGTGCCAGTACTCCCCTTGTTATTCACTTCCAGCTGATGTTGAGAAGAACCTGTACTCTGAGAAAGAGAAAAGTAAACAGGTGCTGAGTACAGGCCCACTTCAGTCTCTGAGTACAGGCCCACTTCAGGCACTGAGTACAGGCCCACTTCAGGCACTGAGTACAGGCCCACTTCAGGCACTGAGTACAGCATATTTAAAATTGAAAGAGTTTTGTGATAACAGAAGAAATTTAACAACAACGTTAAAATGTTTATTTCAAACAAATACTAGGAAAGCGTATTGGTTTCCTGTGATTTACATGCGGTGTTTACGCAATAAGAGGTAACTTATTCTGTCACGCTGGATAGGTGCTTTTGAGAAATCCAGACCACATCCCTCTTGGGTTTATTTGGTTCAGTTATCACTCATTGTGGGGTGATTGAGGCGCACAGTTCCTCATTAATTATGACTGTGTTTTGTCTTTGCCTCATTGAACATGCCTGTACTGTTAAAGCATGTGCCACGGTGGAGTGATACTGGGTTTTGCACACGTCACTCTCAATTACTCAGTGAACTTTTGGCCTTTGTCATTCTAGGTCAGTGTTTCCCAACTCGGGAGCTGGGAGGAAGCAAAATCATGTACCGGCTGGAGGTCCCCGAGGACCGGGTTGAGGAACACTGGCATAGGTCCTTCCTCTGGAGGGTAGTAGGGCTGCTTTTAACTGGGCTTTGTCCAATCTGCACCCACCCAGAGCTGCAAAGTTATGAACTGCTTGAAATGTTCTTTTTTATTTCGAATAAAGTATCTGTGCCAAGTGTCGAATGTCCAGTCTGCATTTATCAAGTGTCTGAGCCAAGGAAACAACAGAAGAATAAAACAAGTGTAACATTTTTGGCAGAAGTGCAAAGCTTGACAGATCTGGTTGTGGATACTCTGCAGCAGTGTTTTCATGGACCCTAGACAGTCCACGTTTTTGCTCCCTCCCAGCTGGAATGCTGTTATCGTTACATAAATGAGACTGTCGCATCAACTTTGCTGGAGGCTTTAACAATCAACTCATTTCAACTGCAAGTAATACTAAACATATATTTAAGTTTGTTCCTACTTATAACACCTTCGGTGTGTTTTTCTACAAATCTGTTTCGTTACCCTCGGGAGCTGTAACTCTTACAAAACACTGTTTACCCTTTTTCTGGTATGAGAACAATATTATTGTTCGATCTGAGGTTGGAAAATGTCTTTCCTCTTCCTCGCCATCACTAGGGGAGCCTTCTCAAGTCTGAATTATTTTGTTCATGTTTTTAAAGCTTTTTCTTTCACGTTGTCAGACATGTCTCATGGTGTAACACGGTTCTTACAGCTTATGTAGGAAAAGGGGACTGCTTGATTTGATGTAACGGATGTCCCTGCTCATGCAGACATGGCAGAATTGTCAAGAATGAGATCACATAGGGGTATGAATTGAGATTGCAAAATCGGGGCTGGCCCATGTCATAAGTGAATCGGTGAAGCTGCCACCAGGGGGCGCCCAACCGATCTGCCTGTCAGAATACGGAGTAAGATGACAAATTTCGCATGGACTCTGGAAAGTGTTGGGCCAGCCCTGGTTGAAACCTTTTGTTTATCTTCTCTTTTTGACAGTTGAATGATTTAAGGCAAAAGGTGAAAGTTCCTTTCTGTAAAAACAGCCTGTCATACCGCGTAATGTAATCGCTCAGCCAGCACAGATGCACTTCATTGTTACATGATGTTCCTGCTGTTGGAAAAAAAGAGCTGAAAACAAACCCCAAAGAAATGACTGTGAGGAGCTTTGTGTTTGATTGGCTGTGCCTCAGGCTGGCGGTGCTGCTTCCCTTGGTGCTGTCACATGGTGCTGTCACATGGTGCTGTCACATGGTGCTGTCACATGGTGCTGTCACATGGTGCTGTGGTAGATATCTTACAGAGCTAAGACCTTCAAAAGCTCCCCAGTGGGTACACTGCATATGAAAGCTCCTCTGGAAAATACAGGATTTGGGTTCTGCATGATTCCCCAGTAAATCTTCCAGGTGTTTATAAATGAGTGTCTTTCAGGAAATGGTGCTGTAGTATGGTTGTTTTTAAGAGTAATTTTTCTCCATTTTTACAGTAATATTTATTAGTGAGATAGCAGACAGCTGTCTGAGGCCAGCCTTGGTGCTGCTAAGCTGAGCTTCCAGTGAGTGACCAGTAATTAGTGCAAATTATCTGTAAGAGATATAGGAACACTGCTAGGACCATTCTATCTGTAGAGTGCAGCTCTGCAGGCTGGGACTGTGCCCGCAATCGTAAGGTTGTGAGTTAAAATCACAGCTGACCCTTAATCGCATTTGCTCCAAGGATGCTGCATGGTCCTGTTCTCTGACTTTCATTGCTTCGGAGAGAACATTCACTAAATAAAAAAATGAAATGTGCCCTCAAGAGAGAATCTAGTAAGACCAAAGAAATACGGGTAACCACCTATATGGTGGGGAGAGATTGTGCAAATTGGGAATGTAGTGTAAGTGGAATGCGTAATAAATGAATAGGTGCAGTTTCAGAGTTGTCACAACTAGGACTAAGAGCATTCAGGTAAAACAGATTTATTAACTCACATTTGCAGGTGATCCATCCAGTACTTCTAGAGATTGTAGAGGTTGGGGGTGTGGGAGGAGTAAGGATAGATGGCTGGGGAGCGGGTGCAGGGGCTGTGTGGGCAATACAGTGCTGTTGATAGCCCCTTTCCAGTTTTAAACATATTTATGTTCATTATTTGCTCAACAATGTCAATACACCCATCCATCTTTCCATCCACCTATTGTCTAACTGCTTGTCCTAGCGAGGGTCCACACAGGGTCCAGGGGCCTGTCCTACACAGCCCTGGGTATGCATGTTATGTTTTAATGGCAGCATTTTTATGGTTTATATTATACTTGTGATGACTGCATACCTACATTTTTAATGTTAATAAAACGATTGATAATGAAGTCTTATTCCCATGTACGTATAAAATTATGTGAAATTGTGTAATTGTGTGAATGAATTGCTGTAACACACTGCACATAATCATGCTGCTTCTCTCTCCCCGCAGTCTGGCTTTGCACCCAGACAGAGTGCAGGTGGCCACCGGGCAGGTTGGGAAGGACCCGTTTATATGCATATGGGACAGTCACACGGTGCAGACGCTGTCCATCCTGAAAGACGTGCACACCCACGGTGTGGCCTGCCTGGCTTTCCACTCTGACGGGCAGGTGAGCCGGGCCTCTAGCTGCTACGGTTTGTCACATTATTCCATTCCATCTAGGGTTCCCATACATCTGGCTTTCCCCGGACACATCCTGTTTCTGGGCACCCGTCCGGGCGTCCCGGTGGTATATTAGGTGTAGTGCTGCAACTCGTATGACCCAGTGATGCAAGTTAGATTCCTCCAAGTGCAGGAAAAGGCACCGACTTTGAACATACAGCAGCCACTCAGTATCATCGCACAGCATTTACAAGGCTTGTGCAGGCGTTTACTTTAAAAATGAAAGGACACGCACGTCCCTATGTGTCACGCTGCTCACGAGTGACATCAGCTTCCGGAAACCATCGTCACTTTGAGGCTTTATTTTTGTTTTCATGTGAACAATGAGACGTGTCGCCTGCTTGAAATTTAACAAACTTTAGCTTAGGGTGTTATAACTTTTGTTGAAAAAAACTTGCATACACATATTGTATACACATATACAAGTGTTCAGTTGTGTGTAGATTGTAAAACGAGGGTTAACTGTAAGGCTACCATATATCCAGATTTCCTTGGATGCAAATTTTAGTTTTACAGGGTGGTTAGGGAAAGCTCATTAATATTCATAATAGAAGCGCTACCTGATTGGTTGATGAATGTGATCCCAGGACAGGCCCTTTTTTTCCTCTCACCAAATACGGTAACCTATTTCCATCATTGCTTAGACCTTACAATATTTGTACTGAGTTCTCATGTAAGCCTATATGATTAAACAACGCATCAAGCTTGACTGCAGTGTAAAACAAGGTGGGGGGAGAAGGCATATACTCGCCACATTGCGGTCATGAATAGGAATGATACTGCATTCACAAATACACACCCAAAAACCTCAGTTTGCTTTAAGGCTCTTCCATTAATTAGCAGAATAAAAGTTACTAAAGACGTAAATGAAAATGGGTCATACAGATTAGGAGTGGGCTATCCTTTTTGCATTGATTTTATATTGTGATCGATCTTGAAGACGTCCCCGATCTACTTTTCACATGACCTTTTACTGTATGTCCTGAGGGTGGGGGTGCAGTTCATCATAAGATCCTCCATCTTATACTTCCAAACGTCACATAGAACTTCAATAGCACTTATGTCTTGTTTGTTTCATTAAATTAGTGATACGCACAGCACTGCCCATCCGCGATCTGTGGTTTCTGTATGCTCATAATGCATTGTTATCAACTGGTGTTACTAACAATGGCTAACAATTAACCGGGCTAGAGCTGGTGTTTCTAAATGGCTTTCCGACTTGTTGTACTGGAACGTGGTCAACTTGGGCGTTCCCAGCTGCGACTTCCAACCTCCGAGCTAAATGGAACGCAGCATTGTTTATCACACATGAAGGAGACCCTGTGATGGAGACACTTGATGCAACTTGGCCAATCAGCACAGTACTATGCTAAAAAATAAGCCAATCTTAAGTTAATGGTCTCAGCATGTCATTGATGTAACACTGATTCTACAGGTAACCATGCAGAGGTTGTCTGTGCCCCTCTATTAAATTTCACTGGATCTTCTTCCCCACACAGAGGTTGGCCTCTGTGGGCCTTGATGCCAAGAACACGGTGTGTGTGTGGGACTGGAGGAGAGGCAGGGTGCTGGCCTCAGCCACCGGTCATGTGGACAGGGTAAGAGTACAGAGCAACAGCATTTCTCCTTCAGGTAGCCTACAGGAGCTGTGTGACCAGGTTCCCGGTGTTTAAGGTGGACAGAGGATTAGCAGCAGTGTGAGATGGAGAGCGTTTTGGGTGGGATATGAGGCTGATGCTTAGGCCTGCCCATCATTAAGGATGTGAACACCAGCATGATTTACCCCACATACTCAGGAGATGCTTCACTCTGAATGAAGATCTAGCTGGCATGCTGACGTCAGTACTCCTGGATGTAGTTACTGGTGTAATGACATCAATACTGCTGGAAGTGAGTGTATTAGTGTAGCGGTTTCAAAACCTATCCATGATTACTACTGTAATGAAGGAGACTGGGTTCTAGTCACAGAAGGATCCATAGACATTCATTAACAAATCTAAAGCTGCAATCCCAAAACACAATTGTGAAGACCGACAGGGGGTCAAGAGATGCTCTGGGCAGTATAAATAGTCCAAAATGATATCCAAGACTTGGGGCCCGTACTATGAAGCGGGGTTACTGGCTTATCGGGGTAACTCGGATTTAAGGTAGTCTGGGCAAAATATAAGTAAACGAATATGAAGTCCATTTAAACTGTGGTACCTTAAATCTGACAAGTTACCCCGATAAGCCAGTAACCCCACTTCGTAGTACAGGCCACTGGGTTGTGTAAACAGAGACATGGTTGGCAATATATTGAAGCAGTACGAAATCCCAAACAAGATCTGGAGCTGAGCTGATTGGGGGTGTGACAGTCCACTCCCCCCACCCCCCCACACAACTACTCTACTACTGCTCCACCATTTGAGACAGTAAATTATTCCCAGTCTGGAGGGGGCAATCCACCCTTTTTCCAGTTGAGAACCATGGCTATGCTGATCCCCATCCCAGCTGCCTCACATTCAGCAGCAAACCGCCCCACTGCATGCTGCAGGTCGTAGCCCAGTGACACCAACAGGACCACATTATCTGCAAAAAGCAAAGATACAATCCTAAGGTCCCGGAATCGTATCCCCTTCGCCCCTAGGCTATGCCTAGAAATTCTGTCCATAAAGGTTATGAACAGAACCGGTGTCAAAGGGCAACAACTGGGAACCCTCCAGTCAGGGATCCTCGGATGGTACCTGGGATAAGCTCCACACCCTCCTGTGAGGGATCCTCGGATGGTACCTGCGATAAGCTCCACACTCTCCTGTGAGGGATCCTCGGATGGTACCTGGGATAAGCTCCACACCCTCCTGTGAGGGATCCTCGAATGGTACCTGGGATAAGCTCCACACCCTCCTGTGAGGGATCCTCGGATGGTACCTGGGATAAGCTCCACACCCTCCTGTGAGGGATCCTCGGATGGTACCTGGGATAAGCTCCACACCCTCCTGTGAGGGATCCTCGGATGGTACCTGGGATAAGCTCCACACCCTCCTGTGAGGGATCCTCGGATGGTACCAGGGATAAGCTCCACACCCTCCTGTGAGGGATCCTCGGATGGTACCTGGGATAAGCTCCACACCCTCCTGTGAGGGATCCTCGGATGGTACCTGGGATAAGCTCCACACCCTCCTGTGAGGGATCCTCGGATGGTACCTGGGATAAGCTCCACACCCTCCTGTGAGGGATCCTCGGATGGTACCTGGGATAAGCTCCACACCCTCCTGTGAGGGATCCTCGGATGGTACCTGGGATAAGCTCCACACCCTCCTGTGAGGGATCCTCGGATGGTACCTGGGATAAGCTCCACACCCTCCTGTGAGGGATCCTCGGATGGTACCTGGGATAAGCTCCACACCCTCCTGTGAGGGATCCTCGGATGGTACTGTACCTGGGATAAGCTCCACACCCTCCTGTGAATGCTGCTAAGGAAAAACAGTCAGAAAACTTTTGGCCAAATATAAAAATTGTTTCCTTTTACTCAGTGTGCATGTAGCGCTGTTTCCTCCTGAATTCTGGGAAATTATGTGGGGGTGCAGTTCGTCTTCAGTGATCTGGGGCTCCTGTGCCTCTCCTTTAGATCTTTGACATCAGCTGGAGCCCTGACCAACAGAGCAGACTGGCAAGCTGTGGGGTGAAGCACATCAAGGTGGGTCCGTCCTGTGGGTACTCGGCCCTCGCTGTGAGGTCTCCTGTCTGCTGGCATTTAGATCATCGCAGCAAATATGGTACTAAGCACACAGCTGTATGGATAAAACCAGATGCTAAAAACTCAAATGGCCTAATTGTCGGTGTTTGTTATAGAGCAACTAATGTAGCTGCAGAGGAAAGCAGAATGTTATATGATGATATCAGGATTATGAGTAATAAAAATGATGTGGTGGTTATGGGTGATTTTAATTTATCTGGGATACAGTGGGACATAGTCTCAGGCTCTTCTGTAAATGAACTTGAGATGGTGGAATTAGTACAGGGTTGTTTTTTTACTCAGTTTGTTAATACTCCTACCAGGGGAGAAGCCCTTCTTGATCTTGTTTTCTCTAATAACCAGGATAGGATTGGAAAATTAGAGGTTTTAGACCCATTGTACGGTAGTGATCATAACATGGTTAAATTCGAGGTTAATTTTAGTGTCCGAAGAGCAAAGTCCAAAACAAAATATACAATGTTAGGAAGGCTAACTTTAATGGTATGAGACTGAAAATAGGAACTGTAAACTGGATGGAGTTAAATAACAAAACGGTTGAAGAGGCATATGGATTTTTTAAAAGCACGTTGCAAGTGCAAGAGGACTTCATGCCTGTTTCCAGCAAAACTAAATCTAGGAAACTGCAGCCAAGCTGGTTTACTATGGAAATTAAGAATAAAGTCAGGAGGAAAAGGGCTCTCTTCCACAAATGGAAAATAACTAACAATTTCAAAATAAAGCCGGAGTATCTAAGTGTACAGGTTGAGTTAAAAAAATAACATTAGACGCGCCAAGAGGAATGTAGAAAGGAAGATTGCATTGGAGGCTAAGGATGACATTAAAAGTTTCTTCCAATATTTTAACTCCAAAAGAGCTCTAAAAGCTGAAATCACTAATTTGCAGGATAGTAAGGGAGAACACAAGTAACTTACCACCATTTAGTACATATACAGCGTTGTCTATGACCAGTATATGTATAACTGAGGCTGATGTGGTACTAAACCTAGCTAAGCTCAAAATAAATAAATCGCAGGGCCCTGATGGCATCTTACCTATGGTTTTAGAAGAGATGAGGGATATTATTAGCCAACCTTTAACTTGACTATTCCAGAAATTATAATCTGCTGGTGTGGTACCTTCTGATTGGAAGCATGATAATATAACACCCATATTCAAAAAAGGGGATAGAAGTAATCCAGCAAACTATAGGCCAATCAGTTCAACTGGAAAAGTAATGGAAGCTATAATCCAAGTGAAAATGGTAGATTATCTGGATTCAAATAACATTCTGAGGGATAGCCAACATGGATTTAGGAGAGGTAGGTCCTGTTTAACTAATCTAATTGAGTTCTTTGAGGAAGCTACAAGAGAAATTGATCACAAAAAGGCCTACAAGGTGATCTACTTAGATTTCCAGAAGGCCTTTGATGTTGTCCCCAACAAATGGCTCTTGCTTAACCTTGCTATTGTGTTAGGGTCGGCACCGACCTGTTTATAAGTTGAAAATGCATAAAAGCACCACATACTGTAGGTTTGTGTCCTGCATCGAGGCTTTTTGACTTCTCTATTTAAACAAAATATATTAAAACAATTTTTTTTTCACGAGGCAAGGCATGCCCATACATGTAAGACAAGATAAGACCAATTCATGATCCAGGTATATAAGATTCTAACAGGTCTGGATGCTGTTCAGCCAAATGGCTACTTCAATATTAGTTTAAATACTAGAACTCGTGACCATAGGTGGAAATTAGCAGGAGAACATTTTAAACTGAATTTGAGAAAACACTTCTTTACACAGCATGTGGTTAGAGTATGGAATAGTCTTCCTGTTAGTGTAGCACAAGCTAAAACCCTGGGTTCCTTTAAATCAGAGCTAGATAAGATTAACAACTCTGAGCTATTAGTTAAGATGATGGGTCGATTAGCGTCCTCTCATTTGTAAATTTCTTATGTTCTTATGTCTGCCTGTCTCTCTGTCTGTCTTTGTCTATCTGTTTCCCTGTCTATCTCTGTCTGTTTGTCTCTGTCTGTCTGCCTGTCTATCTCTGTCTGTCTCTCTGTCTGTATATATTACTTGAGCATTGCATGTAAGGTTTTCCTTGCCGTGTTGTTTCACTGACAGTTCTGGTCTCTCTGTGGAAATGCACTGACCCCCAAAAGGGGTGTCTTTGGGAAGATGGGGGACCTGCAGACCATCCTGTGCCTGGCCTGTGCCAAGGACGAAGTGACATACTCAGGGGCACTGAATGGGGACATCTATGTGTGGAAGGGGCCCAATCTGATGCGCACCTTGCAGGCCGCGCATGGGGTGAGTGAACAGGAACCGCACCTCCTCCTTGCTGTTTCCTTACTCGCAGTCAAGCCTTTTAGTGTTTAGCAGTTAAATTGCAAGTGCTGCATAAAACATTCCCTCAAGCTAATCCCATTTTACATGCCAGATGTTAGGATCATTTACTACAAAATAAATATCATATATAAAAATCAAATGCTGCATCATAACACAGAATCACAGTCCACTTTGTAGTTTGTTAATAGCCAGTGAGTAATCCTCTTACTCTGGAAAGGAGCATGTGGAATTGGGTCTGAGGCTTTCTATATCTGTTTTTCCTTAGTCAGAGTGAGAGTCCTGTAGCCTGTCACAGTCACGCAGAGTTTTCATGTCTGTAAAAATATTTTCACTGGAGGCTTCACAGAATTGAAATGCTTTATCACTGCAGGATGTTGAAGTATCTCATTATACTTTATTTACATTGACAATCTCACAACAACTGTTGATGACACATGGGATTATAGTTTTGCCTGCCCTATGATCTGTCCTGTGATTGGATGTGGGGGGGGGGGGGTCCTCTCTGTAATATTTGTCAGTTGGGAGAGAGGGGGGGGGGTCCCCTTTGGTACATTCTGCTGGCCAGGTGGGGGTGTCAGAATATTATGTCTGATGGTCAGTTATTAAAAAGGGATGTTCAACCTACAGGCATCTACCCCCCTCCCCCCACACACATGCCTGTTCTTGCTTCTTCTGTTGACCTTCGTGTTGTTTCCCGGCCTACAGTTTTTTGACGCCATGCACATTATGTGAACTTTGTGCTATTTATTTCTTCAAAGGTAAAAGAGAAAACAGGCAGTATATACGCCAATGAAACATTATGCCGACTCCCATGTGAAGTGAGCAGCGATAGCTATCTAGCAAAAATGATGTGTATCAAGGTTTAGGATTTATTATATGGTAAGCTGACATTTGGTGCTCAAAGTTGATGTGCTGAATGCAGAAGAAATTGGTAGGGATAAGGACCTGAGTGACTTTTACATGGGTCAGATCATTATGGCCAGAGGAACGGGTCAGAGCATGTCTGAAACCACAAGGCTTGTGTGGTGCACACAGTCAGCCAAGGTGAGTGCCTACTGAGAGGGGTCCGAGGGGAGAGAAACTGCGATCCACCGACAGGATGTTGCACAGGCAGGACTTGTTGACGCGGGATGTGAATGAAGACTATCCTGTGTAGTACAAACCAACAGAAGGGCTACTGGGGCACAAATGACAAATCATTTTAATGATGGTCATGGTAGTAATGTGTCACAACAAACCTCACAGTGCACCCTGCAGTGTTTGGGGCTATGTAACCACAGGCCAGTCAGAGTGCCAATGGTGACCCCTGTCCACTGTCTAAAGCACCTGTAATGAGCATGTAAGTGTTGGCACTTGACCACTGGAACAATGGAAGAAGGTCACCTGGTCTGATGAAAGCTGTTTTCTGTTGCATCATATGGATGGCTGGGTAGGTGTCGAACGTCTGTGCGATGCGTTGGATAAGTCCGATCCATGGCTACGTAGCCTCATGTGCAGCGCGGCTCCATGCACTGCGGGTATACTGACTGTTCCCGACTTGCGCGGCTCCATGCACTGCGGGTATACTGACTGTTCCCGACTTGCGCGGCTCCATGCACTGCGGGTATACTGACTGTTCCCGACTTGCGCGGCTCCATGCACTGCGGGTATACTGACTGTTCCCGACTTGCGCGGCTCCATGCACTGCGGGTATACTGACTGTTCCCGACATGCGCGGCTCCATGCACTGCGGGTATACTGACTGTTCCCGACTTGCGCGGCTCCATGCACTGCGGGTATACTGACTGTTCCCGACTTGCGCGGCTCCATGCACTGCGGGTATACTGACTGTTCCCGACTTGCGCGGCTCCATGCACTGCGGGTATACTGACTGTTCCCGACATGCGCGGCTCCATGCACTGCGGGTATACTGACTGTTCCAGACTTGCGCGGCTCCATGTACTGCGGGTATACTGACTGTTCCCGACTTGCGCGGCTCCATGCACTGCGGGTATACTGACTGTTCCCGACTTGCGCGGCTCCATGCACTGCGGGTATACTGACTGTTCCCGACTTGCGCGGCTCCATGCACTGCGGGTATACTGACTGTTCCCGACTTTCGCATCTCCATGCACTGCGGGTATACTGACTGTTCCCGACTTGCGCGGTTCCATGCACTGCGGGTATACTGACTGTTCCCGACTTTCGCATGGGTTCTGGTCCGATAGACCTGTTGTACATGGACATTATTCAGAATAGGATAATTGCAGGCGTGAGAATGAGACTGGGAGATGCGTGTGAGGCTGGCATGATCGCAGTACCATACAATACAGTACTTTTTGCACGGCACCCATCGTACAACACGCTGTGTGCACCATGTGCATTCATGTACTAAAACATTTGTAAATTTGTGTAAAACAATGAGATGACGTTCTGTTGTGCAAAAGTGACATTGCGTGTGGCTCAGTGGGCTAAGCCTGTGTGCTTGTAATCACAAGTTGCTGGTTCAAACTAGGGATGTTAACCGATGACCGTTTGACCGGTGGTTGACCGTATCAGCGTTAACCGGTCAAAGTTGTCGGTAGTCGGTTAAAAAAAAAAGTGATATCTAAATTAGGCTATTATAGACAGTGGACTATACGCTACTACAGTTAGCCATCTCATTCCTCATCTTTTTGTGTTAAGTGAACAAATTATCCCTCACACTCAATTTTTCATAACTCGCCTGTTTGTACTTAATAAACCAATAAAAACATTTGGCGCGAGGTCACAGCGTTTGGGTTCGCGCGCTCACAAGGTTTGCGAAAAGGAAAGGCAACAGGCTAAAACACTCGAGGTTAGAGCCAGGGCAGACGACAGGATGAAGCGTGCAAAGAAAAGTAGTGTGTGGGACCATTTCTACCTCAACTAAAGCGGCGTCTCTTCGGAGCTGTCATTTTCTTAAATGAGCCGTGGCAATGTTTCAAATGAGCTTCTAACCTAGACAAACGCCTTTATTTTCAAAGCGATCACCTTGTACCCAAACCATTTGAAACTAAGGAGCCATTTGTCCTACGATTACATACAACAAGCTCTTCGGCGCCGCGTTTGCGGGACTCATGTTTCGCGCTGTAGGGGATTTTAAAAAAGTGACGTGAGTGGCAGTGTGTGTGTGTGTGCGGGAGGCAGAGCGGCAGAGAGATGCGACAGAGTTGCGAAATTGCAGAAATGGCTGTTATTTCAAATAGCGTACCATATTTTAAACTAATCGGTTAACCGGTTTCAACCGGCTACTGAGGCTCGGTGGTCGGTCAAGAAATTTTTTAGTTTTCGCCATCCCTAGTTCAAACCCAGCCTCAGCACGTCTGTGGGTCCTTGAGCAAGGCCCTTAACCCCCAGCTCCCTGGGCGCTGCTATAGGTGGCTGCCCTTTGCAAGTCATGGGAGGCATAAAGATAATTTCCCCCATGGGGACTAATAAAGTTATGATTATTATGAAGTGTGTGTGGATTACACTTGTTGTTTTGCAAATGTTATTTGTTATTTGAGAAATGCGCCAAAGCAATCAAAACTACCAAGAAAGCTAGGAGTACTGCACATATCTTATCTTTAACACTTTCTCTGTAAATTATATTCTATATTAACTGGTGCATTGTATCACTACTGCTGAAATGTACCAAAGCCATTGATAAAGACTGTAATAACTGAGTTTTCAACAATTATCATTTCATTAAGTCTTATAGGTAACTGTCTATCCAGTTCTGGAGACTCTCACAGGAAGGCCGCAAGTCGGTCACAGCTCTCACGCGCACAAGTCGGTCACAGCTCTCACGCGCACAACACACACATTCTGGGCAACGTAAAGACACTGATTCACTACGAGAACAAGCCCACACAAAAGGCAGACTCCCAGAATGCTGGGGTGGAAATCAAACCCATAGTTTTGCAGGCAGGCGGCCAGGGTGCCATCCACCTTTGTCGCTGCTCCTACACATGCAAAGATGGGGACAAGAGTCAGGCATGAGTGAAGCAGGGGTCACAGGTGGGGGTCACAGGTGGGGGTCACATGTGAGCACACAGCACAGGAGGGGTGAGCTGCAAACCCGATAAGGTGGTTTAGAGGGTTTTACCAAGAACTGTGGAATGCCGGTGAGGATGCACGCCTGTGAGGAAAATATGGACGCAGAATATGATGTCATCCCTTCCCTTTGCTGTGATCTCATGCCCTTTCGGTTCCCAGGCGGGGATTTTCAGCATGTACGCTTGTGAGGAGGGCTTTGCGACCGGCGGACGTGATGGCTGCATACGCCTGTGGGACGTGGACTTCAAGCCCATCACTAAAGTGGACCTGAGGGAGACCGAGCACGGGTACAAAGGTAAGGGCAGCACACCATCAAGATACCAGCGTTTTCAATTAAGATGAGTTAATGAATGAGCCTGCAAGCCTGTTCGTTGACTTGTGCCTAATTACTGATAGTATGATGTGTCAGGGCCCTTCTGGCGCCCCCTGCTGGCCTTTCCATCCACAGGCTCTCAGAGTCTCTGGCTCCTTGTCACATGCCTCTCTACACTTTGCTGCCCCCTGCTGGCCTCTCTATTAACAGCCTCTTTGACTCTCTGAGTCACCTGCCCCCTATGCTCTGCTGCCCCCTGCAGGCCTCTCCATTCGCAGTGTGTGCTGGAAGGCAGATCGCATCCTGGCAGGCACCCAAGACAGTGAGATCTTCGAGGTGATGGTGCAGCACCGCGACAAGCCACTGCTCATCATGCAGGGCCACTGCGAGGGCGAGCTCTGGGCACTGGACGTGCACCCAAAACAGCCACTGGTGGCCACCGGCAGCGACGACCGCTCAGTGCGGTTAGTGACACACGTTTGTTCTCACATGGTGCAGCACTGGGACTCATATGATGTCCACCCACTTAATACAATTAGTGGACTGATTGACTGAGGAGTCCTCACACCTGGGTTCGAACAGCTAATATAAAGTTTATCCCAAAAACCTGCATATACACTGGCCCTTTGCAGATAAGGGCTGCAGATACTCCATATCTAATGGAAGGTCTATCCATCTGTTTTATATTTTCACATTTTGCCTGCCATATTTTTAAATAAGTTATATTTAAGCGTGCATATGCATGTTTGTGTGTGTGTGTGTATGTTAGAGTACACAAAGTCTGAAATTGTATAGCAAACCAAATACCATCATTATCCATCCATCCATCCATCCATTCTCCATCCCTCCCATTTCTTATCTTGTTCAGCATGGTGTGGCAGGAATAGTTTGGCTGTTGAAACACAGGGATGTGCATGTAATGCTGCAGTGCTGTAGCATGCCGCAGGCAGTGCGCAGTGTGGCCTTTAGGTTGGGTGTAGGTTTGGAGTCATAATGCACAGAGATGTGAGTGTAACAGTGACCCTCCCCACACTGCAGCCTGTGGAGCCTGACGAGCCGGACGCTGGTCGCACGCTGTAGCATGCGGCAGGCAGTGCGCAGTGTGGCCTTTAGGTTGGGTGTAGGTTTGGAGTCATAATGTACAGAGATGTGAGTGTAACAGTGACCCTCCCCACACTGCAGCTTGTGGAGCCTGACGAGCCGGACGCTGGTCGCACGCTGTAACATGCCGCAGGCAGTGCGCAGTGTGGCCTTCAGCGGTGACGGCGTGCAGCTGGCTCTGGGTATGAAGGACGGCTCCTTCACGGTGCTCCGAGTCAGGTGGGACTCGCCGCGGGCTGCTGGTCACTGCTCACTTCCCTAAGGGGCTCGGTGTCCGGCCGGAAGTGTGCTGTCAGCATATCTGTTCACCTTCAGCCACCCCCGAAGGCTTTAAGACAAAATTTTAATGCTCTAGTATTTTTATGAGCAGAAACTATCAACCGTACTGATATATTTTTTGTTTTTTTGGAGGTCTTTGGCTCTTAAGATATTTTTATGACTTCATTTGCGTATTCTTGTTCTTACATATAATAATACCCAGATACAGTGTGTTCATATAATACTCTTTAATTGATCATTAAGCTCAGGCTGCTGTTTCCACTTAATTCGTACTCCTCTCAGGGACATGACAGAAGTGGTCCACATCAAAGACAGGAAGGAGGTGATCCACGAGATAAAGTACTCTCCTGATGGCACGTACCTGGCCGTGGGCTCCAACGACGGCGTGGTCGACATCTACTCTGTGTCGCAGCGCTTCAAGAAGGTGGGCGAGTGCAGCAGGTCATGCAGCTTCATCACGCACCTGGACTGGTCTATGGACAGCAGGTTCCTGCAGACCAACAGCGGCGCAGGGGAGCGGCTCTGCTACAAGATGCCGGGTGGGTCCCCCAGGATACCCTCTGAGCCGGGCTAAGCTGCGCTAACGTGCCCCATCAAAGCCACCTGTCAGGATGATCCTGCTTCTGATTTATGGAGGGAGTCACCATATATGCTTTCAGACAACAGGGCAAAACTTTACAAGGATCAGAATTTAAACCATAAACAGTGAATATTCACTGTAAGATGCAGAAAATGCTGAATTTCACTGATCTTCTCCATGACATAATATATTAAAATCTGGCAGCTCTCCTTTCATTTTACTGAGTATAATGCAACTGAAACAAACAGGCCGTTGGTAGAATCCCCTGTTTATGCATCTTTAGCTTGGTTTCCATTAAATGGCCTCCCCCACACAGAGCAGGGATGCTATTTTTTAAAGGCATATGCCTAAGGATACTTACCATGTACAGAATGAAAAGCAGTAAAGCATTAAACAGCTGGTCTTCTCCCCCTGTCCTCAGCTGGGAAGCATCTGCTCTCCAAAGAGGAGATGAAGGTGGTACACTGGGGGACCTGGTCCTCAGTACTTGGAGCTGAGGTGAACGGGATTTGGCCCAAGTACACCAACGTCAACGACATCAACTCTGTGGATGCCAACTACGAGAGCGCTGTTCTGGTGACGGGGGATGATTTTGGTCTAGTCAAGCTTTTCCGGTTCCCCTGTGTGAAAAAAGGTACCCCTATGAGTTATGATCAAACTTTCATCCACAACACAATTCACAGCATAGCAAATAAAACCATAGAGGAGACCATTGTCTTCGGTAATTATTCAGACTTTCCCCTAGTCTCAACCTTAGATACAGTAGCCGTTTAAATCCCACACCTGTTTGATGTGTAGGTATAGAGTTGGTGTGCTGTAGCATATTGCAGTTGCTCTGCTGTGTAATATTGATCACTGCATGAAAAATATGATGGATAAATAGTGATTGAATCCATTTTCACATCAGTATGAGTTTTAAAATTACACTGTAGTGATGGTGGGTTTCTGAATCTCTCAATTTTGCATACAGGTGCAAAATTCAAGAAGTATATTGGCCACTCTGCCCATGTGACCAATGTGCGCTGGTCACATGACCTACAGTGGGTGCTGAGCACTGGTGGGGCGGACCACTCGCTCTTCCAGTGGAGGTTCCTGCCCGAGGGGATCATGAACGGTGTCTTAGAACCACTTCTCCAAGGTGACTCACTTCTTCCCTTACTCACGCTCAAGCGGCGAACAGAGAGTTGGGAGACATTTGCTGTAACTTTATCATTTATGACACACAGGCAAAACTGGACGCTTTTGGTTGTTTTCTTTTTAAACTTGCATTAAGTCAGCTTTTCATCACGGCTTTTTGCTGCCTCTGCTTCTCAAGACAAGATACATTTCATATTACCAGGAGAAAAAAAAGTGAAATAAAATGAAAATCAAATCCAAGAGTTAGAATAGAAGGAGATTTGAAAAGTTAAATTACACACAGGCCTGTTATTAATGAGCACGGCGTTCTGTGTTGATGCTCACTCAGATTTCCGTCTCTCTGGACCAAACATAGCTCTGCTTGTCTGCTGAGTAGAAAAGAACTCTGAATTATACAATATTCATTTATTACTCGTATAGGCATTTACATTCGGGACTTTTAACTGGTTAATTTACAGTAGGAGGTTTTAGCATAGCACACGCTGCACACATACTGTAAAGCACACAGTAGAGACCTGAGAGGGAGCTAAAACGTGGACCGTCTGGGGGACTCTGAGGACCGGGTTGGGAAACACTGACACACACATATAACAATACCAGACAGATGGATGTGTACAAGGGCGAAAGCGTAGGGTGAGAAGCAGATGGTGCCTGGGTACAGATCAGCAGCAGTGGTGGTGAAGCCATGCGACGCTGACACAGCTCATCTCTCACTCTCAGAGGGCTACGCCAACTCCAACAGCGAGGAGTCCGACTCCGAACAGTCTGACGTTCCCGAGCTGGACTCGGATATTGAGCAAGAGGCGCAGATGAGTTACGAGCGCCAGGTAGGTGTGGGGTCGGGACTGACTTTTAGTGAGTTTAGCGAGTTGGAGTTGGCCAGACATCTCCGTACTGCCTGGATTTTGGGCAACTCCTCGCCCTGCATCTTAGAGATTTTGTCACCAGCGGCAAAGTCATAGAGTTGGTTTGGCTGTTTCAATTTTATTTCGCCAGAATGAAATTTTTTCCTCCACCAGGCCATTTCTTGAATCCCTCCTCTGTCTTGTGACTGTAAGCATTACGGTTCAGGTGCTTTAAATGCCACCCTTTTTAATCAATAGGTGAAGCTGTGATGCTGAGCTCTGAAGCCTGTGGTGGGTGGCTTTAACCTACAGCCTGAATCACCGCCTGCTTTAACCCCCATCACAACCATCAGGGCCTTGTCCAGTGGGTTGTTAATACTGGATCCCACCTTCCAGTAACACAATACAGGACATATTGGTTCAACTCAGGCACTACCAATTATAATCAGGTTTTTCACAGATGGAGCATTAGATATTGCCAGATATAAGTGATTCATTCTTTCTTCACAAGTTACTAGTAAAATGTGCACATCATTTGATGATATTATTAAACTGTTTTTTTTTTTTTTAATAACTCGTTACATGATGGTGGATAGTGTGGATTTTTACTTTTTTTTTCCAGAATATTAAAAAAATAGCGAGGAGGCCCTTGAGTGTCTGATGGCAGAGTTGTGGCCTGAGAGATTCGTAATTTATTAGTCCTGATGTAAACCGCATGCCCCAAGTGAGGCTCGAACTCACTGTGTACTCACTGCCTCCCCCCGCTGGACACTGCTGTGTAAAGACTGATTTATACTTCTGTGTAAAGCCTGTGCTGTGGCCAGCCACATAACCGTGTACCCTATGCTGTAGCCTGAAGCCTGTAATTACACTTCTGGGGAGGTGTGCATCAGGCTATGCCGTCAGGTTACAGTGTAAGGTACAGTGTCAGGCTACGGTGTCAGGGTACGGTTTATAGTACAGTGTCAGGCTACGGTGTCAGGGTACGGTTTATGGTACAGTATCAGGCTATGGTCTCATGGTACAGTGTCAGGCTACGGTGTAGGCTACTGTGTCAGGGTACGGTTTATAGTACAGTGTCAGGCTACGGTGTAGGCTACTGTGTCAGGGTACGGTTTATGGTACAGTGTCAGGCTGCGGTGTCATGGTACAGTTTATGGTAGAGTGTCAGGCTACGGTGTAGGCTACTGTGTCAGGGTACGGTTTATAGTACAGTGTCAGGCTACGGTGTAGGCTACTGTGTCAGGGTACGGTTTATGGTACAGTGTCAGGCTGCGGTGTCATGGTACAGTTTATGGTAGAGTGTCAGGCTACGGTGTAGGCTACTGTGTCAGGGTACGGTTTATAGTACAGTGTCAGGCTATGGTGTCATGGTACGGTTTATGGTACAGTGTCAGACTATGGTGTAGGCTACTGTGTCAGGGTACGGTTTATGGTACAGTGTCAGGCTACGGTGTCAGGGTACGGTTTATGGTACAGTGTCAGGGTACGGTTTATGGTACAGTGTCAGGCTGCGGTGTCATGGTACAGTTTATGGTACAGTGTCAGGCTACGGTGTAGGCTACTGTGTCAGGGTACGGTTTATAGTACAGTGTCAGGCTATGGTGTAGGCTACTGTGTCGGTATGGTTTATGCTACAGTGTTAGGGTACAGTTTATGGTACAGTGTCAGGCTACAGTATAGGGTATGGTGTAAGGATACAATGTAGACTAAGGTGTGGGATATAGTGTAGGGTACAGTGTAGAGTACAGTGTAGGCTATGGTGTAGAGTACATCACACTATGTGTAGGATACGGTGTAAGATACGGTGTGAGTCTATGGTGTAGGAAATGGTGTCAGGATACAGTGTAGGGTACCGTGTCAGGCTATGATGTAGGGAACAGCATCCACCTATGATGTAGGGTATGGTGTAGGACACGGTGTCAGGATACAGTGTAGGGTACCGTGTCAGGCTATGATGTAGGGAACAGCATCCACCTATGATGTAGGGTATGGTGTCGGACACGGTGTCAGGATACAGTGTAGGGTACCGTGTCGGGCTATGATGTAGGGAACAGCATCCACCTATGATGTAGGGTATGGTGTAGGACACGGTGTCAGGATACAGTGTAGGGTACCGTGTCAGGCTATGATGTAGGGAACAGCATCCACCTATGATGTAGGGTATGGTGTCGGACACGGTGTCAGGATACAGTGTAGGGTACCGTGTCAGGCTATGATGTAGGGAACAGCATCCACCTATGATGTAGGGTATGGTGTAGGACACGGTGTCAGGATACAGTGTAGGGTACCGTGTCAGGCTATGATGTAGGGAACAGCATCCACCTATGATGTAGGGTATGGTGTAGGACACGGTGTCAGGATACAGTGTAGGGTACCGTGTCAGGCTATGATGTAGGGAACAGCATCCACCTATGATGTAGGGTATGGTGTAGGACACGGTGTCAGGATACAGTGTAGGGTACCGTGTCAGGCTATGATGTAGGGAACAGCATCCACCTATGATGTAGGGTATGGTGTAGGACACGGTGTCAGGATACAGTGTAGGGTACCATGTCAGGCTATGATGTAGGGAACAGCATCCACCTATGATGTAGGGTATGGTGTCGGACACGGTGTCAGGATACAGTGTAGGGTACCGTGTCAGGCTATGATGTAGGGAACAGCATCCACCTATGATGTAGGGTATGGTGTAGGATACGGTGTCAGGATACAGTGTAGGGTACCGTGTCAGGCTATGATGTAGGGAACAGCATCCACCTATGATGTAGGGTATGGTGTCGGACACGGTGTCAGGATACAGTGTAGGGTACCGTGTCAGGCTATGATGTAGGGAACAGCATCCACCTATGATGTAGGGTATGGTGTCGGACACGGTGTCAGGATACAGTGTAGGGTACCGTGTCAGGCTATGATGTAGGGAACAGCATCCACCTATGATGTAGGCTATGGTGTAGGACACGGTGTCAGGATACAGTGTAGGGTACCGTGTCAGGCTATGATGTAGGGAACAGCATCCACCTATGATGTAGGGTATGGTGTAGGACACGGTGTCAGGATACAGTGTAGGGTACCGTGTCAGGCTATGATGTAGGGAACAGCATCCACCTATGATGTAGGGTATGGTGTAGGACACGGTGTCAGGATACAGTGTAGGGTACCGTGTCAGGCTATGATGTAGGGAACAGCATCCACCTATGATGTAGGGTATGGTGTAGGACACGGTGTCAGGATACAGTGTAGGGTACCGTGTCAGGCTATGATGTAGGGAACAGCATCCACCTATGATGTAGGGTATGGTGTCGGACACGGTGTCAGGATACAGTGTAGGGTACCGTGTCAGGCTATGATGTAGGGAACAGCATCCACCTATGATGTAGGGTATGGTGTAGGACACGGTGTCAGGATACAGTGTAGGGTACCGTGTCAGGCTATGATGTAGGGAACAGCATCCACCTATGATGTAGGGTATGGTGTAGGACACGGTGTCAGGATACAGTGTAGGGTACCGTGTCAGGCTATGATGTAGGGAACAGCATCCACCTATGATGTAGGGTATGGTGTAGGACACGGTGTCAGGATACAGTGTAGGGTACCGTGTCAGGCTATGATGTAGGGAACAGCATCCACCTATGATGTAGGGTATGGTGTCGGACACGGTGTCAGGATACAGTGTAGGGTACCGTGTCAGGCTATGATGTAGGGAACAGCATCCACCTATGATGTAGGGTATGGTGTAGGATACGGTGTCAGGATACAGTGTAGGGTACCGTGTCAGGCTATGATGTAGGGAACAGCATCCACCTATGATGTAGGGTATGGTGTCGGACACGGTGTCAGGATACAGTGTAGGGTACCGTGTCAGGCTATGATGTAGGGAACAGCATCCACCTATGATGTAGGGTATGGTGTCGGACACGGTGTCAGGATACAGTGTAGGGTACCGTGTCAGGCTATGATGTAGGGAACAGCATCCACCTATGATGTAGGCTATGGTGTAGGACACGGTGTCAGGATACAGTGTAGGGTACCGTGTCAGGCTATGATGTAGGGAACAGCATCCACCTATGATGTAGGGTATGGTGTAGGACACGGTGTCAGGATACAGTGTAGGGTACCGTGTCAGGCTATGATGTAGGGAACAGCATCCACCTATGATGTAGGGTATGGTGTAGGACACGGTGTCAGGATACAGTGTAGGGTACCGTGTCAGGCTATGATGTAGGGAACAGCATCCACCTATGATGTAGGGTATGGTGTAGGACACGGTGTCAGGATACAGTGTAGGGTACCGTGTCAGGCTATGATGTAGGGAACAGCATCCACCTATGATGTAGGGTATGGTGTCGGACACGGTGTCAGGATACAGTGTAGGGTACCGTGTCAGGCTATGATGTAGGGAACAGCATCCACCTATGATGTAGGGTATGGTGTCGGACACGGTGTCAGGATACAGTGTAGGGTACCGTGTCAGGCTATGATGTAGGGAACAGCATCCACCTATGATGTAGGGTATGGTGTAGGACACGGTGTCAGGATACAGTGTAGGGTAGCGTGTCAGGCTATGATGTAGGGAACAGCATCCACCTATGATGTAGGGTATGGTGTAGGACACGGTGTCAGGATACAGTGTAGGGTACCGTGTCAGGCTATGATGTAGGGAACAGCATCCACCTATGATGTAGGGTATGGTGTCGGACACGGTGTCAGGATACAGTGTAGGGTACCGTGTCAGGCTATGATGTAGGGAACAGCATCCACCTATGATGTAGGGTATGGTGTAGGACACGGTGTCAGGATACAGTGTAGGGTACCGTGTCAGGCTATGATGTAGGGAACAGCATCCACCTATGATGTAGGGTATGGTGTCGGACACGGTGTCAGGCGACTCTGAGTTTGCAATGAAAATACTGACAGGAGGGAAATGTGTCTGTATCATTGTAATTCTGGAAAATATGATCATTATATGGAGGGTTCAGTACTTCCATGATTGTCTCTCTATTATACCTAAATGTTCATTTTGTCCACCGTCTGCAATGACTTTTTTTAGCTCTTGAAAAGAATGTCTGTATGAATGTTTTTAGTTCTGATTTTAAAAACCATTATTTCTCTACCAGATTTTCATTTTCTTGTGTGTATTTCTGGGTCCAGTGTGTTGACATAACAGTTAATTAACAATCATGTTATATTGGTGAGGTTGTACTGACATACAAAAAAAACGACTAACAAAAAAAACGACTAACAAAGCCTGATTTTATTTGCTAACTTCCCAGTATCCATACATCATGGTCGTATGGATGAATTGTTCCTTCTTGGATTCCCTTCGTCCCTCTGGGTGTTACTCCAGGTCTACAAGGATGACCTTCCTCAGCTGAAGCAGCAGAGCCAGGAGAAGAATGAGCTGACTGGTTTGCTGAGACGCCAGAAGGCACCAGAAGAGGGCCTCCGTCTGAAGTTTGTTCATGGGTAATGGCTGCTCTGCGGGTTACTCTGAACGCTATGGATGGCCCTGTTCCGCCTGGGCTGTGCCCGCAGTGTGCTCATGGGTAATGGCTGCTCTGCAGGTTACTCTGAACGCTATGGATGGCCCTGTTCTGCCTTGGCTGTGCCCGCAGTGTGCTCATGGGTAATGGCTGCTCTGCAGGTTACTCTGAACGCTATGGATGGCCCTGTTCTGCCTTGGCTGTGCCCGCAGTGTGCTCATGGGTAATGGCTGCTCTGCAGGTTACTCTGAACGCTATGGATGGCCCTGTTCTGCCTTGGCTGTGCCCGCAGTGTGCTCATGGGTAATGGCTGCTCTGCAGGTTACTCTGAACGCTATGGATGGCCCTGTTCTGCCTTGGCTGTGCCCGCAGTGTGCTCATGGGTAATGGCTGCTCTGCGGGTTACTCTGAACGCGACGGAAGGCCCTGTTCCGCCTGGGCTGTGCCCGCAGTGTGCTCATGGGTAATGGCTGCTCTGCAGGTTACTCTGAACGCTATGGATGGCCTTGTTGCACCTGTGTAGCTCTGCAGGTTACAAATACATTCCTGTGTCTAGAAGGTTATGGGTTTGAATCTCAGTGCTGCCAGAGTAGCTATATCTTTATTGACCAGGCCTAAACCCTGACTGGTGCTGGCTGAGTCTGCTCTCTGAGCCTCTCTTCTATGTTCCTTTAGACATTTGCTAAAATAAAGGTACAGCTATGTCTACTGTACTAGCAGCATATGCTAATGCTATAGCATAGAACAATGTCATTTATATCTAATACTAAGCCAAGAAAGTTGGCTGTAAAAACAATAAATTGAGGTGGATACCCCAAAAGCATGATCTTTCAGGGACCCGGTATCTGAAGCAGGAGGTGGCGCTGTTGGACCGTCAGGTGCGGTTCTGAGGTAATAACCTGCTTTTTCCCTGCACTACCACAGGTACAGGGGCTCTGACTGCAGGAACAACCTGTTCTACACGCAGGGCGGCGAGGTGGTGTACCACGTTGCTGCAGTGGCCGTCGTCTATAACAGGGAGCAGCACACACACCGTTTCTATCTGGGCCACAACGATGACATCCTGAGCCTGGTCATACACCCCCTCAAAGACTACGTGGCTACTGGACAGGTGCGGCCCAGGAGCCTCGGGGGGGGGGGGGACTCCAAGCAGGACTCCAAGTCTCAGCATAGATACGCAAGTTATCGCAGATCAGCGATCACGTGTGACGTCACACAGCATGAATTAAATCCATGACTAGCAGGACTCCGGGTTTCAGCATCGATTTACAGGTTATCACAGCAGTCGCATGTGATATCACTGAATTTGAATGAAATCCACGACGAAACACAGAAGCATGCGTACGCAACAAACTGTATACATTGGGAAAAGACACCCACTGTAAAACAGTGTCCTTCACGGAAACCAGTTAAGTGACCCCACTCATGCTGCCAATTCATACGGCAAGATTCACTTCCACCATGATCATCTTTGCAGGTTGGCCGCGACGCCACTATCCATATCTGGGATGTTCAGACCCTGAAGTGCCTGTCGCTCCTCAAAGGTCAGCACCAAAGAGGGGTGTGTGCGCTGGACTTCACAGGTAAGCTGGCTTCCTTAGCTATGGGCTTTGACTCCTGCCCCTCCAGTCACCACGCTGCACAGTGTGCATGATGGGCAGCAAAGAGCTTTCACACTGCATCTTTGTGGATATGAACCACTGGTGGGAGAGGGATACTGATTAAAATGCCCATGCAGCTAAGACATGCCCACTGAACACTATGTTTAGGAAAACAATGATTAAGGTGTCATTCATTCATTCATTCATTCATTCATTCATTCATTCAGTTTGTGCTAATACTCTGACAGCTCTGTATGACAATCCAGTAAGATTATCTTTTGCATTGTTTTACTTTTAAATGGTAAAAATGGCTCTTTTTTTTGTTCCGTAGCAGATGGGAAGAACTTGGTGTCTGTAGGCATTGATGACAGTCACACCATTGTTATCTGGGACTGGAAGAAGGGAGAGAAACTGGCGTCCACTAGGTACAACTGAGTTTCAGGGGACAAATTTTTCGAGCCTTTCTGCACATACATGAGTGCCAGCGATGAGTCACGACACAGAGATGACTGTGGGCCCCTGCTGTATGCAGTGAAGCAGGCTGACACATTTCCATGATAGTATAGAGTAAAGCCTTTCTGGGGCGTCCGGTAAATCAGCCGATGATTCCTGCCAATCGTCTTCCCAGGGGGCACAAGGAGAAGCTGTTTGTAGTGAAGTGTAACCCCTTCCGCATGGACAAGCTGGTGACCGTGGGCATGAAGCACATCAAGTTCTGGAGCCACGCAGGTACGTCGTGCTCATCTGATCCTGCCGTGACTCTGAGAGCTTTCATCTTTACTTAGTAGAGATATCTGTGCTAACAGTAGCTAAAATCTAAAATCGGTTCACCTGAAAGCAGGTGTGATTCATTTTCATGTGGTGCTGCTGGGATATTTTGTCCACCCACGCCGCAGTACTTCCATTCCCCTGATGGCGGTGTTTGGTAGTGCAGGTGGGGGCTTGACCTGCAAGCGGGGCCTGTTTGGAAACCTGGGCAAGCTGGAGACCATGATGTCGGTGTGCTATGCGCGCTCAGAGGAGCTGGTGTTCTCTGGGGCAGCCACGGGAGACGTGTACGTGTGGAAGGAGACCTCGCTCATAAAGACCCTGAAGGCACATGACGGGCCCGTCTTCGCCATGTACTCCCTGGACAAGGTGGGGGGCGGGGGAGTGGGGGGGGCGGGCTGGTGGAGGACAGGAGAGCAGGGCAGTGGGGACTCTTCCTTTATGATGCAAGAGATCATGTCAAACCCCACTGCTAGCTATTGATTGTTAAAGCCAGAGAAAGACGTAACAGGTGCCTCACATTCATATTATCGTTCTATTCAATACAAAATATTATATTTTTCAATAAATTTCAAGGCATTGTGAAGTCTATAAAAAGGCTCAAATGACAATTTTTTCACAGTTTGTTGTTAATAATTATATATGACTTTTGGCCAACACAGAGTTGCTTCTGAACTGTAGAAGAAAATCGACATGGTGTTCATGTCTGAGTGTTAGCCTTTAGATGGACTGATTCCTTGACCAGAGTGTATGCTGTAATGTAACATGTACTCCCTGTTGTTTCAAAAACGTTCGAAGATAAGTTCAAAGGACAGAGGTTTTTTGGTAATCTGTTCCCACATGTCGGACATTCTTTGAGACAACGCTTAACTAAGCGAGACAGTTAACCTGCTTCGGAGCAGACTTGTTCACTCACCTAAGTTACCTTGGTACAGTAGCTCAGCAGGGATTTATTTAAGACACGTTGATGCAACGGATTTCCCACTTAAATGAGCCCGACTTGTCGAAATAAGTCAGACTTTCCCTTAATCTTACTTCGTGGAACACCCCCTAGGTGATGCCCCAAGCACCGGTAAGCAAATCCATTTTGAGAGTTGTATCAGTTTACTGAGGTAGAGGATCTGAGGTGTTCCTCTTTGTCTTTCAGGGATTTGTAACCGGAGGCAAAGATGGGGTGGTGGAACTTTGGGATGACATGTTCGACAGGTGTCTGAAGACCTACCCCATAAAGAGAGCGGCACTGTCCCCCGCATCCAAAGGTAACGGGAGTCAGCACACAGCCACTGTGCAGGCAGACAGCCACTGTGCAGGCAGACAGCCACTGTGCAGGCAGACAGAGTCTCTTCCACGCATCGACCCGGTATTGCAGAGTCTCTTCCACTCCAAGCATTTAAAATCCTCCCTCAGTTTTCACTCCGCGTCTTGCGCTCTCTCTGGCTGTGGCTCGTTGCCGCACTGATTGCCGGTCGCAGCACCTTTCACACCTACAGGATTTGGAATTGCTGACAGGTTCAGATATTTGTCCTGTTAGATATCTGATGGGTGTCTGCAACGCATTGTGAACAGTTCACAGATAGCAATAACAAAAAGCAAATAACAAACAGAAATTTCACCGTAGTTTTCGTTGTCAACCATTTTTTCATTCACATTATCGTTACAATTTAGTCATGGAATAAAATGTTGCCAACGAATACTTACCATCAAAATTTTCATTGACGAAATGAACACTGAGTGACTTCTGGGTTTTGAACTAAGCCGTTACATTTTCTGCTGCCATATAGTAACATATAGTGTACTGTCACCAGATGGGTGATTAGCTCTGAAATGACAGGTTGGCTTCTTTCTGTGTCCTCAGGGCTGCTGCTGGAGGATAACCCCTCTATCCGTGCCATTACTGCAGGGCGGGGCCATATCCTGGTGGGAACCAAGAATGGAGAGATACTGGAAATCGACAAAAGTGGCCCCATGACTCTGCTGGTTCAAGTGTGTCCTCGTGATTGTAGATTGATAGCCGAGACTGTCCCTCTGCCTGATTCGTGTATTGACTGATTATCTAGGGACACAACCATTTAATTCACGGAGAACCAACTATTAATGTTAAAAGTTAAACAAAATAGTAATGTCAGCTTGCATGTTGATCCCGTATCCCATTTTCAAACAATATGGGACACAATTTGTCCCATATTTTCTTATCCAGACCAATGTAGAATTTAATTCAGACTGGGAAGTGGCTCCCCATCAAGGTGCCCCGGGGAGGGGTGTGGGGGATTGTCTCTAATTGCTTCTGATTGAACGTGGAAGCCCTGTTTGTGGGATGGCTGCCATACCTGCAACCATCCTTCAGGTCCAGCTTCCAGAATTAACTCCTCTTGCTGCATACACAGCACTTCTGTATTCACAGTTCACTTGTTAACCATAACAAGTGGGTATTTTTGATTTTGATATTTGGTACAGTCCACTGATGCGGGTTATACAAATTACCTCACAGTATCCACTAATGTCATGCCTAGTCTGTAAGACGTGTGCCCACCACACCTTTAATTTACTCAATCTTTAATTTTCTGATCATGTGACTGTCTGTCCAGGGTCACATGGAAGGGGAGGTGTGGGGCCTGGCCGCCCACCCTCTGCTCCCCCTGTGTGCCACCGTGAGTGACGACAGGACGCTGCGCATCTGGGAGCTGTCTAACCACCGCATGGTGGCAGTGCGTAAGCTGAAGAAAGGTAAGCATGATCTGGCCTGTAACTGGGAAGCGGGGAAAGTCAGCTGGTAAGGAAATGTGGGCCGAGGTACAGCTAGGAGGACGTAGGTGAGAAGATGTCACTTTCAGCCAGGGTCAGCCAGCTCTGTACTGTTTACTTAGTGTGGCGTTTTTCATGAAAATTCCAGTTTGGTTTTATTACTTTATTGGAAATCAAATGCAAAAATACCTTTTTTAAGGTACTATATTTAGTGGTAGTAGTAGTAGTAGTAGAGTTTTATTGTTATGTCAGCCATATACATTAAAGCACACAGTGAGACAAAATAACGTCTTCCAGGGACCAAAGGTCCAACACAACAGGACAACAGCATTCAGAGAGAACAACAATGAGGATGATTATGGGCGTGGGGGGGTATATGATAAAATTATCTAAAAAGACTTTTAGGAGGGGAGCACATCTGGTAGGCTGTAACAATACAATATACGTTATACAACAATGGACTACAGACTATGGACTATAAGAAATAGTGCAAATATACTGGCAGCATACTGTACTGTATATCAAGGTACTGTATTTATGTTGGTGTATGGTTGTGTGTGTATAATGTGTGTGTTGATTTATGACATGTGTGTGTGTGTGTTTTCCAGGAGGAAGGTGCTGTGCCTATTCCCCAGAAGGCAAAGTCTTAGCGGTGGGCCTCAACGATGGCAGTTTCCTAGTGGTAAACGCCGATACCCTGGAGGACATGGTCACGTTCCACCACAGACGGGAGATGATCTCCGATATCAGGTTCTCAGAAGGTACCCGTCATCCTACTTTCATGACAAAAACAAATCTCAATCTGACTGAGATTCTGTAGTTAAGCATTCATCTCATGATAGAAAATGGCCTGAAAATAAGTGAGTGGGGTGTTTTAAAGGTACAGAATTCTGTAAGCTCTAGATGAAATGTGTGTCATCATCATTCCCATTAAGCTGCTGTTACTACGGTACGTGTGTCATCAGCAATGATCACATGCTTGTGATCTTTCACTATCCCTGTGTTGCTTCAGGTTCTGGAAAATACCTTGCAGTGGCTTCCCATGACTCCTTTGTGGATATCTACAATGTTCTGACCAGCAAGAGAGTGGGCATCTGCAAAGGGGCCTCCAGCTACATTCGCCATATTGACTGGGACGTCCGGGGTAGGACTTCCTCTCCGCTCGTGACTGTTCTTGAATGTTAAGTAACATCTTAAGGTGAATTTGTGCTTTGTGGTTTAGGGATTTATGCAGCCCTTTGCTGACACAAGCAGACATACATGCTACATGTCACTAGTAGCCTAGCAACAAAGCTTGTTCACCGGGGGTGTAAATCGTAAGCTTTGTCGGTTTCAATTTAGCAAGGCAGCAATTCGGTAACATGGCAGTATGTGAAATGTTACGCCGATGCGATTCGATTCAGTAACACATGACCAACACAGTGAAACAAGTTGATTTTAGTGAAATTTATTTGAATTCAAAAAAACGTTTTAACAAAAAAACCTTTTCCACATTGCAGAGGTTAGGGGTGCAAGCTGCCTGTGGTCTGGAAAAAATATGTAGATATTTCTGGTCCCTTTGGCATGTGGCACAAAAAGATACAAGAAACATGAGATAAAGATCACTGTGAGGACACGGCGAGATTATCACGAGAGGCTACCGTAAACAGACACGGCGAGATTATCACGAGAGACTGCCGTAAACAGACACGGCGAGATTATCACGAGAGACTGCCGTAAACAGACACGGCGAGATTATCACGAGAGGCTACCGTAAACAGACACGGCGAGATTATCACGAGAGACTGCCGTAAACAGACACGGCGAGATTATCACGAGAGGCTGCCGTAAACAGACACGGCGAGATTATTACGAGAGGCTGCCGTAAACAGACACGGCGAGATTATCACGAGAGACTGCCGTAAACAGACACGGCGAGATTATCACGAGAGGCTGCCCGTAAACAGACACGGCGAGATTATTACGAGAGGCTGCCGTAAACAGACACGGCGAGATTATTACGAGAGGCTGCCGTAAACAGACACGGCGAGATTATTACGAGAGGCTGCCGTAAACAGACACGGCGAGATTATTACGAGAGGCTGCCGTAAACAGACACGGCGAGATTATCACGAGAGGCTGCCGTAAACAGACACGGCGAGATTATTACGAGAGGCTGCCGTAAACAGACACGGCGAGATTATTACGAGAGGCTGCCCGTAAACAGACACGGCGAGATTATTACGAGAGGCTGCCGTAAACAGACACGGCGAGATTATTACGAGAGGCTGCCGTAAACAGACACGGCGAGATTATTACGAGAGGCTGCCGTAAACAGACACGGCGAGATTATTACGAGAGGCTGCCGTAAACAGACACGGCGAGATTATTACGAGAGGCTGCCGTAAACAGACACGGCGAGATTATCACGAGAGGCTGCCGTAAACAGACACGGCGAGACTGTCACGAGAGGCTGCCGTAAACAGACACGGCGAGACTGTCACGAGAGGCTGCCGTAAACAGACACGGCGAGACTGTCACGAGAGGCTGCCGTAAACAGACACGGCGAGACTGTCACGAGAGGCTACCGTAAACACTTGGCGTCTTCTAAACCAGCACCGTACATATATTTTATGCATTTATGACTCACTTTACTTTATGTGTCATCTACTGGCTTTCACATAACTTCCAAAAAAAGTCCCATTTAATTTCTTATGCCAACCTTGTAATATATCGAAACCATGATCGTGATGCTGAATGGATAATGTAGAAAATAGAAATGTTCGAAAATGTTTCAAAAACACAAAAATGTCTGACAAGAAACATTGCCTTGTACTCATATTTTAACAGCAAAAATGTATAGCTTACTCTCAGAAAATAAAGGCGTCATGCACCGGCAGAATGAAGGGAGCGAGAGCGAGGGTGACCAATGGGTAACAGGGTCTTATTAAAGGAAACAGAACCAAACACAAAGGAAACAGAATCGCAAGGGATTCGAAACGGGGTAAAACCAAGAGGGCAAGACATGAATGACACCAGGTAGCAACTGTAATGACAGACTGGGGGCAAACGGCACAGGAAGACACTTACTGTAAATACTTAACCAACCAGGAGTTAACAAGACACAGCTGGAAGTTATTAACACGGGAAGAAAGGCGAGGCAGAGCGAAGGGGCGTCGGGCGCGGCTAACAGGAGGGTCAGGCAAACGTGACAGACAGGACTTGACAATAGGAACATACTTGTACTATACTCCATAAAATATACTGTAATATATTGGTCTCTACTACGGTTAGTCTCTGAATTGCTTCGTGAGATTTTTTTTTCCAGCAGCCTTTCGGGTTATCGTCATAATTTAATGGCATGAATCTATTAAATCATATAATGGCCTTAACAATCAATATATCAATTAAAATCAATGATTTGTTACACCCCTACTGTTCACTGCATTTTTTATTTTTAGATATCTACTATTTTACTGTTACCAAACACGGAAGAGCTGCTTTTAAACAGAATACTGTACAATTTCTTGAATATTGTTAAGTCTGTTTGGGACATATTTTGCATGTGCAGCTGGCCCCAGAATGATGAAGATGTGAAATACATACATAGTATGAACTCACTTCCAGTTGATATCCAGTTACACGGTTGGGTTCTTTAACCAAATCAAGGCCCTTTCTGTGGTTTGAGACGGAAATCTTTGGTTAATGGTTATCACTGTTTTAGGGTTGTTGTATTTCCATAAATTCAGGAAAATTGCTGCAAGTTAATTCAGGTGCCAAAGAACTGCTATTCTTCGAAGGCCCCAGAGGGAAAAGACAGACACTCCCATCTCCTGAGGTATGACATGGAGTCAGTAATGAAACCTGGATAACTTATCATTAAGGAATGTTCAGTAACATTTTACACTTTAAAGCTCTCATCTACGTATAATGCACTATAGACACCTTCATAATACATTACAATGGTCGGTACTAGAATTAAGGATGCTTTAAACTGCATAATGAAGGTACCTATAGTGCGTTGCAGCTTCATAAAGCATTCATAATGCATAAGAAGCATGACTATAATGCCTTTTTATATGCCTTATTATGAATATATTCATAGCCATGTTTATAATGCTTTATCAATGCATTGTATGCTGCATATGACATTTCCCTCAGATAGAGAAAATCGAATGGGCGACCTGGACCTCCGTGCTGGGGCCCTCGTGCGAGGGCATCTGGTCCATTCACTGTGACATCAACGCCACATCCCTCACCAAAGATAAAAAGCTGCTTGCTACCGGCGACGACTTTGGCTTCGTGAAGCTGTTTGCATACCCAGCCAAGGTGTCAGCATTTCTGCATGCTTCTGGGTCATGGGGGAGGGGGGCTTTGATGCTGGCTAATCTGCTGTAACCTCATGGGCAGCAATGCAGTGGCTTTGCTCTCATGGCTGCTTATCACCTAAAAGCTCTTTCTTGCTGCAAGGAGGTGCACATAATAAAAAAACATAAATGTATAACCTGCTCCTTTACTACAAGGAAGCTACAGTGGAAACAGTGTAACTTTTATTAACGTTAAGTGATCTTGGGAGGAACCTAACCTAATGTAATATATATCTCTTTGTAAACAAATTAATAAAGTAACATTTTTTGTTTTAAAACCAATGAATTTGATATAATTTTACTGAATTAATTAAGCAAGCATCCCAAGACTTTCTTTGAGCATCTATGTAATTGTAACTCATTGTAAGAGCACTATTCAACCCTTCCTTGCTTCAGGCTTTTTAAGGCAGTGTTTCTCCGGCTTTTTAAGGCAGTGTTTCTCTGACTTTTTAAGGCAGTGTTTCTCCGGCTTTTTAAGGCAGTGTTTCGCTGACTTTTTAAGGCAGTGTTTCTCTGACTTTTTAAGGCAGTGTTTCTCCGGCTTTTTAACGCAGTGTTTCTCTGACTTTTTAACGCAGTGTTTCTCTGACTTTTTAAGGCAGTGTTTCTCCGGCTTTTTAACGCAGTGTTTCTCTGGCTTTTTAAGGCAGTGTTTCTCTGACTTTTTAAGGCAGTGTTTCTCCGGCTTTTTAACGCAGTGTTTCTCTGACTTTTTAAGGCAGTGTTTCTCTGACTTTTTAAGGCAGTGTTTCTCCGGCTTTTTAACGCAGTGTTTCTCCGACTTTTTAACGCAGTGTTTCTCTGACTTTTTAACGCAGTGTTTCTCCGGCTTTTTAACGCAGTGTTTCTCCGACTTTTTAACGCAGTGTTTCTCTGACTTTTTAACGCAGTGTTTCTCCGATTTTTTCTGTCATGCCCACATTTGGAAGCAGGTGACCTTTCATCACCCCCCCCCATGTACCCACCCTACCTGTACAATTTTTTAGATCAGTCATATATATGTCCATGTTATACTTCATGTTTGTTTCGTTGTCTGAACGAAAAAAAACCCAAAGGCACTGTTTGCTGTTTCTCCTAATTGAAAAACATATATTAAGCTTTGGTTCCGCTGAGAGCATGTGAGCAGAGTGGAACAGCAGCGAGCACGGAAGGATTTTGGCCAAGCAGAAATTCTCATCGCTGCGCTCTGCTTGCATGCTATTTCCCTACACATTTTAGCACACTACAGTCCCATGGGGGGGGGGGTGGGGGGGGTACACCACACACTTTGAGAATCACTGCTTTATGGGTCTGTTTTCACTGGTCTGCTGTGACCTTCCTTCCAGGGTCAGTCTGCCAAGTTTAAGAAGTACATAGCTCACAGCGCCCATGTGACCAACGTGCGCTGGTCACATGACGACACCTCACTGCTGACCGTGGGCGGGTCCGACACAGCCCTCATGATCTGGGCCCGGGAGCCTTCTGGGAACTGGGAGAACAAGCCAGTGGACAGCGAGGAGTCGGACGCAGACGCAGAAGAGGATGGGGGTGAGTGTGCCAGCGTGGCGGGGCGCCGCCTCTCTTCCGACCTTTGCCTTGGGCCTGACCGCGGTCTCCACAGGGTATGACAGTGACGTGGCCCGCGAGAGAAGCCCCGCCTACACCCCCAAGGTGTCTGCGGCCAGCGTCCGGGAGATGTGTGGCGTCAAGCCACCCCAGCAGCAGCGGGATGTGATACTGGAGGAGAGGTACCTGACTGGCACTGTCAGTGCTCATTGTTATAAAGAGCTTACCAATGATGCGAATGTGGAAACATTCAGTATGAGAACACAATTAGCACAAGCATGTAGTGTCACCTCAGACACGCACGTGTCCCATGCGAGACATCAGAGACATCATGTCTGCTCAAATCCAGCCAAATGCAGCTAAATTCATTAATAATACAGATGGACAATGACCCAAAAGACACAGCAAAAGCAACCCAGGACTTTAATAAAGCAAAGAAGTGGAATATTCTCGATTGGCCAAGTCAGTCACCTGATCTCAACCTCATTGAACATGCATTTCACTTGCTAAAGACTAAACTACAGACAGAAAGACCCTCAAACAAACAGCAACTGAAAGCTGCTGCAGTAAAGGCCTGGCAGAGCATTAAAAAGGAGGAAACCCAGCGTCTGCTCATGTCCATGAGTTCAACACTTCAGGCAGTCATTGTCTGCAAAGGGGTTTCAACTAAGTATTAGAATTGAACATTTTATTTGCAGTTATAATAATTTGTCCAGTTACTTATGAGCCCCTGAAAGGAGGGGATTGTGTAGAAAAATTACTTTAGTTTCCCACAGTTTGTTTTTGTTCTACCCACTGAATTAAGGCTGAAAGTCTGCACTTCAACTGCATCTGGCTTGTTTCTTTTAAAATTTATTGTGGTAATGTACAGAACCTAAAAAAAGAAAAACTTTGTCTCTGTCCAAATATTTATGGTCCTGACTGTATATAGACACTAACCTTATTGAGGTGTGAACTTTCCTAATAACTGAATCAGATAAAAAAAAACACCTGTTTAACCAAAGACAGCCAGGGATGAAGGCACATAGCCTGCTAGGAAATGTAATTCCAAAATCAACAAAGTTTGTATAAAGTATGTCTCAGCCCATAGCAGAAGTGATTTCTTTCTTCATTTTATGAAATACTCCCCCCCTTTCATCAAACTTTCATCCTGGTGAAAGTTTAATAAGGCCATATAACATTAATGAGGGCATAATGTGATGACTGCGTGCCGGCGAGCGGGGAAACAGGCGAGAGAGCCGTGAACACGATCAAAACGGGGTTTATTCAGGTTTGACGACGACAGAGGAGCACATGGCAAATTCACATCAATGACAGACCTGGACTAAATACACAGGACAAGCCGAAAATAGCAGGCAACAGGTGATCACAATTGGGAATTAACACGAGGTAACTAGGGGGGCGTGGCACACAGGAGGATCGGACGAGCAGGTCATGACACATAAACTATATATAATTTCTCCTTCCTTCTGTGTTCATCTTTATTTCATTTTCAGTTTACCTAAATTAAATTCTTCAGCAAATACTGCCAAATTTCTAGTGAAGATAAATGTTATCAGGGCAGAGTTCTCAAGGGTAATGAGTATTTTATCCCATACACATCTTCAGAGTCCAAAAACCCAGTCCTGGTAAGCTGATACATTCTTTCTGTTGCCAGCTAGAACATTAGGTTTGGTTCTTTTTCCAGGAAGCACAAATACAGCAGGATGTCGTGCTGAATGGCATCAGTGTCTATTTGTAAAACACGTTCCTATTCCGTCATTCGATCTGTACCATTTACAGTATTCCAATATGATGTCTTACCTGAACCCCAAGGGGAACAGACCATGCTAGCAGGGGAACATTATGAAGCCCCAGTGCAGAGGAGACACCCGATGCCAATTACTATGCTATACTTTTTAAAATGTTTCTTTTTTTTTTTCTTTTGTTGTTTTTATGTGTCTTACTCTGTAGCACTTTGAGATTTTAATGGGAAAAAAAAATAATGTATAATTTTTTATTATTATAATTATAATTTATTGCTGCAGGCTTCCTGTCAGCAGAGCCACCCCGCTGCCTGATAAACTGCAGAAGAACAATGTTACCAAGAAGAAAAGGCTGGTGGAGGTTTGTGCTGCTGGCATCATCAGCCAGTGTGGCTACTGGATGTTTACGGATCGATTGGCATTATGGGAACAATCAAACCTGCTTTTGCCCCATCTGAGCTCCAACATCCTTTTCTTGCAGGATCTGGAGCTGGAGCACGTGTTTGGATACAGGGGATTCGACTGCCGAAATAACCTTCACTACCTGAACGACGGCGCTGACATCATCTTCCACATGGCCGCGGTGGCTGTGGTACAGAACCTCAGTACAGGTGCTGCCCGCCTGGCCCGCTGGCATCTCCACACCCGAGCACGATGTCCGGCAGGCGGAGACGCTGAGGCTGCTTCACCCTGCCGTCTAACTGCTGTGTGTCTCCTCTCAGCGGCTCAGAGCTTCTACCTGGAGCATACAGACGACATCCTTTGCCTGACTGTGAACCAGCATCCCAAGTTTCAGAACATTATAGCCACTGGACAGATAGGTGAGAACACACTTAGCTTTGTTTGTTATTAGTCTGGGAAACAAAACCAGTGCCATTGGAAGCCATTCATGAAACCACCAGCAATGCTTTTGCATGTGTGTCTCTGATCTTTATTAGGCTGTTATGAATATGAACACATTTATAAACAAGTTACTAGTGTTGTGATGCCTTGATTGAATCTGTCAGGAAGGATCTCTCTGCTTTTTTATATTGCTCAAATCTTTACTTAGTAGAATTTATAAAATGGACTTTTGTAGAGAAAGGTGCAAGTTCACGTATCTGCAAATGCTTTGTCTGATATTAATATAAAAGTAATATTTGGGGGTAATCTTTCTTCAGAACATGGCATTACATTATCATGATTTATTTTTTTCTGTAACCATAATACAAAGCCTATTTTTAGTTTTGTTTTGTGTGACTTTCACTCAAACAACCATAACCCACTATCCTGTGTTCCAGTTTCATAGCAGCTGTGTGGCAAAATTAGCACCAAATTTCACTCAACTGTGAATCTAAATGTAGCTTCACCTGATAAAAGGACTTTCCTTTAGCATGACTGAACCAAAAGACTCAGGCCCTTGAATCGAGTTTTTATAACATATTGTGCTTTTACACTCTGCATTGTTGCACTTAGCAGGACTAGCTTCTGTTAGTTTTATCTGATTTACTTTGCTCGTGCATGTTGGCCTCTTTTTAGTGCTGACGTCACATACCTCAGCATTAAAAACCGAATAACTCATGCCGGCTGTTTCTGTCTTGACGCTCCTTCATACCATCGCTCTCACATCACAGGTGATGCCCCAGAGCCACCAGGTAAGGGACAGCTACGGTCGTCCCATGTCTGTGTTGTCCCCAGATGCCATGTCATGTTCATAGGCGGTCAGTTCGAAAGACACATCCAAGCTGGAGTGAGTGACATTCTGACACCGGAGCAGGAAACCATGTAGATTTGCATCATAAATGTGAGACTGTCAGCCACCTAATGCTCCTTTCCGTGCACCAGCTCTGCCCAAGAATGTTAAAGGACGTCCAAATAAACAGGCTGGTCTTAAGGCTTTCTGTTTATAATTAGATTTCTTAAGTCGCCAGAGGAGTCAGTCTCACAGCTAACTTCTTAACTTCGAAACCACAGGCAGAATCTTTTTTCTAACATTGCTGTTAGCTTTAAGCCCTTCTGCGGTCCTCGGGTGACAATGGTGCTCTGTGATGTACCTGAGGGTGTGTTTAAGCAGCATGGTAAGGCTGGACAGGCGGGGCAGACGGGGCAGATGGGGCAGACGGGGAAGACGGGGCAGGCGGGGCAGACGGGGCAGGCGGGCCCCGCGCTGTGAGACGCGTGACTTCAGCTGTGCCCTTTCTGCAGGCACCACCCCATCCATCCATGTGTGGGACGCCGCCACCAAGGAGACCCTGTCAATCCTGCGCTGTCCGCATGGCAAGGCCGTCAGCTATGTCAGCTTCAGTGCCACGGGGAAGCTGCTGCTGTCCGTGGGGGTGGAGCCTGAACACACCATCACAGTGTGGCGGTGGCAGGAAGGTGAGGGTGGGGTTGGCGGGGGCTGTGTCTGGAGCTGATAATGGCTCTACGAATGTGGATGTAAAATAACTTGGAATGTGAATGTTATTTACGCTGCTTACATTGGGCCGGCCCAAGGTATAAGCGAACTAAGAGGCTGCTTAGGGCCTAGCGGCCACCGGGGGGCACCCTATGTCTGTCAGAATGAGAATGGAGATGACAAAATGACAACTCAATTAATCAGATTTTGCTTAGGGCCCCAAAAAGGGTTCAGGCTTCCTTGCATATGCACCTCTGTTAGATTAGATTAGGTTAAACTGGATTGTTTAATGGTAACTGTCACATGTGCCGCATGGTGGGGTCCAGTGTGTGTCCTTTGCAAACATTAGGAGCCAGAGTCACCAGCAAAGCTGGCCACGTCGACAGAATCTTTGTGGTGGAGTTCAGGCCTGATTCCGACACGCAGTTTGTGTCCGTGGGGATCCGGCACATCAAGTTCTGGACCTTGGCGGGAGGGTCTCTGATCTACAAGAAGGGCGTCTTTGGCTGCCTGGAGAATGGCAAGATGCAGACCATGCTGTCAGTGGCCTTTGGTGCTGTGAGTATGCGGCCATAGCTGGCTGACGGGTCCACCTGCGCAGTTCAGCCGTTTCTCAATCCCCTCTCCTGCAAAGGCCTGTCTTTAGCTTAATCACACCCAACTCGTCCTTATACAGACTCAACGGCCCACATACAGTAGCTGTATGTTCTATCTGTAATCTAAACCCTGATGCCAAAGGGGTCTTTCTTTAGTAATCATTCCCCCTGCTGATTTGTGATGTCAGTGTTGACCTCCGTCTCCCATCCCCCAAAGAATTACCCCCCCCCCCCCCCAGGATCAATAAAGTATGTCTCACTTTAACTGTATCATATGTTTGCAGACTAGCTGTAACTGTTTCGTACCATGACACTATTGAAACTCCATTACTGTTCATTTAAAAATATTTTTCCCTTATTTTCCCTTATTAACACTTATTTGCATCGACACGTATTTCCTCTGTTCCGTTAATGGCCGCTGTTCCTCTCCGTTCACAGAATAACCTCACATTCACGGGTGCCATTAACGGCGACGTGTACGTGTGGCGTGAGCACCTGCTGGCGCGAGTCGTGGCCAAGGCGCACACTGGGCCGGTGGTCAGCATGTACACCACGCTGAGGGACGGGCTCATCGTCACCGGGGGCAAGGAGAGGCCGTGAGTACCCACAATGCTTTGGGAGACGGGCACAGGCCATGCTCCTTATTCTCAAGCCGAAATATAATAACAGTAACCATGAAAGAGAAATCGCCTGTTTTTGGGCGGTGTTTTGCTATAGTGGGTACAGCTATGGCTACCTTCAGGCCTGTGAGATTGTTTTCTAGCCCACCCACTCTCTGTGGGATTTATGTTTTTCCTCCTATTCTCTGGGTTTTCTCTATGTTCCCTGCTTTCTTCTTACATTCCAGTTTAGTAATATTTGTGTTTCTAAATTACTCATAGTGTTAATGTGTGCCCAGGGATAGACTGGAATCCCAACCAGAGTACCCCTGGTCTTCATTTTCCTGAGCCAGGCTCCAGCCATCATGGAAAATAGATGGACCAAGAGTTTGTTGTAATGTAATTGATACTGGTTGAGGTTAAGGGTTGTCTCTCGTCTCAGGTGACCGGGTTCCCCTGTAATCACTCTGAGTGTCTGTGTGTGTTTGGCGGACATTGTAGCACTAAGGAGGGTGGGGCGGTGAAGCTGTGGGACCAGGAGCTGAAGCGTTGCAGGGCCTTCCAGCTGGAGACGGGCCAGCCGGTGGAGAACGTGAGGTCTGTGTGCCGGGGGAAGGTGAGGAGCCGCAAAGGCCAGTTGTGATTCCTGTTCCCCGCCAAGGTGTTCCTGGGCCACCCGAGAGAGAGAATCTCTCTGGTCTCCAGTTGGACATGCCTGAAGCACCTCCCTGGGGAGTCACTAGATAGATGCCTGAACCATCTCAGCTGGCTCCTTTTGATGAGAAGGAGCAGCAGCTTTAATTTGAGCTCCTCCAGGATGTCTAAGCTTCTCACTCTCATTTCTGAGGCTGAGCTCAGACACCCTGTGAATGAAACTCATTTCCACCAAGGTACTGGGAAATCGATCGCTTTACCTTTTGGCTCAGGTCTCTCTAACTGGTAAAATGTCCACATGCACTGGTCCGCTTCTTCCCTCACACGTGAACAAGATCCCAAGATACCTATCCTCTGTTTGAGGCAGAAACTCATCCCCAACCTGGAGGGGGCAATCCACACTTTTCCAGTTGAGAACCATGACCTCAGACTTGAAGGTGCTGATACTCATCCCGGCTACCTCAGACTTCATTGAGCTGTAACCCCAGTGTACGCTGGAGGTCACAGTTCAATGAAGACAATCTGCGAAAAGATGTAATCCTGAGGTCAGCATAATGGACATCCTTGCCCAATTGGCTGTACCTGGAAATTCTGTTCATAAAAGTTAGGAACAGAATCGTTGACAAAAAGCAGCCCTCACGGAGTCCAGCACCCACTGGGAATGAGTCTGACATTCAACCGGCATCCAAGTTGCATATGTTTATTTAATTGCATTCTCTCTGTTAACAAGTTGTCTAACATTCTAATGAGACAGTATCAGACAAGGGAGATGTAATGTTAGCTTTGTATCTTTGTGCCGTTTTCTTCTTCTTAGGCTACTTTGTGCCAGTTTGCTTGACAGGGAACAATCAGTAGACTCCAGTGCAGCTTTGCCTTTTCTTAAAATTGTTGCTAAAAATGCAGTTAACAAACACATTGAAATCATGATCATATTATGTTATATCCTTAAATGTAACTACTGGACATTCTGTCTTCACGGGGTCCCTAGATTTCTGGGGCCCCAGAAGGCTGCCTATCCTTGCTATACAGTACGTGCACCCCTGCATGTTTCGATGGACACCTTGAAACCTGCTCACTATGCCTAGTCAGCAAGGGGCATTGGCCCTGCACTGGTTTCCTTTCCTTGCCTCCTCCCGTTCCGGTTGCATGGTACAATCCCCTTGACATTGCGACTCATTGGTTTAGTGAATTCTCAGAGATCATGTGTAGGGGTTGTTCTATATTAGTGTTTCTTAAACAGCGGTCCGCAGCCCAGTAGCAGACCGCAAGCAGCCTCTATTGGGCTGTGGAACTGTGGCAGGGAAATGCAGTTTGGTCCATAATGGGCCGTCGGATGGATGCAAACCCGATTGCCACCTGGAAAATTCCCTAGTTGCCAATATTTACCATTGAGATAGGGCTGGGTGATTATAAATGATGTGTACAGACTTCTTGTTATATAAACTTCACCGCAAATGAGTGGTGAGGTAGTCAGAGAAAAAACATAGTAACAAGCATTACTGCAGGTGTATAACTAGTGTCATGCCCTACGACAGACTTTTGTTTAGTTTGCAGTTCATACAGTTTGTTGCCTTTTATTTGTTCCAAATCTGGTTAAGGGCAATTCTAATGGCATTTTAAGGAAAACAGAACCTTAAAATAAAGAAATAATGACCGCAGATGGCAAAATCTACTGACTGGTCAAACTGTGTATGTAAATCACATACATAGTCTTGCCTTTTAAGGAGTCGGGTGATATGATTTTGCAGTGTGCATCTAACCCATGTGGCAAGTTTATCAAAGTTGTTTTTTGTTTTACATGTGACAATAAGGGCAGAGGGTCTTGGCTCAGTTTGTCTCTGCACCTAAACTCCTATAGTATAATTATTATGAAAAAAAGTCTGAGAGATATCTGTAGTCTTGAAAATGACACGCATTTTCCATCCTGCTCCTGTTTAAATTTAAGCCTAAGTCATCCATACCATGATGACCCTGTACTGGGTGAATGGATGGATGAGTTGGAGGCGTTTTGGTATGTTTTGTTTACATTTCTTTTTTTTTCGCTTTTCACCTGAACAAGGGGAAGATACTAGTAGGAACAAAGGATGGAGAGATCATGGAAATTGGAGAGAAGAACGCAGCCTGTAACCTCATGACCAATGGACACACGGAGGGAAGGATATGGGGTCTCGCCGCCCACCCTTCCAAAGACATGTTCATCTCAGCCAGCGATGACGGGACCATCCGCATCTGGGACCTGGCTGACAAGGTGAGCGCTTCTCAAATGTGTACGCTAACAGGTTAGCACATCTTCAGTTGGCCCATGGGTGCAGATAGTACTGCATCATCTCTGAGACCCTGTACTGAAAGGTCGTAAATTCTGAATATGGCAAAAATTGGCTTGCCGTCATTTAAGACAAATTATGCTTCACTTTTCTGTGTGTGCTTATTGTCCACATTGATAGATTTCTTCAGTGAAACCTCAGGTTCCATTAGAGTCGAATGATGAGGCAAGTTCCTTTAGCTTAAGGAGGTTAAGACAGAATGAAGATGTTACAGGAAGATGTTTCACACGGCTGGTTCAGTGTCTGTCTGGGTCTGTCTCGGCCCCCTCTGAGGGAAGCAGGCCGTTTATCTGTGGTCTCCGTACAGACTCCTAGAGCCTTGGTGAGAATGCATTGTATGAGATAGGCAAAGAACATAATGAGCAAGTAGCAAGGACAGAAAGAAATATAAGAAATATGAAAGCTATAAATGAGTGAACTAAATGAAAATAATTAAATAACCAAAAATTAACTAGGGAAACCCTTCAGTACCCTCTATGATTCTATGGAAAACAAAACACATTGAATCATCATTAATAACTGCTTACAATAAGTACATGACCGATCATGATATAACTAGCGGTTATAATTAGCGGCTTCATCTGTGAGTGCGTTTCCTTGACTTTCCATTGTGTCCGCTTTAGTGTGACCTTTGCACTTCATGACTGTTGGCCCAGCAGGGAGTTGGATTGCATCAAGTCCAGCAATTGTTCATTTTTCACTGGTGTCCCGGCTGCAGTTAGGACACATTTTCTGCACAGAAGTCCAAAATCATGCTCACTGGAGGCGTATCTGGAATCTGTATACACAACGGCTGACTGATTTTCTGCAATTTTGCATGCTTCACTGAGTGCTTTTAACTCAGCTTGTTGTGCTCATGTGCCTCTAGGCGTGTTGCTGCTCGCAATCGTCTGCTTGTCTGTCGTTTACCGTCCATCCAGCACATCTCACACCCCCCTCGACCACTGATGAACCATCGGTGTACAACACCAAGTTAAAAGTTAAAATGGTCAAGTGCAGGGGGAGAGTCCAGGCTAATTGTGTTGCAAGGTTTTCAAAATGCCATGATATGCCATATTACCGTAATAGTAGCCAAGCCAGGTAACAACTATCTAAAAGTTTCACAACACTGCTTTGCGATACATCTGCCCTTTGCTGATCTGGTGGAGTATCACTGCTGTGAGGCATGTGCTGAACATCTGCGCCCATGGACAGACGTAGACAAGAGCCCTTGTGCACGATCATGTGTGGACTGTGAGCACACATGGAAAAGTGAAGCATGAACTAGGCTTTAGAAGGGTTTCCCTGGCTCTATAGACGTCTGCTCAGGACCTGTCAAAAGGAGCAGAGATGGGAATTTAGCAGGTGAGATTAAATAGCACATAGAACTGTTTCACCTCTGTTCTTTGTCGTTCTCACAGAAACTGCTGAATAAAGTGAGCCTTGGCCACCCAGCCAAATGTGTGAGCTACAGCCCAGACGGCGAGATGGTGTCTGTCGGCATGAACAACGGCGAGTTCATTGTCCTCACGGTCAGCTCGCTCACTGTGTGGGGCAAGAAGCGCGACCGCAGTGTCTGCATCCAGGACGTCCAGTGAGCAGGCAGACCGCCAGTCTCCCCGGGGGAGGGGCACCAGGCGGGTTGCTAAGCTCTCGTGTCGCTCGCAGGTTCGGTCCGGACAGCAAGCTGCTGGCAGTGGGCTCGCTGGAGAACACGGTGGATTTTTATGACCTGACGCTTGGCCCCTCGCTCGGCCGCATCGGCTACTGCAGGGACATCCCCAGCTTCGTCATCCAGATGGACTTCTCTGCTGACGGAAGATACCTCCAGGTTTGTTGTGAGAGTGACACTTGATAAGCACAGTCCACCAAGATGGCAGCCACATATATAACCTGACATGTGTGTTTGTCCCAAAATATAGATCGACAAACGGATATATGTAGTAATGCGATGGCAGGAATCTGGCACATATCCGAAGGGTCACATATCATGATACAGGTGCACAGTAATAACAGTTTCCTCATGGTCAGCCTATAAACCACCTGTAATGAATAAGAAAAAAAATATCCTGATATAATACAAGCACAGCACACCACGGATTATAAAGTATGCTAAAGCATGAACACAATTGGACCTCCGTGAAACAGTATTTTTAATAGTTTTACTGTCAGGGTTCTTCGATAGTCACTGTTTGTCACTGTTTGTGACTGCAGCCATTGTGCCTGTCTCTGTAGGTGTCCACAGGATGCTACAAGCGTCAGGTGCATGAGGTCCCCACAGGGAAAGTGGTATCAGAGCCGTCTGTTACAGACAAAATCACATGGGCCTCCTGGACCAGGTAAATGAGCCAGATGGCTTGTACAGCTAACAGTCTGGAGCGAGCAAAGCTCTCCTTAGCCAGTTTGGCTGTGCTTGGGAATGAGGGCTGTGTGTCACTGTTCCTCATGAAACATCCCATTTAGTTGGTTCTTTTAGCATGTTTTATACAGTTTTAATGCTCCCCTCAGTCTTAGGTAAAAAAAACTCCTGTTGTGCCCGAAAGCCCTTTTGTCTTGACTTGACTTGACTGGACTCTGCAGCACCCAAGGAGATGATGTGCTGGGAATCTGGCCCCACAATGCGGAAAAGGCCGATGTGATCTGCGCCTCCGTCTCCTGCTCCGGCCTCAACGTGGTCACGGGAGACGACTTCGGCCTCGTCAAGCTGTTTGACTTTCCATGCACTGAGAAGTTTGTAGGTGCCTTCAGCTGGTTTGCCCTGTGCCATACTGATGCCCACGTTTGCCACGTGCTGGATTTATATTGGTGCCTGCATTTCCTATTCTTTGCAGGCCAAACACAAGCGGTACGTCGGCCACTCAGCTCATGTGACCAATGTTCGTTTCTCCTACGATGACAAATATGTGATCAGCGCTGGGGGTGATGACTGCAGGTATGGGGACTTTTATTATGAAGTTACTTTTATTATGAAGTTACTTTTATTATGAAGTTACTTGAGTCTTAAGATGGGCTTCCTATTAATCTACCATGTCTCCTGTCCCTCCCACAGTGTTTTTGTGTGGAAATGCCTGTAGTGACTCCGGCCTTGTGCTACAGCGTCTGTCCCTGGCAGCACAGCGACATCACAGGAGGACACGCTGATGAATACCTCGATTTTACGCAGATGTGCCATGTCGGGCTCCTGACGGGACAGAGGTCTCCCCGTGTTTGCTGCCATTATAAATCACAAAGTATTTCCCTAGCCAGTAAAAACCTCAAGTTTACGTTTCACTTCACAGAAGGCTGACAGGACCTGTTAAGGGGCAGTGTCTTGGGCAGATAAATTCACCTACCTGCTGTACCAAAACTACTGTTTTCATCAGTAGATAAGTGCCTTTAAAAAGTAAAAGTGATTTTTATATGTTTAAAACTCAGTATAAGAAATCATTGTGAGGTGTATTTTGGTGCTATCAAATATTAAACTGAGGGCTATAATGAGTTTCATCATAGAGACATAAAACCTCAGAAGCCTTTTCAGGCATGTGTACTGTTGTTTTGGGGGTGAAGAGCAATGAATAGCAACCTACAGTCTATGTTAGATGTGTTTCAGTATACGTCAACGGATGTGTAGAAGTACATTTGATTATAAAATTAGATTAAGAAAAGTATTAATGTGATGACCAAGTTCCTATCCCTATAACATATACAGTGGTACCTTGGTTCTCGAACTTAATCCGTTCCGGACTCCGGATCGAATCCTAAAAAGTTCTGATTGAATTTTTCCCATAAGAAATAATGGGAAACCAATTAATTGGTTCCCGGCCCCCCAAAATTACACCTAAATATGTTTTTTTTTTTTTTTTTAGCATTTAAACACAAAATGAACAGGATAAAACAAGTAGAGCATTTTTTTCTTAATGGCTTCCAAAACGATAAAGATCTTATCTCATTCTGATCCTGACGCAATGCATTACGGTTAGATGCATTGCGACCTCTCACCCGGCTGCACAAACTGGAACCGCCTCCGTGACGACACACCTTTGCCCTTATTGGCTGAAGAGTTTAGTTACACGCATGACGTTTGTATTCCAGGCCGTTCCGATGCGTAATCTGCTATTTCTCCCGAATATCACGTAAAGCAGTGAGAACTGGTTTTCAGTTAATTTACCTGGTAAATTAAAGTTTAAAGAAATGCTCGAATAGTGCACGTAAGTTAGTGGTTTATTTATTGTTAGTTACTGTAATGTTGCGCTGCTTTATTTGGTTAATCATCCAGTCTGTGAAGAAGGCATTCAAGTAAGAATTGCATTGTAGTATGACTCATTTCCTGGCGCGTACAATTTATATGAGGTCAGCGTTCACGGTTCGACTACTGATATTCAGATCGAGTTCTAGGTCAAACTGGTTTGTTCGACTTTCAAGAAATTCGAATTCTAGTGAGTTTCGAGAACCGAGGTACCACTGTACTTGTGACTGTAGACAAACACCAAAAGATACCGAATTCTGTACCCAAGATAACTATGCATCATAAACTGGTTAAACTGTCCCCACATCCAGTGTTACTAATAATCTGGTGCCCCCTTACGTATGCAGGATGACACCTTCAATTAGTTCTGAATTATTGTCTGTCCTTCAGTAGCTGTGTAACAAGCATGAAATGAATGGTGAAAGTATTATTTTTTGTAAAACTGTCTTTTAAAATTTCTTTAAAATGTGTATAATACTGTATATGGCTTTACAGTACATGATCCAGACCTTAAATGTTGTTTACATTTTGTGACATTTCAATGAGGTTCCCTTTATGTGTGTAGGTACTGTGTAGTTGATATGTTTCATAATGAATGTGTTAATGTGCAGATGTTCAGTGTATCTGGAAGAAATATAAAGATCAAAACACAAATCATGTCATTTTGTCCTACTTTCCATCTAGTAATATATAAGTTATTAAAGTAATTTATTTTCAAGAAAAAATAAATATACCTCCTCCGGTCACAGAGCACCTCCATGGGTCAAAGAATGCCTCCGCTGGTCACTGCGCCTCCCTGGGACACAGTGCACCTCTCTGGGACACAGAGTGCCTCCTGGATTCATAGTGCATTCTCATGTCACAAAGCACCACCCTGAGACACAATGCAATCCCGAGTCAAAGAGCTCCTTCCCAGGTTACAGAGCACCTCCCTGGGTCACAGAGCACCTTCCTAGAGCACAAAGAGCCTCCCCAGGTCACAGATCGCTTCCTCGGGTAGCAGCACATTCCTGGATCACAGAGCGTCTTCCTGGGTCACTCCACATTCCCAGATCACAGAGCACTTTCCTGGGACACATACTGTAGCCCCTCCTCAGGTCACTGCACATTCCTGGATCACAGAGCGTCTTCCTGGGTCACTCCACATTCCCAGATCACAGAGCACTTTCCTGGGACACATACTGTAGCCCCTCCTCAGGTCACTGCACATTCCTCGGTCTGTTCCAGTTCTATGTGACGTGAGTTGTCTTGATTGCACGATGCTCTGCCCCCTTGCTGCAACTGGCCAAAGTGCCCTTTGTTCTGGTTCAGTGTACTGGATAAAGCACTTCATGGCTGTGTCCACATTCAGGGTCTATGTAGTCATTGTAGGCTGCGTTCTTTGAAAGTGCATCTTAGAAGCTGAACCTTCAGTCGGCATGTGATTGATACTCACTATTAGGTTTACTGTGTAGAACAGGGGCGGGCAAACATATCCGCAAAGGGCCGGTGTGTATGCAGGTTTTTGGCATAACATACTGTAGGTCAGCTGTTCCAACCCAGGTGTGAGGACTCTTCAGCAAATCAGTCCACTAATTAGTAATTTAATTAGGTTGCAGTGAAAACCAACATAAACGATCAGACTGCCTACCGCTGGTGTAGAGTCACTCCTGCTATCACATCCAACCTGAAGGGTAATGATGCTCAGTACTTACACTACAAACTCAATCTATCTTCAAGGACCTTTTGTTTTGAAAGCCAGGTTTTCTTATGCTGTGGATTCTCTCATTATGTCTTGAATAATTGTCTAATCTGCCTAGAAACTTCCGTCTGCTTGCAGATTTTACTTCTCAAGTAGAATCTTATCAAGACATCATGAGAAAATAATCCTGCAAATCTGGTCATTTTTTTTTATCCATTCATAACAATTCACATGACCCTGCTTGTGAGGTTAAGGGTGGTATAGTTAAATCTGATAAGTTCGTAATGGGTAAACCATTTTAATGAATTTTAAGTCATTAATTTTTAAAATTCCGAATACTGTTGAACACATAAATGGTGCCAACATTGCTGCTCACCGCTTTTTAAAAATTTTACTGCTTTTTCCCTCTGACTATTGTTGGCAAAGCACTGAAAGCACTAAAACCCGAGTACGGAAATCAGACGGCTCCTGTCGTTTTAAAATCATGCGCAAATGATAATGTCAAAAATTGCAATCATTTTAACCAGCACTAGGTGCCGCTAAATGCGCACTTAGCAAAGAGCACCACCTCCATCTCCTCTCTAAAATCAGAACAGAAACGGCAAGTGCTTAAACACCCAGGACTATTGATATTGTTTTAACCCGTTTCTTAGTATAGTGTAAGTACTATAACATTCCTACATATGTTCATAGGTCTATTATAGCAACAAATGGTCACAGTACTTGAATTATCTTTATTGTAGTACCTTTAGTGCAGGGTTGTCCTGGGGGACTAGAGCCCTGCACATTTTTGGGTTTCCCCTCATTTAACACACCTGATTTACCTCCGTGCAACTCCTTATGCTAATTACCACACAGCTCTTGAACCAAATCTTTTGTGGGGTAACAGGGAAAGGACTAAGCTTCACAGGGCTCCGGCCCCCCAGAACTGGAGTTTGACATCCCTGCTTTAGTGGAAGTGGAAACCTCTTGAATTACTGAATTTTCAGTCTGTACATGTCATAGAAAAGGAAACCTGCTCTTTCTGGAAGTATGGCAGTTGCTCACCCAGGGTTATCCCGTCTTTATATGTGAAGATGTTCTTGTTAATTATTTATCTCCTTTTTAAAGAGACAATACCTTATTATTGATATTGGCAAATAAACTAAGTCTTTGAATTTGGTTCCAAGCAAACAGGTTCCTAAGCTTTCAGGTAAATCACACTACTGATCACAGCATCATGTCCAGCATGAGCTTTCTCAACCTGTCGAGCGAGCAGAGGCGAGGAAGGAGAGCATCGGGCTGAGCCCCAAGCCGTACCTCACAGTCTGGGTCAGGAGCTTCTGAGAGCAGAGCTCCATTTGTCTTTGGCCTCTCAGCTCTGTTTCTTCAGAGATTAATGCTGATTAAGTGTCCTGATGAATGTCCTCAGTGTTCCAGAGCGTCCCGCGCCGTGAAGGTGCATCCTGGTCAGGAAGGCCAGCCAGCTCGTCTGCAACATGCAGCATCAGCTATTGCTTTTCTCTGTTTCTGTGCTGAAGACAGTGTTCCTGTTCTAAGTATTACCATACTCGCATTGTGCTTAAAGGTACTCGCAATGTTTATTTCTAGTGACTGGATGGGATGCAAATTCAGTCAATGAAGAATTTTAATGGGAAAAAAGCAGCTGACAAATCTGCAGCAACTGCATGATGCTGTCATGTGAATGTGGACCAAAGTCTCGGAGGAATACTTTAAGCACCTTGTTGAATCTATGTCATGAGGAATTAAAGCAGTTCTAAAGGCAGAAGGGGGTCCATCCCGTTACTAGTAAGGTGTACCTAGAAAAGTGACCAGCGTGTGTATGTGTATAGACACAGTTGTCATGTCCCTTTCCATGGCTTGTGGTCAAATTTTATTTTATTGTTCTATCGACCTTTTGAGTTTTGCTTTCCTGTGCTCTCACGGTTTCTTTGTTTCTTACACACTTTGCCAACTGTGTAATGTATATAAGTACGGAGTTGTGCTAACAATATTGCGTTTGCATGCTTTTGAATTTAGCTGCTCTTTCTGAGGTGTTCTGTGGTTAGCATGCTGGAACGGGCCTGGGACGCTTGTGGGTGTACTCCTTATTAAAATACCCCCTCTGCGATCAGGCAGAAAAATAAAAGGCATCTCCATTTCCCGGGGCGTTTGAGTGAATGCCAGCGACACTCAGGGATACTTAGTGGGACTAAGGCCAAGGCTGTCAGGACACAATGGCTGACATGTGGCTGGGCGGGTCCTAGTGTGGACTGTAGCTCAGACAAAACCCCGATCCTATCACGTCATGACTCTGTGTGAGCCTGGCCCAACACCAAAGGTCCTGTGGCGGGGGTGCGCCTTCTGTTATTAAAAACCATGCTTGGGGAAGCTCGTGGTTTTATTGTCAGGAAATCCATCACACCCCCTCCAGGTTGAGACATTAGATGTTGAAGGATTTTTTTTATCCAGAAGGACAACCAATATTATCCACCGAGCGGTTTTTCCAATAAGCACTTAGTAATTAAAAAAATCCAAAATGCAAATGTGGTCCCCATTTAGAAGTTAAAGGGTGCATGCTGATCGTAGAGCTATTTTTGGGGCAAAACCAATGGCCTATAAAAAGACAATGGAGAAAAACAAGTGATTTTAACGAGAAAACAGGGATGGCTAAATCGATGCAGGGCACTGAAGGGGAGAGAAAACCCCCGACAGTGGCGTGATGCTAAGCTTGGGGGCCTCGCCCCACCCTTGCACCCCCCTACTCCCCCCTTGTGGCTGTGGGCTTTATCCCCCCCCCCCCCCCCCCCCACAACGGTGACGTGACATTAAGCTCGGGGGCCTCACCCCTCTTTAATACTTCTGTAACACTTAATCAAATCACATTCAGAATCATTTCGATCACACATATTGCTCATTCTCAAATTTTGCGGTACAATAGCTGAACCTGCTTGCTGTATGTATTGAGTTGGGCCGCAGAGTTTTCTATCTGCAAGCTGCTCGGATGGATGAGTAGCTAAGAAAATGGCCGCTGTGTGTGTTGGGACTCCCCTGGTCTGTGTGGGGCCAGCAGAGGGCTGCTTTGTAGTATTGCTGTACAGAGAACCTCTCAGGCTTCCATCCCCATGGATGCACATGGTAGCTCTGCTCCAGACTGACACTGCTGCCCCTCTAAGTGCCCTATGCTCGTCCGCATAGCGGGGATGGTGGTACGATTATCCATCCTGCAGCCGGCCGGCCGCCCATGCCAGGGCTCCTGATGGACCACCAGCCAAGGCGCCAATGAGGACCAGATGTGCAGCGCCGTGCTGGGGAGCAGCCCCGTCAGCGGCAGCCCTCACCTCGGCAGGCCCATCTGCCGCCGGGCCACGGGAGCAGGGGCGACCTGCTCCGAAGTGAGACTCTCATTAGATTAAAAGTGAGCCCACATTGTCGGTCAGACTGTGCCTACATCTGGCTTCACAAGGCGTCCATGACACATCGGGGTATGAGGAGGCGGCCGTGACGCAAATGCGGCCAAGCACTCGCGAAGCCGGGCCGCTCTGGACAGGCGAGCTGTGCAGTACCAGTGGAGCCAGATACTGTTATAGTGATTGGTGTGATATGGTGACAGTGTATGGTGACCCAGCCGTTGTCCTCTGCAGTTTCTCATACACTGCTCAAAAAAATTAAAGGAACACTTTGAAAACACATCAGATCTCAGAAATCATGCTGGATATCCATACTGTAATCTGTTAGGAATGAAAAGGATGCCACGTCGTTTGATGGAAATGAAAATGATCAACCTACAGAGGGCTGAATTCAAAGACACGCTGAAGATCAAAGTGAAAAAATGATGCGGCAGGCTAGTTGCACTAAAAATCGTACTCAGTAGTCTGGGGGATCTCCTCCCAGATCTGGAGCAGGGCATCACTGAGCTCCTGGAGCAGTCTGAGGTGCAACCTGGCAACGTTGCATGGACCCAAACATAAAGTCTCAGAGGTTTTCTATTGGATTTAGGTCAGGCGAGAATGGGGGCCAGTCAATGGTATCAATTCCTTTATCCTCCAGGAACTGCCTGCATACTCTCGCCACATGAGGCCGGGCATTGTCGTGCACCAGGAGGAACCCAGGACCCACTGCACCAGCATAGGGTCTGACAATGGGTCCAAGGATTTCATCCCGATACCCAATGGCAGTCATGGTGCTGTTGTCTAGCCAGTAGAGTTCTGAGCCTCCCCAGACCATCACTGACCCACCACAAAACCAGTCATGCTGAACAATGTTACAGGCAGCATAATGTTCTCCGCAGCTTCTCCAGACCCTTTCACGATTGTCATATGTGCTGAGGGTGAACCTGCTCTCATCTGTGAAAAGCACAGGGTGCCAGTGACGGACCTGCCAATTCTGGTATTCTATGGCAAATGGCAGTCGAGCTCCACGGTGCTGGGCAGTGAGCACAGGGCCCATTAGAGGACATCAGGCCCTCAGGCCACCCTCATGAAGTCTGTTTCTGATTGTTTGCTCAGAGACATTCACACCAGTGGCCTGCTGGAGGTCATTTTGTCGGGCTCTGGCAGTGCTCAACCTGGTCCTCCTTGTACAAAGGAGCAGATACCGGTCCTGCTGATGCGTTAAGGACCTTCAACGGCCCTGTCCAGCTCTCCTAGAGTAACTGCTTGTCTCCTGGAATCTCCTTCATATAATTCCTTGGTAAGACCCCACGTAGAATATTGTGTGCAGGTTTGGTCACCATACCTTAAAAAGGACATTGCTGCCTTGGAAAAGGTTCAACGTAGGGCTATAAGAATGATTCCTGGTCTTAGAGGAATGTCTTATGAGGAGAGGTTAGCTGAGCTGAATCTGTTCAGCATCGAGCAAAGGAGACTACGGGGGGACATGATCCAGGTATATAAGATTCTAACAGGTCTGGATGCTGTTCAGCCAAATGGCTATTTCAATATTAGTTTAAATACTAGAATTTGTGGCCATAAGTGGAAATTAGCGGGAGAACATTTTAAACCGAATTTGAAAAAACACTTCTTTACACAGCGTGTAGTTGGAGTATGGAATAGTCTTCCTGTTAGTGTAGCACAAGCTAAAACCCTGGGTTCCTTTAAATCAGAGCTAGATAAGATTTTAACAACTCTGAGCTATTAGTTAAGTTCTCCCCAAGCGAGCTTGATGGGCCGAATGGCCTCCTCTCAGCTGTAAGTTTATAATGTTCTTATATTCATTAATAAACACTTTATATGAGTAGCCTTATTGTAAAGTGGCACCCACTTCTGATATGGTTACCCTGCCACTCCAGGATGCTGTATTGTAATTCGCACTTAAACTTACTGTAGTTCCTGTTACACTCCTGGGCAAAGAAATGGGCCAAACCCCAAATGGCTAAAGCATTAAGCTTTTACAGATCTCAAAATAAATAAGCAAAAAAAGCAAGTAAGCAAATAATTGGTCATGGCATAAGCAAGAATTAAACAACTAGGTAAAGTAACTTAGCTTTTCCTTTTGATTCCTGTAAATGTGTAGATCTTGTGGATAAATTTTACAGAAAAGACAGTCAATATTCTTCCACGCTATGTTAATGGCTTCAAGCAGTTGGTGAGTAGTTGACAAACATTCAGAATCAGTAATTATTAAACTATCTACCTGGGAGAACTGAAAACAAGGCCTGGATTTGGAATTTAGGTCCAGATTTGAAGAGCCCTGCTCTGTAGGGGTTAAAAGTGTTTTGCATAGCTATTGTTCCAATACGATCTTGTATAGAGGTCACTCACTGGAGGCTCAGCCTATTGGGACCAAAGCAGGCTCCTTTCTTGTGACGCATTTTCTGTCTGTATTGTACATCGCTTTAGAGGAAAGCATCTGTTAAATAAATTAATGTAATGGTAAAAATAATCAAGAATGCAATTTCATCCACTGATCTTCATGAATCGCTTGGTCTCCATAGGACTGCAATGAGCTCATCGCACCAAACATAAGGAGTGAAGCAGTTAGGATGCAGCACAGACGGGGCAGCAGGCTGCGGGGAGGCATCAGAGGCACAGTCACACACAGGGTGCTCTGTGGGGGGGAGGGGTTGGGTATGGCCACTGCCTCTGTGTGTGAGGGACCAGAAGCCCGCAAAGATAGGGTGCTCAGGAAGGACATTTGTGATCCCAAGGGGCTCGTGGTGGGACCTGTGACCCAAACAAAAAATACCCAGAATTGGCATCTGTATCTTTGTAGGAATTCTCTATTCATTTCTATAGGAAAAACCCTAATCCCATTTTTAGGTTTTTAATTGCAGACACAATCACAGTCACAGATTTTTATAAAATTAAGTTTCCCCTTGTGGGGTCCAAAAAAATGTCCCGACAAGGTCAAAATTACAGGTTTTTATAACATTGTCCCCACAATGTAATATAAACATAATACACACACACCCGCACACACACAAGTAAAAGAAATAAAACTGGGCAAGGTGTGGACATAAAAAACAAATTGAGCCTTTTTGGTAGTGAACTGATCCATAGTATACAGAAATTAGAGCAAAGAATGGGGGAATTCTGGTGTCATCCTTTGGATATAATGTTTAGGCAAGCTGACCTAGCAGCCATTTTTCTCTAACACAAAACCAAGGAAAGTTGGAAACCGCTGAGAGCTGGACTGCTGGCCCCGGTCCCTCTCTCCCGCAAGATCTGCTGATTACAGGTGACTGTCATTCTCCTGAAACATCCATGGCCCTCCCAGCATTTTACCCGTCCTCCACCTGTAGATGATGCTTCCCGTCCCACCAAAAATAGGGTGAGGGACCAAATTCCAGCTAGAGGTTCAACAAGTGCAGCAGCTTGATTTGTCTGCCACAGTTAGTTAGAGTATTTACAAGGACAGAGGGCACATGTACAAAACAGACAAGCAGAACACAAACTAATACTCCCAGCAAAAGAACCGTGATAAGCACTCGGCAGGCCCCCGTGCTACATACTGTAACTCCTCATGCTTTTCCCCTCTAAATGCTGTGGAAGGGGTAGGGTTAGGGTTAGGTTTAGGAAGCTTCCTTTCCTTCTAATTCCAGCACAGCACAACCATGAATTTCAATTCTGCAAGTTGGGTGCGGACACTTGGGCAGAATTACCCACTTCCAAAAGGTCCCTGCCCCCAATCCCCCAGAAGGCCCCACCCCCTCAAAAGCCCCCAGGCTTCCTGGAGCATGGTAGTGTCGTGTGTCTTGGGGAAAGCGGTGCCTTGGGGAGTGGCGGGTGGACAACCTGCTCCCATCAGGAGTTGTTTGCAACTCTGAAGGGCTTGGGGTCGGGGGATCCGACAGGTGAATGCAGCCCAGGGGGAACATTAAACTGCACATAACCTCCTGCTTTGTCAGAACGTAATTATGTGTCCCACTAAGACGGGGCTCTTTTGTCAAGAAAATATCAAGTGAGAAGGAAATTAGATTTTTTTTGCTTTCATAAAGCACCTATATTTCATATCTTTAGACACAGGGGGGGTGTGAATATTCCGGGGAGGAGTGAGGTAGGGGTCAAGCCACTCTACATACCTGTATAAGTTCATCTTAAGTGTATAAAGTAAATTCCCTGTGTATATATGTTACTAGGTGGAATGACGGCTTCTCATGGCTTAGGGTTAGTGTTTGGCTTGGTTTGGATTAGGGTTAGGCTTGGTTAGGGATTGGCTTGGTAAGGGTTTGGTTAAGAGAAATGTGTTTTCTGCAAATTTCATCCTCTAAACGAGGGATGGATGTCAAAATGCTCAGGTCACATTATTTGCATACACCAGCCCCTAAAAGTACTACTCCTAAAAGTATTTGTTTTGACCTTATATTAGGATTTGGTGGGCAATGTTGTTTGTTTTTTTGTGTTTGCGGGGGGTCATATGTGTATGTTTGTGGGGATGTGTGTATGTTTGGGGTCGGGTTTTTCTATTTCAATTTCTTTATAAAGTAATTTTAAAAATTTAAAAAATAAAAGCATGCATTCCTGTCTATCAAATAATTTCAAATCAAAATCAAAGATATCATTTCTGCTGGGCGCTAAACATGTATTCCTTCATAATACTAAGCCATAGAAAAGTCCCCAGTGAGAACCTCTGAGTAGCCTTGTAACTCATGTAACTCATGTAACTCATGTACATAGCATGTAATAAGCCTAAAATCCAAGGGACAGAAAAAACAAACACTCAAAATTGGAAAGGGTTCAAAGGGTTTTAATTTATTATTATTATTATTATTATTATTATTATTATTATTATTATTATTATATTTTGTCTTTTAAATGTGATTTTAATGTCTTTTATTTAAATGTGCTCTGCTGTCTTTGTAAAGCACCTTGAATTGTGCTGCATGAATAAACACACCTTGCCTCCATGGTGACTCAGAAAGTTCCTCTCCCAGTGGTGTCGCCACCATTAGGTTAAACAGTGAGTGTGTATCAGTCTCTACAGCACGTCTGCCGTTTGTGATCTACCCTGAGCTTTATACTTTACAGGATAGGTTTACACAACCTATCCATCAATCTTCCAGCTGTTCATATTTGTCACAACTGCACACTGGATGAGATATCAGCCCATCAAAGGTCACATACATGCAATCTACGAGTAATTTAGACACAATTAGAAATACAGAGAGAAGATGCAAACTCCACACACACACACACACACACACACACACACATACACACGTTGTGTACCTATTTAAATGGGGACCTTCCATTAATTTCTATGAGAATAATAATCCGAATCACGACACCCTTAACCCCTACCCAGCCCTACCCTAACCCTAACCCAAATACAAGACTCTTGGTATTTAAATTTTTTTGATTGCATTTACAGATTTGTATAAAAACAGAGGATATCCACATGGGAACCTGAAAAATGTCCCCAAAAGCAAAGAAGCTTCAGGTTTTACCACACTTTGGTCCCCAAAGGTGATCTCTGCACACCCATACACCCACGAAGCAGAAGTGGGATTCCAACTCTTAACCCTGGAAGTCTGAGGCAACAGCACTGACCACTTAGCCACCATCGAGAAATGTGGATATTGCTGCTAAATTTGTGATGCCAGTGACACAAATCACGCAAATATAGCTCAAATTATTCTTTTTAGGGCAGAGCGACATTGCAAAATATTTTATCACAATATCAGTCAATGTAGATAATTATCAGCGATACAATTCAAGTCATTGCCATGTCCTGATCGTGCCGCTCCTCCTGTGTGTCACGCCCCCTCATTAACCACGTGTGGAATCCCCGTGTTACCAGCTGCGTCTAGTCTTGTTTAATTGAGTCTGTGTATTTAAGTGCTTCCCAGTTAGTCTTTCCCCAGTTTTGTCATTGACATCGTTATGTTCTTAGTGTTCTTTGTGTTCCTGATTGTGTTTATTCCTAATAAATCCCTCATTCCCTGATTCCTCGATTCCCTTTGCCTGCTTGCCTGCCCCATGTCACGACAGTCATGATGTGCACTTATCAAGCAGTGTTCCATATCAAGAGTTAATATAAGTTTCTCATTTTCTTATAATTAAAATTTTATGTATTGATAAGTCAATACACCCTATTCTTATTCATGGATGTAAACACTTTCTTGAATTTTAATTTATTAGAGATAAACTCATATGATGTCAAGAAGAAAACATCCAGTAGTCATTAAAGATGTCAATAAAGGATCATTAAATGATTGCAGTCATCTGCAGGGTAATGTGGCTCAGTCAGCCAGAGCAGCCAGGGACCCGAGCAGAGCTGCATCCCATCTGTAGCTGTGAGCCGACATGTACGAGGTTCAACGAGGAGATTACAAGGACAGGAAGGGCGTCCAGCTGCGTCGAGCTCTTCCGGACTCTATAATGAAGCGGCGAAGATCTCGCCTTTCTGCAGGTCAGAGAGGTTACTGGCTACTGCCGTGGGCGGGGCTGTTTGCGTCAGGTCCCCCACAGCGAGCGAGTCAGGGGCGCGGCCGCCAGGCACAGATGTCCATGCTGTAGGCGCTGCTTGCAGTGTGCTTGGAGCACCGCTTATTTGTGGGTTCTGACCTGCCTCAAGCCCGCAACCTTCTGTGAAGCATGGGAAGGGGAATTCAGGAGGCTGAGCCTCGCCCAGGATGAAGGTGTAGTGATGACGTACCTTAAGTACGAACAAGAGAGGTACTCATGGGTATTTGGTGAGGGCTTCTTATTTTTTGGCTTCAAGGTCTGATGGACATAAAGTAGACAAACAAAAACCGAAAGTCTGACTTTTGCAATATTAACTTATTTTGCTGAACTTGTCCTCTCAGGTTCCTGCAGAAACTCTGTAATCGCTTCTTACTGGAGGTATATATTAAATATACTTTTTATTGAAAAATCTGTAATGTACCTAGCTAACTATAATATGGCATATAGAGCAATATTTACCAAAAATGTATTATTATGCCTTACGAAAAAAATCACTATAAAAATTGTGTAAAAAATTCCTATTTAACAACACCAGATTATTAAACCACAGGTGTTCTCTCTTAGTCCAGAGCCAACCTTACACAGACACAAATAAAGGTAAATTATGAATGTATTATACAGTGCTAACTCAAAGTGCAGTGACTTTCCATAATGTTTACATCATTCAGATCATACATTTCTTTTAGCTTTAAAACATTTGCAATTTTTAAGACTCACCAAGTCCTTATGTAACTTTTTACAAATTCATCCAATCAGACCTAAAAATGTAGTTTTATTAACATATTTAATAATGTGATATCATTTTAATGAAAGCTAGCTAATTTCACCTACAAAGTGTAAAACATCAATAGACCTGTTTCCTTCACATAAAACCCTGCAATGAGCAGAGATGCTGTCCTGAACTCTGCAGAATGAGGTTTGCTTTTCTGCTAGAAAGAAGGACACACTGCACTTAGGAAGAGAACTTCCCTGAGTTCTACTAAAGGGTCAGAAATGTGTTCCGGAATTTTGGGTTGGGTTTTTACGACTCTTCATTAAATGACAAAGAAATACTTTGATAAGTCAGTACATCATTTATACCAGGCCATCCTATTCTTTTTCATGGATGTAAACACTTTCTTGAATTTTAGTTTATTAGAGATAAACTCCTAAGATGTCAAGAAGAAAACATCCAGTAGTCATTAAAGATGTCAATGAAGGTTCCTTAAAAAGGACATTGCTGCGACGTAGGGCTACAAGAATGGTTCCTGGTCTTAGAGGAATGTCTTATGAGGAGAGGTTAGCTGAGCTCAATCTGTTCAGCCTCGAGCAAAGGAGACTAAAGGGGGAATGATCCAGGTATATAAGATTCTAACAGGTCTGGATGCTGTTCAGCCAAATGGCTACTTCAATATTAGTTTAAATACTAGAACTCGAGGCCATAAGTGGAAATTAGTGGGAGAACATTTTAAAATGAACTTGAGAAAGCAGTTCTTTACACAGCGTGTAGTTAGAGTATGGAATAGTCTTCCTGCTAGTGTAGCGCAAGCTAAAACCCTGGGTTCCTTTAAATCAGAGCTAGATAAGATTTTAACAACTCAGAGCTATTAGTTAAGTTCTCCCCAAATGAGCTTGATGGGGCAAATGGCCTCCTCTCGTTTGTAAATTTCTTGTGTTTTAGTCAAATGTCATGTATTAATATTATAAAAATCTAGAAGAATCACAATTTAAAAGAAGGAAATATATAAACATAGCTATATTCATTCTTGGTGCCTATTGGATGACATGTTTGAGAAATATGGCTTATGACTTTAATGACTGAAACATCAAAACAGTGATTCTCAAGCACAGCTGATGTAACATCACATCTACTGGGACACAGCTAAAGCCCAGCTTTCTATGTAGCCTACATAGAAACGATGCGGACAAAGGGGAACATGAACCAGCAAACGTGAATAATTAAAAGCTCTGGCCAAAAGTTTCATTCACAGTGAGGGTTTTAGGGACTCGAGCGAGCACTCACTCACTCCAGTGCTCCCACCCGAACTGCAAGGGTAACCAGTGAACAGATGCAGGAATATGCTAGAGGGAGATTAATGTCGAAAGCAAAGTCTGGGCACAACAAATTGCTTCAAAGCAAAACAGCGGGAGGCTGGTGTAAAATCAGACCTCAGATAAAAGAGGAATCACAAACATCCGTGCTCCTGTCAAAGCAATAGTAATGAAAGAGTGGCCAGCACCAGTGGAGAGCACCTGTGTTAGCACTCTGGAGTTAGCGCACGCGCCGTGCCCCAGGTAGGAGGGCTGGGCGCGCTGCTGGGCGGCAGCCATCTTGTTGGGAGCAGATGGCATGCCAAGCTGGCAGGGGAGGGTCTGCTTAGCAGAACTAATCAGATAGTAACGGATAGGGCAGCTGGGAAGGCTGATGGCCAAGCGGGAATGTGCCGGAAACTGCTGAGTGCCATGATGTTGACAGTGGTGTGCCCACTGGCCTGGGATAAGACCTCGCGATGCATTCCCTCCTCAACGACAAGCCACATCCAATCATTTCAATTTTTTACCTCGATTTACCTCAATCCAAATGTGTAGGGTACAAAGCACAGTGCTCCCAGCGGGCAGAGCAGTGACTTTTTTAAATATAGGGCCACAACTTAGATGGTTTGTATATTACAGTATATATAAAGGTCTAGATAAGAAATGACAAGGCGATTTGACATGAAAAGTGTACAGTATAGTACAGCTTAGAAATTAGTAATAATGTCATGACGTGGACACAAGACACGACCCAATAGCAGGCTGTAATGTAAAATCCCTTCGTAGTGGACTTTATTAAGGGACACAAACCGGGTTTACAAATGAGGACAGTGTCAACAATGGCCGAACAGGGAGCACAATATACATGACTAACGAAGGAGCAGACACAAGCCGGCTGTGAGTGACTAACAGGACGGCAGGAACGAGAGGTAAGACTAACAAAGCCCAGGTGTGACTAGCTGAGAGCCACTCCTGAGAGGAAATGCAGGGATCAGACAGGCAGGATGGGCTGGACGTGGCAAATGACTTTTTACGTTCGTTCAGGCTAGCAAACTGCTACGGGTTGAAGTTAGGGGAACCCAAATATTATTCACAAATTTTCACATTTGTGGGGATCTTTGGAACGTAACCCAAGCACATATGAAGGGGTTACTGTAATGAATACTGCACTTTATTGCCTTGACTCATAAAAAGATTGATGACTGAACCAAGCTGTTCAACAGGACTAGGGCATGAAAGAGGAATATGTGCTTCAGAAGAAAAGTTTTGCAGTGTTTATGCTTTACCTCTCATGCCAGTTTAAAATGAGTCAGTCAGAGGCTGTCAGGGCTGATTGGTCCATAAGCGTGGTGCAGAAATACAGACCCCGCTTCTCGATTTGGGGGGGACCCAAAATGACACATGGCAATCTCAAGGATAGCAGGCAGCGGGCAGCGGACAGCTAATCTAGGGCTGTGATGGTGGGCCTAGTCCCAACCCATCTGTGCCGGCTGAAGGGAGAGTGAGGGAAGGTGCGGAGGAAGATGTATAAGTTGAGATGTGACTAATGGTGATGCTGACATCACAGAAAATAAAGTAATAAGCATTGAGACTGTGAGTATGGAACGTGGGCTAAATGTGGAAAGAATATTCACCAATTAGGTACAGGTAAGGTTACTGGATAAGCAATATGGATGATTAGGGGGTGGGTGGATGGATAGATGGATGGATGGATGGATGGACAGATACAAGGTGAGCCCAGTGAATGCTCTAAATGACTTGCATAACACCAAAATCCTGTAGGCCAGGTTATACAGGTTTCCCTATTTCGGAAAGCAGAGCATTCCTTACAAAAGTAAACCTTTCGTACGCTAAAATGGCATAAAGTGAAGAAGCAATTACCATTAATTCATATGGGAAAAAATGTTTCAGCGTTCCAAGACGAAAAACTAACCAACCAAATCATATCAAATAAAACCTACAATAACTATGAAATACAGTAAAAACAGAAATTATATGATAAATGCACAGCCTACAAAAATTAGCCTAGACCTATGGCCTTATCTTATAAGGAATAGCCTAAATAACGATAAAAAAGTATAGTAAATAGATAATCAGTAATCAGTCAGTAATATCACACTGGCAAAAGAAAATGAACACACACTAAAGACTAAAAATTTACAGCTAGCACTAGTGGAAACACAACCAGGAAATCATAGAAACAAGAACACAGAAATAATCACAATAAACCTGGGGAAACTCTAGAATAAGAAAACATGAAATAAACACAAGAGAACAAAAATCCAAAATACAGGTGAGACTGCTCTCAAGTCAGCCTCAAACCCATGACTCAAGAGAAAAGCATCTGAGCCACACACTCAGCCCACTGACCACTGCGGCAGTCTGAGGAACAAGGAAAACACACTAGGGACTTGGGCACACTGGGGCTGAAGAGCAAGAAATAAGGAGGAGAACAGGATGGCCAGCGACACCTGCTGGCCAAACGGGGAGGAGACATGGAGGGCAGGATTGGACGGGCGCTGACCCTGACAGCATATTTATAATTGGCTGTATAAACAAGTGCTATATCCTATTTTGGTTTTTCTCCTATTACATAAAAGTGCAAATCCTCTTCAGATTTCTTTCAGTTAGCGAAAACAGGTGCTAAGGTAGGTCTTACATAAAAGTGAAGTGAAACTTACGGACTCTTTCTTAGAATCATGATAGGGAAATAAATGTGATTCCTCTTGGTCACAGGGACGTCATAAGTACTAATACTAATACTCTGGCATTTCTTACTTAATTGTAGGAAATACTAAATTTCCCCCTTAAATGTATACCCCAGGTTAGGAACTCCAGCACAGTATTACTAAATTCATATGTAAAATTGCAAGTGAGCAGCCAGATATTCAGAATCAAAGCCAAAGCAGTGAACAGAGGTTTATCGGGTTTTACATTGTTACGCAGAGTCTATCACTTGTGACAGAATTATCGTTTGATAGCAATTTTCTATTCACTATTGAGTTTTCTCCACTATCAGCTTCCACTTTCAAGAATATTATTCTTACTGTTGCATGTTCTATTTCCTGTTCAGCGAGTCTCTGTGAGTGACTTTGCCGGGAGTGTGTGAAGCAGCACATCGTGCGAGGCGCGTCTGTGTTGTTCATCCTAGCGGCTGTTGTTGGGGGAGGATCTCACAGCTTGAGATTTTTGTTCCCACCACCACGGAACATGTTCATAAGTGACATTTTTGTCACTGAGTAATGGGAGTAGCTGTTTTTATTTCCACCAAATTCTGTCCAAAGAGAACCTGTCTCTCTCTAACATGGCTAGGAATTCAATTAATGTTAAGTATTTCATATATGATTTATATAACTAATTCCCTGTTTTTTTCTACTTGTGTGACATAACTTCACAGTTTTTAAATTTTGGCCGTGTTAATATATATATATATATTTCAGCTAAGATCAGGCGATTGAGTGTCTTAGCAAGAGAACAGAATGACCGCTTTTTGAATCTCTAAGTCACTGGCCAGTCTTCGTCAAATTGGCTTTCAATAGCTGCAGAAATTACTCTCATGGCAGCTCACATGGAATTGGCTAAACCTTGATTCCAGGGAAAGTAACCACAGAACTTGAAAACTACATTAAATTATAACGTGATAAAAGTTATTAAAAAATATTATATAACAGTACACGAACAAATAGAAAGGAATGTTATGTATATCATTAAATAAGCATGTAGCCTTACTCTGCTAGCCGTGGGATTTGAGCCCATCACCCAAACATAGTGCCCCCAAAAAGAAGAGAACTGGCACTGCTGTGAACCCAGATCTCCTGTTTCTAGACAGATGCTTCAACAACTAAGTGACAGTGGCATTTCCCAGGATTCCCTGTGCACAAGCCTGGCCAACAAAATGCATAGAAACCCACAGGCTTGCCAATCAAATTTGATGCCTTGAGGCTTTCAGCTTAAATGAGAAGCACTCAACCCAATCAGAGACGGGCATCGGATATCACACTGCACCATATTAATTATAGGGGACTTTGGGGGAGATTTTTAAGGACATGATACACAAAAAATCTACAAAAATAATTAGACCCAAAGAAAAATTAACCAGTGGTTTATATTATGCTGTCATAGAGAGAGTTTAAGCTATTGTAAAAATGATTAAAAGTTCAAAGAGAGGACAGTGTCTCTTAGGTTTAATACTCTTTGCACTATTTATACTATTGTTCTGCTAAACCTGCAAAAGTTTATCTTTGTCAAATATTACAGTGCAAGACTTGTACAGAATTAGTAAGTTGGTAGCTATTTAAAACTGTTTGTAATACTCGTGAATTAACAGATTCATCTATTAAAGTATTCTTCATGAAAGAGTAGATAACCCATTTTTTGCAAAACAAACTACATTGTTAAAATCAATTTCGACTGCATTCAAAATTTTCAAAACAGCAATTGCCAGTAATAAATTATTCATACAAGACAGTTATTATGTAAATAATATAATTACCATCATAATCATCAATTCATTATCTTTGTAAAATAATAAGAAGCATGCTATCTTCTGCATTCATGGATTTGTTTGAGCATTGTAACTGTATAATGGTGCTAGACCATTTTAAAGAACTCTTCGGCGGTGATGCACTGCTATAACATTATACTTGTTTTATAAACATTTCACATTTTAACAAGAAACAAAATTATAGACAGGAGACGTAGTAATGATTGTAGAATGAATATCCATGGAATACTGAATTTCAAGTTAACAGCACAGTTGTATCCTGCACAAGGGCAGTCTTTTCTGCTGAAGATATTAATACTTGTGAAGATGCATGCAACTGTGCTTGGCCTGAATTATTTTCTTAATTGCAGCAAGCCATCTGGTTATTGGCAATTAAGTTGTACCAGAGCTGACGCTTGACTAAATACTCAACGACAAGCGTAGATATCCTATAGAGAGCTTTGTGAGTGATATAGAGAAAAAGTATGTAATTATAATAGCATTCTGTGAAATTCCTCTGACCTTCCGCCTGGTTGTTTCACCAGGTCAATGTGCAATAAAAATAATCTAAATTGTCTACTTGTTGTCTATGACATAAAGTGCACAGAAAAATATATTATGCATGTTTGAGTTAATTGCATTTTACAAGTTATGAGTGTTATACTGGTGGTTAGTGTTATTACATTATTTGATATAACTACTATGAAACATGACAAAATAATAATAAACATTTATTCCTTCATTATGAAAGTCAATATTAATCAGAATAGATCAATGAGTTGTGTCATTTATTAAGAGTATAGTGCCCTTGCCCGGTTGGTATAAAAATGTCACTTGCATGCAGTAAACTTTTCTGCGACCCAGCCCCTACATAATTGATTGAATCCAGCTGTGATTTTATTATTATGTTTTAACTGTGAAGGTTAATAATCAACAATGCTTGAATACTTATATATTCCATGTTTCTTGATGTTTGTATAGTACCGTTCATAAACCCTTAATTCACTAAACTTGGTTTTGGATTTAGATTTGTGAAAATGAAACATGTTAATTCTGAATTATAGAATTTATGCGAAAGCAAAAATCTAGCAAATTCTGAAAATTACCATAATCTAGGCAACCTTGTTTGAATATATATACAGCACATGTCCAACTGCCTTCCAGATAATATAAGGAGCTAATTAGCTTCCACTGGATGTCTGTAAGCAGTGTTACTGTATATTCCAAAATAAATAAACACACCACAGGATTTTCCCAAAGTATGTGAGGAAAGGTACAGGAAATGGGTATAAAGATATTTCAGATCTTATCTTATCGTGTCTTGTCTTGACTTAACTTCTATAATTTTCAATTGTGTGTTTAGAAAAAAGGCTGAACAATCACATTTCATACCTGAATTCTGGTTGTCTTTAAAATGTAGGCTTCCAATTAGACCTTCAATTTTTAATGGTGTAATTTATATAAAAATGTTTTTATATTTTATAATCATGCTGCTGTGGTTAACAGGAAGTCTGTTGCAGGTGTTCCGATACGGCTTCTCCGTGGAACCCCACGGGGAGGGTATGTCTGATACAGCATCGGCACCGATGACAACCTTCTAAAACATACTGTAATGTTTGGGAAGGAATAAGCTCAGCTCCGGAACAGAATCTGGGAAGCTGGGACAGAGGAGCCAGACTTTATCAGAGACCTTTCCGGTTTTCGGTAGGGGGGAGGCACAGGAAAACAAAAGGGGGCAGACAAAAAGAAGTCGTATTCATGGGAAAGAGAAAACGGAAGGGAACAGCTTGGAGCACAGGCTTTTGGGGTTGATTGCCTGGGGGGGGGGGGGGGGGCATGTAATTGTATACAAACCAGGTGGGAAAACACAGCAGGTGGGAGGAGATTCCCAAGAAGCATTCTCAGCAGCGTAATTCCCTTTGTATTCTGCATCCAGAATTCAGAGTCCAGTACCCAGTGATATTAGAATAACACTCTGGAGTAATATAGACCAGTGTGACGAACACCAGCATATACAGTACACCATCTCACAGAGTCATGATGGTCAGGACAGGCAACAGGCAATAGTCCCTTCACTGTAGAGGGACAGTCTTTTATTAAGACATTCTACTGGATATAATGTAGTTATAGGTTGTAAGGTCTTAGTCTTATGGTTCACTGCTATTATTCAGTAAAAGTATATGTTTGCAAGCTGCTTGTGGAAGGCTCAGTAACAACCCAATGTGCAGAAAATAGTGTCAGAGGTTTTACCTGAAATGTGGTTTCTGCAACTATTTAAAATTAACAGTTTAACTAGACTGTAACTGATTTCTCTGTCTTTCTACATTTTCAGATCATGAACCTGGCTCCTATTTGGCAAATCTGCACTGTTCTTCCCAAACTGGCTTTCTCTTTGCCTGGTAAATACTTAAAATTGCATTGATGCTATCACAATAATCTTGTAAAAAGTGATAGTCCAAAATAGAGTACCTATGACAAAAATATTTAAAATTAAAATATTTCCCATACCCTTTCCTTGATTCGAGTGGAAATTGTAGTAGTAGTGATTTGAATACAACATATTCACTGAAAATCAATCAGTATTATGAAGGAAAAAATAGAAAGAATTAACAACATCCATGTTTCACTATATCGGCATTACATCCAGACTGTTCCCCTCTCTTGTGCTACAGGCACAAAAATCAAAAATTGAAATTAAAGAGGGCATCCTAAAATAAAACACAGAACTGATTAAGAAAAACACAATATTGAGAAATTCATGTGAACAGTTTGAAATTCACATCAATGGCATAAACTGAATTGGAATGTAACTAACATAGTTAGTTAATTGAATTAGATAAATTTTTTTGTTAACATTATGTATTAACTAACCAGAAACTAAGTGTTAGTTACGTACTGATCCCATGTTCGTTCATCATTAATCAGTCATAATGGTTCATGTATATCATAAAGTTACTATATTTGATTCTGATCTGTACTCAGAGGCAAACATTTCAGGTTCAGAAAGTAAAAATCCAAACCAGGATTTTGTATTAAACCAACCAGATGAGCATAAAGAGTCACAATCACAGAGTACTCAACTGGTTGTTTGGAACAAAATCTTGGTCTGGATTTTTACTTTCTGGACCTGAAATGTCCGCCTCTGTCTGTACTTGAGTAGTAAGTAGTAGTAGTAGTGTTACCAAATTTTCAGATGAGACCATTAAGAATGGAGGGATGTATGTGGCTGTTACTGTATTGCTCAGGATGCTGCCCAATTTATAGTACAAACGTAAGCAGGTGACATCCGCAGAGTCCCTGTACCCCTCGAGTAAGGCAGCACTTACTGACGGTTACTGCTGTCCTGGGGCAGAAGCAATAAGAATAATTATATTCTACTCCAGTGTAATATACAGACGCTCCTCTACTTACAAATGAGTTATATTCCGTTAGTAACTTGAAATGTTTATAAATCGTTATTCAACATTATTTTAAGGGTATACGGAAGTACAAAGAACTAGGATGCTGGGAGTACGCACGCTACGCTGCTGTGAGGCGGGAGTAGCGGATAGAAGTCATATTAGGCTGAATTGGCACGCAAGAAAAAAATAAATATGTTGCGGACAGGAAACGAGAGCCCAAGGAACACAATTTAGACCTGCAGTCCTCTTCATTCGTATGTCTGAAAGTTAATAAGTTGAAAGTTCGTAAGTAGAGGAGCGTCTGTAATTCAAACCTAAGGCTAAAGTTATTTTATCATGTAGCATACTGGAGATTACTGCAGTTTGTTTTGGTGTAATTAATAGTATCCAGGCCGGTTTTCCTATTAGCTCTCCAGAAAAATACTATTTTCATTTTGATTTACTTACCAGGAGAATCCACTGGTTACTAGAAAATATATTTTCTGATCCTGACCCAAAAGGTTCCCAAAGAATCCAAAATGCTTCCGAAAATACAAATGATACAAGTATTATGCTTCTGCTCAACACCCTTTGGTCTAAAAATACAATAAAATAAGAAGAAAAGATGAGTGGTCAGTTTTCTGCACAGGCTCCTGAGAAGAATGAAGCAATAACAAACAAAGGATATTAAAATGGAGTGAATCTGCTTCAGTGGTCTGAGAGTATGAAATGGTGGATCTGGTCGCTGATGTCACACAATAGCCCCAAGGGACAAGTGCAGGAATAATTTAGCAAATGTAGCAAACCCATCAAGAACCAGAGGTACAATGAGGTACACCACATTATATTGTGCAATAGTCTTAGGCAGTCAAAGGAACTGATGTTTAAGTGATCTGATTGTCGGTGTAAAACTATGATATTGTGTGTCAAAATGCGTCAGCTTAGCCATTTCAAAATTTCTCGAATACCCAGAGAGTCTCCAGCTGAGCGCCTGCTGTAATTTGTGATATAAAATGACACCCAGTGCTTCCTTCAGCTTTTGTTTGTATGCTTTGGGTTTATAAAAGCGCAGGTATATCGGCTCCGGGCCCAGATGGTGTGACAGATGTGAGCACAGCCAACTCATACCAACAGACACGAGGCAAACCCACATGTTCTCCCAGCTAAACACTGACTAATGTACGGCAGAATCTCGGGAGGGCCGTGTGTCTGCCTCTCTGGCTGGCCGCAGGTTACAGGTGTCAGCAATCCGTCGTAACCATGGTGTAGTAGCTGTCAGAGTCTGCATTTCTTACTAACACCATCTGCGCTAGCGGGCTGCGGGCTAGGGCATGGTAAAATGGCTCAGTGTACAAAGACTGGCTCATACTGTAGATATGCAGGGTGGGAACATTAATCAAAACATACCTGCCGCAGAGACCCGGAGGTCAGGAGAAAATGCACATAGACATCAAACCCTGTCTTCAATGTCAGTAATGACACAGCACAAATAGCAGTAACATTTTATGGATTTTAATTTAGTCATACGGTTATGTCATTCCTGTCATGTAAACAGCTTGTGTAATAGTTATTTTAAAATAGTTTTTTACATGAAATCTATGACAGACTAAATAGATTTTATTGGTAAGACACATCAGATCGAAATAATCTGGATATCAGAGTGCACCACACTGCCCAAAAGTAGATGTGCACAGCATCCCAGCATATGCTGTGTGTGATGGTAAAATGTGCTGCACGCATTACTATGAAGGTACAGTACAGGACGTAGAGGCCTTTCTGCATCTCTGGCCTTGAGGGACCTGGAGTCCTGCCTGTGACAGTGGGAAGGTTCTCTTCCTTAAGCTCTGGGCAAAGCGTCATTGCCAGGGCTTAGCAACAGAACAAAGGGCTGCATCCAAAATCTATATTTATATTTAATAATGTTATGCAACATCACCCAACCATACATATATCTTCCATTTCCACTTAGGCAGTACAGGGCCGTGGATACATTTTAAGGCTCATGTTAATACTGACACTGACATTTAAGACTTAAAAAATTACTGGAGTAATCAAAGATATAATTGAGTTTGTTGACATTCATAAATAAAGTAGACACTGATGTTTGTGTAGATCAGCAGGTAACTCACCAGTGCTCCAGGGACAGCTGTGGGCATTCTGAGGTGACATTTAAAGTGACCATTAAGGTGATCATTATGGTGTCATGGCTACTGTTCAGTTAGTTCACTCGTTTATACATTTGTGTTTGGTTATGTGTGAATTAGGCTGTGAATTAAATTATGGAAATGCTTCCCAACTGATGCAGCATGGAGGAGTACTGTTACCTCACACCTTCAGGGCTGCGGGTTCGAACCCCCTCGCACTCTGTATATGTGGAGGGTGTGTTCTACTCATGCTGTGGAGGTCACATCTGGGTTCTCCACCCGCAGACCAAAGCTGTGAAGTTAGGTGTCTCTAAATTGCCCATGAAGTGTGAGTGTGATAATCTGGCATCTTATCCAAAGTCTTCCCCTGACCTGCCCCCTGTGCTGTCTGGGACAGGCTCCAGCTCCCCCCCATGACCTTGTGCTGGGTAAGTGGTTGAGAGACAGATGGACATCCATGCTGTATTTGTTCCAAATCTTCATCCAAACCAGGTTCACTGCCTTCATACTGAGTGATATGGAATTCTACAACAGCACAGCAACCCTTCATAACAGTCTTGGTATGACCTCCACAGAGACACACCACATTTGTGGCCAGCAGAAGCAGTACTAAGGAACTTTATCTATAGTATATGTTACCTATTTCACACCTAAATTACTGTCTAAACTACTAATTAAATGCATTTTTGAATGATTCACTCAAATAACGTTTATATAAAGCCATTGTAATGCCAACACTGAGAATACAGCTACAATTTTACAGCAGAAATGTACGAATCAAAACAATAAATCCAGTTAAAGTGAAAATACTCTCTTAGAGAAACTACTTGGACACAGCATTTAGTAAAGCAAAAACAGAAATACAAATGGTCACCATGAATATCACGACAGATAAGTAAAAGGTCGTAGAGTCACAACCTCACCCCTTCAGGGCTGCAGGTTCTGGTCGGGCCCATTTTCTTTTGTCTTTCCTTCAGCTTGCAGCCACAATGAGTTTTCCTGCTGAGTGCTTGTGCTCTGCCTGGGGTGCACCTGCATGAACACGGCATTGCAGAGAGCTGGCTTGATTGGTAGAGAACTTCCATGGGCCTGCTGGCTGACTCCTGGAGCTGTGACAGAAACCAGCCTAAGTGGACCGCATTCAGGCTGCTGCCTGTTTCATTTGGACACCCAGAATGTGTGACACCCCACCGTGCCCAGCGATCTGGCGCCAAAAATCACCAAATGCCACATTTCCCAAAACGAGTTGAAAACAGGGCCTAGCAGACAGATTGTAAGCGGGAGCAGCTCCCATTAAGCCAGGACAGCTGCGCTCAGTGCTCTCCATGATCAGGGATGTGGCCTCGCACTCATCCTCACATAAAACACATCTGCATAAAGACGTTTTTCCGGTGAGAGGAAATACCCCGTAAACTACAGCATGTGTCTGTCAGAAAACACCCATCATGAGGAGACCACTGATAAACTACAGCACGTGTCTGTCAGAAAACACCCATCATGAGGAGACCGCTGATAAACTACAGCACGTGTCTGTCAGAAAACACCCATCATGAGGAGACCGCTGATAAACTACAGCACGTGTCTGTCAGAAAACACCCATCATGAGGAGACCTCTGATAAACTACAGCACGTGTCTGTCAGAAAACACCCATCATGAGGAGACCGCTGATAAACTACAGCACGTGTCTGTCAGAAAACACCCATCATGAGGAGACCTCTGATAAACTACAGCACGTGTCTGTCAGAAAACACCCATCATGAGGAGACCTCTGATAAACTGCAGCACGTGTCTGTCAGAAAACACCCATCATGAGGAGACCTCTGATAAACTACAGCACGTGTCTGTCAGAAAACACCCATCATGAGGAGACCACTGATAAACTACAGCACGTGTCTGTCAGAAAACACCCATCATGAGGAGACCGCTGATAAACTACAGCACGTGTCTGTCAGAAAACACCCATCATGAGGAGACCGCTGATAAACTACAGCACGTGTCTGTCAGAAAACACCCATCATGAGGAGACCTCTGATAAACTACAGCACGTGTCTGTCAGAAAACACCCATCATGAGGAGACCTCTGATAAACTACAGCACGTGTCTGTCAGAAAACACCCATCATGAGGAGACCTCTGATAAACTACAGCATGTGTCTGTCAGAAAACACCCATCATGAGGAGACCGCTGATAAACTACAGCATGTGTCTGTCAGAAAACACCCATCATGAGGAGACCTCTGATAAACTACAGCATGTGTCTGTCACAAAAACACCCATCATGAGGAGACCGCTGATAAACTGCAGCATGTGTCTGTCAGAAAACACCCATCATGAGGAGACCTCTGTTAAACTACAGCATGTGTCTGTCAGAAAACACCCATCATGAGGAGACCTCTGATAAACTACAGCATGTGTCTGTCAGAAAACACCCATCATGAGGAGACCGCTGATAAACTACAGCATGTGTCTGTCACAAAAACACCCATCATGAGGAGACCGCTGATAAACTGCAGCATGTGTCTGTCAGAAAACACCCATCATGAGGAGACCTCTGATAAACTACAGCACGTGTCTGTCAGAAAACACCCATCATGAGGAGACCGCTGATAAACTACAGCATATGTCTGTCAGAAAACACCCATCATGAGGAGACCTCTGTTAAACTACAGCATGTGTCTGTCAGAAAACACCCATCATGAGGAGACCTCTGTTAAACTACAGCACGTGTCTGTCAGAAAACACCCATCATGAGGAGACCGCTGATAAACTACAGCACGTGTCTGTCAGAAAACACCCATCATGAGGAGACCTCTGATAAACTACAGCATGTGTCTGTCAGAAAACACCCATCATGAGGAGACCTCTGTTAAACTACAGCATGTGTCTGTCAGAAAACACCCATCATGAGGAGACCTCTGATAAACTACAGCACATGTCTGTCAGAAAACACCTAAGATGTGGTGACTGTGGATAAACTACAGCATGTGTCTGTCAGAAAACACCCATCATGAGGAGACCTCTGAATTCTCAATTTGGCAGACAAAACCAGCAATATATTGTGTATACCTTTGTATAATTCATGTATTTGTGAACAATATGCAAGTAGTTGTTTTGTATCTTTTATGAATAAGGCAAAGAATATTCCAGAGAGTGTTACTGTACCTGCCGCACGGCTGCCCTCAGGTCCTCATCCCTGAGGTGGATCGTCATGTGGTGGGTGCAGCAATGCACTGTATCAGTGTTTGCTCCTTACCTCTAATTGTTATAAATGGTAGTTACTCATTAATAAAAACAAACCAAACAAAGTGTTATTACATGTCTATAATTATCTATTAATCATTTACCAACTGTTACAATCTATTTAATAACCTGAGTATAAACCATTCATAAACTTTTTAAAAGGCTCGACATTTGTAAGGTGGTACCAAATTATTTTTACAAATGGACAAATTGCCCAAAAGGATAAATATATACAGCACCAGAAATACTCACTGTTAGACTAATACACAAAAGTTGAGATATAACCTTCTGACATAAACCTTTGCCTGTTATGCCGTCCCCGTCACAGAGGGGGCTTGATGCCATGTGCCTACCCTTAGGAGCCCAGGGACAGGAAACCCGACACTATCGCCGTCTGCCTGAAGGGTGCTGTCCCAGCTGCAGGCTACAGAGGCGACCTATCAAATTCCAATAGCTGCAGACAGCAGGGTGACCCGCCACGGCTGCCCCCGCTTGCTTCCTGTAACATACTGTGGCCCTGACATTGTCTTCCTGCAGCTCCTGCCAATGGCCACCATCCCTTATGTGACCGCACCCCCGCTGTTCCCAGGCACTGTCTTCAATCTGCTTCGCTGGCCACCTGTTTTCTTTGGGCTGGGCCAATTAGATGTTCCCCAGCCATTCCAGCATGCCACAGCAGCAGGCACACTCTGCAGGAGCTGCTCTCTGTTTAACCCGGGAAGCTTTGCCTCTTCCTGGCTCATTCCACTGAAATACGGATAGAAAACAGACTCCTGAAGTGTCCCTGTGCACAGCCTCAAAGCCACCTCTGACCAAACCCCAGTCAGCATCCCCAGAGTTATCGCGGGGCCCACGACTGTTTTCTACGATGGTGTAGTTTTTGAGCAGGGCGGGTCCCCAACGATACTATAAAGAAAAAAAAATTAAAACAAGATTAGTTGAGGCTCCTTTTCAGCAGAGGCCCCTGGACTTGAGCCCGGGAAAGCCCATGCATTACAGCGGCCCTGAGCAAATGGCATGGACTTGCATTATCACATGGTGCAGTTATAGACACATGTACAATAGGTAGCGGTTTACATATAGTATGATCTATGTAGATTATCTCCTTTAAAAACTATTAACAACAAACAATTCTTGTTTTCTTCAGTCCCATCAATAATGACTAATTTCAATTCATTACTCATGTACCTAAATACACTGGGAAAACATGGTCTTTTGCTTTATAATTGCAACTGAAGACATAACTGGGACCAGTTACCATACATAATTCGTATCAGTTGACATGGCAACATACCAGCTAAATAATGACCAGAATGCGTGACATATACATCTCTCAAATTCTTCAGCAGAAGCAGAATGGTTGTTTAAATGTGCAGCTTTTGAGGATATCAGGTTAAAGTTATCATCTTTTAATATTTCTTTCAGTTATTCATGTGAACAACAGGGGGATCTACATTCTGGCTCTAACTTATAATGTTTCATCTTCCACATGAAATCATTTCCGTGTGAGATTTGTCATTTGTGATTTATAGGATACCAGAGTTATAAGCATGACATTTCTGCATTAACTTACCTTTATACATATATTGTTATTGCTTAATATTTATCATTTAATTTTTTTTTTGAGTCTACTAGGTATAAAAAATGTAGGTGAAAAATAATTTAAAATCTCTATTAAAATGTAAGTTTGTGTAATTAGTAGTAGTGTATTGTGAGTTAGCAGGATTTACCTTTATCAGCAATCAGCAGAAGTGATTACAGTCATGGCCAAAAGTTTTGAGAGTGACAAAATACTGGTTTTAGTTTTTTTTAAGTATAAGTTTGCTGCTTCAGTTTTTATGATGGCAATTTGCATATACACCAGAGTGTTATGAAGTGTGATCAGATGAATTGCAATTTCACCTAAATCAACCATTTATAAGATGATCAATAACTTCAATAAGAGAGGTTCAATTGTTATGAAGAAGGCTTCTGAATGCCCAAGAAGGCCCAGCAAGCACCAGGACCATTGATTCAGCTGCGGGATCAGGGCACCACCAGTGCAGAGCTTACTCAGGAATGGCAGCAGGCAGGTGTGAGTGTATCTGCACACAGAGTGAGGCGAAGACGTCTGGAGAATGGCCTAATGTCAAGAAGGGCAGCAAAGAAGCCACTTCTCTCCAAAAAAAACATCAAAGACGGACTGATATTCTGCAAAAAGTACAGGGATTGGACTTCTGAGACATTTTCTCTGAAGCCCCTTTCCGATATTTTGGAGCATCTGGAAAATTTTGCCTAAGAACGCAGCCATGCATAAAGAGTGGTACCAAGACATCGTCCGAGTTTGGGGAAGAACAACGCCTTTTCCAGCATGATGGAGCACCGTGCCCTAGGGCAAAAGAGATAAGTAAGTGGCTTGGGGAACAAAACATTGAAAATTTGGGTCCATGGCCCAAGACCTTAATCCCATTGAGAACTTGTGGGCACACAAAACCCCACCAATTCTGACAATTGATTTTGCAAAAATGGGCTGCCATCAGTCAGGATTTGGCTCAGAAGTTGATTGACAGCATTTCCGAGGTCTTGAAAATGAAGGGCTAACACTGCAAATATTGCAGATACATTATGTAATTGTCAATAAAAAACGTTGAAACTAATGAAATGCTTGTAATCACGCTTCATTATACCATAGAATTATCTGACAAAAAGATCTAAAAACACTCACTTTGTGAAAACCGACATTTGTGTCATTCTCAAAACTTTTGGCCACAACTGTAGTATTGTAAGGTAGCAGGGTTTGCCTTTATCAGAATAAGTTATGTACCATTAGCGATAAACATGGAGCCTGAAGCTTATCCTTGCACTCAAAGGAGCAACCCTGACTTCTATGAGGAGTTCAGCACCTCCTAGTGGCTAGAATAAGAGTCCTTTCTCTGGGCTGGTGGTCTGCGCTACACACGGCTGCTGCCATCAGCTTAACATGACAGTGTAAGATGGGCCAGCTGGCCTTGCACACTATGTGAGAGCAAATGTCCCTGCGGCTGCTGTTGGAGCTGCCCCCACTGCCCCCACTGCCCCCGCTGCCCCCGCTTGGCCTGGGAAGCCCAACAGCTGCTCCAGCGGGGTCTGGCCGCGCAGCAGCCTACCTCACCTCTGACCTCTCCCCCTGCGGGGGGCTGGGGAGGCGGCAGCTGGAGAGGGGGGGCTGTGCGGCAGTGGCTGTTGCCCTGACAGAACAGGCTAGAGGCTGGGGGGGGGTAGTTCATTGCGGCCGGTGCACAGAGGACCACAGCAGAAACTAGTAACCTAGACCCACTCTCAAAAGCTCCTGTTTGTCACTTAAATTTATACATGGCAAGACATTTCTGACAATAGATTACAACCAAAGTGAAAAGTAGAAAACCAAAGCAGATCGTGCCTATTGGTTTACAGGTGGGAGGCGGTCTGTCATGCATGCTCTCTGCAGCAGCCCACCACTCTGCATGCTCTCTGCAGCAGCCCACCACTCTGCATGCTCTCTGTAGCAGCCCACCACTCTGCATGCTCTCTGTAGCAGCCCACCACTCTGCTCAGTCAGTGTAGACATGTATACTGCTGTGAAATTTTCTTGTGCAAATACATGTGCAAATGTGAGCAATTGTGCAAGAATACAATGAGAATAAAAAGGCCTGTAAACGTGTAGGCGTGTATACATACACATAAAACATTTGTCAGTATAAGTTAAGTAGGGCAGAGCAGGGTGTGAAGGAGCCAGACTGCTTGGGGGAAGAAGTTATTGTACAGTCTAGCAGACCTGCTCCTGATGCTGCAGAATCTTCTTCCAGATGGAAGGGGCGTGAACAGTCTGTGGGAGGGATGGTAGGGGTCGGTCGCGATGCTGGTGGCCTTATGGATGCAGAGGGAGGTGTAAATATCCTGCAGGCTGGGTAGAGAGCCACCGATGATGCGCTCAACTGTCCGCACAATCCTCTCAAGGGCTCTGCAGTCTGAGACAAGGGAGTTTCCATACCAATCTGTAATACGGCTGGTCAGAACTCTGTCGAAGGTGCCTCTGTAGAAGGTGGTGAGGATGGGTTTGAGGAGGTGCACTTTCTTCAGTTGACGTGGAAAATGCAGGCGCTGCTGGGATGTTTTTGTCAGGGAAGTGGTGTTGCTGGTCCAGGAGGAGTCCTCTGTGTCATAGCAGGGAGTGGCCAGCCTTGGTCCTTCTGAAGTCAACATTCAGCTCTTTTGTCTCGCCAACATTAAGAGACCAATTATTGTCCTTGCACCAGACTTCCAGCCATCGCACCTCCTCTCTACAACGGGTCATCTTTATCTCTGATGAGACCCACAACTGTGGTGTCATCTGCAAATATGCAAATTGATAATATGTTCATGCTGGAACTGGAGGTGCAGTTGTTGGTCAGCAGCGTGAAGAGCAGCGGCTCAGCGCACATCCCTGGGGGGCGCCTCTGCTCAACGTGATGGTGTCGGAGCTGGTGTTGCTGATCTGGACCGTCTGGGGTCTCTCATGAGGAAGTCCAGAATGCAGTTGCAGTTGTGGAGGAGTTCAATCTAAGCAGGTCCAACTTGCTGATCAGCTGCTGAGGGATGATGGTGTTGAATTTTGAAATGAAGTTGATAAACAGCATTGTCACGTGGACATTACAGTGTTCTGGGTGGGACAGGGCCAGGTGAAGTGTAAGTGATAGACCTACTTGATCTATATAGATTTTGATATCACTCTGTACACACACAGACACACTATATAATGTATTGACCTCTCACTTATTTCAGATATATGACAAAAGGATACATATGATACTGATTTTGAGAGATGAGTCTAGAAAAAAATGGTTACACATCTTAGCCAAATCAAAAATACTGGTATAAAACATTTGATTTGATTTGTTTAATTTGATGTGATCCGACTTGATTTCAATTTCATTTCATTGCTGGTGTACCACGATATTCATGCATGTGACTAATGAAATCTCCTGAATCTGTGAGCTATTGTCTACATCATACCCTCATGTCATTTACAAAATCCCACAACTCGTCTCCCAATAGTGGATCACTTCATAATCCTGATTGACAATTCATCTATCTTTGTCAAATTTAGTGATTTCCTGACACGATCTATTCAGACTGAATAGATGATGATGATGATGATGATTGGAAATGTCTGACAGTTCCCATCTCTAGAGCTGGGCTATGAACTCACAGGTTAGCAGACATCAGCTGCAGTGAGACCCTGTCCTGGAGGCACCAGAATATATACCTTCCAATGATGACATTAGAGCCTGTTTGCAATACATAGTCATACAGTTTTTGCCTGAAATCACTAAATAACTGCAAAATTGTAGCATGGAACATTTTACATTTGTCTGGAAATGTCTGTAACCCATCTGTGCTTCCACAGGGACCGGCTCCAGACAATTCCAACAGCTGTCCCTGTCACACCATCTCTAGCATATGTAGCTGCACCTCAAACCTGTTGTTTTCATATGAAATATTTACAAAGGAAAAAAGAACTTAAGATGTAGAAAGAAGTGAAATATAGATGACACTACTGGGGATTCCAGGAGTTACACTGACCTACTGGCCCTGTGAAAACACATCTGTTTGGTGACAGTCTGCTCTAAACCAGGGCCTGTAAGTAATTCCCTGTGTCTTCAGGTGAAAGACTTCAATACAGAGATGATTCAAAATTCAAGAATTTTATTGTCATTCTGTAAGCACAATGAAATTGCTATTCTGTTAACATTAAACTGTGCATTTATAAGTTCTCCTACTTCCATATAAGGCACTTAAGGGTCTATATACTTATATACATGACAGAATTACTTCAAGTTTACAAGCTGCATCGTCCACTCCAATCACAGAATGCAGGTATCCTTGTCGTTCCACATATAAAGTGAGAGTAAAGCATTCTGCCACAGGGCCCCGATATTGTGGAATGGTTTACCAGCCTATGTTCGGGATGCTGATTGCGTCTCTGTCTTTAAATCCCGACTGAAGACCCATTACTTCAGTTTAGATTATCTACAACCTAACACATCATAGCTATGGCTGCTGGTGCTGTTGTACGTCTTTTTTATCTACTATGCTTGTCCGTTTATGTGTCAACGCATGTTCTGACCATCCATGCTCTCTGCCTTCCCACATGTCCAGGTGGTACCCCAGGTGGGCACCATCTGAGCTGGAGTCCTGGTTCAGTCCCATAGAGGAGTGACATGACGAATGGGACCTACAAACTATCATCGTGGTTGCAGCCTTCATGGCCACCCGACACAGCCCAGCATAAAGAAAAGACTTATCGATGGACTTTGGTCAACCTTCACAGGCCAACGTGGATAGCCCACTCATTGATGGACTTTGTCTTGATCCTTAATCACAGCTTATACCTACCTTTTAGCAAGCAAGTCCACTCTTTTCTGTTTTCAGTAATGCTATTATGCCCAGGGGGGGGTCGGGCAGCCAGTTGATCTTGGGCCCCCAAAGGTTTTATTTGTCCTTACTTGGGAGTTTTTGGTTCCTCTTCTCTGTTGTCTTCTGGCTTTCTTTATTTAATTTCTTTCCTTCCTTCTTCCCATTCCGTATGTCTCTCTAATGATGTTTTATGTATCACAACATATTCATGTAAAGGGTTTTGGGACAACTCTGTTGTGAAAGGCACTATATAAAAATAAATTGAATTGAAAATACTGAAAACTTCAACATACAGTAATTGACCACTAGCACACCTCATATGGCTAGTCAATATCTTAGTGACTTGTTAAAACTAGTTTCATTAATGAGTTAAGTGAGCTGGTGGTGAAATTTAACAAATACATGGAACGGCTGAGGTGGCCCTGAGGAGAGGTTTAGGATCCACAGTGGTGTTCATCTAACCATCCAACAAGACATCAATAACTTTTTGGAGAATATAAGAAATTTCTGTTAGTTTTTATTGCTTTCTTCATAATTTGCACATATTCTATTATTAAATGGTGTTTTTCGTTCTGAGAAAATATACACTTTGTTCCCAGATAAAATAGCTTTAACCATTTCCTTTGACTGCCTAAGACTTTTGCACAGTACTGTATGTACACAGAACAAGTAAAATAAAAATATAAGAATATCAGTGGTGTAATAGTACAAAATCCAAGCAATAAGCACTGCACAATGGGCAGCATGGTAGTGCAGTGGTTAGTGCCACTGCCTTGCAGTGAGAAGGTCCCGGGTCTTTTCTGTGTGGAGTTCACATGCTCTCCCCGTGTTTGTGTGGGTTTTCACTGGGGGCTCTGGTTTCCTCCCATGGCCCAAAAGTGTGCAGGATCAGTTGATTGGTGTGTCTAAATTGGCCCTGTAGTTGTGTGAGTGTGTGTGCCCTGTGGTGTGTTGGCACCAGCCCAGGGTTGGTTCCCACCTGTGCCTGTTGTTCCTGGGATAGGCTCTGTGACCCCAGCAGAGAACAAGTGGTTACAATAATGGATGGATGGAAGTCTTGCACAATTTACAGGCAATATAAAATATAGTTAACATCTGGATGCAAAAGCAGCAGTGATACAGTAGGGGTGAGTTATTCAGATGTAGAATTCTTGTCTATTAAATAAAGCTGTGAATACAGTCACTGCCCAAATCTGTTTTTTTGTATTATTTTGTTTGTTTATTTATTCATATTTGTGCTTTGTTACATATAGTACTGTACAAAGTGTAGACAGTCCTTTTAGGCTACTACTACATTCAGCACTGTCGTTTGGAATCTGAGGATAACTGTGCAGCTATAAAGCGTTACTGGTTCAGCGATCACTCTGATGTGGCCAATGGCCTTTCTATCTCAGGAATTAAACAGGTTCTTATGAACCAGGGGTATTTCCATTCCATCTCCCTGATGTCTTCCCCTCCTCTGGTCCTCCACTTTGGATATGGATCCCTTTGGACACTGGTGTCTCCACTAGTGACCTTCAGTATCTCACTAAGCCGACTGTTATGCTCACAGTGAACATTTCATTCATCCATGCATATGCATGTATATCACCTAATACCTAGGAAAACACACAATTTTGTGAATTCAGCGCGTTTACCTGCTAATATGAATTACTGTGGTAATTATATTAGTAATTGGGGTTATTAATACAGCAGTGATTAAAGCATGTGCATTTTTGACACACACACACACACATGCACACATGTTGGGTAAACCTATCTTTATGGGGACTGCTCATTCACATACAGTAACCATAAGTGACCAAGCAAAATACAAGAGTTAATGCATTTTTAATTTTTTCATTTCAGTCACAAATTTTTATTAAATTGAGTTTTCCCATATGGGGACCTGGAAACTGGTCCACATACGGGGGAAAAAATGAGTATTCATCACATTGTGTCCCCATAAGGTAAGGTATACCCGCTCACACACATACACACACACACACACACACACATACACATCATTCTCCCTTTGTAGGGACTCATCTATTCATTTCTATGGGAAAAACCCTAATCCCAACAATGACAACCTTAACCCCTACCCAGCCCTAACCTTAACCATAAGTAACCAAACAAAATACAAGACTTTCAGCATTTTTAGTTTTCTGATTGCAGTCACAGAATTTATTATTATTTTTTTTTAATTCAATTTGCCCTTGTGGGGACGGAAAAAAATGGCACCCAAAACATCAAAATAATAGGCTTATATCACATTGTGGGGACATTAAGTAAAACCTTTTTCTTAAAGGCCACTGCCAAAGGGATGTGACCTATTTGTGGTACATGAATACATTGACAACACAAATTATTCTTACAATTATGTCACTTATATCTTGTCATTATAAAAATATGGGGATAATAATCAATGCTTTAACGATTAATATTATGCTGAAATACAGCCGAATAATGGCCGAACAACAGAAATTAAGGTTCAAAATGGATATCAGAAACAACTATGTTTTATTGTTCTACATTTCTGTGTATATTAATGGCATAATGTGGAAAACAAGCATTAGGATAAATGCAACATTTATTACGTTCATGAAATTTATAAATATATTCTTTCTCATTATGTCACTCATAATCTTGCATTAATTTTAAAGTGTGATATGATATTAATACCCAAAATCATTTACAGTTCACCCATTGACAAGAACAGAGACTTTCACAAACCAGGTTAGGCAGCTTTCTCATTGATACTACAGCAAGTTCCCTTCTGGAATTTGAACCAACAACCTTCCATGTTCTTTATCAATACAGTACCAGTTGTACAAGCATTAATATAATATATATGTGATACATAAGTGGAGAACCTTTGTTGTTTCTAAATCAAGAATTAAATATGAATGAAACTTGTCGACTAGAAGTTCTTTACAAACCATTTTACTACTTTGTTACATGACTCATTGAACCCAGAATGCACCACTGATTATACTGTACTATCCACAATTTAACACTGCATATGATATCCGAATGATCTTTTGTTTTACTCATGTTTGTTATAAACAATACAAAATATTGTAGGTAGTACCTTCTCCCTTTCAAGGAGACATCCAATTATATTGTAAAAATGACCAGCAGATTTGCATACACTCTTACCATATTTATGACTAAATGCACAAAACATATATTCTGTTCACTACTAGGATGTAAATAGAATTTAAAATAGTAATACTACAGAAAACAGCAAAGCAAAACAACATCAAATAAATTAAAATAACAAAAATGTCATGTCCTTGTTGCCTGCTAAAAGTACCTCAAAGTATCACAAGAAAATATTTGGATTTATCAAGCTTCGGTGGCTGAAAGTAAGTTCTGTACAGCATATTTCATCTTATTTCTGGCATTATATGCGTACACGCACACATACAGTACCCACACACACACATTGTTCTCATATCTTTGTGGGGATGGTCCATTCATTTCTATGGGGAAAAACCCAAATCCCAACAATGACAACCTTAACCCCTACCCAGCCTAATCCTTAACCATTAGTAAGCAAACAAAATACAAGACTTTTTTTGATTTTTAGTTTTTTTATTTTCAGCTTTTTGATTGCAGTCACAGATTGAGCTTCCCATTGCTGTCCCCACAATGTCAAAATGACAGGTTTTTATCACATTGTGGGGACATTTTATCCTCTTTTTCGTCAGGTTGGTGCGCCCTGTGACTGCACCTGGAGTGACAGCCTCACTCGCCTTTGGCCATCTCAGACTTCCCTCCCTCCTGTGTGAACATCAGGCAACCCCGCAGTGCTTCTCCTCACTAGCTTCTTCTTCTCCGCTTTCAGAGCCCAGGCTCAGGCTGTCTGTGTCTCCTGGGTCCCCCTCAGACAGAGGACAGGTGACCTAAATCAGCACGGGATGACACGGCCCTGACCGACAGTCAGTGACAGTGACAACACAATCACAGTGGCTGTTATCCCGGACCATTAGAAAGAGAATGTACCTGTAAATGGGTATCGGTGCTCCTTGTGAATAACACGAACCTCAGTGATCAGCCTGTAAAACCATATTTGTGGAACGACAATGAAGCATTTCTTGACACATCTAGGAGATAGTGTTCTTTCAAGCCATTGGTACCTCAGTCCCTGTTGGTAAGATTTTAAAATACCTTGTTCTTAGAACTATTGCTTTTCCAGTGTAGTCTTGCTAAACCAATCATTTTCGTCATCTACTGCTATGTGACTTGGCAACGGATCAGCGCAGATTGGTAACACTACCAAATCTGAGGAACCTTCACACCATGGACTGCAAAGTACTCCGCACTTGGACTGTGAAAGTCGTCCACTTTGGCTGCCTGGGTGACTGCCCCCCCGATCATCACACCCCTGGCTGCTGCTATCATCCAATGTGCTCCAGACATACTCCACAAAAACTCCATTTCACCATTGCAGTGTGTACTTCTTCGTCTATCATAATCATAATAAATGATTATTGTCATAATAAGAAGGCATCAGCTGAAAATAATAATGACTGCAATTAAATACGTAAACACCACATGGAGTGTTAAGGATTGAGAACATATTTATTCAATTTTATAGTTTTCTGTCACAGGGTCGAAGGAGGAGCAGGAATCCAGGGAGTCGGGGAAACGAGGCATTTATTCGGGTAGAACACAAGCAGGAATATGGAGTAGCACATAAAACTGACGCCAATGACCAGACTCGGGAAACATACCCTAACATGGACTTAAATAGACAACAGCAATCAACATGACTCAAAACAGCTGGTAATACAGGGATTCCACACAAGGTAGACGAGGGGGTGTGGCACACAAGAGGACCAGCAAGATCGGGGCATGACAGTTTTCAAATTTTGCATTGATTCAAGTTCCTCACAACACTCAAAAATGTTTTACTAACATACACTAAAAGCTGTCATTGTGTAATAGAGCTAAATCATTAGGCTCTTTGTGTTAACACACAACCGGAAACAAAGATATATCAAAGGGAGGAAAAAAATTTACAAATATGAATGATTGTCAAAGCTAAAATTTCTAAATTCACAGGACAATGAACAATGTCTGACTCAATAAAAACCAATATAATCCTGGTTTCTTAAGGGATGTTTAATGATACATTATTCTTCATGTCTATTCTGGTTTATTTTCTGCTTTTTATTGAAATGCAAATTTTCATGTCAAAGAAACAGAAATGCACGAGAGGGCTTTTCTTACTGCTTTATTTACATTTAAAATGGCCATGACCATCATTCTCAACTGCAATGCACTGTAAAACAGTAAAGCAATTAAGAAAAAAAAAACTTACAATTCAAACCAGTTTTCTCATTATACTGTGTATTTGTATACAAATTAGAAGAGCATCAGAGTGCAAACAAGAGAAAGTTGCTACTGTGCAACAGATCTGTGACAGATGTAGTTCCATCGTGGAAAAGCCACGTTCTGGTATTTTTAAAGTTCCTTTATTGGAAATGAACAGATGAAAACCCCAAACTGTGACATGCATTAGCAGCAAGAGCAGGACAGCCCTGTGTCGCTTTGTGCCACACAGGAGCCCAGTAGCTGCATTATCCATATCAGATATTACCCATTACAATATTTTCAGACAACAATTCTTTCATATTTTTAGAATATATTATGCATCTGCAAATTTATTTGCAGAGACAGGAGCCACTGACCATTAAATAGCATTTCCAGTCAATAAGGGATGAGAATTTCAGAGAGAGCTCAATTTTACAGAAATGTAGCAAGTGCCAAATATATTTGTGGGAATATTTTACATTTTCCCTGTTGAATTTTATAACAATATGAGGATTAAATAGAACTCACAATAAAAGCATTCTTTTATGATGTCCTGCTGTAAACTTCAGACAAAAACTCAAACTGAAATAGTCAACACTAGAGTATGAATGTATAAGATATACTGTCACAATTAGAAAAAAAATCCAAAGAAAAAATGCTAAACTTCTGACTTATTGGTCAGTGACTAGTAACTTATGATCATCTAATGCATTACCTTTTAAAGTTTAACACAACGGTACAAATATAAGATACAGGAAGGAATTTGAACAAGTGACAAAAAACTGATCAAAAATTATCCCTGAAATAGTCATCAAAGACTTAGCATTGCTGAAATTATTTCACCCTTATAAGAATATGTCACGCGGCTGTTAAATGTTCATTAGAATGGTGAAAGGAAAATAAATTAATAAAAAGCATTATTACTGTGTTAAGGATATAGATAATACTATAAATTGCATAAGTCTGACATTCATGAGCAAAAGTTCAATTTCAAAAATAAAAAAAACAAAAAACAAGAGAATAAATAACACCTTCAATAAATAATACTTTTGCAGCACACATCAAACACACAGCTACATACCCTATATGGGCATATGTATGTTCACAGCTCTGTGTTTCTAAACAAGTTTTTTTTTTTGTTAAACTTTATATCTGCAGCTGAATCCAGTGTCATTAGATAACCTGCACACAGTAATAGGAATAGCGGGATTGTAAAAAAAAATTACAGTCACATTTCCCTTTCACTGACACACCATTTGTGTCTTTCTCAAGAAGGGGGTTACATCACACCTGTTATTAATAAAGTGTAAAGGAATAAGTTAGCAGTAGAATGCATTTCCCTCTAAAGTGCAGTTTAGCAAGTCTGCTGCAGGAGTACAAGAAAAATGATAAACCTTATAGCACAGCTACCTGGTGTTCCCTCCCTCAGCTCTGCACTGCTTTACTGAATTCGTTATTTGAATGCTAAGTAGCCTCACTTGGTGTCTGAGGTATTAATTGCAGCAGTTATTTAAAAGGTTCGGACAGCCCTGATGCTTCTCGTCACACGTTGAAATAAATGTCACTCCTGAATGAAACCCGAGGTGTGCGATTGGTCACTTCCGCAGCTCTGGGGAGGCGCCCTCCAGTCGCCACTCTCTGACACCCGGCGAGCGCGGCACCTCGCTCCTGAGTGACACTGAGCTCACCAGCTCGCAGTGGAACTTGCGGATGTGTCGGTAGAGGTCGCCGGACTGCGTGAAGCGGCGCTCGCACCACTTGCAGGCGTGCGGCTTCTCGCGCGTGTGCACCACGGCGTGCCGGGTCAGGTTGTGCGAGTACTGGAAGCTCTTGCCGCACGCGCCGCAGGTGTAGGGCTTCTCGCCGGAGTGCGTGCGCTCATGCCGCTTCAGCGTGTACATACAGGAGAAAGTCTTGCCGCAGACGGAGCAGGTCGGCACGTTGACGTGACCGTCAGGCTTGGCCCGGGGGCTCTCCTGCTCACGGAAATGGGTGCTGAGATGGACTTGCAGGAGCGAGGGGCTGGGGAACACCTTGTTGCACAAGGGGCATACGAAGATCTGGCTCTGGGGATCGCAGAGCATGCTGGCAACATAGGGCAACAGCGACCTGCCGAAGCTGGCGAGCTCCGTCTGCGTTGGCTCACTGCTGAGACTGACGATGGCACCATCTAAGTCAGCCTTGTCCCCATATTGCAGGGATTCCTGCCTGGCAGGCAGACTTACCCCGTAACTTACTAGCTGCTCATCTGCACAGCTACTGCTGTTTGCAGCCGCATCCCTCAAGCCACCGTCCATCACACAGTCCCTGTTGGCCAGACTGCTGTCCTCAGCGCCTGCGTCGTTCTCCACCTTAACCTGGACCTGGTCCGACTCAGAGCGTGTTGTCATCAAACCACAGATGTCGGAATTATGGCCCAAGGCCTCACCAGCCCCAATGCGCATGCAGGACTTTACAGACAAGTCGAGCACACATGCTGCATCTGTAGAAGCTTTTGAGGTGACAGACATCTCGCATGTGAAGCCGGTGCCCTCTATCCCTGCCTTCTCGGTCCTGACCTCATAGCTCGGGGCTGTTACATCACTGCCGTTAACAGGAGGGGATCCCCTCCCATCCAAGGTGAGATGCATCCACGCACTGCAAGCCCGAGGCATGGACTGCGGTTTCATGTCCATCTCCTCGTCGCTGGGCAGGTCTCCGGTGGCAGGGCAGCCCACACTGCCGTCCGAGAGGCTCTCTCTATCTGAGCAGCTGGAGGCGTGGCCCGTCAGGACAGTTGTCCCTTTCCACTTCAGCCGCTTCTTGCAGACCTTGACGATGTCGTACATGTGGAGGTAGCTGGCGGCGGCCAGCACGTCCTCCACTGGCAGTGCCCGCAAGCGCAGCTTCCCCTCGTACATGAACTCCAGCAGCAGTGCAAACGCCGGCGCCGTGACGATGTCACTGTTCAAGTGAACAGTGCCCCTTTTGTCCAGATGGTCTTTGTAGAAGAGATGGAAGTACATGCTGCAGGAGGCCAGAACGGCACGGTGCGCCCTGAACTCGGCGTTACCCACCAGCACGGTAGAGTCACAGAGGAAGCCCTGATGCCTTTGCTGGCTCAGACAGTGAAGTAAATGTCTGCTGTGGTCTGGAAACTCCATGCTGTCTTCATACCCTGCAAAAGACAGGCGATGAAGCCACTAAAAAGGGTCCATTCACGGCCCGTTAACGAGTCACCCCGGGGCTGGGAACCAGCACAGCTGATCAATCCCCACTTTCAATAGAAGCATAGAGAGCATTTTTTTTATTATTATTATTTAAAACAATAAAACTTATTTGGCTAGTACATTGCCATCAAGCAATTCTTTTTTAATATGATACATTTTAAATATGGAGATACATTTTATTTCAGAATGACTAAAATAAATAATCAGAAAGTTTGCAGTGGTGTAGTACAGTAAGTCGACGTGGCGACTTTAAAAAAGTTTTTTTTTTTTTTAAAAACCCTGCACACTTGATAAATCACGTGTAAATAACAGCTGGAGAAGCTACTGTGTAAAGCACAGAAATGTAAGCAATGCATGGCTTCCAGGTGACCTGTGTCACAGCTGCTTCACTTTCTGTCATTATTCATTGGCCGTACTGAGAAATCGTACAGCTTAACAGATCTGCTGCTCGTGGCTAATAAACCCCCGGCAAGCTGGCAGCTAGGCCCCCCCAGAGCGCACCTTTCACAGGAGCGCCCCCCCCCCCCCCCCCAAAGGCCCGACACACAGCAGTGTCACGATACGCCGCGATCGCCGCAAACGCTTGCCGGCCCACGTCCATCCCGATTCCAAAGACTGCTAAAAATAAAGACGAGCGACTCCCAAAAGCAGGAGGCTGCGAGGACTGAGTGTGGAAGATGGGGGGGGCTTCTGAACGTCTGATCCAGCTGACTGGGGCCATATGGCAGCTGCAGCCCAGATAAAGAGATTAGGACTAAGAAGGGTGCGATTACAGCTGTCTGTCCAATTCAAGGGGCTCAAGTCCTAAATTAGCCACCACTGTCTGGTGGGGGAAGGTCCCTCCTGCACGGTTAAACTAGGGGCAAAAAAACAAAAAACACCTCTATTCACTCCGATTCTCAGTTACATGTTCTGAAGATGTGATTCTGATAGCTGAAAATCCCTTTGAGAAGTTATTTATTCTATCCATTGTTAGACAAAAATCTAAATGCCCTTAATCTAGGAGATTCAGCTACTAACCCACTCTTACAAATCTGAATGACTGACACACAGCAGACACCTGGTCCTTATGTGGGACCCCCCCCCCCCCCAAAGCTGGGGGCCTGTACCTGCAGCGTGTATAAAACCACACGCCTCCTTCACTGAAGGCCCCTGCCCTGATCGGCACAGGAAAGCATGCGTAGACAGAGATGCAAAGCGCCTGACACATTCAGAGTGCAGGGTGGGAATATGACAGGCTGCCCGTCCTGGGGCCCGGGCACCTGGGGGGGGCAGCGGGCTGTCAGCCACTCTGACATGATGTTGGGCTGGAGACGCCGCGCCCAGCTGTGCCCCTTTTACCGCCATATGCTGCCCCTCTACGTGTCGGCCTTTAACAAAGACGGGAGAGATGCTCTCTAACACTGCTGTGTCGCCCCCACAGGCGGGGGGGTCGGACGAACTTTCTGTTTTAACTTATAGGGGAAAATGATAACGGCAAATGGTTTGTGCCTTTCAGATTCACACAATTTCTAATTTGCATTCATTATTTATTTATAACTATTCATTCGAACAAATAAACAATTACGTTTATTTTCATCAAATAGTTTCATGACCTGTAATTTAAAGTTTAGTAGCCCAAATTTTAACAATATTAAGCTACAAAACAATTAAAACAAATCAAGTGGAAAAACTGCAGAAAAAAATTACATCAGAATATGTGAATACTAAAATTAACTCCATATGTTAAATCATGCCCAAACAACAGAAAAGGGTATGTTAACATGCCATATTTTGGGGGGAAACATATTGTGAATATTGTTTTTTTTAACTTCTGTCACTTGAATTGCATAAACATGAAGAGCTACAAAAAATGAACTGACAGCAATGGCCACACTAACATACAGTTTCTCATTTAAACGTCAGGAAGACTCCCTCAAATGGTATTTAAATGGGTAAACCTTCAAAGACAAATTTGATAGCTAAATAGCAGACAATATCACCTATTTTATGACAACATCCACTAGGAGGTTTCTTCCTTACCAATGGTCAACTGGTGGTCATGGAGTTTGAAAGTGTTGCAAAGAGTCATAACGGCCTAATTTGAAAAGTGATGCATTGCATGAGATATGGATTTTTTTATGTGAAATGTAATTTATTTTTAGATTTGTACAAAATGTTTTTCTGAACTACCAGCAAACTATGCGAATATACCATGTAACTCTAAGATTAATTCTTTGAGGCAATACCTGAATGAATATTTTCTTGCTTGTTGTTAGTAATTCCTTGATGAAACTATTTCCCCTCAAGTGTGACTCCCATCAATGGTATCAGCTCCTCTACCTTCTCATCGCTGGCTGCTACAGCAGCTGAGAAATGCTGCTATGTAAATCAGAAACGTGGAACATTTTTCTGCTCTGAAGCCTACCAATCATCATCATTTCATTTCATACTGGAAAGTCTCATTACATCTCAGTACAACATGGTTAATTTTAGCCTAAAAAGGCAAGAATCGACTGAGATGAATAACAAACGTCTGTTTGGCAATTAATCAATCATACCAGACAAAACCAAAGATTTCACTGAAGCATAACACAACTTTCATAAGTATTAACTGTAAATTAAGCTTTCCTTAAACTTCTAATAAAAAAAAACTCAGTAATTCCAGTTAACCAAATAACAAACAACTAGTTTAACAACTGAACTGAACAGAGGCCCTCGCAAGACCCCCTTCAACACACAGAAGATCCATAACATAGTAATGCTGCCTTCTAGATAATAAAATAAAGAGTGTGAAACATGACGATCATCCACTGCTCCAGTCTTACATGCCACTGGTGAAAAACCATAAGACTAGTGAGGCTGAACATCAGTCAGCTAAGTCTTAGGTAGTCAAAGAAAATGTTTAAAGCTGTTTATCTGAGTAGTAAGTGTGTATTTGCTCACAACAAAGATCACAGTTTAACATTATGTGCACATTAAGGTAACAATAACCATTAACGGAAATCTCTTCTGTTCTCCAAAAACTTATTGATATCTTGTTGGATGGTTGGATGATCACCTCTTCAATTCCCCAAATTCTCCTCATGGGCACCCCAGCAATTCCATGCATTAGATAAATTTTACCACTACCAATTAATTGTTAATTTCATTAGTTTTAAAAAGTCAGTGAAGTACTGAAATGCCATATTAGGCTGAGCGAAAAATACACTGCTGTACTGGATGATTGCTGCAAATACTGGGGTTATTTTAAGTCAGGTTATGAAATGGTTAAGCCTACACATTTTAACAGATGTAGTTTTACACCAACATGTTCATACATTTCTTTGACTGCCAAAGACGTTTTGCACACTACGATATGCAGTATAACGTTTTCTCTGCAACTAGAAAATGTCATTTATTTTTCAATCCGAGTTTATTTTATAGTGTCATTAGTTCGAGACAAGCTTCAGTCTGCACATAAATATTTAAGCATTTGTATCACCCCACTTTTTCAAGTGATAAAGATCAGTGCACTTGAAGCTAATCTAATTTACTGTGAAATAATACTGCGAAGTATTCAAACTACATACACATGAGATATAGAGTGATAGTTATTTTTCGTGTTGCAGCACAATTATTTTACAGGATCCTGTAAAATTCATCTTTATAGTCCCCCATAATTAACTTCAAAGCTTGGCAGCCCTTTGCACCAATATAAACAACTTGTCTCGCATCCTGAATCATCATTCTTACAGCATGTTCTGTTCTCACGCATGGCCACTTAGGTTTACAATAATGAACAAGTTCGTTTTTATTTCACTTGTTCTCCCCGGTAAATACTGTCCTCGGGTCCCAGGGCTTAGGGGCAACGGTCACATCACCGTGTCTCCCGCTTGCGCCTCGGCACCTCCATCCTGCCCCCGTATCACGCCGCTTACACACACACATACACACACACTCTCTCCCGGCAGTGTGAGAGTTAAAAAGGGGAACCCCAATAAAAGCCGCAATCAGATAGTAAAACAGTCTCCACATAGCGGTACCTCCTACTTTTTACAGTATACTATAAAGCAAACAGGAACAACATACAGGTAGCTTTTTAGCAGCACTATTCAAATGTCACCTGCCACCTCTTTCCCCCAAAGTCCAGCCTTTGCTCTTTGTGAAGAAACCCCCGTAACGTTAACTTACACAACAAAGTGGGCGCCTGCTTCTCCCTGCTACCGCCGCCAGAGACGCAGATACGATGAAGGAGTGGATCTCACTTCACTGCGTTTTACACCACGAGTTCAGATGATATCTGGATGCGAATGTGGTGGCTGAGATGCCAGATGTTTCAGACCTGCTCCTTCTTAACTCCTCCAGTTAAATGAAGCCCCTGAATGGCAGCGTCAAAGCCAATGGAGACGATGACAAGGCGAACGACGGCAAATTAGGGAGGAAGGGGGAGGGATGTCTATTGTCAGCGTCGGTTCACACTGGGCAATAGTGACAAAAAAGAGGCCGAGAGGGAGAGAGAGAGAGAGAGAGAGAGGGAGGGGGATCCTCAAGCCGAAACCCTGGGCAAATGAAGGGAACCCACCGGAGCGGAGGGCTACATGGGTACTGTAGTCGCTGCTAGGTGAAAGGTGACCAGGAGCATGTCCACTGATCAAACGGAAATCGATTATTAGTATTATTTAACGCCTAGAGTTAGCAGATAATCCATGTCAGCGAGGACAGTCTCAGCTACTTCAGGTTTTACAAACTACTTTAGAACTTAATGGTTCCTGTGCTTGGGTAAATATTTCAGTTATTCTTGTGTTTCCATTATTGAAAGACTCTTCCAGCTGTGTGAAATTGACATTAGTGACACGTAGCCTATGATTACAGGAGACTGACCCATCAGAACACAGCAGGAACTCGGTGATTAAGTTAAATACAGGTCCTTTTAATTGAAATGATTGAAATGAAGTTTACAGATCCTGTACTAGCTCAAAGTGTCCGTCTGACATGAATTATCTGGTCACCATATTAATGAATGAGAACAAAAGTACACTATTAGATCAAAAACATGCGATGCTATCAGGCAGTTGGTTAGGAGAACGGAGTTTATTTTATATTAATTATTATTATTTTTTAACAAATTGAGAACTATGATTAGATTTGTACTGTAGGCTATACTGAGCCACTGTTAGGTCAAACATAGGCTACAAATAAGTTAATGCTAAGGGGTTTTTAGATGTTCAGTTTTTACATATCAAATGAAGACTATCATTATCAGCTTTATGCAATAGTGTTAAATCAGATGAAGTCATAGGCGGCTCTAATTTTTATTCCAGGAGATGCAAAGTGAGAGAGGCCCACCAGTCATTCATCCCGACAATTTGAAACACACACACACACACACACACACACACGTACTGTACACACGTCGGCTAAACATATCTTTATGGGCCCCGCTCATTCATTTCTACGGGGAAAATGCTAACGTTAACTATGGCAACGGTAACCCCTACCCAGCCCTAACCATAACCATAAGTAACCAAGCAAAATACAAGAGTTTTTGCATTTTTAGTTTCTTCATTGCAGTCACAGTTTTTTATTAAATTGAGTTTTCCCATAAGGAAAAAAACGGGCATTCGTTTGATATATGACTAACACAAGCCAGATACAGCTTTACAATATAATTAATTACATTTTATTTTATTGAATTTAATATGTTCAAATAGTATTTTTCTCTGACGAATAGGGGGTGCAACCCTCCCGGTAATATCCCCCATGACTGAAATGTAAAATCTGGCTAACAGAAGATCGTTAAAATGTTGAGCTTATTGGGTTTATTGGTACGAATTCGGTTCAGCATTGGTTCCGCTCGTACTGTACGTTTGATCGCCACGTGGCTGCAATCAGCTTCTTATTCGCAGCCTCCTATAGAGGGGAGTGTTCGCGGCGGCTCGTGCTGCGCAGTTTATAATTAAAATATTTTGAAAACATAAAATAACTTATGAATAAAACGTTTAAGCTGTAACACGAGCATTCATTTCATATATGTATTTCACAAATCGCCCTGTAATGTAAATGGTGAAATTATACAGACATGATGAGTTTTTTTTTCGTGACATCATGGTACAGTATGGTGACCAATTGTGCGCATTAATTTGAATAAGAAGCCATATTTCCAAATGGAATGTGGAGGAAATCTTGGGCCAGGTACTGTACATACAAATGCATATAATGCTCACACATAAATTCAGAACCAAACCTCTACAATACTGTGCAAAGTTCTTAGGCGGCCAAAGAAAATGATCTTTAAATGATCTGCATGTTAGTGTAAAATTATGATAAAGCCTATCAGCTTAACCATTTCATAACCTCTCCTAAAGTCACCCCAGTATTCGCAGCAACCATCCGACAGAATATTGTAGTTTTTGACTTGAACACTAGCGCACTTTGTGTGGCCGTTCACATTTTAAATCTGTTTCAGTTAATTAATTAAAAGAGCTGATGGTGAAACTTAACAAATACGTGGAATGGCTTTGGTTTGGGAGCCAAAGTGGTTCACAAAGCTATCCAAAATAACTCATGAATGAAATGTTTAAGCTGTACTTACTACACGTACACTTACTACCCAGATAAATAGACTTTAACTGCCTAAGACCTTTGCACAGCACAGTTTGTTCAGTGACTGGGGATCAAAGTTAGCAGTTGTATTGTTGTTACTGCTGAAGTTATGAGAATTAATCATTTGAAATATTTTATTTGACTTTAATGAAAAATTGCAGATTCTGACCATATTTTTTCCATTTGTTAAATCACTGCTTTATCTATCCATTCATCCATCCATTCATAATATCTTACTCAGTACAGGACCACGGTGACTGCACATTTTAGGAAATCATCGCGCAGTGGAAAAAGGCACAAATACAGGGAGAAAATGGATGTCCACACACACATTTGGGAGTGAGAGTTGCAGTGTGAGGCTACAGTGCTCCCCACTGAGCCACCATCATTAGAATTCAGACAATCATTTCTAACTAATTTCCAGCAAGGCTGGTGGCTTTTCTGGGCATGACCATGTATTGTGTTGGCTTCTTTGCTATTAATTTTTCTATCCAGTATTTCCCATTTTTATTCAATATTGTGTGTCAGGGGTCCGGTAAGGCATCACTTGTTAATGCCACTTCAGGATGCACTGAAAGTAAATTAAATGGCCAGCATCAAATTGGAAAGTGTGAATCCATTCCCACTCTATTAGTAGGCACTTTCACACCTATGGAACTTTTTTTCAAGAACCAGAACCTTTCCCAGAACCATAAACTTTTTTTTGTGTTCACAAAGCAGGAATTTGGCTCAATTGCAGTTCCTCAGAGGCAGTTTGGAAACCCTTTTTTAGTACATATTCCAGAGTGGGTGTCATGACCTGTGCGTCCAGTCCTCGTGTGTGCCACGCCCTCCTCGTTAACGTGTCAATTCCCATCGTATCAGCTGTCTTGCATTTATTCTGAGGTCACGTCCTGTATTTAGTCCGCGTTCAAGTCTGTTTCCCCAGGTCTGTCATTGACGTTTGTACCGTGTGGTCTGTGTATTTCGTGCTTTCCCTATTAAAAACCCCGTATTCTGGATCTCAGTCGGCTCGATTCCTAATTCCCCACTTCCTGCTTGCTCGCCCGACACGGATCCTAACAGTGGGGACCTTTTCCAGACTAGCTTCTATAGTTTCTCCCTACCCACATCCACTCCATTTGGGTCCACCACATCAAGTGCTATTCCTAACCAATTAGGGCAGAGTGAAAGTCAGCTATAGAACCCTCCAACACCAAGTCAGCATCGATGCTTGACTTACCGACAAAGTGCAATGCATTTCTTGTTCATCAAGGAAGACATGCTGTACAAATAAGTTCCATGAAACTACATACACAAACATTTACTTTGAAACAGTTCAAACTAAGACTAGACATTTAATACAGATACATACAGACATTAACAATGTACATTGAATTTCAGATCAAATGTACCCTTTTCTAGTTTAGAACACAATAGCTGATTGCAGTGTTACATTTACAGGAACTGTGGGAAAAACCTTTACAAAAAACCTTTAATATCTTATAAAGTAAACGAGATACAACACTGATTTGTGTGGCACAAACGAGCACAAACGCAACACTAACGAACCGTTCGGTTTCATGTCCATATACTGTTGTAGGGAGACTGGGTTACGTAATACGTCTGGGAAAAATAATAGCTATTATCTTTAAAACGAAAGCATAAATCTTAAATCATATTTCCGCTGGAGAAAGGGAAGTTTGTCTCACAAACTACTGGGGAGGTGTTTACAGTGTTATCTAAGTCTGGTAAAAATTGCACAAAAGGAATTATTTGCATCTCCATATTTCTGCATTGGGAAATTCAGTTGATAACCAATAGGCCAATACTTCTGTCTAATTTTGCGGTGCTATCGGCAGGGGCACCTGGACTGGGTGCGGGAGTGGCTTCTATTGGGTCGGACGCTAGTGGAGTAGCAGATTTTTCTGGGACGGACACTAGTGGAGCAGCAGCCTCCTCTGGGCTGGATGCTAGTGGAGCAGCAGCAGTCTCTTCTGAGTTGGGTGCACAGGACTTAGTGACACTAATATACAGTACAGGACTAAACAAAGGGGCAAACACAAGGCAGCTGTGGCTGGTTAACAAGAGGGTAGGAACAAGGGTTAATACTGAAGTGTGGCTGGTTTGGAGGGAAACACAGGGATTGGACACGCAGGGCGAGGCTGGACGTGACATTCCATCTGTCATGGGCCACCGCACAGACGCAAATCTGATCGGAGCCTGGGATCAGAAAAAAAATTCCTTGGTCGCTGAAATTTACAAAGCAGATAGGGCTGGGCAATATAAATAGTATATCCTATCATTATATAAAATTTAAACAATAAGAAGGTGAGAAACTTTGATTAACACTATACTGTATAAGGAGCATTTGACTTGTGGCTTAAAATTAAAGCACACCATACACCAGCAATTAAGATTTCCACTTTCAATCCAAATATGGAACAGATCACACAGTGTTTCGGTTAAACATGCATGGGATACAGCATTTTATTTTTCACTACAGGATGGGTGACAAGTGTACCAGCAATGCCAATCCTATTCCCTCTAATGAGCAGTGAGTCATTAAGTGTCATGCCCTGCTCGTTCGCTCCTCCCGTGTGCCACGCCCCCTCATCTACCCCGTGTGGATTCCCCGTGTTTCCTGTTGCTGTCATTAGTTCAATGTACTGTATTCAGTCCGCGTTTCAGTTTGTTTTCCCAGTCCGGTCATTAACGTGACATGTTGTTATTGAGTGTGTTAGCCTGTAATAAAGTCCTTTGTCCGTATCCATGGCTTCCCTTGCCTGCTTCCCTGTGCGAGTTGTAACAGAATGACCGGACTCCACAAAAAGACGCCTCGTATGGCTGAAGAGGAGTACCTCAACGTCACTGATGAGGTGATTTACTGGCTGGATCAGCCCGAAGTCCGGGACGACCCCGTGCTTCGGGCTCTAGCCCACCGGAGCAGGGATGTCCTAGAGGAGATGTCCCTGCCCGGAGACGTGCACCTCACAGAGGAGGTACGTGAGAACCTGCGGCGACTGAGGCACGGGGTAGTGGAGGTGAAGATGAAGCAGGTGGCCACAGACTGTGGCTTACCTTATGATCAGCTGTCAGAGCTACCCGAGGTACCCCAAATGCTGCCGCCCGCTGCAGGAAGGCGGAAGAAGCAGAGACGGAAGGACACGCAGGAGGTACTCCTAGGAGTCGTCTCCATCTCTGCTGCCCACCCTGCTGCAATCCTGGGAGGAATTCCTCCTGGTACTACATCCGGCGATGTTCGGGCATACCGCTATTGCCCCGCCTGTACAAACGCCCGAAGCCCGTCCACTTGCCGCTCCGCTGCCAGCATTGGCAACTTTCCCATTTGTGGGAATGCACCTGGCCCTTAAAGGGGCAAGGGCACTTGCGGACGCCATTCCACGGGTCCCCAAGGTTCTTAAAGGGGCAACACCCGCACGCCCCAATCTCCTGCAGCGCTCCCCGAGGTTCCTGTGCCGGCGGTTCTTGCAGCATCCCTCGAGGTTCCTGTGCCGGCAGTTCCTGCAGCGCCCTTCAAGGTTCCTGTGCCAGCGGTTCCTGCTTCGCCTGTGGTGGTTCCTGTGCTTCCTACTCCAGCTCTGCCCGCAGTGGTTCCTGTGCTTCCTGCTCCAGCTCTGCCCACGGTGGTTCCTGTGCCTCATGCTCCAGCTCTGCCCCCAGAGGTTCCAGACCCGACAGGTGCCGCCGCCCGAAGTTCTGGTTCCCGAGGTCCCTGCTCTTGTCCCCAAGGAGGTCCCTGACTGCCGGACCACCGCTCCTCCCTCCATAGTGGAGTTGCAGGAACTCGAGTGGGACCCCGCGGGGATATCCTTGACTCCCCCAGTGACTGCTCCACCTTCACAGCAGGGCAGATCCCGGCCAGGGCCCCGCCTCTCAGTCTCCCGGAAGGGGAGAAGACACCTGTGCCGGGGTCGGGTCCCGCCCGCCCTGCCCCCTGGCTCGCCTTCAGTCCCCCTGGCTGCGGCTTGGCAGTCGCCTGCGGGTCCTCTGGCTTTGGCTCAGCGGTCGCCTTCAGTCCCCCCTGCGGCACCTCATCAGCCGACTGTGATCCCACCTCCGACGCCTCGTCAGTCGCCTGCGGGTCCCTCATCTATGGCTTGTCGGTCACCTATGCCTTGGCCGGCGGCGGCTGCACCTTCACCTGCCGCGGCTGCTGTTCTCTCCTCCCCTTCACCTGTGCCCCCTCCGCCTTCCTCCTTGCCCACTTTGTTGGTCCCTCCGCCTTCCTCCTCGCCACCTTCGGCATTCCCTCCTGCTCCCTCCTCGCAGTCGCCTGCGGCCCCTGCGGCTTCCGCCCCTCACCTGCTGGGATTCCCTCCAGCTCCCCATTTCCCCCCGCCCTTTGCCTCCTTGCCCTTTGCCTTTGTGCCTCCTGTGTCTGCTCCTCGTCCTCCTGTTTCTCTTTCATTCACTCCTGGCCCCTACATTCCTCCCGTTGGTGTTCCCCCTGTGTCTCCGGTGTTGCCCCTGTGCCTGTTTGCTTTTTCTGTTGTTTGTAAGTTGTCTGAGTTGCTGTCTTTGTGCTTGTTCTGCATGCCTGTCTTGTTCCCTGTGCCCCGTTGATGTTTTGCTTTTGTTTTCCAGGTCCCGTGTCCCCAGTCCTGTTCCTTGCTCCACTTAGGCGCACCTGGAGTTTGTGCCTTTCGAGGGGGGGGTGTTCTGTCATGCCCCGCTCGTCCGCTCCTCTACACCTCACATTTTGCAATGAATAAATCATGATTAATCACAATTAAAACTTTTTAAGTCTAAAGCTTGCTATAATGCATATTTAAATGAAAATTAAACACCAAATTAATGTAGAATAATCACAAAGGATGTATATTTCAGACAACATTGTTTAATAGCATTGGTAAGCACAGAACTACACACAGAACTATGCAGTCTTTGTGAAATCAAACTATGGATGAGCAAAAGTTTTCTAAAAATTAATTGTCATAAGACAGAATTAATTGTCATTGGGACAAAATCCACACTCAACATAACTAGCCCTATTACCCTCAAATTGGACCACACCACCATCTCCCCCTCTCCTCTGATCTGCAACCTTGGTGATACCTTTGCCCCAACCCTCTCATTTGATGCACACATACGTTCCACAGCAAAAACCCTTTACTTCCATCTTCGCAGCAATGCTTAGGCTCTGCCTTTCTAATTCTGCTGCTGAGACGCTCATTCACACCTTTATCTCGAGCCGTCTTACCTACTGCAACTCACTACTTGCTGATATCACTGCTAAATCTCTCCAGAAACTCCAGATATTCCAGAACTCCTCTCCCACACTCGTTCCTACGAGCACATCACACCCACACTTCAGAGCCTGCACTGGCTCCATATTAAAGAATGCATCCACTTTAAAATCCTTCTCCTGACATTCAAAGGTCTTAATAATCAAGCCCCATCATATCTTTCTGAACTGCTTCTGCCCTGCCAGCCTCTAGTCTTAGATCATCCTCTTCTGGTTCTCTCCTCATCCTCCCATACGTACTCCATGGTTATGCTGACTGCATGTTTTCCCGTCTAGTTCCCTGACTTTGGAACTGCCTCCCCACAGCTACGTTAATTGCGTAAATTTCATGCGTTAAATAATTTAAATGAATCCCAATGATTAATGCATTGATTTTGACAGTCCTAGTAAATGGTTATGCCAGTTTTGCATATTGGAATTTTTTTTTTAAATCTGATATATGACACTAAGTGTTCTGTTTTGATTGTAATTTTGGACAAGTTTGTGTTTTGGATAGTTTATTCTTTATTTTATTTTTGCATGGACATCACAGTGGCATTATAATTGTGACATGCATTTATGAATAAGGACCAAATGCACTGTGTTTAGTGTTTGTGGATTGTTGGATGGTTGCCAGCTGTCTTGAATTAGCCAAGATGTCCCATATTTTGATTAAAATGTGCTTGTCCCATATGGGACAGCCATTGTCCCGAATTTCAAACTTTGCTTTCTGAACACTGCAATATTGTGCTTGGCCAAAGTTGTGTGGGTTTCCTCCTGCATTTCAAAACATGTCATTAGAAGAAATTACTTGTCAAAATTGCCCTTAAAGCATGAATGTGCCTTTACAAGGGCTGGCATCCTGTCCAGTGTGTCCCCAACAGGGTGTCCAGGATCACCCACAGTGATACCCTGCACTCAAAATGTTCCTGTGGCAGTCTTGCTTAATATCACATTAAAGGCTGTAAAGAGAAAGGCCAGACATAGACTGTTAGGGCCTGTACTCAGAAGCAACTTCAGAAATTAAAATTCTAAAGTTTGGTAACATCGAGATGGTCATGAGGTGAGCTGCTGCTGTTTATTAATTTGTTCATGATTGTGTGCACATAATTGGTACTGAGCTGAACCCACGTTGCCTCCAGAGCTGATTAATGAAGAAATGAGCTATGTGTTCAGAGAGGCCATTTCGCTCAGCACTGTTGACTTAGGGATGGGCATTTCAGGCGTGAATACTATTGGAATTTCGCCAGTCATTATTCGAATAACAGTTAATTATCCATATTCCCATATCACCCCCACCTCACACACAGAGAAACGTGTATGGAATACAGATCAAAAAATTATTTCAATACAAAATAAGATATTACTTGTTGCTGCAAAAGGGTAACGTAAAACATTAAAAGTAGCTTGAATAACTTGAATAAATTGAAGCTAAAATTAAATTAAACTCAAGTGATAACTCAAGTGCAAAATATCTAATTTCCAGTGCCTTAGACAGTAACAGTAAATAAAGACTTCTTTATTTTTAAAAACACAATTCTAACAATGCTTATAGGCTACTCCATTCAATTATTTCCATAGAAAATGAAACTCATTCCTACCAAACGATAGGCCTAACTTAAAACATTAAAAGTAGCCTTTATGGTTGAATGACACTAGAATAATTTGCCATGCATATTTTTAATCCTTGCAATAAATATTATGATATTTATAAAACAGAAATGTAGCTGACCCAAAATAAAAATATAGTCAAATAGAATCTACCAATAGTCAACCATGCTCCCAATTTGAAATACATATCCATCCATCCATCAATCCATTTTCTATAACTACTAATTAAGTGCAAAGATGCAGTGATCTTATTCCAGTAAGCCAGGGTATGGACTATAGAGATATGGGACAGAATCAGTACCATAAAGTTTCTTTATTCTCAATGTGAAAATAACAAGACTAGATTTGGTCACCCTTTGGTAGCCGATTCTTTGCACTTTGAGTAGAGCATAGGCAGTGCCATCTAGTGAAAGAAAAGAGCAAGAACAACGTACTGCAACTGATGTAGCAATGGATGTGGAGAACTGTAGACAGATCATCAGGATACGAATAATAATAATATTATAAATAATAACAATAATAGATTTGGGGAAAGGACATAAACCCATGTTTCAATCCATTCCTAATGGAGCGAAAGTGTCCAGGGTCTGCATCATTTATCTAACTCTCTGTGTCCCTAGTCACTGATCTCAGGTTGGGACAGTGAACAGCATCACAATGGGATGTGCAAATGCACAAGTGACGTTTATAGGCTTGGGATAGAAAAAGAGTGAAGGGCCAGGTGAGCAAAATAGCAGGAAACCTAGCGGAGGGTAGCCAAGGGCACATTAGCAGATCGAACACCAGAGGTGCTTAGAACCATAATGGCATATTGGTAAAAGAACCCAAACTGTCATCTTGATAGTGGGGTACCAGTTATCACTAGAATATTGTTGATGACTTGGCCCTCCTGTGCATGTTCAAGCTGCATGTCCAGTGATTAAGTGAACAGGAACTTTCAAAAAATGACTGAAATTGTTCCTTTGCATGTAACAAGCCCAGCAATTTCACGTGTCTGTTGTCAATTGTATCTGAAGTACCTGTCAAAAATATGCAGGATTTCCCTCTAATATTATTATTTTAGAGTAAAATAATAGAGTCAAATAACAGAATAAAACTCAAGGCAACAAAACCATGAAATAATTTACATGGAGTTTTGCAGTAATTAAAGCAGTGTTAGAACTGGTTGTTCATGTCAGAGTGAATGACATGTGAATGACAAGTCAGAACTTTTAAAAAAGGCTGAAATGGTGGATTTATTTTATGTGTGAGCCCTAAATTTAAGTCCTATCGTCTCTGGCACGCGTCCTACATTCAGAAGAAGTAACAAGCCCTTCCGATGACAGGGTATTGTTCTTATCAACAACTGGGACTTATTCTGGGAGAGGCCTCCTTTCAGTGCCAAGCATGGATTGCATCCAAGTAAGAGAGGCTGATTGGTTTTAGCTGAGAATATTAGTGAGGTTTTAAATAAAGACTAACAGGGGGTAGATTTTCCGATATACACTCACCTAAAGGATTATTAGGAACACCTGTTCAATTTCTCATTAATGCAATTATCTAATCAAACAATCACATGGCAGTTGCTTCAATGCATTTAGGGGTGTGGCCCTGGTCAAGACAATCTCCTGAACTCCAAACTGAATGTCAGAATGGGAAAGAAAGGTGATTTAAGCAATTTTGAGTGTGGCATGGTTGTTGGTGCCAGACTGATTCAAGCTGATAGAAGAGCAACTTTGACTGAAATAACCACTCATTACAACCGAGGTATGCAGCAAAGCATTTGTAAAGCCACAACATGCACAACCTTGAGGCGGATGGGCTACAACAGCAGAAGACCCCACCGGGTACCACTCATCTCCACTACAAATAGGAAAAAGAGGCTACAATTTGCACGAGCTCACCAAAATTAGACAGTTGAAGACTGGAAAAATGTTGCCTGGTCTGATGAGTCTCGATTTCTGTTGAGACATTCAAATGGTAGAGTCAGAATTTGGCGTAAACAGAATGAGAACATGGATCCATCATGCCTTGTTACCACTGTGCAGGCTGGTAGTGGTGGTGTAATGGTGTGGGGGATGTTTTCTTGGCACACTTTAGGCCCCTTAGTGCCAATTGGGCATCGTTTAAATGCCACGGCCTACCTGAGCATTGTTTCTGACCATGTCCATCCCTTTATAACCACCATGTACCCATCCTCTGATGGCTACTTCCAGCAGGATAATGCACCATGTCACAAAGCTCGAATCATTTCAATTTGGTTTCTTGAACATGACAATTTAGTTCACTGTACTAAAATGGCCCCCACAGTCACCAGATCTCAACCCAATAGAGCATCTTTGGGATGTGGTGGAACGGGAGCTTCGTGCCCTGGATGTGCATCCCACAAATCTCCATCAACTGCAAGATGCTATCCTATCAAGGCCAGGACCGGAAATGCTGGGCCAGGACCGGAAATGCTGGGCCAGGACCGGAAATGCTGTAAGTGACGTCAGACGCCGGAGACTTGGCGGAAAATCTGAATGAACAGCGAGCTGAGCGAGGACAGCGAGGGGAAGTTGGAATCACTTGAAGAATACATTGACTGGTACTTCGACACTACAGTCATGAAGAAGAACATCAATACATCTTCCCCGGGAAAAAGCGAGACGCCGTCATCCAAAAGAAGTCGCCCGGCAGACTCCCCCGGAGCAACTTCGCCGACTAGTAAAGACTTCGCCGACATATTGGAGTCAATCGACAAGCGATTGTCCAGCTTCGACGCGAGGTTGTCTCTGGTCGAGATTTTGCATCAGGAGTTCACATCCCTGAGGGAGTCTTTGGAATTCAGCCAGCAACAGGTGGAAACACTCGCTGCTGAAAACGCCTCACTACGGGGCTCGGTCAAGTCTCTAACTGAGAATGTGACCAATCTAAAAGAAGAAAATAAAAAAATAAAAGAGACTGTCATCGATCTCCAAGCCCGTAGTATGAGAGATAACCTGGTGTTTTCAGGCATCCCGGAATCTGCTGAAGAGGACGCAGAAATTACGGTTAAAACATTTATCAAGACCCACCTGAAGCTTCCAGAGGACACTGTGGAAAGCATCTGCTTTGACAGAGTCCATCGGCTGGGAGCTAAGAGGCCTGGTGCCCTGAGACCGCGTCCTATTGTGGCCAAATTCGGGAATTTCAAACAGAAGCAGCAGGTGAAGAGCCGCGGCAGGGAGCTGAAAGGAACGGACTTTGGCGTAAACGACCAGTTCCCCAAAGAGATTCTGGAGCGACGCAAAGTTCTGTTCCCAATCCGACGCAGCTCCATCCAGAAGGGCTCCCGAGCTGTCATCGCCGTGGATCGGCTCTACGTGGATGGACAGCTCTACCGCGACCCTAACATCACTCCCTGGTTATATTAACGCCACCCCAGATAAGAACCTGTTATATTTTTCTTCTTTTCCCAAATCCTCTTCTGTTTAATCTAGCTTATACATGTTAATTCCCTAATTTAATGTTATGTCATAACAAATACACTGCCGTCAGTCTCCGCAGCGCTTCAGTCCTAACAATGTTTTCGTTTCTATGTTTCTTACTTACACCCTTACTCGCGTGCCCCTTTGTATGTCTTTTTCACTTCTCCCTGCTTTCCCTGCACCGATCACCTGCTTTAAATTTCTACTCAATCACACACAACACCCTCGATTTTTACACATCTGCACGACATGATAATGTACATATGTACTTAGCTTCACCACAACCACTCCGACCTTATAGTGCACACAGACATATAGGATACACACGCACACAAGCGCTCACACGCTCGTTCGTATCTGACTCATTTGCTCGTGCAATATTAGCTACACACACATGTCTATGGGCACACTAAGGTTTGTCTCATGGAATGTGCATGGAGCTGGCTCCAGAGAGAAGAGGTTAAAAATATTTAGCCAGCTTAAAAAACTACAGGCAGACGTTGTTTTATTACAAGAGACTCATAGACCTGCCACAGCTACAGATGAACTTAAAACACCTGAGTTTCCTAATGTGTTCTCAGCCTGTTATAACTCTAGGCAAAGGGGAGTAGCAATTTTAATACATAAAAATGTTAATTTCACATTACTCAACACAATTATAGATCCAGAAGGTAGATTTATAATCATTAAATTGTCTATACTTAACAAGAAGTTATGTATTGTTAGTATATATGGTCCAAATGTTGATAACCCTTCATTCTTCCACGTTTTCTTTACCGCACTCTCTGAACACCTAGATAGCGCACTCGTTCTTGGGGGCGATCTCAATTTCGCACTAAATAAAGAAATGGACAGGCTCAGTGCAGCTGCTCAGCGCAATTGGGAATCCATAAATATAGTTAAGCAGTACATGAGTGACTATGGTCTTCGTGATGCATGGCGTTCTCTTCACCCCAACCGTAGGGAATATACTTTCTTCTCACACGTCCATCACTCTTACTCTCGTCTGGATTATTTCCTAATCAGTAGCTCACTGCTGAGTGACATTTCAGACACTGAGATACACCCTATAGCTGTCAGCGATCATGCTCCTGTATCGTTAACCCTAATAAATAAGAAAGCCATTCCACCAATTAGAAACTGGAGATTTAATACATCATTGCTTAAAGATGGAGATTTTATTAACTATTTCAAAAAAGAGTGGGCTTTATATTTAGACTATAATGACCTGCCTGGAACATCAGCATCTGTTCTCTGGGAAGCAGGCAAAGCTGTGATGAGAGGTAAAATAATCTCATTCTCATCACATAAAAAGAAAAGAGAAAACAAGTATATTCAGGAATTAGAAGAAAACATCAAATCCTTAGAAGAAGCTTATGTATCATCCCAGGAACAGGAAATGCTGAATAAAATATGTAAAGCAAAATTAGAATTAAATGAAATTATTCATAAAAAAACACAATTCTTAGCACAAAGACTTCGCTGGCAAAATTATGAATATGGTAATAAATCAGGTAGATTTTTAGCTAACCAGTTAAAAATAAATAAAGAAAAAACAACTATATGTGCTGTTAAAGACTCAACTGGGGATACAGTATATGACCCTGAAAGAATAAACAACACTTTCAGGGACTTTTACAAATCTTTATACTTACCACAGATAAACCCATCTAAAGACGAAATTGATCAGTTTCTTGATAGTATAACCCTTCCGAAATTATCAGATAATCAAACGATAGAACTGGATTCTCTGCTGACACCAGGTGAACTCCAGGAAGCTTTGAACAGTATGCCCAATAATAAGGCTCCAGGCCCAGATGGATTTCCAGTAGAATTCTATAAAGAATTCTGGACAATTCTGTCACCAACATTCTACAGAATGTTGCAGGAAACCAAGGAAAATGGTAGACTACCACCAAATATGAATTCTGCCAACATTAGTCTCTTGCTAAAACCAGGCAAAGACCCTATATTGCCTACCAGCTATCGTCCAATATCACTTATTAATGTTGACCTTAAAATAATCTGCAAAGCTCTCTCAAAAAGAATAGAGAAGATAACCCCTCACATAATTCATCCTGACCAAACTGGTTTCATAAAAGGGAGGCACTCATCAACAAACACACGTAGATTACTCAATCTGATAGACTATTCGTGCAATAAAAACCTTCAAATCATAATATTGTCTCTAGATGCAGAAAAAGCATTCGATAGAGTTAGTTGGAGTTTTTTATTTGCAACATTACACAAATTTGGTTTTGGAACCTCTTTCATAAACTGGTTAAAAATATTATATAGTTCCCCAACAGCATGTGTTAGGACGAATGACCAAACATCCTCTAGCTTCTGTCTCAAGAGGGGCACCAGGCAGGGATGCCCTCTCTCCCCCTCACTGTTTGCAATTTTTATTGAACCACTAGCAGCAGCAATTAGACAGGCTATAGTGATTAAAGGCATCAAATGCAAGAATGTGGAACATAAGGTCAGTCTTTATGCGGATGATGTGTTACTTTTTCTCCAGCATTCACAAACCACTCTCTCTGAGGTAATTACATTAATAAACTCTTTCTCAAGAGTCTCAGATTATTCAATAAACTGGTTAAAATCTACAGTTCTTCCAATTAACTGCTCCTTTCAGAACTCTTCCTCCACTCCACTGCAATCTGGGGATATTAAATATTTAGGTATTAATGTTTCACCTAGGCTGGCAGACTTAACTAAATTAAACCACATCCCACTTTTAAAGAAGGTAGAGGATGAGCTGGTTAGATGGAAGTCCCTGCCCATATCACTCATGGGACGGGTTGCATCAATAAAAATGATGGTGTTACCAAGAATTAATTATTTATTTGCAATGATTCCAAGTAAACCATCACCTGACTGGTTTAGATCTCTGGACTCCGCCATCTCTAAATTCCTTTGGAAAGATAAACCACCGCGTATTAGCCTAAAAACGCTGCAAAGGACCAAGGACAAAGGAGGACTAGATCTGCCTAACTTTCACCACTACTTCTTAGCCAACAGGCTTCAAAACATCTCAGGATGGCTAAAACATACCTTCTTAGATGAACCTTGGCTAGACGTAGAACAGGCTCTATGCAATAACATAGACATTTCGGATCTACCATTCATTAGCTCAAACATTAAACGACATGAATGCTTCAAAAGCATCAGTATCAGCTCTTCTCTGACAGCATGGTGGGAGTTTCTTAAAATGACTGAGTCTTCATTAATCCCATGCAAACGTACTCCCATCTGGAACAACCCTGACATACTACTAAACAATAATATCATAAATTTCCCGGATTGGAGTTGTAAAGGTATTAAATACTTGGAACATATATTTGAAGAAATAGACTTTATCCCCTTTGACTTATTAGTTAAAAGACATGGGATTAACAAGAATAGATTTTTAGAATATCAACAAGTTAAATCTATAGTAAAAAGGAAATTCAAGTCTACTCAAATCAAATTACAAATACCACCAAGGGTGGCAGAATTCCTTAATCTCAAAACCCCCAAATTACTGTCTAAAATATACAGGACACTTTCTAAAATGGATGATTCAATATCCCTTCCTATTGCAAAATGGGAGGCAGATTTATCAATAAGCTGGAACCACAATTTCTGGTCTAAGACATGCTTAAAAACCTTTGAACTGATTAGAAGTCCCAATTTACAATTAATACAATACAAAATCCTGCATAGAGTGCACTATACAGGGCATCGGATGTTCAGGATGGGTTTTACATCTTCTAACAACTGCTCACACTGTCAAGGGGATACACCTGACAATTACATCCATGCTCTTTGGTTCTGTCCACCTGTTCAGATGTTTTGGCGCAGGATTTGTGAGGACTTATCAAAGTGTCTGAAATGTATCATTCCAGCCTCTCCTTCAGTCTGCTTGTTGGGTGACTTAGATGGTGTCACTACCGAGATTAACACAACCCACATGGCTTTCACTGCTTTATGCATTGCTAAGAAGACTGTCCTCATGAACTGGAAAAATAAAAATAACCTTAATATCAACCAATATAGAGAGAGTTTGCTGGACCATATTAGTCTTGATACAGCTTCTGCCGCCACATTAGACCAATCTCTCTGGGCTCCTTTGATCAGCTCCATCACCTAGTGGCGGTGGGGGGTCGCAGGTTTGTCCCGCTTCGGTCTTTGTTGTTGGTGTGGGGGGGGGCCTATGGGCTTGGGGTGTCTGGGGGTTCCCTGGGGGGGGGGGGGGGGGGGTTTCTGGGGGGGTTCGGCGCTGGGACTGCGGTCCTGGCCTGGATGGGGCTTTGGTGGCTCTTGGGTGGCGTCTTTCTGGTGGCTGCATGCAGCGCTGCTGGGGTAGCCTGTGCCGGCGGACGTAGGGTACCAGCCTGGCGGCCGTGCTGCTCCTGGGTGGGTCCGGGGCGGGCTTGGGGTTCTGGGGGCGCTCTGCCTTCGGGCTGGGGTTCCGGCTGGGCTGGGGGGGCTTGGGTCCTGGTGGGTGGGTCGCCGGGGTGTGGGCTGGCGCGTGCACTGGGGCCCGGCCCCGGCGCGGGGACCTTCGGCGCATTGGAGGGGCTGGGGGCCTCTTTAGCTGGTGGGGAGGTTGTTACCATCTGCCCGCAGGTGGTCCCTGCCTTAGGGGTATCCACTCTGCGGGGGTGGGGGGGAATCCAATAGAGTAGGAGAATGGACCAAACCTGGGTGTCTGTTGTCTTATGTAGTCTGGGAGTTGACTGAATGGTGGGGTGGGTGTAGTTTTTCCCTCTGTGGTGGGGTCTGGTTGGCTGCCCCGGGCTCTGTGGTGCCCGGTGGTGCCGCTGCTCTGGGCCCCCGGACTGGATGGGCCTCGGCTCTCCCGCCCTGGGTGGATTTCGGGGAACGGGGGTGCTTATGGGGGTCAGCGGGGGGGCTGGCTCCAGAGGGGGGGTACTTTGCCCCCCCCGATCCTTTCCTCCCCATCCCTAAATGCTTCCCTCCTCCCGCTCCGTCACCCCAACACACATATAGGGCTTTGAGGTGCAGGTGCGTCGCTGGGATGCAGGGGATTCCTCCTCTGTCCCCCCGTGGCCACCTGTGTCTCAATCACACATCACAACTTAGACACTCTCATTACTTACTCTCTCATGACACATACATTTAGGGCCTTGGGGGTGGGCACAAGGAATGGCGTCCAGAGGTCGGTCTGTTCATTCAGCCTTACCTCTGGTGCCAGTGCCCACTTCTCAATTTTAAGTTGCATATAGACATTGAGGGTTCTGGGGAGGGGCCGAGCTGACACCAGCTGCTGATTGGCAGAGGGTGGTTAGCACCATGCCCTTCCCCTGTTTTAAAGCACTTTAGAACAACACGCACCAACACCACATATGAGCGGGCGGAGGGAAGCATGGGGTCTTTTCACACCCCCGTTCTCTGTTCACCATCTGGGGCCGGGGGCTGGGAGGAGCTGGCCGTCCGGTCGGGGTCTGGGCTGGTGGGCTTCTCGGCTGCTGTGGGGTCCGGGGTGGTCTTCTTGTCCCCATGCCAGAGGAAAAAAGGGATCCATCTCCGAGGTCTGGTGGCGGATTGCCCCTCTGGGGGCGGTGGTGCCTAGATCTCGGAGTATAGAGTATATATGGGGAGTGTGAGTGTGTGTACGGCGTTCATTTCTGTGTCTTCATGTTGGGCGAATGGGTGAATATTTGTTTATGTGTGCATGAGGGTGGGAACGTATGCTTGTGTATGTGTGTGCCTGTCTGTCTATACGTATGTGTCAGGTTGGGTCTTAGACTCCACCTGAAATAACATCTCAGGCTCTATTACCCCCCGCCACACTCCCTGCTGGTGGATGAGGCCCCCGGCCGCCGATGCGTTGGTGGCTCTCGATGTCTGGGGCTGGATGCTCTGGTGTGTGCTGGCTCACTCTCGGCGGTTGCCTGCCGGGGCCTGGCCCTTCCGGCTCTGTCGGGGCCCTGGCTGGGGGGTGGGGGGTCCCTTGGATCTCTGGGCCCGGGGTCCGGTCTGCCCTGGTGTGGCCGGCCGCCGGCGGGGCCTGCGTGCTCGTCGCCACGGCCCCCTGGGGCTCCTGTGATGTGGCTGCCGGATGGCCCCCCTCCGGAGCGCTCCTCTGCCCTTTTCTCGGTGGGGGCTGCAATTGTCCCTGCGTTGGTCCTCCTGGGGTTCCCGTGCCCTGGGGGGCCTCTGGATATCTGGGGCCCGGGTCTCCCCCGTGTCGACTTCATGTCCTGGGTGGGCGGGGCTGTGGCTCCCCACACACACTACTAGACAATTACTTGGAGAAACCTTAGGAACACCAGCGCGCTGACACACAGGTGTGCACACAGGTGCTCACGGACACGTGCTCACGGACACACACTGTCTTGATCGGCTGTTGTTTCTGGGCATGGGTTGTAAGGCTGGTTGTGTGTGCTGTTCAACAACATTTAACGTTTGATGGTCGTTGTGATTAGTACAGATGTTGTATGTTGTCTTTCTCTTTTCAACAGTTTTTTTTTTTTTTTTTTTCTGTTTTCTTTCCATTCCTCTCTCTCCCTCTCTCTCTCTTCCCTCCTTCTCCTTTGTCCCCCCCCCTCCCTCTCCTTCTTTTGAGGAAGTAAATAAAAATATAAAATAAAATAAAAAATAAATAAATAAATAATAATTTTAAAAAAAAAAAAAAAAAAAAAAAAAAAATAGATACAGTCCCCTGCAGAGGGGGGGTGGAGGAGGGAATATAAAAAAAAAAAAAAAAAAAAAAAAAAGAGTCAGAATTTGGCGTAAACAGAATGAGAACATGGATCCATCATGCCTTGTTACCACTGTGCAGGCTGGTAGTGGTGGTGTAATGGTGTGGGGGATGTTTTCTTGGCACACTTTAGGCCCCTTAGTGCCAATTGGGCATCGTTTAAATGCCACGGCCTACCTGAGCATTGTTTCTGACCATGTCCATCCCTTTATAACCACCATGTACCCATCCTCTGATGGCTACTTCCAGCAGGATAATGCACCATGTCACAAAGCTCGAATCATTTCAATTTGGTTTCTTGAACATGACAATTTAGTTCACTGTACTAAAATGGCCCCCACAGTCACCAGATCTCAACCCAATAGAGCATCTTTGGGATGTGGTGGAACGGGAGCTTCGTGCCCTGGATGTGCATCCCACAAATCTCCATCAACTGCAAGATGCTATCCTATCAATATGGGCCAACATTTCTAAAGAATGCTTTCAGCACCTTGTTGAATCAATGCCACGTAGAATTAAGGCAGTTCTGAAGGTGAAAGGGGGTCAAACACCGTATTAGTATGGTGTTCCTAATAATCCTTTAGGTGAGTGTATAACATATAACAATGACCCCTCTGCCGGTCTCTCCACTCAGCATCCTTTTCCCTATCAAGCTTTATGTGTTACACAAAGAGAGAGAGCCAGAAAAACAGGAATGTCACTTTTAATAATTTGATCCCTATAAAATTGTTGAACTCTTATCATAGGCAGATGGTAACTGCTAAGATGTCGATGTTTAAGGTTCCAGTAAGAGCTGCATTCTAAATGATTTCATCACTTCCAGTGATCTTGTTTTTTTTCTCTCTTACTGAAACTTGGTTGAAGGCTAGGGACTTCAGTCAACTCGGTGAAGTTTGTACCCTCCATTTTAAGTTTTTTAGCAAACCTACGTCCAATTGCCAAGGTGGTAATGTAGCAGTGGTTTACAGGGAATCCTTCAACTGTAGCCATCACAGTACTGGTTCATTTCATTCATATTAGTTGTTGATGTTAAGCAATTCAACAATTCAGTTAGTATGCAACAAGCCTGCTTTGTGCTGCAAAATCATACAATAAGTTGGTTGCATAAGTGTGCACAACCGTAAACTAATACTTTGTTGAAGCAACTTTTGGTTTAATTACAGCATTCAGTCTTTTTGAGAACACAATTATTGCCATCAATTAAAGTGACTTCAATTAACCACAAATAAAGTTCAACTCTCTTAGTAGGATTTTCCTGACATTTATTCAGTTGCATCCTACAGCAAAAGCTATGTTTTGAGTGCCTCCAAAATTGATGAAAAGACAAAATAAAAGGCTGCCAAAAGGCCTACAGCAACACTGAAGGAGCTGCAGAAAAGTACTAATTTAAGGGTGTGCACACTTATGCAGCCAGCCTATTGTTCCTTTTTGATTTTTTACATTTTTTCCCCTAAGAGATTTATTTTTTTTAGTTAAATTGTACAGGTTATTAAAGGTCACATTAAAGGTCGGAAATGTTTTGAAATGATTTATCGTGGTCTCATTTTGTACATGACAAAAAACCTGCCATTTTAACGGGGCGTGTACAGTTATTATATCCACTGCAGTAGTATTAGTAGTAGTACCTTATTGATCCCAATGGAAATTCCAAAAGTAACAGCAGCACACACAAAAAGTGACATCACTGTACATATACAAAAGACACAAGACATGATACTGTACAAAAGACACATTACAAAACTAAATTGCAATGTGCAAAAATAAAGTGTGCAACATTTAAATACAATACTATTCCCGAGGGCTGGCGATTGAGTGGGGAGACAGACCAGGGGGGGACACTTATTGTAGCATTTGATGGCCCCAGTACATCTGGTATACTTGCAAGTATTGATGATATCTGTGTATCTGAGCATTGCAACCTTTTATGTTGAAATCTCCCCTGACACTGAAAGCATCAGTCATTGTTTTTATTTGTGAATAGACACTGCCGCTAATTTTTTTCCTGCCTTTTCTGCCTCTTGCTCCAGCCTGATGGTGCAGATAAGGCAGACATTACACAGAGGGTAGATGCATTCAGTAAGCTATGTCTGTCCGTTTTAGATTCTGTTGCCCCTTTTTAATGTAAGTAAGGGGCAAAACATACGAGAACCCCTAGGATTGGTGAACATATCCATACGCTGAGGAGACAATACATGGCACCTGAAATAGCTACTAATCTGTGCACGCATCTTGAAAGATCTTTTCATTTTGCACAATTTAGCTGTTAAGATTGCCAGGGCAGTGTATTTCTCGCAACAAAATAATAATACTAAAATACTAATAGGAAATGTGGAAAATTTCCTTTTTTCACTGACAAAGTTAACAAAATTATGACTTCTATAGTGCATCCTCTGCCTTACAGTGAGGTGCAACATGTGGAAAGTGACATGATCTGTCTCAATCAACCCTGTCCTGATTCTGTTTGGCCAGCAGATGTCACTGTTGTGCCCATTTTTTGGTGTTTACGCCAACTATTTCCATCCATCCATTAACTTCCGCTTATCCGAGGTCGGGTCGCGGGGGCAGCAGTTTCAGCAGGGAAACCCAGACTTCCCTCTCCACGGCCACTTCCTCCAGCTCCTCTGGGGGAATCCCAAGGCATTCCCAGGCCAGTCGAGAGACATAGTCCCTCCAGCGTGTCCTGGGTCTTCCCCGGGGCCTCCTCCCAGTGAGACATGCCTGGAACACTTCACCAGGGAGGCGTTCAGGAGGCATCCTAAGCAGATGCCCGAGCCACCTCATCTGGCTCCTCTCAATGTGGAGGAGCAGCAGCTCTACTCTGAGTTTCTCCCAAATGACCGAGCTCCTCACCCTATCTCTAAGGGAGAGCCCAGCCATTCTGCGGAGAAAACTCATTTTGGCCGCTTGCACTCGCGATCTCGCTCTTTTGGTCACTATCCACAGCTCGTGACCTTAGGTGAGGGTAGGAACGTAGATCGACTGGTAAATCGAGAGCTTTGCCTTTTGGCTCAGCTCCTTCTTCACCATGACAGACCGATGCAGCGCCCGCATCACTGCGGACGCCGCACCGATCCGCCTGTCGATCTCCCGCTCCATCCTTCCCTCACTCGTGAACAAGACCCCGGGATACTTAAACTCCTCCACTTGGGGAAGTACCTCCTCCCCGACCCGGAGAGAGCACTCCACCCTTTTCCGGCTGAGGACCATGGTCTTGGATTTGGAGGTGCTGATTTTCATTCCAGCCGCTTCACACTCAGCTGCGAACTGTTCCAGTGAGAGCCGAAGGTCACGGTCTGATGAGGCCAACAGAACCACATCATCTGCAAAAAGCAGAGACCTAATCCTGAGGTCACCAAACCGGACACCCTCAATGCCCTGGCTGCGCCTAGAAATTCTGTCCATAAAGGTTATGAACAGAATCGGTAATAAAGGGCAGCCCTGGCGGAGTCCAACCCTCACCGGGAACGAGTCCGACTTACTGCCGGCAATGCGGACCAAGCTCTGACACCGGGTGTACAGGGACCAAACAGCCCTTATAAGGCAGTCCGGCACCCCATACTCATTATGGCCTGTATAGCACACTGCCCTCCTGTTATTTTCCTTTGTACTGTTGCAGTATGTAAGTGTGCGTGAATGTCATAGGTCTGTGCGCCTATGTGTATGTATACTGTGTATAAGGTACTGGATACCTAAAGTTCCTTCTGAATAATTAAAGTTTGTCTGTCTGTCTGTCTGTCTGTTCCATGTCCCTAGAGCTTGCTTCTGCAGCCGAGGATCGGACTGCCAAGGTCCCCGCCTTCGGCCACTGCCCAAGTCACACTGCACCCGACCCCTATGGCCCCTCCTACAGGTGGTGAGCCCATTGGAGGGGGGACCCATGTGCCTTGTTCGGGCTGTGACTGACCAGGCCCCATGGGTGCAGGCCTGGCCACCTGGCGCTCCCCATCGAGCCCCACCCCCAGGCCTGGCTCCAGGGGGGGGCCCCGGTGACCCGCGTCCGGGCAAGGGAAATCGTGGATCAATGTTTTTACTCATCATTAGGGGTCTTGTGAGCCGCACTTCATCTGGTTCCTCACCCAGGACCTGTTGGCCTTGGGTGACCCTACCAGGGGCATAAAGCCCCGGGCAACTTAGCTGCTGGGATCATTGGAACACGCTAACCCCTCCACCACGATAAGGTGTCGGTTCCAGGAGAGACCAACTATTTCTACTCCATTGTTATATTTTTATTGCTATGGCCACACCTATCTACCAGTATCTAACTGTACACCTTGCTAACAGTATTTATATGTGCTCCTCCGTCACATGTTCCCCAGTCATAGCATTGTCACTTGTCATAAGCCCGAGCTGCCCTGTAATTGCCGTAATAAAGTACCCGTCAGGGGATTTCCTTTACTATGGCTGCCTCTGGAGTTTTTTTTACTTTTCCTGGCTACTTCAGACGTGACAGAAAAGGTCCTATTGAGTTCAGGCTGATTTAAGAACAAAAGTTCATTGAAATATTGTCTCAGCATAAATCACCATCTAGTCCTATAGATGCCATACCCATTAGACTGCTCAAAGATGTCAGTGATGTAGTAACCCCAATTCTTTTATCTATTCTGAATAGTTCTTCGGCCACTGGTGTGGTTCCTAAAGACTTTAAAACCGCTGTGGTACAGCTTTTGCACTGGAAACCAAACCTTGACCAGTTTGATTCAAATACTGTAATTATAGGCATATTTCCCATTTTTGTCCCTATTAATCTAAAGTATTAGAAAAGGTAATTGCAATACAGATATTAATGGTAGTTCAGAACAACACTATTTTTGAGAAATTTTTATCTGGTTTTAGAAAAACACAGTACTGAAATGATGCTCCTCAAGGTTACAAATGGCATTTTACTGAATGATGATGCTGAGAATATCTCTGTGCTAATTCACCTATATTTAAGTGCCGCACTTGACACTATCAGTCATGTCATCCTGATCAGTAGATTGAAAAAGGTGGGTGGGAATATCAGGAATTGCACTGGCCTGGTCTTCTTCATATCTATCTGTTGCAGTTGCTGTTGGCAAGTTCCCTCTCCTTCCATGCTTACATGTGGGGTACCCCACGGCTCCATTTTAGGCCCAACTTTGTTTTCTCTATATATGTTCCCTCTTGGGCAGGTCATCCAGCAATATAACATTATTTTTCACTGTTATTTTGATAATTTACAGCTATACCAGTCTTTGGATGCAAATATTCTGTCAAATTTATAAGTTCTTCTAGCTTATATTAATTATGTGAGAAACTGGATTGTCCTATACCTTTCTTCATCTTAAAACTGATAAAAAAAGAGATTTTAGTCATTGCCCGACAATGGAATACAGTTCATATGAAGCAGGCTTTAGGTTCATTGGCACATCATATTAAACCATGGTACAGGAAACCAGGGGTGCTTTTTCATTCCAGTTTAAATTGTGAACATCATAAAAATAATTGAGGAATATTGCGAAGGTTAGGGTGTCCTCATATTTTGCAGATATTGCACAGACCACTTACAAGATCAAATGTTTGTGAGCATACTACCTTAATTTTGGCTTCACTTCACTGGCTTCCAATTCATTGATCACTTTTAAGGCCTTGAATGATCTAGCTCTGGAGTTTGTATCTAAAATGCTCGTATCCCATTAAACGGCTTTATATGACCAAAACTTACCTGCTATTCCAAAGTCGAAACTATAAACCGAAGCTGATAAAGTATTTTCCATGATGGCTCCAAGACTTTGGAACAGTACCTCAAAGCAATAGTTCAACGGGCTCAGTAACCATTTTTAAGTAACCTTTAAAAACACGCATATCACTCAGCCATTGTAAAAGTATTTGTTAGGGGTCCACACAGCATAGCTGCAGGATCCCTATTGTTTTTCTGCTGATTTTTATTATGCAAACTGTATTTGCATTTTGTTTTGATCACACTCTGTTTTAATAAGTGTTTGTGACACTGCACATGTCTTTGACTTACAGCTGCACATTTAGCACACTTCATAGAAAATTCAGATTCATATATACACATATATATAATGTTACTATATTATATTATAAGCTTGTGTAAATCTTCCACCGTGTGTGCATCTTACAGCTCGGCATCCGACAACCTTGTGTTTCCCATCTGTGCATTTGGTCCGATGCTCGTTGGGTGCCTGTTGTGGTCCTTTTTATATCTGCTATTAAAGAGCGTGTTTTCCCCAGCAAGCAAGTCTTCTTGTCCCTCTCTGCTCCCGCGATGCCTCGGTCTGCTCGATGCTACAATATAATATATATTGTATCTGTATGTTGTATATCTGCAGAATGCTCCTCTTAGTAATCTCCTTCAGTAGTGATTACTTTGCTGCATTGGAGGACCTTTTTTGCTGCTATGGAGGCCTGACTGATGCAGTGTGCTCAGAACAGTCGATGCTGGATGTGCCTCTTTTTTCCCAAAGTGAATGGTATTTCTTGTATTCATTTTCAACTGGTGTGAAAAACTGAGCGCAGAATGACAGAATTAGAATGCAAGGTGGGGCATTTTTTACTGAATTCAAAACGGGCTGTTATAGTATTGGGCAAGGCGATGTGCGATATTAAAATCAACATCACATGTTGACACGAAGATGTGTCTGCCTCTTGAATACCTTTATTTGGCCTTAATTGGAGATGCAGTTATTTGGCTGTTTCTGAGGCTGCTGGCTCTAGTCACATGATCTTTCCCCCAACTCTTATTAGTGTCCTCAACAGAGCTGGTTTTATCTTTCATTCATTCATTCACTTGCACCTTTTAAAGTTCTTGATATTTTCCTGACCAATTGACCTTTATGTCTTTGTGTTGTCAAAGACTGGATTTTTTTTCTTAACTGAAACCTTCTTTTATTCATAGATACCAACTATCATAATAATGTTTATTTTATATAGTGCCTTTCTCAAGAATATAGGAAACGTATACCATGAACTAATATAAGTTCTGCCTAAAAACGGAGATAGAGGATACGTCATGGAGGCTTGAGTGAGTTCCAAAGTTTAGAAGCTAAAACAATGAATGTCCTGTGACCCACAGAAGATAACCTAAAGCAAGGCACCACTGGAAGAGCCAGTACCTGCAGACCTGAGGGAATGGGCAGGTATAGAAGCGAGGAGCTCTGCACTAGGGGGCAGCATGGGGCTCAGTGGGTTAAGCCTCTGTTCCTGTGATTGGAAAGTTGTCAGTTCAAGCCCCGCCCAGCCTGCTCCAGCCAGGGCAGAATAATCACATCTGTGGGCCCTTGAGCAAGGCCCTTAACCTCCAGCTCCATGGGTGTCACTGCAAATGGCTGTCCTTTGCTGGTAAGCTTGCTCTCATGTGTCATGGAGAGTTAGATGAGATAGGCAAATGGACAATTTCCCCACAGGGATCAACAAAGCACCACCATTTCATTTCAATATGCTGCAGAGGAAGACACAGAGAGGAACAGAGAGTGATGTTTCTCAACGTGACATATCTCAAGTACTTCAGCACATACCTTAGTTTGTGGTTCTGGGTTTAATCTCTCTGTTTTATCTCTGGGTGTTGACCATAGTTTCCTTCGTGCCATCAGCAGCACTGTGGTTTTTTTGTTCACAGATGTCATGGGTGTGCTCAGCAAGTGTCTTGCCTTCATGTTTGTGGTTACAGCTGGCTGATATTGTGAGGCTGCGGAGCTGTAGAACCGGAATTTTATTGTGGTTATCTTATGTTTTTATCTTTCAGAACTGTATCCTGGTTGATGTCTCCTGGTTCCTGTTCCAATTTCCCTGCCCTGTTTTCCACCTCTACTCTTACACCTCCTCCCGAAGCCCATTCAGTCAGCAGAACCCAATCCCCCTGTTCCGCTGTGTCAAGCAGTGCACAGTCCAGGACTCTCTGGGATCACTCAGCAGAAAATCTGTCATTGTTTGGGGCACCCTGCTTTGGATTTTGTTGAAGTTAATAAGGATGTTTTTGTATTTTTGTTAAGACTTTATTTATCACTGCACACGAATTATACAAACAGAACATGTGGGCAGTAAACAGAGCGTACCATTCTGGAAAGAAAATCCATATGCCCTATACGGCCCATGAACACAGCACAAAATCCTGAAAAATTACTAATAACCTAAACGAGACAACAAATGAATAAGAAAACAAATGTATTAAATAAAAAATAAATGAATAAAAAAATAAAATACATAGAACATACGTACTGTATGATGTAAACATTTGCCTTACAGCAGCCATGCCAGTTGTCATGTCCTGCATTCCTGTCCGCTCGTTATCTCCCTAGTATTATTAACGAGCCACACCAGTTGATCGTTTGTCTTATCTCTCGTTCTGAGTCACACCAGATGCCTCTCATTTGCCCCTCATCAGTGATGTATAAGAGCGCCTCCCAGTCCCGTGCTCCCCAGTCTGGTCATTGATGTTGCTACATGCTTGTGCGCATAAGTATGTCCTGTGCCTCGTGTTCCTGCCTAACCCTCATCTTTTGATCCCTCATGGACCATTTAATTTGCCCTGTCCATATTGTGATTTCCTTTAATAAAGCCCCTTTGATTACCCCCGAAACCTGCCTTCGCCTCTGTCCTCAAACAACTACCAGGAATGTTGAGTGAACAACTATAAATGAAAACACGGGTCAAATAAAACAAGATTTCTTTGTAACACGGAAAGAGCATGTAATATGTCTGACATCCTAACTGATTGTATCGTGATGGCATAGTTAAATTCTAGGCTGTCCTTTAACTGTAAATGCATTAGTTAACTGTTTCATCACATGAAACAGAGCAGTATTTAATGTCTCTTGTAGAAAGAATGCGTCGATTTTCACTACTGTTATAACTTGTAGAGGAGGTTACTGTGATGAATCAAAGGTATGACATTTTCTTGCTAATATTGGTACTCAAATGGTGAACATACTGCAAATTAATTTGCTAGCAAAGAAAACTGAGTGTATTTGTAGTAAATGTTAAATGAGTAACTTGCAGAACTCACAAAAACCCGTCTTTGCATGTTGCTGCTAATCTGCGCTTTCTGAAGTGGTCCTCGTTAGCGGAGCTGGATGAGCCTGCTACTCAAGGTGCTCCAATTGTTAAGCAGCATGGAGAGCAGTTTATTGATTATTCTCCTCTTCACCACTGACTCAAAGGGGTCTAAGGTGGAGCCAAGAACGGAGCTGGCCTTTCTAATTAGTTTATTATTATCATCGCTTTCTGTCTTTTGCTATATGGTGCTGCTCCCCCAGCAAACCACCACAGAGAAAACTGTACTTGCTAAGACAAACTGATAAAGGATTTCCAACTTGTTGCACACACAGGTCTGTGATGGGTTGGCACCCCATCCTGGGTTGTTCCCTGCCTTGTGTGTAGCCTCCGCGATTGGTTCCGGACCTCCATGACCCTGAATAGGATAAGCGATTTCAGAAAGTGGATGGATGGATAGATGGATGGATGTATGTTGCACACATCAAAAGATCTGAGCTTCCACAATTAATAGAGGGGTTTTTCAGCTGTCTTCTAACCTGGCTAGTTGTCAGGTGATAAGTAATGAGTTTGTGTTGAGGGGAGGTGACTGTGGGGGTGTGGAGGGAGTGAGGTCCGGACAGGTGGAGGTGGAGGGAGCCATTGTACTGACCCTGAGAAAAACACATTTTATTCATTTGCCTTTTCCAGACTGCCCTCATTTTCTGACTTTTCTTGACTGTCATTTTCCCTTTGACTCTGTAGCCAGTTATCTGCTTCATGGCAGTCCATACATCTCTCGCTCTGTCCTGTCCAAGTTTATTTTCCAGCTTCCTCTTGTAGGCTTTCTTGTTCTTCCTCAGCTTCACTTTCGGACACTTATCAGGTTTCTGTTCCTCGCCTTGGAGGTCCCCTTCTTCCTGTTCCGCAGTTCTTTCAGATTGCTGGTGATCCAGGCCTTGTTGTTTGGGAAGCAGCTGTTCCCACAGAGCGTGATGTAGTCTAAGATACATTCCGTCATGCTGCTGATGTCTTCACCATGTGGCGCACTCAGTTCCTCCCAATTTGTAATCTCAAAACAGTCCTTCTAAGTGTCAATTGCCTCAAGTAACCATTTCTCTCTTAGTCATTGGTTGACGTGAGACAATAGGCAAACAAGTTGAGGTTAGTGGCACCAGATTGTGATCAGATCTTAGAGAGGAAAGCCAGTGGCACTGTATGCATTCTAAACTTGTATAGTCAGATAGTGTTTACAAAAAAGACTCAAGGGAGTAAATGAGTATTAAAATAAAGAGCCAATTACAGTGGTGCCTGCGATTCATAAACACAATCTATTCCAGGAAAGTGGTCATGAACCAATTTGTACGTGAACCAAGGCAATTTTCCCCATAAGAAAGCATTGAAATTCGATTAATTTGTTCACAAGCCTAGCAAATACAGTGGTGCCTCAGTTCTCCAACGCATTAGAACTTGAATTTCTTAAAAGTCGAACCAACCAGTTCGGAAAAAAATTACTTAGTACTCGATATGAATCTCAGAAGTCAAACCGTGAACGCCGACCTAAGATAACTTGTATGCGCGGGGAAATGAGTCACGCAGCATGTCTATCTGTGGAAACAAAGGGTAACGCTTCAGTTTCTGCATCGCATTCGCTGTGATAACATCATCCATGTTTACACAAGCTGAATACGTATATTTAGACAGTAAAAATACATTTAGACAATGATAGACAGTAACAGTAATTATTATTATATAATAAAATACATTTTAAAATAAAGGTTTCTTATTAATTATTTTGATATTAATAATAAACCATTAATACATTTAATTATAATAATATTGTTATGCCGAGCGGGGACGGAATGGAGACAAAGGCGCAAACGTCAGGGTATCGGGGAATACGGGGTTTAATTACAGGTAAGGCAGGCAAAACGCAGACGGACAATACAATGACCGGACTGGGAAAACAAACTGAAACGCGGATGAAATACAGAGGACTCATGACAACAACTAGAAACAGCTGATCACACGGGGATTCCACACGGGGTTAACTAGGGGGCGTGGCACACGGAAGGAGCGGACGATCGGGGCAGGACACATTGGTTTTTTTTTTACTTTACACATTGGATGCATTTATTTTCTTGCTTTACAAATTATTGTTTTGATATATGTGCTTAGATGTGTTTAGTACAGTATATGCTCTTCTTGTTTTATCCGCTTCATTTTGTGTTTAAATGCTAAAAAAAACATATTTGTGTGTAATTTTTTGTGGCCGGGAACCAATTAATTGTTTTTTTATGGGAAAAAATTCGATCAGAACCCGAACTTTTTAGGATTCAATCCGGAGTTCTGAACGTGCTTGGCAGGGAAATCATGCTCTTTATTAACAGTCCTTAAACCTTGTAATGTTATTGTTGTTAATGTTAATGGCTGCATTTCCCTATTGTGGCGCGTGTGTTTGCCCGTGTCTTGTGTGTACCCGGTCCGATCCTCATGTGTATTTAGCGTATGTAAATCTTCTACCATGTGTGCATGTTCGACATCTGACAACCTTGTTTTTCCCATCTATTTGGGTTTGGTGCTCGTTGGATGCCTGTTGTGGTAATTCTATTTACAACTGCATGCAGAGCATGCTGGGACATGCACCAGGCCGGTGCTACACTAGTATAAAAAAAGGAGTCTGGTGGAGGACTCTGTTCGTCAACCAAATTTTGTACGAAAGATCAGAGGACCTGGCTGGCCTCAGGAGGACCTCAACATGACGCAGGCAGTCCATAGACACACATGCCGTGAGTGGACGGGCGTTGTCTTGTTGAAAGACTGTACCAGGGTGCTGTCTCAGGAGGGGTAAGACATACGGATGCAGGATGTCACTGATGTAGCACTGTGCCGTCAGGGTTCCCCGCATCACTACCGGAGATTACCTGAAGTCATACCCTGCACCTCCCCCGCACTATGATGCTGGGGAGTAACACAAGTGTGTCTCTCCACAACATTGACAGGATTGGTCCTCTCCCCTTGGCCCTGCCATATGTGAACACGCCGAACCGAGATTCATCACTGAACATGGTACCACTAGTCGTCATCAGTCCATGCTTCCTGGTTAGGGCATCACTTCAAATACCTGGTATTAATGGCAGCCCACGCATGGGATGGTGAACCCGTATTCCGTTTTTGGTCGAGACACGATGCAGGATGTCCGGATGGCAGGTGCAGATGTCAGGAGGCTCTGTAATACTTGCTGCACAATACAACAATCCTACGAGGCATCCTCTGTGTCTGGTGACTAGACTTGCCAGCTCCTTGCAAATCAAATCATTTACATGCCTATCGCTGGTCTGTACCTGTGCCATATTACATTCAAATCAAACCATTACTTCTGGGTGCTTAACTTTTTTTGTCACTGAGTATACATACACTACTGTTCAAAAATGTGGGCTCACATAGAAATGTCCTTGCTTTTGAAAAAAAGCAAGTTTTTTGTCCATTAAAATAACATCAGATTCATCAGAAATACTGTATAGACATTGTTAATATTGTAAATCACTATCATAGCTGGAAAAGGCAGTTTTTTAATGGAATATCTACATAGGTGTACAGAGACCCATTTCTCAGCAACATTTAGTCCTGTGTTCTACTGGAATGTTGTGTTTGCTAATGCAAGTTTATCATTTTAAAAGGTTAATCGATCATTAGAAAACCCTTTTGCAATTATGTTAGCACGGATGGAAATTGTTGTGCGGATTAAAAAAGCAGTAGAACTGGACTTCTTTGGACTAGTTGAATAGCTGGAGTATCAGCAATTGTGGGTTCAATTACAAGCTCAAAATGGTCAGAAACAAAGAACTTGCCTCTGAAACTCATCAGTCTATTCTCGTTCTGAGAAATGAAGGCTATTCCATGCGAGAAACTGTCAGGAAACGGACTCATAAAATCTCATAAAATACTGTGTATTACTCCCTTCACAGAGCAGTGCAGGGGATAAATATATTAGAAGGTGTAGTTTGAGAAACAGATGCCTCATAGGTCTTCAACTAGCAGTTTCATTAAATAGTATTGACAAAAGACCAGTCTTAACATCAACAGTGAAAAGGCAACTCCAGGATGCTGGCCTTTAAAGCAGAATTGCAAAGAAAAAGCCCATCCATCCATCCATCCATCCATCCATCCATCCATTCATCCATCCATCTTCCATTGCTTATCTGGGTCGGGTCACAGGGGCAGCAGTCTTAGCAGGGATACCCAGAACTCCCTCTCACCAGCCACCTCCTCCAGCACCACTGGGGGAGTACCAAGGCATTTGCAGGCCAGCCAAGAGACATAATCTCTCCATCATGTCCTGGGTCTGCCCTGGGGTCTCCTTCTGGTTGGACATGCCTGAAATACCTCCCTAGGGAGCTGTCCATGAGGCATCCTAAATAGATGCCCGAACTACCTGAATTTCGATGCGGAGGGGTTGCAGTTCTATTCTGAGCCCCTCAAAAATGTCTGAGCTGAGCTCCTCAGCCCGTCTCTAAGGTTGAGCCCAGTCACCCTACGGAGGAAGCTCATTTTGGCCACTTGTATCCGCAATCTCATTTTTTTGGTCACTACCCAGTGCTCATGACCATAGGTGAGGGTAGGAATGTATAATGACTGGTAAATTGAGCTTTGCCTTCTGGGTCAGCTCCCTCTTAAGCAAGACAGAATAGTACAGCATCCATATTATTGCCAACGCTGCACTGATCCATCTGTTGATCTTCTGTTTCCTTTTCCCCTCAATTGTGAACAAGACCCCAAGATACTTGTTTCCTCTGCTCGAGGCAGTAACACATCCCCCACCAGGAGAGGGCAATCTACCCTTTTCCAGTTGAGAATCATGGTCTCAAACTTGGATGTCCTGCTCCACACTCAGCAGCAAACCGCCCCAGTGCTGGCTGCAGGTCACAGCCTAATGATGCCAACAAGACAACATCACTGCAAAAAGCAAAGACGCAATCCTGAGACCCCCGAAATGGACCCCCTCCACCCCTTGGCTACGCCTAGAAATTCTATCCATAAGAGATGTGAATAGAATCAATGACAAAGAACAACCCTGACAACACCCACTGGGAATGAACCTGACTTACTGCTGGCAATGCAAACTAAACTCTGTTTATGCAGAGATCTGATGGCCTGCAACAATAGACCCCATACCTCATACACCTGGAGTATCCCCTAGAGGACCACCCAAAGCACAAGGTTGTATGCCTTTTCCAAGTCCACAAAACACATGTGGACTGTTTGGGCAAGCTCCCATGAACCCTCCAGTATCTTTGTGAGGGTAAAGAGATGGTCCAGTGTTCCGCAACCAGGACGGAATCCGCACTTTTCCTCCTGGATCCAAGGTTCGACTAATCAACAAACTAATCCTTGGCATTGACATTCCCAGGGGGGCTGAGGAGTGTGATCTCCCTAAAGTTGAAACACATCCTCCAGTCCCTCCTCTTAAAGATTTGGACCATCACCCCAGTTTGTCAATCCAAAGGCACTGTCCCAAACATCTATGCAATGTTGAAAAGGTGTGTCAGCCAAGACAGACGAACAACATAAAGAGCTTTCAAGAACACAGAGCGAATCTCATCCAGCCCCGGAGCCCTACCAGCAAATAGTTGTTTCATTACTTCAGCGGTCTCAGCCCCAGAGATGGCCAAGTTCTCCTCTAAGTCTTTCAGATCTACTTCCTCCAAGTTCCTCAAATATTCCTTCCACCGCCTGACTATATCCCAAGTTGAGGTCAACAGCTCTCCACATCTGCTATAAATTGCATTGGTGAAGCTCTGCTTCCCCCTCCTGAGTCACCTGACAGCCTGCCAGAACCTTTTTGAGGCCGACTGAAAGTCCATCTCCATAGCCTCATCAAATTCCTCCCACAACCACTTTTAATTACAGATGGGTGCAGGCAGGCAGACAGGACAGACATACATCTAACATCAACAATCATAATCAACGAACCACTGGGGAACTGAACTGAGGAAGGGACTTAAATACTGAAACTAAACTGGGTAACCAGACTAACACAGGGCAGGTGAGTCTAATTAACAAAGACTGGGAAAACAGGCCAAAGATGGAACTAATAATTAAAGCAAGGGATTGGGAAGAGAAAACTAAGACACTGACAGAAAAACACGTGGAAAATAAAAACTGATCAAACAAAACTAAGGCTCAAAACAAGAAACCATAAACTGAATACAAAATCACAGGACTAAACTGATATAAAAGAAACTGTAGGAACAAAATACAAAAACAGAGGAAGTGGGATTTGAACACAAGACAGAGGGGTTCACAGACAACATTCATAGAACATTCAAAAGCAGCATATACAGTAAGTATGCCTTAACATTGTAACATACCTTAACAGCATTAATATACATTAACAACAGCCAGCCCATCACAGGGCATGGGGAGGGGGGGTGCACGTCCTGGATGGGATGCCAGCTCATCCCAGGGCACAGAATGCCAGTCTGTTAGCGGTCTTACACACGCTCACATTAGTAAGGGGAATTGAGATACGCTAACTAGCCTAACTACATGGAGGGTTCAGTGGAAATGCAAATGACATGCGGAGAACATGCAGATTCCACACACACAGAACAGAGGTGGGATTAAAACTCCCGACTCTGGAGGTGTGAGGCCACCAGACCCCCACTCTCCTCAGAAAGGCCTGCGTTACCATAGCTCCCCCCAAATCTCAAAACAATATTCATGACCCTTATTTAATCATGGCTGGTTTCTCCTATATATGCATTATTATAAGGATATGTCAAGTCAATGTCCATCCATCCATTCTCAGTACCTATTCAGGGTTGCAGGGAGTCTACAGCCTATGGACACAAAGCAGGAAACAACCCAAGATGGGGCACCAACACACCTACAGGCAATTTGGTAACTCCAATTAGCCTCAGCATGTTTTTGGACTGTGGGGGGAAAGCAGAATACCTGGAGCAAACCCCAGGATGACACAGGGAGAACATGCCACCTCCACACACATCGAGCTATATGGTGGACACTCAGGTCCCAGATGTGTGAGGTATTAATAATAACCACTGCACCACCTAACCCCAGTCTGATTACACTATATAATTATTAGTTTATATTTGTGGTGAGAGAAGTTCACTAGCCACAACTACTAATTAACAGAATTTGATCCTTAAAATCCCGGATCACTGGAGTTGTATATTCTCACCTTCCCAAGATATTTTATTTTTTTTTCCATTAAGTTAACTTATATTCATTGTTTATCATTTCAGTAGGGTCATCTCAACCAGAAGAGTGTTTTATTTTCAAAACGTTACATGGTTTTATCGTTTCATATATTTGAAGTAATATAGCCTACTTCAAAACATGTCATATACAGTACGAGGAGAATTGTCAGACTTTTATTTTGAAATTTCATCTGAGTTGACGACAGGAGGGAGGACTTTTTTCTTGCTTTGTAACTCACGTTTATTAACACTTACGCACTTCTCTGAAATCCGGTTTATACCTTTGTAGACGTGATTTCCTCAAGTTAAATATTTTAAATATGTTTTTGTCTTTATTTTAATTAAGCAGATATCTAAATCAGTTTTTTAAAAACAAATACAATTCTATAAATATGATTCTCTGTTCGATCAAAACGTCTTTCATTGCTTCCGTATTTATGCTTCTTATGTTGACTGGAAAGAATACCTCACATGGTAAGTAAATCTATTTTGTGGTTTTAGATTGGTGTCTATAGGGTACGGAATTAAACATTAAAACTTTTGTTAATCTTGCCGTGATATTTTTATTATTCTGTACAGTTTCTAGAAACACTGTGATTCAAGTATGTTATTGAATGTTATTTATTGTGGCTATACAAATCTTTTCATTTATAAAAATAAGTTCATTATATTTTGATCTCGTAAGCAACAATATGCTCTTATGATTTCTGTAAGAACGACCTTTTTGTTATCATTTATAAGATTTGTAATTTTATTTCATATGAATGTTTAAAATTTTAGAGCATTTTAGATACATTCTAAAGTTTTCGAATGTAAAATCCGTCAGAATTCTTCTGTTCACAACTTTTATTCGATTAACATGAAACTAACGCGTTTCCCCGGGCCATATAATCTAATGTCCAAAGGTTTATACGCCAAGTCATAAAAGCGCATGCCGATAAAACATGTCCATAAAAGAGTGATTAAAGTTGCTCATTTCAATTGGCTGACTTCAATACGTTGTTAGATTATATGTATGTACATAAGATGTTTTACATTCATACATTATTTAATATATAATTGAGAGATTATATACACACACATTTAATTGAGGAAAGTTAATATTTTTCTCATAGTATACTATATATAAATATTTCTGCTTAATAGGTACGGAAGTTGTACTGAATGAAAACAGAAACGAGTTTTACTTGAACTGGGAAATTTCAGAAAGGGCAGCTTTTGGCTGTGAATCACTGTACACAGGAATTCACTTACTCAACATTTCCTCGACAGACGTACTATAGTTAACTGGAACCTATTCATTTAATTTTGCAGTCACTTTCCTACGACGGAGTTTTAGGGCCACTATTAATAAAAATAAAAATATAAAACCTCGAGAATAAAGAACTTTCAAGATTAAAGTTGTAATTTGCCAGAATACATTCATATAATGAAGTGACGATAAAGTCAAAGTTACGAGAAAAAGGTCATACCTTTTAAGAATAAAGTAGTAATTTGCTAAAATAAAGTCATAATAATTCGAGAATAAAGTCATAAAGTTGCGAGAAAAAAACCTGCAATGTTTCAAGAATAAAGTCATTCAAAACTATGCGAAAAGGTTCAGAATCGTGTAAGGACTTTGCGTGACAAAATGAGGGGGTCTCAAACCGCTCAATATTCGATATTCAGTTTTCTGGCTTTAATAACTTTTGGGGCGTTTTTAATGACAGAATTGTGATGTCCAGTACACAGACACACCGATTATTTTTGCGCTTCAAACAATTTCGTGATTTGTGCCAAATCGTACGTGTTAATAGCTAATATCCTTTCAGCAGTAATAACATGGTGGCAGGCATGTCCTATGGAGTGTGCAAGTACTCCATTTTATACACGTTGATAGTTGTCAGCTGTCAGGTTTTTCCAGTGCTCAGAAGAATCTGCCCTGAACTACAGCCGTAAGTTCTTAGAGTTCCTTCTCCCTCTGTCATGCACTTGTTCACAATTCTGTCATTAAAAACGCCCCGCCTGACTTTTTTCTCGCAACTTTATGACTTCATTCTCGAATTATTATGACTTTATTTTAGCAAATTACGACTTTATTCTCAAAAGGTATGCCTTTTTTCTCGTAACTTTTACTTTATTTTCACTTTATTCTCTAATTATTATGCCTTTATTCTGGCAAATTTAATCTTTAATATTGAAAGTTATGATTTTATTCTTGAGGTTTTATATTAAAATTTTTATTAATAGTGGCCCTAAAACTCCTCCCAAGAGCTGTATTTGGCTATCAGACTACCATGCAGTATTGAGGTTTGCTTACTCTTTCACTGAGGATTACAATGGCTAAGCCGCATGATGTAAACAGTGTAAGTGTGTCTTGATTGTCTGTGTCACACATGGTCGTTTCAGCATCTAACAGCCACCCCTGCTGGGATTTTGACACACTACAGTGTCTAGAGACTACAGATGGTAGTCTGATAAACAAAAAAACATACTGTGGCAGTTCTGTTACAGAGATAGACATCGGAGGAGAACGTCAGACTCCTTCAGTACAGCGGTGTGTGGAGGGAAATCTTAAAACTTGTTAACCCTTGAAGTAGACCTAGTTTTGAAAACAAAAGGAAGCCCTACCTGGTACAATTTTGTGGTACAAATGCTGACATTTTGTCAATTTACAAAATGCATCTGCAGCCTCTTTTCGGACCTCAGCCCTTCACAGACCCCATGATGAAAATCCCTAATGACTTTAGTAAACAGGCCTGAACTAGATATCACAAAATGACTTTGAATTCTCTTTAAATTCTCTATAAATGTTCCATAAATTATTTCTTTATAAGTGATACCCTTATGTACTGTATAAGCTCTGTGTCAAATCTTTTCAGTTGTGAAGGAAAATGTTTGGAAACATCAACCTAAAGCTGCATCAGAATGACAGGAATTTTGTTTCTTGTGGACAGTATCATATATGTTGTGGGTTGAGAGTCTCTCCCAATGTTAGTGTCACTTGATTCATCACATGATTCAACACTGAAGTGATTCTTATTTCTGGGGTTTAAGCTGCTGGTTGTGAAGCTGGTAGTAAAAAGCACGAGTTAATTACCTTATCAAATTTTTTAAACAAATAAGCTTTTTAGATAAAACACTTTGTTAAACAAATTCGCTTAGTAAAAATTGGCGTTTTATGTAACTGAATTGTCTTTTTCACAAGTACTTTTTGTGGCACCCCTAAATGTATCGGACTACGCCACCCCTTGCAATTCACTGACTAAAAAAGTGCCAGAGCAAGGGGACCAACGCTTAAATAAATACAGACACAGGTTTTACAAAAATATAAAAATACAATCTTTAATAAACACTCATGTAGCTGGATTGGGCACCAGTTAAGTAGGTCACTACCTTAATAGTGGGGAAAAGACAGTAAGCAAATACAAAATCACTAAGACATTGGGGCAGAGGCCTATTGAACCCAGGGAGGGTGGACACCCTGGAGGGAGGCTGGGAATTCTATGCCACACGTACGTGACTGTGCAAACACACTTATCCTAGTGTACACTTCAATCCAACACCCTGCCACCCTCACCATACTCAGGTACCTTAAGTGGTAAGGACAACAGAACCTCACACTATGTGGCACTGCAAAAGACTAGAGAACCCAGCTTTCCAGTGTGATCTCCCTTAAACGCATTAAGCTACCCTGTACAACCAACGCCCAGGTTAATTAAAGATACAGGAAGAGGGCTGAGAAGCTGACAAGGATAAAAGAAAAATATACAAATAAAAATAAACCCACTCTAGCCTGTGGCATACAGAGCAATTTCACATAGTGTCCATTACACTTACGCTATAGCGCACAGGCTAGAGGAAAACAAAATACATATAAATAAGCTATGAGCAGCACCACATTCACACTGTAGAGAACAGCAACTAGCAATGCAGCACAGCCATATAAACCTGAAAGCAGAGACGGCCCAAATGCTGCTACACCACAAACTGCATCAGATACCCTGCTGCCGCGAGGACCCCATGTACCTTCGTGTTCCTAACTACGTGATATATAGGTGGCCCAATCAATGCCCGTCCTAATCCCCAATTAACAACACCGGCAGAGCAGGACTGCATAACTGCGCCCAAGCAAAAGAGTGAGGGAACCACAGGACAGGAAAATGGCTGTCACTACCAGCCCCCAATCCAAACATGACCCACAGGCTACATTTTTTTCCCCCAAAAGTTGGCCATATGATTGTGTTAGGGATGTGCATCTCCATCTCTGAAGTGATGCGAGTCACATCTCGATGCATTGCCAATGATACGATACATTAAATATACATACGAAGCAACTACTATTGTGATAAGATACGATTCACCCCTATTGCGATGCAGTGCAATTTGCCATCATAGGATATGATGCATTGCTGGACACGCCTCCAACTCGCACGAGACTTGGCGGACAGGCTTGCTGAGAATTGGCCACTGACAGCAGTGGAGAACTAGGAAAGAGGGTGCAGAGTCAGTTTGTGAGTTGGGGAGATGGTGATTTGATCAGAGTGGATGCACCCTAAGGAAACTGTCCCACTGATGTTTGGTGTTAGAAACATCTTTGTGATGCTGTTATGTTGTACTTCTGGTCCTTGATTAATTTCATTAGGTTCTTACTTTGTTAAAAGTTGCTGTGCAGCTCCTGCTCCAATAACGGTTATATTTGTACCTGCTCCTTTATTGGAAGCTCAGCCTCCCTGTACTTGTGCCTAGTTGACTCCTTGACCAATGTGCTATTTGCCTCACTTGTACATTGCTTTGGACAAAAGCCTCTGCTAAATACGTAAAATGTTTATCTCATGGAGGGGATCAAGTAACAGGTCAAGGTTTTATACATATATGTTTTTCATAGAAAACTGACCTGTTTCTCCAGTCATTGTTTTTTAATAACTGAATGTAGTTTTAAAAATGCAGTTCATGAGATGAACTTTGTCCTTGAGAAAAGAAACTTAGAGTTATGGAAAAGTTAAATTTGACCATACAATGACAGTACTCTGTCTGAGCTGTCCAATGAACTATAGTTGGGTCAAGTAGCTGTAATAGTTAAAAAAATACAGCTCATAAAAATAACACTTTGAATTGTCATATTTTTAGCTGGCTAGGTAGCTGAATGTCAGCCCTGGGAGGAGTCCGTTTGTTCTTAAGGAAAGTTTGAAAAGTTGCTCAGTCATTACCACTTGGTAGACTTGATTCCTTGGCTTACTTGGTAGTCATCCCTGGCGTATTTTTTTCGGTCATTGTTACTGAAGACCTCATACTGAATATGTCATAAGCTGCTGAGCACAGTGGTGAACCCGCCTTTATCTTTTGTCCTATCTATAGGCTGTTTCATTGTAGCACAAAGGTTTTTCGTGTAATCAGAAGGGCGAGGCGACTGAGACTGAGGCATGTGAGCAGATCGATGAGAAGATAGAGGAGCTGCTGGCTAGACTTTCTTGTGAACCAGGCACGTCGCCTCATTCTGAGCTTTTCTCATGTTTTGTTCTAGACGTGAGGCGATCTCTGCCACGCAAGTGTCTCTCATCCTGCCACATCAGCAGTACTGGTCCTGGCTTGGGTGACTACTAGCAGGAGAACTAAAGCTCAAACAGCAGGACACCCATGGACAGCTGTTGGGGGGGATGTATATGTGGGTGCGGGTGTTTCACGACAGGGGCTGAGGGAGAGTGTTGCTAGTTGTTGATGGGGAGGCAGGGAGGGGAAAAGAAGGATAGGGAACTCACAGGCGGACACCCAGCAGCAGTACGGACAGAGGGCTGGAAAACCAGACTGTCCGGACGAAATCCAGACAAGTGGTTGATCAAGTTCTAGCCGATGTGGCGCCCTAGGCGAACATCATTGCCAGCGTGCCTAGGCATCTGCTTAGCAGTTTTCATCACTTTAACGTGCTTGGCAGTTTTGAGCACTTTAACGCACTTGGCAGTTTTGGGCACTTTAACGTGCTTGGCAGTTTTGAGCAGAACCATTGAAGGTTGCAGCTCCCCAGTGACCAGGGAGAGATGGTCACTGGTATGATATGCCTGATATGCATCATTGTGCAGTAGCTGTGCTAGAGGCATTTCATGGACGGATTTTATTTGGGGATGTCAGTCCTAAGGTTAGTTCAGGATGGTCCTACTTACAGTAGCTTCTATAATCCTGTCAGCTAACAATTGCTCAGCCACATGAGTGTTAGTTTGAGGGGGATATACTCTGACCCCAGTAAGTATTATGGATTTATTTGCCTTGTGCCTGATGAACTCGGCACAGCATAATTCGTTTGGGAAATGGACTGGGAGAGTTCAATAAGTCAAGCAAGTCATTCCCATTGTTTTTTGTTTACATTCGACAACGATGACAAACAAAGACAAGAGTTGTCTTAGCATTTGTATGAAGGCTGTTGTGGTACTGGTATTTGATTTTTGTTTTGTACTTTTTGCATGCTCTTTGTATGTTCACAACACACAATGCCTAATGCCGTGGCTATCACTAAACTGTATTATTCATTTGCACCAGCTACTTCGAGCAATAATTTCAGCACATGAAACCCTGACATTAATTAGCCCTTTTTCTTTATATTTACATTGAAATTGTCAAAAATGCACTTAAGTGAAATGTGTGCAGCCGTGTGTGTGTGTGTGTGTGTGTGTGCGCGCGCCCTATAATGCATTAGATTCCTGACCAACATGTCTCTTGCCTTGTTCCGCATGCATCCTGAAACAGACTCCAGGCTACCCTCTAATGGCCATGCATTCGAAGATGGGTGGACTTCCATACTTGTTCCCTTGGAATCTCCTATCAATCACCTAGTTTTTCCTGAGTTGATGAGTTCAGTGGAAAAATCAAGGATTAAAATAATCTGGGGTTTTGTCAGGATCAGTCCCTTCCTTGTGCTGTAATTTTTGTCATTTCCCAATTTTGCTAGCAGGTCATTCTGTTCTTTCTTCAGTGTTTCCCTAGGCTGAGCATCTTAATTTTTATTGCTTTCCCCTGCTCCATGGGCTGCCTCGTGGCTGTGTGTCTAGTATTAAGCCAGCCTTGAACCCACAACCAGCAGGTTTAGCCTGAGCTGCACACTCAGCCCACTGAAGTACTGTATGTGGTGGTTAGGGACACAAGAGAAACACACAAGGCTTTGACAAGGAGTGACAAGACAAGACAAGTGTTAATGTAACCCAGTATTGGTCCTGGGGGATTTCTTCATATGTGCATTAAAACATCCAAGATCAGAGGATTCCTCCGGGATTGTCTAATCGTGGATATGGTTATCCGGCTATTTTGGTTCTTCAAAGCCATTAGAGAATCAGATTAGCCAAGATGGATTAAATGTGTGCTCCCAAGGACACTGACTAGGCTACACACATTATGTCGACACAGGAAACCATTATCAGTAAGTGTATGATTGGCTGCCGAAAATGACGAAAGCAAGAGCGTAGTCCTTCACCCTCAGCAGAGCGGGAGCTGTTGTTGGAGGAATACGGGGAATCTAAGGAAATGATACGCAGGTGAAGGACATGCATTCTTTTTGTCCACATCCAAAAATCCTTTAATAAATAAAACGAAACCTCTTTTTTCAAAACTTTCAAACATCATAGGCCTAGTTTCCATGTTTTCATCACACAAGTCCAAAAATGTCAGTTGGTACACCTGTCAGAATAAATGACCAGAGTAAGAAAAATACAAAAAAATTGGTGTTTAAGTAAGTTAAAAAAAAAATCAAATTTCATTTCTAATTCCATGTTTGAAACATTTTGCACAGTTTCCATGTTAACTGGTGCAACCCATGAAAAACCATCAAAATACAATGGAAACTGTTTATAATGATCATGGTTATAATGATCAACCACTTATATAGTCACAAATCTAGGGACAGAATTAATCCTGTACAAATACTGTTTAAATAATTTGGTTATAGCAATCAAGCAGTCTGCTTGCAGTATTAATTTTGTTTTTTTTTATTTATTAATGACAACATATGGAAAAAAGTAAAATGATAGTATTTCATTTTTTAACTTTACTTTGATAAGTTACCCCAAGGCAAAGTAAGGCTATCTGTTGCTGGCTAGCTACTTGGGCACTGAAAGCATGACGGGAAAAAGTTATTTTCTCTCAATGACAAATATAGACTTATGAAAGCTTATGATAAACCGCAAAAAACACAAGCCACCAAGATGCAGCAGCGAAACTACAATAAGCTATATTTTATGTACCGTACTATACTGATTATAGCATTTTTGAATTATACACAGTTCAGTACTGTAATTTGAAAAGCGTTTGAGCACATGTCCATGCAAATGTCTGTTTAATTTGAAATGAACTTGAAAGGGCAGGTGGTGCAACCACAATCATTATTACTACTAATCCAGCAATTTTCTGAAACCACTTACCCTATTCAGGGTCACAGGAGGTTTAGAGCCTATCCCAGAGGCTACAGGCACAAGGTGGGGAACAACGCAGGATGGGACACCAACCCATTGCAGGGCACACTGACACGCCAGTCACTCACACATGCACACCTACTGTATGAGCAATTTGGTAATTCCAGTTAGTCTCAGCATGTTTTTGGACTGTGGGGGGAAACTGGAGTACCCAGAGGAGACCCCATGATGACACAGGGAGAACATGCAAACTCCACACACGGAACCCTAGAGGAGACTTGAACCCTGGTCCCAGTCCACTGCACCACTGTGCCACCCCTTTCTACTAATCATAAATGCAAAAAACACATAGGAATTAACAATGTCTGATGAGACACTGAAATGGTTATGTTATGATGGTTTTCATTTTGAAATAATTCATTTGTACTTTTTTATTTCATCCAAGGATGATTGTTTTGTTTATGGACTTTAGTGCTTGCCTTATACTGTATTTTTTTCATATTTATTCTTATGAATGTACTCCTAGTAAAAAATAGTTTGTATTTATACTGTAACATCATACAATAAAGTTATATTTTAAAAAAAACACACACACTCATCTTAATCTGATCACACCGAATATGAATATAAAATATGAAATATCCTAAATCCTATGAATAAGTCCTAACAAGAATCTGGAGCACAAAGGTATTTCATCTAAAACATCAAATTTTCTCTGAAAGGCAAAATCCTCATGACATGGTAAATGAGGGGACAAAATGTGGTTGTTGATTAATTCTTAACAGGGTCTTGTCTTTTTTTTCCTATGTATTTTGTTTTGGGTTCTTGGGTCATTATTGTTCATGCTATTTCTTAGATCTTAGATTTGTTACACTATTCAGTGGTTTTACTGAGATGCACTAGAACAAAACTGTTCATCTTGCCGATCCATTTATTAAATCCACCTTGGCACAGAAATGATTGCATAATCTGTTGTTAACTAGAAAGACAAGTTTCTTTATGTGACGCATCTTCAAAATAGAGACATAGTTGCCAACCACACATCACACAAGGGCAGATCACCGTAAGATTCACACACACAGAGTAGACAAATATTAATATCGAAGACCTAATAAGAAGTCAGGGCACCTTACTGTACATCTTCAGAAAAGCTTCAGTGTATCTTTGACTGCTGTCATACAAGTACTGTGTCGTAGGATACTGAGCTATTCTTCATCAAGAAAAGCCTCCATTTGTTTGATGGATGAAGGAGGTGGAAATGTACTTTGTACATGAACTTCCCATAGATATTTGAGAGTGTTTCAGTCTGGTAATTGTGTGTTAGATTCCGCCAGAACTGCCATTTGTCAGCAATTCTGTTCATAACCTTTACAGACAGAATTTCTAGGCATAACCAAGGGGCGCAGGGGTTCCAGTTTGGGGACCTCAGAATCACGTCTTTGCTTTTTGGATTATGTGGTCCTGTTAGCTTCATCAAGCTGTAACCTGCAGCATGCATTGGGGTGGAATGCTGCTGAGTGTGAGGCTGAGATCAGGATCAGCACCTCCAAGTTTGAGGCTATGGTTCTTGACCGGAAAAGGGTAGATCACCCCCTTCAGGTTGGGGATGCATTACTGCCTCAAGTGAAGCAGTTTAAGTATCTTAGGGTCTTGTTCACGAGACATGGAAGAAGGGAGCAGGAGATAAACAGGTGGATTGGTGGAGGAGGTGCTAGGGAAAGGGAGGTCTGGGCATACATGGTTCGACTGCTGCTCCCTTGACCTAGCTGTGGATAGGTCAGGTCAGGTTTGGGAGCATGCGCTGATGCAGTGTGTTGCCGCACCACCACATGGCAAAAATCATCGGGATCCCGACTGGCCACCCCCAGGCAGACACGTGGTCCAGTCCCACACTCCAGAAATGACCACCCATTTGCCACAACCAGGTGCTATGTGAGGATCCTGCGAACCGTATCACCCTCAGGGAAACACGTTACAAGGCCGTAGTGTTGTAACTGACCCTCCTTCATGAACATGAATATTGTTTTGCGATTTGGGGGGAGCTATGGTAACGCAGGCCTTTCTGAGGAGAGTAGGGGCCTGGTGGCCTCACACATCCAGAGTTGGGAGTTTTAATCCCACCTCTGTTCTGTGTGTGTGGAGTCTGCATGTTCTCCGCATGTCATTTTCATTTCCACTGAACCCTCCATGCAGTTAGGCTAATTAGCATTTCTCAATTCCCCTTACTACATGACCATGTGCATGTGAGAGTCCGGTAACAAACTGGCATTCCATCCAGGGTGTACCCCTGCCTTATGCCCTGTGATGGACTGGCATCCAAAAATGCATTATAACGGCAATATGAAGGTGGATTTAATGTTAAGTGTTACCAAATACTGTGTTGTTCGAGTTACTTCAAAATTAAAGTTCTCTTTTCACATGGCGTTCCCATCTTCCACAGTTTGTGTGTGTTTATAATTGAGACAGCTGCATTTTGCTTGTAATGTGGAAATCATTTGTGATTGGCACCTCTGAAATATACTTATTAAACATTTTTGATATATTTTTCTTATCCTGTTTAATAATAATTATTGCTATTATGTGAACTATACTGCAAAGTCTTGAAGTGAAGCTTTACTTGCCATCAGAATAGAATACAATGACTTTATTGTCATTGCACATTTCATGCACAACAGCATTTGCAGAGCGGTCCCTAGGATGTGCATATCCTTCTGAGTCCCCCACCCATTCATTTATGTCCATTGCAGTGGACATTTTGTTTTTGCATATATCTTTTCAGTGATGTAAGGAAGTGTATTTATTCCTGTTGTACACTAAAGAGGACATGCTGTGAAATTAAAAATTAAAATAAATTTGAAAAAAGATGTCTTATTTCCTCCAAAGACATAGAAAAGCACAATTAACCTAAAACTGAAGGACACTTTTTTCCTTCGGTCTCAGGAGGATATATCTAGCCATCATAGGAAAAATGAAAAAAAAAACACTTTTTTTTTTTTAAAAAGAACATCTTTTATACATATGAATTGATGTGCATAGTTTTGGCAAGTTATTGCACAGTAATCCCAGTTATTCTGTAGTTTTTTTTTCAGAATATTACACAATTACTTCATATTATGAATGAAGAGTGTCTTATTTAGTTTTAGTCCGACTGAGGTTCAGTTCGGTAATGGCTCTGTGGAAAAAAAAACAAACTGTTTTTGCGCCTCTTAACCCAGGTATTTAGGGTCTTGTAGCACTTCCCTGTTGGTAGCAGGAAGAGGTGATGGCAGGGGTGAGTTGTGTCTCTCAGAATGTTGCAGACTTTGCATTGGCAGGATGTCCTGAAGATGTCCTCCAGTAAGGGCAGAGGAAGTCCTGTGATCTTTTGGGCTGCGTTGATGACTCTCTGTATCGCTCATCTGTCTGCTGCTGTGCAGCTGGCAAAGCAGTGGAGTTGGTTGTCCGTGTGACTTCGTCAGTGATGTGGCTTCCCAGGAACTTGCAGCTGGAAGCCCTTTCCACTGCCTCTCCTCTGATGTTAAGAGGAGAATGTTCCTCACTGTCTCCTGAAGTCTATAATGATTTCTTTGGTATTCAGTGACAGGTTGTCTGCTGTGCTCCACTCTACCAGCTTGTAGACTTCATCTCTGTATGCTGTCTCGTCCCCGCCTGATATCAGCCCCACCACTGTTGAATGTGTGGTGACACAGTCGTATGTGTATCGGCAGGGACGGATTACGGACCGGGCCAGCGGGGCCGCTGCCCAGGGGCCCTTGGGGTGCAGGGGGCCCGTGGGGCCCCTAGCCCAAAACAATTTGCAACACTTATCAACAATATATTTTCGTTTGTCTATTTTAGAGGGCCTACATTCTTTGATCCTCTGCCTACAAGGGCCCCTGACCCTATAGGGCCTCTGATGGAAACATGGAGGGAGGGCGTTTGGCTGCCAAGGGCCCTTCAATTGTGGTGGTTGTGGTGGTGGTGCTGGTGGGGGGGCCTCGCGAACGTTTTGCCCAGGGGCCCACACAACCCATAATCCGTCCCTGTGTATCGGGAGTATAGAAGGGGACTCAGCACACAGCCTTGTGGCACACCGGTGCTGAGGGTCAGCCTTGGAGAAAGGTGGAGGCCGAGTCTAACTCCCTGGGATTACTGAGGCCCAGCTCCAGGAGTTTGATAACTAACCTACTGGGGACAATAGTGTTAATACTGTTGCGAAAATCAACGCATTTTGCATGTTTCAGGCTTCCAAGGGTTAACTCAGAACCCTTCAATTTGAAGCAGATGTCGGTTGTATTGAAGGACAGCAGTAAAAATGCAAATATGCAAGTCAGTTTGTGAAATTATTCGATTTTGGCAGTTAGTAGAGATGGACACTTCACTCCTGTCTGATGGGGTGCTGAGTTTACTTGTACACATCATTGTAAGATTTGTGATTTTATCAAGGTTTCATCTTTATAGAAAGTTAAAAAATCAGAAGCCTCAGGCTAAATACTGACTTTTATCTTTGACTGTATTTTCTTCACTCATCCGTCATTCAAATGGCTTACAAAACGTTTCTTTTTTCTTCCAGCAATTAGTCCTCCGTTCAATTTGACCATGAGCTGCCACAACTTCACAGTCACCGCACACTGGAAATACATGGAGCCGTCCCCAGGGACTCAATTCAAAGTGAAAATTAACAGGGAACTAGAGTGAGTTTACACTTGTCATCTACACTGTCAACTGTTTCTTCTCAGTCTGCATAAACGATTTCTATTAGCATGTGACAGATCACAAAATAATGTCAACGTCAGTAAAGCATCAGTGTTTACTGGTTCAGTATCTCGTGATACTCTTTGTATGGCAGGAATGGCGACCCTAACATAATTAACACTACGCGCCATCACTGTGACGTCTCCTCCTTGATCACCTCGGTGGAGAATAGCTACTACCTGGAAGTAAACGCCACAAATGGAACTGAGGAATCTGCTGCTGAGTCGTCTGAGACGTTTAGCTTCGATAAGTATATGCCATCAGAGGTGAAGTGTAAGTGTCATAAGTTATTATTCCTGCCAAATAAAAACTGTTTCTTTGTGCTGTACAGCTTATTTGAATCCTGTGAATAGAGGATTGATAAGACACTATGACTAACAACATATTGAAAACTGCAATAATTAGCAGAAGCCATTTGTGATGTCTGATAAATGAATGAACAAATGAATTAATTAATGTAACATTTGTGTCTGTGTCTCTGTGATTTGACTGTATGATAAATGCATATAATAATTACTTAATTTTTTTTTACTTCTTTCTTGAAATCTGTATACACAAGGTTTGGGGGCATATATTAGTTTGTGTAAAAGGAAGTTACCCCCAGGCCATTCTGGGTGAGAGTGGCCATGTTAACACTATCAGCTCTTAATGTAAATGTGTGCAACTTTCAAGCCTGAAGCAAAGTCCAGAAACAAGCAGTTTCTTTGCCTATAATGATCTAAGCACACTGTATCAAAGGTATCACAAGACAATTAAAACAGGTGTAAGGTATTTGCATCAATGTAGGAAAGTAACGTCATGGCATCAAAGGAAAGTCACAGCATCACAGTAAATCCTTCTCATTGTCTGCTGTCTAAAGGTCACTAGAAGTTCCTCTGGAGGGTGTCAAATGCGGATGTTGATTCACCAAACTTTTTGAGGTCAAACCTGTCTAGCAAGATTTATGGTTATTAGTAGTGAGGTGTGAATTTGTTTGAATTTGAATGCACCTTCAGCAGGAATGTTCGAAATGCTTTTGCAGAATAATTAATTTGGATCTTTTGGTGTTTTAGCCTGTAATGTAAAGAGCTTGAATTGAACTGAAGCTGGCTTGTGAAGTACACATCACATTCATTTTTGTGTCAGGTGTGTTGGATTTCCCTGCTGTCAAGCTCTCCATTAAGGGTGGGAAGATCATGGTGCATTTTGTGCATCCGCTTCAGCTTTACAAAACAGCATCTGTCCTGCAGCATCTGGAGAAAACAGCACCTGCAGAATACAACAAGCATAAAAAGTTTGTGTATTACGTTGTTATAAACGACAAGGTAACGTAACCGCATGAGAACATACTGTATATATATATATATATATCTTACATATATACTGTTATAGTACCTAACAAATTATTAATTCATAATTCATAGAAATTCTAATTGCTAATTAATGCATTGCCTGTTTAGTGGGGGTAGCTCAGGTGGTACCCCTATTGGCCGGGTAGCTCAGGTGGTACCCCGACTGGCCGGGTAGCTCAGGTGGTACCCCGACTGGCCGGGTAGCTCAGGTGGTACCCCTATTGGCCGGGTAGCTCAGGTGGTACCCCGACTGGCCGGGTAGCTCAGGTGGTACCCCGACTGGCCGGGTAGCTCAGGTGGTACCCCTATTGGCCGGGTAGCTCAGGTGGTACCCCTATTGGCCGGGTAGCTCAGGTGGTACCCCGACTGGCCGGGGTTAGGGGTTTGAGTCCCACCCCTGCTCTGTGCCCACTTTGCATGCTGCCCTTGTGTCCATGTGCTGTAGTTTCCTCCCAAAGTCCTAGAATGTGTGGCTAGTTGAGCATCTCTCTATATTACCTGTAGTGTGTGTGTGTATGGGGGTCATGTATATATTGGTCCCCACAATGTGATAAAAACCTGTTATTTTGACATTGTGGGGACCATTTTTTTGGTCCCCACAAGGGGAAACACAGTTTTATAAAAATCTGCAACTGCAATCAAAAAACTAAAAATCAAAAGTGTTGTTTTTTGTTTGGTTACTTATGGTTAAGGTTGGGTAGGGGGTTACATTTGGGATTAAGGTTTTGTTTGTAGAAATGAATGGACTGTTCCCACAAAGATGTCAACGCAAATGTTTATGTGTGTGTGTATGTGTGTGTGTGTGTGCGTGTGCGTGTGTGTGTGCGTGTGTGTGCGTGCGTGTGTGTGTGTGAGTGAACCTGTATGCAATTGCCCCCCCCATATGTTTCAGATTTTAACCAAACCGGTCTCAATCATTTGTGCTGTTGAAATCTTTGTGTTGCTTTAACTTCTAAGATATAAATATTTGTTTACATGGTAACATTATCACTGTGAGTCCCCCGTCCAGATTCCATTCCCCTGTAACATGTCGCTCAGCTGTTTAACCAATCGTGCAGTTTCAAGTTACAAGTTTTAAGTTCACCCTTACTGCTGCTGCAAAGCCTTCACACCAACAAAATAAGTTTACAAATGTTTTCAATTATTAAATCATTAACTTTTCGCTTGGTTGTATAACTGACATATGTTAAGCAATACGACATGACATATGTATCTAATTGTAGAAATAATTAGGCTAAACTACGTGTAATCCAATCACAGCTTTTTCAAAACATTCGTTAAAGTATTTTATTGATGTAAACGTCTGGTGCCGATATAGAGCTGACTATACATTAATAATCTAATAAAACATCTCAGGCATACTATCAAGGGAAATGTGAATGATTTTCTAGATTAATTTTTAAAACCAAGCCACATATTTTATATATGGCAATAATCAATAAAACATGGACCAAAATATATATAGGCCTAATTAATAAAATGTTTCAGTGAATTCTCAACGAGCGAAACATACGGTCATAGTTGAAAAAACAAGCTGCATGTACATTGATGAAGTAATAAAACGTTAGTTATACTATCAAGCTAAAATGATTTTTTTTAATGGTAGTTAATAAAACACCTTTTTAAAACGCTTTTACTGACACAAGCAGGGGCGGATTAAGGTGTACAGAGGCCCCTAGGCTACAGTAGTCTGTGGGCCCCCCAACCCCGCCCCCCTCCGCGCCAATGGGGGCCCCCTTGCAGGCTGGCACACGTGGGGCCCCTAGGCTTAAGCCATATCTAGCCTGTGCGTTAATCCGCCCCTGGACACAAGCATTTGTATGGAATCGGATTTGTGCCAATATTATCAAGCAAAACGTTTTTGACATCAAGCAAAAACAAAACTTCGAGAGAAAAAAAAACTAACTGAAGCAAAAGAAATGTTATCTCAAAAGTAAAATTTACGGACATTTTTAATTAACAGCGGGACTGGACATTCACTACCCACTAACTAATTTTTACTGGATCCGACAGCAAGATAAACAGTGTAAATGTTGATGTTGTTTGTGCTGCACCATACATTTTATTGTGCTAAATTAGAAGTAAAGTTAAGCTTTGCTGTGTAATTTGGCTTTTACCTAATTAACGTTAGCTAACTTAAAAATGTCCATGGCACTGACCTGTCAGTCAAAAACTTATTAGCCAATGGGGACGCGTCCCTGAAAAAGCCCGCCCACGCAAGAACTGTGTCCAGTGTTGCCAACTTAGTGACTTTGTCGCTATATTTAGCGAGTTTTTAGACCCTTCTAACGACACGTTTTCAAAAAAGCGACTATCGACTTTTTTAGGTGCTATTGGAGACTTTTTTTTTCATCAACGACTTTTGTCATTAATTTACTTCCATAGTGCACTCTGTGGAGTACTGGCTTCTACTGAATAATCATATGGGGTGATTCGATGGTTAAGTAAAATAATTAACCCATTTATTTTGACAATGAAAATCTGGGTGCATTTTCATGTTCTACAAACTGGTATCCATGTGTAACATGTGTATGCTGTTTGTACACTGATAACTGGATATTTATCTATATAGACTTAGAAATTTTGTTTTTTTGTGTGTATTTCATCAAGTCTGCTCTAGTGTAACATATGGATATATCTGGATATATTTCACTACAGAGTACATTTACATATAATTGTACGGAGAACAAATGCCATGCAATCATTCCAATAACAGAGAAGAAAGAGATGTACTGTGTCACCCTGAATGGACTGCTGAAGAATACTGTCGTCAGAAGTTCAGAGTCAATATGTAGCCACGAGGAACCCGAATCTAGTAAGAATTAGTGTTTATATATGTTACCTATCCTGGGGGGTATTCCACAAAGCAGGATTTCTTCCTTAGCCAGATAACTTAAGGCAAATGCGAGGACTGCTCAATAGAAATGCCACTTACCTCTCTTCCAGTTGAACAGTTTTCATGTTTGTCTTAAATTTTCCAGCTATCTGGCAAATCCTGTTTTGTGGAATAACCCCCCCTCTGGGATATTTTCTAATATATGCGAATCAGAATCTGGTGTAGTCAGTACAGTGTTATAAATATGTATTTTCTAATTTCTGTCTCACAATGCATAGGCTAAGGATATTTCTTCAGTTGTTCAGTCATAGTGGCGTCTCAAACTGACAGCTTAATCATTGTTCCGTTGTCTAATAATGTTCCTCTTGACTATAATGCCATCCACTGGTCTGATTTTACAGGCTATTACAGGTGGCATCTCCTGTTGTTTTTGGTTCCTTTGGTTCTTGCTGTGGTCATCATGACTGGGATAAAAATGTTCAAAAAAGTGAACAAAACTACATCAAATCTGAAATTTGAAGAGCTGAAAATTTTTGTAAGTATCTTTGGCAATTATCAAACTGATTTATGCTCCAAGGAATGTGCTATATTTAACCGTGACCCCCCACAACCCCTTAAGCCTAACCATGCTAGCGTACTGTAGGTATATTAATATTGGTGATTTGTAGTCCATTCTGTATATTAAAGTCAACTTTTGCTATGTCGACTGAAAAAAATAGTTTGAATAATATTTTTATAGCAACAGTGAACAAACAAAAAAATAAAGCTCTCTTCCACTCTAACCTGAGTTTAAAAGATTTATCAGTGAATTTAAGGTCTTCAAAAATGATGTTTTAACCTGTGTTTCTGAAAAAAGCATTACTTTTTTCCATGGCCCGGTTATTTATCTAGTCCTAATGTTAGATCTGACCTTTTAATCCTGAAATGCTCTAACCGCCAATGCGCCATTCAGATCTTAGAGTCTAATGGAATGTTGTCTCATAGGCTTGCAGAAAACTGCTCCTAGCTGCAGTCAGATGAGTAGATGAAGATGGCACAAGGTGCTTCACAAATATTTTCATAGGCACAGATAGAGGCAATCAGTGAATTTAGGGTGTAGCTCTCTGAGTGGCATGTCCTTCTCTGCGGCCTGTAGGGTGACCACTCATCTGGACAGTCTGCTTTTCCAGCTCTTTGCTAGACTGCTGTTGGGTGTGTTTCTCCTAGCCACCTTGTCCTCCTTGTTCCCTTCCTACTTCCCCCCTCCCTAAAAATGTGAAACACCCACCCACACAACCCCCCCAACCACCACCATAACTGAACAGCTTTGAGCCTCTTTTGAGACTCTCTTTCGAGCCTCAGTCCTCGTTTTTGGACACAGATGTCCTTCTTTTTAGAGTCATGCTGCTCACCCTAGCGGCCAGGCTGTGTGAGGCCTACAGGTTCACACTCTGTAGAAAACAAGATCAGTGACTAGGAGTAGATTATATTAAAAGGAGGAAACCAACAGACTATGATCAGGAGAATGCTGAAACTGCCAAACCAGATCAGTGGGAATTTTATCTTCCTGAAACATGACAGCGTTAAGGAATTTACTGTGACAGAACAGTAGTGATGAAGTCAAGGAGAGAACTTTGAACAAATGAGATTGTAATAGATGCATAGCTTTTCGCTACTTCAGTTAAAAGATGTCATGAATCATTAGTGATGAGTAAACATTGGATCAGTATTTAACTTATACATTATACATTAGTTGTTCCTTCAGTAGTAGAATTAGTTTATGGTTAATTAATACGTAACTAATAGCATAATACTACATTATTTGTGCCCCCTTAAGTAAAGTGTTATTGGATTATCTATTTATGTCTAAGTCTTACTTCTTTTTTGAATGTCTAAACAGACATCTACAGTATAATGAAATAGTTCCAATACAGTTCAATTGATTTCTGAATGTGATCATAAATGCATTGTGTCTACAGGCCTTTGTGCTGTCTAACCAAAGGCCTGAGTGCAACATCATACAACTGGAGAGTGTGTCAGTGCAGAAAGTGCAGTCTGTAGAGCCCCGCATCAGCGTCCCAGAGGAGACACACAGCGGCCAACTGCAGACCACTGTCCTGCCCCGGAATGGCCGCTTCAAAATCGGCCCAGGGTGGATGACCGGGAGCGCAGAATCAGCGAATGTGCACAGCCTTCTTGAAGACTGTGACCGGCTGAGTGAATCAAGTAACTGCCAGTCAGAAATGGACGCGTGTGGGTATGACAGGCCGCACCAGCTTGATGTTGAAATGAGCCCGGGGGACAAGGTCACTGGTTATGGCTGCTTTGAAATGTGAAGATGTCGCTTTCTGAGCATCCTCTAGGCTGGAATCAGTGATGTTCAGCCTTCTGAAGTTGCTCACTCCGCCTGATGCCTTTAGTGTAAGTTTAATCCTTAACTATGCACTTAACTATGTCGAAAATGTGAATGGCCTCAGATCTATGTAATTTGACAGGTCTGAAGTTCATACTGATATACAGTACTGTATGCCACTAAGCACCTGTCATTTTAGTAGTGAGATTACGTGGTATCCATGGCAATTCTGGGATGTGAACCTTTGGGGGGAGGGGGGTTATTGGGGACTCTCATGAAGAAATATAGTTATGTTATTATATTTTAAGAAGTGAACACCCTTTCTAAGCTTGATTATTTAAGCTGATTATTATACCTAAATTTTCAATGCAAACCGATAAAATAACCAGTTCTCTGTTCACTGTGCATGTAATACGGTTTACATTTGATATGTGTACATCATCTGGTGATGAATAAAATGCTGTCTGACCTCTTGGTGGAATTTCCGTTAAGGTGAAAACACTTAAAAAGTACTCTTCCACTGACATTATCAATGTTTATACATGTATTCCTATATATTATGTTTCTCTTCATTCATTTTCTATTGTAATTTCCTTATTTCTTAGATTATAAACACTGAATGTTGATCTCTATATTTAAACCCGGGACAGTTGCAGACAATGCAGTGAAGCTCCTACATTTGGAACTGGTAGAATAACCCACTGGTAAAGGAGATCTGTCTCTTACTGGAGGAGAGGATGGAAAGCAGAGCTTCCTGCATTATAGCTGGCCATAGTACAGAACTGTGCAAAAGTCTTAGGCAGACTATTTATCTGGGTAGTAAGTACACATTTGCTCAGAACAAAAAAACACAACATATGGAAATTAAGAGTAAAACAATAAAAACTAGAATGTCATGTGTTCTAAGTTACTGATATATAGTTAGATAGATAGATGAACACAGCTTCAGTTCCCAAACCTCTCCTCAGGGGCACCTCATCCATTCCATGTATTTATTAAATTTCACCACCAGCTCATTTAATTAACTTATTTAATTGATTAGGAAAAGACAGTGAGATTTTGATTAGCTATGCAAGGTGTGCTAGTGCTTGAGTCAGAAAAACATATGGCTGTATTGGATGGTGGCTGCAAATTCTAGGGTGAAGTTTTGAAATGGCTAAGCTAACACACTTTGACAGGTATAGATCACTTTGACATGAAGATCACTTAAACATTGTTTTCTTTGGCTGCCTACGACTTTTGCACAGTACTGTAAGTTAGTGATCAAGCTGAACTGGCATGTAATGTGAGTGTGTGTGTGCGTGTGTCTGTGCTTTCTGGGATAGTCTCACAAACAATGTATTTAATGTGAGTTAAAAATTTAATGAACTCATGTTATTTGTTTTAACAGGAAGTTATCTGGTTGCTTATAAATGGTTTGTTTTGTACTTGAATTGAGTTTCTGCTGTTTATTTGAATTTGAGAAATTGACATAATCACATCAGTCAGTAAAGTATTGTTTAACTAAAACTACTGGTGTGTGTTTAATTTTTGACCATATAAAATGATATTGCCTGATATCAGGTTTGCTAATTTTTATCTCTGTATTGGCATTGAAGACTAAATTCTCATTCTCATTATTGCCTTCCTAAGGATCTCCATCCCATCCACTTTGTTGTTGTTACTGCTGTTTATGTGTCATTTTTATAGTGTAATTTTAGTGATTTATTTTATCAGTTACTACATTATTTGATGTTAGTACATCTCTGTAAAGCTGACCTGTATGTAGCGCAGCCTTAAAAATCTTTTGCTTATTGAATCAGTTTCACTGTATTTTGCTGAAACATAAAAACAACTTGACCAGGGACTTTTGTCGTGTTCACACCGCAGGAACTCAGCCTGATTGTAATTCGTTGGAGGCAAACTCCAGAACCCTTTTTTAGTACCTACTCCAGACTAAGTGTGTGTCTGAATTCAGGGGCCTTCAAAGGATGCAGCCTTTACAAAGGTTACACTCTTCAAAGGCTGAACAGAATGCATTGTCAAATAGGATGGTCTGGTCAAAAGGATAAGGGCTGTTCTCACCCTAACCCTTGAGTCACAAAGCAGCGCTCCAATCACCGAGCTGGAAAATACCCACTCTGCGCAGTGAATCTTGGGATATGTTGGGCTATGAAGGATCCATTAGGTGGATCCTTAGTGACTCGGCATTTCTAGACAGCATTTGAAGGAGCCTTTGAAATGGGACAGCCTTGTCACACTGCTGACGCATTTGGCCTCCATGGATGCAGCCCCTGGATTTCAACACAGCCTGAGTCTTTTCTGTTTGAACTACTGGGGAGGTGCTTACAGCAATGGTTTGTTGGTTGGGTGTCCATAAGCACCAGTGTTAACTGGGAAGTTAAGCAGAAGTGCAGGAAAAGAGATGGAAGCAGCAGAGCAAAAGGGTGTAATTTTTTTTCAATTGATCTCCCCCAATAACTAACAAAATGATTTATTTATCCTCCAGTGTTTTGGTGTGGTGGTCTAGTTTCGTATGAAAACATGTGAAGTTAAACCTATGAGGTTTCTGCTTTTCCCGTACTTATTTAGCATAAAGGTCCCAGTTCCTGTGGTATGATGTGAAATCGACACAAAAGTAGGGAAGAGCTACGAAAGTTCCAGGCTGAGACAGACCCAGACCTTGTAAAACGGGACCAGATTCCAGAACTTCAGTGTGAAAAAACCTATTGATACCAAGTAGGAAATTCTGGTAGCACAGCAGCAGATGAAACAGACAATGTGTGCCCTGTCGCAGAACAGTATCCCATTTCAGGAGTAATGCAGACTTGTGGCCTGTGCTGCCTGGGACAGTCTCATTCGTTCCAAAACTGCAACTGGAACAAGCAGAGGGAAGCTCAGCACTGGATGGATGGGGGGGAGGATGGATGCATGGATATTGCAATGCATTCAGAATGCCCCCTTCACCAGCTCACCATCCCCTTGAAGGTTTGCCTTCTGCTTGCCTTCTCACACTACCTCTCACACCCCTAGCTCTATGCAAGTGGCCACAGAAATACATGGAAGTCTGCAATGTTATGAATTCTTACTCTGTGTGCAGTGGGATGAATTTTGTCAACAGCGGTGTCTGCCGGTCTGTTCACGTGCCGCCCAGATTTTGGGTCTAACAGATTTTTTGCATGGCGGTTCACGCAAGAAAATTGACTGGGTGTTTCCAGTAGGCGGCAGAAGAAGGTGAGTAGCTGTTGCTGTGGACGCTTTTGATAAGTGGCTACAGTATGTGAGGAGGTGCAGAGGTACCCGCATATATATAACTCGTCACTAAAGGTGCAATTAGACGTATTCCGGTGCATGAATTCTTGGAAATAAATGATGATGAGATGAGAATCTCTACAGGCAGTGATAGAAATATATTGTTTCATATGTCCTGTACCACATTATGTATACAAAGCACTTTAGTGTTTTTGTGCATTTGTATCCAACATTACTGTTGTCTAACTGTAACATGTCTAACTGTTCATAAAAGTTTATCCATTTCACAACATTGCTTGTATTTGTGTTTGCTGTAATACATCTGCCATCTGCTGGTCTGGTGGAGTATCACTGCTTCATACATGTGCTGATTATCTGTGTCCACAGGCAAATGCAGTATGTATACAAGAGTCTGTGTGCACAACTGTAACGACACGTGGGAAATTGAAGTATGACATGCTTAATGAAACAGGGATCCAGGCTGCTAAAATGCTAGGCTAGAGTCTGCTAAAATGCTAGGCTAGAGTCTGTTAAAATGCTAGGCTAGAGGCTGCTAAAATGCTAGGCTAGAGGCTGCTAAAATGCTAGGCTAGAGGCTGCTAAAATGCTAGGCTAGAGTCTGTTAAAATGCTAGGCTAGAGGCTGCTAAAATGCTAGGCTAGAGGCTGCTAAAATGCTAGGCTAGAGGCTGCTAAAATGCTAGGCTAGAGTCTGTTAAAATGCTTACTCTAAACACTAGCAAACGATCCATGTACCAGCAAAACAAAACATGTGTCAGGGTCAGTGTCCTTCGTGTCTCCTCCCCGTTTGGCTAGCAGGTGTTGTTGGTCATCCGGTCCCCCTGTATCTTGCCCATGAGCTCCAGTGTGCCCCTATTATGTTTTACCTGTTAGCTAAACTGCCACATAGCTCAGTGGGTTGAGTGTGTGATATAAAGGCTATAACCCTCAGTTCATGGGTTTGAGGCTGGCCAGTGAATCGGTTTTCAGTTCCCGCTCAGTCCTGCTCAATCTGAATGTCCTACAATCTGTGCTCAACTCTAACATTTCGCATTTCTCCTGGTAACTGTTTCCAGCTCCTCTTAGTGCTGGTCTAGGTTATGACTCTTTTCCAGTTTTATATTTTACCTTATACTCTTACACCTGATCTAACTTCCTAATCTTTCTCTGCTGTCGGGGGAGCTTCATAAATTTGGTGGTGGCACTCTCTGAGGTACAGCTAGTGGGGAGTGGCCAGATCTCTGTAGGTGGGTATACTTACTTTTGGTCTGGTCAGTCTGATGGCTGCTGCAGTAGCAGATTGGCTTCTCTAGATGGTGTCTGATGTCACACTTTTCGATGAGTATTGTCATGGACCAGAGCGGATTTGGGGCGATGGCGTGGCATGGTGCAGGCCAGAACAGAAATACTGGACGACTCACGTGCGGCTCAGGGAACACTGGTGTTTATTAAAAAGGGAATAACACTAGGGACACCACTAAAACAAAAGCAGACCACGAGGGGTCAATAAACAAAAGGGGAATAACAGTAACCAAATAACAAATAGACTAGGACAAAAAAAAAAAACAGCTAGGATAAGGGAGGCAGGCAACATACAACAAGCTTGACTAAACATGAACAACTAACATTCAACAAACCAACAGCGAAATGAACAGAGACAGGAACTTAAATTCTAAGACTAACAAGACTAACACAGGGGAGGTGAGATTAATTAACATGGGTAAGGAAAACAGACAACAGATGAAACTAATAATTCAATCAAGGGATAAGGAAAGACAGGATGGCCAGCGACACCTGCTGGCCAAACAGGGAAGGGACACGAAAGGCACCATTTGCTGTGCTATCCCCAAAGTGATTGTTGCTGTCCCAAAATATATCAACACCTTGGTCACCTTCTGTGGCCACATGTCCATGCTGGTAATAAAAGCCACTTATATTGATTCGCAGGTGTAGGAATTATTAGCTCAGGTAAATTTTAATATCTCCACCAATATGTTTCGAAATAAATTAAATTTTAATTAATTATTATTTAATGCTGATTATTAACTAATTGTTATGCCGGATGGTTGGTTCCTCCAAACTCAATTGCGGTATCCCCATGACTTTGTTAATGTGAGACTTAAAAGGGATTCACTAATTACCAGTATCGCTTAGTAACCTGGGTTAGATGGCTCATCCAACGAGCTGCATCACCAGATAATGTAAACGACTGGTAGCGAAGCTCCCCTCACGGCCGATGAGAGTGAGTCTCGCGATATTTCAGGTGAGTTTGAGGTTTCAGAGTATAGTAGCCAGATCGTACAGAAGCAGAGATTACTGTGAGCACTCAATGAATGGAGGCTGTAGTTGTGTAAAAGACATGCATTTATTCATAACTAACACTGCAACTAACATAAGACAGACATTACACCTAACATAAACAACAAACACGAAATAAAGGAATAGTAACACACAGAATGTAATTATGGAAATGCAATGACCAGATTTAAATGAGTAACCATAAACGGGAAATACTGTTCTGCAAAGCAAGCACAGTTTGTGGAAACACGACCCTACAGTCATATAGCAGGTTAACAGAACAACTTTGTGGTTCCTGATCCCCTGGAGCCTGTTCCTGCCCCTATTCCCATGGCCCCTGCCCTTGTCCCCGAGGAGGTCCTGGACCTTCGGCTGACACTCTTCCTCCATCTCCGGGGGGGGGAGGAGCTTGAGTGGGATCCCTCGGGAATATCTCTGACTGCCCCGGTGAGCCCCTCTGGTGGGTTGCCCCCACCATTGCCCCAGTGTGGCAGATCCCGGCCTGGACCTCAACTCTCCATGTCCAGAAGGGGGAGAGGGCACTTGCGTAAGGGTCGGGTCCCACCTGCCCTACCCCCTGGCTTACCTTTGATCCCCCTGGCTTTGGCTCGGCGGTCACCTACGGGTCCTCCGGCACCTGCTTGGCGGTCGCTTGCGGTCCCCCTGCCTCCAGCAGCTCGGCGGTCGCCTACAGTGCCCCCTGCTCCATCTTGTCGGTCGCCAGCGCCTTCACTGGCTGTGCCTTCGCCTGCTGCGACTTTTGCTCCTTTCTTGCCTCCTGCGGTGTTTCCTTCTGCTCCCTTCTTGCCTCCCGTGTCCCCTTTGCCTCCCTTCTCATCCCCTCTGTCTGTCCCTCCATCTTCCTCTGCACTGTTGCCTAGGGTCCCTCCTGCTCCGGCCTCGTGGTTGACTGCTGCCCCTGCGGTTCCCGCCTTCTGCCAGCCGGGGTTTTCTCCGGGTCCCCTGTGTTTGCGCCACCCTTGTTCCCTCCTGGTCCCTTTTTACTCCCCCTGTTGTCCCTCCATTGTCCCCCTCCTTGGGTTCTCTGTTTCTCTTTTTAGTATCCCTGTGTCTCTCGATGTTCCCCTTGGTCTGTCTGTCCTGGTTGTTGTCTTGGTCCCTGTTTTGCGTGTCGATCCTGTTTCCCATGGTCTGTTGATGTTTTTGCTTCTTTTTCCCCAGGTCCTGTCCTGTGCTGTCCTGTGCTGTCCCTCTGGTCCCATTGGCGCGCCGGGGAGGTTCTGTTATGACCTGCTCATCCAGTCCTCTTATGTGCCCTTCTTACCTCATGTGAAATCCCGGTGTTCTCAGCTGTTTATAGTCATTGTTAATTGGCTCTTGTATTTAGTGCTTCCGTGTCTGTCTCATTCCTGTCCGGTCATTGATGTTTGTTTCTGCATCATGTCCTGTGTTTGCTGAATAAACCCCCCGACTTCACGGCATTTGTTTTGCTTCTCCGGACGCCGATCCATAACAAGTTCAAATACCACTAGTTTATTTTGATGCCACTTCCGTTCTAATTTCCATGTCTCTTGTTTTAAAGTACGCAAGTGGAGCAGTTTTATCTTTTTTATTTTTAAAGGAACAATTTAATCTAAGGTGGAACTAAGCGTAGACGCTAAACAATCCGTAGTGCTATCAAGTTCAATGGGATTCGAAACCATGGTTCCAATATTTTTTTCTTCATTAGAGGTCTTGTGAGCCGCACTTCGTCTGGTTCCTCACCCAGGACCTGTTTGCCTTGGGTGACCCTACCAGGGGCATAAAGCCCCGGGCAAATTAGCTCCAGGGATCTTTGGATTTGGCAAATCCCTCCATCACGATAAGGTGTCGGCTCCAGGAGAGGTGGCATAAATATGTATCATGTTAATCACAAGATAATTTGTGAAGCAAAAAAATATATTCTCTTTCTCTCTCTGCCCTCTTCCTTTGGCTCTATCACCCATTGATGTGTGTCTCTTTCTATGGCTCTAACCATGTATCAGCTATAATCATAGCCATAAAGCACCCCATGCATGCACACCTGCTTACGAATGTGAGGTAAAGAGCAAAGCTAGTTTTAACTTTGGAAACAAAATATTACTGTCATAATCCCCATGAATCACAACAGACAATGCAGGAGAAAGATGTATGTGGGTAACATTTACTTGTACATCCAACAGCGCATAACTACAAACACTGCAACTTCTAACACAGCCATTACTACTCAATGCCCTAAGCCGAAAAGACAATCACAGCTGTAGTTAATACGTACTACCCTCTTTACCGTAATTCCTCAAATACAGCACAAGGACGAAGTGGGGAAAAAAAGGCTGACAAGCTCCTTCATTTACATGCAACCATTTAACATTCAGTTTTGAATGTGTGATCACTATGTTTTTTTATTATTATTTTATTTTGCTCAAATAAAAATCTCAAACTTTCCTAAACTGGTCTTTTCATGAAATGTTTCGACAGCATTTCCTGCGCGTGTGTGATGATGCCTGAGTGGCGCAAAGTGGAACCTGGTAGAGGAAGAGGAAAAAGGAAGCTGAGCATATATAAGTCTGCATCTCATCACTCTGTGCTCTTGCATTGTCATTCACAAGATTGTTCTTCATTAAATGTTCTTAGAATTATTACAATCGGACTATTTATTTTTTCTTTCTCAAGAAAAGGAGACCATTGAACCCTAATTTGCCATTTCCCAGGTAAATTTAAATTTTTTTTTATAAAGATAATAATAGGTTAACTTCCATTAAAAATAAGTTTTAGGTATTTCTACTAGTTAGGGCTTTGCATGTATTACAAATGTAACATAGTAAACTATATACTGAAATTTACTAGGTACTCACCTTTACTATGTACTCGAGTTGTTCTGCTGTCTTGCTTCAGATTTATTTTAAGTGCAGTTTTAAATTGGGTACGTGATACAATATTTGGTGATATCAAGCAGTTCTTTTTCAACAACTCTTCATAAAAATGTTAATTGTAAACCCCACATTGCAACTTTACTCATTCATAACAACTGTTAAACTTTGAACAGTAGCATTTTTGAACAATTTATAGTAGAAATATTGAGAATATACAGATATTTAACTTGATATTAACATGCAGGATAGGATTCCATTCAATTGCAAAAAGGAAATTCATTCTGATTTTTAATAATCTCTGTTTTTGCTCATAGAGATCAACAACAAAAAAAGTAGCATTTGTCTGAGTGAAAATAATCCATTAATACGGTCATCAGAATTCCAGAAGAGTCCATCAAGGAAGTCATAAGGATTCCATAAGAGTTCATAAGGGAGTGTCATCCACAAAGGATTCGTGTAAGATTCCAGAATGAATGGATCCAGCTCATTGAACTTTACTACTGATTATGTGGACATCTTTGAAGAAACAGTTGCATGGATCATATTATCAATTGGCCTTCCTGCAATCAGCCTGGCCTGTTATGCACTGTACCGCTTGATCAAGGCTGATCATGTCGCCCCCCTATATGTCATCAACCTCCTCCTTTCAGATCTGGTGCAAATCATCTGCAGAATATACTTTGTTTCTCAGAAGCATTTTGGAGTCCACTCTCCAGAACTTATCAAAGCTCGATTGATTTTTCTGGTCATTGTCCGTTTTGGCTTAGTTGCTAGTCTTGGCTTCATGGTGTGCATCTCCCTGGAGAGGTACCTGGTGGTTGCTCATCCACTTTGGTATCGGTACCGTCGCAACCTGAAGTACACAGTGTTAACCTGTATTTTCATATGGTTGTTTTCTGTGATATATGCAGTGATTGATTATAACATAGAAGTCTACAGAACCTTCTTAAGTGTTCTAGCAACCCTATTCCTGCTGCCATTCCCATTTCTTCTCTTCTTCTATGTGAGCTCAAGGAGAGCCTTGAAAAGCACTATTTCAATTTCTGTTGCAGAAAAGAATCGGATCCTTGGTGCTTTAGCCCTGGTCTTCGGCATCTATGTTGTGCTATATCTGCCCTTTACGTTCATGGCATTTTTTCTGGTAATATCTAACATACGCACTTACACAGTGTATTGCTTTATGGCTGTTGCACGCTCCATGGTGCGTCTCAGTCCCCTTGTGGACCCCTTCCTCTACATTTTCATGAGAAAGGGAGCCAGAGACACACTGGAGGCCTTCCCCTGCTTCAGGAGGGTATTTGGATGGAGCACAACTAGATCTGATGCAGAAACTCGAAGTACACTTTCAACTGGGACTGACATCCAAATGAGAATCTAGCAAATACAGGAACTATTGACCTGCCTTTTTAATCCTCTTCGTTGTTGTAACCTAGTATGAAACAAACAAAAAACTACCATTTTGAGATCCCTTCTATTTTAATTGTACTCCAAAGTCTTTGTCTTTAAAGTTTAGTTTTTTGTTCATTTGTTTATTAAGTTTTTTCTTTTAAAAACATTCTGCTTGACATGTGTAGCTTGTTTTGGAAGTGATGTAAATTTTCTGTCAATTTTCTTTCTTCTAATAAAAAATAAAAGTCATTGTCCATCCATTTTGGCTACACTATGACATCATACCACTAACCATACTATACTACACATAACTATACTATCATACTACTACTTATTTTCCTGTTATATTAATTCAATTCAATCCAAATTATTTTTATATAGCGCCTTTCACAACAGAGTCGTTTCAAGGTGCTTTACTTGGATGTGTTGTGATGCATTAAACATTGTTAGAGAGAGTAGTACAGAATGGAAAAGGGAAGGAAAAAAAATAAACAGAGAGAGCCAGATGACAATGGAGAAGAGGAACTAAAAACTCCCAAGTAAGGAGAAAAAAAACACTCTTGGGTAGGGTGACCACCTAATCCATGTCAGGAGGGACACTATGAGCTACTTCAGCTTTTACAAACTACTTTAAAGCTGAAAGGATTCTGTGCTCTGCTAAAATGTTTGGTTAGTTCCTAGATTGAAAGACTCATCCAGCTGTTTCGCATTAACATTACTGACACATATGCATGATTATAGGAGACTGACCAATCAGCATACGGCAAGAACCCAGTGCTTAAGTGAAATCCTGGTCCTTTTAATTGAAATGTATGAAATGGTAGTTTACAAATCCTGTTGTAGCTCATAGTGTCCCTCCTGACATGGATTAGGTGGTCACCCTACTCTTGGGGTCCAAGATCAACTGGCTGCCCGACCCCCCCCTGGGCATAATAGCATTACTGAAAACAGAAAAGAGTGGACTTGCTTGCTAAAAGCTAAGTATAAGCTGTGATCAAAGATCAAGACAAAGTCCCACCCAGACATGTGGGAAAGCAGAGAGCATGGGTGGTCAGAACATGCATTGGCCGTCTGGGGGCCCCGGGGCGGCGTTGTTGTGGCCTCGCACACTCACTGGGAATCATTCCATGTTAACCTGCACACTCATACATGCACTCACAACACACAGGCATACACGCGTGCACATATGCGTACGCACACACGTACACGTATGCGTACACGCACACATGCACGTATGCGTACACACACACACATACACGTACATATGCACACGCACACACATACACACACTTTCATATCAACACACATACACTTAGAACGCACACACACACACAGGAGAGCCTAGGGCTCTCATCCCCTATTTCACCCCTTTTTTCTCCTTGTATGGGTGTGTGTGTGAGAGTATGTGTGAAAGTTGGTGTGTGGCTTCCACTCCCTCCTCTTAGATGCAGATACGGGTACAACAATATTTAGACAGTGTTCCTGGTGGTCTGCTTGTGCATATATATGTATGCATATATATATGTGTATGTGTGTGTGTGTGTGTGTGTGTATGTATGTGTGTATATATATATATATATTTTTTTTTTTCCCGCTGGTATTAACGTATTTAATTCCAGGAGCAGATACTGACACAAGCATATTCCCATGTCATAATAGTACCACTGGTTTCTTTGTGTGTATACTGTTTGTGTGTGTCCCTGGATCTTGTCTTTCAGATACAGCAGCTGGTGTGATGATAGTGTCCAGCAGTAAGATGCAGAAGCTGTCCTTTTATTACTCTTTCTTTTTTGTTCTACTGTTTATGTATATTTCTCTTTCCCTGTCTCTCTCTCTCTCTGACCCCCCTCTTTATTTTATTTTTATTATGCATTTATTTATTTTTCTACTTCCTCTGTCTCTCACCCCTTTCTCTCCTTTCTCACTTTCTCTCTCTATTTTTTTCCCACTAACCCCCCCTGTCAGCTCCGGCTTTGTGGCGCAATGACATATAACCGATTAATAAAGAGTATACCTCAAGTAACAAGAGGAGCTTAAATCCGAAGCTCCACTTGGCAAAATAAAAGTGTTGGCACAATAAAGCACCCAGACTAACATCCTGCTTGCTAAACTGCCGGACACGACAGGGGGGGAAAAAAAAAAAAAAAAAAAAGAACATGCATTGGCACATAAATGGACAAGCATAGTAGATAAAAATGGCAGGTACAGCAGCACCAGCAGCCATAGTTACAGTGTGTTAGGTTGCGGGTAATCTAAACTTAAGTAGTAGGTCTTCAGTCGAGATTTAAAGACTGAGACTGAATCGATATCCCGAACATAGGCTGGAAAACCATTCCACAATATAGGGGCCCTGTTATAGACTGTTTTATCACCCACTGTCACTTTATTTATATGTGGAACCACAAAGAAATATGTATTCTGTGATCTGAGTGGACAATGTGGCTAGTAAACTTTAAGTAATTCTGTCAGGTAGGCAGGAGCTAGACCTTTCAGTGCCTTATATGTAAGTAAGAGCACTTTGAAGTCAGCTCTAAACCTATCAGGAAGTCAATGCAGGGAACTAAGAGCAGGGGTTTATGTTCAAACTTCCTGCTCCTGCTGACAATTTGAGCAGCTGCATTTTGAATACGCTACAAGGTATTTATTGTGCAGTGCTGTCAGATATCACAGATACAATACAGATACAAGTCCTATCTGATCAAAATGTAAGTGAACGAATATGAAGTCCATTTAAACTGTGGTAGCTTAAATCCGACAAGTTACCCCGATAAGCCAGTAACCCCGCTTCGTAGTACAGGCCATAGGTTTCCTCCCACGGTCCAAAAGCATGCAGGGCAAGTTGATTGACGAGTCTAAATTGGCCCTGTAATTGTGTGCGTGCGAGTGTGTGCGCCCTGCGGTGTATTGGCAACTGCCCAGGGTTAATTCCCACCTGCGCCCCTAGTTCCTGGGATAGGCTCCAGTCCCCCCTGTGACCCCGGTTGGGATTAAGTGGTTATGGTGATGGATGGATCCAGCTGACTCTGAGGCAGCAACCATGTTTCCAACAACAAGGTGTTTATATCACTGATGTTGCATATAGAACCTGCCCCATTAAGTCATTAGGTTCAACTCAATAAGCAGCAGCAATTAGGTCCAAACAGGAGGTAAGAACAACTAGAGAAATATGGAAACATGATTTTCTACAATATAAGTAGGGGTCAGAGAGTAAGGCCAGCCAGCATCCCCACAGCAGTTGAGGTTAAGGGCATTGCTCAATGGCCTAACAATACTATGATTACTCTGTTGCCTGTGCGGTTTGATATGGTGTCAAACCAGACTCACCAAAAACCAAATTTGAATTTATTTACCCAGATTTTAATGTCCTAACCTGAACCTTTAATTTAATTATGTGAATACAAGAACCAGAATTTGAATATGTTTAATTGAACTTCTGTTAAAGAACTCAAACTTGAATTAAAGAAACGAAATTTGAATTTATTGCCTGAACTTGAATTGTGTGGTAATAAAAATTCAATAAAAATAAAAATTCAAGTTAACAATGTAAAACACAGGCCTTGAAAATTCGATTTGTGAGATTCAGGTGGAGATAATTCAGGTTGAGAAATTCAGGGTGTTTTCTATACCAGCTAGTCCAATGCAGTCTCAACATGGACAAGATATATATAAATTTGAAAGGTAGCACTTGAGTCAGGGGAAAAAAAGCCAAACTGTCCTAAACTGGCCTTTTCATGACAAGCAACACTGAGACTTACAGGCAACACTTCCTGAGTGTGAATGATGAAATGTCTTAGTGTAGAGGGGAACTCTGCCTGAAAAAGGGGAAGATAAAAAGGATGTCATAATACCTCGACATTCTGGTCACTGCTCCAGCCTCTGATTTCCTGCGCAGAAATGTGAGATTTTCTCCTGTGAATGTTTTTATAAATACATTTTTCACACCAATTTCGTTTTCAGCCAATGGGGAACACCCTAACCAGGTAACTGTAACTTACATTCTCTAAAGAATAAAGATACGGACAGTTTGCCTTTAGAAAAAGGTTTTATGTTTATCTGCTAGGTGGGACTTGGCAAGTACTACAATTTGAAGCAAGATATTTTAAGCTAGCTATTTGACTCAAAAGTTGTGTAAAAATGTACTGTCCTGCTCCAAATTTACTTTAAGTACCGTTTTTCAACTACGGTACATGGCACAGAGTATGTTAGTACGGCACTTCAAAGAGATGTTAATTTATTAAAAAGCATAATTCTAATTACTTTTAACATGATCATTATTTTAAAACACACCATAAGACTTTAATGATTCCTAATAAATTTTTCATGGACTTTGAAGAGGAAGAGTTTAATAAAAATTAAACTTGCATGTAATGCTTAATGTTTATGGTATAAGGCTTTTATGAAAAATGAAATTCATCATTCTAATTTTTCACAATGTCTGTCATTACTCAGTATCAATATCGAAAGAATCGGTCATTACTCCGAGAAATCAACAACTAAAAAGAAGCATTTGTGTGCGTGAAAAGAATCTATCAAGACGGTCATCAAAATTGCAGAAGAGTCCATCAAGGAAGTCATAAGGATTCCATAAGAGTTCATAAGGGAGTGTCATCCGCAAAGGATTCGTGTAAGATTCCAGAATGAATGGATCCAGCTCATTGAACTTTACTACTGATTATGTGGACATCTTTGAAGAAACAGTTGCATGGATCATATTATCAATTGGCCTTCCTGCAATCAGCCTGGCCTGTTATGCACTGTACCGCTTGATCAAGGCTGATCATGTCGCCCCCCTATATGTCATCAACCTCCTCCTTTCAGATCTGGTGCAAATCATCTGCAGAATATACTTTGTTTCTCAGAAGCATTTTGGATTCCTCTCTCCAGAACTTACCAAAGCTCGATTGATTTTTCAGGTCATTGTCCGTTTTGGCTTAGTTGCTAGTCTTGGCTTCATGGTGTGCATCTCCCTGGAGAGGTACCTGGTGGTTGCTCATCCACTTTGGTATCGGTACCGTCGCAACCTGAAGTACACAGTGTTAACGTGTATTTTCATATGGTTGTTTTCTGTGATATATGCAGTGATTGAGTATAACATAGAAGTCTACAGAACCTTCTTAAGTGTTCTAGCAACCCTATTCCTGCTGCCATTTCCATTTCTTCTCTTCTTCTATGTGAGCTCAAGGAGAGCCTTGAAAAGCACTATTTCAGTTTCTGTTGCAGAAAAGAATCGGATCCTTGGTGCTTTAGCCCTGGTCTTCGGCATCTATGTTGTGCTATATCTGCCCTTTACGTTCATGGCATTTTTTCTGGTAATATCTAACATGCGCACTTACACAGTGTATTGCTTTATGGCTGTTGCACGCTCCATGGTGCGTCTCAGTCCCCTTGTGGACCCCTTCCTGTACATTTTCATGAGAAAGGGAGCCAGAGACACACTGGAGGCCTTCCCCTGCTTCAGGAGGGTATTTGGATGGAGCACAACTAGATCTGATGCAGAAACTACATAGTAAGCAAATGTATTCATACATGTATCAGCAAATTGAGATGCCCTATTGTTGAATCTGAATTTTACATTTACCTTTTATCTTGTCTAGTTTATAATACTTTATTGCTTTAAAAACATTCTCTTGTAATATTTTACCCTTGTAATCTATACTTTTTCCACACTCACCGACTTCTACAATTTCTAGACATACTGGATGGATCAGCTGGAAATGTTAAAGCTAATAAATGTGCTTTTACCTGAATGACAATTTGCAGATTGTTGTATTCCTTTCAGTATATTTTAATGTCCATGTCAGAAAATGTCACACTGCTGTGTTGCAGTGGTTAGCACTGTTACATCACACCTCTGGGACTTGGGTTCCAGTTTCTGCCGGGTTTCCATGTGTGTGGAGTTTCCATGTTTTCCTTATGTAATCATGGGGTTTTCTCTTGGTTTCTTCAACCACCCCCCACACCCCCCCACAGTCCATAGATGCCCTGACGTTATCGGGAGATCCCAAAGTGTACCCCGTGATGAGTTTGTGCTCTATCCTGGGTTACTCTCTGCCTTGGGCCCACAGTTTCTGGAATAGGTTCTTCTACTATATTGACATGTTAAGACAACATTTCATATAAATGCCCCTTTTTGTGTGTAAAACTGTTGCATAAGCATTGTAAAATTAACATAACTGAACATTTATACTTTCAGTTTGTTTAGAGTAATAGATGACAAACCATGATTCCTGCTAAATCACTGAGATATAAAAAATATGTAGTGTTCTACAGAGCTGTCAGTATGACACTCAAACATTGTTAGCCTGACTTAATCTTTTCACGCAAATTATACAGGGATTTTTGAGGTTTTTCATTGTTACTTTTTGTATCATGTCCAGCTGCGTGTTCAGATCATTTTGGTTTTTTGATGCATCACACTTTTCATAAAATTTTTCTGTTTATTTGTGAAAATCAGCCATTTTCATCAAAGAAACAGTTCCGTTTCACAAAATATTTATTTCAAACATAACTTGTCCAATATGAACAGATGAACAAAGAACTGGTGGCAGTGATTTTCCGTAAAGGGCAGCAAAGCAAGTTTTTTTTTTTATTTATTTTTTTACAAAAATCAAACCTCTAAGGGCATCTTTCTACTAACTGAAAAAAATTGGTAAGTCACTAAAAGAGGTAAAATGGACTTTCTACACATAACCAGGAGAATGTTCAAAAAGCAAACCACAGACAACTTACTGATGTTGAGTGTATTTTTAATAAATGTTAAGTGAGTAACATACAAATGTAGAAAATTGCTAAAAGACTCTATTACAAGCACAGATTTTAGTGTGATCTTTACACAAATTTTCATTATGTGTTACTAAATGCGGCTAAAATCAGACAAAAACATAACAGGCATAAAGTGGTTAAAAAAAAAGGAAAAGCAGTTTTGAAGTGCTTCGGTAAAAACAGAAAAAAAGGCAGCTTTAACCAGAGGAAAACATACAGCTGGACTGATCACAAACTTGGTGCAAGCTAACCCAAGTCTGCAAACAGCAGTAGTGTGTGCTGTTCAGTCTTGAAACTTGGTCTTCAAGCTCTGAGCATTATGGCAGAATTCGCCCCCCTTCAATTCCATTATGATTTCTTTGTAGCACAACAAAACGTGTATTGGAACTTTATAGGATAACGAAAGTTTAGGGCATAAATGAGTCCAAACATCATTGCCACTGCAGAAGGCACATTCTCCGGGTCCTGCAGCACAATCACTGCTTTAATGATGAATCTCACATCATCTGGCTCAGATGCTACAGAATCTATATTGGACCAACATGGCGGGGGCCTGCAGGGAGCCATGGGTGAGTCGCAGGCACGTGGCAGAGGCCAAGATTTGGCTAATACTGTACATATTTTTAATAAGAAACGTAAAACAAAGAACAGACTCCGAGCATTTTATGCCAACTCATCCTAAATTAAATGCCAGAGAAAAGATGTGTCTTAAGACAACATTTAAAAATTTCCAGGGTCGAGGCAGATCTAACATGCCAAGGTAGGCTATTCCAACGTCTAGGGGCAGCCACCCCAAAGGCTCGGTTGCCTCTGGTCTTTAGCCTAGTCTTTGGGACTTTGAGCAGAAGTTGTCAAGATGATGTAAGTGCTTTGGCCGGTCGTGCTTACGCTTACCAGTGAGGAGGCAAGCTGCTGCTTTTTGCACAAACTGCAGACAATGAATTTGCTAATGATCAATTCCAAAATATAATGAATTGCAATAATCTAGCCGGGAGGTTATAAAAGCATGGATAACCCTCTTGAGACCTTTAAGGGGGAGAACTTTTAACCTTAGTAATAAGTCTCAATTGGTAAAAACTTGTTTTTATGACAGAGCTCACCTGATTATCATATTTTAAAGCGCTGTCAAAGGTCACACCTAGGTTCTTAACCTGATGCAATGCTGATGAGCAAAGCTAAGGAGAAAGTGGGCCCAAAAGACCAGAATGGCAATCAATACGCTTATGGCCAAATATAATAATATCGGTCTTACTATCATTGAGGTTGAAAAGATTACTGCTCATCCAAGATTTACCCTCATTCAAGCAATCGAACAATGGCTGAATACAATCATTCCTGTTTAGACTTAGAGGCAGATAAATATGTATGTCATCTGCAAAACAGTGGAAAGCAATATTATATTTTCTGAATATAGACCCCAGTGGGAATAAATACAGTAAAAAAAGTATACAGCCCAGTAACTCGCAGGAGGGCAGTTTCAGTACTGTGATGCGATTTAAAGCCAGACTGAAACTTTTCATAGATTTCATTTGCAGTAAGGAATGATTGTAACTGATTAAAAACCACTTTCTCTAAGATCTTGGATAGGAAAGGTAGCTTAGACATTGGTCTAAAGTTTGACAAAACCGAAGGATCCAAATTTCTCTTCTTGAGAAGAGGTTGTACTGTAGCGTGTTTAAAGGCAGATGGAACAACCCTTGAACTGAGACTGGCATTTATCAAAGCAAGTACAATCGGCCCAATGGTATCAAAAACATCTTTAAGGAGGCGAGAAGGAATACCATCAAAGGAATAGTATGTAGGCCGCAGCCGTTTTACTATGCCTGAAACTGACGAGAAGGATACAGGCTCAAACCGATTAAAGACCGAAGAGCTCAGATAATGAGTAGAATGCGCAAAATCAGTGGAGCCAGCGATGATAGCTTTTGGCCGAAGAGAAGAGATTTTGTCAATAAAAAAGTTTAAAAATGAATCGCAAAGGATGGATCATGGCACCACAGGAGAGTTATTAACTGGGTTTACAAGGGAGTTAAAATGAATAAACAGAACCTGAGGCTCATGAACATTAGAAATGAGAGAAGACATATAAGGTGTTCGCGTAAAATTAGTTTAAAAATGTGAAGACAATTTTTTTTTTTTGACAAGCACATTGGAGGGTATGGATAGAATAATTTTGCATTGGCTCAGTAAGCGCTTTAGTGCGCTTAGATCTAAAGGGAACAACGGAATCAAAATAGTTTAAAACCTCCTCGGCACCCAAGGCAAGATTGCCTGCCATTACATCACACACATTCAATTCATTAAACAAGTTACAAAACAGTGGTGCTGTACCAGGGGTTATCATGCGAATGTGATGTGCAGGGACAGAGGTTTTGTCTTTCAAATAAAGGATCGAAATGGTGAAAAGTACAGGCAAATGATCAGAAATACAAGCTGAATCACAGATATCATTTACAGTTACAGGTAGTCCACATGACAAAACAAGGTCTAAAGTGTGCCCTTTTCATGCGTCGTGCCAGTCACAGACTGAACAATACTAAAAGAGGCAATAAGATCAAAAAATTAAACATTTTAATTTTAACACGAATGTTAAAATCACCAGCAATTTAAAACTGATCATACTTTACAGTAACCTCCGATAAAAAAAAAAGAAAAAAAAACAATAAAATCCACAATAAAATCCTTATTGAATTTAGGACAGCGATATTCAATACAAACATAATGGTAGAGGACAGACTCAGTTCAGTTCAAACTGGAATTCATGTGAAAGAGGATTAACTGGCACTGGAAGCTGGTTTTATACAGTGGTAAAGTTGGTTTTATATTGGATATTCGCTTGATATTCAGCTTTGCCTCCCCTATATCTTTGAAACAACACCAGCAAAAATCACTAAAGTTGCATTTTCTGTTTCAGGAGAAAATACAGATTGTACTACAACATTGTATGGTGGCTGATATGTTCATTTTTTATTGTACTGATGCTGCATTTTCCGTGAAACAAATAAGCCAGAGTTGAAGTGCAGCCCTTTGCTAGAGACCGTCTACAAAGTGCATTCAGTACAAACAGGGGAACCAAGCATTACAACTGGAGCATCTCTGCTAAGATATTCTAATACAAAATCTGTGAAGTTCTTCCAAAAAGACACTATGAAGAACAAATTATTTCAGTTGCCTTTTAAAGTATAATACATTAAATCCAAAAAGAGATACAATAACTTCACAAACATACACATACATATTCAAGGCCTTCTCTGTTTTAATTGTAACCTCAACTAGGGGGGAGAGGAGGCACTAAAAATGCCTGACCACAGGTCTAAGTGTTCACCAAATGAACAATGAAATGGCGACTGTGTGCAGAACATAACTCACTTTAATAAAACAAACCAAACCAAAGCAGAAGGTGGCGTGAATATGTATGTTTCACTCTTGGACTACAGTTTGAGTACCTGCTGTGACTCTGTGTGGAATTTGCATGGTCTCCCCATTTCATCATGGGGTTTCCTCGGGGGACTCCGGTTTTCCCCCACAGTCCAAAAACAAGGCTAATTGGAGTTACCAAATTGCACGTAGGTGTGCCTGTGTGACTGAATAGGGTATGAGTTTGCCCTGCAATGGGTCTGCACCCCATCCTGGGTTGTTCCCTACCTTGTGCCCATAGCCTCTGGGATAGACTCCAGACCCCCCATGACCCTGAATAGGACAAGTGGGTACAGAAAATGGATGGCATATATTCATTCATCCAGGGATGCTGAGTTGACTGAAACAAGCTGGACCTCTTCTACACCCAACCTGGCAACCCGGAGCCCTTCCTGTTCCGTATGTCTGTTTCTTTTCTGTTCCTCCCTCAGTCAGTTTCCTATCCTGATCCGTAGCCACGCCCCTGGCTTTATTTGTATTTGGAAAAACATTTTCAAAAAAATAAAATGAATATAAAATATTGGTGGTTGGTGTTTGGGGGGGAGGGGGGCACAATGGTTAATTTTGGGGGGCATGGCCTGTGAATAACCGTCCCCCCACTGCCCCCATGACACTGATTCTACTGCGATGGACTGGCAGCATACCTACAGTGTGTGTGCCCTGCGATAGACTGGCAGCACACCCACAGTGTGCCCTGCGATAGACTGGCACCACACCCACAGTGTGCCCTGCGATGGACTGGCAGCACACCGACAGTGTGCCCTGCGATAGACTGGCAGCACACCGACAGTGTGCCCTGCGATGGGCTGGCACCACACCCACAGTGTGCCCTGCGATGGGCTGGCACCACACCCACAGTGTGCCCTGCGATAGACTGGCAGCACACCCACAGTGTGCCCTGCGATAGACTGGCAGCACACCCACAGTGTGCCCTGCGATGGGCTGGCACCACACCCACAGTGTGCCCTGCGATGGGCTGGCACCACACCCACAGTGTGCCCTGCGATGGGCTGGCACCACACCCACAGTGTGCCCTGCGATAGACTGGCAGCACACCCACAGTGTGCCCTGCGATGGACTGGCAGCACACCGACAGTGTGCCCTGCGATAGACTGGCAGCACACCGACAGTGTGCCCTGCGATAGACTGGCACCACACCCACAGTGTGCCCTGTGATAGACTGGCAGCACACCCACAGTGTGCCCTGCGATGGACTGGCAGCACACCGACAGTGTGCCCTGCGATAGACTGGCAGCACACCGACAGTGTGCCCTGCGATACACTGGCACCACACCCACAGTGTGCCCTGCGATGGGCTGGCACCACACCCACAGTGTGCCCTGCGATGGACTGGCACCACACCCAAGGTGCTGCCCTGCTTCATGCCCTGTGCTGCCTGGGATAGGCTGCAGGCTCCTTTCCCTGAAGCATCTTAAGCAGCTGGACCATGGATTGGCTGACACTCTCCTCCCTGCCCTGTAGATGCAGCCATACTCCTGCCCACACACAACAGTTCTATAGCTCCGGGGACTAAATTATGCAGAAATAATAATTTTGACAAATGATCGCTATAGTAAGGTTAAATGATTAAGGGTGGATTAAATAAACTGTGGTGTATATACACTTAGGGGAAGGGCAGGAGTAACTTTGTGTTGAATCTTACTTGTCTTTGTTGTTTTATATCCAAAAAGTGGATAATGTTAACCTGTTTATCTGGGTAAATATGCCTATTGTGCTTTTTTTCCCCCATTTGGGATGTTTAATTTAGTTGGTAATTGAATTAAAGGAGAAATACTGTATTAACAGGCATTTACACAAATTTTGTCTTGAAAATATAATCCTGAAGGGTATCGCACACAAACCCCTGCAGGGTAGTTTCTAAAGGAATCTGGTGGAGATTCCGTCACACAAACCTAAAGACAATGCCGTGGGAGGTACCTCGTTATACTGGATGGCTCAGTCAAGAAGGAAAACCTGTTCTGCTAGATGTGGGCGCAGTCATACGGCTAAGTGGCGACCTGTCTGACTGGCAGCAATCAGAGACGCCAGCGATCTGCCAGCAGTCTGCCTCGGGTTCCAGACGTTCTCAGGTTGTACATTCATTCCCAGTGGGCTCCGAAGATGCCCTACCAGCCCACCGGCGGCCCTAAACCCACTGCAGCCATCAGCAGCCAGTCGGATGGCAAGACATTCGAACAGCTACGACAGGAGTGCCTGCAAAAGAAGAAGTTGTTTGAAGACCCCGACTTTCCAGCATGCGACTCGTCACTTTTCTACAGTGAACAAGTCCCTATCAATTTTGAATGGAAGCGTCCAGGGGTATGTACTGTACAATATTCCTAATTATAGGACTAATACTATTCTGAAAGGAAGTGCCCAGCTGTACAGTATGTACAATATACAGCCAAGGCTACAGAATGGACACAATGGTTTCTAATCATGTGCAATGAAACCATGTCATTCACCTGTACCATTTCACTCTGTAATCAGATTTATTTCTATGACCTTTTGTATGAATTAGTAGTGTACAGTGCTACTTAAAGGGCACTGACTGAAACTAGAGCTGGTTTCAAAAACATGACACTAATTCTTCAGTAAACATCCATTCACAAGTTATAACAATTTGTTCTAAAACAGTTGTTTGTAAAGCAATATAGTTTTATACATACTAAATAACAATACATTTTATATTCCAAATCCCCCCTGCTTTGAGCACTGTGCAGCCTGAGATAGGCTCCCGATAGCGGTTAGAAGATGGTTTAGCTATGGTGTGTTTATTGTGTACTCTCCTCAGGGGGCGCATAGAGATCACTTTTTTCTTAACTTCCTGTGTAAGATTTTGTTACTTTGGAAAAACCCACACAAATTCACCATATAGTTGCTAAGGAGGTTCCATCAAGGGCCGTTCCTTTGTTTTCCATTTGGGGTGTTGGCTTCTGAATCGGTGCATTCCATTGCAAACAACATTTCTGTCAGATTGACCTCAAAGAATGTTCACACACCCTCAAAGATACCTCTGCTGCTCCCAGTCGTTTGGAAAGACCTGCTTTACACAGAACTTGATTGTTCAGATTCCTCCGTGTTCTGGGAAAATACACAAATATGTTATCATGAGTGCCCTGCAATGGGTTGGCACCCCATCCTTGGTTGTTCCCTGCCTTGTGCCCTGTGATTGGTTGGTGCCCCATCCTTGGTTGTTCCCTGCCTTGTGCCCTGTGATTGGTTGGTGCCCCATGCTTGGTTGTTCCCTGCCTTGTGCCCTGTGATTGGTTGGTGACCCATCCATGGTTGTTCCCTGCCTTGTGCCTATAGGCTCCAGACCCCCCACGACCCTGAACAGGATAAGCAGTTTCAGAAAATGGATGGATAGATGGATGCTATCATGGCATTTATAAAAATGATTCCATATGTGCAGTAAAAGGCATAACCAAAGGTTGTTTAAAACCACTGTTGTCTAATTTTATTTCAGGAGATCTGTAAAGACCCTAAATTCATCCTGGGTGGAGCTGACAGGACTGACATCTGCCAAGGACAGCTGGGTGAGTGACACGTCTGTCTGAAGGACAAAAGCAACATCACGGAATAAATTTAAAATATGTATTTCGTGTAATTTGGTGGAATGTAACCGTATACTGTATATACACTCACCTAAAGGATTATTAGGAACACCTGTTCAATTTCTCATTAATGCAATTATCTAATCAACCAATCACATGGCAGTTGCTTCAATGCATTTAGGGGTGTGGTCCTGGTCAAGACAATCTCCTGAACTCCAAACTGAATGTCAGAATGGGAAAGAAAGGTGATTTAAGCAATTTTGAGCGTGGCATGGCTGTTGGTGCCAGACGGGCCGGTCTGAGTATTTCACAATCTGCTCAGTTACTGGGATTTTCACGCACAACCATTTATAGGGTTTACAAAGAATGGTGTGCAAAGGGAAAAACATCCAGTATGCGGCAGTCCTGTGGGCGAAAATGCCTTGTTGATGCTAGAGGTCAGAGGAGAATTGGCCGACTGATTCAAGCTGATAGAAGAGCAACTTTGACTGAAATAACCACTCGTTACAACCGAGGTATGCAGCAAAGCATTTGTGAAGCCACAACACGCACAACCTTGAGGCGGATGGGCTACAACAGCAGAAGACCCCACCGGGTACCACTCATCTCCACTACAAATAGGGAAAAATTTGCACGAGCTCACCAAATTTGGACAGTTGAAGACTGGAAAAATGTTGCCTGGTCTGATGAGTCTCGATTTCTGTTGAGACATTCAAATGGTAGAGTCAGAATTTGGCGTAAACAGAATGAGAACATGGATCCATCCTGCCTTGTTACCACTGTGCAGGTTGGTGGTGGTGGTGTAATGGTGTGGGGGATGTTTTCTTGGCACACTTTAGGCCCCTTAGTGCCAATTGGGCATCGTTTAAATGCCACGGCCTACCTGAGCATTGTTTCTGACCATGTCCATCCCTTTATGACCACCATGTACCCATCCTCTGATGGCTACTTCCAGCAGGGTAATGCACCATGTCACAAAGCTCGATTCATTTCAAATTGGTTTCTTGAACATGACAACGAGTTCACTGTACTAAAATGGCCCCCACAGTCACCAGATCTCAACCCAATAGAGCATCTTTGGGATGTGGTGGAACGGGAGCTTCGTGCCCTGGATGTGCATACCACAAATCTCCATCAACTGCAAGATGCTATCCTATCAATATGGGCCAACATTTCTAAAGAATGCTTTCAGCACCTTGTTGAATCAATGCCACATAGAATTAAGGCAGTTCTGAAGGCGAAAGGGGGTCAAACACCGTATTAGTATGGTGTTCCTAATAATCCTTTAGGTGAGTGTATATATATGCTTCTAGGAGCCTGACATGAACTCTCCTAGCAGTGCACTTTACACAACTTAATGTTTCCCATTCCTTTTGAAGGTCACTTGTTGTCATCCTCTGATTCATGAGAAAAGGTCATTTCTGGCATTAGAGAGTCACTTTTGCCCTTTATCTGGCTGGTTTATGGTTGGTCCCAGTGTCTCCTGCATCACCTTATTCTGGAGTACTTCTGTCTGTCGCAGAATCAGGATTAAACAGGGCTTTAAAAATGCAGATTTGTTTAAAAATACAGAGTGGTCTCTTAATTTTTTCCACACCTGTATATATAGGCCAATCTAAATATCAATTAGTGAAAAATTGACTTAGGAATTTTTGGTATTTGGGAAGTGCAGACATGAATGCTAGCAGTGCTATTGTTAGCTTATCTATGATCTAGCTTATCTTCTGTGATAGTACATGAATAGTACGTGCATGGAAATAATAACTTTTACTCACATACTTTTCATGTTCACTGAAGTTTTAAAAAGTGATCAACAAAACAAAATTGCTGTAAGGCCAAACTGATTCTTCAGTCAACATTTCTGAATGTCATATGTCACTTAAAGAAATGAACAATTTTGTAAAAGTTTCAATTTGCAGTCTAATTTAATATTATTAACAATACATTTTATTCCTTTTTTCAATTTGAATGGCCTTCAATATGTATAATGTAGGTAATTAATCAGTTCTAGGACATTGCAAAAAAACCTATATTAAAGTTTTTTTGTTTCTGACTTTGGGGGACAGTGATGTTTTTTGAAATTACTTTTTGTAATAGAAAATGACAATAATGAAGTCTGATTCAGTGCTGGTGTTATGTTCTTTTGACTTAGCACTATGTCTGTCACATTCTAGATAATGTCTTTCAGAATGCATTATATTTGTAAATCTGTGATCTTGAATTGGAATTCAAGAATTGTGAAAAAACGTAACCGATTCATTTTTCACATATTTTTTCTCCAAAAATCATCTATTGGCATTGCTGAATTGCTGCAGTATCCATATTGCCAGATTTGCAGCACTGAGTGTGACCAACGTGGGCCGTTTGCATTGCAGGTGACTGCTGGCTGCTGGCTGCTGTGGCCTCAATGACCCTTCATAAGGAAACACTGACCAGAGTCGTTCCTCCGGAACAGAACTTCGACCAGGGCTATGCTGGCATCTTCCACTTCCAGGTCCAGCTCCTGCGCAGTGTTTATATATCACTGTAGTGGACAGTGGGGTGTTTGAGATTACTGTTTCATATTTCACACACTGCATCTTTCAGAGTCGATAGCAGTGTTGTTATTGATCAATTTGAGCTTGTATTTGTAACTGTGCTCCATATATCAACAAGCTTTTTCAAAAACTGAGTATATTTATAACACAGTTGCCAACCTAGATGCTTCTCTTCATGTAGTTCTGGCAGCACAACAAATGGCTGGACGTGGTCGTTGATGACAGGTTACCCACGGTTCGAAGCCGCCTGATTTTTCTTCACTCAGCTGATAGCAATGAGTTCTGGAGCGCCTTGCTGGAGAAAGCCTATGCTAAGTAAGTAGAAATTACAAAGACAACAACATTTATGTTAAAATGAATCATTTACCAGCTAAGGGATCACAGATACCAGCCAAGGGATCACAGATACCAGCCAAGGGATCACAGATACCAGCCAAGGGATCACAGATAAAAGCTAAGGCATCACAGATACAAGATAAGGGATCACAGATACCAGTTAAGGGATCACAGATGCCAGTTAAGGGATCACAGATACCAGTTAAGTGATCACTGACACCAGCTAAGACACCATGGATACCAGACAAGGGATCACAGATAAAGACAGTGATCAGTGGTTGGAGGAATAGTTGATGTGTCATTGGGACAGATTATTTTTAGGGCATTTCTTAAAATTAGGGGATTCTGATGACGGGATGTGGGTGGGTGGGTCATTCCACCATCAAGGAGCCACATGAAAATTCATACTATGTGTTGGTTAGCGGAAAGGCAGGCTCATATTGTGTTGGATCAGTGCATTTGAACATAGGATTTCATAATTGATGTAAATAAATTCTGGCTCCCTGCAGGCTGAATGGGAGCTATGAGGCCCTGAAGGGCGGCAGCACTCTGGAGGCCTTGGAGGACTTCAGCGGTGGCGTGGGGGAAGTGTACGAGACCAAGAGCCCCCCAGAACAGCTCTTCCAAATCCTGCAGAAGGCCCTGCGACGAGGCTCCATGATGGGCTGCTCAATCGACGTAAGGCTTCAATATCGATGTTAGCTGGATAAAGCTGAGCCGTGGCTTTGGGAGGAGAGTTATGCTGAACATCTAGTCATTTGAGTATTGAAGGCAGGCGCTCTCGCCTTCGAGTCACCTCAGTTCACTGTCTGCATTACCCAAACTGAATTTGTCTAATACTATCGAATATTACTAAATAGTTACCTTGTCCTTAACTTTGTAGATGCAAACCCTAACATGAAAAAATGATCCAGCCTATATACTGTGGTAATGCTGCCAGGCGTCTCCTCCCAGAATACACTTAGTCACTCATTCTCAAGGCATAAAACCAAATGAGCAGACAGCAAAAACTACTACTGCTAAACTGTATATGTCCACTGCTGTGCTGTATACATTCACTGTTCACTGCTAAACTGTATATGTCCACTGCTGTGCTGTATACATTCACTGTTTACAGCTGTGCTCTATATGTTCGCTGTTTATTCAACGTTCCATCATTATATTCTCCAGGAAATGGTGCTACATTTAATAACTACCTTGTAATGTCACCCTAGATCACAAGTTCTGCTGAGTCCGAGGCTCAGACATCCACAGGCCTGGTTAAGGGGCATGCCTATTCTATCACAGGGCTCGAAGAGGTATGGGACACTGCACTGCTTAATGTTTAAAATGGCGATCAGATATTCATATCATATATATATATAAATGTTAAAGGTTTATTAACGATGTTTCGTTCTGGTATGAATATAAGCAACAATGGGGTCTGTAATGCAGAGCTGGTGTAGCTTGGAAGCTGACTGAGTGTATGTCTAAAACTGAGATTTCAGCAGAAAAAGAAATCGTAAAAACCACTGAACACGTGGCAAGGTAGCATCTACCAATGATCTGAATGCAGCTTAAGAGAAATTGAATGGACTGAATGAAATGTGCCAGCACTCTACGGTCTTTCTTCACAAAGAGCAGCACCCATAGCCAGCACTCTACGGTCTTTCTTCACAAAGAGCAGCACCCATAGCCAGCACTGTACAGTCTTTCTTCACAAAGAGCAGCACCCATACAGATGCACACTCATCTGGCCTGGGCATTTCACCTTTTCTTGTTCATTTATGCCCATTCGACCATAAAATTGTCTTTTATTCCACTTTTAAATTGGGGAAAAGGGGTTATTTTTCTCAAGGAAGCTTTCACACACACAAACAAACATGTGCAACATTCTCCTTTACATTGAAGTTGATGATAAGTAACATTGTTTTGTAAATACTGCAGGTAAAATTCCGTGGGAGAGTGGTTCAGCTAATCCGAATCAGAAACCCCTGGGGACAGGTGGAGTGGAACGGGCCATGGAGTGACAAGTAGGGGGCGCTCAGCTACTCCGTTTGTCTTACCGTGTCTTGTCACCAGAAACAGCCGCAATGTGACACCGTTTCACTTTCCCAGCTCATCTGAGTGGAATGTAATTGACAAGGCCGAGAAGAATCGCTTGCTGGAGAGGGCCACGGATGATGGAGAATTCTGGTAAATCAGATTAACATCATATTAGCATTATTAACAGCGTAAAGATGACTAGCTCTCAACATGAATCATTATCAATAAAACTTCAAGTATCAATTTACTAAGAATACACAATGAATAATAAATAATTATGTATGATAATTAATTATAATTAATAGTTATTAATGTTATAAATGTTTATAAACTATATAATAAGCACCATTCAATAGCAGTGTGCCATATATACTGTATCTTATACACTTCTGCACATTTTAAACAGTTTCCTGTTCAAGCCAGTATAAAAGATGAATTAGTTTATCATTTACTTCTGGTACAGTTCTGGCATTTAGAAATTTGGTATTTTTAGTTATATGTACTGTTTCATTTTCTTTTGTCTCTGAATTTCAGGATGGAGTTTAATGACTTCAAGAACAATTATGACAGAGTCGAGATCTGCAACCTGACGCCGGATTCACTGTCTGACAGCACCAAGAAGAAATGGGAGGTGAAGGTGTTTGAGGGAAACTGGATTCGGGGATCAACAGCTGGAGGATGCCGCAATTACATCGGTGAGGTCATGCTTCTTTCAAAGAGCCTGACATGTCAACTGAATTTGTACTATTCTTACATTATTAACAAGGGAATTTGAATAAAACAATCAACAATTCAGCTTCCATAATTTATGATTGCTGAAGTCTGTGGAACTTTCTGTCTAATAAAAAGAACATTATTCTGTCCATTATTTTCTCTCAGGGGAGCCTTGCCTTAATTAGTAAATTAAAGACTTAATTTTACATTCACACAATAAGTGCATCAATTGCTGTCTGTTCGAGTGGTTAAACTCATCACATACAGCGCATTTTGGATCACTGGATATATGCAAACATGACTTATGCATAAAATGAAGAATGAGTGAAATAACTGCATTTTGGATATGCAATTAATAATGTCATTTTAAATGCTCCAGACACATTTTGGACAAACCCTCAGTTCAAGCTGACCCTGGTGGACCCTGATAAGGATGATAATGAAGACCTGTGCAATGTCATCATCGCTGTCATGCAGAAGAACAGACGCAAGCTACGGAAGGAAGGACTCGACCTGGAGACCATCGGCTTTGCGGTTTATGAGGTACCTCCTACTGTTCCTGCCAGAAAACTGCAGACCTGTCAGTAGTAGACTGAAGTCAAAGGATGATGCTCCATCAAGTAAAGTTTTCCCTTTGAGCAAAATATTTTTAGTTGATAGGTTGTATTTTTAGAGGTTTTGCATTTCATTGAAATTTAATGCTAAATTTGGATCATTCGCAGTGTCCTGATGGCAAGGATCATGTTGACAAAGACTTCTTCCGCTATAACGCCTCTAAAGCACGGAGCAAGTCATACATCAACGTGCGAGAGCTCTCCCAACGCTTCCAGTTGCCCGCTGGGAATTATCTGCTTGTGCCAACCATCTTCCAGCCCCATCTCGAGGCTGACTTCCTGATAAGGATATTCTCAGAGACCAAAGTCAACTGTCTGTACGTTTCAGTAGCTGTAGTGCAGTAACTGGTCATATTTCATTTAGCGGGTAGCAGCAACACCTCACCTCTCCAGGGTCGAGGGCTTCAGGTTCACCTTGACTCTGTTGTGTTATGAAGGTTTAACCCAGGTGCTCTGGTTTCCAAAGACATGCAGAGGATAACTGGCATCCCTGTGTGTATGTGGGTGTGTGTTGGGGGGGAGGGTTATGTATACCATCTGTTGTGAAGACCAAATGTCCCCACAATGTGATGAAAAAAAACCTGTAATTTTGACATTGTGGTATAAAAACCTGTTATTTTGACATTGTGGGGGCATTTTTAGTCCCCACAAGGGAAACTCAATTTGTTTATGGTTTAGGTTAGGGCTGCATAGGGATTAGGCTTGTCATTGTTGGGATTAGGGTTTTGCCCATACAAATGAATGGACAGTCCCCACAAAGATATTAGTACAAACATGTGTCTGTGTGTCTGTGTGGTCAAGTATATATTACATTGTGGGTAAAAAGTCAGTATAAAAATACTAATTTCACTCCACAGGGAAATGGGTAACTCCATTGAGGCCAACCTGCCAGAAGTAAGTACTGTAAACCCACAGGAAACGCATGGAGCCTTTGATAATGGGGGACCCTTCTAGGAGTCCCACGTCTGCCTATTTCTCTGTTGCTCCAGCCCCCTAAGCCACTTTGATAATGGGGGACCCTTCTAGGAGTCCCACGTCTGCCTATTTCTCTGTTGCTCCAGCCCCCTAAGCCACTTTGATAATGGGGGACCCTTCTAGGAGTCCCACGTCTGCCTATTTCTCTGTTGCTCCAGCCCCCTAAGCCACTTTGATAATGGCGGACCCTTCTAGGAGTCCCACGTCTGCCTATTTCTCTGTTGCTCCAGCCCCCTAAGCCACTTTGATAATGGGGGACCCTTCTAGGAGTCCCACGTCTGCCTATTTCTCTGTTGCTCCAGCCCCCTAAGCCACTTTGATAATGGCGGACCCTTCTAGGAGTCCCACGTCTGCCTATTTCTCTGTTGCTCCAGCCCCCTAAGCCACTTTGATAATGGGGGACCCTTCTAGGAGTCCCACGTCTGCCTATTTCTCTGTTGCTCCAGCCCCCTAAGCCACTTTGATAATGGCGGACCCTTCTAGGAGTCCCACGTCTGCCTATTTCTCTGTTGCTCCAGCCCCCTAAGCCACTTTGATAATGGGGGACCCTTCTAGGAGTCCCACGTCTGCCTATTTCTCTGTTGCTCCAGCCCCCTAAGCCACTTTGATAATGGGGGACCCTTCTAGGAGTCCCACGTCTGCCTATTTCTCTGTTGCTCCAGCCCCCTAAGCCACTTTGATAATGGGGGACCCTTCTAGGAGTCCCACGTCTGCCTATTTCTCTGTTGCTCCAGCCCCCTAAGCCACTTTGATAATGGCAGACCCTTCTAGGAGTCCCACGTCTGCCTATTTCTCTGTTGCTCCAGCCCCCTAAGCCACTTTGATAATGGCGGACCCTTCTAGGAGTCCCACGTCTGCCTATTTCTCTGTTGCTCCAGCCCCCTAAGCCAAGTGCACCTGCGGAGGAGACCAAGGAGGAGCAGGGCCTGAGGAAGCTCTTCCAGCAGATCGCTGGATCGGTAAGGCACACACATACAGGCCATTGTGTATGTGATTACTGAATGCATTCTGCTGTATAATTACCTGCAGTCCCACTACTGTTTAATATGTCACATATTTACAGCATTAGTGTCTGGTACATAAATAAGCATTCAAATTATAATGTCCAGACTCATACAGCTTGTATATTTTCTGTGATTTTTTTTTTTACTTTATATCTCTGCCTACTTGGTCTACATGTTAGTTTTAGTTTATATGTGTACAACGGGATTAAAGGAAGAACTTATTTACTGTTCCCTTATCAGGACCAGGTGATCAGTGCATTTGAGCTGCAGCACGTGCTGACGGAGGTGCTCAGGAGGAGTGAGTGAACCACCACACACACACCTTCACTATCAAAGCATAGGCAACACATCGCAAAGCTCTGCTCCATTCATTTGTGATCTGCTCATTTGTTTATTCATTTCCTTCTCAGGACAGGAGGTCAAGTTTGATGAACTGTCCATTGACACCTGTCACAGCATGATCAATCTCATGGATGTATCCTCTGCGGGCTGGATTAATTTTGGAAGCAGATCAAATATTCCCTCTGTAATAAGTGTAATGCTAAACTCCCTGTTGCTACAGCAAGCTATAGCAGACACTAACCAAGGGCAGTATTCTACACATGACAGCTGTTACAGAACGTTCTGGGATCACCTTTCCCTCATTCACAGTTTAGGAAAAGTGCACTTTTTGGAAATTTTTGCATGATGTTTTCAGCTCTAGTCCAGTCCTTTTCATAGCTGAGCTGCACCAGTCTAAGGATTAGCCGTGTGCATCTGATGTATTTTGTCATGTAAACAACTTGCAGTAGTTTTGGTATTTTTGAATCTTAATTGATAAAGAACCTTAACGTTAAAAGATATATTGTTGTATAAAAGTTTACATATATTGGACTTGACTGAATACATACAGGTGGATAACTCTGGTACTATGGATTTTCAAGAGTTCAAAATCTTCTGGGATAAATTCAAGAAATGGATGGTATGTATAGATAAACATTTTAAAGTCTTGTTTTGCTTCTCGATTTCTCTCGGGAAAGGAAACCTACTGTGGTATAAAGAATACTGATAATAAACTGTAAGATGGCCATTATTTTCAGTTTAATTTGCAAGGATCAACCTTTGCTTACTTGATTGCTGAGATTCTGTAACATGGATAAACAGGCAAGCAGATACCTGGAACCTGTTTAAAATGAACCTGGCACCCTTCACAGGAGAGGTTAGGGCCTACACACCAAACAGGTGCATTACATAATTTCTGCTTGTACAATAATTAGTATCTGCAGCACTACACCCTGCTGTTGACCAAGCCTACCACACCTTGGAGGCGCAGTTTAATAAAAAATAAAATAATTTAAAAAAAACAAAAGAACTGGATTGACGTCTTGGGGCAGGGTGCCAAGGGGTGTGTGGCAGGGAAGGGCTCCACAAGGTTGAGTCAGTAATACTTCATAGCCGGTCTGGCTGGCCTGCTGTCTGAGGTGAGGGTGTTTCTGTTTTTCAGATGCTGTTCCTCTCATTTGACACGGATCGCAATGGGCGTATGTCTTCCTACGAGCTGCGCAGTGCCCTTAAAGCCGCAGGTGAGGCACACCTACATAAAACTGACACCTTCAGGGTTGGAGCTTGAATCCTGCTTTTGCTGTGTGTCTGGAGTCTGCATGTTCTCCCAGTGGTGTGTAGGTTCCCTCTGGGCACTTTGGGGTCTGCATGTTCTCCCAGTGGTGTGTAGGTTCCCTCTGGGCAATTTGGGGTCTGTATGTTCTCCCAGTGGTGTGTAGGTTCCCTCTGGGCACTTTGGGGTCTGCATGTTCTCCCAGTGGTGTGTGGGTTCCCTCTGGGCACTTTGGGGTCTGTATGTTGTCCCAGTGGTGTGTGGGTTCCCTCTGGGCACTTTGGGGTCTGTATGTTCTCCCAGTGGTGTGTGGGTTCCCTCTGGGCACTTTGGGGTCTGTATGTTCTCCCTGTAGTGTGTGGGTTCCCTCTGAGCAGTATCTCTACATTGCCCATAGTGTGTGATTAGATTTGTCCTGCCATATTTACTTCTTTGAATAGACTCCAGGTTCATCAGGTCAAATAAAGCGATGTTCCCACAGGACCATGGTGAAACATACAGAAAGCATGTGACAAAAGGGAGGGATTCAGAATCATTTCTGTATAAGTGCAAAAACACAGGACAGTGTAAGAAAAGGGGTGTGGGTATAATATTGTATCCACATAGTGCCTGAGTGTGTAATCAATCATAGCAGCATAGAGCAGTAGAAATAATACAATAGTGTCTGTAAACTGACAATAAATTGTGCCAGTGGTGGGGTGTGTGTGTGTGTGTGGGGGGGGGGGGGGGGGTTGGTTGTGTGGTTCCATGTTCAGGATGATTGAATAAGCAGGGATTGATTAATAAAAATAAGACAAAGAACCATTCAAACCCAGAGTGTATGAAACAAACATGTGGCTTTACTCTGCAGGGATGCAAGTTAACAACAAGCTACTGCAGCTCATCTGCTTGAGGTTTGCCGACTCCAACTTCGAGATCGACTTCGATGACTATCTCACCTGCATCGTACGGCTGGAAAACATGTTCAGTGAGTAACGTGTCAACCTCCCCATCGGAGGCTGCAAACAGGCAGAAGCGAATAGGTCACACGGCGCCTGATCCTGTTTATAATTACCGGATCTTTACACAGGGGTCTTCCAAGCACTGGACAGTGCAAAGAGAGGAGTGGTTTCCATGAATTTTAGTCAGGTAATACATTTTTCCTTCATCATAGTTTATTTTTCTCAATACACTACACTATTTATTATATATTTGGTTTTACTCTATTTTAATCCATTCCGTAATGTCATGCAAAGCCACACAGTAACTGGTGTGACCATATGATGATGACAGGAATGTCTTGTCTCAACAGTTTCTCTTACTATCCATGAATGTTTGAGAACCAGATGCTGAAGATCAGGAGACGTGTCAAAGAAAAGTTGTAATGTTTTCATCTGCTAACATTAGTAATAAATCCCAAAGCCAGATATCCATTAAGCTGACTACACACTCCTTACCCATGTTTCCAAAGGTGATATTATACTACATAACCTATTTCATATAATAATTAGGCTTCTGAAATGAAATTATTTTTAAATAACTGTATCAGCCACCTTGTAAAACAATCACACTTGTGAGAACTGGTTTGGCAGGGGACCACTTGCTAAAAGAAATGTTCAAAGGGACTCGTGGAACTGGCATAATAAAGGCTAATTATGAGTAATGAGCTGTGGGCTAATGCGATGTTTTATTACACTGCTAACAAACATCTAATAATATATAGCGACTGTAAAAGTTCCTGTTTAATCCATGATTTTTCTTCGGAAAAACAAGTCATCTTGACCTTTCAATTTCATATTCATGAGTAAAGCTACACTTCATGCCTGGTAATGTGTCACATTTTTACCTTAAATCTGATAAACAACATTGCATTTTAAGATGATTTTTATTCAAGAAAAACGGCACTGTTGGAATGTACAATACATATCCACCTATGAATACCATAATGGAGAAGAAGTTACATAAATAAAAGTACCACAGAGAAAAATCTGGGCTCTACTTTTTTCTTTTGAAAAACCAGGGGTGGATCTGACAAGTAATTTAAAAGATGCAGTTTTAAAAGAAACTCAATCAGGTTCTCCCGTTTCCATCTAATGACATGCAACCTACCCCCTGCATGAGACCTTGTGCTTATCAGGAAAAGGCCCAGACTTACTGCGACCTGGTACTGGATAAGCTACTTGGAAGATGGATGGGCATTTTCCCCTTATCTTGTATTACATTCAAGAATCAACACATATTATAAAACGATGACAGCATGATATAGAATGACAGCAACTGAAGAACATCCAGACCTTTTACAAAGGGGTGGCCAGACTAGACCTAATGATTTTACTGGGGTGGCAATGGGATTAAACACAAACTCAGCATCCTAAGAAACTGGCATGTGGTGAAAATGACAAGTATCACGATATGCGTAATAGAATTAACAAATATTCTATTGCCCCTCATCCCAGAAAAAAGAGGGAAAAAATACATGTAGGCCTACATGAATCCATGTCATTTTCTCTGTATAATATGTGACACACCTAAGACAATTTGAATACAGACTCAGAGCTTCATTTTCCATTTCACTCTTTAACCAGAGAACAATTCATGTCAAGCCTATCATTAGCAGATATTTACAAAGAGTATCAGTTAAACTCTGATGTGTGTGGAGTTTGCATGTGTTCTCCCTGTGGTTTCCTCCCACTTTCCAAAAACATGCTAAGGCTGATTGGAGTTACCAAATGGTGTGTTTGGTTTTTGACTGGTACTGTAGGTATTCCTTAACATGTCTTAAATAGTGCATTCATAATACTTTCAATACTTTCAGTACAGTAATTTTCATACAAGACAACGCACCATCCTATGCTGCTAAAAATACCATTGAATCCTTGGCTGCAATGGGTATAAAGGGAGAAAAACTCATGGTGTGTCCATCATCATTCCCTGACCTCAACCCTATTGAGAACCTGTGGAGCTGGAGATCTATGAGGGCGAGTGGCAGTAAACCTACAAACAGCAGCTCTGGGAGGCCATTCTGGCATCTTCAGATGAGATACAGGCAGAAACTATCGATGGACTTCCAAGTTCAATGGATGAGAGAGCTGTTAAGGTGATATCATGGAGGGGCTCTTATGTTAACATGTAACTTGATCAGTAAAGATGATTTTGATTGAAATATTTGTTTTTGGAAAAATTATCTACATAAAGTAAATATATGACAGATGTTCATGTCCATGACAGATGTAAATTTTCCTTTACAATCAACTTGATGTTTTGAAACTGTTATGCATAATAATTTGGAACACTGTATTTTCAGTAATTTGAAAAAAGCTACTGCATCATCATTGATAGTTTTGTTCTATAAAATCCAGATTATTAAATTGTCTAATATGATAGTTGGTGATTAAAAAATCATTATTCACTGTCAATGGCATTGACTAGGAAAAATGAATAAAAACAGCATATGCATAATAATTTGGAACACTGTGTATTAGACACGAGGTTTTAATGTTATGGCTGATCGGTATATATCTACATATATGTCTAATTTTATATAAAATTAGCGGACATTGCCTTGTGCAAGGTATATCTGGAAGGGCACACATTACACTTTTAAAATATTTTGTTCATACACTACACTTTCATGTCTTGTACTTTTTAAAATATTTTTACTCCCTTATTATTAGCACCAATCAGGAAAATGCACCTGAGTCTCGTTGTGCTACAGTGCCATGACAATAAAGCTTTCAATTTCTCTGCATTGGTTTGAGGGCCACCCGACTGCAATTCAGAGTGCACTATCGCCATCTACTGATCATTCACAATCTGCAGGTGGAACAAACTCAGCCTGACATCCCAACGGAACCTGAAGGATTATCATAATACATCTCCTGGTCAAACCAACTTAATGATCTTGTAAAGGATCAATGTATTTGTCTTTAATACTATAATTTAGTTACAAACCATGTTGACTAGCCATGCTACACATGGCATGTTATTTGAGTGTATCTCAGGAGAGGGTACTGCATGCATGTGTGCACAGGTGGTGACTTCCAGAAAACCCAGTACACACAGCACAGTGGCTCAGTAGGTGGCGCTGTAGCCACACCAACAGGGTTTTGAGTACTTACACCTCCTTTCTATGCATGTTCTTCCTGTGTTCCGGTGGGTTTCTTGCATCAGTCTACGATCATCCTATTTTGTGAATTAATGTCCCTAAATTGTCCTCGGCATTTGACTGAGTGTTTGCCCAGGGAAACAACATCTAATACAGGGTATCTCTGCCCTGTGCCACCTGTGATAGGCTCCAGTCTGCCCAGGACCGCCTGTGACAGGGTCCAGGCTGCCCTGGGCCGCCTGTGATAGGGTCCAGGCTGTCATGTGCCACCTGTGATAGGCTCCAGGCTGCCCTGTGCCATCTGTGATAGGCTCCAGGCTGCCCTGTGCTGTCTGTGATAGGCTCCTGGCTGCCCTGTCTCGTCTGTGATAGGCTCAAGGCTGCCCTGGGCCACCTGTGATAGGCTCCTGGTTGTCTTGTGCCCAGACTTAGCTGAAGCTGCTCTTTCTACATTTGGCTTTGATACAAATAACCTAAAAACGAAAAATTACCTAAAGACGAAAAAGCTAACCTCTCCTCATAAGACATTCCTCTAAGATCAGGAATCATTCTTGTAGCCCTACATTGCACCATTTCCAAGACAGCAATGTCCTTTTTAAGGTATGGTGACCAAACCTGTACACAATATTCTAGGTGGGGTCTTACAAATCATTAAATTGTTCACAAATGCATTCTTAAATTGATTAATTCCATTATTATTGTAAGTTGAAAGCACATGCCAGTTGCTCCTAATTAGCATAGGTATTAGCGTGTCAAAAAAAAATTTAAATGCCAAACACAGAAGAGTAATGCAGGCCACTGGAGGGGGGCTGGCTTGCTCAGAAGTATCAGACCTGGATCAGTGCTTCGGGACCATGTATAGGGGAAACGCCATTCTCAGGTGAGCCATGAACAGAGCATCTGCAGCTGGAGCCCTTCACAGCAGTGTCTTGCACCTGTTTCAATGATGCCTTTCTGTCATAAGATTAATTCTAAGGTATAATCACACAGTCAATTAAATGTTAAGTATTTACTGTATATATATATATATAGTGAAATGTGGCAATAAATAAATATGTAATGTTTGCATTAATAAATATATTGTAAATACATTGTAAATTGTAGCAATAAATAAATGATAATGATATGAAATGTGTGCATTAATAAATCTGTTAAAACTGGTTTTCTTCCTGTTTTTATTTATTTATTGCTTATTTGTTTGTTTGTTTCAATGGCACTGCACATGGTGTGGTGGTGCAGCTGTTAGCACTGTTGCCTCACACCTCTGGGATGTGGGTTGAAGTCTGTGCCAGGGTTCCATATGTGTTGAATACAGTCCAAAAACATCCTGAGGTTAATTGCATTTGACAAATTGCCCATAGGTGTGCCTGGAAGACAATTTTAAAATGCCATTATATTTTGAAGATTTTGTACACTTAGGGGTACAACACTGCTTGTAATATTGTTTTTCTTGTTTCTGAAACAGTTTATCCTTTCATGTACTCATAGTTCCTCAAACTAAAGCAAGTGAGCCGTGTTTCACGCTTGCGGATATGACATCACCGCACTGTGTGTAAAGAGTTCATTATTGTAGTTTTGGAGCTAAAAGAGGAGAACCAGCGTCGTGATACCGAAAACCACAGCTACTGCTACTTGTCTTAAAAGTTAATTGGCTAAGCAAGGAATCCAGCTTTGTGATACAAGCCACAGAAAGCGTCAGGTAGATTGTCATCTACTATGTTTATTTTTTTAGCTCGGTAACTTAAATGAAGTATATGAGACCTTCAGGAAATCGCGAGTGAATTAAAAAGGGTGGGGATGCCCTTCCTTTTCCGTCCGGCTGCAGCAGTCGATAGACATTACAATCCTGACATTAATTACAGCTGAAAGCGACGCAGGAAAAATACCGTTTGGGAAAACAACTTTTTAGTCACAGTAAGGCGTTTGGGGGGTGGGTTCGTAGCTGTGATTTAGGTAGCTATAGCTACTTTCGTTGTGCTTCGGTGTTGCCCCCTTAAATCGTTCTTTTTAAAGGCAAAGTCGCTTCGTCTCTCCTGCGCAGCGGAAGCGACCGCTCGCTGTAACTTTTTCTTGCCTTAAGCAGATATTTTAAAAAGTCTAATTACTTGTTTATTATTGTATTTTACAATCAAACCTTTAGTTGAGATTGGCAGCGGCCTCTAAAACGTTGTAAATGTGACAGTAACAACTTTTCATTGAAAAACATAACAGTAATGATTTTCGACAATGCTCGTTTGTGCAAATACAGTCGCCTTCAGTCACAAGAAGCGATTTATTTGCTTGAATATTTTGACACTTTGCTGTATTAATTCTGCTTAAAAAATTGTTTCTATTCCATTCTTTTCATATAACGTGACGATTAACTTTGTACTTGGTACCATCACACCTAGAAATGATGACAACGAACCAAACATCAAAAGTAATTGTCACAGAAATTTCACTACTCATTGTAAATCCCGTTTATACAACATACTACACTGTAAGCCGTCCAGCCGTGACGTCACTTCGTCCATCCTCTACTACAGATATCAGACGTGCACCTTGAGGACTAACAAGTGTTCCGTATTTCCGTAGCTGACATTATTTTGAGCTGGGCCATAAGGAAAAAAATCTAGGCGGGGGTGGTATTTTATAGCAGGCCACTCTGCCACATAATGCCCCCCGGTCAAACTTTTTGGGAAAATCCTACAGGCACCAAACTTGAAGCAGTTACTGATATTTGTCCCTTATTGATGCTTTTGAAATAATTTTGAGTTGGGCCATAAGGAAACAATTCTAAGCTAGCGGGACGTTTTCAACTCCTATTGGAAAATACTCTGAGATATTCTTTATATTAAAAATACAAATAAGTACTGTATAGAATTATAATAATATCCTTAATACCTTTTTTTTTAAATCCAGGCGTATTTGATGCATACGTGACCAATCCAAGTCCAGTACTTGCTTATTTAGTTTTTGGTAGTCTCTAAAAAGATGGCTCCTATTTCATGTTAAATCTATTTGTACAGTCAATCGCACGACAGCTCTTTTTGACTGAGTGTATTTGAGCGCAGTGACTTCTGTCTGCTGTAACATCATGCGCATACCCTTCGCAGCAGGACAAGCGCGTAAGAACATCACATACCAGGGTGACAATCTGGAAGTATTTTACGCTTTTAACATCAAGATTTGCAATCTTTGTAAAAGCAAAGTTTTGAGAGGTGGGAGTAGCGTTTAGTGGAAAATCCCACTAAACAAAGCGCATGCCAATTGTGCAAGACAAAATGAGCAATATGAAAAAAACAATATAAGAAATTTACAAACGAGAAAAGGCCATTCGCCCCGCCAAGCTTGTTTGGGGAGAACTTAACTAATTGCTCAGTTGTTAAAATCTTATCTAACTTTTGAATTTCAGAAGTCGAACCGTGAACGCTGACCTAATATAAATTGTACGCGCCAGGAAATGAGTCATAAGGCACGTCTCTGAGCGGAAACAAAAGGTAACGCTTCAGTGTCAGCCTCGCTTTTGCTGTAGTCGCAGTGCCTGTGGTGATAATGCTGTTTTATTGAAAAGACTGTATTAGGTAATACACTGTACTTTATATAATTTTGTTAGCCATTGCTCACCAAAAAGTAACGTAATAGTTGTACAAATGTTACAACCTAAAAGTTTGCTATTCACGAACAAATTAACAAATACAGAGTAATAATAAAAATAAACAATGGACCGCATGGCATAGTCTAGCGTTGGCGCAGTGTTGGGGCATGGCTTGGGGTTGTCATGATCTCCCGAGCCGGGGAAGCAGGGACAGGACTCCAGCGATCGGGAAACACGGGTTAATTGAGAATAGGCAGAACAACACAATGACGTTAAAATGATCGGACTGGGGAAACAAACTGAAACGCGGACTTAATACAGAGGACTAATGAGAACAACCAGAAACAGCTGATCACACGGGGATCCCACATGAGGTTAACGAGGGGGCGTGGCACATGGAAGGAGCAGACGATCGGGGCAGGACAGGGGTAATGTTGGGATAAGATCTTTATCGTTTTAGAAGCCATTAAGAAAAAAAATGCTCTTGTTTTATCCTGTTCATCTTGTATTTAAATGCTAAAAAAAACATATTTATGTGTAATTTTTGGGGGCCGGGAACCAATTCATTGGTTTTCCATTATTTCTTATGGGAAAAATTCGATCAGAACTCGAACTTTTTAGGATTCGATCTGGAGTCCGGAACAGATTAAGTTCGAGAACTGAGGTACCACTGTAATTGTAGCATCCCCTGCACTGCTCTGCGGCAGATGGATGGCCATTTCCGGAGGGTGGGACTCCAAGTCGGAACTCGGATGAAAATGTCACGAAACGTCTCGGAAAAACGTCACTTCCCGTCGGAAATACGCCTCTTTTTGGCATACGTTTTTTATTCATATTTAGTACTTAAAAAATATTCATAATTTATTAAGTAAATAATATAAATAAAACAAAATATTAAAGTAAAAAGGGCTTTTGTATAGGAATCTGTATCGGTATTGGCAGTTTTGTATCAGAATCGGATCAGAACTGAAGAAATGTGGATCCGCCTGTCCCTAAAGAGTAACAACACTGCAATAAATAAAAATTAAGTACAGTAATTAATAAATCAAAAATGTGTGCAGTCATTGAACAATTAATGCAGCAACCAAAAAAATCAATATGTACCACTTATAGGATATACTTCAGTTTATGTGATTTCTTTCACAGTTCTTTAAATTTGTAATTAATAACCAGCAATATACCTCGTTGGCAGAGGTCTGTACTCTATTGAGTGCATTTTCTAGTAACAGAGAATATTTATGCAAATGTACTGCATGCGATGATTACCTTAGCTAAATAGATTACCTATAAAGAAAAAGTCAAATTAAACAGTAAAGCTATCATTGCCCTTAATTTTGCTTCTCAGACTGAAGTGGTAAAAAGTTTGCTTGTCACAAAATAAATCACACTCGTTTGACTTGCATTTGAGGGATAAGCCTGTTACTCTTTAAATTCTTCGAATACATCGGGATGCCTGTCAGATGCTTTGCCAGGTTCAGCATGTTGTGCCCCTTTCTCTACCTTAAAGCATCTTTTACACACAAGCTCTGCAGTGTCTGTGGGCTTGACTGTCGGCAACGTAAGTGAAATAATGTCTTATTTTGCTTTGTATGTTAACTTTTTTTTACCATAATGTGGACAGTAGGCAACAACACTTGTACTTGCAGCCATGGCTCTCCTGCATTGGTGTGACATTTGCAAATGATTCAGTCACATGATATTTACCAAGGTTTATTACCGTTTGGACTCGTTAGCTGACTGTGTGATGAGTTGTTAGTTTTAAACCAACATGAGTAACTAAGTACAATGTTGCCAAGACTTACGCTATAGTTCAATGACAAATATTTGTCTCATATGACTTATTGGTGGTTTTTAGCTTACTCCATAGCACAATTTAGTCTAAACGATAAGCTATTTTTTGACATTGGAACACAATGGAAGTACCACTGAATGAATCAGAATGAATCTTTTAGGTGAATTGAATCAAATGAACTGTGTCCCAAAAAAGGTAATTTTGCCCATCACTACTCTAATGTCTATAACGCTGCAGGTTCAGAGGAAAGCACGTGTGGCCCCACTTTGCGTGCAGGGAGAGGGAGCAAAAGTAGAATGCTGCTGACCTGCTGTTGCACAGTGATGCAATGTATAGGGAATTCTGTTCCAATACTAAAAAAAATAGGAAATAGTATCGTTTTTAACAATGGGGTGTTGTACCCCGCTATAAAAATACAACCCCCCCCCCCCCCCCCCCACCTAGAATTTTTTCCTTAAGACCTAGCTCAAATAATTTTGCACTACATGAAGAGGAACCACCAGGCCATGTTGGCCATCTGTTGGCCTCGGGCACCGGGCACCGGAGTCAGGCTCCCAGGAGTACCAAGAGTGTGATAATCCCCAACTGTCCCCATTATCTCTAGGGTTGAATTCCACGACCACGATTCAGGAGAGGGATGGCAGAAAGGCCGGGCGAAGACAAACATAGTGATTCAGAGGAGAAGTGGATTCCCTGCCTTCTGAGAAGGAGCCCGCGCCACATGGCAAGTCGAGGTGAAATAACTGATCCATTCAGGCTTTCGCCCTGAAGGGTGATACCTTCACACATGGCGTCAGGCATTCATCAGTGCCATTAAAGCATAGATGTGATTCGAATACTAAGTTGGAGTGTTGTGGATATGCCCTAAGGTGGTGCAGTCTGTGTGAAACATTCATTTGTGTTTTCAGCATCCAGGAGTTTCCAGCCTCCATCCAGGCTGCATGATCAGAGCAGACCCACAGACCAGGGAACGAGGGTCTGTTTGTGCTTTATGCTGGCTGTCGCTGGCTGTGCATTGTAACACACTGATTAACTGGCACGGTCTCACAGTGTTTAATTTCATTTTGGTTTCAGAAGACACCTTCCCACAATATAACCAGCTGCCGCATGAACCCAGAACCTTACCAGCAGGATGTCAGAGAGGTTAAAAAAGAGGAGAGGGAATGCCTGATATCTGAGGGTGAAGGGACCACAAACAAGACCCCCAACAAGGTGAAATGGAGTGTATGTGGGTCTCTTCACAAATGTCACTTGTCTGTTCTGAAGTGGTTTAATTTTTGTTTGTTAATCTCAAAAGCAGCCAACTGTAGGTCACACCAGAAAAGCACATAAATATAGTTTAATGTCTGACCTGAAAATAATTTTAGTTTGCTTTCTGCTCCACCAAGGAGTATGTCAAACAAATGAGGATTGGATCTGTCAAAACTACCCAGTGTTCCACAACTTCTGCTGGCCCCAGTGCTGCTCAGCTCAGTACAGACACACTCGGTACCCTGCAAGAAGGGAGTACAGACACACTCATTACCCTGCAAGAAGGGAGTACAGACACTCTGACAGCTCAACGAGGTTCACAGCGTGAGAAGACTATAAACAAAGGTTCTAAAAAACACCAACAGACTTGCACAGGGGGAACATCCTATCGATGTTCTGAGTGTGGGAACACCTTCAGTCGATTTGGACACCTAAAGATACACCAGCGGATTCACACAGGGGAGAGGCCCTACCAGTGCTCCCAGTGTGGAAAGAGCTTCAGTCGTATAGAAATCCTGAAGACACACCAGCGGATTCACACAGGGGAGAGGCCCTACCAATGCTCCCAGTGTGAGAAGAGCTTCAATCATTCAGGAAACCTAATAGCACACCAGCGGATTCACACAGGGCAGAAGCCTTTCTATTGCTCCCACTGTAAGGAGACTTTCAGTCATTCAGGAACCCTAAAAGCACACCAGCGTATTCACACAGGGGAGAAGTCCTACCAGTGCTCCCAGTGTGGGAGGAGCTTCAGTCGGTCAGGAACCCTAAAGAGGCACGAGTGGACTCACACAGGGGAAAGGCCCTACCAGTGCTCTCAGTGTGGGAAGAGCTTCAGTCGATTAGAACACATAGAGAGGCACCAGCACACTCACACAGTTGACACAGCAACCAATCTGTAAGCATAAACCTGCTCTGAACATGTTTAATCAATGTAAATAAGATTAGGTCACAGATATAAACAGAGCTCTAACCACTCAGGAAACCCATCTAATCATGCAGGGGGAACAGTGCACATTTTCATCAGATAAGGATGCAGTGGGGACAAAATCTGGCTTTAAAAATGTTATTTATATTTCTCAGATGAATAATACATTTCATTATGGTCCTTAAACGCATATTTAAATCATGTTTTTTTTTTTAAACATTTTTAACATTTCTGTCAACGAAATTAACACTGGAGGCGATATCGGGTATCACAAGCAGGTGTGAGGGCAAGGAAACAAATGGTCACCCAGGGTGCCTTTCTGTGTGGAGTTTGCCTGTTCTCCCTGTGCATGCGTGGGTTTGCTCTGGTTTCCTCCCACGGTCCATAGACATGCAGATTAGGTCAACTGGCTACTCTAAATTGCCCATAGGTGTGGTTGTTGGCCCTGTGGTGGACTGGTGACCTGCCCATGGTGGACTGGCAACCTGACCACGGTGGACCCTGCCTCCCGCCCAAAGATGCTGGGATTGGCTCCAGCTTCCCCAGATGGATTAAGTAGTAGAGATATTGGATGGATTCAACACAGAGGATTCATTTTATTTTTGGATTTTTATAAAATGTTTGATTCTTCTGAACATCCTTTCATATTGAAAACTGCATTGTTTTGGATTTGTAGAGAGGTTTATAAACTTAATCAAAATGCTGTACATTGGAATCGATAATTCAGTAGCTTTCAGATATGGCACTTTTTCAAGATTTGAGATTAAGAGGGGGTATATGTCAAGAATGTTCACGGTTATTATTTATATGGCAGAAATGTTACCTATTTTCATGGGCGTTGCCACCATTAAATCTGAGGGGGACGTGTCCCCCTCACATTCCATAATTATTCGTTTGGACCCCCCCTACATTTAACATAAAATATTAGTTTTATGCCAGTGTGTCCCCCTCGCATTCAAAATGCTTCTAACACCCCTGTCTATTTTGATTAGAAACAGCTACGGTATATTAACTAATTTTTGAAGGCTTCAGGTCTACAAATGAATTTAAATAAATCTGAAATATTAACTTTGCCTTATTATCCCCCACAGTCACTATATAATTTAAGGATTGAGAAGGAGGTTAAATACTTGGGGATTGTGATTTCTAGGAAAAAACTACTGACAATATGAAGATTTGGAATAATTTAAACAAATGTGATTCTATTCTAAACACATGGCTGCAGAGAGACATCACAATTTTGGGAGGGTTTCATTATCCAAAATGGAGAGCTTGGCCAGACTCATTTACCCATCCTTTTCTTTACCCATATTGGTAAAAATGAATAAAGCAATAAAGACCGTCAATTTCAAATTCATGTGGAGAAATAAATGTCATTACATAAGGAAGGATGACGTGGTTAAAAACTATGAAGATGGGGGTGTGCGTGTAATTAATTTTGATGATATGAATGGTGTCTTGAAATTGAAATGGCTGAGATGTTTTGTTGAAAATAGACACTTTCTGGTTGTGTCCAACGTGACTTTTCAGAAAATGGGTGGAAGAAACATTGTAATATATTGTGACTTTGATTGAGCTCTTTGATTTCCATCAGTAAGTCCTCTTTACTTTCCTGGGGCAACGTGTGGCTCAGTGGGCTAAGCCTGTGTGCCTGTAATTAGAAGGTCACCGGTTCAAACCCAGCCTCCATGGGGACAATAAAGTATCAATTGTTATTAATGTACAAACATAACATCACATAACACATATAGAATAATAGCTACTTATTGTTCAGCAGGAAATCTGTGTTTAGATGGGAATGGAGATCCAAAAGGGTTTGGGCTATTGCTCATTTTATTGATAATAATGGAAATGTGTTACATTGTGAGGTCTTCTGTGAGAAATTCCATCTTTAGTGTTCTGTTAAGACCTACAATAGAATGGTAAAAGCCAAACCAATCTCTGAGATCAGTGGTTAAAGAAAATAGTAGCAACCAATTATAATTAATGCACCTCTCGAAGTATCAACCTATCATTGTGGGTTTTTTGATAGAATTGCTTTTCAGTGAAATAACAATCAGTTACCAGCAGGCTCTTTGAGGAAGCTTGGAAAAGGTATATCACCTGCTATTTTACCGGCTCAGTGTCACCACAATTTGGTTGGGGACAGTCTGTTCGTTTCACTTTCTATTTTGCATATTAAAGAAATTTTACCTTACCAGGTTTCGACTTGTCATTTTCTGGAACTACATTTTCAGTAAGAGACAAGATCAGTTTATTAAAAATAGTAATAGAGAAACTAATTTTTATTTCCCATAATATTATGTCAATTCCATATGTACATCTATTTTTGATAATATTGCTCCATTTAAAATAAAAAAAAACCCAAACATAAACCACAACCGTGGTTGAAAGCTAGCATCAGGGCACTGAGATGGTGCTATAGGCAAGCCGAATGAAGATGGAAAAAGGACAGACTTCATATCTCTCATGGTAAACACCTACATAGAGTGTTTGAGGTGCTAGCTAAACACCACCTCACATTTAATTGCAACTGTAAACAGCTTATCTCTGTCATGTATGATTTAATTAGGTCTTTAAATACAGTTCGACAATTCTAACAATTTTAAAATACGGTAAAAGATTTAGCATACCTCCAGTTTAGCATTTCCATCGTTGTGTTGAAAGTTGATTGTCGAAGATGCCTGTATCTGTTTCAAGCTTTCAGATGTGTCTGTATTTTGTGCTCGCCACCCACTCGCTTAATAAAGTGTGATGCGGGGTTACCCCCTCCCAGCTGGGCGTTTCCATCAGGACAACTAGACATTATTCTCATTACACTCATCCTAATTTAAAATTTTGCTATAACAAAACGATCCTTATACAATTTTAAGAAAAGCGTGAACTATACATGTCTGGTGTGTTTTTTAATAAGGAGAGTGAGGTGGGGCTGTTAGGGACCCTGTAATACCCATCTTGTTAGGGCGCGCCTACTGTCGGCTAGAGAGAATTACAGCTGTTTCACAGACCAACCCTTGGGTACGCGCTTGTGCGCATGTCTGTGGCTTTGCAGTGCTTGTGTGGGTATTCGTCTCTCCTAAATTTTTATACCAATTTAAAATATCACAATTTTGCCAATTTAACAAATTGTGCCAGGGGAGCTTTGGTGTGAAGCTGGATCTTAGAGCGCTGACAAGCAAGGCAAGAAATGGACCAGTCACGTATGTCCTTTTTCAGCCCACGCCAAACAAACTCAGCTGAAAGCAGCTTTTGTGATGCCTTGAGGCCGAGATGGGAAAGGTTATGGACAGCATCGAACACCCGATGCCGTCAGCCAGCTATGCAGCACAACTGGCCTCACAGTTCCTGTTGAGACATCACAAAGTAGTGAGGTATCATCCTGGAGCTGCAGACTAATGTCAGCAGACCGCAACCCCTGAATCTCACTGTCAGCTGCCTGGTCCTCTGCCATTAGTGTATAATCCACACCGAGGCAGACAGAACCAACCACTGAACGTGAAAGGAAATCAGCCACCACATTGTGTTTGCCAGCAACATGATGGATGTCTGTGGTGAATTTGGAAATGAATGCGAGCTGACGCTGCTGACGTGCAGACCAAGGGTCCGAAATTTTGCTCATGGCAGCCACCAATGGCTTGTGATCCACAAAAGCAGTGAATGGGCGCCCTTCTAACAGGAAGCGGAAATGGCGCACAGCTAAGTACAGGCCAAGGAGCTCACGGTCAAAAGCACTGTACTTGCGCTCATTCGGGCGCAACTGGCGACTGAAAAAGGCCAGCGGCTGCCATTCCCCATTAATTAACCAGTTGCCCATGTACTGCGCCCACAGCAACATCAGAGGCATCCTTAGTGATGGCAATGGGAGCTTCCGGCAAGGGGTGAGCTAGCAACGTAGCATCCACCAAGGCCTGTTTAGCAGTATGGAGTACCTGACACCGCTCCGGAGTCCACTCAACCACCGCCTTAGAAGAAACACCTTTAAGTGCAGAGTATAGGGGGCACATAATGCGGGCAGCCCCAGGGATGAAACGATGGTAGAAGTTAACCATTCCCAGAAACTCTTGCAAGGATTTGACCGTGACTGGCCGTGGGAAATCCTAAACAGCAGAAATTTTCTCCGGGAGAGGCACTGCCCCCTCCGAGGTAATGCGGTGGCCAAGCACATTCACAATTAACCCGTGAGCACTGAGACGTGCAAACAATGCCCGAAGATGAGTCAAATGCTCATCCAAACTGGTGCTGGCAACTAAAATGTCATCTAAATAAACAAACAGAAAAGGCATGTCCCGCACAACACTGTCCATCCAATGCTGGAACGTTTGAGCTGCATCCTTGAGCCCAAAAGGCATTCTAAGAAACTCAGACCAAAAGGTGTAACAACAGTGGTCTTAGGGATGCCCTGGGGGTGTACCGGAACCTGATGGTAGCCCCTAACCAGGTCCACCTTGGAGAAAATGAGAGTGCCTGCCAAACAGGCAGAGAAATCTTGGATGTGTGGAACAGGGTACCGGTCAGAGGTAGTGGCATCATTAAGGTGTCTATAGTCCCCACAGGGGCGCCAGCCACCCCTAGGCTTGGGCACCATATGGAGAGGATGTTTCGCCGAGGATGCGGAAAAGATGGGTGTGGTGAAGGTGGGAAACTCTGCCAGGAGGCGCAGGAAGCAGGAACACCAGACAGGTTGGAAGGGCCAGCCCCGCTGAGTGTGCACGGAAAAGAGCAAAAAGTCTCTGCGTTTATCAGGCGCTTATTTTTAACATCCACCAGCGAGTTGTTGGCACACAAAAAGTCAGCCCCCAACAATGGAGTGGAAACAGACGCCAACACAAAAACCCATCGGAAACGCTGCCCATGAAAACAGAGGTCTACTGGCCGATCGCCAAAAGTTTCAATCGAAGAGCCGTTAGCAGCCTCTAGGGGAAAACCACGCACTCCTGACTGCATGTCTAGCTGTGAGGTGGGGAGGACGCTCACCAAAGCACCCGTGTTGCACAGAAAACGCCGGCCATAAATGGAGTCTTCGACGAACAGCAGACTGCTTTGCCATCCGGCGCCCAGCGCAACTACAGGGCGCCGGTCCTGACATTGAGAATTCTGATTGCTTATGAACCCACTACAGCACGTGGCTGCAGCCGGACCCCCGCTGGACGTGTATGCGCTAGCTTACATTCATGCTGCTATATGTTATATTATTCCTTAAAACGTAATTAAAAATAACACATTAATAAATACATGTAATGTATTTTTATTATATTAAAGTTTAACAGCACCCCTTATCTCCCAAACCATGTGGTTCCTATCAGCAACACGTGGCACAAGCATATCTGATACCATATATGGACATAACCCCTCGACCAATCAGAATAAGGGACACGCCCCCTCCCACTTATGACGTCATAAACGAGACCCACTACTAAGCCCTACCCACAATTTGGCTCCGCCCAAGGTACCATATAACATTTTTTTTCCCAACCAACACCATGTCACTGGATTGTGGTTTTTCCCTCTTTGGACGGCTCTCAGTAGGTACTCACTATGGCTAACTGTGAACACCCCACAAGCCTTGCTGTTTCAGAGATGGTCTGACCCAGTCATCTGCCCATAACGATTTCGCTCTGTCAAAGTCACTTAGATCTTTACCCCTGCCTGTTTCTACTGCATTCTACCTGTTGACTATGAGTACCAAATGATACTTTTCAATGTAATATTTCCCAGAATTTGGCCTGTGCTATATTTACGTGCTAGTTGACATTATCAGCTTCATAATGTTTTGGTTCAACAGTATGTATCATGATTGAATTTAATTGATGATTTTTATTTCCATATCTACTTTTTATTGTTACTGGATTCATTCAGACTGATAACCTTCTTTTCGATTCCTACTGGGTCTTGAAGCAGCAGAGATACATTTTCATTTCATTACATTTTGTTACCTGATCACCATCACAAATATGTTATCGGATCAGCATGTATGTGTTTGTGGGAAAGCAACCGCACTCAGAGGAAGCCCACATGCATTCTGGGAGAACATGCAGGGGCAACGTAGGAGCTGATCTCACCACTGCAGAGGTACGAGGCACTGGGCTGCCCACTGTGACAGCAAAGTTGTTAAATTTAGATGGACTCATAAAAGAGGAAGTTAAAATGAACATTTTCACAATAACAGGATAAAGATAGCAAAGTGGGTGGTAATTTTTATTTTTCCTGAAGATGCATAAATACCTTCTGCAAACTCTGAGCAGACTGTGAGTGATAAAGAGCTCAGAGGAGCAGGAGCAGCAGAGATGGGAGCTGGAGATACTCTGACCTTCTGGGGTCTGTTTGTGGTCGTCTTACCTGGTAAGAACAACAACTGGTATTTGTCAGTGTGTTTTGTTCAGAAGTGAATTGTTCTCCATGCTGCAATTACCATTTAATTGGTTTAATTCCAGCCTCGGAAGGGCTGATATAAGATGAGAGGGGATGTTAGCTGGAGAGCACAGACATTTCTACCATTTTCTCTCTTTCTGTGGTTGTATAAATGTTTCTAATATGAGATACAGACACATGGTGCGTTCTAACAGTTTAACAATTTAAGAAAAACATGCCAGTCACAGTAAGGCTTGTCCTGCAGTGGTGTTGCTGGTTGATTCTATTTATTAGGAAGACAATTACTTGATATTTTTGTGAAATTTATTCACAAAAGTTTGTATATGTATGTTTATTATCAAAACAGTTGAAATAGAACACACACACTGTGTAACTGGAACACCTCTCACATGTAAACACAATGACATGCTACAGCGTTGGTTTGTTTTTTGAGGCTAAAATGCAGACTGAAAGTTTTATTCTCAAATTTCACTTTAGCATTCATAGCATACTGTATGTAGGTGGAAAAACGATAGCAATAAACATTTGGCATTAGACTCTAAAACCATCTGTTATGTCTGTGTTTATCCAGTGGATTATAAGCTAAGCAATGCGTTTCTGTTTCAATTTCTTTAAGATTATGCAGTAATAAAAAAAATTAAAACAATTAAAGTACCATGCATTGCTGTCTATCAAATAACTTCAACAAGTTACCAAATGGATGCAAAATCTAAGATATTAATTCCTTCATAATTCTAAGCCATAGAAAGGTTCTCAATGAAACTCAGCATTCCCACATAATAGAGACTCTAATCTCAACATTTATATTATAATATTAGATGAGACTAAAAATTGAGAAATTTCAATTGGTGCAAGTAGTTTTTCCCTCATAAATAGGATTATATCAAGACTGTGTCAGCATTTACACATCAAATTATGTCATATCTGAGTAGCCCAGAATGTCCTGATAAAGACATACAGCATATGTGGCTAAATCATGTACATACCATGTAATAAGCCAAAAATCAAAGGGAGAGAAAAATGCATAAAAATGGATGGGGTGAGAGAGGATGAGACTGGACTGCATGTTTTTTCTTTTTTTTTTGGTTGTGTTTTGATATATAGACCAAAAATTAGTAGAACATAAATATCCAGAAAACATAATGTAACACCATGTGTGTCACGTTCAGCTCCGAACGATCCTCGTGTGTGCCACGCCCCCTCATTACCTCCTGTCAAAACCTGATTGTCATCACCTGTTGCCTATTCCTTCTGCCTTGTCTCGTGTATTTAGTCCTAGTCTCAGTCAGTCTTCCCCAGATTTGTCATTGATGTAATGTTACGTGTGCTGTCCAACCTCCGTTTACCTGCCTGTCTCCGAATAAACCCCGTCTGTCCTGAGTTACGGCTCCGCTTGCCTGCTTGACCGTCAGCTCGCCAGCCCGAAACATGACAATGTGTCAGCATAACTATTTAATTATTCAGTTACTGACATTTCAAACCATAAAAAAAAAATAGACTGATTAATCATTTCAAAAATCTCAAAAGGCCCAAGTCTGCTTTGTGATTGATATGCCTGCAACTCAGACCCAGACTAAGTGACTCAGGAACAACTTTGGGCCAAACTCGCCAGCTGGGACACCCCTATGAAATTAAAATAACTTTTTAATCACATTTCTTAGTAAATATTGTATTGATTTAAAGCAGTAACACAACAAGCTAACAAATGGGCATACTGCATCTTTAAGATCATAAATACATATGATGACTAAAGTAATGTACAGAACCCACCCCCCCCCCCCACCCCAAAAGGGACAGGGCTCATCTGATTCTGATTTAACCCCAGCACAAAAATTTGTCTGCCATACTTAGTCATGTTAAACTGAAACATCCGCGGCCAAGTACTAGCATCGCTACCGCTAACAAGACAGATCACAGGCAGAAAACTCTTACATTTTACGTCACTGCGTCATAATTACATAACCAGCTATTAGTCGACTACTATATTGCAAAACTTGCTGACTAATAAAAATCAGTAGTCATGAAACCCCAAATGTCTATAAAATGATTACTTTTTATCCACCACTTACTTACAGTGGCAATCTAATACATTAGAGGTTCACAGCATTCTCCCGACCTGATCCCCAATTTTTCATTTATTCCTGATGTGCCGCCTCAGATGAAGGTCTGTGGGGCTGCACATCTTTTTGATGCTAGATGAGTATAGTGAGGAGCAATGGGTGACAGTCTATAAAAGGTTAAATGCTATGTACACTTCCATTACTCTGCAGCAACATAACCGCACATTTTTAACATCTGCTCCAGTTCAGATATAATCAACATTTTAATTGTCACTCACAGAAATGTATAGAGTCATTCAATATCAAATCACTCAGGTTGAGAAAAAATTTCCGAGGTCACCCTCTCTCAGATTCCACTGAAAAAAATGCACAGGTGCTCCTATAGCAAACTTAAGGAGAAATCCAAAATATTAGGTATGTATCTCAGAAACTTTCAATAAGATGAACACACTACTTCTTCATAAATTAATTCAAAATAGTGAAATTAAATAACCTGTTTTTTGTTGAGCTGTACATGCTCATGTATGTCTGAAGTTGGACTGAAAGGCTTTTGCAGCAAAATGCATAATATTAATCACATTTTCAAAGGATGTAGGTAAAAAACTAGTAGAGTTACATCCCTAATTTGTAGGATTTCTCCATAGGTTTGGTACTGGAGCATGTGGCCCTTTTTCAGGGGAATCTGAGAGGGTGACCTGGGATCCTCTGGCTGATTTGATGTAGAATGAGCCCATATCTATACTTGTTTACTGGCAGCATGAACAATGCAAATAAACTGAATAATTATTCATTCTGTTAAGAAAACATTAACAGTATGATGTAAAATGTCCACAGTCTCCTGCCTGTCTAACAGTCACCTGGGTCATGAATTCAGTCTTATCTTCAGTGTTGGCATATCTGGTCATGAAATGCTTTTTTTGTCATTTATGTTTTCCAGGGGTGATGACTGGTGAATGGGCTGTATGGTATCCTGAGAAATCAGCCTGTGCTGTGAGAGGATCTACTGTGGTCATTTCCTGTGGATATCATTATCCACAGTCACTCAGAGTGGAGACAGAAATGTGGTGTCATACTAACTGTACACACTATTCATATGTGTGTCACAGTAATGCTGTAAACCTCAGTGCTCAATACACAGGCAGAGCGGAGTGTTTGGGAGACAAAGTGAAGATCGGTAAATTACGGATAAAGGACATTAGAGACACTGATGCTGGAAGGTATAAATTCAGGTTTATAATCGATGATACAGCTGAAAAATGGACTGGTCACCCTGGAGTGATTCTTAAAGTTGATGGTAAGTCTCATTAATTAAAAACGTGTTCCAAAATGGTATTGCCATGGTTCTTCCCTTAGAGCCAAATTAGCCAATCAAGAAGTCAGTTGAGTAGAATCCAGAGTTTGTCAATCGTATTTTCCAGAAGCACAATCACGGAAAAATGGCCACCACAATGTTTTGTATAGTCATGGCAGAGGGCCCCAGTCAGCCAAGGGCACCGTGATAAAGGTCCAGGCAAGACGTCCAGACGTGCCGTGAGAACTAGGTGTGTTTATGGCTGAGAGGTAGCAGTCTTTGGAAGTTTTAGCTGGTCACATATTAAAACCAGTTATATTGTTTAGCCTTCAACATAGTGATAAGCAACAGAGCTGAATAAAAGTCATACAACCAGGGCTAAAATAAGATACAGTTACAGAAACACTGAAGCTAGATCATGCAGCAATAATTCGACTATATTCTCTAACGGTCACATAGTATTTTGCAAGTTACATCTCTATAGTTTTGTCCTAAGGATTACATTCACTAAGTGCTATTCAATGCTAAATGATATTCCATAGTATCACCAAAGAGCTCTGCAATGTATTATTTTGAAAATAATGAAATAATCTCATCTTTATTAAATGTATGGTCTGTAAGACTGCTACAGTCCTTTTTATATAATTAATATTTTGTTACATTTAAAAATATAAGACTATAGCTAGAGGTTTAGTCTTTCTCTGAATCTGATGTTCAATTTTCAAAGGGGGAGAATCAGTGAATGAGAAAACTAAGTATGACTGTCTGTAGAATTAAAGGTTATGGTGATGTCATTTAATGGAAATAAAGGAGTAAGAGAAGGAGACATTGTGGAATTAACATGTGGCACAGACAGCTGCTCTATCAGCGGATCAGAAAGACTTCCAGCTCATTAACAGATACACAGTCGAAACTTCACTTCAAACCTGCCTGCAAATATCACTCTAAAACCTACTCCTGTGCTTTAAAAGGCAGTTGTAGTGTCCAAAAATGTAATTCATTGTTCAAGATAAAAAGCAGTATAAGTAAAGTATCGGAGACAACATTGATATTTCATTATGTTTTTGTGGGTTCTAGGTGGTGCATGGACTGTAGATTATCCAGAGAAAACCCTGTGTGCAGTGAGAGGATCGACTGTGGTCATCAAATGTCGATATGATTTTCCAGAGTCATACAGAGTGGATTTGATGATATGGAGTCATAATACTGATGACTGTGCAGGAAAATCACATGTCTATAACAGCAATAATACAAACATTAGTGCCCGGTATGCAGACAGAGCAGAGTTCCTGGGAAACAAAGAGAAGAACTGTACATTAATGATAAAGAACATTACAGAGACTGATGCTGGAGTGTATAGATTCAGCTTTACAGCTAATGGATGTCTACAGTGTGTTCAACATGGAGTAGCACTGCAAGTGGTTGGTGAGTCTGTACTTTGCTGTAATTTCACCTTATTTTTGTATCACACAGCATAACCAAACTGTTTGTATTCTATGCCTGTTTTCATTTAGACACATACATTACTGCTGACAATGCTAATTAATTAATGAATATGTGCAGCAGAAAGGCGATGACAGCAATGAGAGGCTAACTGCACTGCAGTGCATAAGCTGCGATTCTGAATAATACTGCTTATTAATACCTTTAGGATTTATACTCTTTGTCATGGTGTTAGAACCTGTGATAGAAATACCTGCAGAAAACTCCCATTGCTTGTTCTTCTATGTGCTGCATAACTTCAGAATTAAAGGTGGTGATGACCTCATCTAGAGGAATCTCTAAAGCCCCCCCCCCCCAAAAATAGGCCTAATGATGCCCCTCATTAATAAACAGAAACCCATTTTGTTCACAAAAACTAAATAAATTCATGTCGTGAATGAAAGTAAGTAATTTTGTGGACGAAATGTATGTCATGAATGGGCACATAGACACACAGCAACTACAGTGAGAGTTTGTTGATAGTTTGTGTCATATTATTGTATTTAAGCAGCGTTCATTTTAAACATCCCAAGTATCACTTATTTACAATGGACCAAATGAACCTACAGGTACTAATTAAGTAACTTTTCGTAGACAAAATGCATTCTGTGGAATCGCAAAATAAAGTTTGCCCACTTTGGTATTCATTTTGTAACTCAGAAAATGCATTTTTTCACTGAAATAAACTTTTTGTGCTTGCAGTGTTTTTTTGGAACCATGAAATACATTTAATCTTTTACTGAGTCATGACAGGCAGGAGTAGGCACATGCCGGTGGGGAGTAGTACCTTCCTATGACCAATGGCTTTTATTTTCCAGACCTGTGTAATTACATTTAACTTGAATTTAAATACAATAAAAATGCCAATACTGTACCAAAACAATAAAATGGCAAATGTGAATGGATTAACACAGTGATTCTCAAAGTGTACGGCACTGTGGGGGGGGCACAGCAAATCCCAGGTTGAGAGTTTTCTAAAATGTGTAGTGGAACCAGAACATGTGAACGGAGCAGAGTGTAGTGATGAGAATTTCTGCCCCCCCCGCTCACAGCCACTGCAGATCGCTTCTCTCATTATCGCTCCCCGCTCTGGTCGGTATTCTTCACTTGCTCCAAAAAAGAGAACAATCTACACTGTATTTTAATTTTAGCTTATCTCTGAATCTGATGCTCAATTTTACTCTCAATACAAGAAAAGGGGGAGAATCAGTGAATGAGAAAACTAAGTATGACTGTCTGTAGAATTAAAGGTTATGGTGACGTCATCTAATGAAGATAAAGGAGTAAGAGAAGGAGACATTGTGGATTTAACATGTGCCACAGACAGCTGCTCTATCAGCGGATCAGAAAGACTACCAGCTAATTAACAGATACACAGTCAAAACTTCACTTCAAACCTGCCTGCAAATATCACTCTAAAACCTACTCCTGTGCTTTAAAAGGCAGTGTAGTGTCCAAAAATGGATTTTATTGTTCAAGTTAAAAAGCAGTATGATGGCATTTTTTAAGTAAAGTATCGGAGACAACGCTGATATTTCATTATGTTTTTGTGGGTTCTAGGTGGTGCATGGACTGTAGATTATCCAGAGAAAACCCTGCGTGCAGTGAGAGGATCGACTGTGGTCATTAAATGTCGATATGATTTTCCAGAGTCATACAGAGTGGATTCGATGATATGGAGTCATAATACTGATGACTGTGCAGGACAATCACATGTCTATAACAGCAATAATACAAACATTAGTGCCCAGTATGCAGACAGAGCAGAGTTCCTGGGAAACAAAGAGAAGAACTGTACATTAATGATAAAGAACATTACAGAGACTGATGCTGGAGTGTATAGATTCAGCTTTACAGCTAATGGATGTCTACAGTGTGGTCAACATGGAGTAGCACTGCAAGTGGTTGGTGAGTCTGTACTTTGCTGTAATTTCACCTTATTTTTGTATCACACGGCATAACCAAACTGTTTGTTTTCTATGCCTGTTTTCATTTAGACACATACATTACTGCTGACAATGCTAATTAATTAATGAATATGTGCAGCAGAAAGGCGATGACAGCAATGAGAAGCTAACTGCACTGCAGTGCATAAGCTGCGATTCTGAATAATACTGCTTATTAATACCTTTAGGATTTATACTCTTTGTCATGGTGTTAGAACCTGTGATAGAAATACCTGCAGAAAACTCCCATTGCTTGTTCTTCTATGTGCTGCATAACTTCAGAATTAAAGGTGGTGATGACCTCATCTAGAGGAATCTCTAAAGCCCCCCCCCAAAAAATAGGCCTAATGATGCCCCTCATTAATAAACAGAAACCCATTTTGTTCACAAAAACTAAATAAATTCATGTCGTGAATGAAAGTAAGTAATTTTGTGGACGAAATGTATGTCATGAATGGGCACATAGACACACAGCAACTACAGTGAGAGTTTGTTGATAGTTTGTGTCATATTATTGTATTTAAGCAGCGTTCATTTTAAACATCCCAAGTATCACTTATTTACAATGGACCAAATGAACCTACAGGTACTAATTAAGTAACTTTTCGTAGACAAAATGCATTCTGTGGAATCGCAAAATAAAGTTTGCCCACTTTGGTATTCATTTTGTAACTCAGAAAATGCATTTTTTCACTGAAATAAACTTTTTGTGCTTGCAGTGTTTTTTTGGAACCATGAAATACATTTAATCTTTTACTGAGTCATGACAGGCAGGAGTAGGCACATGCCGGTGGGGAGTAGTACCTTCCTATGACCAATGGCTTTTATTTTCCAGACCTGTGTAATTACATTTAACTTGAATTTAAATACAATAAAAATGCCAATACTGTACCAAAACAATAAAATGGCAAATGTGAATGGATTAACACAGTGATTCTCAAAGTGTACGGCACTGTGGGGGGGGCACAGCAAATCCCAGGTTGAGAGTTTTCTAAAATGTGTAGTGGAACCAGAACATGTGAACGGAGCAGAGTGTAGTGATGAGAATTTCTGCCCCCCCCGCTCACAGCCACTGCAGATCGCTTCTCTCATTATCGCTCCCCGCTCTGGTCGGTATTCTTCACTTGCTCCAAAAAAGAGAACAATCTACACTGTATTTTAATTTTAGCTTATCTCTGACTCTGATGCTCAATTTTACTCTCAATACAAGAAAAGGGGGAGAATCAGTGAATGAGAAAACTAAGTATGACTGTCTGTAGAATTAAAGGTTATGGTGACGTCATCTAATGAAGATAAAGGAGTAAGAGAAGGAGACATTGTGGAATTAACATGTGCCACAGACAGCTGCTCTATCAGCGGATCAGAAAGACTACCAGCTAATTAACAGAAACACAGTCAAAACTTCACTTCAAACCTGCCTGCAAATATCACTCTAAAACCTACTCCTGTGCTTTAAAAGGCAGTGTAGTGTCCAAAAATGGATTTTATTGTTCAAGTTAAAAAGCAGTATGATGGCATTTTTTAAGTAAAGTATCGGAGACAACGCTGATATTTCATTATGTTTTTGTGGGTTCTAGGTGGTGCATGGACTGTAGATTATCCAGAGAAAACCCTGCGTGCAGTGAGAGGATCGACTGTGGTCATTAAATGTCGATATGATTTTCCAGAGTCATACAGAGTGGATTCGATGATATGGAGTCATAATACTGATGACTGTGCAGGAAAATCACATGTCTATAACAGCAATAATACAAACATTAGTGCCCGGTATGCAGACAGAGCAGAGTTCCTGGGAAACAAAGAGAAGAACTGTACATTAATGATAAAGAACATTACAGAGACTGATGCTGGAGTGTATAGATTCAGCTTTACAGCTAATGGATGTCTACAGTGTGTTCAACATGGAGTAGCACTGCAAGTGGTTGGTGAGTCTGTACTTTGCTGTAATTTCACCTTATTTTTGTATCACACAGCATAACCAAACTGTTTGTATTCTATGCCTGTTTTCATTTAGACACATACATTACTGCTGACAATGCTAATTAATTAATGAATATGTGCAGCAGAAAGGCGATGACAGCAATGAGAGGCTAACTGCACTGCAGTGCATAAGCTGCGATTCTGAATAATACTGCTTATTAATACCTTTAGGATTTATACTCTTTGTCATGGTGTTAGAACCTGTGATAGAAATACCTGCAGAAAACTCCCATTGCTTGTTCTTCTATGTGCTGCATAACTTCAGAATTAAAGGTGGTGATGACCTCATCTAGAGGAATCTCTAAAGCTCCCCCCCCAAAGTAATTTTGTGGACGAAATGTATGTCATGAATGGGCACGTAGACACACAGCAACTACAGTGAGAGTTTGTTGATAGTTTGTGTCATATTATTGTATTTAAGCAGCGTTCATTTTAAACATCCCAAGTATCACTTATTTATAATGGACCAAATGAACCTACAGGTACTAATTAAGTAACTTTTCGTGGACAAAATGCATTCTGTGGAATCGCAAAATAAAGTTTGCCCGCTTTGGTATTCATTTTGTAACTCAGAAAATGCATTTTTTCACTGAAATAAACTTTTTGTGCTTGCAGTGTTTTTTTGGAACCATGAAATACATTTAATCTTTTACTGAGTCATGACAGGCAGGAGTAGGCACATGCCGGTGGGGAGTAGTACCTTCCTATGACCAATGGCTTTTATTTTCCAGACCTGTGTAATTACATTTAACTTGAATTTAAATACAATAAAAATGCCAATACTGTACCAAAACAATAAAATGGCAAATGTGAATGGATTAACACAGTGATTCTCAAAGTGTACGGCACTGTGGGGGGGGCACAGCAAATCCCAGGTTGAGAGTTTTCTAAAATGTGTAGTGGAACCAGAACATGTGAACGGAGCAGAGTGTAGTGATGAGAATTTCTGCTCCCCCCGCTCACTGCCACTGCAGATCGCTTCTCTCATTATCGCTCCCCGCTCTGGTCGGTATTCTTCACTTGCTCCAAAAAAGAGAACAATCTACAATGTATTTTAATTTTAGCTTATCTCTGAATCTGATGCTCAATTTTACTCTCAATACAAGAGAAGGGGGAGAATCAGTGAATGAGAAAACTAAGTATGACTGTCTGTAGAATTAGAGGTTATGGTGACGTCATCTAATGAAGATAAAGGAGTAAGAGAAGGAGACATTGTGGATTTAACATGTGCCACAGACAGCTGCTCTATCAGCGGATCAGAAAGACTACCAGCTAATTAACAGATACACAGTCAAAACTTCACTTCAAACCTGCCTGCAAATATCACTCTAAAACCTACTCCTGTGCTTTAAAAGGCAGTGTAGTGTCCAAAAATGGATTTTATTGTTCAAGTTAAAAAGCAGTATGATGGCATTTTTTAAGTAAAGTATCGGAGACAACGCTGATATTTCATTATGTTTTTGTGGGTTCTAGGTGGTGCATGGACTGTAGATTATCCAGAGAAAACCCTGCATGCAGTGAGAGGATCGACTGTGGTCATTAAATGTCGATATGATTTTCCAGAGTCATACAGAGTGGATTCGATGATATGGAGTCATAATACTGAGGACTGTGCAGGACAATCACATGTCTATAACAGCAATAATACAAACATTAGTGCCCGGTATGCAGACAGAGCAGAGTTCCTGGGAAACAAAGAGAAGAACTGTACATTAATGATAAAGAACATTACAGAGACTGATGCTGGAGTGTATAGATTCAGCTTTACAGCTAATGGATGTCTACAGTGTGGTCAACATGGAGTAGCACTGCAAGTGGTTGGTGAGTCTGTACTTTGCTGTAATTTCACCTTATTTTTGTATCACACGGCATAACCAAACTGTTTGTTTTCTATGCCTGTTTTCATTTAGACACATACATTACTGCTGACAATGCTAATTAATTAATGAATATGTGCAGCAGAAAGGCGATGACAGCAATGAGAGGCTAACTGCACTGCAGTGCATAAGCTGCGATTCTGAATAATACTGCTTATTAATACCTTTAGGATTTATACTCTTTGTCATGGTGTTAGAACCTGTGATAGAAATACCTGCAGAAAACTCCCATTGCTTGTTCTTCTATGTGCTGTATGACTTCAGAATTAAAGGTGGTGATGACCTCATCTAGAGGAATCTCTAAAGCTCCCCCCCCAAAGTAATTTTGTGGACGAAATGTATGTCATGAATGGGCACGTAGACACACAGCAACTACAGTGAGAGTTTGTTGATAGTTTGTGTCATATTATTGTATTTAAGCAGCGTTCATTTTAAACATCCCAAGTATCACTTATTTACAATGGACCAAATGAACCTACAGGTACTAATTAAGTAACTTTTCGTAGACAAAATGCATTCTGTGGAATCGCAAAATAAAGTTTGCCCGCTTTCGAAATAAACTTTTTGTGCTTGAAGTGTTTTTTTGGAACCATGAAATACATTTAATCTTTTACTGAGTCATGACAGGCAGGAGTAGGCACATGCCGGTGGGGAGTAGTACCTTCCTATGACCAATGGCTTTGATTCTGCAGACCTGTGTAATTACATTTAACTTGAATTTAAATACAATAAAATTACCAATACTGTGATGGGTTGGTGCCCTGTCCTGGATAGCTCCCTGCCTTGTGCCCATAGCCTCTGGGATAGGCTCCAGACCCCCCTGAATAGCAGAAATGGTTTCAGCAAATAGATGGATGAAGGTATAACAAATATGAGGTACAAATATGGTACAAATATGGTACAAATATGAGGCCGATTGGCCTCCTCTCATTTGTAAATTTCTCATTTCCTATGTGGTGACATAGAGCCGAAATTCCCTTAGTCATCCATGAACAAAGGGTGCCAATAATTGTCTGAATTACTTTACACCACAGGTTTTTTTTTCTTTCCATTTTTCATTTAATTTATAAACTGCAGGTTTTTATATTCTTGTTAAGCATTGGCAAGTGGAGTGAATGAACATATGCCCTTAAATATGATGTCCCTAACTGTAGCATTAGACACTGAAAACGTACCAACTTATAAATTCCGTAGCATTCATGTAGCAGCTACTATGTCGAGTAGCTAATTAAGAGCATAACAAGAACCCTCCTTACAATAGACAGTTGACCAGTGACGGTCTTGCCCTAGCTGTCCCCTGAACACTCTGTGGACTGGGTCTAGTAACTGTAGCACCTTCTGCAGTTCGCAGCACTAGCGAATCTACGAGGATCCGCAGGCCGTCTGCATGCACCTGCTCAGTCGTTCATTTTGTGGTTCCACAAAAACATTGCATGTACGAAAAGTTTACTTCAGTGACAAAATGCATTTTGTGACTTACAAAATGAACACTAAAGGGGGCATAATTCATTTTGTGATTCCATTTTGTGACTTTTTTTTTATTCATAAAAGCTGATACATTCAGCCTACTGTCCACGAAATGCAAGGTGTTGATATCATTCTGTGCAGAAAATGAAACATTCCTTTTGATTTCTGTGTATGAGTGAAGTCTTTATGCTTTCATTGTCAAAACGTAACTGGGGTTTGTCTTTATGTGGATGAAATGCAGCAAAGCATTACTTGATTTTGTCATTAAATGATGCTTTTGGTGGCACAGAATGTTATTTGTGCATGAAAATGAGCGCTTGGCACTTGGCACCCCATATATTAATAAAAAAAAAATTGGCTGGATTAACTTATTTTTGATGCACCAAATATTTTTCCTTAATTTTTTTGTTTTTATCCCTTTTCAGCTAAAGGTAATCCAATAACAATATTAGTATTGGTGCTGGGAATGCTGCTGGCTGTTTTAGCTGTAATATACATCATAATCAGGTGAGTGTTTTATTCTTCCATATACATTTGAAATAAACAAATTTATGGTTTTTAAAATGTTTAGTATTGCAAATGTTAATTTTGCTACTTATTTGGAGACACATATAACTGGCTTTCAATCATCCTCTCCATGTTCATCAGCCTCATCGGCACAAAAGACACATATAGCATCAGTCTGAAAAGAAACACTAACATTAACATAATCAAAGCCAATATAATGAACAGAAGCCCAGGAACAAGCGCCCCCCCCCCCCCTCATACTCTCCCAGCTCCAGAGCTCCCCATTCTCTGTCCATTCCCACTGTTTTCCCTTCCCTCTGTCCTGCCTGCCCCTTTATCCTCACAGCTGATTACGTCTAACCAGCTAATCTAACTGGACCCCAATTTGCTTGTTAGCAGAGCCCCCTCGGTGCTCAGTGTCACCCCTGCGTCTCCCAGGTAACCCCCCATGCCAGTCTGTAGGAATATTACTGGGGCATTAGCTGCAAAAATTTGCAGAATTTGTTTGTCTTGTGATTTATTTATATATGAATGTTTTCTTATTTTCAAATTTTAAGTTTTATGTAAAAAGTCTATTTTTTGCGTTTAGTTTATTTTGTCTAAATACATCAACCCTTCTGCATTATGAATTTCCCCACCGCAATTTCAGTATGTCACGGGATCAGCATCAGAAACTAAATGGGAATTTTTTGGGAGTTTTACAAAACCCACAGATGACACATGAAGACCAGTAGACAGCACACAAAAAGTTTAGCATCTCATAAATGCATAAAATATATGTACAGGGCTGGTTTGGAAGACGCCAAGGTGTTTAGAGCGACCTCTCACATGATATATCGCTCCTAATTATCTTTTTATCTCTATGTCTATTCATGTGGCTCATCAAGGAGACCAAAAATGAACATGGTTTTTCCAGATTGCGGGGGGCCTGTGGCACTAGCCCCTGCGATGTGAAAGGGTCATCTGTATAAGGCGTAGTGAATATCAAGCAAAAAATGTCTTATTAAGGTCTGTCTGATGTGTCTCTCAGAAGGAAGAGAGATTCGCTGACTGTGGTGAATGACAGAGGGGGCGAAACACAAGTAAGACACTGAGAATGATTGTGAAAGTATTTTGTTAAGATATGATTATATAAGGTATAGTTTTTGATTCACAGGGATCTGATGTACAAATATGGATTTTTTTTCACTTCAAAATAATTAATTATAAAATGCCTGTTTTAACTGGACATTAAAATCTCTCTTTGTCTTTCTCCATCTCTAGATTCCAGAAGATAATGAGTATACAAATATTACAGAGTCTGTTTCTCAGAACAGGAGCCAGAGACAGGAAGTCTCTTCTCAGATGGAGGAAGTCTGTTATGCTTCTGTGCAGTTTAGCACCGAACAGCCAGACAGGCAGTGAGTGTGAATTTTGCTTGTTATTTCACTGCATCTGTGTAGGTCAGAATGCATAAATACACAAAGACCAATTTAATGTTTTAGAATTAAAAACTAAAAGTTTAGACTCAGACATCAGACTGTTTATACTTAAATATTTAAATACATACACTGCAGGTGTGACGTCAGTAAGACAGAGAGCCGCGATGATGCAGTCATATACGCTGCGGTCAGAACACCTACCAACTGCAGCTAAACTGGGTAAAACCGTCGTGTTCTTTTATTGCTGGTGACAGTAAAACCTAAATACAGCAGAACATCATAAAGTATCACCAACATATACCAGCCAGATATACCTAATAAAATCCTGCAGGCTTTTGATTGCTGCTTCTGGATTTTTGTCTGACTCAATGTATCCATCTAAAGATCTCTTTGGATTGATAAAAAAAAAATGTTATAAAATGTTATTAAATTCATCCATTCATCTTGGGATAACTTATCTGAAACAGGATTTTTGAGACTTTTATTTAACTTATTAATTAAAATCTTAAAAAGTAATTTGCTTATTAATTTACAAGCAATATCCTTTGTAGTTGTCAAGTAAAACGACGTCTCCTGATATCAGTAACTGACTATTTTAGGAGTCACCCTCACCTGCAGCTCCTCTTCCTCCTGATCGCTCCTCCCTCCATCCCTCCCTCCCTCCACAGGGCCGCCTCCAGAGCTGATCACATGTGCCAGAGGAGCTGCTGGAGCTGCAGTGACCATAGAGCACTCTGGAGCTTCCCATTTGACTGAGAGTCACTCTCAGTGACCTGAGGCAGACAAGCTCTCCTTTTACTGCTCCTGGGTGGGTTTCCAGAAAGCGAATAAAGAACGACCTAAGTAAAGAATGAATGAGGTCTGCAAGTGTTTCCCAAGTCCCTTCCTAATTTCAGAATTAACAAACAAACTTTACGTAGTACTTTGTTGGTTCCTCCCCAGCCTCCGCTTGAGAAAAGCACAGACTGTCAATGACAGGAACATTTTGGGGATTCAACACTGCAATCAGCAGGTATTTGCTAAGAGGAAGCCTGCTGTCTCCCAATAACCAGCCACCAGCAAACACACCATCCTTTGCTATCTGACTCACTGCAAAGCTGGACCAGATATACTGTAAGCATCATGTGTATCCCCAGGCCACCTGGCGACAATGATGGTTGCATATCACATGGATATTTAGGCCTAAGAACCCTTTTCGGCAAGTGCAGGTGGGATTCAAGGCGCTGCAGAATTGAGGGTTCCATTCACTGCACCCACAATGCCAGGTATGCCTGCAATGGCATAGAAACCAATCTTAGTGTCATGCACGGCATCCCCTCCTGCTGGACATTGCATGTAGTTGTCTGCATGGTGCAACAGAAATTTGATCAAGGCAGGCAGAGATGCAGGACACAGCAGCCTTGCTGAAGCCATATGCATCTGTAGGTCTGCAGGAATCCACCAGTGGCATAGAAGCAGAGAGCTGCCAGAAGCTGCACAGTGCACTGAGGGGTAATACATACTGAAATATTATGCGGTATTGCTAAAGCTGCACTTACAGTATGTATATGAATTTATGTGAAATCATTTCTATTTCAATTCTCTTTCCTTATATTCAAAGTCGAGTTGCGATTCTGCATGCAATTCCAACAAGTTCTATGGATTGAATTTGATTCTCCAGGTCATTCTCAAGTTAGCACTGAATGCTGCACAACCCTAATACAGTACATACTCAAATTACATACTGGTGCTACAAAATGAGCCACTTTTGTGTTAATTTCAAGTCGACTTCATAGTTTTATATTATATTATGTTGTCAGCATTGTTAAATGAGCGTCAATGTGTTTTTGTCATCTGCTTTGGCCGATCTCTGTGTCTGTGTAACAGGACAGCAGGCAAAAGTTCAAATACAGAATGATGCAGAAAATAACCTGTGGGTCATAGCACTCATAGATCTATGAATGAGATAACAAACTGCTTTAGTTACGAAGAGTTTCGGGAAATGCTTACTAATTAACAATTGACCTTAATTGCAACATTACAAACTACTTAGCATTACAGAGCTTTCGGGAAACCCACCCCCTGTCAGATAGTGCCTGGTGCCCTTTTCTAGACAAAGACTGTATATATAATAATCCATCCATCCATTTTCCAACCCGGTTATCCTTCTGGGTCGCGGGGGGTCCGGAGCCTAACCTGGAAGCTACGGGCACGAGGCGGGGAACAACACAGGACTGGGGGTCAGTATATGTAATAATCAATGCTGGAATGTTGGCTCACATCTCCAGTGCTGAGTCCAGCTACTGCTATGTGTGTGTAGGGCTCCCCCTAGTGGGCAGTCTGGCTGACTGACTGTGAGCCCTATCAGGCTCACATTCAGGGTGAACCGCTGCCCCGTGCTGCCTGGCAAAGGCTTCCTCCACGACCCCGACCAGAGAAAGCAGCTGGAAGATCATTTCTCATCATCCACTCTGTCCAGGAGATCATTTTTGACTAAATTGTCGGTTTATTGCTGGTTTGTTTTTCTGATGCATATTTACTTGGTGGTTTAACAAAGTCAGAGGGAGCAGAGACTGCAAAAGCACCCTGGCACATTTTGGTCTTTGCATAATGAATCCCAGCTGGTCACTTGGGACGGGGATGGGACAGGGACAGCTAGAGACAGACATCCTCTGTGGAAACAGTATCGCTTACTGCAGACTTGTATTGATTTTGCAATGTTTTCATTGTTTTATGGCTCAGTTTAATGATTTTGATGTACTTCATTTACTGTAGTGAAGGATAGCCTTACTATGTGTAAACAGTGTCACTGTATTGATTTTGCAGTAATTTCATTGCTTTATTGCTAAATTACATGAATTTTGGTTTCCTTCATTTTCTGTAGCAAAAGTCTTGATTTATTAAAATTCCTGTTGTTCTGCACCTTCTCTTACTACATGATCCTCTGTGTTCCACAATATTTCACAGATCCTACAAGAACAGGTTCATTGCTTTTACTAAGTCAATGAGTCTCCATCCATCCAGGGTTTTAACCACAAGGGCCGTTCCTGCAACCACACAGTAGTAGGTTCTGAGACACTGGGAGGAGTTTAAATGACGTAGCTTTTGGCAGCAAACACATTGTAAGCAGCTTCCACTGTCCATTTGTTAGCCTGTTAAACTGAGAGCTGCATCATGTCCACTGAAGCCACATCCTCCTCACAGAGAAAGCTGCCATTTTCTCCTAGGCTTTTATATACAATTAGCTGCTCAGCTGATATTGTTAGCTAAGCATTGTGCTGCTTTTCTTCATTTTTCATTTGCTACAGTTGACTGTTCACAGTGTTTCTCAGATCTGGGAACGACAGCAGTGCTGCGTTCAACATGCAATCTGGGTTGTGCATGGTGCCACAGCTGAAGTCCAGGGCCTGCATGGATATGAGCTCTATGTCTCCAACGCCTAAGCAGCACAGGACACCGCGGTAATAATACCTGTTTGATGAACCTTACGGAGCATGTGGGAAATGATTAACAAAGACACACCGAAGAAACTGCACTCAAGTGTTTCCTATCTGGATTTTGACTTTGGTCCCATTGGAAGTACTTATCCATGTCCTGTCCTTACTTACTGTCGGGGGTTGGGGGGGTGGGGGGTCAGGGGCTCTGCATGCTTTTCATAATGTGCATATGAACTTACAGGATCGAAGTGGAGATGCTAACGCTCTTACCCTCATAGGTACTTTTCCTGCCTACAATGTACTGTTGAGCGACACGATGCATGGAGACAGTCAGTGGACCTTAATAAAGCGCAGCCCATGTTTACAGCTGAATGCAGGCAAAAATTAGCTTAAAATTCATTAGACCCCTTATTCCTATTATACAAATGTACTTCTGGCTAAAACTACCTACGCAAGTGGCCACTTCCTCCAGGCTGAATGCACAGTAACAGTGTTTTAATAGCATCTAACTTAAAGGAAGAACCCAGATATTCTATTAAATATTTGGTAAGAAAAATCTTGAGCAAACCTATATACTGATAATTACAATCAATCTCTCATATGTGTGGGTTGTTTTATCATAAAACAAGTATTCAATCTGTATAAGCATAGAGTAATTTGCTGCTAATTTCTTTACTTGTTAACTTCAGAATATAAAGTAGGAGGTGCAAATTTTCACATTTAGTCCCCTTGTGTCATTAGTCAGTAAATGTAAAGACTGGCTTCAAAGCTTATTACAAGAGTTTTATTATATGATAAACACTAAATAAAACAGAAGAGGGTGCTGGGGACACGCAGATGGCTACACAGACACGGGCTCTGAAGGATGTCACTGTGTAAATGAGCATAGAATCCATTTAAAAGGCCACAATCTTCATAATAGACCAAGGAGGACTACAGTAACCTAAGCTACACATCTGGCCGATCCACGTTAATGCTGCACATCAACACAAACGCCAGGCTCACCCTGAGTACCAGGCAGCACGGTGTCCCTGCAGGAAGGACTCCATGCACTGTGTGTTGTGACACTTTACTCCCATGATCAGCATGAATGTTATCTGCAGTTTATGGCGACGCCACACAGGATAGCCTTTGTTCACATCTTGCCCAGCCAATACCGTGTCAGTGCATTGTGGTTTTCCCCTCTTTGGACGGCTCTCAGTAGGTACTCACCATGGCTAACTGTGAACACCCCACAAGCCTTGCTGTTTCAGAGATGGTCTGACCCAGTCATCTGCCCATAACAATTTCGCTCTGTCAAAGTCACTTAGATCTTTACCCCTGCCTGTTTCTACTGCATTCTACCTGTTGACTATGAGTACCAAATGATACTTTTCAATGTAATATTTCCCAGAATTTGATCTGTGCTATATTTATGTGCTAGTTGACATTAGCCACTTCATAATGTTTTGGTTCAACAGTATGTATCATGATTGAATTTAATTGATGATTTTTATTTCCATATCTACTTTTTATTGTTACTGGATTCATTCAGACTGATAACCTTCTTTTCGATTCCTACTGGGTATTGAAGCAGCAGAGATACATTTTCATTTCATTACATTTTGTTACCTGATCACCATCACAAATATGTTATCGGATCAGCATGTATGTGTTTGTGGGAAAGCAACAGCACTCAGAGGAAGCCCACATGCATTCTGGGAGAACATGCAGGGGCAACGTAGGAGCTGATCTCACCACTGCAGAGGTACGAGGCACTAGGCTGCCCACTGTGACAGTTGTTAAATTTAGATGGACTCATAAAGAGGAAGTTAAAATGAACATTTTCACAATAACAGGACAGAGATAGCAAAGGGGGTGGTAATTGTTATTTTTCCTGAAGATGCATAAATACCTTCTGCAAACTCTGAGCAGACTGTGAGTGATAAAGAGCTCAGAGGAGCAGGAGCAGCAGAGATGGGAGCTGGAGATACTCTGACCTTCTGGGGACTGTTTGTGGTCGTCTTACCTGGTAAGAACAACAACTGGTATTTGTCAGTGTGTTTTGTTCAGAAGTGAATTGTTCTCCATGCTGCAATTACCATTAAATTGGTTTAATTCCAGCCTCGGAAGGGCTAATATAAGATGAGAGGGGATGTTAGCTGGAGAGCACAGACATTTCTACCATTTTCTCTCTTTCTGTGGTTGTATAAATGTTTCTAATATGAGATACAGACACATGGTGCGTTCTAACAGTTTAACAATTTAAGAAAAACATGCCAGTCACAGTAAGGCTTGTCCAGCAGTGGTGTTGCTGGTTGATTCTATTTATTAGGAAGCCAATTACTTGATATTTTTGTGAAATTTATTCACAAAAGTTTGTATATGTATGTTTATTATCAAAACAGTTGAAATAGAACACACACACTGTGTAACTGGAACACCTCTCACATGTAAACACAATGACATGCTACAGCGTTGGTTTGTTTTTTGAGGCTAAAATGCAGACTGAAAGTTTTATTCTCAAATTTCACTTTAGCATTCATAGCATACTGTATGTAGGTGGAAAAACGATAGCAATAAACATTTGGCATTAGACTCTAAAACCATCTGTTATGTCTGTGTTTATCCAGTGGATTATAAGCTAAGCAATGCGTTTCTGTTTCAATTTCTTTCAGATTATGCAGTAATAAAAAAAATTAAAACAATTAAAGTACCATGCATTGCTGTCTATCAAATAACTTCAACAAGTTACCAAATGGATGCAAAATCTAAGATATTAATTCCTTCATAATTCTAAGCCATAGAAAGGTTCTCAATGAAAACCCAGCATTCCCACATAATAGAGACTCTAATCTCAACATTTATATTATAATATTAGATGAGACTAAAAATTGAGAAATTTCAATTGGTGCAAGTAGTTTTTCCCTCATAAATAGGATGATATCAAGACTGTGTCAGCATTTACACATCAAATTATGTCATATCTGAGTAGCCCAGAATGTCCTGATAAAGACATACAGCATATGTGGCTAAATCATGTACATACCATGTAATAAGCCAAAAATCAAAGGGAGAGAAAAATGCATAAAAATGGATGGGGTGAGAGAGGATGAGACTGGACTGCATGTTTTTTCTTTTTTTTTTGGTTGTGTTTTGATATATAGACCAAAAATTAGTAGAACATAAATATCCAGAAAACATAATGTAACACCATGTGTGTCACGTTCAGCTCCGAACGATCCTCGTGTGTGCCACGCCCCCTCATTACCTCCTGTCAAAACCTGATTGTCATCACCTGTTGCCTATTCCTTCTGCCTTGTCTCGTGTATTTAGTCCTAGTCTCAGTCAGTCTTCCCCAGATTTGTCATTGATGTAATGTTACGTGTGCTGTCCAACCTCCGTTTACCTGCCTGTCTCCGAATAAACCCCGTCTGTCCTGAGTTACGGCTCCGCTTGCCTGCTTGACCGTCAGCTCGCCAGCCCGAAACATGACAATGTGTCAGCATAACTATTTAATTATTCAGTTACTGACATTTCAAACCATTAAAAAAAAATAGACTGATTAATCATTTCAAAAATCTCAAAAGGCCCAAGTCTGCTTTGTGATTGATATGCCTGCAACTCAGACCCAGACTAAGTGACTCAGGAACAACTTTGGGCCAAACTCGCCAGCTGGGACACCCCTATGAAATTAAAATAACTTTTTAATCACATTTCTTAGTAAATATTGTATTGATTTAAAGCAGTAACACAACAAGCTAACAAATGGGCATACTGCATCTTTAAGATCATAAATACATATGATGACTAAAGTAATGTACAGAACCCACCCCCCCCCCCCCCACCCCAAAAGGGACAGGGCTCATCTGATTCTGATTTAACCCCAGCACAAAAATTTGTCTGCCATACTTAGTCATGTTAAACTGAAACATCCGCGGCCAAGTACTAGCATCGCTACCGCTAACAAGACAGATCACAGGCAGAAAACTCTTACATTTTACGTCACTGCGTCATAATTACATAACCAGCTATTAGTCGACTACTATATTGCAAAACTTGCTGACTAATAAAAATCAGTAGTCATGAAACCCCAAATGTCTATAAAATGATTACTTTTTATCCACCACTTACTTACAGTGGCAATCTAATACATTAGAGGTTCACAGCATTCTCCCGACCTGATCCCCAATTTTTCATTTATTCCTGATGTGCCGCCTCAGATGAAGGTCTGTGGGGCTGCACATCTTTTTGATGCTAGATGAGTATAGTGAGGAGCAATGGGTGACAGTCTATAAAAGGTTAAATGCTATGTACACTTCCATTACTCTGCAGCAACATAACCGCACATTTTTAACATCTGCTCCAGTTCAGATATAATCAACATTTTAATTGTCACTCACAGAAATGTATAGAGTCATTCAATATCAAATCACTCAGGTTGAGAAAAAATTTCCGAGGTCACCCTCTCTCAAATTCCACTGAAAAAAATGCACAGGTGCTCCTATAGCAAACTTAAGGAGAAATCCAAAATATTAGGTATGTATCTCAGAAACTTTCAATAAGATGAACACACTACTTCTTCATAAATTAATTCAAAATAGTGAAATTAAATAACCTGTTTTTTGTTGAGCTGTACATGCCATATCAAATGACCAAATGACTTATGTATGTCTGAAGTTGGACTGAAAGGCTTTTGCAGCAAAATGCATAATATTAATCACATTTTCAAAGGATGTAGGTAAAAAACTAGTAGAGTTACGTGTACATCCCTAATTTGTAGGATTTCTCCATAGGTTTGGTACTGGAGCATGTGGCCCTTTTTCAGGGGAATCTGAGAGGGTGACCTGGGATCCTCTGGCTGATTTGATGTAGAATGAGCCCATATCTATGCTTGTTTACTGGCAGCATGAACAATGCAAATAAACTGAATAATTATTCATTCTGTTAAGAAAACATTAACAGTATGATGTAAAATGTCCACAGTCTCCTGCCTGTCTAACAGTCACCTGGGTCATGAATTCAGTCTTATCTTCAGTGTTGGCATATCTGGCCATGAAATGCTTTTTTTGTCATTTATGTTTTCCAGGGGTGATGACTGGTGAATGGGCTATATGGTATCCTGAGAAATCAGTCTGTGCTGTGAGAGGATCTACTGTGGTCATTTCCTGTGAATATCATTATCCACAGTCACTCAGAGTGGAGACAGAAATGTGGTGTCATACTAACTGTACACGCTATTCATATGTGTGTCACAGTAATGCTGTAAACCTCAGTGCTCAATACACAGGCAGAGCGGAGTGTTTGGGAGACAAAGTGAAGATCGGTAAATTACGGATAAAGGACATTAGAGACACAGATGCTGGAGAGTATAGATTCAGGTTTATAATCGATGATACAGCTGAAAAATGGACTGGTCACCCTGGAGTGATTCTTAAAGTCGATGGTAAGTCTCATTGAAAACATGTTCCACTGATGGTATTGCCATGGTTCTTCCTTAGAGCCAAATCAGGAATCAGAAGTCAGTTGAGTAGAATCCAGAGTTTGTCAATCGTATTTTCCAGAAGCACAATCATGGAAAAATGGCCACCACAATGTTTTGTATAGTCATGGCAGAGGGCCCCAGTCAGCCAAGGGCACCGTGATAAAGGTCCAGGCAAGACGTCCAGACGTGCCGTGAGAACTAGGTGTGTTTATGGCTGAGAGGTAGCAGTCTTTGGAAGTTTTAGCTGGTCACATATTAAAACCAGTTATATTGTTTAGCCTTCAACATAGTGATAAGCAACAGAGCTGAATAAAAGTCATACAACCAGGGCTAAAATAAGATACAGTTACAGAAACACTGAAGCTAGATCATGCAGCAATAATTCGACTATATTCTCTAACGGTCACATAGTATTTTGCAAGTTACATCTCTATAGTTTTGTCCTAAGGATTACATTCACTAAGTGCTATTCAATGCTAAATGATATTCCATAGTATCACCAAAGAGCTCTGCAATGTATTATTTTGAAAATAATGAAATAATCTCATCTTTATTAAATGTATGGTCTGTAAGACTGCTACAGTCCTTTTTATATAATTAATATTTTGTTACATTTAAAAATATAAGACTATAGCTAGAGGTTTAGTCTTTCTCTGAATCTGATGTTCAATTTTCAAAGGGGGAGAATCAGTGAATGAGAAAACTAAGTATGACTGTCTGTAGAATTAAAGGTTATGGTGATGTCATTTAATGGAAATAAAGGAGTAAGAGAAGGAGACATTGTGGAATTAACATGTGGCACAGACAGCTGCTCTATCAGCGGATCAGAAAGACTTCCAGCTCATTAACAGATACACAGTCGAAACTTCACTTCAAACCTGCCTGCAAATATCACTCTAAAACCTACTCCTGTGGTTTAAAAGGCAGTTGTAGTGTCCAAAAATGGAATTCATTGTTCAAGATAAAAAGCAGTATAAGTAAAGTATCGGAGACAACATTGATATTTCATTATGTTTTTGTGGGTTCTAGGTGGTGCATGGACTGTAGATTATCCAGAGAAAACCCTGTGTGCAGTGAGAGGATCGACTGTGGTCATCAAATGTCGATATGATTTTCCAGAGTCATACAGAGTGGATTCGATGATATGGAGTCATAATACTGAGGACTGTGCAGGAAAATCACATGTCTATAACAGCAATAATACAAACATTAGTGCCCGGTATGCAGACAGAGCAGAGTTCCTGGGAAACAAAGAGAAGAACTGTACATTAATGATAAAGAACATTACAGAGACTGATGCTGGAGTGTATAGATTCAGCTTTACAGCTAATGGATGTCTACAGTGTGTTCAACATGGAGTAGCACTGCAAGTGGTTGGTGAGTCTGTACTTTGCTGTAATTTCACCTTATTTTTGTATCACACAGCATAACCAAACTGTTTGTATTCTATGCCTGTTTTCATTTAGACACATACATTACTGCTGACAATGCTAATTAATTAATGAATATGTGCAGCAGAAAGGCGATGACAGCAATGAGAGGCTAACTGCACTGCAGTGCATAAGCTGCGATTCTGAATAATACTGCTTATTAATACCTTTAGGATTTATACTCTTTGTCATGGTGTTAGAACCTGTGATAGAAATACCTGCAGAAAACTCCCATTGCTTGTTCTTCTATGTGCTGCATAACTTCAGAATTAAAGGTGGTGATGACCTCATCTAGAGGAATCTCTAAAGCCCCCCCCCCAAAAAATAGGCCTAATGATGCCCCTCATTAATAAACAGAAACCCATTTTGTTCACAAAAACTAAATAAATTCATGTCGTGAATGAAAGTAAGTAATTTTGTGGACGAAATGTATGTCATGAATGGGCACATAGACACACAGCAACTACAGTGAGAGTTTGTTGATAGTTTGTGTCATATTATTGTATTTAAGCAGCGTTCATTTTAAACATCCCAAGTATCACTTATTTACAATGGACCAAATGAACCTACAGGTACTAATTAAGTAACTTTTCGTAGACAAAATGCATTCTGTGGAATCGCAAAATAAAGTTTGCCCACTTTGGTATTCATTTTGTAACTCAGAAAATGCATTTTTTCACTGAAATAAACTTTTTGTGCTTGCAGTGTTTTTTTGGAACCATGAAATACATTTAATCTTTTACTGAGTCATGACAGGCAGGAGTAGGCACATGCCGGTGGGGAGTAGTACCTTCCTATGACCAATGGCTTTTATTTTCCAGACCTGTGTAATTACATTTAACTTGAATTTAAATACAATAAAAATGCCAATACTGTACCAAAACAATAAAATGGCAAATGTGAATGGATTAACACAGTGATTCTCAAAGTGTACGGCACTGTGGGGGGGGCACAGCAAATCCCAGGTTGAGAGTTTTCTAAAATGTGTAGTGGAACCAGAACATGTGAACGGAGCAGAGTGTAGTGATGAGAATTTCTGCCCCCCCCCGCTCACAGCCACTGCAGATCGCTTCTCTCATTATCGCTCCCCGCTCTGGTCGGTATTCTTCACTTGCTCCAAAAAAGAGAACAATCTACACTGTATTTTAATTTTAGCTTATCTCTGAATCTGATGCTCAATTTTACTCTCAATACAAGAAAAGGGGGAGAATCAGTGAATGAGAAAACTAAGTATGACTGTCTGTAGAATTAAAGGTTATGGTGACGTCATCTAATGAAGATAAAGGAGTAAGAGAAGGAGACATTGTGGATTTAACATGTGCCACAGACAGCTGCTCTATCAGCGGATCAGAAAGACTACCAGCTAATTAACAGAAACACAGTCAAAACTTCACTTCAAACCTGCCTGCAAATATCACTCTAAAACCTACTCCTGTGCTTTAAAAGGCAGTGTAGTGTCCAAAAATGGATTTTATTGTTCAAGTTAAAAAGCAGTATGATAGCATTTTTTAAGTAAAGTATCAGAGACAACGCTGATATTTCATTATGTTTTGTGGGTTCTAGGTGGTGCATGGACTGTAGATTATCCAGAGAAAACCCTGCGTGCAGTGAGAGGATCGACTGTGGTCATTAAGTGTCGATATGATTTTCCAGAGTCATACAGAGTGGATTCGATGATATGGAGTCATAATACTGAGGACTGTGCAGGACAATCACATGTCTATAACAGCAATAATACAAACATTAGTGCCCGGTATGCAGACAGAGCAGAGTTCCTGGGAAACAAAGAGAAGAACTGTACATTAATGATAAAGAACATTACAGAGACTGATGCTGGAGTGTATAGATTCAGCTTTACAGCTAATGGATGTCTACAGTGTGGTCAACATGGAGTAGCACTGCAAGTTGTTGGTGAGTCTATACTTTGCTGTAATTTCACCTTATTTTTGTATCACACAGCATAACCAAACTGTATCCTATGCCTGTTTTCATTTAGACACATATATTACTGCTGACAATGCTAATTAATGAATGAATATGTGCAGCAGAAAGGCGATGACAGCAATGAGAAGCTAACTGCACTGCAGTGCATAAGCTGCGATTCTGAATAATACTGCTTATTAATACCTTTAGGATTTATACTCTTTGTCATGGTGTTAGAACCTGTGATAGAAATACCTGCAGAAAACTCCCATTGCTTGTTCTTCTATGTGCTGTATGACTTCAGAATTAAAGGTGGTGATGACCTCATCTAGAGGAAATAGAATATCGACAGAAGGAGATTCTGTGAATCTTTAAAGCCCCCCCCACCCCACCAACATAGGCCTAACCACATCCCTGATTCTCATGAATAAACAGAAAATCATTTTGTTCATTTTTTCATTTAAATAAGTTCAAGTTCATAAAATTTATTTCATCCACAAGATGATTTTCTTTCATTCATGAAATGCATTTCATCAACGAAATGACTTGTGCACAAAATGTAATTATTTCATTGACAAAATGCATTTTGTGAACGCAATGACTTTCTTTTGATTCATAAAAGCAGATACATACAGCCTTCTGTCCACAAAATGCAAGGTGCCGATATCAATTCTGCACAAAATGAAACATTCCTTTTGATTCCTGTGCACGTGTGTCTAAAGAAATGTATATACTATGTAATCATTTTTTAATATATATATTATTTTAATATATACATTTATAGAAATACATATGCATATACAGAAATGTATTATATGACATGTGCAATGACAATAAAGTTGAATTCTATTCTATATAAAAATATAAATATTTTTCCTTAATTTCCCGTTTGTAACGTTTTTATCCCTTTTTATCAGTTAAAGGTAATTCAATATCAGTAATAGTATTGGTGCTGGGAATGCTGCTGGCTGTTTCAGCTGTAGTAATATTCATAATCTGGTGAGTGTTTTTTGATTAATTTATGGATTTTCAAATGTTGAGTATTGTGAATATTGTTTTTTTGATGTGTTTTGCTATTTATTCAGAAACACAGGTAACTGGCTTCCCATCATCTTCTCCATGTTCATTAGGCTCATTGACACGAAACACACATATAGCATCAATCAAAAAGAAACACTAACATTAACATAATCAAAGCCAATAAAATGAACAGGAAGAAGATTCCCCCCCCACACCAGAGCTCCCCATTCTCTCTCCAGTTCCCACTTTTTTTCCTTCCCTGTCCCAATTTGCTTGTTAGCGAGGCTCCCTCTGTGTTCACTATAACTCCTGCATCTCCCTGGTAACCCCCAGGCCAGTCACTGATACTAGTGGAATAATTGTATTGGTTTCTTTTGCACAACACTGGTTGAGCCACATCAGTTACACATCACATTGTCAGTGTACCCTATTCCTGCTCAAGGTCTCCCTGATACTGTGTCTATTAGGAGGAAGAGTAATTTACTGAGTGAGGAACGTCGCAAAGGAGGAGAATCACATGTGAGTAATGTAGGGTATTCAGTGTAAGAGCAACAAGACCATGTTTACAGAAAATCCAAATCGCTTGTCTGTTAATACTCAGCTCATTTTGGTCACAATGTCAGACTACAAGCTTATAAACCAAAATCACCATGTACAGATCTCAGTTCCATAAAGGCTGGAGCATGATGCAAAAAGGATGCAAAATGGAACAACATTGCTTATGAAAGGGCCATTTGAACATATTAGTATGATTATATTATTTTTAGCTTCTGTTTTGTATTGTTTTTGTATTTGTTAATGCACCTTTGGGGTTGTCATTAACATTATTTAGTTATATTACACAATTACTTAAATCTAAATGTATATAAAAACAGAAAGCAGTGATTTGTAAACCCTCTTTGACCTGTAGTCATTGACCTGTAGCACTGCTGAATGAGGGATTAAACCTACATTTTCCAGTTAAATGTCAGAAATTGGTAAATGGGTCATTCTGGATAAAATGTTCAGTGGAAAGATCAATTCCTTTATGTAACTTTTTCTCTCCACAGAGACGTCATCCTGATTCTGACGGTGATACTTACGCTGCTCTAGATGTGAATAACCAGTCACCGGACTATGATACTCTGATGGTGAGTCTCCTGTAAGGAGCTAATTGACCCAAAGACCTTTCAGTATATTAATACTCTGTGTCTCCATAATTTCTCATGGTTCTTCTCCCAGAGAGTGAAGACTGCAGCCAGCGACAGACACCCTGCAGATCCAGAGTCAGCTAAAGATCCAGTTCATAGAAATATGATGTAGAGTGAAAAAGGACAGCAGGGGAAATGATGACATCAGGGATCAAACTCCTGGCCTGAAATCACAAAACAAGCATTTATTTGGAGTTATATGTATTTGTGCACATTTGGCAGATATTAAAAGGTTTCAATGTTTTTAGAATTTTACAGTATTCCTGTCAAATCAATTGATTGTTAAATCAATTCAATTCACACTGCCAAGCCAAAAACAAGGTCACACACGTTAATATTTCTTTGGACCACCTTTAGCTTTGATTATTTTCTTTTACTGCAGGAGTCCATTGTGTACAAGACACTCTCTTGTCTGTCCATGTTCACTGTGTAAGTGTGTGTGTGTGTTTCTCCTGCACAGTGTTTGCGGCTGAGATGCTTCCAAGTTCAGATTCTCCGTCCTCATGGTGGCACCTGCCAGTGTGTCATCTGTTTGTTATCCATTAGCAGAAGCAGGACAGGAATCCTACAGCACAGTGTTGGTCAATTCAATGTATTTTTGTATAGCACACTTCACAACAGAGTCACTGTATGATTTTGGAATTAAAGGTGATGATGACCTCATCATTAGAAAGGAGATTCTGTGATACTGACATGTGGCACAGAGAGCTGCTATCTCAGCCAATCAGAATTCACCTGGTTTAAGGACAACCAGTCAGTCATAGGCACACTGTCCACACTTCATTTCAATCCTGTCTCCTATAATCACCCTGGAATGTACTCCTGACCATTAAAAGGATGCAGAGGGACTGTGTCTAATACAAGAATTTAGTCTGATCCGGGAAATAAACAGCACAGTCTGACTCTTACCAGTTTTGTTTATTCACACAAGATTTGCTTATAAGCCTTCCGCATTTATGCCTCAAATGCTCAAAATGCATAGAAAATAACCATAGAAACAGAAATAATAGCAATAATTTGATAGAAAAATGTCCTTTAATAAAAATAACACACAAACTCACTTGATTAATGTGCACTTACAGCTCATATTATTATTCCCTTATTGTAGTGTTTTTGTGCCTTTGCAGCTCAGGGTAATCCAGTAACAGTAATAGTACTGGTGCTGGGAATATTACTGGCTGTTTTAACTGTAACAATTTACATAATGAGGTGAGAGTTTTATAATTCATTCACAATAAAATAATTTATGGTTGTATAGAACGTCGAGTATTGCAAATATGAATTTATTGAATGACTTTGCTATTTATCTGGAGAAACAGTTAACTGGCTTCCCATCATCCTTTCTATGTTCATCAGCTTCATCGGCACAAAAGACAGATTTAGCATCAATCTGAAAAGAAACACCTACATTAACATAATCAAAGCCAATATAATGAACAGAAGCCCAGGGTGATACCCTCTGCTGCCCACAGGAACAAGCGCCCCCCCACACTCCCCCAGCTCCAGAGCTCCCCATTCTCTCTCCAGTCCCACTGTTTTCCCTTCCCTCTGTCCTGCCTGCCCCTTTATCCTCACAGCTGATTACCTCTAACCAGCTAACTTAACTGGGCCCCAATTAGCTTGTTAGCAGAGCCCCCTCGGTGCTCAGTGACACCCCTGCGTCTCCCAGGTAACCCCCCCCCCCCGCCCATGCCAGTCTCTGACACTAGTGGCTGTGGGAATACTACAGGGTGTATTAATTATAATATCCATCCATCCATTATCTACCGCTTGTCCGGGGTTCGGGTCGCGGGGGTAGCAGCTTCAGAAGAGACACCCAGACCACCCTCTCCCCAGCTACCTCTACCAGCTCCTCGGGGAGGACACCGAGGCGTTCCCAGGCTAGCCGAGAGATATAATCCCTCCAGCGAGTCCTGGGCCTGCCCCGGGGCCTCCTCCCTGTAGGACATGCACGGAAAACCTCTCCGGGTAGCCGCCCAGGAGGCATCCGCACCAGATGTCCAAACCACCTCAACTGGCTCCTTTCGACGTGAAGAAGCAGCGGTTCTACTCTGAGGCCCTCCCGGATATCCGAACTTCTCACCCTATCCCTAAGGGAGAGCCCAGACACCCTGCGGAGAAACCTCATTTCGGCCGCCTGTATTCGCGATCTCATTCTTTCGGTCATTACCCATAGCTCATGACCATAGGTGAGGGTAGGGACACCTTTCGGTCGGTTTTGAGGCCGACCGAAAGTCACTTTCCATGGCCTCACCGAACTCCTCCCACGCCCAGGTTTTTGCTTCTGTGACTGCCCGAGCTGCGTTCCGCCTGGCCCGCCGGTACCTGTCAGCTGCCTCCGGAGACCCCCGGGCTATTAATTCCCGGTAAGCCTCCTTCTTTAGCTTCACGGCCCCCCTCACCTCAGGTGTCCACCATCGGGTACGGGGGTTCCCACCACGACTGGCACCGACCACCCTGCAGCCACAGCTCCGTACGGCCGCTTCCACAATGGAGGTCCGGAACAGTGTCCATTCAGACTCAATGTCCCCAACCTCTCCCAGCATGCAATTGGAATTCTGCCGGAGGCACGAGTTAAAGCTCTGGTGAACAGGAGCCTCTGCCAGACCTTACCAGCAGACCCTCACTATGCGCTTGGGTCTACCAGGTCTGACCGGCTTCCTCCCCCGCCACCTGAGCCAACTCAGCACCAGGTGGTGATCAGTTGACAGCTCTGCCCCTCTCTTTACCCGAGTGTCCAAGACGGAAGGCCGCAGATCAGATGATACAATTATGAAATCGATCATCGACCTGTACCCTCGGGCATGTTCGTACCATGTCCACTTATGGACACTCTTATGCTCGAACATGGTGTTCGTTATGGACAAACCATGCATTGCACAGAAGTCCAATAACAGAACACCACTTGGATTCAGATCAGGGAGGCCGTTCCTCCCAATCACCCCCTTCCAGGTCATACTGTCATTGCCCACGTGAGCGTTGAAGTCCCCCAGCAAACGATGGAATCCCCCTCCGGCACGCCAAATAGCATACCGCTAAGGGAATCCAAGAAGGCCGTGTACTCTGAACTGACATTCGGCGCATAAGCGCAGATGACAGTCAGAGACCTATCCCCGACCCGAAGGCGCAGGGAAACAGCCCTCTCGTTCACCGAGGTAAACTCCGTTGTTAATGCACCGAGCTGTGGGGCCACCAATAGCCCCACCCCAGCCCGGTGCCGCTCACCCGCCGCAACTCCAGAATAAAAGACCATCCAGCCCCTCTCCAGGATGTGTTGAGGTGAGCCCGACTATATCTAGTTGATACCTCTCAACCTCACGCACAAGCTCAGGCTCCTTCCCCACCAGAGAGGTGACATTCCACAAGAAATTCCACAAGGAGCACCAGACTTGGACCTTTGTTCTCTTGCAAAGATATCGGGATCGCCGCGATGCAGCTACACGGGGTGCTCTCTATAGTCCCGTACCGAGCCGCGATGCAGCTACACGGGGTGCTCTCTATAGTCCCGTAACGAGCCGCGACGCAGCTACACGGGGTGCTCTCTATAGTCCCGTACCGAGCCGCGATGCAGCTACACGGGGCGCTCTCTATAGTCCCGTACCGAGCCGTGATGCAGCTACACGGGGTGCTCTCTATAGTCCCGTACCGAGCCAGTGCACTCTCCTCAATCTCCACAGGAAATAGAGACACTGCTGGGTTTCTTGGTTCCGGTTCCCGGTCATTTTTCTTCATGAGGGTTGTTTGAATCACACTTTGTCTGGCTGCTCATCAAGGACTTATTTACCATGGAAGACTGTACCAGGTGCAACTGCCCCAGAAACCCCACTACCATGTGAAGGGGGTGATTCGGTGGGACTGTTAGTGATGCCACTGGCAACGGCATCACTAACACCTCGCTGTGATCGCAGCCCCTCGTGTATCACAAGCTGCAGCAAGTGTGCGAAACAGCCCAAGATAGCGACTCTCAAATCATCCATTACGTAAAATACTTCCAGATCGTTACCCTTCTAATTGAAAGTTCTTATGCTCCTCCTACTGCAAAGTGAATGCATGTGACATCACAGAAGGTGGAAGTCACAGCACTCATACCTATTAAGTGGCAAAAAAAATGGATTGGCAGCATTAGTGTTCAGCTTAAATTCTAAATCTAAAATGGGAAAGAGCTGTTGTGAGATTGATTGTACAAATGTTTAACACGAAATAGGAGCTATCTTTTTAGAGAATGCTGAAAACTAAATAAGTATCGGACATGGATTGGTTACATATGGGCAATACCTGATCTGTCTAAGTATGAATTGGTACAGATACCAATCCCAAATATCGGATCAGTGCACCTCTAGCTCCAAGTAGACCGTTTTTAACTACATTGTTTAGGTGTGACAAAGCAGGCTGGGGAGAATCATTTGGAAAAAGGGCTCTTTATTATTCAACTATTTTAATTTAAAAAACATATAAATGAAGGATCAGATAAATGTTTCGTGGGTCATATTACATTTGAACCTGAAGATAATGTTCATAGTTTGCACGCAGAAGGAACTCAAAATAGGGTTTGGACCTCAACCCCTCCAGCTCCTCAGCCTGAAGCAGATCTTGGACGTCAGGAAGATAACCCTGTAGAGGAACACCTTGGAGGAGACAGGGAAAAATTACTGCTAAAGCACAGCTTATTTTTATTAACACAAAAGAATTTAGAATTGTGGAAAACCCATATGAATTAGCACAGCTGCCCTTACCTTCCTGAATAAGCTTCTGCAGAACCTTCACAAAGATACTGTCTTTGGCTGCTTCTACTGGGTCATCAGCCCCGTCAACAGAGGACCATCTATGCAGAATGGGCCAAAAAAGGATCAGAGGGTAGTACTAACAGAACTGTCCTCCATCCTCTTTTACATGTGGCTGACATGTAAATAACCACACATCTATACAGTCCATTTAGATAACAAAGACATACTCGTCCCTCTTCAGAGCCTTGCAGAAGATTTCACACTTCAGGCTCTGAATGTCCACTGCATCATCCTGCAATAAAGACAATGTTCCATGTATACATCTACTGTGGAACATACAGAGGTGCATTGCAGATTAATCACACACCCGTTCCTATTTAATCACAATTATTTGACAAGCTACCCATAAATAAACAAAAAAAAAAATCCTCAGAGGAAACAAGCCCGAGACTGAGATCCCGGTCAGAGCGCTACCTTGTCGATGTAGTCCAGCAGATCCAGGGCCTTCTTGAAGTCGTACTCATTAGCTCTCCTGTTGTCATCACAGATATACAGCTACGGAAAGAAGGCTCAGATTAGTCTGGCACTTTTCATGGTTCTAAGAAACATGCAGTACTCTATATATCAAAAGATATGCAAAATAGCTCATTAAGTGTATGATGCCAAGGGCAGCTCTGCTTCTCCTGACCGTGCTTTCTCAAAAAAATATATACGACAAACAAACAACAACAAATTTATTTTTGTATAGCGCATTATAACAACATTACATTATACGCAGCTTTGGAGAAGCATCTGCTAAACAAATCAAATTCTAAAATGTGAATGTAATGTAAATGTATTGTAAGCACATACTGCAACTGCCTGAGAAAACTACAACAACTACTTTTGCATCACAGCTCACTGCTCTGATATCATGTGTGAGGGTCCAGCACCCTATAGATGATGGCAGATACATCAGCGTTTTAACAGTAAGAGATGGCAGAAGTGGAGCGTCCTAAGGGGGGGGGGGCTGGGAGCCCGATGCTCACGCTGACGAGGTTGTGGGGGCTCAGCAACGGCATGGTGTCCGGATTGAGCCGCTTCTCCTCCAGCAGCTGCTTGGGCAGAGTCTCCTGGTGGAGAAGGAAGCGCTCCTGCTCCACCATATCTGCAGGGAGACATGGCGTTAGCGTGCTGTACTGAATAAGCTATACACTGCACCATCACTGGCACACTGGCATTAGCTAGGGGGCGACAGTGTGGGGAGACGCAGTGTTAGCGTGACGCACTGGATAAGCTACACACTGCAGGCATGTCAGGCATTAGCTAGGGGGCGACAGCACGGGGAGAAGCAGCATCAGTGTGACGCACTGGATAAGCTACACACTGCAGGCATGTCATGCATTAGCTAGGGGGCGACAGTGCAGTGGAAAAAAGCTTGTGTTTACCTACAAGGGGAAAAGGGTTCACAATTTACACCTGCTTTATGGATGAGCTGCGCATGCATTTCTGAGTTAGGATATGCAAACTCTTTCTGGAATTTAAATTAAGTGAATTGTTGTTCCAACTTACCATCCAACTTTCGCTGTAACACTGCCTCTGAATAATCGGAGGTGAGGGCTGCGAGCTTGCTGAGGGCCAGCAGGGTCTTCTTTTTGGCAAAGTATCGCGTCTCTGCATTGGCGAGTCCATACAGAGTGCGGTGAGCCTACAGGGGAGAGAGAGGACTTCATTAGCAGCCAGACTGCTGCATGTTACAGGCCTAGCAGGCAGCAGAAGGTCCAGCAGGGCCGGCTGTCAGAAGGTCCTACAGTAAGGAGAGATTTGACCATTTACACAGCAAGGCAGCTGACAGAGTCTCTCTCCAAAAGACCTTCAGAAAGAACAAAACACTCAGAACGTTAATCGATAATGACAGGTTGAGCTGAGCTTCTTTCTGGACAGTGTTTCTGCGCAGTACCGTAGGTTGACCGGCTGTGCATGGTGCAGACCTACCTTCTGGAAGTCGTCGATGTTGATCTCGTGCAGCCAGCTAAGGTGCTCATGGGCCTGCAGGAAACTCGCCAGCTGCTGGTGCTGAGCCACGGGCTGCGACAGCAACTTCCCCCGTTTGCCCTTTTCCATGTACCAGCGGAAGAGAAAATCTGCAAAGTTCTGCGAAACAGAATGAACAGCAAGTCAGTGACACAAGGAGCAAACAGAATGAGTAAAATGTACAGTGGTGCCTGAAAGTTAGTGAACCCTTCAGAATTTTCCATATTCTTGCATAAATATGACTTAAAACTAGAGCTGTCAGGAATACCCGATTAAACTCGATTACTAAAAAGCATCGATTGAAATTTTCCTTCTCGTTCTCGGCAATATGGAAGGAATGAAGGAAGACGTGCGTATGAGGGTCTAGATAATTTAATTCACATTAAAAGTGAATGAAAATGCAGTCGTCTGTAAGTATTGCAAAGCAGAACTTAAATATCACCACAGAATGACTGCAATACAAGTATATCTTAAAAGACAACATTCAGGAAAATAACGTGAGGTTAACCACAGATATATATATATATGCCATTTGGCCTCGCAGAGTAGCTTAGCCTGTCTTTGTCATCGCGTTGACTTAAATTATTTTGCTTAATTTACTTTCTGATTCCTGTATGTCAAAATAATTGCTGCTAAAACGAAGATGAGCCCCGTCACTTAGCCACATCAATCTATTTATTTTTACATAATCTAGATAATTTTGAAAAGGAACCATCATTAGAATGAAATAAAGCTTACTAAGTTTGGTTTTTGGTGACTAATTAAAAAAAAAAGTTTTAGTGCAGCTTATTGAAGCTTGAAGCCAGCAGAATATCGCGGCCCATGAGATGTGACAGTCGCATGTGCATGAAATGCCATGTTGATATTAACATCGCACATCGTGCAGGCCTGTCAGGGCGGCAGAATGGCGTGGTGGGTCGTGGTGTCGGCGCACATCACCACTGTGTGTGTGGAGTTTGCATGATCACTCTGCATGGTGGCTTTTCTGAGGATCCTCTGGTTTCCTTCCACTGTCCAAAAATATGCAACCTAAATGAACTAGTGTGCTTAAACTGACCATATGTGTCATTCAGTGTGCACCCTGCAGTGGTTGGTTGATTCCTGCTTAGCACTAATTATATTATATTATACATCATATCATATTATACAATACAATATATACTATATTATATATAAATGATTATTTGAATCATCAGATTAATTGGTAAATTGCTCAATTATTGAAATAATCGATAATGACAGCCCTACTAAAAACATCATCAGGTTTTCACTGGTTGGAAAAGAACAAAATAAAGATTTTGGAATCACCAAGTCCTGATCTTAACCCAATAGAAATGTTGTGGAAGGACCTGTAGTTCATTTGAGAAAACCCAGCAACAGCCCTGAGTTAAGGCAATTCTGTATGGAGGAATGGGCTAAAATCCCTCCAAGTCGATGTGCAGGACTGATCAAGATCTACTGGAACTTTTATATGTAGTTATTGCTGTATAAGGGAGTCACACCTAAAACTAAAAGCAAAGGTTCACATACTTTTGCCACTCACAGATTTGTGTCACTGGATCATTTTCCTCAATAAATAAATGGCCAAGTATGATATTTTTGTCTCATTTGGTCAACTGTGTTCACCTACTTTTAGGACGTGTGAAAATCTTGTGATGTTTTAAGTCATATTTATACAGGAATATGGAGACTTCTGAAGGGTTCACTAACTTTCAAGCACTACTATATAAAACTAAGAAATTTAAATTCAGCTTGCTGACACAGAGATTACACATTCATGTTGAATGTTTCCAGTAACTGGCTTGAGCAGCCATATTACTTTACACCTGCCAATCAAAAGCCACACTTCCGAAATCAGACTGCCGCCACAAGAAATAAGCCATTTATCGACATTGAATGAAATTGCGAATATATCGTCAGCATGAAACCGCTTTCAATAGCTAGTCTGCTAAGTGCTGGAAATAACTATACACTAGGTACAAGAAAAAACAGCTTGTGGTCATCTTTATTGTTTAAATATGGCGTGAAGGCAGCGTACCTGGTCTGCGAACTTGGTCATGTAGCGCTGTAGCCGGCTCTGGTTGTCAGTCTGCTCGCACATCTGCACCAGGATGTCGAAGTCGCAGTACTTCTCTGCTAGGACTGCCACCCACTGGTACTGACCCAACTCCACTGAGGCGAGACAGAACAGGAAAGAGATCTGACCATCAGCTCCAGTGCCAGCTACAGGGTCCAAACGTCCAGTGTCTTTATTCGTCACATACACAATCACACAGAGTACGACATGCAGTGAAATGTATTTGCAGTGCCCAACCTATTAACAATAAAATAGAATACAAAAATAAAAATAAGAAGATAAGAATGAAATGGAGTAAAATAAAATGTAAAGATATAAAATATAAACTCGATGGGAGATTGAGAGTGTTTGAGGCACCGAAGGGGAGACTTACAGAGCGGCGTCAGCAGCTCGGCCCGTTTCTGCATGTACTCCATCTCCAAGCTCCTGTATCGCTCCTGCTGGCTGGCCCGGTTCAGTGAGGTCAGCTGGGCCACGTAGGTGCCCAGGTAAGAATCGAGCAGCGCCACCAGCTGCTCATTCAAGGTGCTGCGCAGCTGCGTGTCCACATGCGGGTACACCGTCTTCACTACTACCTCGTGCTGCTGGGCGAGAACCGTCCGCACACCCCCAGGACCACTGGAGGCTGAGAACGAAATCAAAAGGATGGAGAGAATTAAAGGATGGCTTTCGGGAGAGGAAACAAGAGCGAGAAACACCCTCAGTATGGACAGGAACGTTCAAGAGAACTAAACAGGTCTGAATGTTGGATGCTGGTGCTGTAAACAAAGGACACACCCCACAGAGAAACACAGCGGTTATGATCCTCAGCAGATACCCGGCACATGCCCTACCTGTCCAGGGAATGTACTCCGGCTCAGATCTGCCGTCTTCTGGGCCTCGGTACAGAGAGGCTTTGGTTTCTCTGTAGCTGGTAGCAGCTTGAAGCATGTCCTGATCAGGGAGGAGATCATCAGATCCAGCTAAGTTTCGGCTTCCTTCTAAAATGCCATTCCACTATAAAAAAATATTTCCGAAAATCCATTTGATTTTAAGTTTATGACTTAAAATGTTTCCAACAGAGCCAGGTCCTGTAGTTCTGTAACCTACATTTATTTAGGCAGCAGACAGCTGTCAGCACAGACTAGGACTGCGGCTAAATAATACATTTTGACAAAGTTCTCCACGATGAACTTCACTGACCAGCTACCAGACTGCTACTTCTAAAATCTGCTGAGAGAAAAGTCTTTATACATACATACATACATGTATGTATGTATGTATGAATGTATGAACGTATGTATGTACGTACGTATACATATTTATATATTTTAATGAAATTACCTTTTTAATTTGGAAAACGAGTCAGTTTGTTATAGCGTTCCTTCAATATCACTGCATATACAGTATATGGGAGTATTTCAAATTATCACAAAACAAAAAGGTGGCTTGTACACTGTGCAAAGTTTTGATGGCGCACCACAGCCGCACTAGTGCTACGCATGAGCAAATGAACAGGAAACACACAGGAGCTATTCTAGACCGCCAGAAAAGGCAAAACCACCATAAGTGCTCTCTATTCATGCTTATTAAATTACCATTAGTACGAGGAACTTTTTAATACCTTTTGTCATTGTAACTGCTAAAAACACTCATTATCAAAGTCTTGAAATTGTCTGCCTGCTGCCACCTTAGAATTTCCATTGAGTAAGTGTTTGTGAAAATGCTTAGGCTAGAATCTGGGCTTATTCTACTTTGATTGACAGTGCTGGTGTGTGTTTGTGTGCGTTGAGCTCATTGGGACCAGTGGTATTTTTTTTCTACCTTGTTTAACCATAATATCTCCTCTTTCAGAAGATGTTGTGGCTGCTGAGCTGTCCCTTTCTTCATCGCGACTTCAGTGCTTATTGCATTCATGGTAAAACAAAACTGTTGCATGTAGCATGCTCCGCTAACCGATTTTAATAACCATAATACAGTTTGCTAACCTTTGGGCGTAAGTAAAGTCCGTATAACACCAAAACGCTGGTGCCCGTTATCGAAAGTCCTACAATAACAGTTTGTTGCCGTCAATGCGATTTTCTGGAGGAAAATTAATCGTTTTGATTAATTAAGCAATTGGTAAGTCGACATATTAATAGATAGTAGCAGCACGAGATTAAACAGTGCAATAATATCAAATTACCCTGTTCATCTGAACAAGTGTATTCATCAGTAACTCTTTCCTTTGCTGCAGTGGTGTTACTTTAGTTTTGATGCAATTTGAAAATAAGAAGAGGTCCAGACATTCACTTATACAATCTGCCTACAAAGGCTGACAAAGATCTGTCAAACACTTTTTGAGTTATCGCAGTAACAAGATCATGTGTCTGAGGCTGGCATTCTCTTTGTTAACACTATTCAGGGTTGCTTTAATTTTGGTGCAATTTCTCTCAAAATCTGATCAGTACCAGTGTGTCACTCATAAAACATGTCTGCAAAGTTTGAAAAAGAGAGTGTAGGGTTACTGTGTTCACAAGACCAGCACCCCGTGTGTATTCTCATAAAGCAAAAAACAAACTGGTGTTGTCTTACCTATTTATAAAACTTAGGTAGAATTTTTTATTATTTTTTTTTTAAACAAAATTACCTAGGGTCACTTTCCAGACTATAGACAGTTTTTGATCTGATAAGCTTAATGCCTGCGTTGTTTTTCATCACAACAGAAGAGCAAGAGAAAAAAAATGAATACAAATATCGACAGCTTTCGGGCAAGTGCCGAATTCAGCAGAAGCGTTAAGCCACGAATGACGGGCAGATTACTGCCGTGTGTGGGAGGCTTTTTCTTATGGTGGGAGACGGGGACAAACATTTTCAGAAGAGAACTGTGTTGTGAACCTTTTCCACACATGGAGTCGGCGATCCCTGACACGAGCTGCCGTGTACCTTGATGATGTTGTTGACGTTGACCACGACCTCCGCCCACTCCACGGAGTCGACGGGGTACTCCCTCAGTGTCCTCTCCTCCTCCTCCAGAAGGCTCTCGAAGATCGAGGAGACCTGAGACACCTGCCAACGGACCCACACGCACACAGACATCCTGTATATTTACAGCAGGGTTTTAAAAAACGGCATTGGGTGTGCAAGGCGACGCCCCCCCACCTCTCTGAAGAACACATCGGCTGCGGTCAGGCTGGCCGGCACGGGGGTGCCGCTCTTCCTCAGCGTGCTGCAGATGGCGGCGTTGACCAGCGCGGGCAGCTTGGTGTGGTAGTTCTTGAGCACGATGGCGGCGGAGAGCTTCTCGGCGTGCTCGCACAGGAGGAGGCGTGTGGCCATGGGCACGGAGCGAACCGTCACCGAGGTCAGGCGCTCCAGGAGAGACACCTGGTGCGGAAAAGGCATTCAGGCACGGAAATAGTCACAGAGGAAAGGGCGGGGGGGGGGGGGGGGGTCGGGCGCTATCCAGGGGAGTCCGGAGGGGGTGAGAAGGCAAGGTGAAATTTTATCAGGGGGCCCAGAATTTCCAATTACACCCCTGGCACAATTCTCCCTACACAAAGAGACACAGATAACAGGAACAAACACCTTTTTTTAAGAGCAATACTGCAGTAGATAGAAGCCAAAACCTTCATACCTGCTGGAGGAAGTCCATGAAGAAGCAGTGAGCTTTCATCTTATCCTCCAACTGGTGAAGGACAATCAGGGATGTGAGCGTCAATCCTGCACTCTCTGCACGTAAAGGGTTAATAACATTAGTACAGAAACGGTGAACGTGAGACACTTTGACACCTCATTGGAATTTAAGGGGGGGGGGGGGTGAAAGTATCTAATCATCAATTCACAAACTTTTTAAAAAGTACCCAACTTCAGTAAGCTGTGTTAAAATACACATTTTGTGTGTTTCCACAAGGTTTTGTGTTTCTAATATAGTCAAATAAATCTTAACACTACAGAATATGGGAGCTTGATCATCAGCAGGTTGTGGTGTGCTGCCCCCCTGAGGACTGGGTGGGTACTGCACTGAAATGGCTGACTTCCCTCACCATCAGGGACGGACTCGGCCCAGCGGGGGTCAGAGGCGGGGTAGTCGTCCACCAGGTCGAGATCGATCTGCATGACGACCCCATCCAGCTCGGCGTCGCCCTCCCCATCGCCATCAGCGGGGAAAAGCTCATCAGTCATCGTCTGGGAGCTCAGCAGGTCTTTCCTGGGGAATGATACACACCGTATCAGGATGGGGGGGCGGGTACAGGGGTCACAGCTGGTGACAGGCAGAGGGTGTAATGCTTCATGAAAACCACAGCACAGAGGAACGCAAGTAGGCATGTTACAATTCATGATACTGGATTCATGATTCGATTTTCCCATAGTATTTCTCAGAAAAAAAAAGAATCAATTAATCATGAATCATTAATCATTAAAGCATCTTTAATGAAATATTGCTGGTGGACCAGTTTCATGTGCAGGCAGAACAGCTATACTGGTCCACCAGCTATACCAGCAGCTAACCAACACTATACCAGTCTGCAGTTTTTCAGCAGCGTGTGTGACGACACCGACTTCATCAACTCCATACAGAGTAATTCACTCATGATGCAAAACTGTCATCGGTAGACCATGGAGTCTAGGAAACACCTTTCCAAAATACCCTTGCTATCCAAGGCACGCAAAATATTTTGAGGTTTCTCAATCCCACGTTCTTTAAAAATCAATCTTGGCCAATAATTCCAGCCGATATTTAAACTATCAGATATATCAATATTAAAACTTAGTAGCACCAGAGCTAAAGACATAACTACTAAAATAATGGAGATGATTGCAATGGACAATCTGCCATTTTCCATAGTGGAGAGCAAGTGATTATGTCAACTCATTCACCATTAGGACCTCGCTGTACGTATCTACACTGTGCACATCCTACCGGCAAAACTGAAGGAAAGCCGCCTTTAGCAGTTTGGTTTTGTCCTCCTGAGCAATCGTCTCCATCCTCAAGGAACCTTCAGCAGCCCCTCCCTTAAATTGGGGGAAAAGCAAGAGGAGTGTTTAATAAGGACTGGGATATGATGCTTAAACGAATGGCTGTCAATAGCAGAATCTGTCAGTCTTTACATGATTTAAAGCAGGGCTGGGCATTTGACACATTATCTGTAGGAATTTACTGGTCGTTGGGCCATTCTTCGCCTTATAGGGCTGGCATGGGAGCATCCGCAGGGCCGCAGAGCGACAGGAAGGGTCAGGAACCCACCTCCGGTGCAATCCCAGCCACGGAGGAGGACAACGAGTCCTCCATCGTCTCAGGGAGCATAGACGCGCCTTCCTGGGCCACCACGGCCACCAGGCCGCTGTTCTGGGAGAAGAAGACGGGCAAGCTGGCACAGCAGCCCGCGCCCAGGATGCGATCTCCTGCAGGGGCACGGGGAGTCGGGAACAAACACGGCCGACCACTTAAATCTATGGGCAAAAGCCTAATCCACAATTACTGTAACAACCACAGATGGGGACACAGGGACAGAGAGAGAGACGGGAGAGACGAGGACAGAGAGAGAGAGACGAGAGAGACGGGGACAGAGAGAGAGAGACGGGGACACAGAGAGCTGAGCCTCCCTCACCGGCAGAGCTGAAGGGGATCCTCTCCTCGGGCAGGCTGCCCCGCCCAGTGCCAGAGGAGCAGGCGTAGATCAGGTCGTCCCTGTAGAGATACGCAGCCATGGTGGGGGAGGGCGGGAGCAGGAAGCGCATGGCCTGCAGCTCCTCTTCACCCTGCGGGGGGGAAGGGGGGGGGGTTTAAGGCAGACGGGCACTTGGCCTTTACTGCAGAGAGCCTCACATCCATCACACCATGGAAAGGATGGGCACAGCAGCACCACCCTCTGGAGAGGGTACCTGGATCAGCACTAACCTGAAAGGGGGGATTGTATTTGGTGACCTCCACAGAAAGCGGTTCTGTCATGATGGGGTCACTGTCCGGCAGGGTGAGCAGGCAGTAATAGACCAGGCAGGGGGTGTCAGATGGGTGCCACGCGGCAGCCAGGACCACCAAGCCATCCCTGCACACACGGGTACATTCACATGTGGGGGGAGGCTCCAGACCTCCATGGAGAAGCGGGAGGAAGACGGAAGGCTGCTCCTCGTACTCACAGGCCAAGCTGCATGTCCAGGTACGTCACCCTAACGCCCTCCTTAATTTCTTCATAGTTGCTTTCTGAGCCCTGAAAAAAAAAAAAAGTTACAATTGGCAAGACCAAAAAATTCACCTAAACAAATTCTGCTCTGACGTGCGTCAGGACGAGAAACTTTAAGATGACAGACGAAAGTGGGATGAGGAGCTGAGGGAACGAACCCAGACGGCGTCTCTGATGCTCTCCGTCACGTTCTTGTTGATGTCCCAGCTGAGCACTTGGTGTTCGGAGCTTTCCTCCACCTCCCACTTGCTGAGGGAGCAGCTACTCAAAGTGTAGAGCTGGCAAGTGGCCCGCACCCAGAGAAGGCTGTGTAACTGCGGAGGAAGCGGACGTGGAGTCGGGTAACGCGACAGCTTGGACAATACTGTAGGGAAAGGTCACATTCTGCCTTCGTGTTCAAAATCAATTAGCCAGAACATTTTCAGAAGTTCGCAGCCGAGTGTGAAGCGGCTGGGATGAGAATCAGCACCTCCAGATCCGAAACCATGGTCCTCAGCCGGAAAAGGGTAGAATGCTCTCTCCGGGTCGGGGATGGGGTCCTCCCCCAAGAGGAGGAGTTTAAGTATCTCGGGGTCTTGTTCACGAGTGAGGGGACGATGGAGCAGGAGATCGACAGGCGGATCGGTGCGGCGTCCGCAGTGATGCGGGCGCTGCATCGGTCTGTCATGGTGAAGAAGGAGCTGAGCCAAAAGGCAAAGCTCTCGATTTACCAGTCGATCTACGTTCCTACCCTCACCTATGGTCACGAGCTGTGGGTAGTGACCGAAAGAACGAGATTGCGAGTGCAAGCGGCCGAAATGGGTTTCCTCCGCAGGGTGGCCGGGCTCTCCCTTAGAGATAGGGTGAGGAGCTCATTCATTCGGGAGGGAATGGGTTGCTTTAATTGAGAGGAGCCAGATGAGGTGGCTCGGGCATCAGCTTAGGATGCCTCCCTGGTGAGGTGTTCCAGGCATGTCCCACTGGGAGGAGGCCCCGGGGAAGACCCAGGACACGCTGGAGGGACTATGTCTCTCGGCTGGCCTGGGAACGCCTCGGGATTCCCCCCAGAGGAGCTGGAGGAAGTGGCCGGGGAGAGGGAAGTCTGGGTCTCCCTGCTGAGACTGCTGCCGCCGCGACCCGACCTCGGATTCAGCGGGAAATAATGGATGGATGGATGGATGGATGGATTTTCAGAAGCATGACCCCCAAAAAGGAGTTAAATTAAATGAGCGGATTCAAAATTCGGAGTTTCAATCCATCTTCTGTCCAAGGAAGTACAGGGAATGACGAGGGCTAGGAGCAGCCAAGAAGACAGACACTGGGCTCCCAGCTCACAATCACAGCAACTCTTTGGACAGCAGGAGGAAACGTCAGAACATGAAGGAAATGAGTCAAGGCCAGGTGACAGTACCATACCAATCCAACCAATCAAATCAATCAAACAGATCATCCAATCAAAGGCCCTCTAGGACTGTCATCATACACAACTTTGTGTGTTTGGTCTGGCAGAATTGTGTGTTTTCTGACTGGTCTTATACTGTAATTTCGGTGCAATTTTTAAACAGCACATTCATCTACATTGCATTCCACTGCCTTTTTAACTAATGCAGTAAATATTCAGGTCTACCTTCAATCATGCTCTCGAGATCATACTTTTTTGTGTAAATTTTAAACAAATACATTTTCTCATTTCGCTCGATCACAGCTTTATCCTGATTGGGATTTCTGTCAGATTCACTTAACTAAAAATTTCACAAAATACAGACTTAACACTTAACTATAGACATAAAACAATTTTAAAACTTAAGGTTTTGTTTCAAATCTGTACTTCAAGAAAAATGTGCAGAGGTAAAGATGGACCGGGCACCATCTTCAGTGTAAAGACTTACAATGGAATCAGCAGGAGGCGCTAGAATACCGAAGAGGGAGGACATCCGCCTGCCGATACCAGACAGAACACCATGTCCTTGCTGCAGCGCCCTCTGCTGGAGCCTCCCAGAGGTATCCACAGTCAGACGCAGAAGCTGGCTTTTGTAGGACGACAAGACGAAGCTGTTCCCCTAGGACGACAGAGAACCTTCCAGAGATATTCGAGAGAGGACAGCAAGCAGCGTCTGAAGAACACATCCCGCAACTATCACAACTGACACTTTCTGTGTCACATCTGACACTGAACTACACATCCATCAGATCATGACACCTTCCCTTCAGAGATACAACAAAAATAAAGTTCAAAAGGAAAGTTCCTTGATCTTTCCATTTTTACTTTTTCGATCGAAACTGATGTGTTCCAGGTGGCCACATTTCAAGTAATACGCTTTTGTGGAATGAGCATAACATTTGGTATAGATTTCCAGAAAACGCCAGTAAGCAAAGAGAATAATGACATGTCAACATAAAACACAGGCATCAGGGGGGAATGGCACAAAGCAGGATTTCTTGCTCAGTCGATACCTTGTTGGATTTAAGGTAGTCTGGGCTAAATGGACATTATCTTTGTTCACTTACAATTAGGTCACAATACCTTAAATCCAACAAATTATCTGGCTAAGCAAGAAATCCTGCTTAGTAGAATTCCCCCCAGGTCAGGTTGGGGAGCATGTACTTCAAACTCACTTAAATACCTGCATGACAGACAGTCTAACACAGGGGTCACCAACTACGGTCCTGGAGGGCTACTATCCAGTAGGTTTAGTATCCTACCTGGCTTCTGATGAGCTGCACTAGTTCTCAGGTAAATACCAGGAGCAGGTGTGGCTCATCAGAAGCCAGGTAGGATAGAAAACTTACTGGATAGTAGCCCTCCAGGACCGGAGTTGGTGACCCCTGGTCTAACACCTGGATAGCATTATTTCACCTAAAAATGGATAATCGGCAGAGGTGGCAATTTCAGGTCCAGAAAGTTAAAATGATTTACTTTCAACCAACCAGTTGAGCATAAAGAGTCATAGTCTCAGAGTACTCAACTGGTTGGTTGGAAGGATCCGCTTTAAATCATGGTCTAGATTTTTACTTACTGGACCTGAAATTGCCACCTCTGATGATCGGTCCCTAAAAAATACTTGCAAGCTTTTACCACAAACTTTAAAAAGGTTTAAAGATAAAGTAGATGATAAGCAGCCCATTTACCATTAAATGTAATCCATGTGTGTTGGGGGAGGGGCATATTGCCCATTGATTCCACTAATTAATTTGCTGTTGGGTTTCAGGGACCTTCAGCTCTCATTTCACATGCATTTTCCAGACCTGGGCCATTTAAATTTACCAGGATGTGTAGGACACCCAGCGCCTTGAAATGTAGACCTTCACGTTACCTTGACAGCTGTAAGGAAGTTGCAGAAGTTGCCACCCACGTCTGCCACAGCCTCGATGAAGGTGCCCTCGTGGGCCAGGTTGGGCCAGAAGCGCACAGTTCCCTCAGGAGACACGGCCATCACCGAAATCAACTGCACAAAGGCAAACAGACAGCCAATTATTTTCACCCCACTGGGATGAACGATACAACGGGCAACAAGTGAAAATGACAGCAGACGTCTGGAAGGATCCGCTTTTCGGGATGTGGCTGGTAACCCCACCTGAACTGGGGCTGTTTCCAGTGGCATCGCAGACGATATGGCGACGAGGTCTGCAGAGTACGCCAACTCACTGGGCGACAACTGGAGCTCTTTACATACAGACAGCTGGAGAAAGAGGTTATAAATGTCACTGAAGGGGAAGTGCATGACATCAGAAGATAAATCACAATTAAACCTAGCGGTGCACCGATCCATACCTATTAGACAGATCGGGTATCAGCCATATGTCACCGATTCACGTCTGATATTTATAGCACTGGTCAAGTTCACAGACCACATTACACCAGGGGCCTGTACTATGAAGCGGGGTTACTGGCTTATCGGGGTAACTTGTCAGATTTAAGGTAGTCTGGGCAAAATGTAAGTGAACGAATATGAAGGCCATTTAAACTGTGGTACCTTAAATCCTTTTTGGCTATTGTCGTGTACAATGAATCTTTGGATGACATACATGGAATAACGTTTCTCTTGTGCTCTTATGAGACAATTGAGACAATAGAAAAAAACTCTCCAGCACAGCTTCCAAATGGCATGACCAGTCCCTCAAACCCAGACTAAGCCCATTTTTCCATAATCAAAAGTAGTAAACAAGTAAAGTTCACAAGATGATCTGACCTTGTAAAAGGAAACTTAGATAAAAGTTTAATTTGACCAAACAATGGAGAAAAAGCATTCCTTCTGAGCCGTCCAATGAACAATAGCAGGGTCATGCAGCTGGCATGGCAAAAAAAGTTACAGCTCATGAATTATCATTTTTCCTACCCACGGTGTAGAAAAGGTACCAGACCTAAAAGGGATGTTTTTAATAAACAAAAAGTATTTCTTAGCTACAGAAGGTATGTGTAATTCACATGCCAAATTTCTTCATAGTCAAGAATGGCGATACAAAAGCCACTTGTTGGATTAAAATGGAATAGCACTTTGCATTCCTTGTCTGTAATTACATATATAAAAATCAGTAACTGCAATCTCACCGTGTGTGCAGATGTTACACGCACCATTAAACCCCAAAAATACTTTACCTTGGCCACCGCAGTCTGACCAATCTTCCAAACAATGAGCCGCTCCCCACACACCATCCAAGCCCAGCCGCTCTCCTCCACCTTCACGGAGATCTGGGCATCAGCTGGTGAAACAGCATCTACACATGAATACCCTCCTTACTCTATTAGATACCAAGATTAGTTATGCACAAGTGACTTGTATAAAACACCCTGTTCAGTATTACATATATAACTGTATATAAAACTGACAAGGTTTACATCTCAGAAATTCTGCAAAATTTAGGGGGTGAATTTTTTTCACAGATCATTAATATCACAGTTAGGTTTTATCTTGCCACTTCAAAATAAAACAAAAGGCTGTAAGCCATAAGAAAAAATCATTGTATTTCAATTTGAACTGAATTGCATAGGTACTGTATGTCAACAAATAACCGTAAATCGAGTTACCCCTACGCAGGAAAAAGTACGAGACAAAACGGGTATAATAAAGTCGCCAAATAGTGAATGTCATGTTAAAATCACCTTGTGCGCGTGCTTAACTGCAAGTCACTACTATGATGCGCTAATCCATTACAATAACCACATACCTTCGGCCACAGTTAAAGCCTCCATCACTTTGACAGGCAGCGAGGAGCCAAACGTTTGTACATCAAAATTCAATGACTCGGCGGCCGTCTGACTCTGCACCCTTATGGGAGTCCCTCTGGAAAGGAAGAAGAAACGAAAGAGGCTGACAAACGGCCTACCCGTCGACGATCGGACAGCGTACAGCGCCTAATAAACACACAGGGGTGACTTCAGGTAGTCCGCTACCTGGCTGACAATGAACTCCTCCGAGCCGGAGAGAAGAGAATTCCAGTCGGGGTAGCGGCAAGACTCTTCCTCCCGGCTGTCCGAGCGGCTGGCCTGCGGACTGAAGCAGGAGTGGATCGCGGAGAATACATCGTGCAGCTTTTCCAACCAAGATACCAATAGTTTTTTTATGGTTACATTGAATTAATGCCTGTTTTGAACTGCCAAGCATGTGAAAGCAACCTCTCGATTCAAAGCGCGCTGTGGAGGCGCGCAGGTTTGTCGCGCCTGTGACATCACTTCCGCCAAAGAAGCCGCCAGTTAGCCGCTGCCAAACCCGTCGCTCACTTCGAAGCAGACATAGCGGGATATCGGCAGGTCGCAGGATCGTTCCGAAGCTTAAAGCCGAGTACGCATGACTGAGCGGCATTCCCGCAAGGCATTGTATAGAAACGTCTTCGGGTCTTCATGATTTGTTGGTCTTATTTGTTTAAATAATAAGCTGAGCCCCTGGTGTACAAAAGCTATAGTTTTATTTAACTTGTATGCTGTAACAGTTCAAACTCATTTTATCATGTCATGAAATCTCATTCGTTTCCTCACTTAGCAGTCATTATGAGCACTGATGACTGACCATTACAATCCTAAGCAAACGAGTATTTTTTCCCATACCATCCATTAATTACCCAGTATAGGACACAGGAAAAAGACAAACTCAGTGCAGGATTCAAAGCCTGAAGGTGCAGCCCGCAGTGCTACCTATTCAGCAATCACACCACCCGCATGTAGCAGTGCTTTCATAAAAGGGTTTTGTTGTAGCTGCAAACAAGATTTAAATTTTGGTACGACTGACAAAAACAGCACAACACAGACTGATGTTATATTTGAACATCTTTTTTAATAAAGCACTTTCAGCTTAACAAAAAGTTTCAGGAAATTCAAATTAAGCTACACACCTCCTGGGGGGGAGGTATTACAAGGTGATATGCTGGCTTTGTGCAAAGTTCATGGAAGCAACACGTCCAACATTCATTCACTCATGCAGCAGAGGCCTCTGCCAAAGTGACACTTGGGTGAGGGAAGGAGCTCCAGGTCGACAGCTTCCCTGCAGCAGCCGAGGTTAAAGCCCGACAGTGACATCGTTAGTCTGCTGGCCACAGGAGACCTAAAGCCATCCAGACTGGGGCAAACAGCCCTAACCTATTGAGCTACACACTACTGCCCCCCAGTCAGAGACGACTCCTCATAAATCCAGTTACCCACAATCTTCTTTTGAATAGACCATGATGGGAAATGCCAGTGACTCAGAGGCCAAAATAAACCAATAATCTTTGATGTACACTTGGGATTTTATTTCACAATGCAGCAACAGATGACTGACAAATCAGATGACAGTTCAACTTGAATATTCCAAATGACTAAATTAATATTTAGCTGTATGAAATAAATACAAATGGGATTTTGAATTAGAAATATTTTCCTACCTCTGAAATACTAATACGGTCACTGAGCATCATGTACTTAAAAAAATGACAGGTAGCGTGTCTTGGATCAGTGAGTGCATCCCAGTGAACTTCACATGGTAAATATGAAATATTACACTTCTGTCCAAAATAATCCAAAACAAAAACAATACCAGTGCCAGACAGCATTTTTGCTCCAGTTTTAGCTAAAACGTGGAAAACCATAACAGGAACTCCATGTAAATATATCCTCAGAAGATTAACACAAATATTTTTCATCTCAATATCTAAATCAAGTGACACTCAAAGAGATATGAATGGAATATTAGTATTTAAAGATCCTATTCTATAATTTTACCAAAAAAACTAGAGCAAAATATGAGCAGCGCAATGCCCTGTACATTCAGAATCATGTTTTTGGTAAATGTAGGATGTGGGAATTTAAATGCTTCACAATTGTTTTGTCAACACACATTTAAATGACTTTTTTATTGCCCACAAACATCCTCTCACTCAAACATTCTGGGCTCATATAAAGAAGCAGCTACCAAGGATAGACAGGCTTCATTAAAAGGAACTGACCCTGAAAAAACTAAATATTGTTGTCCGCTGGCAATTTTTGCTGCAGTAACTGACATTATTTCCTCGTCTTGACCCAGTAGAGCATTACAACATTTTGCTCTAGTATTCATCCGGCAAAATGAGCGCCAAGAACGAAAATGAAACCAAGACCCAAGAAAGCATAGTGGTTTCCCACTTGAACAAAAATACTTTGGCACAAAAATAACTTATATATATAGTGCTTTGCTCTGCCCTTCATGGAGATCCGAGTGCCGGGAGCCATGCTGTCAGTGTACAGCTCTCTGTAAACAGTCCAGGGCTTAAGGGGCTCCATTAACGCCGCTCGTATTTGGACCGGAACACAGTGCAGCTGCCCAGGGAGCCCAATCCCCCTGCGCCCCCATCTCACCGTCTGTGCTGCGTTTTAGTCTCGCCTCTAGATAGCGCCCCCTGCAGTCAGGCTAGTGCTCATGCTTCTCCAGCGCCGTCCCCGTCACCAGCAGCAGGTTGCAGGCCATGAACTGGACGCTGAGCATGTTGCTAGTGTTGCCGGTGTAGAGCCCCACCAGCTCGCTGGAGGAGCCGTCGCCGGCGCTGGTGCTGTTGCCGTGGGCGTTGCGGAGGTCCCACACCCGCACCGAGTTGTCCATGGAGGCCGAGGCCACCAGACTGCTGTCGGGGCTGAACGACAGGCTGCTGATGGTGTCCGTGTGGCCGCGGAGGTCCTTGAAGAGCGTCCCCGACGCCAGGTCCCACAGCTTGAGGCGCTGGTCCTCGCCAGCCGACGCCAGGTACTTGCCGTTGGGGGAGAAGGCCAGGGTGAGTACAGGGCCGCGGTGTCCCGTGAAGAGACGCACCGAGCTGCCCTGCTGGGTGCTCCACAGCCGCACCGTCTTGTCCGTGGAACCCGTGGCCACGTAGTTCGAGTTGGGGTGGAATTTCACACAGTCGACGTCAGCCAGGTGTCCGGCGTACAGCCGCAGGGGGTACGTGCGGCTGAAGGTCCAGAGGCGCGCCGTGCGATCCTGCGAGCCGCTGGCGAAGTACAGGCTGCAGGGGCTGATGTCCACGTCCCACACTGGGTAGGCGTGGCCCTGGTACAGCACAGTGTTGGTGAAGTTGCTCAGATTCCAGTAACGGACAGTGGAGTCCTCAGAGCAGGAGAGCAGGCCCGAGCTGTCCGTCAGGAAGGCGGTGCGGTAAACGGGGCCCGAGTGGCCTCGTAGGACCTTCATCTCGCTGCCGACGCTGTCCTCGTCCTCGGCCTAGGAGACAGAGCAGCAGGAAGCTATGAAACACAAAGGGTCTCCAGCGCAGACCTGCGAGGTCAAACGTAGCAATTCAAATATTTTATAACAAATATTTCAATAAATTGACAATAAAACTCCACATAAATCACAGATTTATCTATGCTACCATTAGTTAGTTTTGCTTTGCCTAATGCTACTTAACGTAGACTAAGGCATCTGCCACAAGGGGCAGACTTCCATTAATTTATTTAGTTAGCCAGAATGGCTGAAGAGAGTCAGCAAGAAACTGGTGAAATGATGTGTGAATCACCGTAACACCCTGTAAAGGAGTGAAAATAATGTGTTTCCTGCCGTTGCTGTGAGAAAAAGGTATATGTCCCAGATGCCAGAAAGATGAGAGCCATGAAGCCCCCATTCTACACAGGCAGGTTTGAATCTCTGACTTAAATGCTGACACGGCCCCTTACTGATTATAGCTGACAGCTGCTTTCCTGCTTTCCATAAATTTCGGGTGGGAAGAGAAAGACATGAGGCATACAAATACACATCAACATTCTATTTAGGACAAGATGATAAATAAAGCTTTTCACGCTGGTTTGAGCCCCAGCCTCAGCAGAATCATCATTTTTTGATTGCCAAAGACTTTCACAGTACTGTATATAGCTATTTATGACATTTATGTATTTAATATGAACATAGTAAACTCCTGACAGTTATTTTGTATCTAATAGCAAAACTGTTGCAAAGACAGATGCAAATGTGAGTAAAAATATGTAATTAATCCTAAAGTACATTGTTATCAAGGACAGCTGATATTTGGTCTCCTGTTTTCGCTTACATCCAGACAGCAGCAATGTCAAACGTATCCCCTAGAACAGCAGTGAGGCAGTCAGAGGAAACGTCCAGCAACAAGCTGTACTGTGTGTTTTCTAGTGTTACAAAAAAACTTTTTCTGTATCATCAAAGTTAGGCATAGGTTTGCAATTTGCAGTCCATTTCATTTGTGGTCATTTTTCATGTTCTGAATCTGTTTAAGGGGAGTCCAAAGGGAAAATATATTTTATATATATATATAACATTATATTATATTATGAAAATGGGAGCATTGAAGTAAAGAAATAATGACAATTTATATTACAATTAATTGTAATATAATGTATATATAAGAACAATAATAGGATTGCGTTGATATGGCAAAATAAGTTAACAGATGCAGCTTAAACCAAAGGCGGAATTTGAGTGCATGTGAAGTTTTAAGGATTCTTGGGCACATAGGTCTGTGTTGGCTGTCGGATGTCAATTATTTGGTATTTTAATTTCACACCACGATTTAGGGACTGTTGTCACTGCTGTTTTGTTCAGCTTATTTAATATGCAATACTTGGCTAATTTGCAATGCAAGTACGCGTTCGCGTTTTAAAGCAATACGTGCAGCAATTGACAGTTGTACATGTGCATTTGTGCTGCTGACAAAAAATTACAGTGCATTTTAACCTTTATACCACAAATGAAGTACAAATTAGCATATAAAGGTGAAAATGCTGGCTTTCCTGTCCTGTGAGTAGCTAAAATAAAAATGTGTTATATATTATTGTCTAAGCGTCATTTTCCTCAGGCAAGACAGCAGCAGGCTAACCTTGCAGGCTTCGCCTTTCATGGTTCGTTACACAACAGGCTTAAGCTACTGTGCAACGGTGAGCATGGCCTGTAGCATAACAGTATAATATTCTTATTTCCTTGAACGACAAATCAAAATTCAAATGCCTTTTTAAAAGTTTCCCAGCCTTACTGCAGATGGAAAGCAGGGCATGGAGTGGGGGACTGACCTCGTCATCCAGCACGTCGCAGGCCAGGTGCACGCGGGACACATCCACTAGGTGGGGCTCTGCCTTCAGCTTGCGCGCCCGCAGGCTCCACAGCTTAACGCAGGAGTTGTCGAAACCGGCGGCCAGGAGCTTGCTGTCGGCCGAGATCTCGGCAGTGTTGAGCAGCTGCTCGGTGTGGTGGAAGGCGTAGAAGCAGACGGTAGTGAGCGACGCCGGGCCGTCCTTCACGCGCTTGATGCAGTCCTGCAGCGACTCCACCACGGCCTCGTTGTGGAGGATGCTGGACGTCACGTTGGCGGGATCCAGGCCCTCCCCGGCGTCCCCCCCCCGTGAGGAAGACCCAGCGCCGGGAGCCGATCCATATAGCTGGTAGCCCATCCGCTGGACTTCAGTGACCTCAACCTGCATGTGGGTACTCAGCACCCAGCAAAGGGCGCCATTGTCCCCACTCTGCAGGTAACGCAGCAGGTAGCTGTAGGCTGGCTCAGTCAGATGCACCACATATTTGTGGTCAAGGAAAGCAGAGAGCTTGGGGTTGGAGAAGACGTCCTGCGAGGTGAGGACATGCCGCAACAGGTCAACGATATCCCTCTGCTCAGCATCCTGCAGGAAGAGCCCCTGGAAGCGGCTGTAGAAGCTGTCGACGGCACTCTTCAGGCCGCAGTGCACCATGTCCAGGTACAGGTAGACGAAGAGCGGATAGAGCAGGCCGCTCACCTCCTGACCCCAGGACACGTCAGCATCTGAAATATCAGCAGAACCTTCAGATGAACGCACGCAACAAACCCTTCAACCCCTGAACCCATCATGACAGGTGGACTAATCAATCAACCAGAACAAAAAGGGCAATTCTTAAGCATTTTATGGCAATCAGCATCGGCCGATTAATCAGACTGCATGGCCGGTACAGTGACGGCTGCGTGACTTGACGCTCAACCACACAGAGCACTCGCTTCTACAGTAGGGAACCTGCACGACAACCAAAAGTAAGAGTTCTAAATTCCTGCAGCTGTTTCACTTGATGAATAACACGACTTCAAACATATTGTTCTGTTAATTTTGTTAGAAACTGAATCATGAAACGCTTTGATTAAAGTGTGATTAATAAAGAGTTAGATTGTTGTTTTATTTTCTATGACTTTTAAAGTGCTGCAGGCCCTTATTTAAAGCAATTAATATTTAAATTGTCGTTTTTGAAGATTATTAATGTGAAAGTAAAATTTAGTAGTGTTATTCATAGCCACGGCCATCAACCCATATCAGTCGACCTATAGTCTCTTCTCTCTTAAAGATAAAGCCAAACCGGCAGCTTAAGGAAATAAGTGAGATTTTGTCACAGTCATTAAACAAACAAAACAAATTTATTTTTGTATAGCGCATTATCACAACATTACATCGTCTCAAAGCGCTTTACAGCATCCCCACCCAAAGCCCCCAGTGAGTAAGCCATAGGCGACAGTGGCAAGGAAAAACTCCCTAGAAGGAAGAAACCTTGGGAGGGACCAGACTCAAAGGGGGAGCCCATCCTCCAGGGGCCGGCAGGGAGAGTCAAATACAGTAAAAGACTGATCTGACGCCCACAATGTGACAGCTCCCATGCAACCCTGACCCGTTCAGCCCCATAGTGGAGATACTGAATGCTGCACAATGAAAGAACTGTGATCGCACCTGCGAAGAGGCACAAAATCCCCGTTAAAGGGCACGATGCCTTTCATAGATCGAGGAGGTAAGGGTGGAGAGTTGTTATGCCGCTTTCAGGACTTACCGGAGAGGAAGGCGCGCAGCCTGGCAAACTGCTTCTCATACTGTTGTGGGTCTGCCTGGCAAGGGGCAGCAGACACCACATTGGCACAGCCAGACTCAGCCTGGACTGCAGGTATGAAGGGCACAAAGCAGAACAGATCAGAATGTCTTTAATGACATATTTTCCAACGTGCGCTCTCTGTCATCTGGTGGGAGTGTGCTCACCTGTGTGTGTGCACACGTGTCTGTGCACGCACATCAGTGTGGAACTCACTCACACACACACACACACACACATAAACATACGATATATCACTTTTCAAAAACCAACCAACTATGAGAATTCCATATATAACATACATTTATTTTAAAAAAAAAATCAAAGTAAAGATTGTATAAAATGACAGAAAAACAACACTCCATAAATGCATGACATGCAGACTAGAGCATAAATCTGATAATACAATAATAGTAATAATTGGGCCTGTAACAGTACACATATTTGTTGTGTACCATTCTGTGCATCATTTTCGGTTCTCTACACACAATGAAATGAATGAATACATTTGTTGACACAAACGGAACCTAAATTCACAAACAGATATTTAACATGGAACCATTATGATATTTGCAGCTGTCAGTTGGTTACAACTAATGCTCATAACCATCAGACATAATCATCAGTCTGGGAACATTTTGATTTCCCTATAAACCACACCAACACTGGAGAGAAAGTAGTCAATAAGACCAAGAATGTCTGTTGGTTCCATTATATGAAACTCATACTTATTTTTGGAAAGACATCCAACATGCCAACTCATTTCAGACGGCATCATGCAAGTTAGTCTCCCCATGGCATTTAAGGCGCTTTTGGCAGGAAATTCAGAGCAAGCAAAAAAAACAACCACACGTCAAAGGAGAGGACATAGAATTGAGACAAGATTTTGTTCATTATGATTGTTATAATGTTATGTTTCTTTAGTTTAGACATTTAGTTTTACAATTAGCAAATAAACTAGTCTTAGTTTTTGTTATTTAGACACCTTTGGCCTGTACTACGAAGCGGGGTTACTGACTTTTCGGGGTAACTTGTCGGATTTAAGGTACCACAGTTTAATGGACTTCATATTCGTTCACTCACATTTTGCCCAGACTACCTTAAATCCGACAAGTTACCCCGATAAGCCAGTAACCCCGCTTTGTAGTACAGGCCCCTTGACTAACACATTACTTTTGGTTTACAACTGTGTTTGGTTGCAGTTTCAAATAATTTCAAAACAAAATCTGTTTTTTCCTTCCGTGCTGTACCAAGATCCCAAAACCAAGGTCTGTAGTGAATATCTGTGCTGTGTTCTATGACAGTTTATACATAAAGATACCTAAAGAAATACAGAAGAGCACAGAACGAAGGGCTTACATGAGAAAGAGAAAGAGCAGAGAAGACTTGCTGAGCTCATACCTATGAGATTTGCTGCCATTTCCTCAGCAGACTGAGAGAGTTTGGCTCCTTTGGAGGAACTCTCAGTGTCCACATACTGCCGTCGCTTCAGGTACTGAGCCACTGTATACTGGATCTGCTCAGTCCTAACCCGCTTCATCACCTGTGAGGCACAAATCAGCATCGTCAAACCCAACCGCCATTCACACAGCGCTCATGTTCAAAGTCAACAGATCAAATGGGACAACTGTAATGTTATAAAATGATAAACGGTACGTTTATGTCAAGAAAATATGCTGTTGCACCTGGAACCTCAAATGAGTAGCTTTCATTATAAGTACAAAATATCCTCAAACTGTAGAACCCACACAAAATACACATTTCAAGAACACTAAAAGCGGGCTCTTAGTCCTTTTTTCCTGGCAATAATGGTCTGCCGTTTGACAAAACCAATGTGTTGCCCAGGAAGACAGAGAATGCTGTGGACTTTCTGTATAGACTGCTCACATTGCACCTATTTGAGAGACAGGTTCTCAAATACAGTGTGCAACAGGGCTGCTCTGAGTAGGTGGTACCTTTAGGGGACAGGTTTTAGGAAATACTCTTAGTACCACTATTATGCCAAAAACCTATAACTCTATAGATCTGCCAATATTTACTGAATCTCCTTGCATACAGGACAAGTGGATGGATGGATGGATGGATGAAAACATGCACTCGCAGAGTAAGCTGAAACAACTATGCATTCGCTGTTACTTCTCATGCTGTTTTTAAAAAACACCCAGTACAGTGGACCATTATCCAAAAAAAGACATACACGGTTAGATAAACGAACACTAAAAAAACGCATATTATATCAACTTTAAGAACCTATTAGAAACACGTTTAAACCGTGTGCTTGAGAGAATATAGTGAATTACTTTATTTTCCCCATCTTAATTAACCAAACTTGCAATTTATTTATGCTTTCCCAGTAAATGACCACTTATGACGCGGAAAGCTTAGTGCCCGGTCTGCGTCGCCGTGATCACGGACTCGCCATACACTCCCCGTTCGCATCCTCGCCATTCCGGCTAACTGCTAAGATTAGCTACCTAGCCAGTTAAACAGCAAGGTTCACTTAGAAAGAAGATCAGTCTGATGCATCTTGAAAGGTATACACCGGTTTATGAGAGCAGCGAATAAAGTTCAGTACTGTTACTTTAATCGGATGAATAAGTTTAACCACACACAGCTGAGGCCTTTCACTACAACTACACCATTATTCAATATAAACTCAATACAGTGCCTTTTTCCACCTATATGTATAGCATGGCGGCAGACCGCCTATTATAGTCCACTTACTGCATATCGTGGTGCTAAGTCCAGCTATCCGGCAATCTGAAAAACACACAGCGAGAAATAAAGCTTTAATCGCCCCGCACTATTTCGTAGGCCGCCGAAAGTAGCGCCATTAACCAGCCTTCTGAGCGGCCTTTTTGACAACATCGAGCTGGCAACATCGGGTCTCGATTAGTTGCGACTGAACTTAAGTGTGGGCTACCCTGAATTAACAATGACGCTCGATTATAGTAACGATGATGATGATGGTTATTATTATAATTTCTTCTTCTAATAATAATAAGTTGAGAAGTTAGGTGACCGTCGATTAATTATAATTTATATGTATCTGCTTCTCACTAGGAAAGTTAGAATGTGACTTAATGATTTTATTGCAGCTGATAATAGTAGAACAAATTCTTATCATTATTCTCAGGGACTGTACTGCACTGATTTAGGCATGATTTATGCGCTACTAGCTAAATCCTGTATTCCTGTATTGAATCATGCAGCATTTACTCTAAATTCAATTAATAAAACCCAATCATCAGGTCTCTATTCTGATTCTTTCAAGCGATTGTATTAAACATTAATAAGCATGCAACGGTACTCATATTTGTCATGTACAGTTAACATCATATTTCACAATAATATTTATAACCTTACAAAAATGTATCATTAAAAGAAATATAATAAAAGAAATATTATGGTAACCTAAATAACGTTTAGTCAATCTGCCGCGCTAGGTGTCAGTATGATGAAATAGAAGCGTAGGTTTTCGTTAACCCCGCTCTTGTTTTACTTCGCGTTATTTGTTTTCATTACAGGCGTTGGGGGCGTCACTTCCGCTTTAGCACGCGCAGCCAGTGACGTGGGGGAGTAACAGTAGGCTTGTATATCTATCGATAACCGAATATTAACAGGGTTTACAAAGTGAAAAAAGCGACAAAGAGCAAACGCGCCCACGGGCTCAGACTTCGAAATATCATAAGTAGAATTATTTTAGGAGACTCTGTTCAGTTCTTTAGATTTTTCATATTAATATTTCATGTGTCCAGTTTTCTCTGTGTTTTGCAGTAGTGGCTTTTACCTGAAGGATTCACATGAAACAAATAAGTAAACAAGTAATAAAAAAAAGCAGTAAAGAAAAAATTTATGACAAATATTAAACAGATTTTGTCTTAATGTCGCTCATTAAATTTCTCATCATCATTCTTCAGAAGTCTGGCATCATTATAAAATGTTCCCGGAGAACCTGTACCAGACAATTCGTAGGTCTATACTAGAAATTAATTGTATCCTGGGTACTTTCTGCTTAGGAACAAGTATTTTTGTAAGAAAAAAATTAAATTCCGGGTGATAACTAGACCCGACTGTGCCAGAGCCCGTTTTCTCCGCTTGTGACTGCGACCTCGGCGCGTCAATCCTACGTCATTTCTGCAGAATTCGCTTTACGGACTCGGGCTTCAGTGGTGTGTTTGTAAAATGTCACACGCTGCTGCCGTTTGGTTTTGTGTTCACGATGATATCGAATCGGATCGCAGTACTACGGGGAATATATTAGATTATTTTGACGATGAATTCATCTTCAGAACCTTACACCTCAGCAGATTCGCCGTTAGTTTTATTATTGACTGTGTAAGAACTCGTCTGGAGCGTTTTGCCGAACGGTCTCTTCCCGTCGATCATTTGGTCCTTGCTGCCCTATGTTTCTATGCAAATGGTTTTTTACATAATGAAATAGCCGACACCATTGGGAACAGTCATGTTTTTTTGAATACAGCTGTGGAAACTGTGTCAAAAGTCTTGTCAACCATGCTCGACGAATTCATCACATTTCCAAGCAGTCTCAATGATCGAGTCCTGGTGGCGCAGGAACTGCAGAAGTTGCACGGCATCCCCAATGTAGTTGGGGTGCTGGGATGCATGCACATTCGGGTAAAACCTGGCAAACGGGAGAGAATGCTATACATGAACGGTATGGGCTATTTCTCCATCATGTCTCAAATGGTTTGTGACTCTCAGAGTAACCTGCTAAGCGTGGAGACCCAGTGGCCAGGAAGCACGTCAGAGCAAAGTATTTGGGAGAATTCAAAAATATGCCAGCAGTTCAAAAGTGGCAAGCATGGGCATAGTTTGCTCGTGGGTAAGTTAAGTAATTTTATCTAACCGTAAAATTAAAATGTCTTATTCAATGACATAGGAGAGACTTTGAGATTAGGGAGAGACATTTCATAATTGAAATACAAAGGATTGTTTACTGGTGGACGAATGAAGCCAAATAAGTATTTGGGGGGGGGGAAGATATTTAGAAAATAATCCTTTCCACACCGCATCTGAGTAAACAATGGTACATATTAGTTTAATGAACTGAAATGAACTGCAGACATGAGTGTTCAGCAGTTTAACTTCAAAAAACCATAACAGTTAATACATTTTGTGATTAACACATCAAATCTGGCACACATACCCAAAGAATATATGATAAAATCTGAATATTGGGCCATGAGGAAATTTAAACATGACAGTCATGGCAGCAGTTTTCCTAAATGGGCACCTGCCTAAACTATTTTGGATTATTGGCCCAATCACAATGTCCCCCAGAAGAGAGGACCCCTGAACCCTCACAGATTAAATCACCTGCCAAGTGATTTAGGGCTCGAAATGGTACAAATTGGAATAGGACAGCTCATTGAGATATTACCTTAACAACAAAACATGTTCCTTGCTGTTTTAGTTTTGGGACTTTTTATTTTTAAATTTGCACTTTTTTTATGGACAAGGCACTTAAGGGACCAACTGCTTAATTTGAACGTGTTCCAGGCTCATGCATTACAGAATGGACCAGAGATAATTGCCAAATTATAAATTTTGCCATCATTAAGCAGAAACTAAAAGAAATAGTTTGTTTACTGTTTACGCTTTCGGGCTTCCCCTGGTAACCCCATGTTTCACGTCACAGTGCTGTGAATTGTGGGTAATTCCCTCAGACAGAGTCTGCGGATATTAAAACTTATCGAAAGTGTGCATAAAGGGCTCATAATGACTGCGAGAAAGCCCTCATTCATTTGACAATTTGACAATGGGACAGCCCTACGCCCTCAAGCACTTAGCAGGAGCGCACCTCAAAGGCTGTGAGTCCGTTAGTGTGGACACTGGGATTGGGCCATTCGGAGATGTTTTCAGATGAGGAATAAGAAGTCAAAGCAAATAAAGTTTATTTGGTGTATATACTTCTTGGAAATTGCTATTTAGGTGACGCATATTGGTATTCTTATGATCTTATGTCTTGGATTTAAATCTGTCTTAAATGTCTTTTTCTGAAAGGTGCCAACTGTTACTCTTTGAGTAAGCATGTCCTGCCTCCCCTGAGCCGTGCCAGTAATCCAGCATCAGTGCATTACGATGAATCACACTTCAAGATCCAGAGCATTATTCAGAAAACCTTTGGTGCTTTGAAGATGCGATTTCAATGCCTGGAGAATTTAGGACACATTCAGAAGGATGTTTCTCACAAAACAGCAGAAGTCATTCATGCCTGCTGTGTTTTGCACAATATTGCTAAGAAGTTCTCTGTACCACTGCCTGGAGAACCTGGACCAGAGCCATTGCATCATGGGATCAGCCGGGAGGAAATCAATCAGATGTTCACCTGTTCCTCTTTAGGGAGGACATGATCACAACCTGTTTCTCCCACCATTCAGGTGCTCTCTCACAGCCCCTGGAGGATTAATCTGGGAGCACAGATCAGTGCAGTTCCTACAGATGCAGTGGTATTACGCTTTTGATTTTTTAAATTAAGCTTCTATTTTTATATTTTCATTTGAAATCCAATTTAGTTTTCACATTTGGTGTGTTTTTATTAGTTATTTTAAACATGTATTTGTCTTAATTCTTCCAGTTAGTTTTGGAAGCAGTATTTATTTTCCTTTAGTTGTTTGTTTTTGTGTCTTATTTCCGTTTACAAAAATGCTCTGTATAGAAAGTGCAGCATCGTGTTCCGTTCTAAGATGGACGTTCTAGGGGTCAGTTCCTCTGGGGTGCTGAACATATTGATTTGAAACGAGTTGAATAATAGAGTGGGGGATTTATCAGAATAGTAACTAGAATAGTGGAACAGACCCCAAAATGCAGTGGTTTTGGCCTGAAGAAGGAAGCTGACACATTGGGGAGATGCAGGTACCAGAACGTAGTGTGTGCTCTCTGTCACCCCCTAGTGGGGGTAAGAAGACACTGCATTATATTATTAATACAATCCCCTGAGTGAACATGCACACCACTTCTTGTTCAGGCATTTTAATAGTTGGTATGAGGTTTACCTGGTTGTGCCAGGCTCCATGGGGTACACCCTGTGTAAGCTACCAGTCCATCACTGGGCACATACATGCAGACAGTGGCCCTCAGAATTGCACACTAAACATTTTCGACATGCCAGTGTGTCTAACTGCACACCCCCCGTTTAGATGCAAAACATTGAATAAATGCACAGCACTGTATAGTCAGGGCAAGGATATGTTTGGTTTTTTTGTACCGTTGCATTAAAATTGTACTTTGCTCCTGGAATGTTCTAATTAAAGTTTTTTTTTTTTTCCTGTCGCTCAAATTATCCCCTTAACTGAATGCATAATCCCAGAAGTTTAAATGCTTTTCTGGCAATGACATTTATAACGTGATCATTTTAATCAATCAATGAATGAAGAAGTATAACATCCCTCATGTTTTATTTTATTTGGTTCAATATTTTTCAAACCTTATGGTCTGATTGCATTTTCGGTCAAACATTCAAAAATTCTGAGAATTCTTAAGGCTTCAAAAACTTTCCAGAAGCTCTGTAATCAACAGCAGCAATGCTAAGGGCTGTGCATATGGAGGCTCATTCCTTTGTTCACTGCTGTCTACCTATTAATGTTATTTTTCATTTATACTTGACTAGGCGGCAGGTGGCTGTAGCACGGCTGCTAGTTTGATGATGCATGGCTTGGCTGGCCGGCCCTCTGCGGCATCATCCATCCATCAGTCCCTCCAGGTCTCCGGAGAGGCTGAGACAGCTGAATGGTTCAGCATTCCCCCTCTCATTCCCCCTCTCCCCCCCAATAAACACGGCCAGGTCCTGATGCCTCACCAGTGGCAGCTGCTGGTCTTTCAAACAGGGAAGCTGGCTAGTCCCCATCCCCCAACCACACATTCATGGTTTTATTTACAGTAGTATATGTACAAATGAAAAATCCCAAAAAAAAAATGAAAAGACTTCACTTTCACTTGCCAAAAGTCTGGAAAAAGGAACATGAAATGCTCCAATGGCAAAGAATCATTTCAAAACACTGTCAGTCAAAAAGAGCTGCAGCCACTTTGACGGTCCCTCCAGTCATCATGCAGCAGCCCGGCGTCGTGGCCTTCCCACTGCCCTATTTACACGGAGAGACGCTGAGCTTCCTTGGAAATGGCGTTTTGAAGCATTTGTCCAATAAATATCTAGCTTTGCCGCACTGATAACAGAAGTGCCACTGAAGTCCAGCAACGCTGGAGCCCATCCCAGGGAACAAGGCCTGGGTACAGCATGGATGGGATGCCAGTCCATCGCAGGGCACATCCATACATTCACACAGTTAACTGCATGTGTGTCTTTAGACTGGGAGGAAACCCATGTAACACGAGGAGAACCAACAAGATTGCAAAGTACTGGGGATTGCTGTAACGATGACACGACAGCATGTCTGTGGAGTATGTGCGTCTGTGAGCAGTTCCTGTGTCTGTGGGCAGCAGTGATGGAGGAAGTACTCAGTTTAGTTAAATAAAAAGTAGAAATATACAGGCATTTGTACTCTAGCAAAAGCTGAACTTCCCCATTAGCCTAACCATTTCATCAAAAGTAAGTACTTGCTCATAAATATACTTAAAGTATTAAAAGGTACTCGAACTTGTAGTCTCTGATGCAACTAGGCTATAATACCGCATTAAGTTTACCCACTTTACCTATTTTGTTAAATACACAAGTTCAGTCATAATAGTATTTTTCAGTCTAAACATTCAAAACATGGAATGCTAGTTTATAATAACTTCAGAAATATCATATTCCATTGTGTTAACTGAAGTTATGTAAACCTAATTAACCAGCTACAATGATTAATGCTGATTAGAAGAAGCTCTCAGCCACACAGTTCAACAATAGCAGTGATGTGTGTAGGGCTGTGATACAATATACATCATGTGACAATAGATAAGCATCTATTGTGTCAAATCTATTGCGACACAAAAGAAGCAAAAACATATTCTTATACATGGTACAGATGTAAGCAGAAACTCTGTGGAAGGACCCTGACTGTCACTGCCAGATCTGTGGCGGCACACACACACACACACAAAGTTTCACACATGCTTGCACTGCACAACATTTCACAGCGCTGCCTGATCTTTTCCATTTACCTTTTTATATCAACATCGTTACATGCTTCATTGGAAATTTGCACAAAGATTATAAAAAGGAAAAATTAAATAGAAGTATCTTGTCAAATTGATATATCAAAATGTAATAAGGAATAGATGTTTCCATGGAGTCATTAGGGAGGATTCAAGGAGGGCAGGCTGGATGGCACAGCGTGTGGCTCCGTGGGCTGTGCCTGTAATCAGTGGGTCGCTGGTTCAAACCCAGCCTCAGTACATCTGCTGGTCCTTGAGCAAGGCCCTTAACTCCCAGCTCTCTGGGCGCTGCTACAGGTGGCTGCTCTTTGTGGACAGTTTACTCCACAAAGAGCAAGTCACTTTTATAAAGGTAAACCTCTGACATCATCGGTCACATGGTATTTCATAAATTAAACAAAGCTCTGACTGCCAGCTCGTCACAGCAAGTCACTGGGTTTCACTTTGATGAGGCGCTTCGAAATCTCGGGATCATCTGTCCCATCACAGCGTAATGAGAACTCGACAGGCTGCACCTGTGGCACTGGGCGGAGGTTGGGGGGGACGTAGCGTTTCCGGAAGACGGAACCACAATATGAGATTGTGAACATTCATATTGCGGTTGTGGACTCGGTTTCATTACCATTACACCCTTGCTTCACACCTAGTGTTTCCCACAGAATTAGTGGAAGTGGCTGACAGGGGTGCTGGTGAGGCACACCAATGCTTTCTTAAAATTATTATTATTAGTTTAGCTGTTAGAAACTTTGTCCTTAGTAACAAAAGTAGCTAGCCTGATTTATCACTAATGAAGGTGGTGGCACGGTGGTGCAGCGGTTAGCACTGTAGCCTCACACCTCAGGAACCTCAAGTCTCTCCCAGTGGTTCTGTGTGTGGAGTTTGTGTGTTCTCCCTGTGCAGAGATGTATAGTAACGAAGTAGAACTACTTCACTACTGTACTTAAGTACTAAAAGGCCGTATCTGTACTCTACTGGAGTATTGTTTTTTTCTCCTACTTCCACTTTTACTCCAGTACATATTTTCGATGAGTTTAATACTTTTACTCCGATAGATTTTTTATGTGCTGCATCGTTACTCGTTACAATTATAAAAATGTTACGAATCATTCCAAACCCACATTATCACTGCCAGAACAGTAGATGGCTCTGTCACAGGTTTGAATAAGCTGGCTCATCATTGAGCGAATCAGACGATCAAAGAAGACAGCGCTGCCTGCCTGCATTGAGAGCACCTTAGTTTGTTTTCGACATGGAAAACCCAGAAATTCCACCTTTAAACTCCTTCACTTTCAACTGATCGTGGCGATGAGAAAGAAGACCAGCCGTGGCCCTATTTAGAGTCCATGTTTGCATTTGTCGGAGTGAAAGACAATTCATATAGAATGAAGTTCATAACATGCTGCGATGTTCACTTAACTAGCTGGCTATCATAAAGGCTGTCACGCTGAATGGTGTTTTTGATATATATATATGATGTCTTTTGACTGCTTTCTTTAATAACTGCATAACACAATACTTGTACTTTTACTTTCAGTATTTGAGTAGTAAATTTTAAAATAAACTACTTGCAATACTTAAGTACAAAAAATGTTGAATACTTTAGTACTTCCACTTAAGTATGGTGCTTAAAGAGCACTTCGACTTCTACTCAAGTCACTTTTTTGATAGAGCACTTGTACTTTTACTCAAGTCTGGGTCTCTAGTACTTTATACATCTCTGTCCCTGTGTCATCGTGGGGTTTCCTCTGAGTACTTTGGGTTTTCCCCCCACTGTACAAGTCATGTGTGAGTGTGTCCTGCAATGGGTTGGTGCCCCATCCTGGGTTACTCCCTGCCTAATGCCTGTAGGCTCTGTCCCCCCAACCCTGAATAAGACAAGCAGCTATAAAAAATTGGATGGATGGAAGCTTCCATATATGGCAAACAGCAAGATGCCACTGTCTGAGCATGTCTGTTGAAATAAGCTAGATGCTGCTAGCAAGTTAATCCACAAGTTCTAAAGCACAGCACTGCTAATTTCGTCTATACTGTCCTATACTGACATATCAGTGAGCAATATCTCATAGTATATTTTACTATGTACTTTACCTTAAAGCAGTTTGCACAAAACACCAAAGCAGCTACTTTACTTGGATTATTGGTCTTGGGAAAACAGAGATCACAACTAGCAAGCTGGGCCCAACAGGATGCGTCATGTTAGTACCAGTCCTTGCCGAAGTGGCGCCCTAGGCAATAATCACTGCCGGCGCCCCCTGTCTGAGGCAAAGTGAAATTTGTTGGCAAGTTGGCGCCTATGTCACCTGTAGAATTGATCGGTCCAGGGTCACGTGATTTACTTGCATCTAGCCGAAGAAGGTGATAGGAGATTTATGTCTGTAAAGCAGGTGATGAAGGTTCTTAAAATGACAGAAAGTAATAAATAAAACGACATTTTATTAAGTATTTTAAATATTTTAAATGCATAAACTACAATCTCTCAAAGTATTTTCTTACAAATTACATCAATTTTTTTTCCATCCATCAAAATATAAATTACAAAATACTCAAAAGTAATGAAATGCATATTTTAAATACACTGCTCAAAAAAATTATTGGAACACTTCAGATCTCAATGGGAAAAAATCATGCTGGATATCTACACTGATATGGGCTGGGTAATGTGTTAGGAAGGAAAGGATGCCACATTGTTTGATGGAAATGAAAATACTCAACCTACAGAGGGCTGAATTCAAAGACACCCAGAAAATCAAAGTGAAAAAATGATTTGGTAGGCTGGTCCATTCTGCAGAAAATTCATTGCAGCAACTCAAAATCGTACTCAGTAGTTTGTATGGCCCCCACGTGCTTGTATGCATGCCTGACAATGTCAGGGCATCCTCCTAATGAGACGCTGGATGACGTCCTGGGGGATCTCCTTCCAGATCTGGACCAGGGCATCACTGAGCTCCTGGACAGTCTGAGGTGCAACCTGGTGGCGTCAGATGGACCGAAACATAATGTCCCAGAGGTTTTCTATTGGATTTAGGTCATGCAATCGTGGGGGTCCATCAATGGTATCAATTCCTTCATGCTCCAGGAACTGACTGCATACTCTCGCCACATGAGGCCGGGCATTGTCATGCACCAGGAGGAACCCAGGACCCACTGCACCAGCGTAGGGTCTGATAATGTTTCCAAGCCTGCTGGAGGTCATTTTGTAGGACTCTGGCAGTGCTCATACTGTTCCTTCGTACACAAACGAGCAGATACCGGTCCTGCTGATAGGTTAAGGACCTTCTATGGCCCTATCCAACTCTGCTACGGTAGCTGCTGGTCTCCTGGAATGTCCTCCATGCCCTTGAGACTGTGCTGGGAGACGCAGCAAACCTTCTGGCAATGGCACATATTGATGCACCATCCTGGAGGAGTTGGACTACCTGTGCAACCTCTGTAGGGTCCAGGCATCGCTTCATGCTACCAGTAGTGACACTGACTGTAGCCAAATGCAAAACTAATGGAAAAAACGGTCAGAAAAGATGAGGGGGGAAAAATGTCAGAGGCCCCCACCTGTTAAACCATTCCTGTTTTGGGGGTCATCTCATTGTTGCCCCTCTAGTGCACCTGTTGTTAATTTCATTAACACCAAAGCAGCTGAAACTGATTAACAATCCCCTCTGCACCTTAAATGACCAGATAAATATCCCAAAAGTTTAAGACTTGATGCTATACTCTGATTAAAAAGTGTTCCTTTAATTTTCTTGAGCAGTGTACATTAAACTGAAATACTGCCCATCACTGTCTGTGAGCAGTATGTGTGTCTGTGAGCAGTATGTGTGTCTGTGAGCAGTTTGTGTGTCTGTGAGTGGTATGTATCTCTTTATTCATATTATGGTGCTTTATTCAGTCCCATGAATCCCTCACAGGTCTGAACGGCTGTGACACTGGATGCTTCCCCTTTGTTGTGATCGTCTATTGGATCAAAAATCACTCTCTGCAGAAGCAGCAGCCTCCTCCTTTGTGTGCCTTTAAAAAGAGGCTTCCCTCCAGCGAGCAGAATTTTAAATGAGAGTCCAGATGGGACAGTGTGTGAACCCCAACTTGGGAGGGCGGGGGAGGGGGTGTGTGTGATGATTTGCTGAATCACTCTAATTCATTGTTTGGTTCCCAGCAGATAGCTCCACTAAATCTGGTCTAGATGGATGATATCAAAAAGTATGAACTGCTTCTAGTTCTGATAATTACAATGTTTGTAATATGTCAGTGAATCCAGTAGGAAAAACAGCAGTGGTTGTGAAAAGTATTATGCTCTTTTTTTTATTGCGTTCTGAGTGTAGTAATTAATAAGAAGAAACTTTACGCTTCTCTAATGCAGGACATTGGGATCAGGCTAGAACAGACGTGGCCTTCTTCCATGGTTCTCTCTCCATTCGCTGGGATGTGCTGCATCCTGGAGATTCATTATCCCCAGGGGGATTAGCCCGTAGCTGCAGAGCCCTGCCGTCTGTCCTCACACGCATTCACACACTCAGCAGAAGGCTGCAACATGTGTTCATTTAAATGACCAGCTTAGCTTTCCCAGGACAGTATGACCCCGCAGCCACAGCCACCGTCTGCGCGGGAATCGATGGAGCAGAAATCCTGCTGAATTTTAATTGCTGTCTAATGAACTATCTTTAAATGCAATGATGGATTCCCCCACAGCAGTGTAAGATTCCCCTGCTGGGGACAAGGCTCTTCTGAATTATAGGCTCAGTGTGGCTGCAGCCCAGTTTGGCAAAAGACAAATAGTTGAAATAAGGAGCAGCTGTCTGGGAGACATGGGAGGAGAGGGGGCTGTATTCACACCCGGGTTTGGTGGCCTGGTCACCGCGGGTACGCTGTGGGAAGAGAGGGGGCTGTATTCACACCCGGGTTCGATGGCCTGGTCAACGCGGGTACGCTGTGGGAAGAGAGGGGGCCGTATTCACACCCGGGTTCGATGGCCGGGTCACCGCGGGTATGGTGTGGGAAGAGAGGGGGCTGTATTCACACCCGGGTTCGATGGCCGGGTCACAGCGGGTACGCTGTGGGAAGAGAGGGGGCTGTATTCACACCCGGGTTCGATGGCCGGGTCACAGCGGGTATGGTGTGGGAAGAGAGGGGGCTGTATTCACACCCGGGTTCCACGGCGTGGTCACCGTGCGTACGGCATAGGAGGAGAGGGGGCCATATTCATACTCGGGTTCGGTGGCCAGGTCACCGCGCGTACAGCGTGGGAGGAGAAGGGCCCGTATTTATTTTTTTTATTTTAGTGATTAATTGTCATTGATGACCACAGCACACAGTGCACAACAACAAAATGTGTTCTCTGCATTTAACCCATAAGTGACAATGTGACATAGCAGGGGGCAGCTAATTCAGCGCCCGGGGAGCAGTGCTTGGGGGCGGGACCTTGCTCAGGGTACCTCAGTGGTGACTTGCTGGTCGGGGATTCGAACCTGCAATCTTTCAACTACGCGTACGGCCTATGAGGAGCGGGGGTTGTTTTTATGTCTGGGTTCAGTTGTAGGACTTTGCTAGCTCCTACAAAATGTCAGCATATGGCACTGTGTGCTGTTCTATTTTGTTTATGTTTAAAAAAATCTTTTTATTAATGATAAAAACCCTGCCTTGTGTAATGCCAGTGCATAATGCATGGTTATTTTTACTACGACTTCCGTAACACGTCATAAACATGACTTCTAAGCAACTTTGCTCTGCAGCGCCACCCCAGGCCTGACCTGAATGTACACAGTTGCCTGGTGCATTGGCACAAGAAACACGAACACTCAGCATCGCTGCCGGTCCAGCATTGTCTGCTCACAGGTTGTATCAGGCGAATCAGCCTGGTGAGGCAGGTGTTTAAGAGATATCTGGCAATGCATGAATAAAAGTGCGGGTATTTTATGGAGTAATCTAGTGGCGGGTGTCTGTGAGGCTGTCATTTCTTTGGAGTCTTAGGTCATTCCTAAGTCTTTCCACTGTGTGGCTTTCATCTCTGACCCCCTCTTACACAGACTGGTGTTTGTACCATGCCTCTCCTTCCTTTGCTGCAGCATCCTCCCTAATGAGCGGATGCAGGTCGCCGTCAATGAGGGGGTCGAGGGATTCCATGACCTTTGTGCTGAATCCAGACAAGTGGCTTCTCTCCTGCATGGTAACTGATCATCTTAAATATGAAACAAAATCAAATCAATCCATATTTACCAGCAGCTGCTTCTCCAGTACAGGTTTATAGTGAAGCTGATGCCTACTATAGAAAGTACAAAGGAGCAAGGGAGGGGGTCGTTCTAGAAGGGATGCCATTACATCACTGAAAAACTAAATACAGGGAAAACGTATATGTTGACCTTTTTAAATTCATTAGCTATGAATTCTGGAAAATGTCAAAACAGGGTTCTACTTCATTAGGTATCCCGCATATGGCAGCTTTCAGCGCTCGCCATTTGTTCATTTGCTGGCGGCTCTCTCACAGATCATGCTCTTTCTCAGCTAGACCTTTGTTAGCCCGTGATAACCAGCTGTCCGTGGATCACTAGCATAATATATCAGGGCTTGCACAGGTCATTTAAACACAGTGAATGTAAAACCTCATAATCCACATAATTATAGAATAACAATAGAACCAAACAACTAATGAAGAGAACTGAAGGAGAGAATGTCTCCAGCATGGTGCTGTCTGAGGGAGGACCCTCTATGGGCTGTTCCTATTATTGCCTGTGCTGTGTGCATATATAAACTAGAAAAATGAAGTCAAATGCCCAAAAGCTGGCAGGTCTAGATATAATCTTCGCGGTACAGTAAAGGTTCTCATACCTAGCAATATCAGGACTGAAGCAATGCAGAATAGTTCAATTTTCTTAAATATTGCATTTTTTTACTGACTTAAATCCTCTCTCACACACACAAATTATTGCTTGTCAGACTCGAGAGACGGCAGAAGACAATGAAGCACTTTGCGACTCTAAGTAAGGGGTTTGTTAAAGAAATTGGTCATACTGGGGTAAACAATACCACAAGAAGTCAAAACAGACAGCGAAGAAGAAAAATAAACTACAGAACGAAGAGACTAAAATAACAACCAAGGAAACAGAACTAACCAGAATTAAACTACAAGATACCCAAAGGAACCAAATTCAGGGAAGCAGGCAACAAGCACAGATCAAGGGAACATAGCACAAGAACATAATACAATGACTGACTAACAAATCAGCAATCACTTAAATACACACAAGGAATCGGGGCAAAGAAGGGACAGGTGTACCTCATAATCAAATCAACCAATCAAAAAAGAACACAGGTTAACAGGAAACAGGTGGGGTGGATTATAATTAACAAGCACAAACACTGCTCTAGAAACTACGGAACATAACAGAGGGCTGACTACATTAGGAAAGACTAAGAATGAATACAAACAGCACACAAGCAGGGCAAACCAAGGACAGGAATAAAAAGGTAGAAAATCTTACAAAACAAGACACCAATTGCTAGAGTTTTGAAAGTGAAATGTTGTCCAATTCTTATATATTCTTATATCTTGCCTGATATAGGATTTTAACCGTTGAACAGTTCAAGGTCGCTGATAACAAGCTGGATGGTCCCTCTAAGGGAGTATTAAAAAACAACATACACAATAAAAACAATACACAAATATCCTGTATCCAGGGTGATCTATGGTGCATTTGGTGGGAGTAACAGCATATGAAATCTTTTTTAGCAGCATAACTTTTTATAGTGCATTTAAGGATGTAGCAACATGTACTGTTCAATCAGTAGTGTCAGTAACACTTTACTTAAGGTCATGTTTTTAGTAATTTATAAACACATAATGCATAATGCATTCATAAAGCATTATAAACATGGCTATAAATATTTAGAGAAAGGCATGAAATTATAGGTATGTTTATTATGCATTAAAACTGCCTTACGACGCTCTCATCTATAATGCACTATACTTTTATAATGAAGTATAAAACATCCGTAATGCTTGTACTAACATTATAATGCATTATAAAGGTAGCTAGAGTGCATTATAGATGAAAGCTTAATTAAGCATTCATTATGCATAATACACATGACTATGTGTTATGCTTTATGATAAATATTTATAGACATGTTTATAATGATTTATGAATGCATGGTAATGCATTATGAATGTGTTTATGAGTGACTAAAACATGGCCTTAAGTAAAGTGTTACCAAATTTTTATCTCTTCAGAAGTGCAAATGCAGAAGTTTTGTCATGAAACAAAATTTCTCAGTTTCAACATCTGATATGTCTTTCTTCAGTTACGACGGCAGGGTATGGTACTTGTATAAGTGTAAAGGCGACGATCCTCTTTGCAGCTGCAACACAACAAATGGGTTTAATAAGGAATCTGAACAAAAGAGGGAAGCACTAAATAAAGAGAACATGAAAAACGTGAAAAAATCAACCAATCAGAGAGGGCACAGGACAACAAGCAATCAGGTAGAACAATCAACAATCATGAGGCACAGTGAAATAGGACACAGGTGAATCTAATCAACTTAATTATTAAACTAAGAGTCTAACAGGGAACTAGGAGACAGAATCTAAGACTACGAATATAACAAATACATACAAAGTAATACATAACCGCAAAGGCACAAAGCAAAAACCAAAAGATAACGCAAACTCAAACTAGGAACAAGAAAACTAAAATAGAGAATAAACACTAGGGAGTAAAAATCCAACAAATAGTAATAAACAGGGGAAGCTGCCCTCAAATTCGTGACCAGAGGGTTTACAGCTACACACTCAGTGCATAGAGCTGCACAGCAATCCAGGGAGCTGGGCAAACACACTAGGGACTTGGAGGACAAGAGACGGGGTGGCGAACAGGATGGCCAGCGACACCTGCTGGTCAAACGGGGAGGAGACATGAAGGGCAGGACTATACAGACCCTGACAATTTTCCCATTAAGGATTCGCTTTCTTGGGGGGAAACCCCAACCTACCATCACAAAACAGGAAATCACATGCTGAATCGGAAAAAGAAAACGATTGCGGAGCTGACCACTTGGCTTAGGGTCCTCCAACAGAGATTAGCAATACCGTGTTGTTCATTCTTCATCAGACAATGTGTTCATGGGGTTTTTTGTGATGAACAGACAATAGGGGTTGAGCATCTGCTCACTTTACCTTCCCACTGTCCCCTGCCCCGTGCTTCTCACAGGAGCCTTTTCACGTCTGGCGTTAATCTCTGTGGCGTGCATCTCTGAAGGACAGTGCTCGACCGGCCTTCCGAGTGCTGGACGCTTTCCCCGTAAGAGGTGCTGAACCCTTGGTGGACCACCGTGTCTTGTCAGTTTCATACGAATCTGGTGAATGGATGAGCAGAATTCCCTGGGGCTGTTTGTGAAACATCTTATTGTAAACACAATGCGCACAAAATCTTAGAATTGTTGATGGTTTCAGAGTCAGTCCAACTCACAGGTAATGTCTGACTTAATGTGACATATGACCAAATACAAATTATGTAACCTGCAAGCTATACTTGTATTTATCATCTGACAGGTCTTGCTTAATTACAGTAATGAAACGTATTTCTGTTTACATGATAGATATTAAGATTTATTAGGGCTGCTGCTGCATATTTGTATTTGCTTTAACAAGAATTATGATAATGTAAAACTCACACCTGATACCTGCAAATAAATAAAAATGTATGTCTCCTTTTTCCGCCAATCAAGATGGTCACCAGATGATGACTAACAAAGTAGAAACCAATGCTAATGTTTCAGATTTATTTTGATTCATTTAAACAGATCTGAGCAGAGAAATTATGCTGATTAGGTGTTGACGGTATGGCCATTCTAGGGCAATCATGACCTATCTATAATAGTAATCCCTTTCACCGGGGATTAGCCTATTCAGCAATGGTACATAACTAGCTAGCAGCTCTATTAAAACAGCCAAACAATAGATGGGATAAATATCCTTCCCTGATACCTCTCTGGGGGAGAAAGTTGCTGGATTTGCAGTTTCTCAAAGCATACAGAGCTTAACAGGCTATAAACCAGCATGAACCACAAATCTAGAACATTCTGTCTTTTATTTTTTTAATGAAAATTCATTTGACATTTTGTATCATGTTTGCATGCCTGGGGTGGAGTTACCTGACTAGTTGGGAAGTTTTGGTTCCTCTTCTCTATTGTCACCTGGCTTTCTTTCATTCTTTCATTATTATTTTTTTATTCGTTCTTCTCCTTTTCCCTATTTCATGTATTATTCTGTTTAAATGATGTAATAATGTATAACCACACACTCATGTGAAGTGACTCTGTTGTGAAAGGCGCTATATAAAATAAGTTGAATTGAATTGAACGTAGTACACCCTTCTCAATGCTGCTTCCCTAAAGAACTTGACTGAGATTAAACAGGAACAGCATTGCAGGTTGACATAGCGGTTAATGTTGTACAAGAATCCAGAGACCTTGTAGGAAGGGACACATAACCTTCTGTGGTAGTTAGAGAAGAAAAACCTTCTAACCATCTGGTCTGGCTGCCCAACCCCCCCCCCCCCCCCCCGACCTGCTAACCTTAGATAGGCCAGAAATGTGCAGGATTTGTTAGAAATAAGGTTGGAATGGAGTGGCAGCTGTCAATTCAACCCTGCAAAATGCCAGCCTTCAATAGTCAACAGATTGGCAGTTCACCCTTGAACATGTAGTACAGTTATTAAATTTCTGCATTCAATGACATCAATTATGTAAATAAAATGTAAATCACTTTAGGATACGTCCAGACAGATTTCAGCCCCACACAAGAAAAGGAAGTGATCAATGGCGTGAAAAGCGACGTGGGCACTGCTGCGTTCCCTGCCTCAGAGGATAACACCACATCATTTGCCCCTTTAAATAAAGGATCGTTGGCACTGTGGCCTGTATCAGGGCCACACTGAAGCAGTTTGTTATAGGAATCTAAACAGGTTTGCTGTTGGAGGGCAGCGAAGTCTGCAAGAATTTTTGAAAGACAAGACTGAGTCTGCAGTATGATTAGAGCCAGTATTTGTAGTCAGGAATAAGTATAGGGATGTGTCAGTCACTTTAAGGATGTGATCTGTCAGTACTGCTAGACAGGAACGGGCAGTATTTCTGACACAATTAAATACAAATTGTATTTCACTTATTTCATAAAAATTAATTTGTAATTTGTACTAAACTACTTGGTAATGCTTTACATTAATTGCACCTTCATAATGAATTCATTATTCATTGATAGAACATTCAGTGCACCTTCATAACGCATGTACATTGCCTTCATAGAACATTCATAAGCAGCATGTAAGTATACCGTAGCATCCTAAGATACCTTAACGGCTTTAATACACATTAATAACAAATACTCTATGGTAATAACAAACATAATCATATCATGTTTATTGCTTGGTCGGTGTATTTTTTAGTTTATTTCATTATACTTACAAATAGGATATTTTGTTTTTTGTATCAAAATACATTTTTCCCTTCTCTGCTGCTGGGGAGTCATTCAGTAGTTTGATAGATTGCATTTGGCTCTGTTGTGTATTATGAATAAAACTTCTTACAGAGTGAATAGCTGTGTCATTTATATTTTGCTGTTAAGCAAGTCCTTATTATATTGTTATTATAAATGGTGACACTCTAGCCAATGAGTCTGTGATCCTTAATGTTATTGTAAATGGTGACACTGTAGCCAATGAGTCTGTGATCCTTAATGTTATTGTAAATGGTGACACTGTAGCCAATGAGTCTGTGATCCGTAATGTTATTGTAAATGGTGACACTGTAGCCAATGAGTCTGTGATCCTTAATGTTATTGTATAAGGTTACACTGTGTCCAATGAGTCTGTGATCCTTAATGTTATTGTATAAGGTTACACTGTATCCAATGAGTCTGTGAACCTTGATGTTGTTGTAGAAGGTGACACTATAGCCAATGAGTCTGTGATCCTTAATGTTATTTATTAGGTGACACTGTAGCCAATGAGTCTACAATCTTGTTTGTAAGTTTAACTGTTGAATATTGCCATTTTGTCATTGTCTATGAACTTGGAATGATATGGAAACAACATTTTACTTCATAGATGTGAAATCAGTTGCTACTTCTGTGTAAGGTTTCATTAAAGATGATTGCACCCCCCTCCCCCAATGCCCCCCTCTGCAGGTTTGCTGCAAGACAGTGACTGATTCAGGTGAGGCGTCAACAAAAGACTCTAAGCCAAGTTGCAGAGGTTAGACTTGGGGGCTCACAAACATTTCACTGACAAGAACGATGTGGTTTCTTGAGGAACAGGCATTTGAGAGTGAGCACTGCAAAGTAACATTGTGAAGTCACCTTGCATCCAATACCCATCAACTGGTAAGTGAAGATCAGGTCATCTGCATGTACTGGCAGGTAGCTGGGAGCAGAACTCCCTCTGTAGGCCATGTTCTGTAAGCCTGCAGACCCCAATCTGTGGCCCTGGAGGACGAACAGGCAAGTCAGAAATCAGCCGCTTTTTCATTGAAGTACATAAGCGAAAGGAAATAACAAAGAACACAGCTGTATGTAGTTACAATGGCATAAAAACTCATGTGACTCAAATAGTCAAAGAGCTGACCTAAGAGACCCTGGGAAGCAGCCTATCAGGACACAGAGATTGTTTTCTTAATGCACCAAATACAATCTTTATTTTCAGTACAGAAATCTTTGGGGAAAAGAGAGGAAGTGAGAACAAAAACTTAAAACGTGAGTTTATATAACTGCATTCTTTAGCAAAGAGTAACCGGAAACACCTGCTGTAATAAAGACAAAAATCACCTTTTTCTATATATTCTTGTTTGCATATAGCAATAATAATACTTTTAAAAGCATTTTCAATTCACAACTTAAATTGCCATTAGGAGGATGGCCCTCTCACAGAGAGAAGGAACATGGATCTCTCTGAAAGTAACTTCTGAAAAAACATGGCATGGTCAGAATGCGGATTTGCCCATCATGAGCCACACAGTTACTGTAAGTATATCAGCAAAATCTGGAGAAAGTAATAAGGCAAACCTACCAACACTCCTGATTTCCCTGGGTTTCTCCAGATTTTCCACTCCTCCATCCACTGTACTTCAGATTTAACATTTCTCCTGATAAACTTCCAATTTTCAGCATCCACTTGTGAACCCTGAGCAGGTATGACCTACAGGGAAGTGTGGATGTCAGCCATTGAATTGGGGGGGTGGGGGTGTCATATGGTAAGCATGACACTTTCTCACAGCAATCACTGTTTGCACTCATTACCTCCTCTAAGGAGCATGTCAATGGTTGATTTACTGTATAAAGTCCAAAATCTGCTCTTCATCCTGTACCTGGGAACAGTTAAAAAGCTCTATCAACCTTATTTTGAAAGAAAGAATAAATCCTCTTTTTAAACCATGTACAAAATGAAATATTACTAAAATCCAAAAATAAAATAAAACATTGATATATACACCATGTAATGCAATATTATACATCAATATATTATGTACTGCACCTGTAATGCAGGTGTTTGTAACATGTAATATCACAAGCTTCCCTGGAAAATACTTGGTAACATTTTAAGACATAATTAGAACATAATCTATCATAACGAAACATAAAAAGGGAAGAGTGTACTTTCACCATCTCCGTCATGTAGAAGACAGTGTATGTTACTGCAAAGTGCCACAGAGGAAGTTTCATCATGATCATCATCATCATCATCAATGTCATTGTGCTTTGGAGAACTTCACCGGATAATCCAACATGAATTTCGCAGTGATATATGATGAGTTTATTTCTGGATATGTTGTTCCATTAGTGAAATTCTAACAAACGATTGCAGAATGAACTGGAACTTTTAGAAGACCTGGCCCCAATTTCTCCACCATTTCACTTATAAAGCAGAAAACGCTAAATAACTAAAAGGTGTATTTCATCCTGTTAGCTTGAAAATAAATGAAAATAGGCAACTAAATATATAGTTACATGACCACAAAATACGGGACAGATAACCTCCGAAATCAACACCCACTAATTTACTGTTTAACTTGGCTGTTTAATAACAATTCAACTGACACTAATATAGAAGCCACAGTCATTCAGGTGTCAGGTTTACTATAAAACAGCAGTAAGTCACACTGGATGAAGTGAAAGAGAATCAGTGAAGTAGAAAATAATTCTATATAAATAATATATATTACAGGGACCACCAGCTGCTTGTTTTCTTATGCAAACACGAATTAATTTGTTTCTCTTCAAAAGCAGGCCAGTCTATGCAGAGTTATTTGGATATCATGGTTAGCTGGCGTTTCCCTGCCAGCGCAGGCAGGTCCTGGCAGACCACTGAGAAGGGAAGGTGGAGAGAGGCTGAGACATGATGTACATGTTTCCTGGGCTGGGGGGACATTGTTGGGGAGGGTTAGGGTGTGCTGGTGTGAAGCGGCTCCCCTCTGCCGACATTGTGCGGGGAGCAGGTGCTGTATGAATTACCATACAGCTGAGAGAGCAAAGGGCAGGCTGAGTCCTGCATCACACAATGCTGAAATGCCTTAATGACAAGCAGGAGAGTGACACCCCCAGCCACGTCTACACAGCCCCATTTAAGAGTGCAATAACAAAATACACAATTATTTACTTTAACATCAGGCTGGCCAAGTCTCTCCTGTCCTTGTGCAATTCTCAAGAAGAGTCAAAGTTTGTTCTGACAATAAGAGGATGTCATAAAAAATACTATTTAGAAAATGGTGACATTTTGCTGCTGGGAAATGATTTGAAGCAGCTTTTAACAATATGCATGTTTGTAATAAATAAAGAAGTATGTCAAAATTCCAGTGCAGTATGAAATATATAACTCTGCTGAAAGATTTGCTGATTTGTGTCCCAGGGAGGGACATTTTACAGCTCAGTGACCACTGAGATCTGTGAAGGAGTGTGAGATTTTCCGTGTCCCTTTGTGTTAACCAGTGCTGGATTGTGGGGGGGGGCAGTCATTAGCATGTCATTAACATAGCAGCCAGCGGTATGTATATAACCAGTGGCAGGAAGCCTGTTCGAGCACACACGCAGATTCAGGGGTGAAAAAAGTCCTTTTCATTCACGGGATATCAGGCTGCTCCTTTTCTGCAATATTTAATTCCAGGACTGGGATTATCACCTTGACATGGAATTTCATGGAATTAAACCTTCAGCTTTCCACGAGGACTTTTCATCTCGTTGACCTTTGATGGGCGCTGGGATTAATTCTTACTCATGATCTGGAAAACGGATGTGGATGAACAAATGTGGAGACTCTCAAGGAAAAACTTTAGTTCTTGTCGCATTACAGTTTAGCTAGAATCTAGAAAGTTTCTCTTGCTGTAGTTTTTGAATATTTATTGCAGATGTTATCCATAATGAAAACCAGGACACAATTTTTGAAAGTATTCATTGTAAATGTCTTAATATCCCAGGTAATATGACACTACCATACAGTTTCCTGAAGTATGATATTAACCGTGCTGTGTGTTGTACAGTCAGGTAACACAGGTATGTGCTGGGCCATCCCATTGTAAATCAGTATAATAGCTCTTTCTTCTCTTTCTTGATAGTGCCTTTCCTCAGGTGGCTTTGAGCTGATGCTGCAGGAGTTTCTGAATAAAAGGAGCCACGCAAGATGCTGCCGCGGAGCCTTGGCCTCCGTGATTCAGCCCTGCGAATGTAAGACGCTGTTTCGCATCTGCCTGAAGCACTACCAGAGCAGCGTGTCTCCAGAGCCCCCCTGCACCTACGGCAGCACCGTCACCCCCGTGCTCGGCTCCAACTCCTTTCAGTTCCCTCAGTCGGCTCCCGATCACTCCTTCACCAACCCAGTACGCTTCCCTGTTAGCTTCACATGGCCTGTGAGTATCCTGGCAGCTGAAAGTTCAATCTGTAAACCTAAGTTTACCGTTGACATATTTTCTTCATAATCTGTTGCAGCTAAACACAAGCCAATAAAGTATATTTATTATCAGAGATTGTGAAGATTCACCAGCTATAAAACAGCACTGTGTCCTGAACAAGCGTCGAAGATGAACGGTCATGCTTTCTTGGTGTATCCCATCTTCGGTGAGAATCATTGACGGTTTTAGACATCTTCTCTGTGCTGATTCAGGGGACCTTCTCCTTGATCATCGACGCTTTCCACACCGGTTCTACTGATGATCCTGCGACAGGTAGGGTGAACATGATAAACAATGCTTAATGCCTTTATCAGCCACTGTCGAGCATATTGAGGCAGGCCAGTGTAGAGGCATTTTACACCAAGGCCTCTGTATTCGAGCATATGGAGGCATGCTGGCATAGAGGCATTTCACATCAATGCCTCTGTTTTCGAGCATATGGAGGCATGCTGGTGTAGAGGCATTTCACGCCAATGCCTCTGTTTTCGAGCATATGGAGGCATGCTGGCATAGAGGCATTTCACACCAATGCCTCTGTTTTCGAGCATATGGAGGCATGCTGGCATAGAGGCATTTCACACCAATGCCTCTGTATTCGAGCATATGGAGGCATGCTGGCATAGAGGCATTTCACATCAATGCCTCTGTTTTCGAGCATATGGAGGCATGCTGGTGTAGAGGCATTTCACGCCAATGCCTCTGTATTCGAGCATATGGAGGCATGCTGGCATAGAGGCATTTCACACCAATGCCTCTGTTTTCGAGCATATGGAGGCATGCTGGTGTAGAGGCATTTCACACCAATGCCTCTGTTTTCGAGCATATGGAGGCAGGCCGGCGTAGAGGCATTCTACACCAATGCCTCTGTATTCGAGCATATGGAGGCAGGCCGGCGTAGAGGCATTTCACACCAACGACCCTGTATTCACACTCCTCCAGAAAGCCTGGAGCACCTGATCAGCCGCATGATTATTCAGAGGCATCTAGCTGCGGGAGAAGAGTGGACCCAGGACGTACACACTGCTGCTGGAACGGAGCTCGGATACTCATACCGCTTTGTGTGTGACGAGCACTATTATGGAGAGGGATGTTCCGTGTTCTGTCGCTCCCGGGACGACGCCTTCGGCCACTTCACCTGTGGAGACCGTGGCGATGTGCTCTGCAGCCCGGGCTGGAGAGGACAGTACTGTACACAAGGTAGGGTCTCTTCATCATGTTTAAATCCATCTTGACACAGACAGTAACTAATGCAAATCTGATTATGCATTATTTTATTATTATAGATTAATGCGCAATCAATAAATTTTTAATGAAAAAGAATTTTACAAAAAACTTTATTATTATCAGTGCCAAGAGATTAATTTGAATCTTGAGAAGTTTTGTGAATAGTCACAGACATGCTCTGTGTAGTCTGATTGGACCAGTCAGACTGGGGCCTGCTGCTGATTGGATTACTTTTGTTGGCAGCAGGCAGCTGCTGAGTGAAAGCAGACAATGAAGCAGCTGTCCTGCAGTAACAGCATGCAGACCAGCTGTCTGTGCACTCTTATCTGCCCTGACTCAGGCATACCGAGGGGAGGAGTTTACCAAAGAATGGATCAGGGACTTCTGACCCGCAGAGAGAGCAAAATGGCCTTTTGTGTGTGCATCCTTTGTGTGGGGAACTTTGTTAAGCAGAGAGTTTCTTTTTAATTCCCATCTGATTAGAGGGGCAGGTTTCCTATTTAACAGGTAGCGGCACTGAACTTATTTAAATAATCCGGCATTTACTGACCCGTTTAGTGTTTGAGGTTGCAGTTATGCTGAGACAGCTGTCGGTTTGTTTGCAGCGATCTGTCTTCCAGGATGCGAGGAGGAACACGGCTTTTGTGAGAAGCCCGGTGAATGCAAGTAAGTCCGGCTGCTGTCTCCCCTGGCTTGAAACCATCTTCCTGTCCTTCCAAAATCAGGGGAAGCCTCTTGATTTCTTTGTACTACAGCAAATCGGGAAATCCTCAGGGACCCACAGACAGTCCACGTTTCTGCAGAGATGTGGACTGTCTGGCAGAGAGCTGGGAGGGAGCAAAAACATTGACTATCTGTGGGTCCCTGATTACCGGCTTGGGAGACACCGTACTATAGTAACTTGATTAAATAAATTAGCTAAATAAATCTCTTGGTCTAGCTAATATGACATACTGACTGTGGTCACTCGGCAGGTGCAGGGTCGGCTTCACGGGCCGGTACTGTGACGAGTGCATCCGCTACCCAGGCTGTCTGCACGGCACCTGCCACCAGCCCTGGCAGTGCAACTGTCAGGAGGGCTGGGGCGGCCTCTTCTGCAACCAAGGTCGGTTCCATTCGCCTTGGGTCCATAACAGCCAGTGTCTGTGTGAAGTGTGCAGGTTCTTTCCATAGTTCACCCCACAGTCCAAAACCATGCAGTTGGGTGAACTGGTGAACAGTGTGGAATTGTAAATGCCGGAATGCCCTGCAATGAACTGGTGTCCCTTCCAGGGAGACCTATGCATTTTAGGATTAGCGGCAGGTTACCCATAATTCTGTACTGGTTAAACAGTCTGGAAACCTGATTAGGCCATACCTTTAACTTGTGACAAACACAGATGCTGTGATGTCATCATTCTGAGCATTTCCCTCTATGATTTTTCCCAATAAAGGACCTTCAGAATCATGGATACAGGAAGCAGGCTGGTTTAACATTTTAACTGCATGTTCCAGATCTCAACTACTGTACCCACCACAAGCCCTGCATGAACGGGGCCACGTGCACCAACACGGGGCAGGGGAGCTACACGTGTACCTGCAAAGCCCGCTTTTCTGGGACTGTCTGCGATATTGAGATCGATAAATGTGTCGATGGGCCTTGTAAGAATGGTGGAACATGCACTGTGAGTGATTCCGATTACACTGATTTACTTTTCTATTGTATGTTCTCTGTAATGACATTCAGACATAATTTAAAAAAATTTAAAGAAATGTTTTCTGAATAAACCTACTTTTGATCAGGGGGTATAGCCTGTTGTTGTGTATTCAAATCACAAAAGGATCAGGGGTGATTTAAAATTCAGATTTTCAGATGTGTACAAAATATAAAAATTTAATTATTATTCTTAATCCAGTTTCACCAAAAGTGTTAAAGGATTAGTGTATAAGTATTTTTAGAGTGGTGACTCATCTAGTGTTTCATGTTCCCTTTAAGCTATACCAATGTGTGTTAAGTAGCTTGTTGTAATTTATCATTATATGAATGTGCTGTTGGTTACTGTATGATGTACTTTGTCTACCCTGACAGAATACTGAAGACAGTTATAACTGTAGCTGTGCTCCAGGTTATTATGGGAGTAACTGTGAGTTAAGAACGACGACCTGCACCGATGATACTTGCTTTAATGGTGGCCACTGTGCCGGTAACCCAGATGGTGGGTACTACTGTCAGTGCCTCGGGGGCTACGTCGGATTCAACTGCGACAAGAAGATCAATCACTGCGCCTCCAGCCCTTGCGTAAATGGTAAGAGTTGTCTGTCGGCCTAAATGTTAGCTGGTCCAATAGTATCAATGATTCTTCAGTAAAACCTATTTCATAAACAATGATTGTGTTTTGGAATTTTGTCCCAGGTGCTCTTTGCGTGGACCTTGTTAATTCCTACTTATGCCAGTGCATAGAAGGTTTCACTGGACTGCACTGTGAAGAAAATGTCAATGAGTGCTCCAACTACCCTTGCCAGAATGGCGGGACGTGCCATGATGAAATTAATGGCTACTCTTGTAGTTGCCTTCCTGGGTATGAAGGCAACAACTGCAACATATCTGTCAGCAAATGCAAGTATAACCTCTGCCAAAACGGTGGCACGTGTCACGAGAGGGACGGCCATTACGTCTGCACCTGCATGCATGGTTATGCTGGACGCAACTGTCAGTTCCTGTTCATGGAACAGCTTGGTATCAAAGGAGCCAAGAAGCTGCTGGAAGAAGCTGAGAAGGAGGGCATCCCCTGGAAGGCCATCTGCTCTGGAGTTATGCTGCTACTGGTACCACTGACAGGATTTGCAGTGCTGGTGGTTCGCAAATACGTGAAGGTTCATCCCAGGAGCAAGAACTACAACGGCAAGACCATGAACAATCTGACGACCAGCTCTCCCAGAGGCGAGGAGCTTTCTGCCAGCACCAGAGGGGCTCCCCATGTCAAAAACACAAACGTGAAGATGGATTTATATGGTGATAATGGGAAGCAGGTCCATTGCCTACAAGTGGATTACAATCTGGTGTACAATTCAAAGTCTGGGGACAAGATGAGAGTGGAGGTGGAGAAGAGCCTGGAATGTGCATCTGTAGACTGTGATATAGACGCAAAACAGAGGAAGAGTTTGAAGAGGTAAATGGAGTTTGTGACTGTTAGATGCTGTTGTGACTCATCGAATGCAGTGCCCAATGAGGTTTCATGTCACTTTTGTTTCAGTGCTGCTTCAGAGAAGGAGCCCCCTGGGTGTGAGATCTCGTCAGTGTGCGTCACGTCGGCTGGAGAGCTTCAGCACAGGTGCAGGCCCCCGTGAAAAGGCACCACTTCTATCTATTAACAATAATCATGTCTATGATCAGTTAAAATCAATAGTGTAACATTATGATTATGACTAAACAAATATACATCCATCCAGCTCCCAACTGATTATACAGGGTTGCAAGGTTAGTCAGGAGTTTCATTCAGAATAGGGCACAGGGCAGAGACACCCAGGATGGGATGCCAGTCCATCACAGGGCACAGGGCAGGGGACACGCTGGATGGGATGCCAGTCCATCACAGGGCACAGGGCAGGGGGACACCCTGGATGGGATGCCAGTCCATCACAGGGCACAGGGCAGGGGACACCCTGGATGGGATGCCAGTCCATCACAGGGCACAGGGCAGGGGACACGCTGGATGGGATGCCAGTCCATCACAGGGCACAGGGCAGGGGACACCCTGGATGGGATGCCAGTCCATCACAGGGCACAGGGCAGGGGACACGCTGGATGGGATGGCAGTCCATCACAGGGCACAGGGCAGGGGACACCCTGGATGGGATGCCAGTCCATCACAGGGCACAGGGCAGGGGACACGCTGGATGGGATGGCAGTCCATCACAGGGCACAGGGCAGGGGACACCCTGGATGGGATGCCAGTCCATCACAGGGCACAGGGCAGGGGACACGCTGGATGGGATGGCAGTCCATCACAGGGCACAGGGCAGGGGACACCCTGGATGGGATGCCAGTCCATTACATGGCGCACATTTTGGGAAAGAGTAGGATGGAGACTCAAACTGGCCAACCCTGGAGGTGTGAGGCAGCAGTGGGTACCATGGCAACACCATGCCACCCAGGACCAAGCAAATAATTAAATCATAAAAATATACATGAACAAAAACCATTCAGCCATCCATCTTCCATACTTACCGTGTTCAAGGTCACAACAATTTTCTTGTTTCTCTTGTCAACTTTTCCATGATCTGTGACATATACAGACAGACATGGAACCATTTAGTTTCTAGCAAACTACATTCACAGGACTTTGCACTATGATGATTACCTTCAAAAGCTGGTGTGGAGGTGCCCTTTGAAATAAAATCTTGGTCTGGATTTCTACTTTTTGGACCTGAAATGTCCACCTTTGAGCATGATTAATATTATGCTGCCAGCTAGAACTGTATTGTGATTAAAAACATGCACACATTCGTTAAAATCAAATCAAATTAGCCCATTAAGAGCAACCGAAGAAAAATGTGACTACACTTAAACTACGTGCTATTTAGTTAGCGATAGTGATACACATATTAGATGGTTGTAAATGTCTCTTTCAGCTCAGTGTTCTGTTCCATGTTATGACATAAATTTTGCTACACAGGTGTAACAGGCACCACAGAGACCCGGAGCCCTTACTCCACAGATACCCGGAGCCCTTACTCCACTGAAGCTGCTTAAACCTGGGAATGTTTCCGTTAAAGGCTGCTGCTGTGAGACTGTCATTCAGCATGAGCTGGATCTCTACTGAAGCCAGCAGATTCACTGCTTCAGACAGTGCATGTTGGGCCACACTGGCTCACAGAATTATGGCTGTTCTTCTGATAAAAATGAAATAAACTTAGTAATGGGATGTTGCATTTAAAGTGCTGAATACTATTAAAAAGCAACAATAAATAGAGGATTTCAAAGCTGACTGAGCCAGTCTTGACTCTGGGCTGTATGTGAAAACACTGTTTTTAAATAAAATAATTGTATTTCTTAAGTTAACTTTAAGTTATTTTATTTGTTTTGTAAAGGTTTTTAATTTTATGGAGTTTACGTTTGTTTATTTAATTTTGTGCAGATACAAAAATGACGATGGATTCATGTTTTTTTTCCTATAAATGTATTTAAGTTTCACATTGTTGGAATGATAAAATATTTCATTATAGATAGTTTGGTAACATTTTATCTGAAGCTGTCATCTATAATCCATTATAATGATCAGCATAAGAATTAATAAAGCATTGCAGCATCTTCTATTGACAGTCATAAGGCATTGTAATGTTTATTATAATACTTTATAAACTCCAATGAAGCGCTCAGTTATAATGTACAATCGATACCTTCATAATGCATTATAATGGTCAGTATAAGAATTACAGATGCTTTGTACTGCATTATGAAGGTATCTACGGTTCATTATAGATCAGAGCTACATAAAACATACATAATTCACAATAAACATGGCTCTAATGTATGTCTTTTTATAAATATTTATAACCATGTTCATAATGCTTTATGAATGTATTATAATGTGTTGCGAATATGTTCATAGATTCTTATAGACATGGCATTCATAGAAAGTGTTACTAATAGTTTTATTTTGTAATGTATAGTTTAGGATTTTTGCAAATAAATAATTTTAAATATGTTTGTTTGTTGTTTCATTAGTCTATTCCACTTACATAGTGCTGGGTCATCACAAGGTTTCCAGCTTCAGTCAGCTGGCTGGTGTGAGATTTTCAAATCGAGACAAGTCTGCACAGGCATTTACATGTATGTAACCATTTCATTACCTTGAAAATAGTTTGTAGTGTTTCTATACTACCCCAACGTGTTTGAAGTAGTTAATTTTAGGTTTGTAATGGAATAATATAGATTTGCCATAAGATATCTTGTATGAGCATGAAATGTGTCCTCGGCATTTAACCCATATGTGATGTTGCGATATAGCAGGGGGCAGCTAATTTATCAGCCGGGGAACAGTGCTTGGGGACCATACTTTGCTCAGGGCACCTCAGTGGGACTTTGCTGGTCAGGGATTCAAACCAGCAATTTTTCAATCACAAGGGCGCTTCCCTAACCATTAAGCCACCACTGTCCACAGACGCTAAACCTTAATACAAAAATGTTATCTTTCATACATTTGCATAACATTATTTACTCTGCATATGCACTCATCTGGCATGCCTCACATCCTCTTGGTGTCTTGCCTCACTATATAGCCTACAATTATACAATGCACACAGACTCCTTGTCTTCAGCATACACTAGCTGACTTCTTTTCATGGTGCCCTGAAATAAGCACTAGCCTAATCCTCCCTCCTGTGACCACAGATTAAGGGACCCTAACTAGCAGTGCCAGGTGGTCATTATGGAATAATACGCATGATGGAAAGTCCCCAACAGGGCCATATTCAGCCAAAGCAGCCTTAGCCAGAGTAAGCGACAACAAAATAGGGGAGGCACTGCAAATGTCCTGTAGTGTCCAGCTACACCAAGGAACGTTTGGGCTGGTTAGCAAGCTGTCATGAACTTGGACATGGTAATCAGTAATAACATAGATACTCCACCAGTGGTTTCCAGTATCTAATCCGTGCATGAGAAAGGCTCCTCCCAAGACCCCCTGAAAACTGTGATGATGCATCAACATCATTTTTAAACTTTATCCCCCAACACATGGTGCCCCATACAACCCAAAGAGCCAGAGGCTGTGGCATTTCTGTGGTCACAAGCCTATCATGAAACATACCTGTTAGATGTTACAGGTATCTTCCACTTTTCAAACGTTTGCTCTATGCCGCTTCGCTTTTATGAAAGACCTACATTACTACCCATTTTCGCTAGTTGAAAGAAATCCAAAGATGATTTTTCCTTTTAAGAAAAAAGGCGAAAAGCAAAAATAGCATTCAGTGTTTGTTTTGTAGTGAGCTGTTACACGTAGTTATATTGATTCTGATATGTGAAACTATACTGTACATACATTACATATACATTATACAGGATGTGCATTTATCACATCATTCCTGCTTTTACTATATATGTTGGTGTTCTTTTAGGTTTTTTATGTTCTTTGGTATGATTTTGTAGGTTATTTTTTGGGTCTGAGAATAATCAAAACTTTTAGCATTGGTAATTGCTTCCTCACTTGACGCCATTTCGGCTTACAGAATTTTTACTTAATTTTTACGGCATACTTCAGGATAGCGGGGGAAACCTGTATTTGGTTTCCTGTGGTCAAGAATACTTGCTGCAGCCCTACAGATATGACACTGGATGACAGTATCTCTGCTGTTTCTTGTTGCAGGATGTCAGCGACAGCAGCATTGTCTGTTCAGGAGTATAAACCACATGAGCTAATTTTCTGATCATACTGTCATGAATTGTCAGTTGACACCAGCCATTTTGGATGAGGTTATGACTTATGTCTCTGCATTGCTTCCCTTCTGTAAGTCCAGCCTCTAGCATCTGCCTTACCTGAGTGCTGTAGAGCTGCTCAAAACAATACTTTGTTAGACTTGCATGTGGAACCATAATTATTGAAAGGAAAATCTGTTCCAGTTCGCATCATGAATTCCGAAACGCAGCCAAGCATTACATTTATAAGGATGTACCCTCCGACCCAATATTCGCTCCCACCCCCGTCAGCAAAATCTAACCAAGGGGTACTCACCTCCTCCCTGTACATTTACTGAGGGAACACCCCCACCCCCCCCCCGGCATCACAACCTACCAAAAAAGTTTCCAGGAGATTTATTTCTAGCTACCAGCCTGCCTGAATCATTCACAGATTCTCAGAGTGGCTTTTGGACAGTTTAATCTCCCAACAGACCCATAAATCATTATCGCCCTCCATCTGAGCAGATACTTGGGTGATGAGAGATGTTTGAGTGACTTCCTGGTCAGTAATGATCTCCTTAGGTATTGTGACTCTGGAGGACCATTGCTTTTTATTTTTTACCTGTTTAAAAAGGTATCCTGCAGAAAATGCAGTTATATAACTGAATATGACAAGGAGTTATTTGTGTTCTATCTTCTACTTTGTAATGGTCCATAGCAAAATGTTCACAAATGATATGCACTTTGGAAAGCTGTTGTATGTAAAATGGTGCACCTGTGCCTGATGTATATTAGAACTGCTCCTACACCTCTGGATATTATACTATATATTGTATATCTATAGAGATGACTTGGGGACTATCAGGAAAGCTATATGAGTTTATACTATTGTGAATCAAGTGTGTAAAGCCTCCACATTGAACTGAAACAATTTTGCATGAAGAATGCATGAAACCACCTCCTAATCCCTACAGGTCTGATAAGCAGCTACAGAAAGTGCTTGGATGAGGTTATTGACAAGAATGCTTTAATATTTGCTAAATATGTGCACACTTTACATCAACAACCTTGACTGTTGACACCATTTTTCAATAAAGATATATGCTAATTTAAAATATTTTCACGTGTCGTTTGCTAAAGGAAGATCCGAAAACGAGATAATCAAGAATTTCCATCTGGGATCAATAATATTAATCAGTTAATCTAATCTAATCTAATCTAATCCCAAAGAGTTCAGAACCTTTTCCTCCCACATGCAGTGGAATGTAAAAGAGGAAGATGATGACCTTGCTGGAGGTGCATGGAGGTGATGACCTTTCTGGAGACTCAATAATATAAGTAAAGTTTTGTTTGTATTTAGAGATTAATTTTGCTAGGAAGCAAAATTAAATAATGGGGGGCTACACATACCCGAATTCCCCTCTGGTTTCTGTCCCTGGTGGCTTGCTAAATAGCCACTAATTGTCCGTGGTGTTTACATTATTCGTAAAAGGCAGGGGATGCTGCAGTTGCCGATGTTTATGAGCTGAGGAGACTGACAGGGAGCGCAATACACTGAGCTGCACTGTACGGCGCCATACTGCCGGTCTATTCGCGCCAGCTGGAAGATCGGCCACTTCGCTCTCCGTTTGCTCCAAAATTGCAGCACAATTTGAGCGAACGCATAACGATTAAACCAAACGTGTATTTCTGCCATAAGCCCAGAAAAATAATAATAATTCGGAATTGTTTAAAAAATATATATTAGTTATTAGCAAACTGGATGCTTGCAATAAGAGTAAGTAATTCCCTTACTCTGACCGCAAAAAAAGATTTCTTGAGGTCTGTCCTCTGAGTACGTCCTTTAGATGATATTTTGCTGGTGGTATCTAAATCCCGGTTTTATCTTTTTGATATTCACACCCATGCTACTGGGCGGAGCTACAGAATGTTTCAGCCACCTACAAGATTTTTGAGAGCTTCTCCTTCCGTTAAAAATAGCTTCTGGCAAGTGTAACCGCGCTTAAGGGCTTTATATAGAAACCTGAAAGGGTTTCAGGAGATGAAGACTCTTAACACCGCTAGGAAAATTACCTTAAATGTATATCATTTAAATAGTATATATAACATTATAAAACTTTAAACCACTATACGTACAACTCCGCGACTTAAGGTGCCCCTAAATCATTATAAGGTGTAACTGGTATTTCACACGTTGACTATGAGTCCATCACATCATGATCTTGGTATTTTTCTTGTCATTATTAACGTGAATTACTAGTACGTGTCTGTCAGTGTGTATGTCTTGAAAGAAAAAAATACCGTTGCATTTACTTTTAATAATAATTTAGGCCTAACGTAATCTTTGACTGAAAGTGAAATTAACGCAGAAGGTCTTGTAGAATTTTGTTCTCGAAAAAAAGGAAACTTGATGTAAAATCTATATATAGTCTTATTCCTGTCCATAAATGGGATGCGACTGCGGGAGGCTTCCATAAGGGAGGGTAATATTTTTGTTTCCATCATCAAGTAACTCAAGGCGGTGCAGACTGATCTTCCACCGTCCTGCGTTTTTGTTCCCTTGGGGTAAGTCGAGTTTATTTATTTTTTTACATTATTTTTTTATAAGAAAAAATGTCACCAATGACAAGACAAACATGTCTTTGAAACTAATTGGTTTGAAACTCAGTTATATTGAAACAAACATAGTTTTTTTAAGAACAAGTGAAAACATGAAATAGGTACAAGAAATTATGTTTAAATGTTTTTAAAATTTGGGTATATTGGTTTTGTTGTTATTTTTTGCAGCGAATTAAATCTGAGAAAACGTTTTAACATAAAAGTAATTTTAAAAATATGTAGTACAAACAAAGCCATATTTGGGACAAATTGGTCTTGATATGATGTGTACTATTTCACTGTACTATATACTTAGTTTCTGTGCTTTCCAAGGTAATTTATTAGGCTACCAAAATGAAAATAAGATTATCCTTGAAATATGCGTTCCACTTCAGCTGGACTATTTATTGCAATATGTTTTGGAGGTGTGCAAATGCTGTGAATAAATGGTATCCATGGATAATCACTTTCAGGTTGTATCACTTGGTTTAATCAGGGGTTACAAGGGGTTTACATGAACAACAAATACATTTTCTCTGGAGAGAAAAGAGTATGGTCTTATTTGTGGTAATATGTGATATCACTGCAATGGAGTGATAAGCTAGTGAGTGTATAAAGATGAAGTCCTATTTTTTCCCACAATCCTTTGGTAAATTATTCTTCAGTTATCTTTGGCCATTAGCCTTTGCAATTAGCCTTACATTTTAAAGGAAGTGTCAGGCAAACTGCAATGGAGTCATATTCTGTTGTGTCTCATATTACCTGCCTGAAATGAAGACGGAAACACACTCAAGAAACCCCCCAGATGCCACAGAACAGTCATTTGTTTTTGCAGCACTGCAGTGTGAAAATTAACGTCATTAACTGAAATGGTTATGAATGAATTATAATGCCTGCAAATCATATGAGCAGCATTCTAATCTGGTGAATTAGCTGATTTGTTAGTGCTACAAGGTGCTACCTGGTTCTGCCAAAGATATACAAGCACATGTTGTGTTAACAGCCTTGTATTTCTATGGACATATTTTTGTTTAAAACTGGCGTTATGACTGGATGGAACAAAATGTTAAACATACATTCCTGTGCTAAAATATACAACATACTTTGACTCCACCAATGATTAAAGTCAGGTTATGGCAACTGAAGAAAATGTGTGTGACACTATATAGGAAGGCATGGTATCCTATCAAATGCTGGGTACAGTTTGACATTGTTCACTTTGTTTGGTTGACAGGGCTTTGAGGTGAATCAGTCATGGCTACCGTTAAGGCTTTGCCACTTTACCAACGGAAGCACAAACATTTTGACCAGGATTACCGCAGTCTGCAAACTAAGTATACGGTCAAGGAATATGCTGCTTCTTCATCAAGGTAGGATTTTTCAATGCAAATATTATTATGCAAATATTCAATGCTTGCCCAATTTGCTGAGCATGTGTTTATATCAAATTTAATTCCTTTTCTTGGTAGTACAAGTCGCTACCTGTGTTTTCAGTAAGGCTAAATGTAGCTTTGTATTTTGAACAAAAATATAGTCATTATAGGTGAAATAAACTTCCAACCTAAACTACCTTATGTAATTAGCTGTGTGTAACAGCAAGTCATGCTTCCAATACACATAGGCATCATAACTGCATTTTTACCTAAGTCATTATCATCAATGTAATCTTTTTTCTGGACAGAAAAACCAGTTCAAAAACAGAAACCCATCATCAGCAACAAGAGCATCAAGGAACTTCCAATGTACAGGCTGTGGAGGCGGTCAAGGATGAGTCTACTTATACCATACCTCCATTTAGGCAGAGGTGGGTTCTGATACATAAACAAGATGACATTCAGATCTATAAGCCATGTCGTGGTATGCGAAGATTTCTGACAGCAGATAATCACGTTATGTCGAATATCTGTCTTTTGATAGCTTATGGGTTTCTTGGTTCAATGTAATAAAAGAAAAGTGTATCATACATGAGACCCAGACTAGGATAAAGGATGAGAAGAAAGTTACAGGCTCTTATGACATTTAGGGAAATCTGGTCCCCACAATTGTAATATAATTACAAAAACACAAACACACACACACACACACATACACAATCATTTTCTTCTCAGTTAGCTATATTGCTCGAAATCCCTGAAAATCCCCTTCGGTAAAGGGAAATCGATTGCGGACAATACTTCCAAAATACAAAATTATTTTGAAATAGAGATCACAAAAGTAATAGTATTCAGGAATTTTGCGATATACAAGAAACCTGAAAGTTATCACACAATGTGTTTTGTGCACACGGGGATTATTTGGAAAAACACACTCAGGAACATGAAACAACGTTAAGACGTTAATGGCCGAACTGGGGAAACATACTTTAACATGGACTTAAATACACAGCAACAATCAACATGACTCGAAACAGCTGGTAACACGGGGATTCCACACGGGGTAGATGAGGGGGCGTGGCACACGGGAGGATCGGACGATCGGGGCAGGACAAGATGTTGGTGTTCTATCTGCTTATATCACTGCTTCTTCTTTTAAAACAAACAAACAAGTAAATAAATGTGTTGCTGGGCAACCAAATCGCCTTGGATAGTCCAAACTAATAATGCATATGATGTATTTGCTGTTTGTGTCAATTATAAACTAGCTTTCCATTGTTATTGAAAACTTGTAATATTGTGTGTAGGTGAAGGAAACTGTTTTGGAACAAGTTCTGTCTTTTGTTATTAAGTTATGGCATGGCTTCTTCGCTATGTCCAGTTGGGCGTAGGCATCTAAAATTAATCACCAGCTTCTGAGGAAGTCAGAACAGAGTGTTTAATACCATGATTCTATTATCAGTTTGATATGTAAGCAAAAAACCATGAGGTCATAGACAAGGTCGATGAAGGCTTTGACGCAAAACAAAACACTTTTCATTCCAAACCGATGACTCTTATTTCCCATTGGGCATGCAGGTCCACTCAGGAGCACTTGACACACCAGCACTGTGCAAAATTTACTTCAAAACATTTGCAGGCACATAAAATTTGAAAATATGAAGTTATAATAAATAGTAGCAAATAAATTAGTCTGTTTTTTTTGTTTGTTTTAAATATCTGATAACAGAATATTTATACTTTTCACTTTATCATCAGAAATAGCATTGGTTAAATGTCTGTGTGTGTGTGTGTGTGTGTGTGTGTGTGTGTGTGTGTATGTTTGTGTGCAGCAAGATCCATTCCAATAAAACGTAAGTTTACTTCTGTATTATCCAAAATACGTCATATGAGGGAACTCGGTGCCGGTGTCTGTATTACCAGAGATGCAGCTGAGGTTGAGGAGTATCAGCGCAGAACCATTAATTTTGGAAGAGGACTGGCTGAACTGCAGCAGGAAGTGCACAAGATGCGAGAAGCTACTCGGTACCAGGTTGAAAGGATCGTGGTTCAGAGGGAGGTAAAGGAACTGCTTGTTGGGTCGAATTTGATGATGATTATTCACTAACCGAACCATATTTATAAAAAGTTGAAAGGTCAAAGATTAAACAGCCATGAATATCCACTCTGTTTTGTTAGACATTTCAATGAGAGTGAGATTCAATGATTCAGTTTCATATGAATTTTTAACCAGTATGCTGTGATGTCTTTGTCCATTTGGGCAATTTATGATCAGGACTGAAAAGTAATAATAACTACTTTGCATTACATTATGATTGGTTGCCTACTGTAAACTACTTGTTAGGCTGTCAGTTGGGCTAGTGTTACCACATTTGTCATGTGATGTTTCATTTTCCCTCCAAACAGGTTGAGGAAGCCATGTCCTTTAGGAAGAAAATTTATGAGGAGACTGTGAAGGAGCCAGAGTTTCTGGTGAACGTGAGGGCCCACACAGTTTGGGAGAAGACTCCCCTGAAGTTGCTGTGCACTGTGCTGGGACATCCTGCCCCTATTGTCAAATGGTAAGGGCTCCACATGTCATGAATTTCAGGAATATTCTGTCTAAAGTACATCGCTAAATTAACTAAATGCCCAAAAGGGCAATATCTGTAATTTTGCAATTAGTCGATTGCAATAATACTGATTCACAAGAAAGCAAAAAATGGCTGTTGTACAGCTGTTGAAATACACATAGGCAGCTAATTTATCAATTTAATATTTATAATATCTTATGCAGTTGTGCTTGTGAAACCTTTGGAATTATCTGGATTTCTGCATGAATGACTCCAAATCATAATAATGGCATAATAATAAATAGACAGTCTTAAGACATTAAGAAACAACACGCACAACATTCCTCATTGCCACATCTTTATTGAGGAAATTTATTAGATGATTATGGTTAAATGGATAAGAATGATGTGAACCCTTATATTTATACTGCAGCTGCTGATCAGACCTGCAGAGTGCTTAGGAGGTATTCTGGCCCATTCCTCTATACAGATCCATTTCAGTTGCTCATGGGAATTTAATTTACTCAAAAATATTCTGAGGACAAAATGGAAAGTGATTGGTTCAGAGAGATACCCAATCAGGTTATAGAGGAAGCAGGTCCAATGAAATAGAGGAGATGGGACCAAGACATCTGATTAGTTGGTCTGACATCTGACCAAGATCTGATTGGTTATCTCTCTGAGCTAGTCATTTTTCATTCTGCCCTCAGAACATTTTTGTAAGTAAAACTCTCACAGGTGTTTCAGTTCATGTGTATTTTTGGATGTCTTGGTTGAACAGCCTGCTTCAGATCATGCCACAGCATTTCTGTGGGCTATGAGATGGATCTTAAAATGCAGAATATCTCTGTGATGCTTATTCATTGCTGTATTTTGGGTGACTGTCATGTTGCATGATGCAGTTTATTTTGAGTGTTAGTTCTTAGACAGATGAGCTTTTGGTGTTGATATGTGCAATTGACCTAAAAATTTGACTCATCAGTCCATACAATATTGTTCCATCCAGGTGCTCTTTGGCAGACTTTGGCAAAGATGGCCAGCAGTGTTTTTGGAGGGCATGCTAACATCCTGCAGAGAATTTCCCTTCCTAAGTGTCTTATGGTGGGCAGATGTTCTCAAGTGCCAGAGATCTTAGCAGATCTTTAGCTGTCACATTAAGGTTCTTCTTTAACATTTTCCAGATAGATGCTGCATTTGAGCAGAAGGCTCTTGTGAAGGGCAGGTAGTCAAAATTGTATGCATGTGTCAAACCCGTTCCTGAACTGACTGAAACACCTGATTCCAATCACCCTCTTTTGATGAGGTCACCGTTTTAACTATTTGTTCAATTAAGGTACAGCAATGCAAAATGTCACGTGTGGCATCTGTCAAATATGAATGTTTAATGAAAAAGTTTTTCAATCATCATTATTTATTATACTGTTAATTTACTTATTCTTACAATTACAGCTATTTTCAAAGATTCTTTTTCTAAGACACTGATACATAGTCCAGTTGTCCTTGTTTAGCCATTATAATATCCATTTATTGTACACTATTCTGAGACTTACCTTGGATAACTGGCAGTTTTTCTTAATGGAAACTTAAAGGAAAGTGTGTGTTATTCTCACAGGTTTAAGAATGGTGTTCTCATCGATCGGCTGAATAATCCAGACAAGTACAAGCTGGAGAGCAAATATGGCGTGCACAGTCTGACCATTGCCAGGTATGCTATGAAGAATGTGCATCATTTTCACGTCTGTCTTTGAGCACTTTTCTATGCAGAAGGCAGCTGAAGTGAGCCCGAGTCGTGGCACACTGACGCGGGAGAAAGTGCTGCCGTACGAGTCGAAACAGCTGCCCGGGTCCCCGGCTGCCAACAGCCGCTCGCAGACAAGCCGCCGGCTCCGGGATGCCTCAGCTGTTCGTCCAAAGTGCTGAGCCGCTCGCCATTTGATACGCAGCCTCCTCAAGCAGCACAGGAGCCACTGGCTCTCCACAGGGGCGCATGGCGGACGGGCGGCGGGCGTCTGGGGGTGGCATTGGCGGGCAGATTGTTTTTAATTCAGTGAGACAGAGATTTTGAATAATGAAGACGCCGTCACAGACCGGAAGCCGACATTGCTAGTGTGCCTGATGCTTTAGGGATTTAAAAGAAGGTGATGAAGACCTGAGAGTCCGGGCAGCTTTAAAATAGGCCCTCGGGGTCACGGTCGGATTTCTGCCCTCTGTTCACACCCCGCTGCCCTCCTCCACATTAGGCTTGTTCTAGTCGTTGGTCGGAAGGGGGAATGAATTTGCCCCAGGGGGGTTCGTGAGAAAGGGTTTGTGAAAGCGTGCAATGTAAGAAAGATTTTTAATCATTTTTAAAAAATAAAGACTTCATCATTTAAAATAATCACACTGTCGGGGTGCAGTTTCGCAACTAAACATAAATTAACTAAACAAATAACTGATCCATATGATGAAATTAGTTTGTCTGATACATACTACAATCATTATTAGATTCCATCCTTGTGCTTTGAACGTGCAGTTAATTGACCTCAGTAACACATGGATCGATAATGACAGATAAGGAACACACTCTTAATGCATCTGCTTCATCTGTATCATGACAGAAACACATTAAATAGCAAAAGACGCCGTCATGAACGGTGATCGCAAAATCCAAAACTATAATTTTGTGATTTGTGATTCCAGTATCTGCGGTCGTTGTTCCCGGGATAGGCTCCAGGCCCCCCGCGACCCCAGTGGGGATTAAGCGGTTATGATAATGGATGGATGGATGTGTGGATGGATGGATGGATGATTCCAGTATTGTTCAGCCCTAAATAGATATCTGTTTGCTGACATTACTGAGAGCTGTAGAGGGTGTAGGTCAGACTGAAATTTCACATACAACAAAACGTGATTTTAACTGAGGAGTAAAATTTACAGAATGGAGGAGGGGACTGCCGATATTGAGGGGGACATATCCCCCCTATTTCTGATGCCACTGCCACACTGCACACATAGGCAAGGGGCTGAGAATTAAGCACAGTTTGTTTCATGCCAGTATAACATTACTGAATTTAGCTACAATGCACATAACGCCAAACAGAGACATTGTTTCCTTAGCTAAAGGCTGGCCGGCAGGTTACATGGCTGCAGATAGCTCACAGACTGAACTCTCTGAAGAAAACTTACTTTAATATTCTCCTGGGCTAAGGGGCTTCAAAATTATGTCAATAATTACACAGTGTATTGTAATGAAATAAAATAATCCTCACTAGAAGTTGCGAAGGAACAATGGATGAGTGAATGGATGGAAAATCTCCCTGTATTCGTTTTCATATAAGTAATTATGGAACATTGTATCCATAATGTTTTCAGATCAATGTCGAGTGACCATGTGAATATTTGCATGGAGTGGATGTGTAAACGTTACATCGGTTGTCCTGTCTGCTTTCAGGAGTGACATCGGTGACACCGGCGAGTATACAGCTGTGGCCACCAATGTTCACGGCTCAGTTTCCTCCAAGGCCACTGTCACTGTCAAGAGTAAGTGAGTGTGAATCAATGAATGTTACATTTATATAGCGCTCTTCAAGACACCCAAAGCGCTTTACAGAACCAATGGGGAGCCACTTCAACCACCACCACTGCATAGCCCCCACACGGATGATGCGACGGCAGCCATTCTGCACCAGTACACTCACCACACTGAAGCTAATGCAGTGAAGGGGCAATTCAACAATTAGATACAAGGAATGATTAGGAGGCCAGATTTTAAAGGGCCACAGTGGACACCAGGGTACCACCCCATCACTGGAATGACATCATGCAGAACCTCTCCTAGAGCCCTAGAGCGGTGTGTCTCAAGCTGGTCCTTGAAGACGCCCAGGCAGTCCATGGGAGGGAGCTGGGAGGGAGCAAAAACGTGGACCTGGGGGTTTCTGAGGACCGGGTTGAAAAACACTGATCTACATGGACTTGTACTGTTACTAATTATGATGCATGAAGCTAGAAACTAAGTTTAGACAATAAATGTGATAATCTTTGCAAACAAGTTTGTAACCTTGCTTCTAGATGAATTTAAGTAGTGTTAATATTTATTAAATCAATCATAATAATAGTGGTTTAATTCTCTATTTAAAGTCTGGTGATGAATGCACAATGTTGTATTCATCTTACATATAGGCACTGTGTCAGGCTAGTTAAACCCGCAGGCCTCATATGAGTATGTGTGCTTATTACAGGACCTGGAGAGGAGGAAGAGTTACCGCAGCCTTCACTGATTTCCTGCCAAAGTAAGTGCCATGTAACATATCTATACTAGAGGGAACAACCAACACTATCAGAATCATGTGTCTATTTTGCCCTATAATCCACAATGGTGACAGGAAACATCAAATTATGAGAAGTTTAAGAGCACGACTATCTTCTAGAATAGGATTTTATGAACGGCAACCGTAACTGCATGTCCCAAAACATGGCTGATCTTGAACAAATATGGTAAATACAATTTTCTCCATATCATGTAACTCTACACAAAGCTAAATCTTTTGGTTTTTAAATTTAATGCTGAAATGTGGAACTGGTCTTGCATCAAGGTTATCTATGAGTGGACATTCAAATTGGGCTGGGCAGTCACAGCACATTTAAAAATGAGCAAATTTCCTTAATTTAAAAGTTAAATGGCAGAATTTATATGCAACCCTATTAATCATCTAATGCTTTTGCAATAAAAGAAATGAACAGAATTCGTAATTATTTTCTACCACTTGATGTTGTCTGAACTTCATCACATCATGATAATGGTGAAGCCAGAAATCATAGTGTGAGTGGGCTGGCAGAAAATCAGCAATTCACTCGGTAACAAAATCACACTACAGACTCATATTTAAAACCACATATTTATGAGGTTTTAAACGACCCGTGGCTTTACAAGACCAAATGAACAACGAGAAAGAAAAATGTATTTGCCTCTCAATCGGACATTTCCTCCAATTGATCTAACCACATGCATACCTGTCAGACACAATCATTTTATTGTACTTTGTATCACTCACTGTGAACGCTGAATGGGGGGGTGAGTTCCGTTTGGGATGGCCCTCCATGGCCCACCTATGCCGTGCTACCATCATAATTGCTTTCATATTTACCTATAAAATGTTGCTAATTCGGCACTTCTACATTTCTTAGAAAATGCAGATGCCTTCTGACCGTAGAATGTTTTAAATTTAATTTTATTTCATTTCTGTTCCACAGTTCCCTTGCTGTCAGAAATACGTTACAGCAAACTTGATATCACTTTCCTGGAGAAGTTTGGCGTGACCTTTGGAACAGAGGGAGGCACGGTTAGCCTGACTTGCAAACTGATCATTAACCCGGACCTCGTTAACCTGCCCCCTGACGCCATGTGGTACAGAGATGGTAAGAGCAGCGTGGGGAACCGAGATAACAAAAGTGTGCTTCCCTCTTCATGCATGAAAACCTGAAATCGGAATTGATTATCACAGAGGATTCAATACATCAACACAGCTGCATTATTTTATGTAAAGCGTTAGTATTTACCAAGACCTGGAAACACTGCTGATTATACAGTGCTGTGCAAAAAGTATAGGATGTCAAAAAAAGAAAATTAGCTGTAAAACTCATTTTAAATCTGTTTGCGTCCTGCGTCGCCACTGCAAAACCTCTACTCAGTTCAGCCCAGTATTTGCAGAAGCTATTCATGTATTTCTTGAACTCGTTCTCCATCACATATTGTTTGTTTAAACATTACCTCATAAAATTAATTAACTAATTAAACTGAGTGAGCTACTAGTGAAATTTAGCAATTACATGGAATGGCTGGGGTCCCCTGAGCCAAAGCTGTGCTTTAGTTATCAAACAAGATATTAGTAACTTTTAGGAGAACAAAAGGATTTTGTGTTACTTTTCATTGTGTTTAATTGTCGTTTTTATATATTGTAATGTCAAATTTTGTCATACTTTTTAGGGAGATAAATAGCTTGAAACATAATTTCCTTTGGTGGCGCAGTACAGTACGGTAGTATCAATATAGGAATATGAAGGAATAAAGTTTAGCAAAGATTCTCTGCTTTGTACATAATGGTCCTAAATGATGGTTATTGACTATGATGATATTGATAAGCGACCTGACCTTTTCAGATGAGCTGCTGAAGGAGTCCGAGTGGGTGGAGCTGAAATGTGGAGGCAGTGTGGCTAAGCTAACCCTCCCCCACCTCAATAAGGAGGACGAGGGCCTCTACACCCTCCGCATGTGGACGAAGGAAGGAACGACAGAGCACAGCGCATACCTCTTTGTTAAAGGTAAGTTTCCCAATCTGGTCCTTGGGGACCCAAAGGCGGTCCCTCCAGCACCCAGCAATCTGGCCCCCGAGGACCGGACTGGGAAACACTGCATTAGCTACACATTTTAGAACCCTAACTTTTCTTGGGTAGTTGTGATCTATTATATAACAGATTTAGTTTATGCTTTTTTCTAATAAATCTTTTTAGCATGTAGTGCATATGGAATTTCTGCATACTGCATCCTTGGCATCCAAACCAGCTTTTTAAATATATTTTATGCATTTATGAGTTACCAGACTTTTTTGTGTGCCGTCTGCTGAACTTCGCACGTCATCTATGGCTACATCGTCTCCCAAAAATTCCCAAAAAATTCCTATTTAATTTCTTATGCCAACCCTGCGATATATCAAAACCGGAATGGGGAAATTCGTAATGCAGAAGGTTCGACTGTATTGGTTTTTTGGCTTTCACATAAATCCTGCCATGGTGTGGAACAGGATTGATCCCCTGCTCTACATTAGCAACAATATGCGATATTTCAACCATGGATGGAAGAATATGTGTGGAGGGACAGATGTTCATCTACATGTGACAGAATCACAGGCAGAGCCCCCTTTATGTCTATACATTCTAGAACATAAGAACATAAGAAATTTACAAACGAGAGGAGGCCATTCGGCCCATCAAGCTCATTTGAGGAGAACTTAACTAATAGCTTGTTAAAATCTTAATAGTTGTTAAAATCTTATCTAGCTCTGATTTAAAGGAACCCATGGTTTTAGCTTCCACTACACTAGCAAGAAGACTATTCCATACTCTAACTACACGCTGTGTAAAGAAGTGCTTCCTCAAATTTGTTTTAAAATGTTCTCCCGCTAATTTCCACTTATGGCCACGAGTTCTAGTATTCAGACTAATATTGAAATAGTCATTTGGCTGAACAGCATCCAGACCCATTAGAATCTTATAGACCTGAATCATATCCCCCCTTAGTCTCCTTTGCTCAAGGCTAAACAGATACAGCTCAGCTAACCTCTCCTCATAAGACGTTCCTCTAAGACCAGGAATTATTCTCGTAGCTCTTCGTTGCACCTTTTCTAAGGCAGCAATGTCCTTCTTGAGGTATGGTGACCAAACCTGCACACAGTATTCTAGGTGGGGTCTTACCAAGGAATTATATAAATGTAACATCACCTCCCTTGACTTAAACTCCACACACCTAGAGATATAACCCAACATTCTGTTCGCCTTTTTTATTGCTTCCCCACACTGGCGAGAGGGGGACATGGAAGCATCAACATACACACCGAGATCTTTCTCGTAATCAGCTACCTGTAATGTTATGATTCACCTGAGACATATTCATATAATGTATTTACATGTCATTTAGACATCAAGATATAGAATTGTTTAATTCATGTGTTTTTTCACATCTATTTTGCATCTATTTTACTTTGATGTTACACATGCCTGTTGTCTTAGTTTTCACTGAAATTAAATCCTCACTTTAACCAGAAAAATGACGCCACAGTAGCAACATCAGTCTATGTGACTTCTGGGCCTTTGCTGTTCAAACAGATGCAGCTGCTCCTGTAGCTGGTGCCCCTCCGGCCCCCATGGATGTCAAGATCCTCGATGTGAACCGAGATTATGTGTTTCTGTCCTGGAAACCTCCCAACACCACCACTGAGGGACCAATTACTGGATATTTTGTGGACAGGTTTGTTTGAAAGGTTGAAGATGTGCTTGTAGGACTGCCCAATCATTTCTATGGCAAAACCCTAATCTCAGCTATGACAGCCTTAACCCTTAACCAGCCCTAATCTTAACCATAAGTAACCAAACAAACTACAAGTATTTTGGCATTTTTACTTTTTTGATTGCATTCACGGATTCATATAAAATTGAGCTTCCCCTTGTGGGGACTGAAAAAATGGTCCCCACACCATCAAAATAACCAGTTTTTATCATTACATTGTGGGGACATTTGGTGCCCACAATGTAACGTATATCTGAACAAGGTTGCTTTTCCACCGTGCCAAGTACGGTACTTTTGGTGCATTCCTTTTTCCATTGACTTCCGGCCAAGTAGCAGTACCAAAACTTCTGTACCAAAAATGCCAAACCAGCTGAGGTACTTCTTTGGTACTTTGGGGAGGGATTTGAAATGTTTTCTTTGTTGATTGGTTATGCAAATAGCCTGCCTCTGACACACAATGCAAACACCGCCTTGCAAACAATTGCAAACTCACAAAACAATGATAAACAAAGCAATTCATTAAAACAATTAATTTTGATGTGGTCAGAAGAACAGATACAACAAAAAGATCAGAATTGCATGACAAGAAATTTTTAAAGTATTTTGTTTGATGTACTAGGATGGCACACATATAGCATATAGCGTGCTGTCCTGGCGATTTGATTTTGTTGTAAATATAGTGATGTAATTTTGTTGTAATAAATATTGGGGTATTTGTATAGCAAATAGGAGTTTGTAAATTTCTTGCAAACCCTTCTACAAATTATTTAAATGGCAAGGATGAAAATGATTATGATTGTCTTGGAGAATGCATGCAGTGCTTATGTAAAAGCAGCAGAAGTAACCTTTAAAGTGATGTTTAAACATATATTAGATAATCTATGAAAGGAATAATAATTAAACTTACAAAGCTAGCTAAGGTTTTTTCTCTAACAGAGAAAAAATGTTTTAGTGAAACCTAAACTTCCTGCGTTATACAGTATACAGAATTGGAAGTAAGAAAAAGCCTGAACTTAATCTAGCTGACTCGCAATGTAAGAATTGGATGTACATTATAATGTGATGTTGGTATTAATAATACACTACAGGCATTTTTCAAATGCCCCGCCTCACGTTGTGATGTCCTTCGGCTCTCAGTCAGTTTTTTATGCCAGTGGAAAAACAACACCTTGAAGTTCCATACTTTTGGTACTTTCTTGAAGTACCAAAAGTACAGTACCTGGAACGGTGGAAAAGTACCCCTACACACACAGACACACACACACACACACAAACACAAGAATGATTTACATTACAAAAGGTAAATTTTTCTCCATTTGAAAGTCTAGTCTTGTTAGACACATTTTAAAATGCTAAACATGAGAATGTTTAAACTGGAGAACTATAAGACAGTAACACTTCTGTTTTCCTCTCTTTAATTAGGCTTGAAGTTGGCACTGAGACCTGGGTCCAGTGTAACAGCGCCCCTGTAAAGATCTGCAGGTACCCCGTGCCCGGCCTGAGCGAGGGCCACGCCTATCAGTTCCGGGTGCGAGCGGCGAACAGCTCTGGCATTAGCCACCCCTCAAGAGTCTCCGAGACAGTCACAACCCAGGACCCAACCGAGCTGGAACGGCTGCAAGGTATCCATGCATCGGCCACTGGCACACAAGGCAGTTCTTAGTTATAAAGACAAAAGTTTCATACATCTTACTTACATATTTCAGAAATGCTCTATCCTACATAGAAACACAAATGTGTTTTTTTTTTTACATTTCATAACAAAAGCTAAAACTTTCATGCATAACTTTCTAAAAAACATTTTTAAATATTCTTCATATTTTAAATCAAAACGTGCTTCACTGAGTTTTTGTCTCTGTTATACCAGTAATTAAAATTGAAGGAAGACGGGACATTGTGATTCGTCCAGAGGACTTAGAAGGTAAAGTGATTATATTTTAAGCCATTTTGGTATAATCTGCAATATATATCCTCCTGAGACCCAAGGGAAAAAGTGTCCTTCAACTGTAGGTTATTTGTCTTTGGAGGAAATAAGACATCTTACAATTTAGATTTTTTCAAATTTATTCTTATTTTAATTTCACAGCATGTCCTCTTTAGTGCACAACAAGAATAAATACGTTTCCCAACATCAGTGAAAAAATAAATGCAAAAATACAATGTCCACTACAATGGACATAAATGAATAGGTTGGGTCTCAGGAGGTTACACAGTTAAGCATTCATATATGCCATGTAATGCTGACTAATGTACGATTTTAATTAAAATGTAAGTAGACGAATAGCATTAGTATTATGCCACAGCAAATACAGTGTAGTTTGGTTATTAGTGTAGTAATTAGTGTTAATGATGTGTTTAGATGGCAGCGTAGGGCACAGGGGGGGCGCACCCTGCATGGGATGTCGTATCCACTGCCTCACTGAATCCTCCATCTGCAGGTTATGTGAAGGTGCCGGGACCTCCCACTAAGGTGCTCGCTTCTGAAATAAGCAAGTCGTATGTGGTGCTGAGCTGGGAGCCGCCACAACCTCGCGGACGGGAGCCACTGTGCTACCAAATCGAGAAGGTGGGCTCCGTTTAGGTTCACGTTCTGTTAGCTGGAGAAGCTTATTATGACAAATATTCATTGCAGTTAAATTGAAGGTATGAATATAGATGTTTAAGGCAATTTTACCCAATGTTACGTTAATATCTGAACTCTATGCTGTTTCAGTCACATGTCTAAAAATACTTGGTTACTGACTTGAATTTGTTTGTTTTAGTCGGTGGGAGACTGTGCACACTGGCAGAGGCTGAACATCCCAGTGCCCCTGAAATCCCCCCGCTTCCCCATATTTGATTTAGAGGACAACAAAAAGTATTTCTTCCGTGTCACTTCTGTGAACAAGTATGGGTCCAGTGAGGCTTCTGCCCCTACAGAGCCTGTCGAGAAGAAGGAGCCATATGGTAAGAAAAAGACAAATCAAACCAGCTGTTGTGAAAGCAAATCAAACTTGCTGTCTGTGTTGCTATTCATTGGGAGTTCATTCTTCATTATGTCCAAAAATAGTTACCTGGTAGCGGCAGAACAGCTGATTTACACATAACTACACTGTCAGATAAAAGGGTACAGCCCTGCTATAGTTTTGTTCCTCAAGGCACAAACAACATCAGTGTATCCGCAGTGGTACAAAAATGTTCCCCAAAGTCCATTTCTGTACCTTAAAAGGCCATGGTGGGAAGGCGAGTCACTGTTTCGCGACTCGACTCAGACTCAAGTCACAGACTTGATGACCTGTGACTCAAGTCTGCAAAACTGATGGAAAGACTTGGACTCAACCTGAGCAAATGACTCGAGACTTCAACCTGACTTGGATCCCATGACTCGAATACTTGAGGTTATATAGTCCCCCCTGGATACCATACCTTTAATTGTATAATTGCTGTGTGTATCAGTTCTCTGCTGTCTGCATCTTTATTTAGCACTTACATGGATGTAAAAACGGTGTGAGGACAATCGTGAGCAGACATTCTCTTTTCAAAAAAAGAATGTATCCTACAACGTACTGTGGTGGGTTTTTGCTGCAGCAAGTTTTAATCACTAAAAAAACTGACATAGGTAACAACATAAGTTACATGGCTCACAAATTGACTTGGACTCGAGTCACAAATTTGATGACTTGTGACTTGACAGCAAAACTGCCGGAAAGACTAGGTCTTGATGTCAAATGACTCAAGACTTGACTCGGACTCGCCAAGGAATGACTTGTTCCATCCCTATTAAAAGGTACATTTGCCTACAGCTAGGGAACCATTGGCAGACCCTTGAGGGTACAGCCTCTGTAACAAGTAAGTATGCCCTGAAAGATACAAATTGGTAGTTTATTTCTGACAGTGTAGTTCCTGAATTGATAAAGAAATATTAAGGGTAATCACAACAGTTAGATGGCCATAGGAGTTGCCTGTCATATACACCAACATATAGCCATGAAAACAATTGAGACCACAGCACATTTTTTTGTTTTACACATTTCTCAGTTTTTGGGTGTGCTTCTGTGAATAATATGCATATTTTTTGCGAACTGCAGCCTGCTTCTCCTCTGTTTTTAATTACTGAAGGGCTTCTTCCTTGTTTTCTGGGACTGCAGTCCTGCTTCGAGGAGCCTGATACACACTATCCTAGCAGTGCACTTCACACCTGCACTTAATGTTTCCCATTCCTTTTGAAGGTCACTTTATGTCATTCTACAATTCATGAGAAACTGTCGGATAAGTTTACGATAATCTTAGGCATTAGAAAGTCGCTTCTGCTCTTTACCGGCTGGTTTCTGGTCTTTCCCAGTGTCTCCTGATTCACCATGTTCTTGTGTACTGCTGTCTTAGAAACCTTGAGCCTGGAAGCAGCCTGCTTTGCAGGTTAGCCTTCTGCCAGCAGAACCAGGTTTAAACTAGGATTTAAAAATGCAGACTTGTTTAAAAATATAGAGTGGTCTCTTAATTTTTTCCATGGCTGTGGAAGATAAGCAGACATTAAATCTGATAGTGTACCAGAGTTTTATTTAAAGGCTGGATCTTCCTGGGAGAAACACGTGTTTCATAAGTGCTCCTGTTGTGAAAGCAAAATAAATAGTTTTTAATAAATACTTTTAAATAGTTATGTTGCACCAATAGTTAGCCACATATAAAGGAATGTCACTCTGTACAATGCACTGAATTGCATTATTAATGTTAGTGTATGTTTAGGTTTACTTTTGAGTATACTTGGGTTAATTTGGAACGGCTTGTAATTTTTTTTTTATAAAAAGATTTTGAGGAACAAACTAGGTGTGTAATTTGAGGAATGTCTTGTACTTTTTGAAGTACATGTGCCGGAATCTCTCGTAACAGCTTTCAGGAATCTGCTTTTCATGTTGCCATCTACTTTGTGCTCTCCAGGGGTTCCCTCAGCCCCTGGTCAGGTTGCTGCAACAAGAAACACAAAGACATCCGTTTTTGTGCAGTGGGATCCTCCCAAGAATCCACACGGCCTCATTGGCTACTACATTGATGGCTGTGTCCTGGGAACAAAAGCATGGACTCCGTGTAATCACAGACCGTACAAGTACACCAGGTATTCAACAGCATTAATGAGGATCCATTGATCTAACCGCATCAATTAATCTCATCAGTCACATCAGTCTAATCACATCATCTAATCACATCAATTAATCATTCTGTACAAGCGCACCAGCTATTCAATGACAGTAATGAAGATCCATTGACCTGCTTGATAGAGGGAAGTTTAAAGGTAAATGTTTGATTGTGTGTATATACAGTATAGATAGTATTATATAGTATTATATACTGTATAGTGTATATACAGTATATATGTAGGTTAGTGATCTACCTGTCTGTCTGTCAGTGTGTCTGTCTGTCAGCATCTCTGTCTATGTTTGAACATGTTCTTACTGTGATTTGTTTAGGTTTGTGGTTCATGGGTTGACTCCTGGGGATACCTATGTGTTCCGTGTACAAGCGGTAAATGCTTTTGGCCTCAGTGATGAATCTCAGGAGTCCTTGCCTATCCAGGTGGCAGATGCCCTTTGTAAGTACAGAGCATGAGAACCTGGTACTTGGGCTGCTTTGCACTCCAACTTTTCTCTGCATTATGAGATTTTATTAGTTCGTTATGAAATTGTGATCTACAATTTGTGGTAAATAACAATTTACAGTGTGCAGCTATATTAACAAGAATGTTAGAGGTATGTTTGAATAAAAATATTATACCAGACCATTTACCTCAAGCAGCAATACAAATTAATATTCTTTTTAATAGCAATTTATCAGACTTATTGAGGCATTTAGCTGTTGATTATTGAGGCAAATAAATATCATGTTGTTGTTAATCATTGTTGTTTATTATTTCTATATAATTTGGTCTCTTTTCCTATTACTTTTTAGAGGGACATAATTTTCATTGATTCTTAGCGCAAAAATAGTGTAGTGGAAAAATGATTAACTGTAAAATAAGTACATGACTATATATAGTGGTATTTCAGTGTATTGTAGGTCATAGTTTAATTATAGGAGATGACATGTCTTTCAAACAGAAGTTCTGCCTTTAATGACAGATCACCGCCAGTGTTAACTGACAGCACAGAGAAGGGAGTGCACAATTCAACTCAGTTGGGGTCAGACACCACACACACACACACACACACACACACACTCCACAGCAGACATTACGCAGGTGCTACATTTACTATTTACAACCCGATGTAACATTATGACACTTAATTACCACACATTAACACACTTTAAATCACAAGATTGGCATACTTACATAATTTTGTAGTCACAGTAATTTTAACCTGTTTCATAATCCATCATGAATGCAGATATGAGTATTGAGTTGTGAAAGGGTCCATTATGCGAGCAGATATGATGATTGTGTTATAGCAGGGTCCATTGTGGGTGGAGATATGTTTTAATAAGATCCATAATGAGTGCAGATATGATTATTGACTTGCAGAAGGATGTTTTATGAGTACAGAAAATGTTGAGTTTTAACAATATTTTTCATGAGTACAGAAATGGTTATTGACTTGTAGCAGGATGTTTTATAAGTACAGATATGATTATTGAGTTTTAATTTGGTCCATTATGAGTACAGATATGATTTGTGCTTGTAACAGCAGCTTCCATGAGTATAGATATGATTATTGAGCAGGAACAGGGTTCATCAGGTGTATAGATATGATTATTGAGCAGGAACAGGGTTCATCAGGTGTATAGATATGATTATTGAGTTTTAAAAGTGTCCTTTATGAGTACAGATATGATTGTTGAGTTTTAAAAGTGTCCTTTATGAGTACAGATATGATTGTTGAGTTGTAACAAGGTCTGTTATGAGTACAACTGTAATTATTCAATTGTAACAGGGTTCATTGTAAGTATGATTATTGAACTGTTCCAGTAGCCGTTATGAGTGCAGATATGTTTATTTAGTCTGGCTTAGGTAAATAATATAATGGGTAAAACTAAAATTAAAATCAGCCTTCAAGTAACTTTGTGCTCGACTGCTTCCACTATCATTTGTCACAGACTACTCCAAATGCTGTAGCAAATGCTGCTTTTCTGCTTCGCATGTCACTATATGAGATGATGTACATGTTTTATGCAACATTTAGCTTGACTGAGCTGTGTAAATGCCTCCATTTTAGCCACACCCACTCCCGCATACGGAATCGCCCTGCTCTGCTGCGATGGTGCCTCCATGATTCTGGGATGGAAGCGGCCCAGGTATTCTGGCGGATCCAAGATAGCTGGTTACTATGTTGACCAGCATGAGGCTTCTAGCATGGAATGGAAGGAGGTTAATGTGGTTCCTGTCAAGGAGAGAACTTTAAAGGTATATTTCTGCCATCAATAATTGAAGTATCATATAAATTTACCAATAACTTAGCTAATATCCTTTGTTCTGATCCCTGAACTCTGTAAATTATCTGTGTAGGTTGAAAATCTGAAGGAAGGAGCTTTTTATGAGTTTAAAGTTAAAGCGGCAAATCTTGCTGGAGTTGGGCAGTCTTCTGAAAATAGTGAACTTTTTCACTGTGAGGCCTGGAACATGCCAGAACCAGGTACATTTAAGAATGCTTTTGTGGTTGCTTACCTCATTCTTTCTTGCTTTAAACTGCTTTATTGATTCTATAGTCTAAGGGCGCTTTTCCACTGCACCAGGTACATTTAGAACTTCAAAAAAGTTGATACTTCAAGGTGGGTTTTCCACTGGCATAAAAACTGGTACTGTCACTGAATGACATCACAACATTAGTCAGGATATTTTGTACTGTAAATCATTCCTAGATGGATCTGTGAGAAATATATTTTTTAACTTTTTTGCTTTATAAATATCCCAATATTTAATACAAGAAAAAATCACATTATATGATATGCGAAATTTTTCCAATATCATGCAGCCCTAGAAAATTACAGCAAATGTCATGCCATCCACATCTCATTGAATTTGCTATTCCAACCAGATCACCATTAAAGCTGGGGTCTCTTCATTTGTCCATGCATCCAATATTATTACTTTTCTTACTTCCTTATCATTGTTTTCTGAGTTTGTATCTACACTTAGTCAGGATGGAGGATGTATTGTGTGCTTGCAAGGCGGCTTATTTGCATAACCAGTTGACAATAAACACATATGCAAGTCCTTCCTCCCCAGCTGGTTTCATAATTTTGGTACTGGTTTCTAATTGTAAATCACTGGAAATGTGAAAGTAATTTTTAACAATACCTGGCACAGTGGAAAAGCGTCCGCAATTCCTATCTTTGTATTTATTGGAAGAATGGGTGATGGGCTAATTAGCAAAGTTAACTTTTTCAATAGCAGATTTAATTAGTTTTGTGTCTCTGCCCCAGTGGCCTAATGGATAAGGCATTGGCCTCCTAAGCCAGGTGTTGTGGGTTCAAATCCTATCTGGTATGGCTTGTTTAATAAATTTCCTTACTGATCAACTTAATATATTACATTCTTTGTAAATTGCAAATAAACAGTGATGGACAGTGTTCTGTTAATTAGCAAAGCTAGCTTTTTCAGTAGTGAATTACCAGTTTTCCTAACTTTGAAAACCGTTAATGGGCCAATTAGTTCCGCTAATTATAAATCCGCTAACATTTTTTCGCAAGTAAAATGAATAAAGTTTAATGGTCAACAAAGTTTGTAAACCCTAAAATCATAGGTATTTGTATGTTGTGAGTGTTTCTGGCTAAGCAAGAAATCCTGCTTTGGGATACAGGCCCTTGGGTGTACTTTCCGGGGTCTGATTGACAGATCTAAGGACCAATAAAGAGCTGAGACCCTCCTTCCTAGTTGTGGGTAAATAGTGCCATGTTTGTAGTCCCCAGGTTTTTTCCCTCAGGGCAAAATGTCAGCATTGCGAAATAGGAGTTCTCAGACAAAAATGCTTATATCTCAGAAACAGAATATCACAGAAAGAAATCATAGAAAGAAAAGATTTAAACACAGATTTATTCAGGAGACTGCAGAATCCAGTGACACTCAACTGCTCAACTGGATAAGTCTTAAATATCCCCTGGTAATCACTCTAATCCAACAGATGGGACTTCAGTGTTAAACAGGAAAAAAATAGCTCTCTAGGTATGTTTTTAAAGGTTTCAGAGCCAAAAACCAAACTGAAACTAGATTTATATAATAAAAGCTAGCAGTTAGTAGTTATCATTAGCTTCAGCAAATTTTTTTAGTGGATTATCAGTTTAGCGCTACCGAATTAAACTTTGGAGTTATCGAATTAGTGGTTATTTTTTGTGTGGAGTTTTCCTCCAAAGTCCAAAAACATTCCCTTCCTTTTGCCTATGGGCTCTGGATACCCTTCAACCCTGAATAGGACAATCGGTTACAGAAAATGGGTGGATGGATTAAAATTTAAGGATATGACAGTGTTCAGTAGAAATTACAGAATCGTTACAGAATTCAGTAGAAATGTTCAATAGAAATTATACAGCAATTATGGGTTCTTATGAGTTCTGTCATTTTGGATTTCAGGTCCTTGTCATGATATCTCTTTTTGTGAGATCAGGAATGACTCTCTGGTTGTTCAGTGGAAGCCCCCAGTGTACATGGGTAAAAGTGCCGTCACTGGGTACTTAATCGAAGTGTCCAAGAAGGGCACTGGCCAATGGGCCGCTGTCAATGACAAGAGTGTTGATCACTGTTATCTGAAGGTAAAAGTCACTGCACAGTCCACAAAGAAGCATTTTCATTCTATTACAATTTCTATTAAAATAGAAAACTCATTATTTCTATCCTGCATGTCACTTGGTCAAATAATCAAGCCGGCTTTAAATGACTTGGATCTGATTCCTAGGTGTCCGAGCTGGAGAAAGGAGAGACTTACGTCTTCAGGGTGCGAGCGGTCAATGCCCAGGGTATTGGACGGGCATCTGACGCCTCCGAGCCTGTGTGTGTTAAGGCGTTGCCAGGTAACATGAGATCGCCGCAATGCCCAGGCTATTTTTAAGCTAACATCTCCATCTAAAGGGATGTGTTATTAATAAAAAGTGAATTGTAATCGATGGTTAGGAATGCAAACACATATCACTGTACTAGTGCTAGACAGACAACAGTCAAGGATATGCTGAAAAGCAGGAACTGAAATATCTTTTACTGAGCACTATTTCAGTTTAATTTGGCAGATCTGTGAGCCAAAACAGTACAACACTAGCAGTGTGGATTAATGCGTATGGTGTATAGAGTGCATGTTCCTTTATGGATTTAAGGAGAATTCAGAGGCACGTCCTGATTTTCCTGAGTTCAATGTGCCCCAGGGTCAGCAAGAGAGGGGCTTGCATTTCAGTTCTTTAACCAATCACAGTCTTCATTGTATGACATCATTACATTAATTAAAACCAATGTTTTCTGTTAAGCGGCAGGGTGCACTGAAGTACCTGTTTTATCATGTTTGCTTTTCCTTAAATATAAAACATAGGAGCATGCTTACCTGCAGAGGCTGTACAGAGCAATGTGAGGGTACATCTTTATTTCATTATGACAATAGCATAAACAATAACAAAAATAATAGCAACAATAATAATAATAATGCATAATCAATGGTGATAATGATAATAATAATAACAATGATTACATATAATATTGTGATTTTAATAATAATTATAACAACGAGCTGAAGGACCTTGCTCAAGGGCCCACAGACATATGGTTATTCTGCCGAGTCTGGGCTCATACCGGCTATTTTCTCATCACAAACACAGAGGCTCAGCCACACGCTGCCCCTGGCCAAGTAGCCAGCCTTGAGTTTGAAAATGAAAAACAAATCGGATCTGTGTGGTGATGTCATATAATGAAGCCAGTGATTGGTTAAAGTAGTGAAGTGCAAGTCGTTCCCTTGTTGACCCAAGGACATACTGAACTTGGGAAAATCAGGATGTCCCACTTCAGAGCAACTTATTTTCACATCAGGTACCAAGGAAATTCATTGTGGAGTGGATGAAGAAACTGGAGATGTGTATCTGTCCTTCGAAGCGTGTGAAGTGTCTGAGGTCTCGAAGTTTATCTGGTCAAAATCCTACAAAGACATCACTAATTCTTCCAGAGTGACAATTGAAACCAAAGGGAGACGGTAAATGGATTTCCCGTAAGCACTGTATAAACAGAACGCCAGTACTCGGCCGGCTATACACACACACACGTTTGTATTCATATCTTTGTGGGGACCGTCCAGCCTTAACATTAACCATAAGTAATGAAACAAAAAGTTTTTTGCCATTTGTAGCTTTTTGATTGTCTGAACCTCATGTATTCTTATTGGCTATAAATAGTCATTTTCCCCATATACATGGAATTGCATATGCAAAAAAAAGCTGTATTTCAGTCATCAAGGTTTTCACTCTATGACCTCTGCATGAGATTATGAGGGTACTTTTTGTGAGTTCTCTTTATACAATTTAGTTCACTCTAAATTACTAATTAAATAATGCTACTTTTTTAGATCTAAACTTATCTTCAAAAACCCTGACAAAGAAGATTTGGGAACGTACTCTGTCTTTGTGACCGACACTGAAAATGTGTCTGCCAGCACCGTCCTAAAGGAGGAAGGTAGGCTGACAGCCGGCAGGAGATTCCTACTTGAAGCTGCAGGATTATAAAGAATGATCCGGATAATCTGCCTTGTTGGTATATATGATGACATGTGAATTGGTAATGGATGTTTTTCCTGCAGAGCTGAACAAAATGCTGGAGCTGAGCTACGCAATCAGACATCCAAGTGAGTCTCTGTTACTCCTTATATTCAACTTTTAATTTAGCTTAAAGATCATTGTATTCCCTCAATGGGAAATACAATATGGTTTTGGGACCGATCCACCACTACAAACACTTTCTCGTTAAACTCAAAAAGTATTTGAAGGATCTTTTTCAAACTTTGCAGACACATTGTATGGAACAACTGGAACTTATAAAATTTTGAGACAAATCGCCCCAAAATTGAAGCAACATCTAACGGAAGCAAAGGGAAGGGTCGTTGCAGTCGACCTTGTGAATGTAATAAGTGTATGTACAAAGTGATTACAAAATGTAATCATTTTGAGATAAATTGCATCAAAAATAAATAAGCCATGTGGCAGGAAAGGAAGGAAATAGCAGCTTTCGTCTTGTGATCACAGATACTTTAAAAGTATTACATGAATCTTTTTCAAACTTTGCTGACACATCTTGCCGGGGAAGATCTTAAAATGATCAAATTTTGAGATAAAAAGCACAAAACGCCGCGTAGTGGCATCAGAGGGAAGGGTGACTAGAGAAGACACTTGACCATGTGAACTAGGTAATTGTATTAGATTTTATTCCTCTATTTACTCTATGTAATCTTTGAGGGATCTTATTACCCACATGGATTATTATTCGCAATAACATTACATGGATGAAAATCTACACCTGAGTCAAATCACTCCCAAATTAAAGCAGCGGCACTAGTTGGCAGTAGCCACAATAGAACAATAGAAGCCACCGGCATCTATACCACCTACAGTAATCTTATTCCATGGTTGTTCTTCAAAGTTTCCTGGAACAATGTATTGGTCAGTGGTCCTGAAACTGTGGGGCAGGAGATGATTTTGAACGTTCTAAAATTAAATCTATATTTTTTCCTCATCCCCAGCCACCTTGTTCAGCAGATTTTATTGGTAGTCTGCTACCTGGTCGACAAAATCAATCATCAGGACCGTGGCAAAATGAATTGTGGGGTACTTAACGATGGGCTTTTAATAAGCAGTTTTGGATAAATAGGGAGAGTTTGTAGGGTAGGCTTGGGCGGTATTTCGGTAATATTTTTGATAAAACACAGCATTTTATTTTGCCGAAATTTATTGTGGGCGACCTGCCCCTCACGTGCTAAGTAAAATTTATCATTGGAGAATTTAATCATATCTCTTAGCTCTAGTCCTAGGCAGCACATGAAAGAACAGGCACAGATCTGGTGAACAGTATGATGGTATGTAAAATTAGATACTGCTCAAGCCTACTGTAGGGGACTAGAGATAGGATGTAGGATGTAGGGTGATAGGGTGTAGGATGAATAGTGATTATATACGGGAGAGGGGTTGACGGGGTCATCTTGAGAATATATCGTTGTCATTTTCATTGCCTTTTATATGCATTCTCATCTTAACTATTCTTATGGGAATATGGGAGCATGATAAGGGAACAGGGTCTATACCACAGAGTGGCCCTGCTCCCATTAGACGACCTCAGGCTCCTTCGCCATAGGAGCATGCAGAGCCATCGTCGGGCCACGAATGCCTCGCCTGAGGTGCCTGCTTCTAGCGCTATGGAGCTATGGAGTCCTCACAGTGTTTAATAGCTGGCAGCGGAAATGGCAGCCTGAAGGCAGCCCACCCTGAATGAGGAAACGCATGAAAGATGGCTGATCAGAGCCCACCTTTGAGGGGTCTGGGTTCTGTGCATTTTACGCCAGAATGTGCATCTTTGTGCTTTGGTTTTGGAAACAAACACATCCCCAGTAGCAACCATATCACAGTAAATACTTTGGCTGAGGGCGTGATCTGTGTACCTGCAGTTTGCACATCAGCTATCTGGCTTTTTTGATAGTTTTCTCTTTTTACTTTGGTGCCAATTGCCTTACAGGGATTTGGCGACCATTGTAATATGACTCACCTTGGTAGTTTGTGATTTAAGGCCTTTTTCATGCAGTGTTTCTATCAATTTGTCCAGCCCCTATATGCCTGTAAAACATTGATCACACAGTCCATTTTTATCTTTCTGTGTTTGCTGGTGCATTTGTTAGTAGGAGGCTGTTCAGACATGTTCAGACGCACATTACTTTGTTGCAGTCGTTCCTCTGAAGACGGAGCTGGCCTATGAGGTCCTGGAGAGAGGCCGCGTGCGCTTCTGGTTGCAGGCCGCGCGCATGTCTCCCGCCGTCTCCTACCGCTTCATCGCCAACGACAAGCAGATCACCACCAGTGAGGTGGGGGCTTCTAACTACAGCTAACAAACTGGCACATTTGCTGTGAATGATGGTGAATTGTGGTGCAATAGCTGTGATCTAGGAAGCACTGCTTTTTGTAAATAATATTCAGAAATTAAAGACCAACAGTAGCAGCCCATAATGTAACAACTGCCAACAACATAATAATTTTTTAATATGGTAATAGTGCTTATTGGCTGCCGCGCATATTACATTATGCACAAAAAGTTATTACATTTTTGATTCAGAAATGTTGGTACATTATTGGTAAGTTCTACATTATCAACTGATATGATTAAGAGACAAATATATACAAATTTTCAAACAGTTTTTTCTTTACTTTTGCTCTCGCTGAAGTGACCAAGAATATGGTGGGCGTATTATCGGCATTCTTTGTACAGCTGCCTAGTATGATTACAAGTCAATAGAAACAATAGGCAAGGAAAGTAACTATATTTAGCAATATAATTGCAAAAACATTTCATTTTTTTCAGGTGTGAACATGAGGGGGTTGTTGAATGGTTGATGATTATTTAAACTTTTGATTAATTAAAATTACCCATAGAACAAAAAAATTATATTCATTCTGTTTGTTTAATGTTACCCTAAGGAACTGAATAAATGCTAATATGAATGCTTGCTTTTCAGCTACATGCCTGACGGCTTTTTATCAGAGACAGATTAACAGATGAAGGAGATTTATGATGCATTTTAATAATATTACTTAGGAATTATCATGAGAACAGGCCCCCACTAAACATGGATTTTTGTGCTGGAGTATTCTATATCTAAATGTTAATTGCATACTGTATTCCACCAGTTCAATCAGAATCTTTTTTTTTTCATTTTCAGGGCTATAAGTTAAGCCACAATGTTGAAACAGGAATTATTGAGCTCATGATGGAGCGTTTCACAAAGGAGAGTGAAGGGACCTACACGATCCAGATTGAGGACGGCAAAGCGAAGAATCAGTCGTCTCTGTTGCTCATCGGTGATGGTAAGAGAATAATAAGAAGAGAGTAATGCCATATTAATAGGTCCAGTCAGGTTTAATGACCTACGGTCAGGCATTGGTGAAGGACATACAATCCACAGTAAGGCTCCAGGGGAAGGGGTGTTATTGAACCAAACTGAAAATCAATGAGAAAAAAACAGCAAAACAATGGGGCTGCAAGGGGTAAAAAAAAGCAGGAAGGTAAAAACCAGTACTAATAAGGGCTATACTTAAAGAGAAGAGAAACACAATCAGGAAACCAGAAACACACACAGCAAAACCGGGAACAAACACAACAAAAAATGCATCCATGCAGCGGCAAACACAATGACTGAATGAGGACAAGGGCGAGAAACTAATTACACAGCCAACAAGGGTATGACAATGGATAGGTGTGAGTCATTACTAATTACCGAAACACTTGAGATTAGGGCAACAAGGAACAGGTGAGGGTAATTAACAAGAACTAAGGAGTTTAACACTAGGCATACAAGTAAAACAAAATATTACTGCAAAACCAGACAGACACAGGCAGGAATGACAAGAACAGATACAAAACAAATATCTATATAAAATAACCAAAGGGAAAAAACTCAAAATATCCTCCGAAGTTGAGGCTGGTCTCCTGTCAGCCTCGGACCCACAACTGCAGGAGAGGCTCAGTCCTTTATGGCATATGCAGCCCATTCAGCCACACGGTGGCCGAGGGAGTGGTAAAACACACTAGGAACTAAGGGTTGCACCAGGATGCCCAGCAACACCTGCTGGCCAAATGGGGAAAACAAGACAGAAGAGGATAAGTCAGGGATGAATCCCGTAATGACTTTGCTTTTTTTCAATTCCATAGCTTTCAAGGTAGCTTTGAAGGAGGCTGAATTCCAGAGGAAAGAGTACATTAGGAAACAAGGTCGGTTATGAAGAGTGAGGTGACGCTTCTGTGCATATTTAGAAAAAATATATATTATTAAATATCATATCTATCCATGCAACTGTCTAGTAATGTCTTATATCCATCACTATTGTGTTTTCTAACAGTTATAAGTTAAAACCTGACTGCACACTGTGTGTGTTGGTCTCACTTGAAAAATTACTAAATTTTAACTGACATTGTAAATATCTGTACATCTTAATTCTAGGCCCCCACTTCCAGGACTATTTGTATTTCCAGGTGGAAGAAGACTGCACTGTGTTACTTAAATGCAAGGTATATCAAACCACAAAATTATATGAATGTGCTAGTCATCAGCTCGGCTTGGAGTTTTATTATAATTTTACATGTTTAGTGTTTCTGGTTTGTTTTTAATGATTTACTTCACCTCTGCATTTGTGACAGCTTGCCAATGTCAAGAAAGAGACTGTCTTCCACTGGTATAAGGATGATGAGGAAATTGTTCTCGACACACCAGTCAACGTGATGTCTGGGAGCTGTGCACTCCCTATCCCATTGGTAACATTTTTTAGATTTTAAAATACCACACTAAATCTAGGACCATCTCTCAGTTGTGGTGCAGTACTCACACAATATTGTAGTAAGTAATTGTGCTAACCAAAACTTATCCTTTCTATTGATCAAACAGGATGCAAATTTGCGGTAACATTGCAACTACATTGGTTATCAGTAATTATACCTTCCCTTCTTAACAAACAGTATCGCATTGCTGTTTATGGACTTATCTAAAGCAGACACTGGTCATTATTTCTTGTTACTGAATAGGCCATCGTCTGTTGGCTTAGATGAAAAGGTAGATCTTATATCTCATGTAATCTAATTTAAGCTCACAGCTGACAAAACTCACTGTGAATCCTGTAGACAACATAGGCAGTCGCCTAGGGCACCAACATGACAGGCAAATCATTTTGCCTCAGAATGGGCGGCGCCAGCAGTGATGCTTGCCTAGAGTGCTACATCGGCTAGGAGCAACACTGGAAAATGCAGTGGTCCATTTATTCACTTCGGTCTGAATTTTCATCTAATTAAACTGCACTTCCCACATCCTTTCTCTGTGATACTGGAAAAGGAACTGAAATGTCATAACATCATACATTACTCCCTATTAAATACTGACCTCTTTAATGAAAAAAATAATTTTAGCAACATTAGCACATTGAATGGATCTGGACGTGAACACTGGCTTATTGTAAGAGCCAGGAAACCCAGTTAGACCAGTGTTTTCCAACCCGGAAGCGGAAGCAAAAACATGGACTGTTTGCGGGTCCCCGAGGACCATATTGCGAATCACTGAGTTAGACAATTAAAACACATGTAGCAAAAGTAAATAAAGTCAGAATTAAGGCTTCAGAATTGTGAATGTGTGAATGCTGTGAATGATGGTGAACTGTGGTGCAATAGCTGTGATATCTTTATATTCATAGAAGGATGAAGATTCAGGTGTTCAGGATAACACCTGACTAAATAATGACCCTAATGTGTCTAGGGATAAATTCCTTGTTTTTTTTTTTGTTGCTCTTTAGTTTTCCAGGAAAGATCAAGGTATTTACAAAGCTACCCTTAGTGATGACAGAGGAAAAGATGTCTCCCTGTTCGACATTTCGGGCAAAGGTATCGGCACATAGAACATACGAGATATTCTCCTCCATTTTATTGATCTTCTCCTCATTTAATTCATATTGATGGTTTATTAATCTGAGGTGAATTCCTCATGAGTTCTGCTGATGATTTTATGTATTTATTTCCGTTCTCTTCATGCAAATATCAACTTTGCTTTTTCTTTATAGTGTTTGAAGATATTATCAACGGCATTGCTCACATTGCTGGTATGGGCCATATGTTCATATTTATCTCTATATCTTTTATTTTATACAGTAGAGGTTCCCAACCCCCTGGTCCTTGGTCAGTATTGCACCAGGCCGCGGTACATGGGGGGGGGGTTACGGAGGGCTTGTTTAGTTTCCAAAAATAAACTTTATATTTATACATATATATTATAAAAAATATATATTTATATTTATATAAATGGAAAAATTTAAACTTGTGAAATCTCCAGTGGCCCTTCATGGGTCCGTCATATTCTTGTACAACACAGACTGGCCCGGGAACATCAAAAGTTTTGGGACAGAGGTAACTCTAGGCTTTTGTCCCAGGGGGTGTAAAGTGAGAGAGCCCAGTCAGTCATTCATCCAGATAAATCTGTAAAAAAAAATTGGTAAATACATTTATAATAAATAATTATTACACATTGAAATGATTAATGATTTTCAAATATAACTTAGCAGTATAATTTAATTTTATTGGAAGTAATCAGTTCTAATGGTATTTTAAATTGACCAGTATTTGGCGGTTGGGGCCACTATTCTAAAGCATAGTACGCTGTTGTGTTATTGCATGCTTTACAGAGACAGTACTGTATACACTTTTGCTTCACTATGAAATGTATTTAATACTTCCTAAATGCATTTAAATCCCTGAATTTCTATAGTCTTGCTTTGTGTTGTGTCTGGATTTATTTGAGACGTACTTAAAGAGTCCCGCAACAGAGGATGTAAATGAGGGTTACCGGCTGCCTCTTAGCCGCGCTCGCCGCTGAAAGCCCGTCCTGTCTGTGGCAGGCTCCTCCGCGTCCGAGCTGGTGCTGCAGTGCACCCCAGAGGGCATCCGGCTGCAGTGCTACATGAAGTACTACACCGAGGAGATGAAAACTCACTGGTTCCACAAGTAAGGTCATTTTTCTCTTCCTAAAGTGATCAATTCGGTCCTCAATCTTTTTTAACATCTTTTTAAAATTCACTCTGCCACAGCCACAGGCTACATGCGTATGGTTTTGAGTCCAGCATATAATACAGTTGTAAGTTACAGAAATGGGTAGTTAAGTACTTTGTGCCGTGGTTGATGTACTGTTATATATGGCTGTAGGTGTCTGTCTGCCCCTTTCACTCCCAAAGATGCCATTTATATGGCATAAAAGGGTTTGCCTAAATAATAAAAGGCTAAAAATGCTGGTGTATGGCCATGCTGGTGTTGCCAATTAAAAAAAGAATCCTCTTTGGTTTTTCATGATTTTTGCATACACTGTATATAAGGCAAGGCTTTCTTTGTCAGAAGCACATATAGTCAGATTTTGTGTTTTAGACCAGAGGACTCATCAGGTTTAAAAATGTTTACATTTTTCAAAAATAAAATAAATATTAGGACTGTTGGGTACCTTCTTATCATTTGTATGCCTTGATATGCAGTTCAGGATCTGTCTGGCTTTTGATTCCAAGGCTTTTGAGCTGGACTCTGCTGATTCTTCTCGTGAATCACATGGATGTGCACCTTGCAGCTCATATTAGGATATTTAATAAAAAGTGCTGTGAATTATGTGAAACACCATCCTGGAAAGCGTGTCAGAAAAGCGCCTTGTCTTACGATTCAGGGAGAGCAAGATCTCGTCCTCAGAGAAGATGAGGATCGGCGGCACTTCGGAGATGGCCTGGATGCAGATCTGCGAGCCCAGCGACAGGGAGAAGGGCCATTACACCATCGAGATCCTGGACGGCACCACGTCACACACGCGCACCTTCGATCTCTCTGGGCAAGGTGGGGACCTTTTAAGCAGCACTGTATAAGGCATTAAAAACAATGACCCTAGTAATGAACCTGCCCCATCTCAGTGAATTAAAACGAGTTTTATCTGAATTGCCCAATAGACAGCTTCACTATCTTATAATGAACCCAACTCTGTATATTAATGAAATACTCTAGATACTTTCTGATAGTACTAAAATATCTCTTAAGCTTACATTGTCGGCCACATTTTGTTTAGATAGCATTGCGGAGGACTCGTTCTTGACACATGTACTATCATTACAGCATACAATGAGGCACACGCGGAGTTTCAGAGGCTGAAGTAAGGCACCCATCACATTTGCTATTATCCGTTAAAAAGCAAAGAATTCCACATCTGCTTTTATATCCACAATGACCTGTAAACTTTGACGCTTTCTCACTGTGTTTTCCATTTCTTTCCAGGGCAGCAGCGTTTGCAGAAAAGAGTAAGCATCCAGACAGCACTGCATTTACAGAGGGGCCCTGGTTTGTTATATGTGTAAAGTGAAACCTTTATGCTGCTTGTTTGCATATTCAGATCGCGGCAGAGTGGTCGGCGGACTCCCTGATGTCGTCACCATCATGGAGAAGAAGGTAAAACAGCCATTAATTGATTTTTATTGATTCATGCAGACGTCAGAGCTTATGGATCAAATCTGTACCTATAGCTACTTGAGTCTGCCAGGGTTCCACCTGTGTGGAGTTTGTATGTTCTCTCCATGTTGTTGTGGGGTCTGCTCTGGTTACTCCGGTCCCCACCCACAGTGCAAAAACATGCTGAGGGTCATTACAGTTACCAAACTGTCTGTAGGTGTGTGTGAGTGGATGGCGTGTGAGTGAACAGGATAAGTGGTTTCAGATGATGGATGTTCAATATGGAAATCATATAAATACTGGCTGTGATCTTGGCTGGTGCTAGACAGCTCAAAGACCATCCAAAGTCATTTAAATCAGGAGTGTGGGAACATTTTGGATTCCTAATAAGTTACATCAACACTGGAGAGAGTGCATCTGATAAGACCAAGATATTCTGTTGCTGGAAACACGTCCAACATAACTCAGCTAACTCATTAGAGACGGCGTCATGCGAGTGTGGGTACGTCTGGAGCAGGGCGGAAAGAGCCTCTGCAAATTAGTGTCCCCTTGGCATTTAAGGCGCTTTTGGCAGGAAATTCAGAGCAGGCAAAAAAAGAATTACTAAGGTTGTAGGGATATGTGACCATAAACGGTATAACAGGGGATTTAGTTCCTCATGATTGTTATGATCCTGTCATACTTTTGAATTTTTGTGTTACATATTTATTTTTATTGTGGAAACAAGCATCTCTGAGGATTTTTTATTTAGTCATGTCAACAGACAGATTGTCACATGTTTGTTTACAACTGTGCCTATATTGTGTTTGCATTTTAAATAATAAATAGAAATAAAAAAAATAAAATAAAATAAAATAAAATAAATAAATAGTTTGAAAAAACAAATTGCACCAAACCGTGAACCCAAGCAGGTTCCTTAATAGAGACGGTGCTGGAAAAATCTCTGCACATGTTTGCTCATTCATGATAATAAATATATTAGAAGTAACAAACGTGACCAACATAATTACAGTAAGCTACATTTGAAATCACATGTAAAAATCAAATTCTCTTGTGGCGATATAAAAATTGCCACCTCAAAAGAATTGCGATTCTGTATCAAAATCGATCTCCTGCCCACCTCTGCTGTTTACCTCTGTAATTTTAAAGCTATGCAAAGGATACATTTCTTCATACAACAATATCTGTGAACATAACATTTCTTTTGTTATTATGCACACTGGACATTTAGCTATAAAGATAAGGTATTTGCATTGGCTCTGATTATCCATGGTGTATTAACAGCCTTTATTGTGCAGTGAGCTGCTGTAGTAGCCATTAAGGTCTCCGGCCACCTTCTAAATGAAACGACCTTTGTCTCTCTGCCTTCTTTGTAGACTTTGAGCCTGACCTGCACCATATGGGGCGATCCCACCCCTGAGGTCACCTGGTTCAAGAATGAGCAGGAGGTGATTCCTGATGACCACATTTTGATCTCCTTCGAGGGGGGAAAGTTTTCAAGTCTTACCATCAAATGTGTGACCTCCGAAGACTCCGGGAAGTACAGCATCAACGTGCGGAACAAGTATGGTGGCGAGTTTGTTGAGATAACTGTAAGCGTCTATAGGCAGGGTGAAGAAATCCCTGAGCCAAAACTGGGACAGAGGCCCGGGGGGGCCGTAGCCGCCAAATCCTCCCCCCAAGCATCTCAGCCCGCTAAGTCCCCGATGCCCCCACCCCAGAGTGCTAAATCCCCCACTCCCACTCCCTCGGTCAAGTCCCCCACTCCCTCTAGTGGCGCGAGGTCCCCCACCCCGCGCCAGGAAGCCAAGTCGCCCACCCCCCCCAGAAACGTGAAGTCCCCCACTCCCCCCAGGAGGAAGTAAAAGGGAAATGTGGGGGCAGCTATGCGAAGAAAGGCATGAGAAAAGACAGGAGAATTAGAATCATAAATTAATTGAAAGAATGAAAAGATGAATCTGAAAAGTAGCATGAGAAAGACGTAGAGTGCACCTCCTCAGTTATTGAAGTGTCTGAATTCACATATAAAATAAAAAATTAGAAAAGTAAGAAAAGTTTTATTGGTTTCTTGAATCAGTCTTAAAAGCTGTAAATCAAGTTTGCCACCAGAGTCTGAGATGAGTCATGTGCTTATGTAGGCTAAATGTGCTTATTCTAGCAGATTCTTCCACCGGAAGTTAACCTATCACCTCTCCAGATAAACAAACACAATTACCTGGTGCCAGTTCCCTCCTACTTTGTGCCAATAAAGCATTTGAATCACCCTCCCTGTGTTTTCTGATGTTGTCTCTCCGTAGATGACAGTTTCCATATTACTGTTTAAAGTGGTGGAATGAAAATGCATGTTAGAATAAATGCTGTGTAAATCAGAAACTGGGAATGCAGCTTACAGAGGCAGCCAGCAATCAGCACTCCTCATGTAAAACCTCTCACTTTACAAACTGATGTCTGCTTATAACGATTTAATGTCATGTAACACATTTCACATTTTTGACAAACACTGCCTTAAAAAAGGTCTTAAAATGACAAAGGGTTATGTGAAACTTTATGTTATATTTAAAAATGAATTAAACTAATGTTATATTCTGTAGAATGCACAGAATCATTGTCATTTATGTGAGCAGCACAATCTTCATGCACAAACAAAAGCTGTATTTTGTTTTACTTTTTGTTTAAGCACTGTTTGAAGTCTTTAGTTAATTTTATTTGGAGAGGGCTTTCAGTCATTCTGACGCAGTTATAAGTCATGTAGTAGAATGTAATGCTAAAAAAGAAAACATATCTATGCATTGCATTAAGTTGTTGACAATTGCACATCTCATGTATGTAACATGCTACTGCAACAGAGTAACTGGTAGGATCTTCCAGGTAAGGCATTAATATACTGTACTATTTGTTTTATAGAAACACAATAGACACAAAAGAAAATAATTTTATATATCCTGTAAAAATTACAATTTTTACCTAAACTTTGGCCGCAAACGATATTTGTGTCATAAGATAACAACAAAATAAAAAAACAGTAAGATAACAGTAACTTGTGCCTGTTTTCGATGCACTGCATGTACTTTCTGGAATATAAGCAGAATCACACAGAAGAGCTGAGCAGAGTTTTTCATCGTAACACAATGACTTACTGAATGATTATTCTGCAGCCTGTTATGTTGTTTGGACAGTTTGTACAACTGAAGCCACATTCTGACAGGCAAAAGCTGCGGTGTATTGGTGCCAGTGCCAGTGCCGCAGGGCAAACTGGGGGGGGGGGAGGTTCCTCTTTCCTCGGCATTGTATTGGGTCACTATAAAATGTTACGCGATGTGAGAGTGTTACCCTGATCTCTACCCACCTGTACTGCGCTGGACCATTTTGACAGGCATATAGAACAGAATGAACGAAGCAGGGGATTCCAGTCTGAAGGTAGAGTTTCTGAGCACGGTCATGTGACGTTTTACCCTTTAGGACAGTTTTGTAGAAGAATGTATGTATGTCTTATATATGTCCCATGTGTTTCGCACAATATAACAAACAATGAGGCATATTAAAATCAGGTAATGGAGAAATCTAGAAGGCGTGATATTTTTAAATCTACATTTATGAAACAAAATGATTGTTAGCAAACAAAAATTGGTCAAATGTAAATTTAGCTGTATTGTAATGGCATCTTGACAGGAGTAAGACCCGATGTCTTTATAAAATAACATTAAAACACTACGGTAAACACTTAAGTTGTCAGATGTCGTAGTTTAAACTGACCAATTTTTATTTATCAGACATACAAATCATTTTTGTAGTTTTGGTAGTAACTGGTAAGTCCTTTTAAAACTTGGCGCTGATTTCCAGACGTCCCCGATCCAGCCGGGTGGTCACCCACACCACCCCCGTCCCAGTACAGACTCTCCTGAGATTTCACACAGGTGTGAGGCGCTGTTCACTGTACAGCCCAGTGTGAGGCGTCCAGTGGATGAAAATGTCACAGGAGAGGATAGTGGCACCTCACAAGGTAGTCAGCTACTCGGTACGCACTCTGTGATCCAGCGGCATATAAAGGGAGAGCATGGATGTGGGTACCCTAGAGTCTCATAGCGTCTCTCCTTCCTACTCAGCCATTGCACACATAAAGCAGGTGATGACCAAGGACGCCATCAGCCTGGTCCGCTTTGAGGCCTCAGATCTACATGGTATCTCCCGCTCCAAGATGGTCCCGGCCCACCACTTCCATGTGAGTGATTCTCAGCTGCAGTGTAATTGGGAAGAAATTCCTTTTAAGCAGTGTCTGGAAAGGCTTTGTGGCTGGAAAGGTTGAGAAGCCCTGCATTAAATCAGACTCAGGTTAACATACTGCAACTGTAGGGAAGCGTTTGCTTTTACTTCTTCTTTAAGATAAGGTGTTTGAAGAATTATATCTGAAAAAACATTGTTTTTTTAAAAGATTACGGTTTAAAATATGTTTTGAATAAATCAAATTTTTCATCCCAGCAGCATTTTTTTTGTGTGTCATTTTTGGTTTTAAGATGCACATTCAGATACATACATGTATATGGATCTGTCCATAATGCACACTCTCCTTCTCAGGAGAAAGCCCTGCATGGAGTGGCTGTCCCAAGGAGCTGTCTGGAACTGACCTTGAGTCCTCAGGACAATGAAGTGGATCACATGACTGCAGCTGGCTTCAGCAGCGACGTGCTCCTTGTCCCCGACCTCCTGACGTTCAGGAGTCTGCCCTGGGCCGCTCAGACGGCTCGGGTGATTTGCGATTCCTGCTCCATCACCGGGCTCCCTCTGAAAACCGCACCCCGCCATGTGGCCAGTCAGGTCCTGGCCCAACTCCACAGCTTGGGTTTCTCTCTGCGGGCGTCTTTCTCCTACGAGTGCTGCATCTTCAGCGTGCCTGAGAAGATCAGCTCCAAGACGCTCCTCTTTCCAGGCGCGACCCTGTTGAGCAATGACCTGCCCTTTTTCCACCTGCTGGTCAACAGCATGTACCTCATGGACGTCGACGTCGACAGCTTCGCCACAGCCAGCGGGCCGGGCCAAATCGAATTTTCACTCCGTCCCGAGTCTGGGATCCGTGCCGCTGATAGCGCCTTCACGTTTCGCACCGGCATGAAGGAAACCGCACGCAAGCAAGGCTACCTTGCGAGCTTCCTCACCAACAGTAGTTTCTACAACTGCGGAGTTTTCTCTCACAGCGTCTGGGATGCGGCTAGGAAGAGGAACCTTTTCCATTCTGCTGGTGGGCAGCTGTCAGAGATCGCAAGTAAGTGGCTGGCTGGGCTGCTCCACCACTGTGCCGCCTTAAGCTGTCTCTCAGCACCTAGCGCCACCTGCCGGCGATGGCTCGCTAAGGCAGCCAAGGAGCCCCGACAGGCTGCCTACGCTACCTATGGGTGCAACGACAACAGCTGCAGCTTCAGCGTGAAACTCCACGGCGACAAAGGGACGCGAATAGACAGCATGCTGGGCTCGGCCATGGGGAATCCCTACATCGTGCTTGCGGCCACGGTGGCGGCCGGGATGGACGGCATCCGGCAAAACCTCAGCATTCCCAGTGGAAACCTGATTCAGCAAAAGAAATTCCTCATTCCCTGTAAACTGGAAGATGCCCTGGATGCTTTGGATGAAGATTGTGTTATCAGGGGGGCCTTAGGAGATGCATTTGTGCAATACTTTATTGACATGAAAAGACTGGAGATGGAAACAGAAGAAATGGATACAGAGAGGGATAAATTCCTGGAATACTTTATTTAGGATGAATGTCACATCTTGGGGCATATTTATATCTTACTGTAGTGAAACAAAGTATTAAAATAGCTGAATATTGAACATCCACAAAATAATGTGTGCTTTTAAAAAGACTAAAAGAGAATGCCTCTATAATACATTAACTCTTCTGGCATCAATCTAATTAGCAGCAAGATTACTGATCACTTTTCATGACTGTAAGCAAGCTGAGGCTTCTGTAAAATATGAACAAAAGGAAACATACCTCAAGTAACATTGATATAAACTTACATTAATTTATATATATATATATATATATATATATATATATATATATATATACATTAATATTACTTCTTGCAATAGTAAAATGACAGAACCATAAGGGACGATTGAATATTCCAAATAAAAAGCCTAATTGGAGGAGGAGTGCAATAAACAGCCTATCGAATATCGGCAGACGCTCACAGTCACTCGCTTACAGAAAATAAAGCTGTGGGTTGTCGATTGGATTTGCGGAGACAAAATGGATCTTACTAGAAACCGATCATTTCAAAAGAAAAAAGAAAAAGGAGCAAGTGGCGGACATCCCACAAAAAGCATCAGCTCCCTGACACCGAAAATGATGCGCAAAGTCCCAGAATCATCTTCTGTGTAGCTATTCATTGGTGATAAAATTATCTACCAAGCAGCTTTACAGCCACCTTCTGAACCCAGTCGGCAAATTTTACTGCCAGTCCCCCAAACCCCCCCCCCCAGGTGTTTGGGTGGGATTTAATTTTTTATTCCATAATACGGTACACCGTGTAACTTGCCATAACACTCATTTCCTCATAGCCCTACATCACGATGCTACCGCCCTCTTGTGGTCAAACAAACACAAAACACTTGGCATTAAATACGACGTTATGAAGACTTTCTTTTTTGAGCTGCTTCAAACAAGGATCAACACTGTGACTCAGCGACTGATTCTGCAGCCCCACAGCCTTAGGGACGGGTGTTTGGTTGCTGCTCCCACTCTGGCTATAGAATTTCCATGTTCTCCCAGAGCTTTTATAGGTTTTCTTCTACAGTCCAGAGTGGAGCTGTCCCAACCACTAGTAGCTTTTTCCTGCTGCACTAGCTGCTGAATGATCTCCATCAGCTTCCCTGTGAGCTGTTACCTGTATGACTCAGCAGAACCTGTGGCTGTAAACAAGGTTGCTGTTTCAAATCCCATCATTAGCAGAGTGATTTTACCATTGGGCCCTTAACACAGTGCTGAAGAGACTGGCTGCCCCTGCTTTCTCAACTGTACCCCAGATAAAAATGTCTGTTAGTTAAATAAACGGAAATAAATTGCTCAGAAACACCAGACGACTCTTCCCTTATTAATGAAGTACCCCTGAGCTGTCTTTATGCTGTAACCAAGAGAGTTGGATCTCCTGCAGATGAAGCCAGGTGTCTTTTTCCACCCGTCCATCTTTTATAGTATTAATCCAGGACTTGTTTTGAAAAGGTTACTTTTCACTGGAATGTATTATCAATGTGTTTAAATGCATGATTCTTTGTTGCCTTACCCTTCAACAACTCATCCAATTTGAATAATACATTTACTGAAGTCAAGGGACTGATTAATTCACTACTCACTGCTATTATGATGTCCATAAAAGGAAACCATTACCTGTAAAGGGATGTTCCCTGCCTGCTGTGGAAATCACATTAAGGCAGGCCTCTCAATGATTAAAGCACAAACGGCATAGGAACCCCAAGGACACAGTTTGTTTATTGATTTATGTTTATTAACATTCTTGTACATAAATTGTTTCCTTAACTTTGTTCCCTTTTTTGTCTAGTAAGTATTTTGTAAATTAGAGAGTATTCCTTTAAGAGTAGATTTCTTTCTCTCATGTGGCGGTATGTGTCAGGAACTCGAGGGTTTGCATCACTGGGGCGCGGCATGGTGCAGGCTGAGAAAGGAGTGGGTGATCCACTTGTGGCTCAGAGGAACACAGGGGTTTATTAACAGAAACTGAAAACACTGGGGACACTGAAAAACAAACGGACCGCGAGGGGTCATGAAGGAAGGAAGGAAGGAAGGAAGGGACTGGGAGATGAAACAGGGAACCTAAGAAACTGACAGAGAACCAAGGAAACAGAACCTAACACTAGGGGAATAACAAAGACAGGCAAAACACAACCATGGGCACAAAGCAGAAACCAAAACCGAATACAAATCACAAAACACTGGAACTAGGAAAACTCATACAAATGAAACACTAGGGAATAGGGATGCTCATATTGACCGTTTAACCGTTAACCGAAAGAATGAATTTTGACCGATTATTACTATCAGTTAAACGGTTTAAAATATTTTATATATATTTTTTTTTAATTATTATTATTATTATTAGTAGTAGTAGTAGTATAAAGTTTTGCGGCATAAATATGCTACACATACGCTATTTGTTAACTCATGGGGCGTTATCACGTGCAACCACACGTGCCTTCAGACGTATTTTGCCCGGCAAGCAAAATAAAGTGAGCGAAAAGAAGTACTTATTCTTTTTATTTATATTAATTTGTTTTTCTCTGTTGTCGGAAACGCTGCAGATGCGTGAAAATTTGACGATGTGTGAATCCAGATTATGTTTTTGATATGTTCTGTGTGCTGTTGTTCGCACATGTTAAAATAAAATTGAAAAAATAATGCCATAGTGCTAAATCAGTACTTATCAGAATAATGACTGACAAGCACCGATCAGCCATGACATTCAAATCACCTGCCTAATATTGTGTGGGTCCCCCTCGCGCCACCAGTACAGCTCTGACCCATCGAGCCATGGACTCCACAAGGCCTCTGAAGGTGTCCTGTGGTATCTGGTACCAAGACGTTGCCAGCAGATCCTTTAGGGCGTACTCACACTTGGCCCAGTTTACCTGTACCGAACCCCAAGCACGATTGTTCTCACTCCGCCACTGGTCTGTACTCACGTTGCGCTTAACAATCCAGGCCTGAACACACTTTTATCATCACTGCGTAACATTTTTGTGTAGATCACATCAGACTTGTTGGTCCAGCACATCTCAAATATGCTTGATCAGATTGAGATCTGGGGAATTTGGAGGCCAATTCAACACCTTGAATTCTTTCTCACGTTCCTCAACTTATTCCTAAACAGTTTTTGTAGTGCTGCAGGGTGCATTATCCTGCTGAAAGAGGCCACTGCCATCGGGGAACTGATGCCTTGAAGGGGTGTACTTGGTCTACAACAATGTTTAGGTACGTGGTACGTGTCAAGGCAACATCCACATGAAAGCCAATGCCATGAATGCAAGAATGGTTCTGCAGCAGAACACTGTCCACCCTGCCTCCTCCAGTTTGCCTTCTTCCCCAGATAAATGATGCACATGTGCCCGGCCGTACACATGATGTAACAGGAAACGTGACTCATCAGATCGTGTCACCTTCTTCCATGGTCCAGTTGTGACGCTCACATGCCCATTGTAGGCATGAACAGGGGTCAGCATGGGCAGTCTGACCCATCTGTAGCTACTCAGCCCCATACACAGAAAACTGTGATGCACTGTGTGTTCTGACACCTTCATAGCCAGCATTAACTTCATTAGCAATTTGTGCTAAAGAAGCTCTCCTGTAGGACAGGAGCAGACGGACTAGCCTTCGCTCCCCACGAACATCTGTGAGCCTTAGGCACCCACGACTTTGTTGCTGGGTCATAGGTTGGCATTCCTTGGAGCACTTTTGGTAGGTACTGACCACTGCATTGTGGGAGCACACCACAAGACTTGCTGTTTTGGAGTTACTCTGACCCAGTCATCTAGCCATCATAGTGTGGCCTTTATCAAAGTCGCTCAGATCCTTACATCCTGTCCATTTTTCCTGCTTCCAACACATTAAGAATTAGAATTAAGTGATCAGTGGTCATTGTCAACACACCACAGCACACAGTGCGCAACAACGAAATGTGACCTCTGCATTTAACCCATATGTGACTTTTGTGACATAGCAGGGGGCAGCTAATTCAGCGCCTGGGGAGCAGTGCTTGGGTGGGACCTTGGTCAGGGTACCTCAGTGGTGCCTTGCTGGTGGGGGATTCGAACCTGCAATCTTTCAATTACAAGTGCGCTACCCTAACCATCAAGCCACCACTGCCCAACTTCTCAACTTTAAGAACTGACTGTTCACTTGCTTATGTGTGTAGAATTTAATAATTTACATGCGCTTCCTGGCTCAGCCAGCAGATGGCAGTGGAAGTAGAGAGCATCGTGCAGTGAGGGGTGAGCGTGAAATACCATCAGATTTGAATGTCACTGGCTGGCCATCGCAGGGCAGCCCACTGGCAAATCTGTGCAAAAATCTGAATACAAATGCAGCCCAAGCCCATTTGTAGCTTTCTTACCAAATGCATATTTGGAGAATAACAACACTTCTGCAGGTGCCACTTACTACGAAGCATTTAAAAGTGCTTAAGATTTCAATTAAAATGGTGTCTAGAACATTAAAGGGACATATGTTTTATTTGCTCTATGAATTATTACATAATTTATTATGCGCTGTAATGGTTAACCTAATAAATCAATAAAACATTCACTTTAATAGGGGATGGAGTTGACATATTTCTGAATTATATGTAGATGGGAAGATGAGAAGGGCATGGAGCTTCCAGACTAAAGCCCAGGTCAGGGACAAGCTTTTTATGTGTGACAGAGACATGAGGCTGTCTTCTGCCTGATGTAGTTTTCTTGCAGTTTCGTCCTCGGTTAGAGCTGGAGCAGCCATCTTAGATATTGGCCTAGTTTGCCCAGCTTGTTGTTTTCGAGGGGTACAGTAAACTGCCTGTAACATTTTTCAGTCCTACTGCCAGAGGTAAGTTGCAAGAATGGTATTTTATCCACAATCAATGCATATTCTGATGTTGATAATGTACACCCAGACATGCAATCCATTATTAATATTATGAAAAATCGAATAAAAATCTTGGACTTCGGAATCATTCGTTAGTGTTATGATAAAGTCATTTTGAGCCTCCTTCAGCTTAAGCTAGTTTCTTTCTACTCCACTACAGTAGGTGGCAGCACGCGTTTCTTCTCAGGTTCCCAAGTGGAGGGCACGTGCCTTTTATGTTTGGCTTTTTTTCCCCACTTCCGCCTGAGCGGCTCCTTCCGTGTTCCGTGCAGCCGCAGCGCCGTGACCGCGGTGTTGCTGTGCTTTCAGGTTCCTCTTTATTCCAGTATACAGACCCTCGGTCCGACATGATGCACAGTACCGCCGCTGGCGGAGTTAGGTGCTCACGGTGCTCCTCGGCGCTTGGGACACGGACCTCGCAGCTTGGCCGGGACTTGTAGAGAGCCGCAGGCGGACCGCGGAGCCGCTGTCACTGGAGGAGGCGACAGCCCGCCTTGAGCTCCGGGCTCTTTAAACTGAGGCCCAGGCTGCGCTAAACGGGCCTGAGACGCATTTCTTGGCCGGAGATCCCGACACCAGTTACCGAAATATGAGATAGAACCAATTCTCGGCCCATCTGATGCCTAACTTGCAGTTCATTACGATGTGGTTCGTGAATCTTCGGTATGGAGTGGGGGGCCTGTCCGATCTAACGGCGGATCCTTAAGCTGTCCTGACACGACCAGCCGCCGGATGCCCAGCTTTCTGCTTACCGCGGGAGATAAAGTCACTGCTGGCCGCAAAGCGAACTCATAATCCACGTGTAGCGCTCCGCTGACCGAAGCTTATCGACACGGGGGCGCCGGCATCGTGCTTTTTATTACACTGGAGTGGAGACAGCGTATCCCGAGGGGACGCTGTTCACAGTGACACCGCCTGCTAGGCTGGTCGTTCCCCTGCCCGGGCCGCCTGTCGGGTTCCGCGGCTGAGTGAGAGAAGCGGCGACGAGCGGAAACCATCGGTTATTCGAACAGAGGTGGTTAAATATGACTGATAAATAAGCGCAATCGGGGTGTTGACGTTATTTTTCACAAGCAGAGCGAGCCTAGCCACCATGCAGGCGAACTTTGGCTAAAGGAGAAGCCAGCGGGGGTCCGCGATGGCCGGCCGAGCGGGGCCGCACAAGCCCTCCGCCACCTAAGCGCCGTGTTTTCGCCAAACGCGCCGAGAGGCGCCGCTCCGCTGCCTCCCAGCCTGAGGGGGGGCTTTCGGGCGAATAGGCCGCTTCTGCTTCCCTATCCCGATCGGCCGCATGCCGACGCCTGGGCTCTTCCAAGGCCGGACGAGGGGACTTGCAAGCTCCTTTTGATCAGATCTGGTCGCTTTTTGAGATTAGAGAGGGGCACCCCACTATAGCGGAGCCGTACCCGGTAGTCCCAAGCAGCGGATAAGGCGCACGGTTCTCCGAGCGGCCCGTCAGAGCGCTTGGTAAGTGGATGTTAGTGGCGCCCTGGTGTATGCGCTGATATGGACGGGCCAGGCCCCAGGCAGAGCCGGCGCACCCGCTCCCAACGCGACAGGGAGCGCCTTCGGAGGAGGGCCGAGTCGCAGCGCAGGGCGTCGTCCGCGTCCTCCGACTCCGAGCGGCCGGCAGTCGCCGAGGACGGAACCGGGACGACTGTCCGTCTGGATAGCGGTGCCGAGCCTTTGTGCGGCCGGCGCAGGCCGCCCCGCCGGCGGAAGAGAGAGTCGGCGTCCAGGGAGGAGGACATCATCGATGGGTTCGCCATCGCCAGCTTCGTCAGCCTGGAGGCCCTGGAGGTGAGCGGCCGAAGAAATGCAGGGCGAGGCTGCGTGGCCTGGTGGGGTGGTGGTGGTGGTGGTGGTGGGGGGGGTGACATGGCCTTGGGTCCTTTCCCTGGAAATACCTGAATTCTCAGGCTCCCTCAACCGGGTTTATTTGCTTTAGACTAAGGATCGATCGTGCAAATAAGTTGGGGTTACGGTGGGGGTTCCAGGTCGGTGTGTCATCTGTCATGGCTGGGGCGCTTTTCTCAGAAATGAGGAACGCAAGACGATCATTAATTATGCTGGGAATCGATCACAAATTAACAACGTGGTTGTAATGCTTTAAACTCTGTTTGGATCTGAGAGATTACACGATTAAAGAGAAACCCAGCGACTTGACTGCATTACCCGGGTAACAATGGGGATCCGCTGGGGGTGGGGATGTGTTTAGTCTGACCTGGCGGAGAGCAGCCGACAGCCCGCTACGGATGGATATGTCTGTCATTGTTACGGGGGCGGGGTCAACGGGTTTGCCAGGATGGATGAATGATTTCACCTGAATTTAGTGACCAAGAGAAAGTGATCTATGAAGCAGTCACCACAGGCACTCGGACGGGGAGCGATTGTGATGTGCAAGAAGATGCGGGCTTAGCTACCTGCTGAAGTTGTTAGATGAGGTGTGTTGCGATGAAAGACGTTGTGGGTATTTAAAACATGGGAGTCCAGTTAATGAAGAAAATGGAAGTTTGCTAACAACTTAAAGACATAGTATCTGGTAGCCGAGTCAGAAGCTGAACACCTTTAGGTGCCTGTCTTTGCTTATGCTGGCTGGCTCACTCCCCTGTCATATGACCGAAAGCTCTCATTTTGATTGCATCCAGGTGGCCTTCATTGGACTAGAACTTTGCCACACCATAATACCAGAAAAGCCACAAAGGTCATGCACATGCTGTCTTTGAGAGTAGCTGTTTTCCTGTTCTGTTTTGTTTCCTCAAGTACAGAAAATAACTTCCTTCCTGTTTATAACTGCAGCTTGGATCCTAATCGGGCATTACGTGCACAGTGCAGCAGTGTGTGCTTGGTGCTGTCTTATTCCTAAGGAAACCAGGAGAGCAGAACACAGCTTACTGTTTACAGACTTGGGTTTGTTGCCAGAATGATTCCTGATTGGCTGATTAATCCTGGTGTGCTTTCTGCTGAACTCTTTAACACTCAGTGTACCTATTTTTCAAGCGGGGAAAAAAAAAAATCCTGCAAGTGTATTGGGAAAACATACCTAATTAGCAACATGAGATGGGAAAATGCTGCTTCCTTGACCACACTCTACAATCGAATCTCTTCCCTTACATGCCTGATTCTTTTGGCGCTTACCTAGAATTTTTAACACTGGCATGAATTTTAATTTATAAGTATTTCAGCATCCCAGTTTTCCTGTGTTGTCTCTTATCTCTTTAAAATACCACCATGGCGTGCTTGGTGATCAACATCTGTTTGATAGTTTGAGCGACACGGGGATATGCAGCAGGGATATGATCAAATAAGACTACTGGCCTGCCCAGTCAGCTTTCTCAGAGTGGCGGCGATGTGCTGGTGAGTAACATTTGGCCATCCCCTGGGGCACCAGCTTCAGCCGCGGATAATTTTCACTCTGGCTGTTGTTTGTGGCTCTGTTTTGATTGGTAATCCTGATGTTTGTCATTGCCCAATGTTGAGGTCTTGAAAAATGACGTTTAGCATTTCTTAGCACAACCTGCACAAAAATTTTACTCGCTGAGTAATCGTAGAGAGTGATGCATTCTGAACCTTACATTGTATAGGTACAGAATAACTGGACGCATGGGGAAGTACCACTGTTTATACGATGTATATGTCAAAAAAGCACTTTTCATAGTTCGATTACACAGAGAAGTTAGCATCAGTAAATGTGGAAGGCTGCAGGCTTGGAAAGCAGAAGCTTCTCTCACACCAGGAAAACATTGGAGCGATATTCAAGATGCCTGTCTTGTCGTTTCAGAGCGTAAAGCTGAATGAGCGGCAGCAGCACTGTGTTAAAACCCCTCTGTGATTGTAGATACTGTACATGTGGCCGGAGTGACCCCGTGCTGAGCTGGCAGCTTGCCGTTTTACTGGGCGGGCAATTTAGTTACCATCCCCCAGAAAAGTCATTTCAGTGAAATGCTGTTGTACCTGTGCTATACCATGGGGAATTTGTCTTAATTGTAGCTCAATGCCCTATAGCTATGGCCTGTATAGATATAGCGAAAGATGGTGCTGATTTTCTGTGGAATGCCATCTACTGTGGCTGCCCACTATATAGGGTAGCTGTGTTTTATTGTTTTATTGGTGTTTTAAAGTGTCCTTTTTGCCAAACTGCAGGCATGTTCACCTGTGCGGGGAGCCACTTAAACATGGGGGAGACTGAAAACGACAATTAGAAATCCAGTATAGACTGTAGAGAATTAGTAACCTACTAAATCTGTACTCCAGCATATAAATGTTAGTTATTTCTATAAGCTCTCAATGTACACCGTTCTCCATAGATGCTAATTTCTTTTCCTTTAAATCGCATTACAGTGTTAGTTTGTTAGAATATGGCAATTGGATAATTAGGATGTCAGTAACAATTCCCCCTATTCATTATGTAGAAGGGGGTTCTGCCGGGCCAGTGCCCTGGGATACGTGGGGTAGGTGCCAGGCCGTCGTAGGGCACATAGGCACACACAGGGGGCACTGTGTGTCTGCCTAACGCGTATGTCCATTGGCTCTGGGCTAATACCCACCACCCTGCCAGGGTGACTCTGCTACGCTGGCTGTATGCAGTGCTTTTAAGGTAAAATATTCTGCATTTAGAGTATGTTTAGTGAAAGAATACTGTGTACTGTAAGCCTGAATTAGATAGATCAGGCTTGTTGGCAGGGTATAGTTTGGTATTTCAGTTTAAGAGGCGTGCCGTGAAATTTTTTGGCTTCATGGATATCGCTGATATTCTCTGAAGCTTTCAAACCATAGTAGGACTGCCTTGTTCTGTTTACACCATCTCCATTAACATCCCTTAAAACAGGTTCTCAGACTGACCCAGGCACCAAATTAGTCATTTTAGTCCACGCCTCAGGTTTAACTCTTTGTGTCAACTTAAGTACTTGTGCGTGCAGCCATTTTGCAGCTGTAAATATGTCTCCATTGGCCTGGAAGGGCTGGTCAAGTCTGTCAAACACAGGTGTGCCGCCCCAGCATGGAACATGGGGAGTCTTGTCAGTGAAAACATGGCAGAGGGCAGTGGTAGCACTCCAGAGATTTTTAATGCTAATGCCCATTTGGTACACCATACCGTACCATACCAGCTTTATTTATAAAGCACTTTAAAACAACCACACAGGACCAAAGTTCTATACAGAGAATTTAAAATGAATCAATTAAAATAATGTAAATAAAAGTTCATAAAATAAGCACAAAATAAGATGATATACCATCAAATAAAATAAACTGAAATCAGCATCTGACAAGGGATCGAAAGCCAAAGAAAAGAGAGGTTTTCAGGTGGGATTTAAAAACAGACAGAGAAGAAGCCTGTTTAACATGCAAGGGTAGATCATTCCACATGCTATGATATTCTTATGATTACATAGGTTTTGGCTGCTATTTTTTATGTATCTGCAAACAAAAAATGCATAGTGCTACTAATTTTATTTGTGGTTTTATGTATAAAAGTTGACGGAATTATTTTTTGAAAGGTTTCGACACGTTTTGACAACGTTATAATATTGAGAAACGTGTTCATTTTGGTCACTTTTAGCATGTTTTTTGACACTTTTTCATCTGTAGCGCTAAGTAACTAGCCCGAAAGAGCCAGTGTTTTATGTTTTAAGATGGCAACATCTAATAAAGTATCTACTAAGTTTTTCATAATGAGAAGAATTTTGTTCATTAAATCACTGAAGTTCAGTATTTCTTAATTTAGGAAGAGGCTTGTCACTTAAGATAGCTAATTCCAGATGTTTCTTTGTAATACTTAATTTTTGATTCTGTCCCTTTAGACACTGTAACACATTAAATAGCCTTTGGCACTATCAGAAAACTCAAGGGAGTCCCTGCCACTAATTATAGTAAATATTTAGACTTCCTGTAACGTCACTGATCACTGTTCAGTTCCACTAAAGACCTATTGAGCTCTGCAGGACTGTCTAACAGCGGGGTTATTTTTGTGTGTGAAGAGCAGTTTAAAGTTTTATACACATCGGTTGATCGCACATCATTATAAATGTGCCTTAGGAGTTACATGGTTGTAAACTTGTCCTGTTCAACAGAATTTGTATTCAGAATCATTGCTGTGTGAGACATTAGGAAAATCGGTTTGGCGGCAGTGACATGCTAGTTAACAGTGGCCAGATGTGTACTAACAGACAGACACATAGTCTTTGCTCATCTTGCAGTCAGTATTGTATAACGTGCACAGGCAGGAATGTACATGTGGTTTTGGGAGAAATGTATCTTTGGAACCTGCCGGTCTAATCATGCTCTCTGACTCATCAGCCATTCACTAGCACTGCTGTTACCGTTTCAGACTGCACACACGCCGTTTTGATTCGGCAGAATTTGATCATCTGCCGAAACGGCGCCCGTGAGAGTTGTCACAATGGTAACAAGCCGGTACTCGTCTTGCTGACTGCCTTTAGCTGCCTGGCGTCTGCCTTGTCATCTGCAGTGACTCATTGTGGAAAACGAACCTCGCCTTTCCATTCATTGTGAAGTCCAGCGCTTGATGCTGTGGTTAACCTCTGTATCATTGTGTGCATAATTACGGTTTTAGAAGGAGATGTAGTTCCACAGCTTCAGATCGTGGTTCGTGTCACACACACACGCACAGTGAGTGTATTCATATCTTTATTGGAACTCTCATTTCTATGAGCATAACCAAACTGACATCCTAACTCCTACTCAGGCCTTACCTTAACCATAAGTAGCCAAACAATATACAAGACTTCTGGGATTTTTGATTGCAGTAACAGATTTGTAACAGATTTTTTTTTCATTCCCCACAAGGAAAAAGTTACAGGTTTTATCACATTGTGAGGAAATCTGATCCTCATGATGTAATAATTACAAAACTGCAAACACCCACCCCCCCAACAGCTTTGCCAAATCCGCAATGGATGCTGTTTCTTGCTATAAAGGGTGATATTCATTTCCTGTATAGTGATCTGTCTGTGGTTTAGTTTTTGTTTTTCCTATTGTGGTTGCTGTAATACTGGTGAAACGGCATTTTTGCTGGGCGAATGTGATGCGCTATGTGGCCGTCAACTTCCCATTAGCAGACCAGTATCTCCCGTCTCTTTCAGACGGACTGTCCGCTGAATGCCCCGGAGCATGTGGCATTCCTGAGAGACAGGGGGACCAAGAGACGGAGGATCGCCGGGGACAGCGAGGACCACCTGGATCGGGAGTCCGACCGGCATGGCTATCCCGCTGGCTACCAGGAGAGGCGCCGCAAGCGTGGCAGGAAGCCAGAGGTGTGTGTCTCTTACGTATGTTGGCGTGGAGTGAGCGACCAGTTTAAACCAGTTATGATGTGCCATGCGGGTCAGACTTTCAGGGGGAACACATTTTTGTACGTTCACCAACATATAGAGTTGCAGTGAAAGTCTGGCAGGTGACATTATAATGTGGCAGTCTAGCTTTTGATAGGATGTACAGCTGTGATGGAGGGGAAGAACCATTGAATAATTCATAGTGATCTGTGCGGTATATTCAACTCTATCACAATGATACGTGACAGTTTGTCTCTATACATAATTGAAATGGCTGCATTTAGAATAGTACGTTTTTCTTCCCCCTATCAGGTTAGCAAACACCGTCTCTTCTGGTTGGGGGGGTGTCTATTATCGTCCCAGGTCATTTCTGGGAGATTCTCCGTCTCGGGTCACTCTACATGAATCTGTTTGTGTGTTCCAGACTGCCGGGAGCTTCTTGCTGGAGACTGGTTACATAGTAAGTGTCCTTGCTCATCCAGCTGTAATCCTTTTGTTGGACTGTAGAGGGCGGTGCAGAGTCCATGTGTTCCCAAGCTCTGCGTTCACATGTTCTCATTTTGTCTTTCAGTGTGACGCAGAGAGTGACTCTGGTGATAAGGTAGGTGTTCCTTTATTCAGTTTTCTGTAGTTTTTAGTTGTTTTGGTGCACCTGAGTTGTTTTGACTGAACATTAACTGAAATTATTTCTCCCCTAACAAAACGTCTTTTTGTCTTTTCAACTGTAGATGTCAGAAAATGACATGGATCCAATATTCACTGTCAGCACTAGGAAAGGTAAAATCTGGATGCTCCCTCTAGTCACTTTGCTTGTGATTGATTGTAGGCTTTGTGACGCTCTGTGGTGTCCAGTGGTGGGGCTTTGACTAAAACACTCTTTCCTGTATCGGTGCTGATGAGGGTAGCCTTGGATTCTGTTTAACCAGACCTTTGAAATGACCCTCGAGCTTAATGGCACCTTGGAATCTGGAGTTTGAGCAGCATTGTTGAGCTATTAGGGTCACATGAAAGCACTTCAATGCCTCTAGCTCCCATGCAGGTTTCAGGGGGATCAGTGGATGCAAGGGATGCTGGGTAGGACTGTACAGGAGGCCTTTGACATGCAGCTCATTCCCTGCCCCAGGTCATCTGAGATTGAGGGTGTTTTCAGACTTGATCCCTTTCAGCCCTCAAACCAAACCCATTTATTAAGCTTTTTTTGTACATTACTGTGCTAAAAGTCTTACAGTCAAAGAAAATGTCTAAATGATCTTAATGTTGGTTTAAAACTGTTACTATGTCTGTCAAATTGTGTTAGCTTAGCCTTTTCAAAACATCTGCTAAAATCTCCCTGTTAATTCCGGCAACCATACAATACAGCCATTTCGTTTTTTGACTTGACCACTAGCAGCCTTGGTATAGCTAATCAGCATCTCATTAACTTTTTTAACTAATTAACTTAATGAATTGAGCTGGTGGTGCAATTTTGATAAATCCATGGAAGGGCTGTGGTGCCCATGAGGAGAGGTTTGGGAACCAAAGCGGTGTTCATCTAGCCATACAACTAGATATCAGTAACTTTTTGGAGAACAGAAGAATTTTTTGCTTGTTTTTATTGTGTTATTCTTGATTTGCATATATTCTAATTTAAAACAGTTTTTTTTGTCCTGAGCGAATGTACACTTACTACACAGTTAAATAGCTTTAAACATTGCCTTTGATTGTCTTAGAGCCTAAGACTTTTGCACAGTACTGCATGTGAATATTCCGAACAAACTCAGACCCTCCTGAAATAAATGCTTCGAGTCCATGTTGCGGTTTGCTTAACCTGCACATTGTGAACACGAAGCTCTCCAGGTTTGCTTCACCCTTTGCCATTGTATTTTAGCCCTCCAGGCTTGCCGTAGACAGATCATATGCACTGGCAAGCTACCCATAATCCAAAGCAGTAAAGGTCTGAAAGCTCCAGAGGAACTATATAGTGTGAACAGAAAGAGAACTGAGGCCCCATCAGGAAAGGGAACTGAGTTTCAAATTAGTTCACAATGGGAATGCCACTTTAAGAAGTCTGAGTGTGGTTTGCTTAAAAAGGACTATTATGTGAAAACACCCTCGGGGGTCCTCCGGGAAGCCCAGACAGCCCATGTTTTTGCTCCCTCCCAGCTCCCATCCAATCAGGAACACCGAATACCTGGTAGAGGTGCGCTGGGAGTTGAAAGGAAGCAAAAACGTGGACTGTCCGGGGTTCCCCGAGGACTGGGCTGGGAAACACTGGTCTATCACCTTCTAAAGGTCTATTGGTCAGCGGACTATACGTGGAACACACTTCATCCTTCATCCATCCAGATTTGTTTTTCAAAGGTGGTAGAGAGAGGTGTTTCTTCACATTGACGGTGAGATTGTTTCAGGCCCTCGATTAGAGAGCATCCTGGTTATGTAGGCGTACGGATCAGCCGGCAGGCCCGCGGCTCCCTGCGGCATCTCCTGTCTGCCGCCGTCAAGCTCTTCCTTTCTCCTGTGAGCCTTCAGTGTTTGTGGCTTGGCTGCGGGTCCAGCTAAGCAGTCTGCTGATCCTCAGTGGGTCACATGTTTAGCGTGTCCTCAGGGAAGCTCTCTGTTAGCTTTGACGGCTTGACAGCTTTGCTCGGGGCCGCGACTTCCAGTGACTCTCTAATAGCATCATTTCATCTTCTGCTCCAGTCAGTCACACACAGCCTCCGAAGAGTTTGTTGCTATAATGTTTGGCCAACACAAGCCACCTGGTGGATTTTATTCAATTACGGAGAGAATATTGTAGTGTGCTTCTTGACTCTGGCTGTTTTCTACTCTCCAGATGTTGGTTAAAACAGTCTGATAAAAGGCTGGACACTAGTGACAGGAAATTAGGGCTGTAGCTTTAAAATCCTCCCCCTCCCCAGAAAGATGCATGAATGTTGATGTGAAGGACCCTTGCTGACAATGGGTAAATGTGGGGCCATTGCATTAAGTAGGCTTATGTAAAACTTGACTTGCATATGGTTCAGTGGAATGAGTTACTACCGTCAGCTAAGAACTGCCTGTGTTATTTTCAACAAACACAATACAAAGACAATTCCATATGCTCTGTCTCTTTTCCTGCACTTCTGCGTAACTTCCATGTTGGAGCCAGTGCTTGTGGTCAAGCAATCAGCAACTTTATCGCTGTAGGCACCGCCTCAGTAGTGCCTCCGAGGAACTAAATTGAACCGAGTTACGAAGATCCAATGACACACACACACACACACGCATACACGTACACACCAATTATCCAGATGTTTCACGTGATATACGACAATGTGGCCAGGCACTGTCTGGGTGGGCATATTTGGGCATAAATGAGGGGTATATTTGTAAGTCACACTGGTGTGCATACTTATAAAATTCAGTCGTGTTGTCTCCAAAAATGGTCACCAAATGTGACTAAATGGTCCTTTGGAACCCTGTGGAGCTACACTTGATATCTTAGGCATATATGACAAAAACAGCAGCAGCGGCTTGTCTCTGGGCGTGCATTATCCCTTCTGGCCTCTATCACGTGTTCATATAGCGTTACGTTATTCAGCCAATCACAAGTGACTTTAGATCTTTACACATGTATGCTGCATGTTTATTAGTTCACAGACGCTGATATTTACTCCTTGGGTATCGGAATTTGACACTGAAAGAATGAATTTTTCTGTCCTTGGTAGAATTGGAGCATTTCTTATTGCATTTGTTCATGTGAACGCCGTGTCTGTCTGTGTGCCTGCGTGTTCCTGTGTGTCTGTGTTCTGCATATTACTCTGTTAAAAAGGGGCAGCAGGTTGCCTGTGCTGTTAATTGTGTACAGAAGAACCACAGTGACCCTTGGAGGTTGGTTTGAAAAACCACATGGTGTGTATGTCAGGGTCTGTACCTCTGACTGCCCTCTTTGCCTGTTAATGCTTCTGTTCCTGTAAGGATTGTAATCATGCCTATTGATGGAACCCAAGTGCTTGTGTTGGTTGCATTGCTGTTCAGCTGTCTGCAGACTGGCTTGGCCTTTCGCCTATATGTCTGCCTCTATTGAGAGACGTGCTTCGCCGCCCTCACCTGTACCTCTGACCCGGTGCCCCCCCCTCTTTCAGAGCCTGCCCCCCTGACGATGGCTACCTCTGTGAGGAGCGGACCCTCCCCGCCCTCTACGCTGCGATGTCACCCCTGGCTCTCGGTGACGCCGCGCGTTTCGGGTCTCCAGCGCAGTCAGGAGAAGAGCGTGGACCTCTCAGCCTCGGAGCCTCTGGCCACGGCGGCCGCCTCGCTCTCCCTCCCCAAGGGCGTCCCCCCGCGGCCCGGTGTTGGCCCCTCGCCCAAGCTGAAAGCCTTCCTGGTGTTGCCCGAGCACCGGACCGCCCCCTCTGGCCTGGACTTCAGCAGGTCGGTCTCCATCTTAAAAATCCCTCATGCTGTGATGTGACTGTTTATCCATGTTCAGCTCTGTTAGATCGTCACTATATTGTGATTGTGCTTGATTGATCCATTGTTTTAAAACACTCTATTAATCTTGTCTTATTGTGTTGTCCTTTTACCTGTTCCCATATTACAGACTCTCTAAAAGTGGTCTTTATTAAAGTTCCACTAGAGGCTTTTAAAGATTTTTTTTTTATTATTGAAAGCTAATCTAAATGGCATTGAGAATCAACAGAACTAACTTATTAGTTTTGAAGACCAATATTCTCAGTGCTTCCAGGGTATGTATGCAGTAGACAAGCTGACCCTGAAGTAATAATCCGGTAATGTTATAGACAGTCAGTGTGCGGATAGTGTGGTGAATCGCGTGCGTTTGTGCTATCCTCACGCAGCCCTGGCTGGTATTTGACACTGAGTGTGAAGTACTTTTGGGGGTTAAGTGTACAGCCCATGCCACAGTAATGCCTTGAGAATCCCCAAAGTAGCTTTTGCTGTAGGGAGAGACGCACGATATGTTAGTTAACATTGGTGTCAGCTGATGTTTTATTAAGGTTATCCGCATCGGTCCAATGTGTCAGTCTTGGTCAGAGATGCTTGTCGATATGAAAATTTCATAATATTTGAAGTTAGCAGCGCCAGAACTAAAGATGCAACTATTCTGCCATTTCCCATGGTGGAGAACAAGTGATTATGTCAACTCATTCACCACTTAGGACCTCACTAGCCTCCCAAGTCAGTGCTACATCGCTGATATCTCACTGCCCGCATTATATGATGTAGCTGCTACACACGTTCATGGGATCCTAAGATGTATGACGTAGTGTTGGGCGGTATACCGGTTCATACCGGAAACCGTTTATCATTATTGTTTTGATATCAATATTTCTTACACTGCAATACCAGTTAAAATAGCGTGCACAACTTTCGGAAATTGCCGCAGCTGGAAACCGTTTAAGGGGGACCTTTTTCACTGCTGCACCGTGATATAAATTTTTGATCATACCGCCCAGCTCTAGTATAACGTAACTGACATGAGTACAGACCTGTGCAACTTAAAAGGTTAGCCGGTTATCAGTAATATCTGACAAAAATGCATTTCCACTTCATTGCCCCACTAGCTTCTCAGTTTTTCCAAGTGTCAAGTGTCGTTGCCATTTCTCGAGCATTCTGGTGTGTGCGTGCTGCGGCAGGTGTGCCTATAGCAGTTTAACTTTAAACGTTAGTTAGCCATCAATGAAAGCAGACTCATGGGATGTCCAGTTGTAGACATCAGTGTTAATCTCTAGACTGAATTTCAAAGAATTGAACACTTTGATCTCCTCCTATCAGCTATAATCCTTTGCAGCCTGGCATTCCTTCCAGCTGATGTCATCAAGGTTCTCAACAAATCAGAAAGTAATGTCACCCCACAGCCCTGCCACACTTTCAACACACATCCTTTTTCCATTCTCCTCCCTTCCCTTCAGTGTGTTCATGTGTGCAGATAGATTTGTGATTGTGATTCTCGCTAGCTACTGAAGGGGAGTGATGGGGCGAGAGTGATTTTAACTTAACCACTCGTCCTGCTGCTTGTGTGAGGCTAAGTCCACATTTCATCCACACTACAAGTTTTCAGTCCCCAAGAACTGCACTGCGGATGAATGATAATAGGACCTTTTGAAAACGCAGACTCTGGAAGCACCCTAATTGGTCCCTACTCATCACATGGCTCATCACTTGATTTCTACTAGCTGCTCCGCTATCCACCTTCATTTTTCCTGCTTCACTGCCACACCGGATTCTAGGGTTCCCCCAATTACCAAATCCCAATTCCCTGGACTTCGGGGAATACATATGGTTTTGGGATCATCCGCCGACGCGGACACTTTCTCGTTAATAACTTAACTCAAAAAGTATTTGAAGGATCTTTCTCAAACTTGGCATGGTTAACAACTGGAACTGAGAAAAAAATTGAGACAAATCTCACCAAAATTGAAGCAACTGCACTTGAAAACAAAGGGAAGGGTCACTGTAGGTGACTTTTGACCTTGTGAAAGTCAGTCACCCCTGAGACAACTGCCCCAAAATGAAGCTGTAGTGAGGCAGCAAAAGGAAGGAAACGGCAGCTGTAGAAGACAGTTGGTCTTGTGAACACGGTAACGCTAAAAGTACTTGACAGATCTATAGCAAAGAGAACAGCCTCAGGTACTTGATCTTGTTACTGTGATCTTTTGATCTTATCACTTCACACCTGATACACCGGAGACAAATCAGTTTCAAATGAAAGCGGCAGTGATAGGTGGCAGCAGAGGGCAGAAAGGGAGACTGCATAAGCCAAACCTCCTAGGAATATTGTACAGGTCAGTCATTCTCAGTCTGTTGACCATGAGATTTCCTGAATATTGTAAAATAAAGTAATTTTTTGCCCCCATCCCGCTCAGCAAATTTTATGAGTAGCAGTCTGGTAGCCAGTTGGCAAAATGCATCATGGCGAACTCACTGAAATTTATCGTGGGGGAGCTAAATTAAGGTTAGGCTTTTGGAGGGTGGGTACGGTAGGCATGGCATGCTCATCTTTAACTAGTGTAGTATTATAATAAATGTTTATTTCCAAAGTTGAGATGCTAACAATTAGGGCTGCAACAACTAATCAATAACATCAGTAACAGTTGGTGGTAAATAGTTGATGACAAATTTTGTCTTTGATTAGGTGCATTTTTGCGGTTTGCTGCATAAATTGCACTTAATGACATCGACAACTATCGATGTTAATGTTAACGGTGCGTTAAGCCTGGTTCATACTTCTCTTTCCGGCGTGCATATAATCATGTGAACTCTTGTGTACATGCTGCATGTGTCTGTGGATGCTGACGGTCATGGTCAGTGCATGCGTACAGCTGTTACTCCACCAGACCAGCAGGGGGCAGATGTATTGCAGCAAGCACCAGTACTAACAGAGAAATGGGTAAACTTTAAAAAAGTTGTTAGTAGGCTTGGGTGGTATTAAGAGTAAGGTCACACTTATTTTGAAATCTTGGCAGCAATATTAGCTGGGATTCCCCCCCACCCCCGCCGGGCAAATTTAATCACCAAGATTTATGTCACTCTATTTAGAGATTCTCTACACCGTGCAATGTTTTTATTTTATAACTTATTGCATCCGAGAGTTAAAATACCTCGTGGATGCTTTTTAAAAATAAGCCGTATATATAGCAACTTTTTGTTTGCTTAGTTTGGGGTGTGGTACATTATATAGATTCTAGCTGGAGCTGGTGTGTGTACAGTCAGAAATAATGTATATAAAGAATATAAATGATTAAAATGACATTTTAAGATTTGGCAATTAAGACATACACAAGATACAGGTTACTAATTGGGGAACGGTTGTGCAAATTTGCTTGTAAGTGGCATGTACAGTAAATGAATGGGTGTAGTTTACGTTTTGTCACAACTAAGACTGGGACATTTGGGTAAAAACACACGTATTGGCTTTTTCACGTTTCCAGTTGGTCGTTCCAGTCATTTTAGCTGGCAGCATCTTTTCTAGTTATTTTGTGAATGTTTGCAGTCTTGTGCTTAATGTCAGTTCATTTGACTATAGCTCATTCTGTAAATGCGTGTTGGGCACAGCTGACACTGCCTGACCTCGCTGCCCCCATATTTTGTTACTCTTGACAGTGTCAGCAGAGCCGCAGAGAGGACACTCAGAACACCTTAAATGTTTAATGTTGAAAAAGGTTAACAGGGGCCTCGGTTACGGATGGTGCCGAACAGGTCCTCAGACCTTTGTGAACTTCCTCTTTCAGGAGCAGCACTGTGGCCAAGCCGCCCTCCTCCTCCGCCTCCTCCTCCTCTGTGTGCACCCCCACGCCTACCGCGAGCGTGGCTGCCAGCCTCTCGGGGGCGCTGCCGTCTCGCGCACATTCCAGCTCAGGGACTCACTACAGGTCATCCCCCGGCCTGCCTCCACCACCCCCCCTTCAGCAGGGGGGGTCTCAGCCGCCCACAGGCTCCGGCGCTGGTGCTTTGACAGGTACTGCTCACTTTGCAGCTGCTAACTGTCGCCTCCTACTGGTGGGCTTTTGATATTGACTTGTGTCTCTCTCCCGCAGGGTCCGGCTTGCTGTCCCAGGAACTGCGCCCTCATTTCCTTGCATCAAAGTGTACGGGCCCCGAGGGGGGGGCACCCACTGCAGACACACAGACCAACGGGGGCCCCTCATCCTCGGGCCCCAGCGAGGCTTCTGGCCGCCGCTCGGCCCCCACCAGCGCCCAGACCGCCGTGCCCCCGCTGGCGTTCCAGTTCCACCAGCACAACCATCAGCACCAGCACACCCACACGCACCAACACTTCACGCCGTTCCTGCCCCCCCCAACCGCCGCCAGTCCACTGGTACGTCCCCCCCCCAGCAGTGGGGTGTGAGTCATGCGTTGGTCACATCTCTGTCTTTATCCACATTTCTGCAAACTGTAAACAGAGGTGCTTAGCCTTTTTTCAGAAAGAGATACGATATTTCATTAGTAAGTTGTTTTTGTGTTTTCTCCTAGTGCAAGATGGAGGGACTTTACAGGCACCCCGTGAGTCCCCCCACTCCCCACCAAAAATGGGGAAAACACTCGCTAACGACACCCCAGATCTAGCAGCGCTCTCAGGACCCCGGTCCCGGTCCCGGCCGAGGCTCCATTCCGCTCGGAGTGCAGTGGCTGTGCAGTGACACTGTCCCCGTATCAGTGACTTCACATTAACTGTCTCTGGTCGCCACACGAATTCCACTGAGTTGTATGAATGAAACGCTTCAGAGGGATCAGCGTCTTCATCCCTCCTGTACCTGCAGGCACGGTGGAGATGATGCTGGTCTCTCTCTAAGGGGCGTTTTTGTGGTGATTTTCTACAGCTAGACTGTGATTGGTCGGACACGCGGACACTATACTGCTGTGTTGTAAGGTGTTCTAAACTCTAAATTTGTCAGTTTCCTTTGTTCGTTTCAGTTTTTCCCCCAGTACCCGCCCACAGTTCCTGGGATTCCCCCTGTGCTGCCCTCTACTGGACAACTCAGCAACCTGCGAGGAGCTTTTCAACCAAAGGTGAGCAGCGTAATGTAAATGTAAATATACATCCACTATTTCCACAGCAGATCTTTAACTTTTTTTTTTTTTTTTTTAGAAAATGAATATTTGGCTCATAACCCCTTTTTCATATTTGGATATATAAATTCTGATGTATTTTATGACTTGTGTAGAGCTTGGACTTAATCTATACTCGTTATAGATTTACTGAATTATTTAAGTGTAGTCTGAGTAGTGACCTTACATCAATACTGCTGTATATGTGGAAATGCCTACAATTGCATTTTATTCATTGTCAGGTCTCAGGTTATTACTTTAAAAGGTGAATGTAGCAGGAGTCCAGCTTACAGGTCCGTGTGGGATTTGATCCAGTTTCAGTGCTTTTTGGGTCATTGTGCTGTTAGTAATATCAGTCATGTAGCGTGAAAACCAGAACCCAGGATATATCTGGGAGGAGCAAAGCCAGACTGAGTAAATGAAGCCTTCCTATACTGTAACCTATGTAGCGTAACTATCTCTGTCTATCGCTATAACCCTATGTGAGTTCCTTCCACCTTTGGGGTTCTTTCTGCAGTTTGCTCACCTTAAGAGAGGACACCAACCGGGCTGCCGTGTATGCTCTTTGATCTAAGCGGTGTACACTGTACCTTACTGGTTATCCAACTTCCCTCTTTACAACCCGTGGTTATTCTGGCAAAACAGGAGATTTGGTTTTATGGTTGGTCTTATGAGGCAGGGTTGGCCTGCTTTGGACGGCAGTCGGCACTGATCATGCTCGAATGTGACATCCCTGCGGTCTCTCCTCAGGGCACCAGCCCAGAGATGTCACCTCGTCTCGGACCTGTAGCTCATCTGCAACCCAAAGAGCCTAAAGTGAGTGTCCCTCGTTTTCTCTGTCCTGTGGGGGTGCATCATTTACATTTTCTAGCTGGGAATTTCTTTCTCTGATTTACCTGATATTGCTTGTGAAACAAAACCTCAACACAGTTTTGTTTAGCTGAAGGGAAAGCATACCTGTGCTTTATAAGGAATCCTTAGGAAGGATTCCAGTAGCCCGGTTTCTGCTCTGACACAGCATTAAACGCTGACGTGTCTCTGTGCTTCTGCTGCTCTCTCCTGTTTCACTCTCATGTCCGTGTTTCTTCCAGCTGAGTGACCCATTCAAGATGTCCTCAAGAGTCAGTAACGTACGACCCTCTCAGACCTGCTGCCATTCTCACCACCAAATCCACAGCTGCAGATCAGTCGCTGTCAAATCAGGGCACTTCCGACTTTTAACTGAATTTGATGTCATTGCCTTTCAGTTTTTCCAGTTTAAATTGCCGAAATCTCAGGTGTTTGGTAAAATTCAGCCTGATATTTCAGGACCAGACGAGATACAGTTGTCTCTTAGGGAAAATGTCTGTCATGCCTCGCTCAGCATACCTACAGTAGTATAGTGAAATGATATATTCATTGTGCATGTTTGTAATACTATGTATAGATGTAGCTGTCAGGCAATTTTAGCAGTATGACAATGACACTTCAATATCTTTGCTCTTGTGGTGGTGGAGTCTTGCTCTGTAAGGTTTTGATAGAAATACTTGCCTCTGATGCAGAAACCCGGGAAATGGTGTGCGATGCATGTCCGTGTGGCCTGGATGATTTTCAGACACCAGGAGAAAGTCAAGGTGAGGTTTGCATTTATCTTCTAAAATACACAAATTTCAAAATACAGTTCAGCTGTTTCAAACGCTTTTCAAAATACATTGCTCTACAAATTACTGACCTGTGTATAATTCGAGTACGCCATGGTGCGTCTTTAGGTGTTTGGTCAAATTGCTGGTGTCACATGACATGCTCTCCCATCCTTCTCTGCACACTTCAGCAGAACAGGCCTTACAGTCTGACAAAATCTCACAGTTTTGAGTTTTAGTGTAATGTTACAATTAAGTGGTATAGGTTCTTAGTATTGGACAGTTTTTATGAGTATATGAGCGCAGTATCAGATACCCGTGCTGGTATCGGTGCATCCCTAGATTTATTCATTTTCAAATATTTGACAATGCTGATTTATTCCAAGTATCCATGTCCATGAAATGATGTTCCTTTGTTTTTGTTTTTTTACTCTGCTCAGTTGCATTTTGTGATCTTCGCTCATTTCCCCGTTTGTTTTATACACCATGCCATCTAAGGTTGCCATCATTACAGAAATGTTTTGGTAGAGACCTGATCCTTTGATCGTCTGTTGAAGATATCAGTCCAGCAGCTTTTAGCTGCACTGAGCCTCACTGCCGCCTCTCCTGTTTGCAGGCGGATCCTCGGAAGCTGGATTTCCGTAGCGACATGCTGGCCCGTCTGCCTGGCTCTGGGCACGGACCTCTAGGTACTCCGTGGCCCGACCAGTCCGTGCTGGGTCCCTGCTTTGGGCTGTCCCAATCTCTGTGTGCCTGACTGTCTTCTCTTTCCAGGAGCGGTCCACCCATCCTCTTCTTCGTTTGTTCCTCCTCTAACTCCTCACTCTTCTTTCCTCACCCCCCCAGGTCACTTTGGTAAGATCCTTTTGCTGTCCTCTCTGTTTTGTATGTGATTCTGGGATGCTGTTTAACCTGGCGGGTTAGCAATGCGCCAGTGTTCAGTTTACCCTTGAGCGAGGCCCTTAACCCCAGCTGCCGTGGAGGTGCTGGCAGACCCTGCTGTCTGACCATCACTAGTATGTGGACCCCTGCCCCCCCCGCCCCCCCAACCGGTCCAGTAATGACTGTAGCTGCATTAGAGTATATAATTACAAACAAAGATAGTAGCTTTATGCTGTAGGTTAAGCATCTGTCTCAGTAAGGGGTGTGAGAGAAACCATGGTCGTGATCTGATGTGTGCGGCGTGGTCACCAAGGCTGTGGGGGGGGGCTGCTGTCTAAGATGAAGTGTGCTGTCGGTCTGCATGATGCCCAGAGGCGGCGGTCTGGAGGCCCCCCCGTCTGGGCAGACTGGCCGCTGGCTTGATTGCCGGTTCTGTGATCATGTTGCAGATGCCTTTGGCCGCCTACTTCCTTATGCCTCCCTGGGATCTCTGGGTACCGGTGCCTTCGGTGGGCTGGGCAGCACGGCGCTGGGTGAGTCTGTCACAGCAGCTGCCTGACAGCAGCCGCTAAGTAAGGCTGCATGGCATCGCATCGCGGTGTAATCGCCATTGTCTAGGCTCTGCCGTATCGCTACTACATCGACATTTACTTACGCCCACAGTGCAATAAGCAGATTAGTAGTATGCCTAAAGTATTAATGAGATGCATATCGTGATGCCTAAAAGTTAGTAAGCAATCGATTCGGCGTATCCTTATGTTTATTAAATTCGGTTAGCGGGGCGCGCCGCATGCGCCTGTTTCGGTATAAACCATGGAAGCGATAAGCACTGAAGTGGCAGCGGAGAAAGGGACAGATCAGCAGCCACAGCGTCATTTAAAAGAGGAGATTGTTGTGGACAATGAAGGTAAAAACACATCTGTGGTGGTACTTTTTGCAGTTTAATGTTTGACATTTTTATCGTTATTTATATACCGAATTTTTACAGATTACTAACTTTTGGGCGTCTCGTAAATATTTCAGGCGTATTACTAATCTGCTCGCCAAATTGTGGCCTCCCCCCCCTGCAGTGCCCAGCTCCTTCGGTCCTAAGGACAGCCCCGGAAGGCCCGTGGGAGGGGTGGCCGGCTGCCACGACTCCTGGAAGCGCCTACACCGCGCCTCTGCCTTCTCCACGGCCCCCGCCTGGACCCCGGCTGCCGACAAAAGGGAGGAGCGAGAACCGGCCAAGGAGAAGAAAGAGGTCATCCACATCAAAGACGAGAAGGACCGGTACGCACCCGTGCCTTTGCAGCGCCCCCTGCTGTGCTTCCTGTCTCCTCCTCCTATCTCTCTTTCCTTCTCACAGTAGCTGTTTTTTCTCCTCCTCTTTTCTCTCTCTCCCCTTTTCCTGTAATTCGATGTTTAACTAATCGCATATAAAGTTACAATCAGTAATGTGATCGGTGACACGGATAACACGTCCTCTCAGCTGGTGTCACCCTCACACTGGAGGGGTGTTTAAGTGTATTCTATTATGGCTGTGTTGTGTTGAGGGGGGGGGGGCATATTTAGTATTCCTGCTGCCCCTCAAACTTAAGGACCACAGCTTGCATTGCCTGCATGTACAGCGGCCTCGTCAGACACATAAACCCCTCCTCTCTGCCCCCCCCCCCCCCCCCCCCCAAAGTGATTGCCTTGCATATGGTCGCCGCCCCGGCCTGGAGTCCCCAGCCATGGCCCCCGTCAGGCCCCGTGGCAGCACCCCCGTGTCCCAACGTGACCGCGAGGGGCCCCAGCCTGACACTGAAGCCCCTCCCCGCGAGGGCCCCCCAACAGCGCACAGCCGCGACAGAGAGCGGGACAGCAAGCCGACCCCCTCGCTGTCCTCCAGGCTGCACCTCGCGCCGGAGAGACCCTGCTCCTCTTCCTCCTCGGCACCCCCCACCCCTGCACCCCCCCTCAGCCTGGCTCCTTCTCCTCTGGACCTGTACCCCTGTCGGCATACCCCCCAGGCAACCAAATCTCAGGCGGAAGCCTCCCGCCCCCCTCAGAAGGAGAGCTTCCCACCTTGTGCTCCTACCTCCCTGCTGTCCCAGGACAAAAAGGCCGACCCCCGGCCCTCCCCGAATCGGCCCTCCCCCCACCTGCTGCCCCCCATCAAGGTCAAGGAGGAGCGCAGAGACGAGCCAGAGCCGGGCGGCCTGTCCCTGCTGCCCGCACACTCTGGGGCCCCAGCCCCCCTCTGCCTGGGCCCGGCGCCCGGCCTGCCCCCGCACCACGCGCTCTCGCTGTCCCTGACTCCGCGTGCCGCCGGCATGGTGGTGGCCTCGCCAGCAGAGCGCTATGCCCCCTACCCCCACGTCCTGCCACAGAGCCACTGGATGGACCCCTGGAGGGAGCAGCAGCGTGAGGCTCTCGCCCTGCGTCCCGACGCCACGCTGGCCCGGCTGTTCCAGCAGCATCAGGCCCAGAGGCTCTATGAGGCGGAGCGGGTCGCAAACCCTCACCACCCGCCTGGCTCCGCCCCCCTGCCCCCACCATCGTCGGTGCGCCAGGACTTCGGGCTTCCCCACCACGCCCATCCGGAACACGGCCCCCAGTCCATGGGGGGCACTGGCGGCGGCCTTCTGGACACTGAGCAGCGAGCCCACATTTTGCGGGAGGACTTTGAGAGGGCGAGATATGGGATGCATCCTCACACGCTGCTGGCTACCCCTCACCTGGCCACCCCCTCACACCACCACCTGGAGCCGCTCTATGGCAGCCTGCTGTCCCACCCTCATCAGCCTGGGGCCGCGGGCCCCCACCACCACACCAGCCTCTACTCCCGCCTGGGCCACCTGGCTTCCCACCCTCGGCACGTGGCCAATGGCCTGATCTCCAAGGCTACCTCTGGACTGATGGGCTCGCTGTCGATCGGGGCGCCGCCGCCCCTCATCCCCTCCGTGACCCCCAGCAGGGCCTCGGTGTCTCCTCGCAGCTCCCGCTTTGCACCTCCCCCTGAACTGGTGCTGTACAGTACACACAAAGACAGGGAATCTAGATAGTGCAGGGTGCCCCCTTGTGGTCACCTGAGAGTAGTGTGATGATTTTATTTCATGCAGTTCTGAAGCTGTGCTGTTACCCTCCCTTAAAACTGATAGCAAATCTGTTACTAAATGGCGTGAAAATGTACGTATGGGTCACAGGTCGGGGAAGCGAGAGACACTGCCATAGCTACAGTAAAGCTAAGGGCACAAAAATTACATGTAAACTTTAAACAAATTGGAATTAAGTTGATCATTGTGATGGTACATGTAATAAGGTATAATGGCGGTTTGACTGGTGCTTTAGCCTGGACCCCTCATATTGAATGAACTTTTTAATTCTTGAGTAGAACTGTTCAGACTCAGAACAAGGTCTGTAGGCTCTGTTTATGGTTGGCATTAGTGATTGTTTTGAAACGCTTGGTGGGATTACCATGCACTGTCCATTCTGCCTGGATTTAAATGACGGGAAGTAAACAGTCTCCCCTATCATGGGTTTCCAGGTCTCATTTTGTCCCATAACTAGCTACAATCATAAATTTTCTTTTGGTGTTACATGAAATGTAGCCCCCGCGTTCCCCGAGATGGTAGGATTCTGATGCATGCTTGTTCTTCCTCTTCCAGTTGTGGATGTTTCTGTAGCCTAAAAGCAGAAATACCACAGACCCCTTACTTAACATTAAATCGGCCGCAGGAAGAATATATAGTGTCTCTGTCCTCAAAGTGAGGAAGTATCGCCCAAGTAAGGCTTAAGTTGATAAATCTGCCTGCATATAGAGCCTTTTTGGTTAAATGACATGCTTGTGCACTTGTAACTCACTGACAAAATATCTATGACAGTCGAGCAACTTTGCATAATTTTACTTTAATAATGACCAACCTCCTTTAACCCCACGGAGCTAAGAGAATAAATGACTCACTGTAATACTGTAGGGGGGAACCTAAAGCTGATTATTTTTGTTAATATATATTTTTTATATATAGGCAAAAGCACTCCTTCTTTTGAAGGGAATCAGAACTGTGTGATCAATGCTGGTTTAGGTGAGAAGGTGACACTTGGTTTTAAGAGCCTTTATTTCCAAACTATGGAAGGTGACGTTCATCGCAACACGCATGTGGAACGGAAATGCAGGAGTCACTCCCTAAGACCACCGGCCTATAGTGCTTCAAAAAAGCTCTATGGAAAAGTATATAATTTATAGGTAATTTATACATTGAGGTATGAAGTGATGGGGGCTGACATGGGCGGAAACAGCTGGAAGTCATGTATAGGACAAAATAGTCATTTGAATAAAACTATTTTGTAATATTTTAAACCTTTTCTTTCTTTCCTCTGAAAAGAACCTCGTATGCTAACAAATAAAGAGATTGTTGAGTATTTGTTTGTGTGCTGCTTTGAGTTTTCAACATTGCTTGAAGTTGTCAACCACAAAATATACAATATTAGGAAGGCTAACTTGAATGGTATGAGACTGAAAAAATAATTACTTAGCAAAGTTAAATAGCAAAACTGTTGAAGAGGCATTGGAATTTTTTAAAAGCACATTGTTGCAAGTGCAAGAGGACTTCATACCTGTTTCCAGCAAAACTAAATCTAGGAAACTGTAGCCAAGGTGGTTTACTAAGGAAATTAAGAATAAAGTCAGGAGGAAAAGGGCTCTCTTCCACAAATGGAAAATAAAGATTTCAAAATAAAGCAGGAGTATCTACGTCTACAGGTTGAGTTAAAATAACACTAGACGCACTAAGAAGAATGTACCACTGCATTGTGAAGGAGCGTCAGTCACAGCACTAAGGCCATGTGGCACGTTTCCCTGGGGATGATTCAGCTCATAGGATCCTCATTGCTGGGGACACAAGCGGCTGATCGAATGGCCTCCTCTCTTTGAAAATTTCTTATGTACTTAACGTAGCACTAGCAGGTCAGGGTTAGGCTGTGATTATATGCACTCACTGAACACTTTATTAGGAACACTGTACTAAAACTGGGTAGGGGCTAAAGTTGTCATAGTTAGGATTAGCATTTTTCCTATAGAAATGAATGAGCGGTCCCCAAAAAGATATGATTACAAGACTGTGTGTGTGTGTGCGTGCGTGCGTGCGAGCGGGTGTGTGTGTATGTGTGAATGGCGTATAAGAGCAAGGAGAGAGATGCATCGTCACCCCCCCACACACACACCTAATTAAATGCATACTCTGTTTACCTACCTTGTCTTTTTTTAAACCATTCAATGTCAGTAAAGCAGTAAAAAAAAATCACCTGCAGTGATCCACCTGATCCACTCATGCTCTTTTGTGTATTTTTGGTGATATTTTAAGTATGTCTAAGGCAGTTGATCTCAACACTCATTCCTGTTACCCAAATAATTTCTTAGGTATATTTATTTACAACAAAAAATTACTTGAATGAGCTCAGTGTTTTCATACCATCAGCTTTGATGGCATGTTGCTATGGTTCATGAATTTGATGCTAAAATTCAGTCCTGTGACTTTCATTCCTGTTGCTTATATAAAAAATAACAGCCAAGGTCAGTTTATTTATATGGCACATCTTCTAACACAGAGGTCATTGAGAGCACTTTACATAAAATAAGATCAAATGAAAGCAATTAAATGAAAAATAAAAAAACAAGTAAAATATTTAAAGTAACAGTAATTAAATATTATAAATAGAAGACAAAATAAAAAGCAACAACCTTGACTTAGCACTAACTGAAGGCACTATGGAATAAAAATGGTTTGAGTCTGGTTTTGAAGATGGCAACATGTGGTGCATTTCTCAGCTCCTCAGGGAGTCACTATCAGTTATCAGCAGCAAAATACCTGAATGCCGTTTGGCCTTGCTGACTTTTTACACTTGACACTATTAGTTGGCACTATTAGTTTGCTGACCAGCTCCTACTGATCTTAGCAGCCTGTTAGGTTCATATTCAGAGACCACTGAATGGTTTATAAACAAGCAGCATCACCTTGAAGTGGATTCTGAAGGCAACTGGAAGCCTGTCTAGGGAGTGAATGACTAGAGTAATGTGTTAGTTCTTCTTGCTCCTAGTTAACAATCTAGCAGCAGAATTTTGGTTAAGCTGGAGCTGACATTTGGATTTTTTCAGAAGTCCAAGCAACTCGAGATGAAGGCAAGAATAGGTTTTTCAAGGTCATGCCTGGACATTAGACCTCCGATATTAGAGATGTTCCTAAGGTGATACAAGGAGGACTTATTTATGGCCTTGAAATGGTTATTGAAACTGAGATCTTCATCAAGCAGGATGCCAAGGTTTCTGACAAGGTCCTTAGTCTTTATGGATTTAGACTCAAAGTAGGCGTTAACTTTTAGTTGCTCTTCTGTCTTCCCAAAAACAATCACCTGTGATTTCTGTTTGTTGAGCTGGAAGAAATTGTGCTGCATCCAGAAATTAACTTGCTCAAGGTGACAGGGAATCGAGGGGGGCAAAATCACTGGGTGACAGAGCCAGCTATATCTGTGTGTCATCTGCGTAACTATGCGTAACTCATTAGAACTCGAATTTCTTAAAAGTCAAACCAACCAGTTAAAAAAAAATTACCTAGCGCTCGATCTGAATCTCAGAAGTCAAACCGTGAACGCCGACGTAAGATAACTTGTACGTGTGGAGAAATGAGTCACGCGGCATGTCTCTTAGCGGAAACAAAGGGTAAAGCTTCAGTCTCAGCCTCGCATTCTCTGTGATAGCATCGTGCATGTTTACACTAGCTGAATACATATATTTAGACAGTAAAAATACATTTAGACAATGATAGTGAGTAACAGTAATTATTATATAATAAAATACATTCAAAAATAAAGATTGTTTATTAATTATTTAAATATTAATAATAAACCATTAATACATTTAATTATAATAATATTGTCGTGCAGAGCTGGGACGGAACGGAGACAAAGGCGCAGACGTCAGGGTATCGGGGAATACGGGGTTTAATTACAGGTAAGGCAGGCAAAACGCAGACGGACAATATAATGACCGGACTGGGGAAACAAACTGAAACGCGGACTAAATACAGAGGACTAATGACAACAACCAGAAACAGCTGATCACACGGGGATTCCACACGCGGTTAATGAGAGGCGTGGCACACGGAAGGAGCGGACGATTGGGGCAGGACACATTGTTTTTTTTAACTTTACACATTGTTTGGATACATTTATTTTCATACTTTACAAATTGCTGTTTTGATAAATGTGCTTAGATAATAGGTAATTTTTTGGAACTGGGAACCAATTAATTGGTTATCCATTATTTCTTATGGGGAAAATTCGATCAGAACTTTTTAGGATTCGATCCGGAGTTTTGAATGGATTAAGTTCAAGTTCTGAGGTACCACTGTACTCTAGAAATTGAATAAGTGGGGCCCTAGGATAGATCTTTTTGGAACTCTGGGGTGTCCACCTCAATTTATAACTGCCAATCTGAACATTGTAATCTCTGCCCTCTGGGTATGTTCTAAACCACTGAAGCCCAACGAAGTGTCCAGTCTATCCATCAGTATTTTGCGGTAGATCAAATGCTGACTTAGACAGGACTGATACTTTGCCTGAAACAATGTTTAGCTGGATGTCGTTCAGAACTCATGGTGAGAGCGGTCTCGGTGCTATGCTGAGGCTGGAAGCCTGACTGTAGCCTGTAGAAACAACCACTCATGTTTAAGAACACGGTTAGTTCATTGAAACAGCATCTCAATTACTGTTCCAAAGAAGGGAAGATTTGAATTCAGTCTATAATTGCTTAGTATGGAAGCATCAAAGCTGCTCTTTTTAAGGTGCGGTTTAATGATTGGGGGGTGCAGTGGTTACCTCTGGAACTAGGGTTCAAGTCTCCTCCAGGGTTCAATGCGTGTGGAGTTCATATGTTCTACCCATGTCATTGCAGGGATTCCTCTTGGTACTCCAGTTTCCCCCCACAGTCCAAAAATATGCTGAGGCTAATTGCAGTCACCAAATCAGCTGTAGGTGTGTGTGTGTAAGTGCACCCTGGCAGGTGACCCTGCGATGGGTTGGTGTCCCATCCTGGGTTGTGCTCTACCTTGTGCCTGTAGCCTCCAGGATTGGCTCTGGACCCCCCTACAACCCTGTATTGGACGAGTTGTTTCAGGAAATGGATGGGTTTAATGATTGTGGTTTTCAGTGATTTAAGGAATATCCCAATGAGTAAAGTGCCATTAACTATTTTCAAAATATCATCTTTCACACAGCTAAGAACATCTTTTAAAAACCTTATGGTTAAAACATTGAGTGAGCAACTGCAGGATTTTAAGTCAGATCCTATAGAATGTCATCGATTTCAACAAATTTATTCTATTTAGTATGCTGGGTGAATTGAAGGCACAGTTTAGCTTACCGGAAGCGATTGCTAGTGTATTGTTTATGATTTTCTCAAAGAAAAATTCCACAGATTCATTGTACCTTTTTGCTGAGAAGAACTGAGGAGGTACTTGAGTTCTGTGATTGGTAAGTTTGCTTATCATCAATAGTGAATAGAGTGCGGGAGTTGTTGGTGTTGTCATTAATGATGTGTGAGGAAAAAAAGATCTAGCCTTGCTGAATTCGAAGTTAAGGTTCTCTTTACAGACGTCATAATGTATCTGGATTTTGCTTTTTCCACTTATGTTCTGCTTTCCTGCATTTGCCCTTTTGTGATAAAACAGCAGTTGTATTTCTCCATGGTGCTTTCTGTTTATTGTGGACTGATCTAACCTTTATAGGAGCTAATGTGTCAATTCCATGTAGAACTTCAGGATTAAATTGCTCCAGAGCACCACCAATTAGATGAGGTGACTTAACTGAAGCATTGGCCTACATAAATAGTGTTCTCTCTTATGTACCTTTTCTGTCATGGATAAATCTGGATAAACCACCTAGCCCCGGATCTTTTCAATAACTAGAAACACCCCTGTACGGCGCTGGTTTGGACGCCAGCGGTATTTTCGACAGCCTCTCATTTGATATCTCGCAGTGATCATGCAGTAATCTATGTACCTGGTGTGTCTCGTAACCTTTCGCTTCGCTCTGCTGGCCGTGGGGACCATGGGGACCAAAAAATTTTAGCCTGTGCCCTTAACCCTTGTTATGTGGAAGGGTCGACTGTACCGGTGTTGTTACTCAATATCTGCTTGCACTGAATAACAAGAGGAGTAGCAGCACCTGTTTTCCTCCACTCTAGGCACCGGTGGTATCCATTCCAGGGTCTCCCCTGTCACGATGTTGTTACACCCTTCTGCCTCCACTGAAGATGCCCCTCTGCCCGGCGGAGCATTGCGTGGGCTTATATACACTTAATACCCCAGAAACCGCCGTCTTAGTTCATTAATAACAACGGCGCGCTTTTATCTCACTTCTCCATTTCTCTATATCGGTCGCCTCCACTCGAGCTGCAGGTAGGTTGCTGGCAAATATATTTTAAGTATGTTAAATATGTTTCAAGTTTTGGCTGCTTTGGTTTTTGGTTGCCCGTGTGAGCGGTATTACTGTCGATAATATGCTACTGCAGTTGATAATGTGCATAAAGTGATAGCTACAATTTCACAATGCTGACATCAATATAGAGACGTATTTTGTGATTAATGTTATTTCTTCAGTTGGTTTGCCAATTTATGTCGAGTTGGCGTTCCTTTAATTTGGACTAAATGGAAATTACTTTTAAATGCACAAAATTCGTCTGTTTGATTTATCTTTAAGTACAATAAACACAGATAGCGCTTGTGCTGATACTTTTTTTGTAATCTTTCCACCATTTCCTAATATTTAGGCAATCATACTGCCTGTATGTTAAATGTATTGCATTTGTTTATCGAATGAAGAATGATGTACCGTAAATGTATGAAACTCACTGCGTAATTTTCAAACGAAGCACAAGTGTCAAAATTACATCCAAAACGTTATATCACTAGGTCCATTATACGTTTTCTTTCTTTTAATCCCGATATCATTCATAACTGGTTTAAGACAAATATGTCTGAAAGCAGAGCCTTTTTGATTAAACTACATACTTGTGCACTTGTAACTCATTCACAAAATATTTATTAGCCTACAGTTAACAGGCTTCGTTTAATCTTACTTAAAATCTCCATTAGCCCTATATAGAGCACTGCCTCATCTACAATAATATTGTACTCTAACTGATCGAGTAATAGGCCTAAGTTTATTAAATTAGTTATCATTTCAATAACAATGCAATGCGCACTCTGGGTTAGTCTGAGAAAGTGTCTGTGTACCAAATGAACCGTGGTATTATCCTTCTGCGCATCTATATTTAATGCTGCCCTCCTGTAATAATACCTTTTCGGTTGTTAAAGCGCCAAGGAAACAGACACGGGATCCGGTAGTTTGGGTTGCATGCGTTATGTGGGGGAAAACAGAAAATGTAACGCTAAAAAGTGCCTTTAAAGCTTAAAACTGTGCTTTTAAAACGTGTTGTGTTAGATAAGATTGTGATTAGTTGTATTCCCTGGGCGCCGCAACAGGTGGTAGCCCTTCGCGGCAATGAGCAAGTTGGGGGGAGGCATAAAGAGAATTTCCCCACGGCGATCAATGAAGTATAATAAAGTAAAATAGTATTGGTACAGTTCTGTTAAATATCGCAACCTCTTCTTAGGTCATTATGCCCTGGGGGACTGTTTTGCATAATGTAGGGTTAGTCATTAAGGAATTTATTTTTTAGTACTACCTAGCAAACTTGGCCAAGCGGCCCCCCCATGCAGGGGCGGATTAACGCACAGGCTAGATATGGCTTAAGCCTAGGGGCCCCACGTGTGCCAGCCTGCAAGGGGGCCCCCATTGGCGCGGAGGTTGGTGGGGTTGGGGGGCCCACAGACTACTGTAGCCTAGGGGCCTCTGTACACCTTAATCCGCCCCTGCCCCCATGGGCAGGTGTGGGTTCACTGTGGGCCAGGCAAACAATTACACCAAGTGGCCCATGCGGACCCCACTGCAGTTTTGTCCTTTGGGGGCACTGTGTGGTTTTACCCTGGGCAAACCCCTTTGTCAACAACACAAGGCAGATAAAATGTCATTTTAGATCATAGATGCTCTAGGGCAGGGCTGCTCCTTCCTGCTCTTGGAGATCCACCAACCTATAGGATTTTGGTGCAGCTGTAATTCTACACACGTGATGCAGATAGTCAGGTCCTTCAGTAAAATCTCAGCATTAGAGCCAGCTGTGTTAACATATGGTCTGATTATCTGTTTGAGCACATATAGTGTACTCTAGGGTTAGGGGTACTCAGACTATACGTATGCTACAGATGTGAATGTTGCATAAAGTCAGATGTTTGCAACAGTTTCAGGTTAAAAATCATTTTATTCTGTAATCATTTCACATGCTCAGTTTTGTTCTCAATTTTCAATATACTGTATATGTTTTCTAATTTTTTTTTTTTAAACCTGCCTGTGAACTCATGTATTTCGAGATTCTCAGCTTATTACTGCTGCTTTCAGCAAGTTCAGTGATGTTGTGGTATACTGCAGATATTGGACCAAATAATCGTATTAGTTAAAGATATGGGGGCTGGCAAAATGGGCCCAACAAAATTTACTATGGGGGTGGGGCCTACAGTCCAGGACCAGTTATTTTTTTGTTATTTAATCAGTGGTGACTCTGAGGATAGGGATCTGTACTGGCAATCGGAAGGTTGCCAGTTTGAATCCCATGAATGCCAGGAGCTGCTGGGCCCTTGAGCAAGGTCCTTAACTTGCAATTGTTTCTTCCTGGGTATGGTGTTTACCTACATCCAGCCCTGCAGGCAGGTCCTCCAACTTTAAGGGACATTTGGGGAATGGTGGCAGGATTGGCACTGCAGCCACTGGCAAAAACGTCACACTGTTCCATTCTATTTGAACCCACACATGATACGGGGAGAACACCAGAGGGTTTTGTGTGAAGCAACAGTGTTATGCACTAAGCCGCATACCGCCCACCAGTAAACGTTTACAGTACAGGCTTGGCTGTTTTTAAATAACTGCAAAATATGAGTGAAATGCTGCTAACTTGCCTAGAATGTGCATCCTGTGGCATTTATCATTGAGTGATTGTTTTATAGGTGTTGATGATTCAGTGAGTCAACACAGTGACACATTTCTCAGAAATATTGGGGAATTTGGCTTGAAAAGTATGATTGAAATCTGGTTCTCAGTTATCAAATACTCAGCCAATGAAAAACAGAAGCTACATCAGGGTAGCTGAAAAACAAAAAGTTCACACCGCTGTATTATCTTTGCACAGTTGCTGCACCTGCTACTTCATTTGCATTCGTTTCCTGTTTTCCAGTGAACTGTTCTCTACCTGCACTGATGTGTTTCACCCTCAAATATAGCAGGACCACACCAACCAGATCTGCCTTTTTGGCTTTGATCTCATCATACTGTTTGTTTGCTTGCTTATTTATTTTTAGTATTTTATTTCTGTTTTTTTATGCCGAATACCATTACGAATTTCTGCTGTGCAGTGGAAGTTCTCGTAAGTACTGCTTCACTGCAGATGAAGTTGGGCGGTGTACCACTGTGTGTGGCAGTCTAAACATCTGTTTCCTCAGAGCGCTAACTGCTTTGTTTACGGTTGATATAAAAAAATATGCAAAATGTCTGATGATTTATCTTGATTTCTGGTTTCACAAAAACCTGCAATCTCAGGGTAAAACTTTTATATACACTTTAAGTATTACTAGGAAGTGTCATGCAGCAATGTATGTTTAAAAAGACATTTCAGTCATTTCAGATGTCTAATGGGCAACACTTTACTTGAAGCAGTCTACATAAGGGTGACGTAACCGTTTTAAGAATGACATGACACATGTCATGCACATTAATGACACATTATTGATGTTTAAGGTACCACAATTTTTAAATAGACTTCATATTCGTTCACTTACATTTTGCCCAGACTACTTTTAAATCTGACAAGTTACCCCGATAAGCCAGTAACCCCGCTTTGTAGTACAGGCCCCCGAAGGTTTTGGGCCAAAATTGACTTAGTGGTACCTCAGTTCTCAAACTCCATTAGAACTCGAATTTCTTAAAAGTCGAACCAACCAGTTAAAAAAAATAAAAAATTACCTAGAGCTCAATCTGAATCTCAGAAGTCAAACTGTTTCCCCCGACCTAAGAACTTGTACGTGCGGGGAAATGAGTCACGCAGCACGTCTCAGCGGAAACAAAGGGTAAAGCTTCAGTCTCAGCCTCGCATTCGCTGTGATAGCATCGTGCATGTTTACACTAGCTGAATACATATATTTAGACAGTAAAAATACATTTAGACAATGATAGACAGTAACAGTAATTATTATATAATAAAATACCTTCAAAAATAAAGATTTCTTAATTAGTTTAATATTAATAATCAACCATTAATACATTTAATTATAATAATATTGTCGTGCCGAGTGGGGACGGAGACAAAGACGCAGACGTCAGGGTATCGGGGAATACTGGGTTTAATTACAGGTAAGGCAGGCAAAATGCAGACGGACAATACAATGACCAGACTGAGGAAACAAACTGAAATGCGGACGAAATACAGAGGACTAACAACAACAACCAGAAACAGATGATCACACTGGGATTCCACACGGGTTAAACGAGGGGGCGTGGCACACGGAAGGAGCAGACGATCGGGGCAGGACAAATTGCTTTTTTTAACTTTACACATTGTTTGGATACATTTATTTTCTTACTTTACAAATTACTGTTTTGATAAATGTGCTTAGATGTGTTTAGTACAGTATATGCTCTTCTTGTTTTATCCGGTTCATTTTGTGTTAAGATGCTAAAGAAAAAGAAAACATATTTAGATGCAACATATTTAGGGAAGCAATTAATTGGTTTTCCATTATTACTTATGGGGAAAATTCGATCACAACTCGAACTCTTTAGGATTCAATCCGGAGTTCTGAACTGGTTAAATTCGAGTTCTGAGGTACCATTGTATTTGGAACTGTTCATAATTCCCTCCACCTTGACTAAAGCCCCAGTTCAAGCTGAAGAAAAACGGCCCCAAAGCATGATGCTGCCCTCACCGTGCTTCGCGGTGGGTGTGGTGTCTTTTGGTGATGTGCAGTGTTGTTTTTGTGCCAAACATATCTCTTGGAATTGTGGCCAAAAGGTTCAACCTTGGTTTCAACAGAGCAAAATACATTCTGCCACATGCTTTTGAGAGACTTTTTTTTTTTTTTTTTTGCTAAATTTAGCTGGGCCTGGATGTTTTTTGTATGCAAATGTAGTGACACAAGGGTAAAGATTGGGATTTTTGTCAACTATGCTACCTAGGGGATGGATATAGAGACTAAACGTGAAGGTTTTGAAAATTAAACAGTGAAGCAAAGTGATACTAAATGTTTATCACTCATCTGTGTATCTCATGCCTTCATATCAACATGATCATAGAAGTATCCATGAAGTTTAAAAAAAGACAAGTCTGCCACTATCTGTGCTGGGTTTTTTTTCTTTTCCAGATATGGTTTCTGAGGGCTGTTTCTCTTTTACAAAATACCTCCTGTTCCTGTTTAACCTGATCTTCTTTGTAAGTACTTCTGTCTCATTAAGTGCTCACAATACAAATGGTTAAGACTTCGTTAGCAAATTTGCTAGAATAAGTCAGCTGATATGGAATGAATGCTGTCCACAGTTATGGAGCACATGAGCCAATATTGATATAGTATCTATACTTCCCCTAGGAATGATGCAAGATCAAATTTAGAAATTAAAATATTTCAAAACAGTTACCAGTTTGAAAGTACCCTTGATGTTTTACAGTCTTTGTGAATAGCTTTCATAAGTATTAGAAGATGTGGTAACACTTTACTTAAAGCAGTAAATGTAAAGAAGCTATACAGTAGATACCTTCATAATGCATTATAATAGTCGGTATAATCGGTAGTTGGTCTATAATGCACTATAGATACCTTCAAAATACATTATAGTAGTCGGTATAAGAATTAATAAAGCATTACAGCATCTTCTATTGACAGTCATAAGGCACTGTAGTGTTGATTATAATACTTCATAAGCTCCAATGAAGCTCTCACCTATAATGCACTATAGAAACCTTCATAATGCAGTACAAAGCATCCTTAATTCTTATACCGACCATTATAATGTATTATGAAGGTATCTATAGCGCATTATCGGTGAAAGCTTCATAATGCACCATAAACTTGGTGATAATGTGTTATGCCTTTTTATAATTATTTATAGCCATGTTTATAATGCTTTATTGATTTGTTCATAGATTTTTATAGACATGGCATTCACAGGAAGTGATACCAAACTTTCATCTTAAGTATTAAAAAACTAGTTTCCTTTACAATGCATCATGAGTACTCTTAGGATCTATTAGTACCAACTGATCAAGACTGTGAATACTCTAAATGTGCTTAATTATCTAATTGACTGACTATAAGTAGTGACTAAAATCACTATGGTTTGAAAGGGATGCTCTGTTGTCCTATTGTGATGCAGGACTTATACACATGCAGTGATTATGCTTATTTTTAGTATCATGTTGTTCTATAATACAGTGTGATTGATATTTTAATTCATTGCATTTCTTCTCTCAGTTTATAGGAATTTTTCTGGCCTCAGCTGGGTTCTGGATTATTTTTGGCAAAACAAGCTTCCTCAGTGAGTGTCTTGCATTTCACTCCTCACTTATTCCTATTAGGAAAATAGAACATTTTAATGGATTTAGATTAAAATAGTCATAAAATGGGCACTGTATACTAACACAGCATCGTTATATATTTCTGTTAGTAAATAAGTCACTGATCATATAAATGTCAGCCTGTATGTTTGCAGCCAAACTATTGATGTAATTAATTAAATTTGAATAAAATCTAGGATAGCCAGGGGCATGGAAGTGTAACATATATTATTACTTTCTTTCCTTATTAATGGGCTTGCACAGAGGTACTGTAGCACCCATCACCCACACTCACAATCAGTGAATAAGTACTTTCATCTTTTCAATGTTCTGTGCTGAAATTGAAATTCCTGTCACATTAATTTGTAATAAAATTTTTATAAATATTATTGGTCTAAAGCAGGGGTCACCAACCTTTTTGAAACTGAGAGCTACTTCACGGGTACTGAGCCATACGAAGGCCTACCAGTTTAATACACTCTTCTTAAATCATGTATAATATGTTTTAAATGCTTTTTTTTCAAATCTGTATAAATGCAAATGTGATTAAAGAAGAATGGCAACAGGATAAAATTAAATTTTAGATGCTGCTCACTGGTGAGTTGTGCTATTTTTAGAACAGATCCGCGGGCGACTCATGTGGTGCTTGGGGGCACCCTGGTGTCTGCGGGCACCATGTTGGTGACCCCTGGTCTAAAGACCCATTGGCATGATGCTAATACTTACCTATTACTTGGTGCGTTTTGTTTAACTGCATTTTATGGTGAGTAGGAAATATCTCTATTGCACAGAATTATGTCAGATACTGTATGAGACTTTTCTGCTGGTTCTGCATTAACTCCTCCTCCCCAGGTTATGGACCCACTCTCATGTCCATCTTCCCCTTCGCCTGTCTACTTCTAATTGGAGGCATCGGGAGCATGTTATTAGGATTTTTTGGATGTCTGGGGGCACTGAAAGAAGTCAAATGCATGCTGGGAACGGTAGGCACAGAAAGAGGTCAAATGCATGCTGGGAATGGTAGGCACAGAAAGTGGTCAAATGCATGCTGGGAATGGTAGACACTAAGAAAACCATAGATACATATAATGAAGTGTGACCCTGAGGTATTTAGTCTCAGACCATGGGATGCACAAAGGGACCTTAACTTAAACCATGGGATACAAACACACACACACACACACACACACTTAAATGTATCTATGTCTTCATTAATTTCTATCGGTATAATCTCCATCCTAACTATGACAACCTTAACCCCTTCCCAGTCCTAACCTTAACCATAAGTAACCAAACAAAATGCAAGGCTTTTGGCATTTTTACTTTTGATTATATTCACAGATCTTTGTGGGGACCTGAAAAATGGTCCCTTCAATGTCAAAATGTTTTTATCACATTCTAGGGGACATTTGGTCGCCTCAATGTAATATAAACCTAATCCACACACATACACACAGACACACACACCTGTGTACCTATACTTTTATATAGTGCTATGCTAAAGTCTTAGGCAATCAAAGAAAATGTGTAAAGCTATTTATCTGTGTTGTGAAGTGCATATTTGCTGAGGAAAAAGTACAATATATGCAAATGAAGAGCAATACAGTGAAAAAAATTATTCTGTTCTCCAAAAAGTTACTGTTGCTTGGAAATACAAACCACTCCTAAGGGGAAGCTCAGATACTGCAAGTATTTAGTATATTTTACTACCAGTCAATTATTCATCACCTTGATTAGTTAAATAATCTTTTGAGGTATTGATTAGCCAATCATGATATACTGTCGATGGAGATAACAAATACATGGATATAATGGATGATTTAAACATCATATTGAAATTTAAACATCTTTGTTGTAAGACTTTTGCAGTGTACTGTGTATATATAATTTAAACATATGTTAAGCATTTTAAGTATATTTAATGTATTTTATACTAAATTATATCACTCCGGCATTCATTTGTAGAGCACAGTTACTATGTATGGCTCATATCTTGCATCTATGGGTGCTGCTTAATAAAGTCCAAGCATTCATACATCCATCTTCCATCAAAATGATTGACGGATGATGACTGATGAAACCAAGAAAGACATTTTTTATTTCACAGAAAAACTTTTTCAGTTATTTGTTATTGATGATTTTTCCTGTGCAATAGAATGAGAGCGGTGAAGCCATGTTTCAGCTCTCAGTTTCCCTGTCCTGCGTCTTCCTGACCTGTTGTATCCAGACGACAAAAAAACTCCATATTCCCTCCGTCAGTCCCTATGTTGTCCATCTGACCAGAATTTCACACCCATATTCCCAGATTTAGGTTTGCTCTGCTAATGTTACTGATCCAAAAACCATATGGCAGTAATTCAGGCAAAAGGAGCTTCTACCAAGTATCACCTCAAGGATACTTACTCATCCCATCTTCATGTTGTAGTTTAAAATTTATTTTCATACAATCCCTTCTCAAAGAAATCCTGAAGTAAATAATTAAATAAGGTGACCCTTAGTCTTTACTACTCAATAATGGCAATGTAGCTGCAGGCAATTTGATTATTCATAGAAAACTGTAGGATTCAGTATAGCTTATCCTTCCTTTACAAACCCATAAAAAGGCATCAAAGGATGCCAATGATAATTTTTCTCCATGCAAAGTCCGACAGTATGGTGCAGACACATTTGATACTTCTGAGACTTACCATATTGAATTCCCTCTCCCTGTAGTATTTCATCGCGCTTGCCATCCTATTGGCTATTGAAATTGTGGCTGGAGTTCTCTTTTTCACCCAGAGGACAACGGTAAGTCGACCATTATAAGCAGCAGTGACAGTGCACCAACAGACAGGTGTTCCCAGTCAAGTCAGGGTTGGACTAAGCTGTGTTTTGTTCTAAAGCTATATGTAGATACTTTGGGTTTTGGGTTGGATAAATGAATGGATAAATGGGTATTCTTTCATTTATTATGTATTTTTATTCTTTACAAAAAACTTGCATAATGCAGAAGTGAAAATAACTGTTTCAATTTTCTCTAAATAAAACAACAAAACAAAATAGAAGTATAGTGTACACTGCCAGGTTACTATTTAGTAGAACTGAGAGGATGAAAAATTAATTTGGCCATCAATATTCTTGATATACTTGACCCTTATACACGTTCTATGTGTGGCCTTGTCAGGATCAGTCCCTGCTCTGTCATTTCTCTGCCTGGCCAGCAGGTGTCGCTGGTCACCCCTTTTCTACTGTTTGAGTCCTGTGTGATTATGAATACCTGAACCTTGTTCGTACTAGCCCTAGTGTTTGAGTTGTTAATAACCCACACCCGTGTTTCCCATGCATATATATGTGCCTGTCCTTGGCTTTTGCACTTGTTGGTCATTGTGTTTGGTTCCTTTGTGTTCTCTAATGTGTATAAGTTATCTGTTAGTCCACACGTGTCAGACTCCAGTCCTGGGGGGCCGGAGCCCTGCACATTTTTGGGTTTCCCCTCGTTTAACACACCTGATTCAACTTCTTGTGCTAATTACCATGTAGCTGTTGAGCTGAATCATTTATGGTGGAACAGGGAAAGAACTAAGCTACACAGGGCTGCAGCCCTCCAGGACTGCAGTTTGACACCCCTGTGCTCGTCCATCCATCCATCTTCTGAATCCGCTTATCCTGTTCAGGGTCACAGGGGTCCGAAGCCTATCCCAGAGGCTACGGACGCAAAGCAGGGAACAGCCCAGGATGGGGCGCCAACCCATCACAGGGCACACTCACTCACCATTCACTCACACATGCACACCTATGGGCAATTTGGTAACTACTTGCTAGTAATGAGGCTTACGCACACTTTGTATGTGAAGCTTACGCGCACTTTGTATGTGAAGCTTACGCGCACTTTGTATGTGAAGCTTACGCGCACTTTGTATGTGAGGCTTACGCACTTCTCAGGACCCCTACATTATTTCATAGATCTGTTATATTATTCCAGCAGCACTGTTAATTTAGCAAAAAAAAGGACTCTGAGGCCTGCTAATGAATTTTAATTCAACTAATCAGCTGATTTTTGTCTTCAGTTTTTTGTATTTTTATATTTTTTGTGGTTTATTTTAAAATAAATAGAAATACCTAAAATATTAAATTGTAGAATTCTAAAAAATCTTAATTGGAGAATTCCGAACTAAGCTGTGAAAGTGAACACTTAATGTTTTCTCTAGATTGAGCATGAAATGGGAGGAAAAATGGTAGAACTAATGAAGTCATCTAAGCAGAATACATCCCACCTGGAAGATTTCATGACTGCTTTTAATTCCATCCAGCGAGAGGTAGGAACAATGGCTTTATCCATATGAGGTAAAAATGCATGGTTCATATGAGGCTATCAAGCATTTTCACAATATTTTCAAAGACTTTCACATTATTTATGTTTATCACAATATTCTAATATTCATATGTAGAAACCAGCAGTAGAATATGACAGATGGTTGAGTTTCTCTGATTATGATCACAAAATTGTTTTACTAATAGTTATTGAGCATATGAGAGGTACATTGACAAATTATGCCAACAACTGACTCAAAACTTGATGGAATTTGTGTAAAAATAGTGCATTAAAGCTGTCAATAATGCGAGAAAACAAGTGTTTAGGCTATACCATGATACTTGTGATATTCAGATTCATGACGAAAAGAATGTTCATAATCAAGATACGATATCTTATCGCCCAGCTCTACCTCATATTGACATATACAGTCAGCCCTGGTGCGTTCGCACTTCGTGATTCGCGAATTCACATTTCTGCAAAAATGTCATTGTACTGTTTTTTATTAAATATTTTTAATGTGTATGTATTTTTGTTCTCTCTCTTTTTTTGTGGTTAGCAAACAAATAGTATTTTTACAGCTTGTTTCTGTTTTAATTTTTAATTGATTGAATACCTGTACCCTGTACGCACAGTACATGTTTCGTTTACGAATTTTATTTAATTGTGCCTTGGTTATGTATATGACTTCTGTCGTTAAGTTTACAGTCCCATTTGTTTACTCATTTTACCTTACTGTGAATGCAAAAGAAAACTGCAGCCAATGCCGTGTTCTATGAATTAGTAGGGGTAACATTAGTATACTGTACTGTAAATGTGCTAGTGTGACAAATATCCATTAGGCGATACTGTACTCTATTTTTACATGAAACATTTGGTTTTTTTTTTAAAGGTAATGTATTAAGCTAACTTTTACATGAAATTAAAGTGTTTTGGGAGCATGACTGGGGTCATATTTATGGTTTAAACTATTACTATTTTTCAGAATAAGTGCTGCGGATGGGACACACCAAATAATTGGATCGATACACCCTGCTCCTGCTACAACAGCACCGGCCTCCTGTTCAATAGCTCTGAGCAACATAACTTCAGCATGGAGTGTATTTGCCCCGCGGCAAACGGCACTTCACCTTCATGCAGGATTTATCAAGAGGTGCGTCTCCACAATACAGCAGACAGCACATGCATGTGAGCTCTGCTCCTCACCTTTTTCTCACACAACCAGGGCTGCAAGGAAGTCATCAACAGATGGCTGTCAGAGAACACCCCCTTCATTCTGGCCATGTTACTGGCTGTGGCTGCAGTGCAGGTGAGTGAGATATGCACCTCCTAAGATCATATGTCACTCAGCTTTGGTGCCTTTGCAGTAATATGACCTATTTCTAGATAAATGGTTGGAAGACATATTATTTGTATTTGAAATATATTGATGTGTTTTTTATTTATATATGTTTTATATATATATATATATATATACCACACACACACACAGTGACAAAAAAGGTAAGCATCCAGAAGTGATGGTCAAAACGCTGCAGATCAGCATTGGGTATGTAAATGATTTGATTTTGCAAGGAGCTGGCAGGTCTAGCCACCAGACACAGAAGATGCCTCGTTGACGCATTAGACGGCATTACCAACACTTGACGGAGTTTGATAAGGGACGCATTGTGGGTTTGCATGAAGATGACTGGTCGTATCGTGCAATTGCCCGGAATGTGGGGTATTCAGATGTCACAGTCGCCCGATGTTGGAACCAATGGGCATGTGAGAGCACTGACACATGTTGTAAAGGTTCCGGTCACCCCTGTCACGGACAGACCACACCAAGGGAGGATCGTCGTATTATGGGCCAAGCATTACAGAACCCCCATGACATCTGCACCTGCCATCCGGACACAGGTATTGGACTCTCTACAACACCCCATGTCATCCTGCTCTCAACGACTGGCTTCAGCCAGACTACAGGTTCACCGTCTCGTACGTAGGCTGACATTAACACTAGCACAGAGATGGCTACGTTTAGAGTGGTGCCGTAACCGGAAGGCATGGACTGATGAAGAGTGGCTTCTTACCGTGAATTTTGGTTCTGCATTACCATGGATGACCGGTGTGTGTGCATGTATGGCAGCGCTGAGGGGAGAAGACCAATCCTGCCAGTGTTGTAGAGAGACACACCTACGTAACTCCTAGCATCATGGTGTGAGGAGCCATAGGGCAGGACTTCATGGTGTGGGGAGCCATAGGGCAGGACTTCATGGTGTGAGGAGCCATAGGGCAGGACTTCAGGTCATCTCTGGTAGTGATTAAGGGGACCCTGATGGCACAGCGCTACGTCAGTGACATCCTGCATCCACATGTCTTACCCCTCCTGAGACTGCACCCTGGTAGTCTTTCAACAAGACAACGCCTGTCTACACACGGCACGTGTGTCTATGGACTGCCTGCGTCATGTTGAGGTCCTCCCATGGCCAGCCAGGTCCCCCGAACTTTCCCCAATAGAACATGTGTGGGATCAGCAAGGACATCAACTCAGACCCAGTGCCAATCTGCTGGATCTCAAGGGCCAGTTACAACAGCTGTGGGCCAACTTGCCGAAGGAGAGGATATAATGGCTGTACAACTCCCTTCAACACCGTATCGCCGCATGTCTCCAGCCCCGGGGGGGGGCGGGGGGTGCCACACCCTACTGACATAGGAACAGCAGTGTGCCCATACTGCCAACTCTGTTGTCCGTTTGACCTGATATTATAATCATATATAATCATTGTGATGCAATCATATGACCTTTCACCACGTGCAAATTTTCATTTCCACTCTGTCTGGGTGCTTAACCGTTATGGTCACTGAGTGTATTTTCATTGTATTGTAGTCGAGGGGATGTTGACCTGGTATATTCTTTGTCTGAACCCTTTCTGCGAAGATAGTCATCAACATTTGTTCTATTCTATTTTTTGTTCCGTTAAAACTTTACACAGTGGAAATAGCCAGTGGTAATAGATGTCAAGCAGAGGGTGGTGATGATGTAGCTGCCTTGACCTGCTCTTTGTTTCTCCTTCTCTGTTCCGTTTGTCTGTCTTAGTTCATGCAGATTCTGTGTCTCACGGTATTCTGTCTGAGTCATCACTGTCAGCACCCCCCAAAAACTCACGACAGTTTATTCCAGGCCTCAAGGTTTTTGTTCTCTGTGTTCATGGTGTCTTGTGTGGCTCAGTCTCTCTGAATTGTTATGTATTCACTTTATTATCGGTCAGTGGAACATATTATTTAATGCCAGAAAAACTTTCAAAAGAAACTGTTCCACTGGCCACAGATAAAGCTTCTGCATGTCTTATTCTGAATTTGAAAATATTTTGCGCACTAATGGTTTCAGTAGAAATGAATTATGCAAGTTTAACTATGACCAATAATTATGTGAATTTTTCACAAATCATATTTTGACAAAAGACAATATCAGGTTATAGGACAATGCACATATCAGGGGCATGAATGTCATATTAATTTTGGGCTTTTAATGATTTATTTGAACCATTCTTTTTCCAAGGTGGAATGATTATACAACATTCATCATCAATGATTTTTAAGAACAAGAATTGGGTGCATATGAATTGAATTGAATATATTTTGGATTATCTGCAATCCATACAGGGTCAAAATTTATACATACAGGCTCAAATATATACATACACACTCAAATATATACATACACACCCTGTCAATGAAAATAAGGTTTATCTGATCTTCATATTGGAATAATTATGCTTGTCAAATCATATCAGCTCAGTCATTTCAAAACCTCTCCTGAAGTTACCTCAGTATTTGCAGCAACCATCCAATACACCACTGTATCTTTTGATTTAACAACTCCCCCTCCTTGTTTGGCTAATCAATACATTATTGAGTTATTTAACTAATAGTGTAAATTAATTAATTGAGCTGGTGCTGAAATTTGACTAATACGTGTGGCTGTGGTGCCCCTGAGGAGAGGTTTGGGAACTGAAGTGATGTTCTTCTAGACAGTCAGCAAGATATCAGTAACTTCTTGAAGAATTCCTGTTATCCTTAATTTGCACATGTTCTAATGTTAAATTGTATTTTTTTGTGAGCAAATATACACTTTCTAACCAGATAGACAGCCTCTTCCACGGTCACGCCCAGCTCCGTCTGATCCTAATGTGTGCCACGCCCACCACGTTACCTCCTGTTTTTGCCTGATTGTCATCACCTGTTGCCTATTCCTTTTGCCTTGTCTTGTGTATTTAGTCCGAGTCTCAGTCAGTCTTCCCCAGATTAATCATTGTAGTGTCCGTAGATGTCCCTACCTGTCTGTCTTTTGACCATTAAAACCCCTGATTACCCATCAGTTCGGCTCGCTCTCCTGCTTCCCTGCTTGCCTTCTTGCCGCATCGTGACAGGCACAGCAATATAAAGTGATATCTGCAATATCCCAAAAAATCTTGAAGCAAGTGCCTATTTTATGTGCGTATTGAATATATTTAACTTTATTATAAATATTAAGTGGTAGCTATGGAGTCAGAATACAGTTCAATTCTTCCATTCCATTTTTAGTTCTTAAATTGCACATTGGGGGCGGCATGGTGGTTAGCAGTGCTGCCTTACACCTCTGGGACCCGGGTTTGAGTCTCTGTCTGGGTTCCATGTGTGTGGAGTTTGCATGTTTTCCCCATGTCGTCGTGGGGTTTCCTCTGGGTACTCCGGTTTCCCCCCACAGTCCAGACATGCTGAGGCTAATTGGAGTTACTAAATTGCCCGTAGGTGTGCATGTGTCAGTGAATGGTGTTTGAGTGTGCCCCGCGATGGGCTGCCCCCCCCCCATCCTGGGTTGTTCCCCACCTCGTGCCCATAGTTTCCAGGATAGGCTCTGGACCCTCTGTGACCCAGAAGGATAAGCAGGTTGGAAAATGGATGGAAATTGCACATTGTTTGCATTCATGCACTGAAACAGAGTAGCATTGTATTATATTAGGTAGAAAATACATTTGTTGTAATTCCATTCATGTGTTGCATTTATTTTAGAATATACTATCTACTGGGCCTGATGGTTATGAATCTTTATTGCAACATTGCTGATAGGTTCTGAAAGTTGAAAACAAAATTTGTCCAATTGCCATGATTAAATGTAAGACGTCTACTTTGGTGTAAAATCACTGGCAGTAATTCTTCAAAATAATTTTTTAATTGGTAAGACAGCATATGGAATTTACATAAAATAGCAACAGGTGGCTTTGTTACTTAGATTTTATGGAAAATTAGCAACATTCTGTTAACTTGCTGGTTAGGTTCCTATTAAACAAACCTTACATTTGAATTACTGCTACCTTGCTGATACCTGGTTGCATCTGTTGGGATGGTAAATAGATTTTCCTGACTCATGAGGATGGTGCTACAGGTTGGGCAGTTACACGTCCACAGACAGGCTTGTCCCATGACCTCAGTGAACATCCCTCTCAAACACGGGCTCCAGTATTTCATCAGTAAAGATCATATTCTGGTGGTGTTGGTGATGTGAAGCTTAGTGAAGCAAGGAAGCATGTGAGCATGCCATTTGTGCAGCCGAGTGTGTGCAGTGCTTCTCCCTGTGACCGTACACTTCAGGGTTGGGGCCATTCCGAGATGCATTGATCAGTTCCAGTCCAAATCAGGAAATGGAACTGGAGCTGGGATTGGAGAAAAAAAAACTACAGGGAACAGAATTGGAGTTGAATTTGAATTTCAGGGAGATTTAAGTTCCAACTCCAGTTCCATTTCCTGATTTGGACTGAAATCATCAATGCATTCCGGAATGGCCCCAACTCTGGTACACTTCTTGTCTTTACAACCATGTTTCCCAATGCTTCTGAGCTTCTGTGCAGTGCTCTGAGAAGCAGATAAAGCCTGGTTTATTTCTCTGTATGCTCTGCATATGTGCTCAGTAGTCACTGATATTTCTCTGTCTCCCTCAATCTCCTCAGAGATTTTTACATGGAATATTGGCAAGGTTGGTCGTATAGTGCTCATATGTTCTCACTAAAGCAAATGCGTTGTGTAGAATCATGTGTTGCACATTACAGGAGTCCATGGATTTTCCTTCTCTGTAAAAATAGCTTATGGATAAGCACTGATGTTTATTATGCAGCATGCACACCTTTCATAATAACCTGTTTTCTCTCTCTGCTTACAGCTCAGTGGTATGACCCTTTCGACGTTTCTGTATAAATGGATCATCGTGGATTGTGATTTGCTGAATCACTACTTATAAATCCTGATTCATCACAAGCGTTGTCTCATGGAGAAATGTCTATTACTGGAAGAAAGCATCAAGAAAGTGGAAAGAGTAATACTTTTTAAGGCATTTTTAATTTTTTAAATAACATACTATTTTTTCTTATCTTCAGAATTGCTTTACAAATCATTATATAGTGTTTGCAGTTACTGTATTTTGTATCTGAATATTATTTCTCATTTTTAAAGCAAAGATATTTTATGTTCTGTATGATCTTTCATCACACACTGGATATTTTTTTCTAAATCAACCAAAAACTAAAATCTGCCAGCATATATAATGTCTTTCTAAGAATATGGCTAATTGCCACCAAGGGGTAGCGCTTTTCCTGCACACAGTGAGGGTTTGGCTTCCATGCCTGCATGCTCTCACTGCGTCCTGCAGATCTCATCCAGGTTCTCCAGTTTCCTCCTGTGATCCAAAAAGCAGTTAAGCATATTGACACCTCTGGATTGCCCGTAACGTGTTTGTGTCCAAGTGTGTATCCGTGCGTGTATGTGTGGGTTTGTATTTACCACATCGGGACGACCAGATGTCCCCACAATGCAGTAGTGTCTTACTTCTTAGCTTGTGGGGACATTTTTCAGGTCGACATCATCTGTTATGATAATAATAACAATCAATGCTTTATTAATCCCCGTGGGGAAATTGTCTTTACGACTCCCCCAGCTTGCTCTTTGTAGACTAAGCTGTCCGTGAAGGGCAGCCACCTGTTGGGGCGCCCAGGGAGATGGGGGCTTAAGGGTCTTGCTCAAGGACCAGCAGACGTGCTGAGGCTGAGTTTGAACCGGCTTAGGCCACTGAGCCACACTCTGCCCCCATGCTACTGTTTAAACACATTTCCTTATTCTCCTTTATTTAGATTTCTTTATTTTTATTTCAGAGTATCTCCCTATGTTACCTCCAGACAGTCAGCTCTCCTGATACTGCCATTATTATAACAAAGTACACAGTATAGTGATGCACGTCAGGGCAAAAACATGGGCCAGTGCCAAAATTAAAACATTAAGCTTTCACTGGGCTCAACAGTAAATAATCGGTCAGGGTACTAGCAAAAATTAACACTAAAGTAGCCAAATGTCTTGTATTTTGTTTGGTTACTTAGGGTTAAGGTTAGGGCTGGGTAGGGGTTAGGGTTGTCATAGATTAGGGCTATGTCCATAGAAATAGTACAGGTGCGTGTGTGTGTGTGTGTGTGTGTACATGTGTGAGCTGCCTAGGACAGACTTGCTGTGACCCTGTGCTGGATACGCAGTTGGAACATAGATGGATTTATAAGGATTCTGATTTGAATATTTGAATTCCCTATTTGTGATCAATCCAAAGTAAATGTTTTTGCATCACTGTTCTGCAAGCAAAACTTTAGTATTATGTTGATAATTTTATATCTCTTTGGATATCCATAACATGTACAGTATGTTTCAATAAAATGCATGGAAAATCATTTGCCATAGAGGCGTTTGTTAATATGTGTTCCTTTGTTTGGCCCTCTGAGAGCTTATGCTGTATGCCATGGGTAGCAGAGAGAAACAGGAAAGCAAATATTAACGTAAAACTGAACATAATAAAGGTTAGGAGCATAACTAACAAACACAAATGGATGCTGGGACTAAAAATCGAAAATTCAAACTTGCGAGGAAAACCAGCATAACAAACTGCAGACATCAGTCATTTTCAGCCTTTCAATGACATGAACAATGCAGATATTCTGCATTCATATTATACCAAAGTGTCCAGATTAAACTGTTGCTGGAGGTTGTCTGTAACTTTACACCCCATTGAAATGCACTGTTAGCAGTAATGAGAAGATCATTGTTGATAATGTGTCAGTGTCAGCCAGCTTTTTTTTTTTTTTTTTTAAATAAATTCAAAATAATCACAGCTTGGATGCATGGATGGATGGATGCATGGGTGGATGGATAAAAAATATTCTGCAGCTTGCGGTCTGATCTTGAAACACTCGCAGATAAGCTCTGTAGGCTCCCTGACTGCAGAAGCTCAAGGGGTAATTCCAGCCCTCCGTCTGGGAAGGAGTCCATGACTCTCGGGTGTCTGGGTCCTGTTTTTATCTCTCTTCTCAGAACTGGGCTTTCCTGTCATGGCAAAGGTTTTGTGGTTCATGAGTCCTGATTCATCTTCCCGGTTCCCCTGTCCTCGTCCTGACTGCCCATCTGGCTGATCAGGTCTGTGATGCTCCTCGGAGACAGGAGGACAGACTCTATGGACTGACCAAATTGCTGAGTTCATACAGGCAGTTTGATTTCCTTGTTCCAGTCCAGTGTAACATACAGAATAGAAAAGTGATATGTTATTCATCCCTGCGGGGACATTATCTTTTGCCTGTCCCATCTTACTCTCCATGAAAGACACAGAGAAGTAAGAATAAGCTTGGGGGTCATAGCACAGGACCGGCCAGCATCCCGGCACCCCCAGGACATTAGGGGTTAAGGGCCGTGCTTGGGGGCCCAACGGTGGCATCAGCCTGCTGGTGCCAGAATTCATATTTTCTGATAACGGCACAGAAACCAGACGCACAGAGCCACACACAACATATCTACACAACATGCAATATACATGGCAGTTTTTAAAGAGTACTGTAGAGCATGACAGTCAGTGTTTTGTGCATTTTAATGATCAGTGAACCTTGTAAATCATTGCAAGCAATCTATGACAAAAAATGACAGAACTTTGCAGTTCTTTATAGTGTGGGGTTTGATACAACAGCTGGGAATAGGTAGTACATAGACATTCTGCTGATATTCTATAGATTTCTATAAACATATTTCACCCCTGAGTCTAAAAGAAATACAAAGCAATAAGCTTCATTTTTTAGTTGCTATAATTTCAATGGTTTTCAATTTCAAGGTGTCATTACTCAAGTTCAAAGTCAATTCATTAAGTGCAATATCATGGCCATTATGTACCAGTATCTTAGGATTAATTAAGATCATTAATTATCAATAAGAACAAAGACTGCCAGCAATACCTCTTTATTTCAGCTCAAGATCTGTGATTGGTTCTGCTAAATGCACAATGAGCTACTGATTCGCTAGGTCCAAGCAAGGAAGCTTCTCCTCCAATTGGCTCAGCCGAGCTCAGTTGCAGAGATCGGTCTTACAGCAGTTTGCGTCCATCAGGTGCACAGGCCTGCTTTTTATATACGTGCAGTCCCGCGAGGTGGCACAGCGTCGCACGATGCCATCTGTGGATAGGAAGACAAGCAGCCGGTCATGTTGGTGAGAGACAGACCTGCCACGGCCGGGGAAGTAACCATTTTTAATGTAATAACTAACGGCGTCCCGGGACAGGAATATGAGCACGCTGTCATATTGAGGGAATATGACTTTAATGTGACATAACCTCAAGGTAATTTTAATAGGAAGTTTGTTTGTTTGTGAAAGAATTTGAGTGTGGCATGAGCATGCATTTCCCACAGCTGTACAATGACTGTACTCGCATTTTTAACCTTTTTTCTTTCTTTCGCAATTTGTCCATTCTACCAACTGAAGCTGTTTTATTTTTCAGGTTACATCCCCACTGGGTACTGTAACCTGAAGTTCAGAAGTGGTGTCTTTAACATGATGAAATAAATATCAAAAGTCAAAAGTTTGGACAGACCTACCTATAGAAAGGGTTATTTGTACAATTCACTACATTTTACATAGTCATCCACTCATCCATCCATCTGCTTATCCAGTATAGAGACACAGGTGGTTCTGGAGCCTATCCTAAGCAGCATAGGGCCCAAGACAGGAACACCCTGAATGGGACGCCATGTTCTATCATTGCATCAGCTGGCTGCTGGGGCGATTCACTCACAGGCAGGTGGGTACATTGTCATATTCAGGCAGTAGCTGTGAGGGGGGCTGCATTCGATCTCCTCAGGTTGGCTGCAGTCGGGCATCTCTCTGATGTCTATGCAGTGGTTACATTTCAGCTGCTGTGTAACTAAGACAAGCAGACAGGGTATCACTATGGCAACAACCTCAACATCCCATCAGTCCTGCCCTATTCTCTGTTCACTCCTTTACTACCAATCTATATCACTTACATTTTCAAAATGAATTCTTATCAATGATCTTGATTTATACTCCTGGGCAAAAAAATGGCCCAAATTCAAAATTACCTGGTCAGAGTTTGGATTTGAACCCTGTAGAGAATATCTGGCCTCACATTAAACACAAACTAACCAGGAACTGTTTTTCAACAACTCACCAACTGTTTGAAGCCATTAACGTTGAGTGGAACAACATTGACTCTTCTTTCTGTAGAAAGCTGTCCAGAGGTTAACCACAGGGAATAGCTAAGTTACTTTATCAATTTGTTTAATACCTGCTAATAACCTGACTGATTATTTACTGTTGAAACCACTAAAAGCTCAATGTTTTACCAATTTTGGCACTGGCCCATATTTTTCGCTCCGGAGTATATTGCTATATTGTGTACTTCGACCATTAAAAGCTTAATGTATTAGCAATTTTTTCGGTTTGGCCCAATATTTCCCTAGCAGTGCACATTACTGGAGAGTAGGGATGTAATGATATATCTAATATTGTGATAAATATCACACTATGATATTATTGTACCCTACTGGGTAATTTCAGAAATGGTGTCTTTACATGATAAAATAAATGCATCTGACTAACAGGGTACCAGTCAAAAGTTTTGACAGACCTACCTGTAGAAAGGTTTATTTGTACAATTCTCTACATTTTACAATAATCATAAAGACATCAAAAGTATAAAATATCATACGGAATTATGCATTGATCAAAAAACTGTTTTAAAAGATGAGTTTGTTTAGGGGGGGGCAGCTCTGTGGATTGGGATTGGGATTCAAATCCCGTGGTTGGCTGACTGATCCCACCATTGGGCCCTTAACCCCAGTTGCTCCAGAGACTGGCTGACCCCACTGTCTCCTCTATGCCAGTTCCATGAGGTGACCTCCTGGGATGCTTGTTCAGCCGTCCTGAAGGGGCCTCCCACATATGCTGAACACTCATTGGCTGCTTTTCCTTTGCTCTCTGGTCAAACTCCTCCAAACCTACTGTGTTTAGGTCAGGTAGCGAGGTCATGTGATGCAACACTCTACCACTCTCCTTTGTAGATGGCTTGGTGTGTCCCACTTTACCACCTCGGGACTGGAACCAGCAACCTTCTGAGTCCCAATCCACAGAGCTGCCCTCACCCAACAGATTTAATTTTTTTGTTCAGTGCATAATTCCACATGTTATTTTATAGTTTTGATGTCTTTATAATTATTCTAAAATGTTGAAAATAGAACAAATAAAGCTTTATATGGGTATGTGTGTCCAAATTTTTGACTGGTACTGTATTATAATAAATACAACCTACTCTACCTATGTACTACCAATTCCCAGCTTAAAATTAAGTGAATGAGGTTGTGCTGTTTTCTAGATGAAGGCCTCGCTTCAGTTTAGGGATCAGTGAATCAGGGATCAGTGAATCAGGGATCAGCGAATCAGGGATCAGTGGGCACTGGATCAGAAACAAAAGGAATTCAGATGAAGGCTAAAATAGGCTCTACAAGGGACCATAACAGTGACACAAACTTGTAGATTAGCAGCAAAACAGTTTCACCGTCAGTGGGCAGTAAGCTCTTCGGGAACAATAAGCAGAAAGCAGAAGGTGCATCACTCCAGATCTGCATCACGTTCTCAATCCAGTCCTCAGGGACCCCCCCGGCAGTCCATGTTTTTACTCCTTCTCAGGAGCTGGGAGGGAGCAAAAATGTGTACTGGCTGGGGGTCCCTGAGGGCCGGGTTGAGAAACATTCAAAGAGTGTCTGAACAGAACTCACTGCTTTATGATCCAGCTCTGCATGGACATTCATTAGATTCAAACATCCAGCTTCACAGATGTGACACCGCAGTGCTACCTACTGCATCACCTTTTGAAGAACATGTGGAAACTTAAACATTCATTTTTGTGAACCAGCACGGAACATGTGAACCAGCACGGAACTTCTGTTTTTGGCAATAACTTATCAGCAAATCCAGAGATACTGGATGCCACTTCAATTATTATGTCACATTATTTAAAAATCTCAGCATTATACATACTTCAAAATACTAACTTAAGAACATAAAATCTAAAATAAATCTGTCACCAAACCCAAACAAAAATCATGTTGATTTAATGAAATCTGGAACAGCTCATCAAAAAATCTGAAAGTATTTTAAAAACTTGTTAGTTGTAGTTACTGTTCCTGTTTATTAGAGAATATTTTGTGAATTCTACACAGAATGTTTAGCGTCTGTGTATGGGCACGTGATGCAGACTGTTGCTGAAAATGCTGAAAATGACCTTGTCATGTTTTCCATGATTGTCAAGGTGTGAAATTTTGCCAGTCCTGTTTATAAATGATATAAGTACATGGGGAAAAAAATCTAAGACACATTTATTTTAGTCATAATTTCTTTTTTCTTCTGAGAAATTGACAGCATGAAGCCATTTGAAAAATGTCTGACAAGCTGACAAGTTTATGTGAAAATGTGAAACCATATTTATATAATATAGAGCAATGGTCACCAACATGGTGCCCGTGGGCACCAGGATGACCCCAAGGACCACATGAGTCGCCTGCGGACCTGTTCTAAAAATAACGCAACTCACCAGTGAGCAGCGTCTAAAATTTTATCCTGTTGCTATTCACTTTAATCACATTTGCATTTATATAGATTTGAAAATGACAATATCTAAAAAAAACATTTAAAACATATTTATTATACATGAAGTTTAGATAAGTTTAGGAGGGCGTTTCAAACTGGTAGCCCTTCGTATGACTCAGTACCCGTGAAGTATCTCTCAATTTCAAAAAGGTTGGTGATCCCTGATCTAGAGCATTATAGAACACATAATCTTTCAGGAAACCTCACAGCTGTCTGGTGGTGTGAATATTATGGGCAGTATCTAAATATTATGTCAGAAAAGCCAGCTATACTGTGATCACAGTTACTGGTCAGTCTGTTGCTCAAACACACATCAAAAAACTATACAATACAAAGAGCATCTGAAGATTTGTTTTCCTACACAAACTTTTATATACTCAAATTGAATAAAACTATTTACTTGTTTCATGCTACCTGGCACTTATATAAATGTTTACATTTTTTGTAACATAACCAAGCAAACCAAGAATGTTTAACATGCAAACATATTGTTTTGCTGATATCAGAAATTTTTATATATATTGACATAAATCTTTTCACTCACCGTAACAGGCAGAGAGAAGCACACACAATGTAAGCATCCACAATCTCATCCTGCAAGTTCCTGCAACTCCTTAGTGACACCTCTTCTACAGGAAGGAAACAAGCAAGAAAACCCAATTAAATAAGCTGTTGAATATAACCATAGAACAGCATTCAACTTTGCAACATGATTTAAAATTACATTAAAGATTTCAAACACTTAATACAGCTATGAAAATTATGATTAGTTCAGCACATGACTAACTAGCTAACATACCTACTGGAAGGTTGGAATCGGTTGAATGCTGATTGCGAAAAGAAAGGTCTTTTATACTATCTTTTACATTTCACACTGATGTGAACAAGGCTCACTCTTTTCAGTGTATCAAGTAACTGCAGCTTCGTCACTGGGCCCATCCCATTGTCCCAGACTCAAAGGCACTGGAAAAAGTCCCCAATTATGGAAACATGACAATTTGCAGATACTGATATTATACCTAACATAGCTATAACAATAATAATAATCATCATCTACTGCTCAAAGCTACACTATATGAACAAAAGTATTGGGCCACCTGGCTACAGAAACTATTATGACATCCCTTTCTATAACAGCTGCTGTTCTTTTGCAAAGGTTTTCACAACCAGCTTACCCAGCCATGTCTTAATAGATCTTGATTTGGGCACTGGGGGCACAGTCATGCTGGAACAGAGAAGGGACTTCCCCAAATTGTTCCCACAAAGTCGGAAGCATAGAATTGTCCAAAATGTCTTGGTATGCTGAAAGCATTAAGAGTTCCCTTCACTGAAACTAAGGGGCCCAGCACAACCCCTGAAAAACAACCCCATACCATTATCCCTCCTCCACCAAACTTTGCAGTTGGCGCAATGCAACCAGGCAGGTAACATTCTCCTGGCATCCGCCAAACCCAGACTCCTCCATCAGACTGTCAGACAGAGAAGTGTGATTCATCATGCCACAGAACATATTTCCACTGCTCCAGAGTCCAGTGGCAGTGTGCTTTACTGCATCTCTAGCAATTGCCATTGCGCTTGGTTAGGTGAGGCTTGCATGCAGCTGCTCGGCCATGGAAGCCCATTCCATGAAGATCCCAGCGCACAGATTGTGTGCTAGGGAAGTTTGGAACTCTGTTGTTATTGAGTCAACAGAGCATTGGCAAAGTTTGGCACCTCAGCACTGGGCAACCCTGCCCTGTTACTCTCTGCAATCTGCCACTTTGTGGCTGGGTTTCTGTTGTTCCTATACGTTTCTACTTTGCAGTAATACCACACATCTGTGGAATATCTAGCAGGGAAGACAATTCATGAACTGACTTATTGCAAAGGTGGCATCCTATGAGTCTTACATCTTGCCCACCACATCCTCCTAACCCTTCTGTCTCCTCTCTCAAGTGGCCCTAATGGACCATGCCTGATGCTTGTTGCCCCTTATTAGTTTATGAGTAAAAGTTCCTGTTTGTCCCATCTTTGTTAATCCAGTCATTGAAATCAAACCTTCTTGTTGTATGTGCCCTCTTGTGTTCCAGTATTCCCGTTTTGATCCCACGCAATCCAGTTTATTTCTAGTCTTTGTTCTGTTGAGTTCAATAAAACCCCTTTCTGTTTCACCACAACACCCGCTGAATGACTTGAGGGCAGGCGTTTTGGTGCAAAAAAGGGGTAAGGGGTTTAACTAAAAATTTAGACATTACCAATACAATAGACAATAACAGTACAACACTTGAATTCAGTGAGCTCTCCAGAATGACCCATTCTTTCACAAATGTTTGTAAACCCGACTGTATGACTAGGTGCTAGATTTTATACATCTATGGCAATGAGTCTGAATGAAACACCTGGATTCAATGATTAAGAGGTACGTCCCAATACTTTTGTCCATGTTGTGTATTTTAACTTCTGGAGACATTGTGAATGTAATATTTGGTATTCAGATGATGCCTTCTGTATTTGCATTTTGAAAAATAAATGCATAATTCATAAAAGTAATACAAAAAGGATTGAAAGCAAAAAAAAATGAAAAGTGCTTCTTGATGTCCTCTCTCTGTTTCAGTGATTTGACACCACTGTTCATCCCGACGATTCAGGTCATTCATTGTAATGTCTAAATGTTAAGTGCTATTCAAGGAAAAGCCTCTACCTCTTCCTGAAACGAACACCCTATTATAAGAGTAATCAAATATTACTGGGTGTCAGAATACACACCGCATGACTGTGGTAAAAAAAAAAACCTTTTCTTCTTTGCTACTTGTATTGTTACAGATAACCTAAAAAATGAATATGTAATATTGGGTAACATTTTACATCAACTGCACCTTCATAATGCATTCATAGAACATTCATGGAGTGGCATCCTCCATAGGCTTAATGTATGCTAACATGAAGGAACTCACAAAAAAAAAGATAAACTGATTATGCTGTCATACCACACACCAAATTGGCATTAACATATTGTAAAAGTGGGTCGCACAGTCAGGCCTCCAATATTGATCAGTCAAAGACACCATGAGGTGGCGTTTATTGGACCCGAACCAGTCATACTGACAACACACTCGCATTCAGGTGCCCTGAACCTGCAAATATAGCTCATCAGTGAGCTTAGCTGCTGTGGTGGTGGTCAGAAACCACATACACCTCAGGCCACTTTGTGAAGTAATCCATGGCCACGATCATGTAGCGGTTCCCGGAGTCGGTGCGGAGGAAAAGGCATAGGACCCCAAGCCACTCTATGGAGGTGCCCACCAGGTATGGCTGCAGGCGAGCCTGGGACTGCCAGCTAGGACCCTTCCAAGCTGTGATTGTATCGCAACGGTGCACCAATAGCTGGGTGTCCAGCCGGCATCTGGGCCAGTAGAATCACTACCACAGCTTCCTGAGCGTCCTTTTCAGTGATTGGCCCTAACGGCCCTGTGTACTCACCTTAACACAGAGACTCGAACCCAGGTCCCAGATGTGTAAAACAAAAAAAATGGTGCAAATGTATGAATACTAATTGTACATTTTAACAAACCTGATGCATGCTTTTAAAACAAGTTTTTAAAAGTTTTTTGAATTGCTCATCTTGCCAACCCATATTTGTCTCTGACCTGTTATAGTTATCAATACTATTATAAAATGAAAATGAATTCGTGAACCATGAAGCGCGAATGCATGAGGGCTGACTGTACTCTCATAATACATACATACATCTGTGGAAAATATTAAGAGACCACTCTATATTTTTAAACAAATCTGTATTTTTAAATTACGGTTTAATTGTGGTTCTGCTGGCTGAAGGATACGCTGAGCAGCAAGATGCTTTCAGGTTCAACATTTCTAGGACAGCAGGACAGAAGAAGAAGTGAAGCAGGAGACACTGGGAATGACTACAGAGCAGCCGAGTAAAGGGCAGCCGCGACTTTGTAATGCCAGAGATGACCGTTAACTTATCTCACAGTTTCGACCTTCAAAAGGAATGGAAAACATTAAGTGCGGGTGTGAGAAGAACTAATTAATGAGACACAGAAAAACCAGGCTGCAGTTTGCAGAAAAATATATATTATTTACAGATGCAAACCCATAAATTGAGAAATGAGTGAAACAAAAAATTGTCTCATAATTTTTTCCACGGCTGTATATGTTATATACAGAATGGATCATTTAATCCATCTAGGTTAATCCAATTCTCCCATGACTTTGAAGAACCAAAATAGCAGGATAAATGTATCTATAGACAATCTGGGATGAGTCCTCTGATCTTGGATGTTTTCCTCTATGAACGAAGAATATCCACTGGTTATACATAGATTGCCGATAGTCAGTAACGTGATAACAGTTATCTTGGATCACATTTATTTGGTTTGATTAAGTTGGAACTTGTCTTCAAAGCTTTGCTTATGTGATACAAGCCTCTGGCCTAAGGTCCATTTGCTTGGTACAACACTTCTGGGATTCTGGTAGTGCCCGTGATGTTTCTTACCTGATGGCAGTGGAGGACCCTGCCCTCTGCCATGCCCATGACAGCAGCCTGGGGGAGCTGATGGCCCTATAACCCTGACCTCATCATGCACCCATCTCCTCACACCCTCCAAAAACACTACTACCCATATGGGTCCAATGCTGCCATGGTGATCAACAGGCCTCATCAGCAAACTTCTTGAATTCTCGACGTATGAGGTGACAGCTGTCATGCACTTGTGTCTCCTTTTCCATTCTCATTAGCAAGACGAAGGAGCTGGAGGTGGACTTCCAGCATGACAGGGAACCCCTGAGTCCAGTCAAAAATCAGTTGGAATACTAAGTACTGAGCAAAACTTTTGCTTCAGGGCCTTGTTATTATTTTTTTATTTTGTACCTGTGAATGATGGAAATAAAAATGTAACCTTGCTTAAAATATGAAAGTAATTTGTCATCTTTAACTTTATGCCTTTTAGTGATCAGTTCATCTTCTGCTCACTTAACTATTCACAGTAACAGACATTTTAAGCAAAGGTGCCCAAATTTTTGCATGCCGCTGTATGTGGCACCAAAATGGCGCACAGCTGAAGTGGAAGCTCAGGACCAAACCTTACAAACTGTATGTTGTGTTTTGGTGGAACACAGATTGTACATTTATTTATATTTTGCGAACTGCAGACCCAAAATTAAAATAAAAAAACACACACAAGCAAAATTCTGCTTCTGGTTTGCTCGTCTTCTGACATCATCATACTGCTTTCAGCACTGCGCAGATGATCTGGTGATGTCATAACATGAAGACACACTCGCTGCTACCTCCTCCCACGCCTGCTTCACCTCGAAAGGCTTAGATCGATTTCAGTGCTCCTGTAGACCATGTGCATTTTCACCTCACGCAAAAACATGTTTGTTTCCTCGGACGAAAGCCGATCTGGTTTGCTGGGCAAACATGCCGTTAAAACAGCAATCTGCTGTAGTTCATGTGCAGCTGCCTTTTAAAGGTGAGGTGAGCTAGGACAACCTTTTTATGTCTTGTGCTGGCGCAAAGTCTTTTCCACAGTTAAAAGAGGAAAAATATTGAAGGGCGTGTACAAATCTTAGCTGCATCAAAATAGAGCCCTTTGCATAAATAGTATTGTCCTACTGAAAACTTCCTGTAATTCTGAAGTTAGGCCTAAATCTCTCTGCAACTGCATTACAAGGGAGGGGGAGTTGAGGAGAAAGAGAGAGCATAAGGTTATTAACCGCACCAGCAGAATTAGTTGTAAGGTAGCATTTAGTTACATTCCTCTCATTCCTGCTCATGGTGCACAATGACATCTGAAAACACACAATAGTAGTCAGAAACCAAAACATCTGATATCCAGGAAACCTTGATGAATTTCAGTTGATCTCCAAATTAAAAAGCAATAACTATTAAATGATCCACTCTGTGATGGCCAGAGACGGCCACACAATGGTAATATGGTAACCCCGCCTTGAGCTGCATGCACAAGTACTACTTGAATATGTTTTACCCAGGTTTCATTTATATGCATTTATACATGGTTTGGTTTTTCATCACTATTCTCATGAAACACACAAGGCACATTTAATCAATTTTATTTGTCAGGATGTTCATTTAACGAGGTACGGTTGTGACATTTATGTGTTTATATTCTTAAGTTGCAGTTGTCTGGAGGAGTGGAACAGCTGGAGTTGGTGCGTGCATTTTTTCGGTCCAGTGGGCCAACAGCCTAGATCATCATGGTTCCCCTTAAATTCCAATCGGTGGTACCAACAGGTGCCTGCAGTAGGTGGATGGGAAGTTGGGTTTTGGCATAGTTGTTTATTATATTCTAGTTAACGTTTTTGATTTAGTTTTTCTTTATAAAATTGTTTGTATAATTTGATGGGCTAAATATATTATGGGGTTTATGGGTTTATTGGCATGTAGGTATAAATGTTATGGCATGTGTTTCCCCCTTGTGTGTGTTGCTGGATCACCCAGTATATGTTTCCCCAGTGTGTTATTTGGGAGGTCAGTTATGTTCAGTTCAAGTTGAGTTATATTATGCTTTAATTTTGATTTCATTCTGTTTGGTTGACCTCATTTTATTGAGCCCAGGATTTTCCTTTGTTGAATATTCTTTTGTATTTTGATTATTTTTGCATTTTCAGTAAAGTTTGGGTTAGTAACACATTCTGTGCCCCTGTGTCTGCTTGCTATTCCCTCACACACTCAGTTTAAATTAGATATTCAAGTGTCATTAATTCAGTGCAATTTTTCAACAGTTTCTAATTTTAACTTTTGTAGTAGAAGACTACCTTCAATATGCAAAACGACGGCACAGCAAGAATTTATCTAGGCACTTCAGCAACAGCAGAGATGCACGGTCTCTCTGGCGTGGCATCCAAACCCTCACAAACTATAAACCCCCACCACAGACCTGCAACAGAGACATTGCACTGCTCAACTGTCTAAATAACACAAAAGAGCACTCTGGCACAGAAAACCATCCCCCCCCCCCCCGGGGCGAGCGGGCCATATGTGTCCCCAGCCAGCGTAAAGAGAACCCTCTCTAGGATCAACCCACGTAAGGCAGCCAGACCAAACATACCTGGTCGTGCTCTGAAGGACTGTGCTGAGGAGCTCAAAGATGTCCTTATCTTTAACATCTCCCTGGACCAAGCTGTTGTTCCCACATGCTTTAAAGTCACAACTATAATTCCTGTCCATAAAAAGCTCCTCCCATCCAGCTATAATGACTATTGGCCCATAGCACTCACTTCGACCACCATGAAGTGCTTCGAGCGGCTGGTCATTACAGAACATTAAGTCCATCCTTCCCCACCAACCACATTGTCAAGTTTGCAGATGACACAACCGTGGTCGGTCTCATCACCAGTGTTGGGGGTAACGCTTCAAGTAACGTGCGTTACGTAATAATATTACTTTTCTTAAGTAACGAGTAATATAATGCATTACTTTATAGATTTACACATTAATATTTGAGTTACTTTTTTAAAAAAGTAGCGCGAGTTACTTTTCTATTTTAATTAATTTGCTTAAAAAAATATTTAATTAAAACGAACGTAGTCACGTAGAATCACGCACTCAGTGCTGCTTTGAAAATGCATTCCGAGCTGACCACGCCCACCCTACGGCAATCATTGCGTCAAGGCGGGGATTGGCGGAAGCGCCTTACGTTTAGATCGTTTGAAACATGGCGGCTGGAGATCTGATAATTAAGATCGTTGAATTCATTGGCAGATGAAGTGGAGCGTGAACAGAGAAATAATGTTTTTGAAGCATCATAGAAACACACAGACTGACTTGAATAATCTGATAATAATTGAACTAAGGAATTCAGATCACTTGAGTAAACAAGAAATTTCACAGAGGCCGTAGGGTGGGCGTGGTCAGCTCGGAATGCATTTTCAAAGCCGCATTGAATTTTGCTACGAATATCCCACGGCGTCAGGATGAAAACTAATTTTTGTTTGAGGACACTTAGTAGAAAACTCAAGAGTTTTGGTCTATTGCAATCAGCTTATACATTTGTTTATTCTATGTCAAGCAATTTTTCAAATTATAGCTGAAAGATTTATGTTTAATTGGGGATGTTGTTTGTTCTGTAGTACAATTTCATTGTTCTCTAAAAAGTTATTAAACATTTTAAATGTTTAAGATCTGTCTTTTGCCCTAATATAACTTATTTCACAATGGCAATTATCTAGCCTATATTGCACTCTTTATTATCTCACTGGACAGTGAATTTACTTTATGTAGGCCATAGCCAACCAAAACAAAAATAAAAACTTACATTAATTTTCAACTTTCAATAATTAATGTTAAGAGATTTTTTTTAAATGGCATGCATAGCTCTGAAAGTTCTGAGAATATTATATAATTATTATTATTCTATATATGTGTTTTTAAAAGAAAATGAAATAATAATAATACTCTTTGTAGTGGCACCCAGGGAGCTGGGGGTTGAGCTGAAGGACCTGCAGATGTGCTGAGGCTGGGCTTTAACCGGTGACCTTGTGATTACAGGCACACGGCTTAGCCCACTGAGCCACACGCTACCCCTTAAGGTGAGGTTATAAAGGCTGTTGTTGAATGCTGAATTTCTTAGTCAAAAAAACACATCTAAGGCCTGAATAACATAAAGCTTTAGCCAGGTAAGAAATAAGTAACACAAAAGTAACTCAAAAGTAATATAACACATTACTTTCCATAAAAAGTAACTAAGTAATGCAATTAGTTACTTTTTGGGGGGAGTAACTCAGTATTGTAATATATTACATTTAAAAGTAACTTTCCCCAACACTGCTCATCACTAACAATGACGAAGCCAACTACAGGAACGAGGTGAGCCAACTAGTCCAGTGGTGTAAGGACAACAATCTGATCCTGAACGTGGGCAAGACCAAAGAGCTCGTGGATCATTTCAGGAGGGGTCATTCACAGCACCCCCCACTGATCATCGACGGTGCAGCTGTGGAGAGGGTGAGTAGCACCAAGTTCCTGGGGGCGTACATCTCTGGAGGACCTCTCCTGGTCAGACAACTCTCCCTCTTCAGCCTCCTGCCCTCTTCAGCCTTCATCCACCAAGCTGTCAGGATGCTGAACTCTGTCCACTACCACACCACCCCCCCTTGCCCCCTGCCCCTGGACTGTAACAAGAGAGTCACTACTTACCAAGTACCCTACAGTATGTAGCCGCTACCATATAAAGTCTCAATATTACTTCTGCTGCTAACTGTCTTGCATCTCAAAAAATGCTCCAAAAATGCACCTCTTCACAAGACTGTGACTGGTCTTTTGCTGTTTTTGACTTTTACATATTGTACAGATGGTATTTATCTTGTATACTTTTATATTTTTGCACTACGAAGAGGAGAGAGAAACGACATTTTGATTCCCTGTATGTTATGGACATATAATGAATTGACAATAAAAGGCTATTTGATTTAATATATTGTAACAAACTGTTTTTGTATTTGTAAAACAAATACTAAACATCAACAGGACTGATGCTGGGCACCTAACAAAAACGCTTTTCACAAAAACATTGAAGAACATATTTATTGGGCTTACTGTGATAAACTGTCAACTGTGTGAGTCTTTTGGTGTCTCTGTATATGTCCTAATCGACTGAAGCTCTTCCCACACTGGGAGCACTGGTAGGGCCTCTGCCCTGTGTGTGTCCGCTGGTGTCTCTTTAGGGTTCCTAATAGTCTGAAGCTCTTCCCACACTGGGAGCACTGGTAGGGCCTCTCCCCTGTGTGAATCTGCTGATGTTTTTTTAGGGCTCCTGACCAAAGGAAACTCTTCTCACACTGGGAACACTGGTAAGGCTTCTCTCCTGTGTGAGTCTGCTGGTGCTCCTTTAGGTTTCCTAACCGACTGTAGCTCTTCCCACACTGGAAGCACTTGTAGGGCCTCTCCCCTGTGTGAATCCGCTGGTGTTCGTTTAGGTGTCCTAATCGACTGTAGCTCTTCCCACACTGGGAACACCGGTAAGGCTTCTGCCCTGTGTGAGTCTGCTGGTGCTCCTTTAGGTGTCCTAATCGACTGTAGCTCTTCCCACACTGGGAACACTGGTAGGGTCTCTCCCCTGTGTGAGTCTGCTGATGCTTCTTTAGGGTTCCTGACCGAAGGAAGCTCATCCCACACTGGGAACACTGGTAGGGCCTTTCCTCTGTGTGAGTCTGCTGGTGTTGCTTTAGATGTCCTAATCGATTGAAGCTCTTCTTACACTGGGAACACTGGTAGGGCCTTTCCCCTGTGTGAGTCTGCTGGTGTTGCTTTAGATGTCCTAATCGATTGAAGCCCTTCCCACACTGGGAGCACTGGTAGGGCCTCTCCCCTGTGTGTGTTCGCTGATGTATCTTTAGTGATTCAAAATGACTAAAGCTATTCCCACACTGGGAGCACTGGTAGGGCCTCTTTCCTGCATGAATGGACTGGTGTTTCTTTAGTGATTCAAAATGACTAAAGCTCTTCTCACACTGGGAGCACTGGTAGGGCCTTTCCCCTGTGTGAGTCTGCTGGTGCCCCTTTAGAGTTCCTAATCGACGGAAGCTCTTCTCACACTGAGAGCACTGGTAGGGCCTCTCCCCTGTGTGAATCCACTGGTGTCTATTTAGGTGTCCTAATCGACTAAAGCTCTTCCCACACCGTGAACACTGATAGGACTTCTCCCTTGTGTGAATTTGTTGGTGTCTATTTAGGTGTCCTAATCGACTGAAGCTCTTCCCACACTGTGAACACTGGTAGGACTTCTCCCTTGTGTGAATTTGTTGGTGTCTATTTAGGTGTCCTAATCGACTGAAGCTCTTCCCACACTGTGAACACTGGTAGGACTTCTCCCTTGTGTGAATTTGTTGGTGTCTATTTAAGTGTCCTAATCGAATGAAGCTCTTCCCACACTGTGAACACTGGTAGGGCCTCTCCCCTGTGTGAATCTGCTGGTCTCTTTTACAACCACTTATTTTACTGAAAGTCTTCTCACCCTGGGTACCTCGTTGAGCTGTCAGAGTGTCTGTACTGGCTTCTCCCAGGGTACTGAGTGTGTCTGTATTGGGCTGAGTGGCACTGGGGCCCGCAGAAGTCGTGGAATGCTGGGTGTTGTTGACACTTCCAGCCCTCAGTTGTCTGACATACTCCTTGGGGTGAGATCTTTTGATATGTCGGTGCTGGTCAATGTCTGCTGTGTTGGAGGATGGACCATGAGTACAAGCAAAGATTTGGGAGGATTCATCTGCTCTCCATCCTGTGGGCAAGATAGAGACAAGTCAGTCAGTGCTGATCATACAACAGGGTTAATAGAAAAAGAAAGTCAGGAAAAAAGTGAATGAGACAAATAAATATCTTCTAAAGAGCATTTGTTACTCCATAAGCAGTTCATGTTCTCAGTGTGCTGTTCACACTGCAATCTCTGACATGCCTGAAGTGCACAGAGTAACAACACTGCTGGTTTGAAAAGGCAACTTGAAGCACAGACTATAACCTCCAAATGTACCAAAACAATTGCAGTTTTGATGGTATTTGCTGGTAGTTAAAATCACCTTGGTTTGGAGGTTTCACAATCCGTTTGCTTCTCCTTCTCCCATCAGTGTTTAATGGAAGCGAACCAGTCAGCTCCTCCCCAGTCACATCCTGAACCTCTGCACCCTTCATCTTCCGTCACAAAAACCAAACAAGGCAGAATAAGCTGTTAGAATAAGGTAGAATTAAGATTTAATATATTAATATAGGCTGTTCTATTGCCTATCAGACAATATCAGACAAATCTCATTTTCAGGTTAAAACAAAGTATAATTTTTGGATGTGATTTACAGCTGCCTGTTTTTGAGATTACGGGCATGTTTGTACTCAACATTCACAATGGCTCACTTATACATCATGGCCAGCACATATATTGTATGTTCATTCCATGTGTCGTTTGTGTAGCTACGTGTGGAAGTAATGCTACAGGTACAGGGAGGGAGCAAAAAGGTGGACTGTCTGGGGTCCCTGAGGACTGGGTTGGGAACCACTGGTGTAGAGCATCTTCAAAATTTAATGGCAGTTTCTTCTGCTTCCCAACTCAATATGAGCTAAGAAAGCAGTGTCATATGTACAAAGTACAATGAAATTCCTACCTGAATGCCCTCTCCACAGACTACAGTCAAATAATACTAATTAGAGCTTGAAGATGTGCAGTATTAATATCAGCATTGTAAAATAAACACATGCAATTCTCACATCGCAAATACTACAACAGTTAACTGGGTTTGATCAGACTTTTGCATACCATCATACTGTACATACATTATACCGCAGTATAAGGCATTTTCATAATTTTTAATACAGTTCTGGGGTGAGTTTTCAGAAACCTTCTTATGGCTAAGTTATTCGCAAGTCCTACCTTAAGCTGTACCTTAACATTCCTAAGGGTTCTCTGAAACGTCCTTAGCTAAGTGTACCACCGCCGTGAAGCTGGCCTCCCATATGCCAGGTCTCAATCGTTTTTGCCATTTTACTTTCTGAGATATTAATGTTTGTTAATATTAACGCTTCAGTCTCAGCCTCGCATTCGCTGTGATAGCATCATGCATGTTTACACAAGCTGAATACATATATTTAGACAGTAAAAATACATTTAGACAATGATAGACAGTAACAGTAATTATTATATAATAAAACACATTTAAAAATAAAGATTTTTTAATAATAATAATTAATTTAATATAATTAATAATAAACCATTAATACATTTAATTATAATAATATTGTCGTGCCGAGTGGGGACGGAATGGAGACAAAGGCGCAGACGTCAGGGTATCGGGGAATACGGGGTTTAATTACAGGTAAGGCAGGCAAAACACAGACAGAAAATAAAATGACCGGACTGGGGAAGCAAACTGAAACGTGGACTAAATACAGATGACAAAAACCAGAAACAGCTGATCACACGGGGATTCCACACAAGGTTAACAAGGTTACATTTTTTTTTATTTTACATATTGTTTGGATACATTTATTTTCCTACTTTACAAATTACTATTTTGATAAATGTGCTTAGATGTGTTTAGTACAGTATTTGCTCTTCTTGTTTTATCCTGTTCATTTTGTGTTTAAATGCTACAAAAAAAAAAAAAGTCTGAACCATTGCACGGACCACGCTCCTCTGTGCTCAGCAGAGAACAATCATCACAAAAGCTGTGAATTAAATTAAATAAAGTAGTAATACTAAAAATAAAACAATTGTAGTACGGGAAAAAAAACAATAGGGATCCTGCAGCTAACACTACTGGGCACCTAATAATAGGACCTTTCTATAAACAATCTCTGACCATGACATAGGCAGGTAATTCACTTATAGCTCAGCATTGGAATCAATATTTTTTTTGCACCGCCAATGTTTTCCTTGGGTTTCATGTGTTTGTTGCTTGTGCGCGTGTATCCAGTCACCTTTGGTGACCATGACTGGCACACGAGGACCCTGGGTAAGATCGTGCTGTATGATGCATATTCTAAATCACAGCCTTTACCATTTGTTAATCGCATTGTTTCAAATCACGATTTTGATTAGAAATCAATAAATCGTTCAGCCCTAAACGGCATATAATACGCCATTTAACATGAGGTAGTAAAGTGACTGTGCCCCCTGGAGGACATAACTTTTAACCCTTCAGATTGACAGAAAAATACACACGCAAGTATAAGCAGCAACACTACTTGCATAGAAAAAGTGTATGTAAAAATTGTGGGCGTCGAGTATTAACCAGCCCTATCATACGCAACTCATTCGTAAGTCTATATAACTGGTTTATCTGTGTTTGAATTTTCTATCAAACACACTCTGACACTGTCATCATAGCAAATTAACAAATTTAGAATAAACAGATTCTGTAATTATACGCATTAAACAAAATAACTTGGTTACATATGTATATAAAACCAAATCAAAAAGTAACATTCGCTAAATCAGCACATAAATATGCCACTGTCTTCATACAAGGTGTGGTAAAAGGCACAACTTCCCAGTTAACCCAAGACTCTCCCATTTCCCATGCCAATGAACATCAAACTACTTTAGCTTCCAAGCAAGACGTACTTCGGAGTATGCAGCCCTTGTCTGTGCTAACGTGCTATTAGTGTTGATAACAGCAGCAAATCTAACACCCTCAACGAAAAGTAGTAATGTTCCTAACAGAGTGACTGCTCCTGAAATCGTACAGCGGCAAAACATTCAAACGCAGTATTTTATAAAATGTTGGATAAATAGAGGTAGCTTATTAGCGATTTCATGTTCATTGAGGTTCGCGTTTTGTAAGAACTGTATAAAGTAATGATTTTTTATACAAATCAACTCAGGTGAAACAAAAAACGTACGTTGTCAGACTTGCCAACTCAGAAGACTCATGTTCACGCAAAATCTTACGGCAAATATATTATTCCATTACAAACCTAAAATTATAAAACAAATGAGAAAACATTACCTATATCACTTTTTATATCTTTTTGAAATAAGACACATACACAATTGTAATACACTTTAATTGGTACTTAATACATTATAAAATACACTACTCAATGCCATTGCCAGAAGGTTTGCTGTGTCTCCCAGCACAGTCTCAAGGGCATGGAGGAGATTCCAGGACACAGGCAGTTACCCTAGGAGAGCTGGACAGGGCGTAGAAGGTCCTTAACCCATCAGCAGGACCGATATCTGCTGCTTTGCGCAAGGAGGAACAGGATGAGCACTGCCAGAGCCCAACAGAATGACCTCCAGCAGGCCACTGGTGTGCATGTCTCTGACCAAACAATCAGAAACAGACTTCATGAAGGTGTCCTGAGGACCCGAAGTCCTCTAATGGGCCCTGTATTCACTGCCTGGCACCGTGGAGCTCGATTGGCATTTGCCATAGAATACCAGAATTGGCAGGTCCACCACTGGCGCCCTGTGCTATTCACAGATGAGAGCAGGTTCACCCTCAGCACATATGACAATCGTGAAAGGGTCTGGAGAAGCCATGGAGAATGTTATGTTGCTTGTAACATTGTTCAGCATGACCGGTTTGGGGGTGGGTCAGTGATGGGCTGGGGAGGCATATCCATGGAGGGACGCACAGACCTCTAAAGGCTAGACAACAGCACGTTGACTCCCATTAGGTATCGGGATAAAATCCTTGGACCCATTGTCAGACCTCACGCTGGGGCAGCGGGTCCTGGGTTCCTCCTGGTACACGACAATGCCCGGACTCATGTGGCGAGAGTATGCAGGCAGTTCCTCGACAATGAAGGAATTTATACCACTGACTGGTCCCTATGCTCGCCTGACCTAGAACATCTGTGGGACATTATGTTTTGGTCCATCTGACACCGCCAGGTTGCACCTCAGACTGTCCAGGAGCTCAGTGATACCCTGATCCAGATCTGGGAGGAGATCCCCCAGGACGTCATCTATCGTCTCATTGATAATTTTCATTTCCATCAAACAATGTGGCATCCTTTCATTCCTAACACATTACTCAGTCCATATCAGTATAGATATCCAGGATGATTTTTTACCATTGATATCAAACATATTTTCAAAATGTTCTTTTAAAAAAAAAAAATACACTGCTCAAAAAAATTTATTTACCTAAAGGGACAGCACATGCTACTACTCCCAAAACTTGGAAAATACTGTGAAACAATACAGTCATCGTCCAAAAAGTGAAAAATACAGTGATGATAATTTTAGGTCCTATCGCCCACCCCTACCATCTATGCTTCAGTGACAGACAAATGCCTTAAGCCGTGTGTGAAGGTATCACCCGTTACACCTCATCTCACCGTGTTGCACAGGCTCCTTCTCAGCATGTGGGAATTCAATCCCTCCTCTGAATTGCTGCGTCTGTCGTTGCTGGGTCTCTCTGCCATCACCATCCCGGATTGGCCTCTTCTCTTGAAAGCCAAGGGGAAGGACTTCAGCTCTAGATAAAAAGAGACAGTTAGAAATGATCACGCTCAGTACTCGTGCGAGCCTGACGCTGGTGCCCGAAGCCTACCCATATCCAACATGGCCTGGTGGTTCCTCTTCATGTTCCTGTAGTGCACCTTCTCGCATCTCCGCAGCCTGACCCATTCAGCCTTGGAGAAATCGGCCCGGATATCTGCATAATCATCCTGTGTAGGGACAGGGACCTCTGTGAGGCTGCTTCATGCTTTACAGGGCAGGGACACTGACACTGAAAAGCCACAGCGTTCGCTGGCCATGTCATATACAACAAACTTTCCTAACGTTTAGCTGCCAGTTTTTCCCCCCTCCTTGCTGCCTTACCTCTTCTGACACATTCGTGCCTGACGCCCCTTCCATCCTGTGTCACAACCAAGCCCACCTTCCTACCTGTAATATATAATAAAATACATTAAATATACAAGAAAGGTTTCCGTAACTAAAGGACTTCTGGTGTTATGAGAAATTCAATTCCCCCATGTTCCCACTGTCGAACAATAATCTGAATAATGACTCCACCTACTACTTTATAGATGCTTTCACTTTCATTTTAATATCTTTCTACAAATGTGTTGAGTTAACCCATTTATGGAAAAACACTGGATGCGTTTTCAATATTTCTGTATTTTTTAAAGATAATTTAACTTAAATCGCTGGTTATAAGATGATTGCTGGTAAAATACAGAAAACGTTAATATTGCTTGTAGAACTTCAGTACGTGTGATGATCAATGTGATATTGTTTATTCTAATTATATCTTAAATGTAGGCAACTTACTCTTTATATTGATCAACTACTGTGGTTACTGTGGATAAAGAAACAGCAGGACACCAAATTTGTGATGCAAATTTCTTTACATGGAAATGCATAGCTGAATCCCTTTTTCAGCCATCAATAATATGTTTGTGCATTTTGGATATGTGAATTTCAGATCTCTGCAATGTAATTACAGATAACTATAATTAAATTCTTACTAGTAAAAAACTCAGTTGTGAATATGTGGGCCTGTAATTCTTACTAGTCAAAATGTGATTAGAAATATTACAGTAGGAGCTCTTACAAGTAAGAACTGAATTATAAAGCTCTACAATATGACTAAACTAGTAAAAATCAGAATTCAGGACATGTGAGGGAAAAACACAATGGAAGTCAATGGGAATACATGAGTAGTTAAAATCAAATTATAGAGCTCTACCATACGCATTCTTACTAGTAAAAAGGATCATTCTTACTAGTAAAACTTGCAATTTTTACTAGTAATAAGTAAGCCTTGTGCTAATAAAAGGCAGCCTGGCTTGCCATATCTGAATGACTTTCAGCCATCTCACATGCTTCTCTGTCCAAATTTCAGGGGGAAACATTATTTCCTGAAATCCAGGATATTTGGTTCCCCTGCTAAAAACAGACTGACAGCAATTCTGAAGCCCAATACAGTTTATACACATGTCAGATGGATACATAATTACATGTCCATAAACTAGTATCATCTGTATTAGGTTCCAGAAAAGCAGCACGTTTGTTTCAGCAGGGGGAAACAAATATCCTGGATCTCAGGAAATGCTTTCTCTTCACATCCAGGCCAAAAAGTATGTGAGGTGAATGAAACTCATTTAGGTACATAATTATGTACGTAAACTAGAATAATCAGTATTGGGCTCCAGAGTTACTGTTTGTTTCAGTAGGGGAAACCATATATTCTAGGCTTAGGTAATGATGTTCCCTCGCACAAACCTATGATTGATGGCTGAAAAAAGGGATTCAGCTACGCATTTCCACGTAAAGAAATTTGTATTTGGTGTCCTGCAATTTCCGTGTGTGTTACCATAGGAAACCACGAATCAGAACTGAATTATGAATGGATTCAAAGACATCGTCAGCAGTAGACGGCAAATGTAAGGAGTGAGTTGCTCCAGTTAAGTTATAATTAGAAATTAACAATATTGCATCGATCGTCACGCATCATACAGGTTGTTCTACAACTGTACAAGCAATACTACCGTTTTCTGTATTTCCCCAGTAAAAACCTATCACAAGTTATTTAAATCATTGTACTTGTCTTTGAAAACACAGAAATATCGCAAAGACATGCGATGTTTCCACGTATATGGCTTGTTTACCTCAACACAGTATTGGAGACAGACATTTAAAGAGCAGCGAAATCATATAACTATGAAGTAGCGGTTGACGTCATTATTTCAAATCAGCGCGCGACATCGGCAGCATGAAGGAGCTGTACCTCCCGTAACACAAGCAAAACGCGAAACTAGTTAGCTACATTAGCAGCTACAGCTACGAAGCCAACCCCAAACCGTCTTACTGTGCCGCAAATGCCTCCTAATGACAGTGACTCGAAAGTTGTTTTCCCAAACGGTATCTCCCTGCGACGCTTTTATCCGTAATTAAATCCAAAGACTGTAATGTCTGCGGACCGCAGCAGCCTGACGGAATAATGGCTGTGCCTCCCTACCCTTTTGAATTCACTCGCTCCGCGCGCCGCGTCCTGATTGGAGGGCAGCAAACAAGGCCACCCGCGAGACGCTGCCGATCCTCGCCTGCCGTCAGACATCTGCGTTACAAATACAGTAATAAATACAAACACAGCAGGTTGTTTTAAACAGTACATTAACCCCAATGGGACCTGTATCTCGAAGCCGGATTTCTTGCCTAGCTAGATAGCTTGTCGAATTTTTGGTAGTTTGGGCTAAATGTAAATTGGACGAAGATAAAGTGCCTCAAATCCGGATAACCAAGAAATCCTGCTTTGCGATACAGCCTCCGGACGGTATCATAAGTCAGTACCGGCTTACATTAGAGTGAATAAACCCTGAGGACAAATGACCAATTCAATTCAACTTCCACTCGTCCATCCGCCCATGTATGTATGTTACATTCTTATGTTTGTAATGTCCTCAGGCTCGGTGTTTTATATAGTGCTGTAGGACCTGGACTTGATTTTCTTCAAATCTATAAAATAACAGAAATCTATAAAATAAGTCATAAATATTTCTTTGACACTTAACGCATGCAGTTGTTTTTAATATTACTCCTTCCTAGTTGCAAACAACGCGAGAGCTTCTGTCGTGACGTTGCAGAGAATCCCCAGAATTCACAGTGAAAATCAAAACAAAGTCGCCTCTCTTGATGAAGCTAATGGAGGGGGAGAATGGCAATAAACTCAGTTGATTTCATCTTAAAATCATATCGTCAGAATCAGATGATCGATTTAATACGATTACCAATATCCGTTTTAATTTACTGGAGGTAGAGCACAATATAATTCAAGTGATGATTTATATATTAAAGTGATTGCTTTTTGTTAAAGTGATTGCTTTTTGTTAAAACGCCGACAGTAATGTTTGTGGCTGGGATTTTCTCATTGCTGGAGCGGCGTCAGCAGTCATGCGGGCGCTGCTTCGGTCTGTCATGGTGAAGATGGAGCTAAGCCAAAAGGCAAAGCTCTCGATTTACCAGTCAATCTACGTTCCTACCCTCACCTATGGTCATGAGCTGTGGGTAGTGACCGAAAGAACGAGGTAGCGAATACAAGCGGCCGAAATGGGTTTCCTCCGCACGGTGGTCGGGCTCTCCCTTAGAGATAGGGTGAGGAGCTCGGTCATTCGGAAGGGACTCAAAGTAGAGCCGCTGCTCCTCCGCATCGAGAGGAGCCAGATGAGGTGGCTCGGGCATCTGGTCAGGATGCCTCCCTGGTGAGGTGTTCCGGGCATGTCCCACTGGGAGGAGGCCCAGGACACGCTGGAGAAACTATGTCTCCCGGCTGGCCTGGTAACGCCTCGGAATTCCCCCCAGAGGAGCAGAGGAGGAAAGTCTGGGTTTCCATGCTTAGACCTCTGTCCCCGCGACCCGACCCGGAAAAGCGGTAGATGATGGATGGATGGATTTTCTCATTGCCTTGCTGCTCATTGGCTCATATGACCAATATATGTATAACTGAGGTTGATGTGATACTAAGCCTAGCTAAACTCAAAATAAATAAATCGCAGGGGCCTGATGGCATCTTACCTATAGTCTTGAAAGAGATGAGGGATATTATTAGCCAACCTTTGACTTTAATATTCCAGAAATCGTTATCTGCCGGTGTGGTACCATCAGATTGGAAGCATGCTAATATAACACCCATATTCAAAAAAGGGGATAGAAGTAATCCAGCAAACTATAGGCCAATCAGTTTAACTAGCATTACTGGAAAAATAATGGAAGCTATAATTCAAGTGAAAATGGTAGATTACCTAGATGCAAATAACATTATAAAGGATAGCCAACATGGATTTAGGAGAGGTAGATCCTGCTTAACGAATCTGCTTGAATTCTTTGAGGAAGCTACAAGTGAAATTGATCACAAAAAGGCCTATGATGTGATTTACTTAGATTTCCAGAAAGCCTTTGATGTTGTCCCCCACAAACGGCTCTTGTTAAAGCTTAAAGCTGCAGGAATTTTAGGAACTGTGGCAGCTTGGATCAAAAACTGGCTAACTGATAGGAAGCAGCGAGTAGTTATTAGAGGCACTATGTCACAGTGGGCCTCCGTTTATAGTGGGGTACCGCAGGGTTCAATTTTAGGACCACTATTGTTCCTAATTTACATTAATGATATTGACACGAATACATACAGTAAACTGGTTAAATTTGCAGACGACACTAAGGTGGGCGGGGTAGCAGATACTAATCTAGCAGCAGAGAGGCTTCAACGGGATCTGGATTTAATTAGCGAATGGGCTGATACTTGGCAGATGAAATTTAACACAGATAAATGTAAGGTAATCCATGCAGGGAGCAGAAATATACAGTACAGATATTTTATGGGTTCCACTGAAATAAAGGTAGCTGATTACGAGAAAGATCTCGGTATGTATGTTGATGCTTCCATGTCCCACTCTCGCCAATGTGGGGAAGCAATAAAAAAGGCGAACAGAATGTTGGGTTATATCTCTAGGTGTGTGGAGTTTAAGTCAAGGGAGGTGATGTTACACTTATATAATTCCTTGGTAAGACCCCACCTAGAATACTGTGTGCAGGTTTGGTCACCACACCTCAAGAAGGACATTGCTGCCTTAGAAAAGGTGCAACGAAGAGCTACGAGAATGATTCCTGGTCTTAGAGGAATGTCTTACGAGGAGAGGTTAGCGGAACTGAATCTGTTCAGCCTTGAGCAAAGGAGACTAAGGGGGGATATGATTCAGGTCTATAAGATTCTAACGGGTCTGGATGCTGTTCAGCCAAATGACTATTTCAATATTAGTCTAAATACTAGAACTCGTGGCCATAAGTGGAAATTAGCGGGAGAACATTTTAAAACAAATTTGAGGAAGCACTTCTTTACACAGCGTGTAGTCAGAGTATGGAATAGTCTTCCTGCTATTGTAGTGGAAGCTAAAACCATGGGTTCCTTTAAATCAGAGCTGGATAAGATTTTAACAACTCTGAGCTATTAGCTAAGTTCTCCCCAAACGAGCTTGATGGGCCGAATGGCCTCCTCTCGTTTGTAAATTTCTTATGTTCTTATGTATGTTCTTATTTCATGAGTGAAGTATCCCGCTGTGGTGTACTGGTGCCCTTTAGTAAGGTTTCGTGGAGTGGTTCAATAACGCAGCCAACACCGGCATTCTTAAGCACAAATCAATGTTTCTTTTTATTCAGTTCCTTTCCTATAGTTACAACTTCTACCTAAAATAGAGATCACAGTGCCATCTACTGGTTAGGCGTATAAGTACCTAAGGTCCATACATAAGATCCGCTAAGACAGGAGTCACCAACTCCAGTCCTGGAGGGCTACTATCCAGTAAGTTTTCTATCCTACCTAGCTTCTGATGAGCCACACCTGCTCCTGGTAGTGTGTCTCATCAGGACCGGAGTTGGTGACCCCCGTCTTAGCGGATCTTATCTATGGACCTTAGGTACTATAAATACGCCTAACCAGTAGATGGCACTGTGATCCCTATTTTAGGTAGAAGTTGTGTGTAACTATAGGGGGTGCTTTTGTGCTTTACTTAGCCGCCAGAGTTAAAAATTACTTGCACAATAGTGATGCTTCGGTTTTATGAGCCGGCTCGTTTACGTGAATGATGGGAGCTCCTGTTTGAGAGCTGTCTTATTTTTTACACTCTTAATAAATACCTGGGTATGACGTTAAACTGCATCCGGCCCTGCAAGCGGTCCTCCACATTGCAGGGAAAATATTTTGGGGGTTAGTGGCAGGATTAGCACTCCAGTCACCATAAACCAACTCGCAACAGCGTGAAATAAACAGGCACGATACCTTTCTGCTCTCCGTGGGAGTAGCTTTGCTGGTAGCTTATGCAGAGGTAGCTCTGCGCGCACCATGAAGGGGATGGGGGAAAGACTTCGAGAGCCCCATCCCTGGATGAGTCGACACCGTCAGAGAGCTAATAGGGTCATGCCTGTTGGGGATCGGGGCTGGTGTGGTGTTGAGGCGTTGCCTGCTGCATAGTGGCACTTGGGTCCCAGTTTGAAGCGGCCCATCCGGGTAGGCGTGTGGAATGTCTTGTCTCTCCGGCAAGATGACCATCTTTCTACACTGTCGGGGAGCTTCGTAAACGCAGACCGGGGAGTGGCCAGATCTCTGTAGGTGGGTATCCCTGCTTTTGGTCTGGTCAGTCTGGTGGCTGCCACACTCAGGGAGTAGCTGTTGCTGTAGTGGATCGGCTCCTCCCGATAGTGTCTGATGTCACTCGAGCGTATTATGAGACTCAGGCTAAGGCACTCCTTGGGTGTTTTGTGTGTATGCTCCGACCGCGGTGAGTGAAGTCTTGTTGAGAGGGACATTTTACTCGCAACTTGGGCCCCTGGAGGATGGGCTCCCCCTTCTTTGGGTCTGGTTAGGGTTAGGGCTTCCTCTGCTGCCCCCTGGAGGATGGGCTCCCCCCTTTGGGTCTGGTTAGGGTTAGAGCTTCCTCTGCTGCCCCCTGGATGATGGGCTCCCCCTTCTTTGGGTCTGGTTAGGGTTAGGGCTTCCTCTGCTGCCCCCTGGAGGATGGGCTCCCCATTTGTGTCTGATTCCTCCCAAGGATTCTTCCTTCTAGGGAGTTTTTCCTTGCCACTGTCGCCTCTGGCTTGCTCACTGGGGTATTTGGCCGGAGATAATGCAAAGCGATTTGTCACAATGTAATGTTGTGAAAATGCGCTATACAAATAAAATTGAATTGAACTAAATATTTACATAATGTGATACAATGCAATGTAATAACCATTATGAATGTTCTACGTGTGATGTTATAAAAAGCACATACTTGTTTTCTTTGTTGTACAACTTTACAGTTTTTATAGAAGGCAGAGATGCTCTCCAGCAGAATGCCCACCACATGTTTCTCAGGGCATTGAAGGGGGAAGCTCCTACACAGAGCCAGTGGCAGCATGTAGCAGTGGTCACTTCATTTCAGGTACAGGATGAGCTTTGCATATATTTGTGCTCCGTGGGTGCCATAGGTGCGTTCACAGAAGACTTGTGGTATAATTTCCATATGTTCCTTTTTTTCCCCTGGGTGGTTATTTTTTATTAATATTAATGTTTTTGTTTCTTTGATGGGTCAGTTGCAGGGAATATCATAACCCTTGAACCTGTGTCTGACCAACGAGACATTGACCCATGTGATGTAGTCGATGAAGACATTATCTGACCATCAGGGGAAGAGGTAAATGTTTCAAATAATGTTTGAACAAACTCCACTCTGAGCAATCAGTTCTAATTATATAAGTTTTGTACAGGAGCCCAATGCCAGCACACACGTCCCTTCTGGAACACGGAGATGGTGAGGTCGGGTGAGCCATGTTTTGTACTTTGTAAAGTGGGAAAAAGATTTAAAATACTATACTGTGTATACAGTGCACAGACAATCCTAAGGCATTTGTCTTCGGATTTTCATTTGCAGAAAAATGTATGTGTTCTGTACAAGAGATATCTTCAACAGAAAATCACATAGTAGCACCAAGTTCCTGGGGGCGTACATCTCTGGAGGACCTCTCCTGGTCAGACACCACCACGTCACTGGCTGAGAAAGCTCAAACCCGCCTCTACTCCCTACGCAAACTGAGGAGAGCACACATCGCATCTCCCATCATGTGCTCATTCTACCGGGGCACAATCGAGAGCATCCTCACCAGCTGCATCTCTGTGTGGTATGGAGGCTGCACTGCATCGTGTAGAAGTCCCTGCAAAGCATAGTGGATGCAGCGAGCAAGGTCATCAGTGCCCCACTGCCTTCCCTCAAGGACATTTTCTACATCCGCCTCAACCGCAGAGCCATCAGCATTGCTGATGACGGCACTCCCTCCTCAGCCTCCTCCCCTCAGGGAAAATGTACCGGAGCCTCCGGGCTCCACAAGACTGTCCAACAGCTTCATCCACCAAGCTGACAGGATGCTGAACTCTGTCCACTACCACCCCCCCCTTGCCCCCTGCCCCTGGACCGTAACAAGAGAGTCACTACTTACCAAGTACCCTACTGTAGCCGCTACCATGTAAAGTCTCAATATTACTTCTGCTGCTAACTGTCTTGCACAACTCAAAAGCTACTCCAAAAATGCACCTCCTCACTTGACGACTGTGACTGGTCTTTTGCTGTCTTTGCACTACCGACTTTTACATATTGTACAGATGGTATTTATCTTGTATACTTTTATATTTTTGCACTATGAAGAGGAGAGAGAAACGGCATTTTGATTCCCTGTATGTTATGGACATATAATGAATTGACAATAAAAGGCTATTTGATTTAATATATTGTAACAAACTGTATTTGTATTTGTAAAGCAAATACTAAACATCAACAGGACTGATGCTGGGCACCTAACAAAAACACTTTTCACAAAAACATTGAACAACATATTTATTGGGCTTACTGTGATAAACTGTCAACTGTGTGAATCTGCTGGTGCCTCTCCATATGTCCTAATCGACTGAAGCTCTTCCCACACTGGGCGCACTTGTAGGGCCTCTGCCCTGTGTGAATCCGCTTGTGCTCCTTTAAGGCTCCTGACCGAAGGAAACTCTTCCCACACTGGGAACACTGGTAGGGCCTTTCCCCTGTGTGAGTCTGCTGGTGCTCCTTTAGGTGTTCTAAACGACTGAAGCTCTTCCCACACTGGAAGCACTGGTAGGGCCTCTCTCCTGTGTGAATCCGCTCATGTCTCTTTAAGTTTCCTAATAGTCTGAAGCTCTTCCCACACTGGGAGCACTGATAGGGCCTCTCACCTGTGTGAGTTCGCTGGTGTATCTTTAAGGTTCCTGACCGAATTAAGCTCTTCCCACGCTGGGAGCACTGGTAGGGTCTTTTCCCTATGTGAATCCGCTGATGTGTCTTTAAGGTTCCTAACTGACTAAAGCTCTTCTCACACTGGGAGCACTGGTAGGGCCTCTCCCCTGTGTGAGTCCGCTGGTGCTCCTTTAGGTGTTCTAAACGACTGAAGCTCTTCCCACACTGGAAGCACTGGTAGGGCCTCTCTCCTGTGTGAATCCGCTCGTGTCTCTTGAAGTTTCCTAATAGTCTGAAGCTCTTCCCACACTGGGAGCACTGGTAGGGCCTCTCCCCAGTGTGAGTCCGCTGGTGCTCCTTTAGCTGTCGTAATCGACTATAGCTCTTCCCACACTGTGAGCACTGGTAGGGCCTCTTCCCTGTGTGAGTCCGCTGGTGCTCCTTTAGGTGTCCTAATTCATGGAAGCTCTTCTCACACTGGGAGCACTGATAGGGCCTCTCACCTGTCTGAGTTCGCTGGTGTATCTTTAAGGTTCCTGACCGAATTAAGCTCTTCCCACGCTGGGAGCACTGGTAGGGCCTCTTTTCTTCCTGAATGCACTGGTGTTTCTTTAGGGATTCAAAATTACTAAAGCTATTCCCACACTGGGAGCACTGGTAGGGTCTTTTCCCTATGTGAATCCGCTGATGTGTCTTTAAGGTTCCGAACTGACTAAAGCTCTTCCCACACTGGGAGCACTGGTAGGGCCTCTCCCCTGTGTGAGTCCGCTGGTGTTCCTTTAGGTGTCCTAATTCATGGAAGCTCTTCTCACACTGGGAGCACTGGTAGGGCCTCTCCCCTGTGTGAATCCGCTGGTGTCTAGTTAGGTTTCCTAATCGAGTGAAATTATTCCCACACTGGGAGCACTGGTAGGGCCTCTCCCCTGTGTGAATCCGCTGGTGTCTATTTAGGTTTCCTAAATGATTGAAGCTCTTCCCACACTGGAGGCACTGGTAAGGTCTTTCCCCTGTGTGAGTCTGCTGGTGCTCCTTTAGGTGTCGTAATCGACTATAGCTCTTCCCACACTGGGAGCACTGATAGGGCCTCTTTCCTGCATGAATGCACTCGTGTTTCTTTAGGGATTCAAAATGACTAAAGCTATTCCCACACTGGGAGCACTGGTAGTGTCTTCCCCCCGTGTGAATCCGCTGGTGTCTCTTTAGGTGTCCTAATCGACTAAAGCTCTTCCCACACTGGGAGCACTGGTAGGGCCTCTCCCCAGTATGAGTCCGCTGGTGCTCCTTTAGATTTGCTGAACGAATGAAGCTCTTCCCACACTGGGAGCACTGGTAGGGCTTCTCCCCTGTGTGAATCTGCTGGTGTCTCTTTAGGGTTCCTAATTGACTGAAGCTATTCCCACACTGGGAGCACTGGTAAGGACTTTCCTTTGTGTGAGTCTTCTGGTGCTGCTTTAGGTGTCCTAATCGACTGAAGCTCTTCCCACACTGGGAGCACTGGTAGGGCCTCTCCCCTGTGTGAGTCCGCTGGTGCTCCTTTAGATTTGCTGAACGATTGAAGCTCTTCCCACACTGGGAGCACTGGTAGGGCTTCTCCCCTGTGTGAATCCCCTGGTGTCTCTTTAGGGTTCCTAAACGATTGAAGCTATTTCCACACTGGGAGCACTGGTAGGGACTTTCCCTTGTGTGAGTCCGCTGGTGGTCCTTTAGATTTGCTAAACGATTGAAGCTCTTCCCACACTGGGAGCACTGGTAGGGCTTCTCCCCTGTGTGAATCTGCTGGTGTCTATTTAGGTTTCCTAATTGACTGAAGCTCTTCCCACACTGTGAACACTGGTAGGACTTCTCCCTTGTGTGAATTTGTTGGTGTCTATTTAGGTGTCCTAATCGACTGAAGCTCTTCCCACACTGTGAACACTGGTAGGGCCTCTCCCCTGTGTGAATCTGCTGGTCTCTTTTACAACCACTTTTTTTATTGAAAGTCTTCTCACCCTGGGTACCTCGTTGAGCTGGTGGAGTGTCTGTACTGGCTTCTCCCAGGGTACTGAGTGTGTCTGAATTGGGCTGAGTGGCACTGGGGCCCGCAGAAGTCGTGGAATGCTGGGTGTTGTTGACACTTCCAGCCCTCAGTTGTCTGACATACTCCTTGGGGTGAGATCTTTTGATATGTCGGTGCTGGTCAATGTCTGCTGTGTTGGAGGATGGACTCTGAGTACAAGCAAAGATTTGGGAGGATTCATCTGCTCTCCATGCTGTGGGCAAGATAGAGACAGTAAGTCAGTGCTGAGATACAACAGGGTTAATAGAAAAAGAAAGTCAGGAAAAAAGTGAATGAGACAAATAAATATCTTCTAAAGAGCATTTGTTACTCCATAAGCAGTTCATGTTCTCAGTGTGCTGTTCACACTGCAATCTCTGACATGCCTGAACTGCACAGAGTAACAACACTGCTGGTTTGAAAAGGCAACTTGAAGCACAGGCTATAACCTCCAAATGTACCAAAACATTTGCAGTTTGATGGTATTTGCTGGTAGTTAAAATCACCTTGGTTTGGAGGTTTCACAATCCGTTTGCTTCTCCTTCTCCCATCAGTGTTTAATGGAAGCGAATCAGTCAGCTCCTCCCCAGTCACATCCTGAACCTCTGCACCCTTCATCTTCCGTCACAAAAACCAAACAAGGTAGAATAAGCTGTTGATTTCATATATTAATACAGGCTGTTCTCTTTGCCTATCAGACAACAAACTCATTTTTAGGTTAAAACAAAGTATAATTATGTTCTTTTTGGATTTACATTTGCATTTACAGTTGGCTGTTTTTGAGATTAGGGGCACGTTTGTACTCAACATTCACAAGAACTACACAAGAACAATGTGTAACAAGAGACATTGGGAATGACCAAAAATCAGCCAGGTAAAGGGCGGAAGCAACTTTCTAATTCTAGCGATGACAATTTAGCCAACAGTACCACATGAATCAAAGAATGACATCACGTGACCTTCAACAAGAATGGGGAACATTAAGTGCTGTGAAGTGCGCTGCTAGGAAAAGTTCATAACATGCTCCTAGAAGCAGGACTAAAGTCTCATAAAGCAAGGAAGAAGCCCTTAATCCAGTGGTTCCCAAACTGGGGGGCACAGAGGTATTGCGGTGGGGCCGCACCAATGGGATAGCCTCAGGGGCGAAATAATCTCTTCACAGACTGGACAATTAAACAAATAAAGCAGCGCAACATTACAGTAACTAACAATAAACAAACCACTAACTTACTTGTACTATTAGAGCATTTATGTAATTTATTTAAACTTTATTTTACCAGGTAAATTAACTGAAAACCAGTTGTGACTGCTTTATGTGATATTCAGGAGAATTAGCAGATTACGCATCGGAACTTCCTGGGACACAAACGTCATACAAACGACACGTTCTTCAGCCAATAAGGGCAAAGTTGTGTCGTCACGGAGGCTGTTCCAGTTTGTTCAGCCGGCTTAGAGGTGCTGTACGATTAAGTCGTCTTGCTCTTGCAAGGTTTTTGTACCATTGACAACGTTTTGCAGCGCCGGACAAAAATATCTAACCATATCTTGAAAAACGAGGTTTAAAATTTTCTACATGAAGTGCAGGGAGACTATTAATTAATGGGTATGATTTTGTGTTGTGTTGCGCTATAGTATAGGCTGAAACCTGCGGTTATCATTAAAGACAAAATGCGGTAATCGCAAGACAAACTTTAATTTGTGTACGCCAATGAATATTAACAGGAATGTTAAATCTGCATTTGCATAGTTTCAAACTTGTGCTGGACTTTTATTTTTAATTGATCTTTTTTTCCCCACAGTGGTGAAATTGCACCATTTGTATTTTGTAATTGCATTTGTTTCGCTCAATTAGAAAAAGGAGTTGTATTTCAAATAAAGTTTGAATCTGAACCTGTGTAGTTTGAATGGGGGGGGGGGCTCAATAATGTTCCTATCTAGAAAAGGGGGGCCCTGCAGAGAAAGTTTGGGAACCACTGCCTTAATCAATGAGAAATGGAAAAAAGGCAGGTTGGAGTTTACAAAAAAATTGTATATTTTACACAGAAGCATACCCATAAATTGAAAAATGAAAGTAAAAATTCAATATGAGCTAAGAAAGCAGTGTCATATGTACAAAGTACAATGAAATTCCTACCTGAATGCCCTCTCCACAGACTACAGTCAAATAATACTAATTAGAGCTTGAAGATGTGCAGTATTAATATCAGCATTGTAAAATAAACACATGCAATTCTCACATCGCAAATACTACAACAGTTAACTGGGTTATACCTGGGAGTGCACTTGGACAAAAAACTGGACTGGTCTAAACATGTGGACATCGTTTACAGGAAGGGCCAGAGCCATCTCTATTTTCTTTTTTTTTTTTTTTTTAATATTCCCTCCTCCACCCCCCCTCTGCGGGGGACTGTATCTATTTTTTTTTTTTTTTTAAATTACTATTTATTTATTTTTTTTAATTTTATTTTATATTTTTATTTACTTCCTCAAAAGAAGGAGAGGGAGGGGGGGGGACAAAGGAGAAGGAGGGAAGAGAGAGAGAGGGAGAGAGAGGAATGGAAAGAAAACAGAAAAAAAAAAAACAAAAGAAAAACAAAACAAAAAAACAAAAAAACCAAGAAAAAAACAAAACAGATAATCTGCTTCCATGTCTGTTGAAAAGAGAAAGACAACATACAACATCTGTACTAATCACAACGACCATCAAACGTTAAATGTTATTGAACAGCACACACAACCAGCCTTACAACCCATGCCCAGAAACAACAGCCGATCAAGACAGTGTGTGTCCGTGAGCACGTGTCCGTGAGCACCTGTGTGCACACCTGTGTGTCAGCGCGCTGGTGTTCCTAAGGTTTCTCCAAGTAATTGTCTAGTAGTGTGTGTGGGGAGCCACAGCCCCGCCCACCCAGGACATGAAGTCGACACGGGGGAGACCCGGGCCCCAGATATCCAGAGGCCCCCCAGGGCACGGGAACCCCAGGAGGACCAACGCAGGGACAATTGCAGCCCCCACCGAGAAAAGGGCAGAGGAGCGCTCCGGAGGGGGGCCATCCGGCAGCCACATCACAGGAGCCCCAGGGGGCCGTGGCGACGAGCACGCAGGCCCCGCCGGCGGCCGGCCACACCAGGGCAGACCGGACCCCGGGCCCAGAGATCCAAGGGACCCCCCACCCCCCAGCCAGGGCCCCGACAGAGCCGGAAGGGCCAGGCCCCGGCAGGCAACCGCCGAGAGTGAGCCAGCACACACCAGAGCATCCAGCCCCAGACATCGAGAACCACCAACGCATCGGCGGCCGGGGGCCTCATCCACCAGCAGGGAGTGTGGCGGGGGGTAATAGAGCCTGAGATGTTATTTCAGGTGGAGTCTAAGACCCAACCTGACACATACGTATAGACAGACAGGCACACACATACACAAGCATACGTTCCCACCCTCATGCACACATAAACAAATATTCACCCATTCGCCCAACATGAAGACACAGAAATGAACGCCGTACACACACTCACACTCCCCATATATACTCTATACTCCGAGATCTAGGCACCACCGCCCCCAGAGGGGCAATCCGCCACCAGACCTCGGAGATGGATCCCTTTTTTCCTCTGGCATGGGGACAAGAAGACCACCCCGGACCCCACAGCAGCCGAGAAGCCCACCAGCCCAGACCCCGACCGGACGGCCAGCTCCTCCCAGCCCCCGGCCCCAGATGGTGAACAGAGAACGTGGGTGTGAAAAGACCCCATGCTTCCCTCCGCCCGCTCATATGTGGTGTTGGTGCGTGTTGTTCTAAAGTGCTTTAAAACAGGGGAAGGGCATGGTGCTAACCACCCTCTGCCAATCAGCAGCTGGTGTCAGCTCGGCCCCTCCCCAGAACCCTCAATGTCTATATGCAACTTAAAATTGAGAAGTGGGCACTGGCACCAGAGGTAAGGCTGAATGAACAGACCGCCCTCTGGACGCCATTCCTTGTGCCCACCCCCAAGGCCCTAAATGTATGTGTCATGAGAGAGTAAGTAATGAGAGTGTCTAAGTTGTGATGTGTGATTGAGACACAGGTGGCCACGGGGGGACAGAGGAGGAATCCCCTGCATCCCAGCGATGCACCTGCACCTCAAAGCCCTATATGTGTGTTGGGGTGACGGAGCGGGAGGAGGGAAGCATTTAGGGATGGGGAGGAAAGGATCGGGGGGGGCAAAGTACCCCCCCTCTGGAGCCAGCCCCCCCGCTGACCCCCATAAGCACCCCCGTTCCCCGAAATCCACCCAGGGCGGGAGAGCCGAGGCCCATCCAGTCCGGGGGCCCAGAGCAGCGGCACCACCGGGCACCACAGAGCCCGGGGCAGCCAACCAGACCCCACCACAGAGGGAAAAACTACACCCACCCCACCATTCAGTCAACTCCCAGACTACATAAGACAACAGACACCCAGGTTTGGTCCATTCTCCTACTCTATTGGATTCCCCCCCACCCCCGCAGAGTGGATACCCCTAAGGCAGGGACCACCTGCGGGCAGATGGTAACAACCTCCCCACCAGCTAAAGAGGCCCCCAGCCCCTCCAATGCGCCGAAGGTCCCCGCGCCGGGGCCGGGCCCCAGTGCACGCGCCAGCCCACACCCCGGCGACCCACCCACCAGGACCCAAGCCCCCCCAGCCCAGCCGGAACCCCAGCCCGGAGGCAGAGCGCCCCCAGAACCCCAAGCCCGCCCCGGACCCACCCAGGAGCAGCACGGCCGCCAGGCTGGTACCCTACGTCCGCCGGCACAGGCTACCCCAGCAGCGCTGCATGCAGCCGCCAGAAAGACGCCACCCAAGAGCCACCAAAGCCCCATCCAGGCCAGGACCGCAGTCCCAGCGCCGAACCCCCCCAGAAACCCCCCCCCCCCCCAGGGAACCCCCAGACACCCCAAGCCCATAGGCCCCCCCCCACACCAACAACAAAGACCGAAGCGGGACAAACCTGCGACCCCCCACCGCCACTAGGTGATGGAGCTGATCAAAGGAGCCCAGAGAGATTGGTCTAATGTGGTGGCAGAAGCTGTATCAAGACTAATATGGTCCAGCAAACTCTCTCTATATTGGTTGATATTAAGGTTATTTTTATTTTTCCAGTTCATGAGGACAGTCTTCTTAGCAATGCATAAAGCGGTGAAAGCCATGTGGGTTGTGTTAATCTCGGTAGTGACACCATCTAAGTCACCCAACAAGCAGACTGAAGGAGAGGCTGGAATGGTACATTTCAGACACTTTGATAAGTCCTCACAAATCCTGCGCCAAAACATCTGAACAGGTGGACAGAACCAAAGAGCATGGATGTAATTGTCAGGTGTATCCCCTTGACAGTGTGAGCAGTTGTTAGAAGATGTAAAACCCATCCTGAACATCCGATGCCCTGTATAGTGCACTCTATGCAGGATTTTGTATTGTATTAATTGTAAATTGGGACTTCTAATCAGTTCAAAGGTTTTTAAGCATGTCTTAGACCAGAAATTGTGGTTCCAGCTGATTGATAAATCTGCCTCCCATTTTGCAATAGGAAGGGATATTGAATCATCCATTTTAGAAAGTGTCCTGTATATTTTAGACAGTAATTTGGGGGTTTTGAGATTAAGGAATTCTGCCACCCTTGGTGGTATTTGTAATTTGATTTGAGTAGACTTGAATTTCCTTTTTACTATAGATTTAACTTGTTGATATTCTAAAAATCTATTCTTGTTAATCCCATGTCTTTTAACTAATAAGTCAAAGGGGATAAAGTCTATTTCTTCAAATATATGTTCCAAGTATTTAATACCTTTACAACTCCAATCCGGGAAATTTATGATATTATTGTTTAGTAGTATGTCAGGGTTGTTCCAGATGGGAGTACGTTTGCATGGGATTAATGAAGACTTAGTTGTTTTTAGAAACTCCCACCATGCTGTCAGAGAAGAGCTGATATTGATGCTTTTGAAGCATTCATGTCGTTTAATGTTTGAGCTAATGAATGGTAGATCCGAAATGTCTATGTTATTGCATAGAGCCTGTTCTACGTCTAGCCAAGGTTCATCTAAGAAGGTATGTTTTAGCCATCCTGAGATGTTTTGAAGCCTGTTGGCTAAGAAGTAGTGGTGAAAATTAGGCAGATCTAGTCCTCCTTTGTCCTTGGTCCTTTGCAGCGTTTTTAGGCTAATACGCGGTGGTTTATCTTTCCAAAGGAATTTAGAGATGGCGGAGTCCAGAGATCTAAACCAGTCAGGTGATGGTTTACTTGGAATCATTGCAAATAAATAATTAATTCTTGGTAACACCATCATTTTTATTGATGCAACCCTTCCCATGAGTGATATGGGCAGGGACTTCCATCTAACCAGCTCATCCTCTACCTTCTTTAAAAGTGGGATGTGGTTTAATTTAGTTAAGTCTGCCAGCCTAGGTGAAACATTAATACCTAAATATTTAATATCCCCAGATTGCAGTGGAGTGGAGGAAGAGTTCTGAAAGGAGCAGTTAATTGGAAGAACTGTAGATTTTAACCAGTTTATTGAATAATCTGAGACTCTTGAGAAAGAGTTTATTAATGTAATTACCTCAGAGAGAGTGGTTTGTGAATGCTGGAGAAAAAGTAACACATCATCCGCATAAAGACTGACCTTATGTTCCACATTCTTGCATTTGATGCCTTTAATCACTATAGCCTGTCTAATTGCTGCTGCTAGTGGTTCAATAAAAATTGCAAACAGTGAGGGGGAGAGAGGGCATCCCTGCCTGGTGCCCCTCTTGAGACAGAAGCTAGAGGATGTTTGGTCATTCGTCCTAACACATGCTGTTGGGGAACTATATAATATTTTTAACCAGTTTATGAAAGAGGTTCCAAAACCAAATTTGTGTAATGTTGCAAATAAAAAACTCCAACTAACTCTATCGAATGCTTTTTCTGCATCTAGAGACAATATTATGATTTGAAGGTTTTTATTGCACGAATAGTCTATCAGATTGAGTAATCTACGTGTGTTTGTTGATGAGTGCCTCCCTTTTATGAAACCAGTTTGGTCAGGATGAATTATGTGAGGGGTTATCTTCTCTATTCTTTTTGAGAGAGCTTTGCAGATTATTTTAAGGTCAACATTAATAAGTGATATTGGACGATAGCTGGTAGGCAATATAGGGTCTTTGCCTGGTTTTAGCAAGAGACTAATGTTGGCAGAATTCATATTTGGTGGTAGTCTACCATTTTCCTTGGTTTCCTGCAACATTCTGTAGAATGTTGGTGACAGAATTGTCCAGAATTCTTTATAGAATTCTACTGGAAATCCATCTGGGCCTGGAGCCTTATTATTGGGCATACTGTTCAAAGCTTCCTGGAGTTCACCTGGTGTCAGCAGAGAATCCAGTTCTATCGTTTGATTATCTGATAATTTCGGAAGGGTTATACTATCAAGAAACTGATCAATTTCGTCTTTAGATGGGTTCATCTGTGGTAAGTATAAAGATTTGTAAAAGTCCCTGAAAGTGTTGTTTATTCTTTCAGGGTCATATACTGTATCCCCAGTTGAGTCTTTAACAGCACATATAGTTGTTTTTTCTTTATTTATTTTTAACTGGTTAGCTAAAAATCTACCTGATTTATTACCATATTCATAATTTTGCCAGCGAAGTCTTTGTGCTAAGAATTGTGTTTTTTTATGAATCATTTCATTTAATTCTAATTTTGCTTTACGTATTTTATTCAGCATTTCCGGTTCCTGGGATGATACATAAGCTTCTTCTAAGGATTTGATGTTTTCTTCTAATTCCTGAATATACTTGTTTTCTCTTTTCTTTTTATGTGATGAGAATGAGATTATTTTACCTCTCATCACAGCTTTGCCTGCTTCCCAGAGAACAGATGCTGATGTTCCAGGCAGGTCATTATAGTCTAAATATAAAGCCCACTCTTTTTTGAAATAGTTAATAAAATCTCCATCTTTAAGCAATGATGTATTAAATCTCCAGTTTCTAATTGGTGGAATGGCTTTCTTATTTATTAGGGTTAAAGATACAGGAGCATGATCGCTGACAGCTATAGGGTGTATCTCAGTGTCTGAAATGTCACTCAGCAGTGAGCTACTGATTAGGAAATAATCCAGACGAGAGTAAGAGTGATGGACGTGTGAGAAGAAAGTATATTCCCTACGGTTGGGGTGAAGAGAACGCCATGCATCGCGAAGACCATAGTCACTCATGTACTGCTTAACTATATTTATGGATTCCCAATTGCGCTGAGCAGCTGTACTGAGCCTATCCATTTCTTTATTTAGTGCGAAATTGAGATCGCCCCCAAGAACGAGTGCGCTATCTAGGTGTTCAGAGAGTGCGGTAAAGAAAACGTGGAAGAATGAAGGGTTATCAACATTTGGACCATATATACTAACAATACATAACTTCTTGTTAAGTATAGACAATTTAATGATTATAAATCTACCTTCTGGATCTATAATTGTGTTGAGTAATGTGAAATTAACATTTTTATGTATTAAAATTGCTACTCCCCTTTGCCTAGAGTTATAACAGGCTGAGAACACATTAGGAAACTCAGGTGTTTTAAGTTCATCTGTAGCTGTGGCAGGTCTATGAGTCTCTTGTAATAAAACAACGTCTGCCTGTAGTTTTTTAAGCTGGCTAAATATTTTTAACCTCTTCTCTCTGGAGCCAGCTCCATGCACATTCCATGAGACAAACCTTAGTGTGCCCATAGACATGTGTGTGTAGCTAATATTGCACGTGCAAATGAGTCAGATACGAACGAGCGTGTGAGCGCTTGTGTGCGTGTGTATCCTATATGTCTGTGTGCACTATAAGGTCGGAGTGGTTGTGGTGAAGCTAAGTACATATGTACATTATCATGTCGTGCAGATGTGTAAAAATCGAGGGTGTTGTGTGTGATTGAGTAGAAATTTAAAGCAGGTGATCGGTGCAGGGAAAGCAGGGAGAAGTGAAAAAGACATACAAAGGAGCACGCGAGTAAGGGTGTAAGTAAGAAACATAGAAACGAAAACATTGTTAGGACTGAAGCGCTGCGGAGACTGACGGCAGTGTATTTGTTATGACATAACATTAAATTAGCGAATTAACATGTATAAGCTAGATTAAACAGAAGAGGATTTGGGAAAAGAAGAAAAATATAACAGGTTCTTATCTGGGGTGGCGTTAATATAACCAGGGAGTGATGTTAGGGTCGCGGTAGAGCTGTCCATCCACGTAGAGCCGATCCACGGCGATGACAGCTCGGGAGCCCTTCTGGATGGAGCTGCGTCGGATTGGGAACAGAACTTTGCGTCGCTCCAGAATCTCTTTGGGGAACTGGTCGTTTACGCCAAAGTCCGTTCCTTTCAGCTCCCTGCCGCGGCTCTTCACCTGCTGCTTCTGTTTGAAATTCCCGAATTTGGCCACAATAGGACGCGGTCTCAGGGCACCAGGCCTCTTAGCTCCCAGCCGATGGACTCTGTCAAAGCAGATGCTTTCCACAGTGTCCTCTGGAAGCTTCAGGTGGGTCTTGATAAATGTTTTAACCGTAATTTCTGCGTCCTCTTCAGCAGATTCCGGGATGCCTGAAAACACCAGGTTATCTCTCATACTACGGGCTTGGAGATCGATGACAGTCTCTTTTATTTTTTTATTTTCTTCTTTTAGATTGGTCACATTCTCAGTTAGAGACTTGACCGAGCCCCGTAGTGAGGCGTTTTCAGCAGCGAGTGTTTCCACCTGTTGCTGGCTGAATTCCAAAGACTCCCTCAGGGATGTGAACTCCTGATGCAAAATCTCGACCAGAGACAACCTCGCGTCGAAGCTGGACAATCGCTTGTCGATTGACTCCAGTATGTCGGCGAAGTCTTTACTAGTCGGCGAAGTTGCTCCGGGGGAGTCTGCCGGGCGACTTCTTTTGGATGACGGCGTCTCGCTTTTTCCCGGGGAAGATGTATTGAGGTTCTTCTTCATGACTGTAGTGTCGAAGTACCAGTCAATGTATTCTTCGAGTGATTCCAACTTCCCCTCGCTGTCCTCGCTCAGCTCGCTGTTCACTCAGATTTTCCGCCAAGTCTCCGGCGTCTGACGTCACTTACAGCATTTCCGGTCAGCTGTCCTCCTTTCCGGTCAGCGCCTCTATTTTCTGAGATGGCTAAGGTCCTTCAACATCTGCTGGACGATGCTGCGGATGTTCTACGAGTCTGTGGTGGCCAGTGCCATCATGTACTGTATGCTGCTGTCTGCTGGGGCAGCGGCCTGAGGGTCATGGACACTAACAGACTTAACAAGGTCATTAAGAAGGCCAGCCAAGTTGTGGGAGTGGAACTGGACTCTTTCAATAAGGTGTTGGAGAGGAGAACATTGTCCAAAATAAGTTCAGTTTAGTTTATTTGTCATATGCAAGTTAGCACAGGGTCAACATTGCAATGAAATGTGATTGACGAGAATAAACAAGTCTCTCAGCAAAATGTATTTTCGTTGGTGCGGCCATCCTACAGCGCAACCGGATGTCCAGTAAGGACAATACTGGACTTTCCTGCACACCCACTCCACTATATGCTGAACAGCCACAGGAGCTTGTTCAGCAACAGGCTAAAACTTCCACGCTGCACAACTGAGAGACATAGGAAATCATTCTTGCCGGTCACAATAAAACTGTTTATGATCATATCTGATCACTCAAACCACAAACATAAGCACAATCACCTTAAATAACCATGTACACTGTGTATACGTTTGCTGTAAAAACCCAGGTACTATGCAAATTATGTTTAATTTATGCCAATGTTAATATAATTGCTGCTATATGTTTTATTTTTATTATTTTATTTTTATTTTATTTTAATTACTTTATTGTTCTTATAATTCTATCTAAATCTCTTCTATCACCTGTACATGACTTTTATTTTCATCAGGAGTTTGTTTTTGTAATGTAAAAAAATGTCCCCATGGGAATTAATAAAATAATTCAGATTCTGAATTTTTTGCCATTTTAATTTCTGAGATATTAATGGTGACATCACCAGTTAGCCCCCCATTTGCGCCTGATTCCAACTGGTCTCAATAGTTTGTGCCGTTTAAAACTGTCTGTACTGTTATTATTTCCGAGTTATAGCTCTGGGTTTATGCCATTATCTGATCGCGGTATAGTCTACATGCTCCTGTTTCTCAAGTAAGCATATGGTGGAATGTTTGATTGAAATAAAGTCAATAAAGTCAATAAGTATTATTTTACTAAAAAGACGGTTGTTTTAATCAATAGTGATCACAGCCAACACTCCCCCCCCCCTTTTTTCCAAGTGGTCATAAATATTTTATAGAAGAATTTGGACACTACCTTTACAAAAATCAATTGTGATTAGATAAATGTTAGTTCAGGTTGTGGGGAGGGAGACAAAAACTTTTTACTTAACGGCGCTTTTTATTTAACGGCTATGTGCAACAAGTGAGAAGGTCCATGGGGAAGACAGCACAACAAATATACAGTGCAGGCAAAATGACAAGAGTCTATTATACATTGTTGTACAGCATTAAGCGTTGACTGGTGGCATTTGGTGCTGGTGCACATTTGGCATTCACTACGTTGTAGCAAAGCACTATGTATGTCTGCACATAATTATTTTTTGTGATGTGCCGTATCACTATAAATAGAACACTATCACTTTGCCTCCTTCACCCCAAAAGCCACTTTCCATACTCTCCTTCTGCTTTTTCGGAATGGACCCACTGTGCCGTGATCACTTGGGAAGACAGATAACATAGGTCAAGCCTGCAAGCAATGAGGCAGTACGTAACTGTACCTTCTTGGTCATTTGTGTAAATATTCAGCGCATTTCAGGATCATGCTATCTGGCTCAGGAATGACAGAGTCCACAGCTTTGTCACAAAGGCCTCAAACATTCCACCTTTTGTTTACTTGAGAAACTCAAGCATGAGCAGTATACTGCGATCATGAAATGGCATAAACCAAGAGGTATAACTCCAAAATAACAGTACAGACATTTTTAAATGGCATACACTGAAGAGACTGGCTTGGTCAAAATCGGAAGCAAATGGGGGTCTAACTTCACACTGGTGATGTCACCATGTAAACAAACATTAACATCTCAGAAACTAAAGTGGCACAAATGAGAATTTCAATGGCACAAACAATTGAGACCAGTTTGGTTAAAATCTGAATCAAATAGGGGACCAACTTCACAGGTAAGTATACTTTCTATAAGAGATACTTTAAGGTTGGTCTGAACCATTCTTATCACTTATCAAGGTTGTCAGCTTATATTGCTAGTGGCCCCCACTGTACAGACCACACGCCTCTGAAATGGCCAGTAAGCTGTTGAGCAATATGTACTCTGATAACTCACCAGTTGTAGGGGGGAGATGGGGTGCGATTTATGGGCACAATGGGCAAAACCGCAACACGTCATAAAAGGATACTATGAAAGAAAGATTTTAATATAATTTTAAAATAAAGAAAAGAATTTTAATTTACACTAGCATTGTTAAGGGTACATTTGAATAACATTTATATTATATCATAGGAAACAAAACTTTGCAAGCTTTGCAATTTTAATGAATGTTGTTTTTCAAGATTATCTAGCAAGTTTATCTCTACTTTTGAATGAGCTTTGCATGCGCTTTCAGAGCCATTTTAATCGTTGCAGTTTAAGATCACTCAGATGGATTTATGAGAAATGTACATATTTTAAAATATTGCAATATTTATCCCAAACAATCATATCACGACATTTGAAATATTTCCAATATCATGCAGCCATAATACTAAGTAGGCCTACAAAATACTACTGAGCTATCTAACAACAAGAGGGCTGAACAATTTGGGGAAAATATCTAATTGCAATTTTTCATTTTTCAGTTCAATATTCAGTGTGTAAAAGATTTTAAAAATGGACACAGTATTACCACACAAGATAGCATCAAAATAGTAACTAGTCTATATGCTAATGCAGGGATGAGAACATAAAGATGAGACTTGCTTCCAATATGTATATTACATTCTTTAAATCAGCAGAGAACAATCATCACAAAAGCTGTGACTGTCAAATTAGATAAAGTAGTAATACTAAAAATAAAACAATTGCAGTACGGGAAAAAAACAACACTACTGGGCACCTAATAATAGGACCTTTCTATAAACAATCTCTGACCATGACATAGGCAGGTAATTCACTTATAGCTCAGCAGGGGAATCAATATTTTTTTGCACCTCCAATGTTTTCCTTGGGTTTCATGTGTTTGTTGCTTGTGCGCGTGTATCCAGTCACCTTTGGTGACCATGACTGGCACACGAGGACCCTGGGTAAGATCGTGCTGTATGATGCATATTCTAAATCACCGCCTTTGCGATTTGTTAATCGCATTGTTTCAAATCATGATTTTGATTAGAAATCAATAAATCGTTCAAGCCCTAAATGGCATATAATACGCCATTTAACATGAGGTAGTAAAGTGACTGTGCCCCCTGGAGGACATAACTTTTAACCCTTCAGACTGACAGAAAAATACACACGCAAGTATAAGCAGCAACACTACTTGCATAGAAAAAGTGTACGTAAGCATTGTGGGCGTCGAGTATTAACCAGCCCTATCATACAAAAACTTCAGCAGCGTCACCATTTTGAAGTAGTTTACAACCCCACATACCCTCCATTTCACCTTGGGGAGGCTCTCGGTCGTAGTTCCTTCACCCTCAGATATCAGGTGTTCCTGCTCCTCTTCTTTCACCTCTCCAACACCCAGCTGGGAAGGCTTCTGGTTCGTGTGGCAGCTGGTTGTACTGCAGGAAGGCGTCTGCTGAAAAAAATTTGATTAAACGCAGTGAGACTATGTCAGTTAATCAGTGTCACAATGCACAACCAGCAACAGCCAGCGTAGAGCACAAACAGATCCTCCTTCCCTGGTCTGTGGCATAATCTGAATACAGACGCTCCTCTACTTACGAACTTTCAGACATACGAACGAAGAGGACTGTAAGTCCAAATTGTGTTCCTTGGACTCCCGTTTCCTGTCAGCAAAATCTTTTTTTTCTGTCCACCAATTCCGCCTCGTACGACTTCTGCCTGCTACTCCAGGCGTGCAGCAGTGTAGCATGTGTACTCCCAGCATCCTATTTCTTTGTACTTGCATATACGCTTAAAATGACTTCGAATACCTCAAGTTACGAAGTCATTCACGCAACTCATACGTAAGTCGAGGAGCGTCTGTACTTTCTTATACAGTCTATGTAACTGGTTTATCTGTGTTTGAATTTTCTATCAAACACACTCTGACACTGTGTCATAGCAAATTAAATTCAGAATAAACAGTTTTTTTGTAATTATATGCATTAAACAAAATAACTTGGTTACATATATACAATACCAAATTAAAAAGTAACATATTCGCTAAATCGTCACATAAATGCGCCAGTCTTCATACAAGGTGTGGTAAAAGGCACAACTTAACCCAACTTAAGCCCAGTTAACTCAAGAATCTCCTATTTCCCATGCTAATGAACATCAAACTACTTCAGCTTCCAAGCAAGACGTACTTCGGAGTATGCAGCCCTTGTCTGCGCTAATGTGCTATTAGTGTTGATAACAGCAGCAAATCTAACAATACAGCCATCGTCCAAAAAGTGAAAAATACAGTGATGATAATTTTAGGTCCTATCGCCCAGCCCTACCATCTATGCTTCAGTGACAGACAAATGCCTTAAGCCGTGTGTGAAGGTATCACCCGTTAGACCTCATCTCACCGTGTTGCACAGGCTCCTTCTCAGCATGTGGGAATTCAGTCCCTCCTCTGAATTGCTGCATCTGTCGTTGCTGGGCCTCTCTGCCATCACCATCCCGGAATCGCCTCTTTTCTTTAACGCTGAGGTGGTGAAATTCAGCTCTAGAGAAAACAGGGACAGTTAGGGATTATCACACACATAAGAAAGAAATTTACAAATGAGAGGCGGCCATTCGGCCCATCAAGCTCGTTTGGGAAGAACTTAATATAGCTCAAAATTGTTAGAATCTTATCTAGCTCTGATGTAAAGGAACCCAGGGTTTTAGCTTCCACTACACTAGCAGGAAGACTATTCCATACTCTAACTTCATGCTGTGTAAAGAAGTTTAAAATGTTCTCCCACTAATTTCCAACTATGGCCACAAGTTCTACTATTTAAACTAATATTAAAGTAGTCATATGGCTGATCAGCATCAAGACCTTATATATCTGGATCATTCCCCCCTTAGTCTCCTTTGCTCGAGGCTGAACAGATTCAGCTCAGCTAACCTCTCCTCATAAGACATTCCTATAAGACCAGGAATCATTCTCGTAGCCCTACATTGCACCTTTTACAAGGCAGCAATGTCCTTCTTAAGGTATGGTGACCAAACCTGCACACAATATTCAAGGTGGGGTCTTACCAAGGAATTATATAAATGTAACATCACCTCCCTTGACTTAAACTCCACACACCTAGAGATATAACCAAACATTCAATTGGCCTTTTTTATTGCTTCCCCACACTGGCGAGAGTGGGACATGGAAGCATCAACATACACACTGAGGTCTTTCTCATAATCAGCTACCTTTAATTCAGTGGAACCCATAAAATATCTGTACTTTATATTTCTGCTCCCTGCATGGATTACCTTACATTTATCTACATTAAGTTTCATCTGCCGGGTATCAGCCCAGTCACTAATTAAATCAAGATCCCGATGTAGCCTCTGTGCTGCTAGTTTAGTATCTGGTACACCACCCACCTTGGTGTCGTCTGCAAATTTAACGAGTTTACTTTATATATTGGTGTCAATATCATTCATGTAAATTAGGAACAATAGTGGTCCTAAAATTGAACCCTGCACCACGACCACTGGATCCACCCCGGCTGGGGCCAAAAGCCTGTGCACGACTCGGAAGGTCCCCTACCTGGGCACCAGGCAGGCAAGACACCATACGGGACCCTCTATCACAGGTGCACACATAACTGTCTACACCTCTAATAATTGAATCCCCTACTACCACAACCTCCCTCTTCCTGGGGGGAGGGGTCTCCTCAGTGCCTAAGGACCCTTCTGCCTCCCCAGTCTCTTCCGGCTCTAAAGCTGGAAGCACCTGAAAGCGGTTAGACACAGTCACTTCAGGTGATGCCGCCTCTGTAAACTGTGTACGCCCTTTTCTACATCTATGACCTAAGTTCACCCAACTCTCTCGACCTCTCTGCCCTTCAATCTCCCCCCTCCCCGCTTGTGACTTACACAAAGTCTCCCTAAAAAACATATTAACTCTCTCCTCTATCTCCTTGTTCCTCACATTGGATATTGAGAATAACTTCCTACTGAATCATGTTTAACCAAAATATAGTGAAGTTGCTCTTGGGAGGCCGAAACACCACAAAAAAGCCCTCTCAAAGCAGGTTACTGCTGGAGTGGGAGGAAAAAAAAAAAACACAGTACTCGTGCGAGCCTGACGCTGGTGCCCGAAGCCTACCCATATCCAACATGGCCTGGTGGTTCCTCTTCATGTTCCTGTAGTGCACCTTCTCGCATCTCCGCAGCTTGACCCATTCAGCCTTGGAGAAATCGGCCCGGATATCTGCATAATCATCCTGTGTAGGGACAGGGACCTCTGTGAGGCTGCTTCATGCTTTACAGGGCAGGGACACTGACACTGAAAAGCCACAGCGTGCGCTGGCCATGTCATATACAACAAGCTTTCCTAACATTTAGCTGCCAGTTTTTTCCCCTCCTAGCTGCCTTACCTCTTCTGACACATTCGTGCCTGACGCCCCTTCCATCCTGTGTCACAACCAAGCCCACCTTCCTACCTGTAATATATAATAAAATACATTAAATATACAAGAAAGGTTTCCGTAACTAAAGGACTTCTGGTGTTATGAGAAATTCAATTCCCCCATGTTCCCACTGTCGAACAATAATCTGAATAATGACTCCACCTACTACTTTATAGATGGCTTCACTTTAATTTTAATATCTTTCTACAAACGTGTTGAGTTAACCCATTTATGGAAAAACACTGGATGCGTTTTCAATATTTGTGTATATTTTAAAGATAATTTAACTTAAATCGCTGGTTATAAGATGATTGCTGGTAAAATACAGAAAACGTTAATATTGCTTGTAGAACTTCAGTACGTGTGATGATCAATGTAATATTGTTTATTCTAATAATATCTTAAATGTAGGCAACTTACTCCTTATATTGATCAACTACTGTGGTTACAGAAACTGCAGGACACCAAATTTGTGATGCAAATTTCTTTACATGGAAATGCATAGCTGAATCACTTCTTCAGCCATTAATAATATGTTTGTGCATTTTGGATATGTGAATTTCAGATCTCTGCAATTTAATTATAGATACCTGTAATTAAATTCTTACTAGTAAAAAACTCAGTTGTGAATATGTGGGCCTGTAATTCTTACTAGTCAAAATGTGATTAGAAATATTACAGTAGGAGTTCTTACAAGAACTGAATTATAAAGCTCTACAATATGACTAAACTAGTAAAAATCAGAATTCAGGACATGTGAGGGAAAAACACAATGGAAGTCAATGGGAATACATGAGTAGTTAAAATCAAATTATAGAGCTCTACCATACACATTCTTACTAGTAAAACTTGCAATTTTTACTAGTAATAAGTAAGCCTTGTGCTAATAAAAGGCAGCCTGGCTTGCCATATCTGAATGACTTTCAGCCATCTCACATGCTTCTCTGTCCAAATTTCAGGGGGAAACATTATTTCCTGAAATCCAGGATATTTGGTTCCCCTGCTAAAAACAGACCGACAGCAATTCTGAAGCCCAATACAGTTTATACACATGTCAGATAGATACATAATTACATGTCCATAAACTAGTATCATCTGTATTGGGTTCCAGAAAAGTAGCACGTTTGTTTCAGCAGGGGGAATCAAATATCCTGGATCTTAGGAAATGTTTTCTCTTCACATCCAGGCCAAAAAGTATGTGAGGTGAATGAAACTCATTTAGGTACATAATTATGTACATAAACTAGAATAATCAGTATTGGGCTCCAGAGTTACTGTTTGTTTCAGTAGGGGAAACCATATATTCTAGGCTTAGGTAATGATGTTCCCTCGTACAAACCTATGATTGATGGCTGAAAAAAGGGATTCAGCTACGCATTTCCAAGTAAAGAAATTTGTATTTGGTGTCCTGCAATTTCCGTGTGTGTTACCATAGGAAACCACGAATCACGATGTTTAAACAGAACTGAATTATGAATGGATTCAAAGACATCGTCAGCAGTAGACGACAAATGTAAGGAGTGAGTTGCTCCAGTTAAGTTATAATTAGAAATTAACAATATTGCATCGATCGTCACGCATAATACAGGTTGTCCTACAACTGTACAAGCAATACTACCGTTTTCTGTATTTCCCCAGTAAACACTTATCACAAGTTATTTAAATCATTTTACTTGTCTTTGAAAACACAGAAATATGCGATGTTTCCACGCATATGGCTTGTTTACCTCAACACAGTATTGGAGACAGACATTTAAACAGCAGCGAAATCGTATAACTATGAAGTAGCGGGTGACGTCATTATTTCAAATCAGCGCGCGACATCGGCAGCATGAAGGAGCTGTACCTCCCGTAACACAAGCAAAACGCGAAACTAGTTAGCTACATTAGCAGCTACAACCACCCAAACGTCTTACTGTGCCGCAAATGCCTCCTAATGTCAGTAACTCGAAAGTTGTTTCCCCAAACGGTATTTCTCTGCGTCGCTTTTAACCGTAATTAAATCCAAAGACTGTAATCTCTGCGGCCCACAGCAGCTTGTCGGAATAATGGCGGCGCCTCCCCACCCTTTTGAATTCACTCGCTCCGCGCGCCGCGTCCTGATTGGAGGGCAGCAAACAAGGCCGCCCGCGAGACGCTGTCTCCACTCTACCCTCGCCTGCCGGCAGACATCTGCGTTACAAATATAACGTAATACAATTACCGCAACTTGTGCGTAGGTTGTTTTAAACGGTACATTAACCCCAATTGGACCTGTATCTCGAAGCCGGATTTCTGGCTAGCTAGATAGCTTGTCGAATTTTTGGTAGTTTGGGCTAAATCATATGTAAATTAGACGAAGATAAAGTGCCTCAAATCCGAATAACCAAGAAATCCTGCTTTGCGATACAGCCTCAGAACGGTATCATAAGTCAGTACCGGCTTACATTAAAGTGAATAAACCCTGAGCACAAATGACCAATTCAATTCAACGTCCACTCGTCCATCCGCCCATTCATGTGTTACATTTTTATGTCTGGAATGTCCTCAGGCTCGGTTTTATATAGTGCTGTAGGACTTGGACTTCATTTTCTTCAAATCTATAAAATAAAAAAAATCTATAAAATAAGTCATAAATATTTCTTTGACTGTTAACGCATGCAGTTGTTTTTAATATTACTCCTTCCTACTTGCAAACAACGCGAGAGCTTCTGTCGTGACGTTACAGAGAATCCCCAGAATTCACAGTGAAAATCAAAACACAAGGTCGCCTCTAGATGAAGCTGATGGAGAGGAAAGGCGAGAAAACTCAGTTGATTTCATTTTAAAAATATACCGTCAGAATCAGGTGATCGATATAATGCGATTGCCAATATCCGTTTTAATTTATTGAAGGTAGAACACAATATAATTCAAGTGATAATTTACATAATATATTAAAGTGATTCCTTTTTGTTTAAAATTCCCTTGGGATTCTCTTCAAACTGATTCAGAATATGGGAAAAGCGGCTTACTTAATGGAATGCAAACAAAACTAATTTTAATAAATCATATACAACTTTTTGTGGTAGCTGGGAGTACAATTAGAAAACGCAGACAGTAATGTTTGTGGCTGGGATTTTCTCATTACCTCGCTGCTCATTTCATGAGTGAAGTATCCCGCTAAGACGAGAATCAGCCTTATGATATCAAAAAGCCAGCGTAACCGCTACTTATCTTCAAAATTACACGGTGTATTAGGACGGATTTCCGGACAACTACGGTGCCTAGAATTAATCATTGTCCTGTTACTGTCATACATATGAGGTGATTGAAGTGTGGATTAATTCTGATCGTGTGTGGACTTAATCATCCTGAGATTCAAATACGTCGTCCATGATTCACCTATAATATTATTGTATTAAGGGTAAAAAAACTGCATAGCATGGTCCCCCCCCCCCTTTTTTTCCTTTTCTCTTTCTGGTGACTTATATATTTTGCTTTTCACAAAATACTGGTTTCAGGGTATCCTTATCTTCTGCAAAAGAATCCTTGTTTTGGAATGCTTACTGTATCCAAGGACGCTTAATTTCAAGGTGTCCCTGGGTTCACCCAGTATGGTTTGCACACCATTGGTCGGTTTACGAGACATCTGCCTTGTCCTCTCTTTTGAAGAGTCTTCGGAAGAGAAGAGAAAGCTCTGCTCATTCCTATCTCTGGTTGAAGCTGTGCCTAGCGGCAGGAAGAAGGGAAAGCATTGCCCAAGGATACTTGTCTATCTTTGATTGAAACCGCACCTAGTGGTCAGTGTGTGTAGGACGCTCACCCCATCCTCAGGAGGAGGGGGGACGCATTGATTATAGAAACTTGTCTTATCACTTCTGATTGAAACTGAAAACTGTTCGTGCACTATATTTAGTTGTCTGCAATGTGCCGTCTTTTTTTACACTATTTGTATGTTCATCTGTGCTTTATGTGTCTTGCTGCTGTATGCACAGGAGCTTCCCCCTAGGATCAATAAAGCTTATGGTCCCTGTTGTCTAGCTAGATGAACAGCTCATTAGTCCTGGTTACCCTGACACTGGTGTACCTGTACTCTAGGGTTTAGTGCATGTGTATGCGTGACACTGCCTCTCTGCTTCACACTTTGAACAGGATCTGCAGCAGCTGCAGAAGCAGCCAGTAGCACTGGAGTTTGAAGCAGCCGCACAACCGCTGGAGGGGTCTGGGAAGGTTCTGGGTGCTTTTTCCCTGGAGTAAGACTAAATGTAAATGGATAGCATCTCCCTGGACAGGGTGCAAGGCCTCCAACCCCCCAGGGATTTGAAATTGTATAAATCTACAAATGAAAAATTGCATAATCATTTAACAAAGTAAATGCTTTTCCCTTGACACTAGTGTATAGGACTTCCACCATTTAATTCCTTCTGAAGTTAAATTTTGGTATGTTTGTCTGTGTTACTTAACCCTTTTAGTTAAAAGCAAATCAATTACGAGATAGAAAGTCATAATTACGAGAGACAAAGTCATAATTACGAGATAGAAAGTCATAATTACGAGATAGGAAGTACGCATGCGCTCCAGTCCAGCTGAAGAGCTGTCTTCGCCTCATTGGCGTCAATCTCGTAATTATGACTATCTCGTAATTATGACTTTGTATCTCATAATTTCGACTTTCTATCTCGTAATTATGACTTTGTATCTCATAATTTCGGCTTTTTATCTCGTAATTATGACTTTGTATCTCATAATTTCGATTTTTAATCTCATAATTTCGGCTTTTTATCTCGTAATTATGACTTTGCATCTCATAATTTCGACTTTCTATTTCAATTTTTTTTTCTTTTACTGGCGGAAATGGGCTTCCATATATTTCAGTTAATTTACCTGTTAAAATAAAGTTTAAATAAATGACATAAATGCTCTAATAGTACACGTAAGTTAGTGGTTTATTTATTATTAGTTACTGTAATGTCGCGCTGCTTTATTTGGTTAATCGTCCAGCCTATGAAGGCATTCAAGTAAGAATTGCATTGTAGTATGACATTTTCTGGCGTGTACAATTTATATTAGGTCAGCGTTCACGGTTAGACTTCTGATATTCAGATCGAGTTCTAGGTCAATCAGGTTTATTCGACTTTAAAGAAATTCGAGTTCTAGTGAGTTCGAGAACCGAGGAACCACTGTACTACAATTTTTGGTATTATAATAGCCAATCTGCTTACCAAATAAACACAGACGGTGGACAACTTTCGCCAATGTGCAAATAGCATTCAATTAAGAAAATTAATCCCAGTATTAAAATAATTATACGCACCATATGATTGGTAGAGGCAAACTGGATCAAAAACAGGAAACTGTGATCAATAAAATTGAAATATGTGCAAAAAATAAAACAATAACTGGAATAGCAAGCAAAAAAGCAGCGATGTCAAATACGCGAAATCTGCGCGGTAATATTGCCAATTTTTTTACCAAAGTAGGTAACTTGACTTCCGCTCGTACATTTCCATTAGCGCGTTGCGGAACAAAGCTGGAAAAAAAATGAACAAGGCTAGTTTCCAAAACTTTTCCCTTTCCATCCAATAATTTCAAAACTTATCCAGGGCCTGGAAAAATAATTTCCAAAATTCCAAAACTTTTCCAGGTTTTCCATGACCGCGGGTACCCCGATCCATGGTCTAAATAGGACATTCTGAATGACAAATAATGCTCTGACCCTTTCAGATTGAATTAAAGAACACACCCATAATGACCAGCAGGCTAATGATTAATTTTAGTTGTTAATCCATATTCAAATAACTTAGTTAATTATGTCTGAGAGCTCCAGGCTGCTAACATACATAACATACCTGGGGCAACAACAGATAAACTGCAGAACTGGCAGTTGGAAACTGTCCATCTCTTCATATGCATGTGATGTACTTCCGCTAGATGTTTTGAGAAATTGGTTGCGTTTCCACCTTTACATGCAAAACACTTGTTGCAGTGAGCATTGTCAGCATCGACTGTCATGAAATGTCATTACTTTTGACCGGTTAGTCTGCTCCGCCGTCATCGCTAAAAGCAGGGGATGTGCGTGTCTGCGCGTGCTGCGTGTTGCTGCAAGAGAGAGAGTGACTGAGACACACAGGCTCAGAGAGATCTCTCTTCTAGCAAAAACGCAATCAGAATCCACCTTGGCGAGGTGATATGTGAAAAAGAACTTTTGTGTAGCAGTAAAAAAGAGGAAATGTATTTTCTTAATTTCTCCACTACTGAAAACAAAATCGATAACGTCAAAGCTTATTGATACTACGGTTTAAAAATTTAGCTCTGGGGCCCCTTTAACACTGGGTTTTGCTACACATCTGGAGTATTAATTGATTTACTCGATTTAAAGTAAATGTTTTCAAATGTCATTAACTGTAATTTCAGCAGCTTCTAATGCTAACTATGTTGCAGTTGGAGACGACCTTCAAGATAAATTGTAAACACTCCCTTTGAATCTTTGTAGAACAAACCCTAAACATCAACAGGCCAGAGAAGGGGAACCCAACATAAAGGCATATTACAGAAACAGTATAAAAAAATGTGATACACTTATTGGACTGATTGCAATAAAGAACTGTCAATTATGTGAGTCTGCTGGTGTCTCTTTACATGTCCTAATTGACTGAAGCTCTTCCCACACTGGGAGCAATGGTAGGGCCTCTCCCCTGTGTGAATTCGCTGGTGTGCCTTTAGGTTTCCTAATTGATTAAAGCTTTTCCCACACTGGGAGCACTGGTAGGGCCTCTCCCCTGTGTGAGTCCGCTGGTGTCCCTTTAGGGTTTCTGATTGACTGAAGCTCTTTCCACACTGGGAGCACTGGTAGGGCCTCTCCCCTGTGTGAGTCCGCTGGTGTCCCTTTAGGTTTCCTAATTGGTTGAAGCTTTTCCCACACTGGGAGCACTGGTAGGGCCTCTCCCCTGTGTGAATCCGCTGGTGTCTCTTTAGGGTTTCTGACTTAATGAAGCTTTTCCCACATTGGAAGCACTGGTAGGGCCTCTCCCCTATGTGAATCTGCTGGTGTCTCTTTAGGTTTCCTAATTGACTGAAACTCTTTCCACACTGGGAGCACTGGTAGGGCCTCTCCCCTGTGTGAGTCCGCTGGTGTCCCTTTAGGTTTCCTGATTGATTGAAGCTTTTCCCACACTGGGAGCACTGGTAGGGCCTCTCCCCTGTGTGAATCCGCTGGTGTGCCTTTAGGGTTTCTGACTGAATGAAGCTTTTCCCACACTGGAAGCACTGGTAGGGCCTCTCCCCTATGTGAATCTGCTGGTGTCTCTTTAGGTGTCCTAATTGACTGAAGCTCTTTCCACACTGGGAGCACTGGTAGGGCCTCTCCCCTGTGTGAGTCCGCTGGTGTCCCTTTAGGTTTCCTAATTGATTGAAGGTTTTCCCACACTGGGAGCACTCGTAGGGCCTCTCCCCTGTGTGAATCTGCTGGTGTGCCTTTAGGGTTTCTGACTTACTGAAGCTTTTCCCACACTGGCAGCACTGGTAGGGCCTCTCCCCTGTGTGAATCCGCTGGTGTGCCTTTAGGGTTCCTAATTGATTGAAGCTCTTTCCACACTGGGAGCACTGGTAGGGCCTCTCCCCTATGTGAATCCGCTGGTGTCTCTTTAGGTTATCTAATCGACTGAAGCTTTTCCCACACTGGGAGCACTGGTAGGGCCTCTCCCCTGTGTGAATCCGCTGGTGTGCCTTTAGGGTTTCTAATTGATTGAAGCTCTTTCCACACTGGGAGCACTGGTGGGGCCTCTCCCCTGTGTGAATTTGCTGGTGTTTCTTCAGGGTTGCTAATAGACTGAAGCTCTTCCTACACTGGGAGCAATGGTAGAGCTTCTCCCCTGTGTGAATCTGCTGGTGTCTCTTTAGGGTTCCTAATTGACTGAAGCTATTGCCACACTGGGAGCACTGGTAGGGACTTTCCTTTGTGTGAGTCTTCTGGTGCTGCTTTAGGTGTCCTAATCGACTGAAGCTCTTCCCACACTGGGAGCACTGGTAGGGCCTCTCCCCTGTGTGAGTCCGCTGGTGCTCCTTTAGATTTGCTGAACGATTGAAGCTCTTCCCACACTGGGAGCACTGGTAGGGCTTCTCCCCTGTGTGAATCCCCTGGTGTCTCTTTAGGGTTCCTAAACGATTGAAGCTATTTCCACACTGGGAGCACTGGTAGGGACTTTCCCTTGTGTGAGTCTGCTGGTGCTCCTTTAGATTTGCTAAACGATTGAAGCTCTTCCCACACTGTGAACACTGGTAGGACTTCTCCCTTGTGTGAATTTGCTGGTGTCTATTTAGGTGTCCTAATCGACTGAAGCTCTTCCCACACTGTGAACACTGGTAGGGCCTCTCCCCTGTGTGAATCTGCTGGTGTCTATTTAGGTGTCCTAATCGACTGAAGCTCTTCCCACACTGTGAACACTGGTAGGACTTCTCCCTTGTGTGAATTTGCTGGTGTCTATTTAGGTGTCCTAATCGACTGAAGCTCTTCCCACACTGTGAACACTGGTAGGGCCTCTCCCCTGTGTGAATCCGCTGGTCTCTTTTACAACCACTTATTTTACTGAAAGTCTTCTCACCCTGGGTACCTCGTTGAGCTGGCGGAGTGTCTGTACTGGCTTCTCCCAGGGTACTGAGTGTGTCTGAATTGGGCTGAGTGGCACTGGGGCCCGCAGAAGTCGTGGAATGCTGGGTGTTGTTGACACTTCCAGCCCTCAGTTGTCTGACATACTCCTTGGGGTGAGATCTTTTGATATGTCTGTGCTGGTCAATGTCTGCTGTGTTGGAGGATGGACTCTGAGTACAAGCAAAGATTTGGGAGGATTCATCTGCTCTCCATGCTGTGGGCAAGATAGAGACAAGTCAGTCAGTGCTGAGATACAACAGGGTTAATAGAAAAAGAAAGTCAGGAAAAAAGTGAATGAGACAAATAAATATCTTCTAAAGAGCATTTGTTACTCCATAAGCAGTTCATGTTCTCAGTGTGCTGTTCACACTGCAATCTCTGACATGCCTGAACTGCACAGAGTAACAACACTGCTGGTTTGAAAAGGCAACTTGAAGCACAGGCTATAACCTCCAAATGTACCAAAACATTTGCAGTTTGATGGTATTTGCTGGTAGTTAAAATCACCTTGGTTTGGAGGTTTCACAATCCGTTTGCTTCTCCTTCTCCCATCAGTGTTTAATGGAAACGAACCAGTCAGCTCCTCCTCAGTCACATCCTGAACCTCTGCACCCTTCATCTTCTCTCACAAAAACCAAACAAGGTAGAATAAGCTGTTGATTTAATATATTAATACAGGCTGTTCTCTTTGCCTATCAGACAACAAACTCATTTTCAGGTTAAAACAAAGTATAATTATGTTCTTTTTGGATGTCATTTACAGTTGGCTGTTTTTGAGATTAGGGGCACGTTTGTACTCAACATTCACAAGAACTACACAAGAACAATGTGTAACAAGAGACACTGGGAATGACCAATAACCAGCCAGGTAAAGGGCGGAAGCAACTTTCTAATTCTAGCGATGACAATTTAGCCAACAGTACCACATAAATCAAAGAATGAAATCAAGTGACCTTCAACAAGAATGGGGAACATTAAGTGCTGTGAAGTGCGCTGCTAGGAAAAGTTCGTAACAGGCTCCTAGAAGCAGGATTAAAGTCTCATAAAGAAAGACAGAAGCCCTTAATCAATGAGAAATGGAGAAAATGCAGGTTAGAGTTTACAAAAAAAATGTATATTTTACACAGAAGCATACCCATAAATTGAAAAATGAAAGTAAAAAATTTTGCTGTGGTGTGAATTTTTTCCAGAGCTGTATAATTTATATACAGTACAATTGGTATTAAAGTAGCATCTGTTTTTTTTTTAAAGAAATATATTAAGATGAATATATTAAGTAATATATTAAGAGGCACAGGAAAAAATATGGCAAACACTATTTTGTACCTCTGTGTAGAGCATCTTCAAAATTTAACGGCAGTTTAAATTTCTTCTGCTTCCCAACTCAATATGAGCTAAGAAAGCAGAGTCATATGTACAAAGTACAATGAAATTCCTACCTGAATGCCCTCTCCACAGACTACAGTCAAATAATACTAATTAGAGCTGGAAGATGTGCAGTATTAATATCAGCATCATAAAATAAACACATGCAATTCTCACATCGCAAATACTACAACAGTTAACTGGGTTATACCTGGGAGTGCACTTGGACAAAAAACTGGACTGGTCTAAACATGTGGACATCGTTTACAGGAAGGGCCAGAGCCGTCTCTATTTTCTGAGATGGCTAAGGTCCTTCAACATCTGCTGGACGATGCTGCGGATGTTCTACGAGTCTGTGGTGGCCAGTGCCATCATGTACTGTATGCTGCTGTCTGCTGGGGCAGCGGCCTGAGGGTCATGGACACTAACAGACTCAACAAGGTCATTAAGAAGGCCAGCCAAGTTGTGGGAGTGGAACTGGACTCTTTCAATAAGGTGTTGGAGAGGAGAACATTGTCCAAAATAAGTTCAGTTTAGTTTATTTGTCATATGCAAGTTAGCACAGGGTCAACATTGCAATGAAATGTGATTGACGAGAATAAACAAGTCTCTCAGCAAAATGTATTTTCGTCGGTGCGGCCATCCTACAGCGCAACCGGATGTCCAGTAAGGACAATACTGGACTTTCCTGCACACCCGCTCCACTATATGCTGAACAGCCACAGGAGCTTGTTCAGCAACAGGCTAAAACTTCCACGCTGCACAACTGAGAGACACAGGAAATCATTCTTGCCGGTCGCAATAAAACTGTTTATGATCATATCTGATCACTCAAACCACAAACATAAGCACAATCACCTTAAATAACCATGTACACTGTGTATACATTTGCTGTAAAAACCCAGGTACTATGCAAATTATGTTTAATTTATGCCATCCATCCATCCATCCATCCATTATCTCCCGCTTATCCGAGGTCGGGTCGCGGGGGCAGCAGTCTCAGCAGGGAAACTCAGACTTCCCTCTCCCCGGCCACTTCATCCAGCTCCTCTGGGGGAATCCCGAGGCGTTCCCTGGCCAGCTGAGAGACATAGTCCCTCCAGTGTGTCCTGGGTCTTCCCCGGGGCCTCCTCCCAGTGGGAGGGAGGTGTCCAGGAGGCATCCTAATCAGATGCCCGAGCCACCTCATCTGACTCCTCTCAATGTGGAGGAGCAGCGGCTCTACTCTGAGTCCCTCCCGAATGACCGAGCTCCTCACCATATCTCTAAGGGAGAGCCCAGCCACCCTGCGGAGGAAACTCATTTCGGCCGCTTGTACTCGCGATCTCGTTCTTTCGGTCACTACCCACAGCTCGTGACCATAGGTGAGGGTAGGAACATAGATCGACTGGTAAATGGAGAGCTTCGCCTTTTGGCTCAGCTCCTTCTTTACCATGACAGACCGATGCAGCGCCCGCATCACTGCGGACGCCGCACCGATCCGCCTGTCGATCTCCCGCTCCATCGTCCCCTCACTCGTAAACAAGACCCTGAGATACTTAAACTCCTCCACTTGGGGAAGGACCCCCTCCCCGACCCGGAGAGAGCATTCTACCCTTTTCCGGCTGAGGACCATGATCTCGGATTTGGAGGTGCTGATTCTGATCCCAGCCGCTTCACACTCGGCTGCGACCTGTCCCAGCGAGAGCTGCGATTATGAAATGGCATAAACCAAGAGGTATAACTCCAAAATAACAGTACAGACATTTTTAAATGGCATACACTGAAGAGACTGGCTTGGTCAAAATCGGAAGCAAATGGGGGTCTAACTTCACACTGGTGATGTCACCATGTAAACAAACATTAACATCTCAGAAACTAAAGTGGCACAAATGAGAATTTCAATGGCACAAACAATTGAGACCAGTTTGGTTAAAATCTGAATCAAATAGGGGACCAACTTCACACAGGTAAGTATACTTTCTATAAGAGATACTTTAAGGTTGGTCTGAACCATTCTAATCACTTATCAAGGTTGTCAGCTTATATTGCTAGTGGCCCCCACTGTACAGACCACACGCCTCTGAAATGGCCAGTAAGCTGTTGAGCAATATGTACTCTGATAACTCACCAGTTGTAGGGGGGAGATGGGGTGCGATTTATGGGCACAATGGGCAAAACCGCAACACGTCATAAAAGGATACTATGAAAGAAAGATTTTAATATAATTTTAAAATAAAGAAAAGAATTTAAATTTACACTAGCATTGTTAAGCGTACATTTGAATAACATTTATATTATATCATAGGAAACAAAACTTTGCAAGCTTTGCAATTTTAATGAATGTTGTTTTTCAAGATTATCTAGCAAGTTTATCTCTACTTTTGAATGAGCTCTGCATGCGCTTTCAGAGCCATTTTAATCGTTGCAGTTTAAGATCACTCAGATGGATTTAAGAGAAATGTACATATTTTAAAATATTGCAATATTTATCCCAAAACAATCATATCACGACATTTGAAATCTTTCCAATATCATGCAGCCATAATACTAAGTAGGCCTACAAAATACTACTGAGCTATCTAACAACAAGAGGGCTGAACAATTTGGGGAAAATATCTAATTGCAATTTTTAATTTTTCAGTTCAATATTCAGTGTGTAAAAGATTTTAAAAATGGACACAGCATTACCACACAAGATAGCATCAAAATAGTAACTAGTCTATATGTTAATGCAGGGATGAGAACATAAAGATGAGACTTGCTTCCAATATGTATATTACACATTCTTTAAATCAGCAGAGAACAATCATCACAAAAGCTGTGACTGTTAAATTAGATAAAGTAGTAATACTAAAAATAAAACAATTGCAGTACGGGAAAAAAACAACACTACTGCATGGGCACCTAATAATAGGACCTTTCTATAAACAATCTCTGACCATGACATAGGCAGGTAATTCACTTATAGCTCAGCATTGGAATCAATATTTTTTTGCACCGCCAATATTTTCCTTAGGTTTCATGTGTTTGTTGCTTGTGGGCATGTATCCAGTCACCTTTGGTGACCATGACTGGCACACGAGGACCCTGGGTAAGATCGTGCTGTATAATGCATATTCTAAATCACAGCCTTTACGATTTGTTAATCGCATTGTTTCAAATCACGATTTTGATTAGAAATCAATAAATCGTTCAGCCCTAAACGGCATATAATACGCCATTTAACATGAGGTAGTAAAGTGACTGTGCCCCCTGGAGGACATAACTTTTAACCCTTCAGATTGACAGAAAAATACACACGCAAGTATAAGCAGCAACAGTATTTGCATAGAAAAAGTGTACGTAAGCATTGTGGGCGTCGAGTATTAACCAGCCCTATCATACAAAAACTTCAGCAGCGTCACCATTTTGAAGTAGTTTACAACCCCACATACCCTCCATTTCACCTTGGGGAGGCTCTCGGTCGTAGTTCCTTCACCCTCAGATATCAGGTGTTCCTGCTCCTCTTCTTTCACCTCTCCAACACCCAGCTGGGAAGGCTTCTGGTTCGTGTGGCAGCTGGTTGTACTGCAGGAAGGCGTCTGCTGAAAAAAATTTGATTAAACGCAGTGAGACTATGTCAGTTAATCAGTGTCACAATGCACAACCAGCAACAGCCAGCGTAGAGCACAAACAGATCCTCCTTCCCTGGTCTGTGGCATAATCTGAATACAGACGCTCCTCTACTTACGAACTTTCAGACATACGAACGAAGAGGACTGTAAGTACAAATTGTGTTCCTTGGACTCCCGTTTCCTGTCAGCAAAATCTTTTTTTTCTGTCCACCAATTCCGCCTCGTACGACTTCTGCCCGCTACTCCAGGTGTGCAGCAGTGTAGCATGTGTACTCCCAGCATCCTATTTCTTTGTACTTGCATATACGCTTAAAATGACTTCGAATACCTCAAGTTACGAAGTCATTCACGCAACTCATACGTAAGTCGAGGAGCGTCTGTACTTTCTTATACAGTCTATGTAACTGGTTTATCTGTGTTTGAATTTTCTATCAAACACACTCTGACACTCTGTCATAGCAAATTAAATTCAGAATAAACAGATTTTGTGTAATTATATGCATTAAACAAAATAACTTGGTTACATATATACAATACCAAATTAAAAAGTAACATATTCGCTAAATCGGCACATAAATGCGCCAGTCTTCATACAAGGTGTGGTAAAAGGCACAACTTAACCCAACTTAAGCCCAGTTAACCCAAGAATCTCCCATTTCCCATGCTAATGAACATCAAACTACTTCAGCTTCCAAGCAAGACGTACTTCAGAGTATGCAGCCCTTGTCTGCGCTAATGTGCTATTAGTGTTGATAACAGCAGCAAATCTAACACCCTCAACCAAAAAGTAGTAATATTCCTAACAGAGTGACTGCTCCTGAAATCGTACAGCGGCAAAACATTCAAACGCAGTATTTTATAAAATGTTGGATAAATAGAGGTAGCTTATTACATTAGTAATTTCATGTTCGTTGAAGTTCACGTTTTTTAACAACTGTATAAAGTAATGTTTTGTTTTATACAAATCAACTCGGGTGAAACAAAAAACGTACGTTGTCAGAGTCGCCAACTCAGAAGGTGACACGCTTTCAGACTCATGTTAACGCATAATCTTACGGCAAATATATTATTCCGTTAAAAACCTAAAATTATAAAACAAATGAGAAAACATTACCTATATCACTTTTTATATCTTTTTGAAATAAGATACATACACAATTGTAATACCAATTAAAGTGTACTTAATATATTATGAAATACACTGCTCAAAAAAATTAAAGGAACACTTTTTAATCATAGTATAGCATCAAGTCAATTAAACTTCTGGGATATTGATCTGGTCAGTTATTTAGCAGAGGGGGTTGTTAATCAGTTTCAGCTGCTTTGGTGTTAATGAAATTATTATATCATCCCCCAGGACACCATCTGTCGTCTCATTGATAATTTTCATTTCCATCAAACAATGTGGCATCCTTTCATTCCTAACACATTACTCAGTCCATATCCGTATAGATATCCAGCATGATTTTTCCCCATTGATATGTGATTTCAAAGTGTTCCTTTTAAAAAAATACACTGCTCAAAAAAATTTATTTACCTAAAGGGACAGCACATGCTACTCCTCCCAAAACTTGGAAAATACCGTGAAACAATACAGTCATCGTCCAAAAAGTGAAAAATACAGTGATGATAATTTTAGGTCCTATCGCCCACCCCTACCATCTATGCTTCAGTGACAGACAAATGCCTTAAGCCGTGTGTGAAGGTATCACCCGTAGACCTCATCTCACCGTGTTGCACAGGCTCCTTCTCAGCATGTGGGAATTCAGTCCCTCCTCTGAATTGCTGCGTCTGTCGTTGCTGGGCCTCTCTGCCATCACCATCCCGGAATCGCCTCTTTTCTTTAACGCTGAGGTGGTGAAATTCAGCTCTAGAGAAAACAGGGACAGTTAGGGATTATCACACACATAAGAATATAAGAAATTTACAAATGAGAGGAGGCCATTCGGCCCATCAAGCTCGTTTGGGAAGAACTTAATATAGCTCAAAATTGTTAGAATCTTATCTAGCTCTGATGTAAAGGAACCCAGGGTTTTAGCTTCCACTACACTAGCAGGAAGACTATTCCATACTCTAACTTCATGCTGTGTAAAGAAGTTTAAAATGTTCTCCCACTAATTTCCAACTATGGCCACAAGTTCTACTATTTAAACTAATATTAAAGTAGTCATATGGCTGATCAGCATCAAGACCTGTTAGAATCTTATATATCTGGATCATTCCCCCCTTAGTCTCCTTTGCTCGAGGCTGAACAGATTCAGCTCAGCTAACCTCTCCTCATAAGACATTCCTCTAAGACCAGGAATCATTCTCGTAGCCCTATGTTGTTCCCTTTCCAAGGCAGCAATGTCCTTTTTAAGGTATGGTGACCAAACCTGCACACAATACTCTATAGGTGGGGTCTTACCAAGGAAATGTATAATTGTAGCATCACCTCCCTTGACTTAAACTCCACACACCTAGAGATGTAACTCAACATCCTATTGGCCTTTTTAATTGCTTCCCCACGCTGGTAAGAGTGGGACATGGAAGCATCAACATACACACCGAGGTCTTTCTCATAATCAGCTACCTTTATTCAGTGGAACCCTTAAAATATCTGTACTTTATATTTCTGCTTCCTGCATGGATTACTTTACATTTATCTACATTAAATTTCATCTGCCAGGTATCAGCCCAGTCGCTAATTAAATCAAGATCCCGTTGTAGCCTCTGTAGTGCTAGTTTAGTATCTGGTACACCACCCACCTTGGTGTCGTCTGCAAATTTAACGAGTTTACTTTATGTATTGGTGTCAACATCATTCATGTAAATTAGGAATAATAGTGGTCCTAAAATTGAACTTTAAATTGAACTTTAATTGCCTTTATATTTCATGGTCCGAGATTGTTTCAGAAAGGTTCTATCATCAATAGAACCGGCGAGCTCCTTTTAAACACCAGCTGCAAAATACTTCAGTGTATCATACCTTTGGTTTTTGTTAATAGGCAATAGCATTAGTATACCGCTAACCCATCAAAACAACAATGAGACGGTCAGTAATTCTCACAGCAGGAGTCGGTGACCTCCAAAAAAGCCGTAAAACCCACAATACAGTCGTGTTTATGTCATATGTTTTTATGCTTATTAAATTTAAGTGTTTCCAATGATTAATCCCACAACAGTAATAAAATAGAAGTCTAATTGCTTTAACATAAATTCTAAAAGAATAGATCGCTTTAATCGCTATTACAGTTGGGTATGGGCACGGTGTCTTATTTAGAAAACATACAAAAAGAGACGCATATAATGTTTAATCATTTCTTTTGTATTTGTTCGAGTAACAAAGCAAAGGATCTGATAAGCTGCTTCAGTCGAAAACTGCATTTTACTTATTTAAAATAAAATGCAGGGTTGGCAACTTTGGTCAGCTGCATATGGAGTGAGATTTTCTGTTCTCTGTTCTGCACACACATTTACATGTATGTAAGTTTTATTATCTTGTAAATACTCTGTAGGGTTTGCAAACTGCCGTAACGCTTTTGATGCAGCTAATTTTAAGTTCAGAATGGAATATAGATTGGCCTTAAGATTTCTTGCGTGAGAGTCTGAAAGAGTTTGCAACCATGAACACGTCCATTTTTTGTTTCACCTGAATTGATTTGTATAGAAAATATCCGTATACAGTTGTTAAAAAACGGAAACTTCGACCAACATGAAATCACCAATAAACGACTTCTATTTATTCAACATTTTATAAAATGCACCACACCGAAGTAGTCTTGCTTGTTCATTGGCATGGGAAAAGGCGGTCGGTAATAAGCGTTACCTGCAAGATCGCTATTTTTCTTTTGGTGCAATTGTTTTCATTATTACTTTATTTAACTTCACACATCACATCTTTAAATTCTCATCCTTGCATTAGAATATAGACCAGTTAATACTGATGGTATCTCATGCTGCATCATATGTTTTAAAATTACTACACACTGAATATTGAACTGAAGCTTTACATTAAAAAAAAATCGCAAATCAAATCGTAATTGCAATTTCTGTCAGAAAAATCGCGATTCGATATTTTCCCCAAATCGTGCAGCCCTAGTCTACACCTCTAAGAATATTAAATCCCCTACTACCACAACCTCCCTCTTCCTGGGGGGAGGGGCCTCATCAGTGCCCAAGGACCCTCCTGCCTCCCCAGTCTCTTCCGGCTCTAAAGCTGGAAGCACCTGAAAGCGGTTAGACACAGTCACTTCAGGTGATGCCGCCTCTGTAAACTGTGTACACCCTTTTCTACATCTATGACCTAAGTTCACCCAACTCTCTCGACCTCTCTGCCCTTCAATCTCCCCCATCCCCGCTTGTGACGTACACACAGTCTCCCTAAAAGGCATATTAACTCTCTCCTCTATCTCCTTGTTCCTCACATTGTATATTGAGAATAACTTCCCACTGAATCATGTTTAACCAAAATAAAGTGAAGTTGCTCTTGGGAGGCTGAAAAACCACAAAAAACCCTCTCAAAGCAGGTTACTGCTGGAGTGGGAGGAAAAAAAAAACAAAAACTCAGTACTCGTGCGAGCCTGACGCTGGTGCCCGAAGCCTACCCATATTCAACATGGCCTGGTGGTTCCTCTTCAAGTTCCTGTAGTGCACCTTCTCGCATCTACGCAGCCTGACCCATTCAGCCTTGGAGAAATCAGCCCGGATATCTGCATAATCATCCTGTGTAGGGACAGGGACCTCTGTGAGGCTGCTTCATGCTTTACAGGGCAGGGACACTGACACTGAAAAGCCACAGCGTTCGCTGGCCATGTCATATACAACAAGCTTTCCTAACGTTTAGCTGCCAGTTTTTCCCCCCTCCTTGCTGCCTTACCTCTTCTGACACATTCGTGCCTGAAGCCCCTTCCATCCTGTGTCACAACCAAGCCCACCTTCCTACCTGTAATATATAATAAAATACATTAAATATACAAGAACGGTTTCCGTAACTAAAGGACTTCTGGTGTTACGAGAAATTCAATTCCCCCATGTTCCCACTGTCGAACAATAATCTGAATCATGACGCCACCTACTACTTTATAGATGCTTTCACTTTCATTTTAATATCTTTCTACAAACATGTTGAGTTAACCCATTTATGGAAAAACACTGGATGCGTTTTCAATATTTGTGTATTTTTTAAAGATAATTTAACTTAAATCGCTGGTTATAAGATGATTGCTGGTAAAATACAGAAAACGTTAATATTGCTTGTAGAACTTCAGTACGTGTGATGATCAATGTGATATTATTTATTCTAATAATATCTTAAATGTAGGCAACTTACTCCTTATATTGATCAACTACTGTGGTTACTGTGGATACAGAAACTGCAGGAAACCAAATTTGTGATGCAAATTTCTTTACATGGAAATGCATAGCTGAATCACTTTTTCAGCCATTAATAATATGTTTGTGCATTTTGGATATGTGAATTTCAGATCTCTGCAATTTAATTACAGATAGCTATAATTAAATTCTTAATAGTAAAAAACTCAGTTGTGAATATGTGGGCCTGTAATTCTTACTAGTCAAAATGTGATTAGAACTATTACAGTAGGAGTTCTTACAAGTAAGAACTGAATTATAAAGCTCTACAATATGACTAAACTAGTAAAAATCAGAATTCAGGACATTTGAGAGGAAAAACACAATGGAAGTCAATGGGAATACATGAGTAGTTAAAATCAAATTATAGAGCTCTACCATACGCATTCTTACTAGTCAAAAGGATCATTCTTACTAGTAAAATGGCATTGTAGATATCTTGAATTCATATTCTTACTAGTAAAAAACTCAGTTGTGAATATGTGGGCCTGTAATTCTTACTAGTCAAAATGTGATTAGAACTATTACAGTAGGAGTTCTTACAAGTAAGAACTGAATTATAAAGCTCTACAATATGACTAAACTAGTAAAAATCAGAATTCAGGACATTTGAGAGGAAAAACACAATGGAAGTCAATGGGAATACATGAGTAGTTAAAATCAAATTATAGAGCTCTACCATACGCATTCTTACTAGTCAAAAGGATCATTCTTACTAGTAAAATGGCATTGTAGATATCTTGAATTCATATTCTTACTAGTAAAACTTGCCATTTTTACTAGTAATAAGTAAGCCTTGTGCTAATAAAAGGCAGCCTGGCTTGCCATATCTGAATGACTTTCAGCCATCTCACATGCTTCTCTGTCCAAATTTCAGGGGGAAACATTATTTCCTGAAATCCAGGATATTTGGTTCCCCTGCTAAAAACAGACCGACAGCAATTCTGAAGCCCAATACAGTTTATACACATGTCAGATGGATACATAATTACATGTCCATAAACTAGTATCATCTGTATTAGGTTCCAGAAAAGCAGCACGTTTGTTTCAGCAGGGGGAAACAAATATCCTGGATCTCAGGAAATGCTTTCTCTTCACATCCAGGCCAAAAAGTATGTGAGGTGAATGAAACTCATTTAGGTACATAATTATGTACGTAAACTAGAATAATCAGTATTGGGCTCCAGAGTTACTGTTTGTTTCAGTAGGGGAAACCATATATTCTAGGCTTAGGTAATGATGTTCCCTCGCACAAACCTATGATTAATGGCTGAAAAAAGGGATTCAGCTACGCATTTCCACGTAAAGAAATTTGTATTTGGTGTCCTGCAATTTCCGTGTGTGTTACCATAGGAAACCACGAATCAGAACTGAATTATGAATGGATTCAAAGACATCGTCAGCAGTAGACGACAAATGTAAAGAGTGAGTTGCTCCAGTTAAGTTATAATTAGAAATTAACAATATTGCATTTTCTGTATTTCCCCAGTAAACACCTATCACAAGTTATTTAAATAATTTTACTTGTCTTTGAAAACACAGAAACATCGCAGACATGCGATGTTTCCACGTATATGGCTTGTTTACCTCAACACAGTATTGGAGATAGACATTTAAACGACAGCGAAATCGTGTAACTATGAAGTAGCGGGTGACGTCATTATTTCAAATCAGCGCGCGACATCGGGAGCATGGAGGAGCTGTATTTCTCATAACACAAGCAGAACATGAAACTAGCTAGCTATATTAGCAGCTACAGCTACAACCCCCCCCCAAAAACGTCTTACTGTGCCGCAAATGCCTCTGTTGGAGTAAGCAGTCTCCACTGGGTCCGTGGATGAGAAGAGATTCACAGCTGAAACGTGGAGAAGTTGCAGGTCACCAGTTTATTCTCTGACAGATTGCAATCAGGGAGCGACTATCTGACATACATTCAGCATGTACAGGAAGAAGCTCAACCATATGCATCAGCTCTATCCCTTTTTGGGGATCTCCCCCCTCTCACGGTACCTTCCATCTACGTGTCAACCACATGTTTGACATTTGCTCTAGTTAGTCGGTTAGTACTTGTCCTTCTGGAAGGCTACAGATAAGTAAGGGCCGCTTACGTTCTCCGTCTGCTCCCTCTATCTGTCTCGTTAGGTCACCCTGCCCTGCCGGCGCGCCAGTCAGTTCTCGTTTCGATTAGTTACAGCCTTATAGAATCATTCCCTCACCTCCTAACGTCAGGAACTCGAAAGTTGTTTCCCCAAACGGTATTCCTCTACGTCACTTGCAGCCTGTCGGAATAATGGCGGCGCCTCCCCACCCTTTTGAATTCACTCGCTCCACACGCCACATCCTGATTGGAGGGCAGCAAACAAGGCCGCCCGCGAGATGCTGCCGACCCTCGCCTGCCGGCAGAAATCTGCGTTACAAATACAGTAATAAATAAATACAGCAGGTTGTTTTAAACAGTACATTAACCCCAATGGGACCTGTATCTTGTGGATATAGATATTTGCAGGGGAACAAGGACATCAGCTCGCGGGTGGGGGCTAGGGTGGCACAAGATGTTTTGTGCGTGCCAAGGTTAATTTATCGACACAGGCTGCGGTGATCGTTGCTAGGCATATAATATAGGGTTGCCACAATAACTAGGGGGGGGGGGGACAGCAGAATGACGTACAGAACAACATGTTGCACCAGATAAGCAGAAAACTTCCAGAGAGTGAAAAAGTTCTGACAGGGGCGGGGGCTGCTTGTAGAAGGGGTATAAGAAAAACGGTGAACAACAAGGAAGTCGAACTCTGTGGGGGTTCGGTGCATTGCAGAGTTCCCAGATCGATCTGTGGTAATAAAGGGTATTGGACAACTCATCCACGCCTTCGAGTGATCTCTTCTCATCCACGGACCAGGTGGAGACGGCGTACTCCAAGAATTTGGGGGCTCGTCCGGGATGAGCTAGAGATTCCGAGAAATTGGCAGACTTAGACAAGATCCTGTGGACGACTACGGGCGCCCAACTTAAAGGTAAGCAGAGCCTGTTATATCAAATTCTGCATATTGGCAATGTCAAATCAAGTGGTTTGAAGTGTCCTGAAATCTGTCAGTAAATTGTAAGTAACCAAGTGAGAATATAGTTGGACCTTTGGACGGTGGGTACGGGACCCCTGTATTGTCCTTGGTGTGGCAACTCCACTTTTCGTCGACGGGCGGTAGAGAAGCTGGGTTAGAGTCCCGGGGAATTCAGGCCCCCAAATGCTAAATTGGAAAGAGGGAATAAGGTCCCCCTCTCTAAAACGGGTTGGAGTCCCGAGGTGTAGAGCCCTCAAATCCTGGGTTGGAGTCCCTGGGTTAGAATCCCAAAAGTACCGGGTTGGAGTTCCGAGACTAGGAGTCTCAAAGTACCACTCTGTGTGCAGTTGTGCTGATTTGTGTGTGAGTGTGATTACATGTATTGGTGCTGCCTGTTAGTGGGGCACCCTACTAAAATAAGGAGGTGTACTAAGTGTGGGTGGGTGAACAAACATCCGGAGGCAGAAGGGGTGTTAGATAAAGGATTGAAACAGCCTGTGCAATCTAGAAATGGAGCACGAGTTTGATCGGGAAATAGACGACGGGGGCTGGGCGCCCCCAGTCGAAAAAGGGGCATGGAAGCCCTTATCAAGGCAAATGCAAGTCGTAGGAGTAGCAGCGTCCAAAGCAGCAAAGGGGAAGAAGAGAGATAGGGCGGTGGCCGCAGCAAAAGATAAGAACATAAGAACATAAGAACTATACAAACGAGAGGAGGCCATTCGGCCCATCGAGCTCGCTTGGGGAGAACTTAACTAATAGCTCAGAGTTGTTAAAATCTTATCCAGCTCTGATTTAAAGGAACCCAAAGATTCAGCTTGCACTATGTTATCAGGAAAACTATTCCATACTCTGACTACACGCTGTGTAAAGAAGTGCTTCCTTAAATCCAGTTTGAAATGTTCTCCTACTAATTTCCACCTATGGCCACGAGTTCTTGTATTTGAACTAATGCTGAAGTAACTATTCGGTTGAACAGCATCCAAACCTGTTAGAATCTTATAGACCTGGATCATGTCCCCCCTGAGTCTCCTTTGCTTGAGGCTGAACAGATTTAGCTCAACTAACCTTTCCTCGTATGACATTCCTCTAAGACCAGGAATCATCCTTGTGGCCCCTTGCTGCACCTTTTCTAAGGCCGCAATGTCCTTTTTAAGATATGGTGACCAAACCTGCACACAATATTCTAGGTGAAGTCTCACCAAGGAATTGTATAATCTTATCATTACCTCCCTTGACTTAAACTCCACACACCTGGAGATATACCCCAACATCCTATTGGCCTTTTTTATTGCTTCTCCGCACTGGCGAGAATGAGACATGGAAGCATCAACATACACACCAAGGTCTTTCTCATAATCAGCTACCTTTATTTCAGTAGGTCCCATAAAATACCTGTACTTTATATTTCTGCTCCCTACATGGAGTACCTTACATTTGTCTATGTTAAATTTCATCTGCCAGGTATCGGCCCAGTCACTAATTAAATCAAGATCCTGCTGTAGCTGCTGAGCCGCTAGTTCAGTATCTTTCACACCACCCACCTTGGTGTCATCTGCAAATTTCACCAGTTTACTGTATATATCGGTGTCTATATCATTTATGTAAATTAGGAACAATAGTGGTCCTAAAATTGAACCCTGCGGCACCCCACTATGAACGCAGGCCCACTGTGACATTGTGCCTCTTATAACTATTCGCTGCTTCCTATCTGTTAACCAGTTATCAATCCAGGTCGCTACAGTTCCTAAAATACCTGTCGCTTTGAGTTTAATAGGTTGTGTACTGTGGTTCGTTGCGGGGGTATGGGAGGACGACCCAGAGGATAGGGCCCTCACGTACCAGTTAGAGGAGCGGATGGCCAGAATAGAGGAGGCAATAAAACGGGAAACCTCACTCTTAGAGGGAAGGGTGGGGGTTCTGGGTAGTGATGACGAGGGAGACAGCGAGGGGGCGTGCCATGACAAGGTTTCAAGGCCCCCAAGACACCAATTCCCTCTGCTAAGAGGGGCGGGCCAGACGCAGGAAAAATATAGACCTTTCTCGATAGGAGATGTGCAGGCGCTGGCTGATAAGATGCCGCCCCCAGCAGAAGGAGGAGGACAGTGGATGGAAAAGCTAGACCAGCTCACTCAGGGGACAAAATTGGCACTGGGAGATTTCCGGGCAGTGGCAGCCAGATGTCTGACTAAACGCTCTTTGCTGGAGGTGGAAGAGAGGGCAGGGACACTGACGCATCCTGATAACATTACTGTAGCTTGACGACCGTAGTACTGCACATTGGGAATGCCATGAGAGAAATGTTTCCTCCTAAAACCGGAGCAGTCATCCCGAAGCTGACGTGGGATAAAACCATGCACCCCAGGGAATACCTGGATAAGTGTAAGGAGGATTGGACGCGGCGAACCGGGTGTCACCCCGAACAGCAAGGGGTACAGCGCGAATGGTTCCGGCGGGCTGTAATGGAGGGGGTTCCAGAGGGAGGGCGGGCTGCGATCCTGGGCAACCCAGACTTACCAGGTGCAGACTCCCACGTGTGGGATAGGCATGTGATACACCACCTGCAGCGGGCCCAGGACGAGGCAGGGAAGGAGGAGAGTGACCTTAAAGAGCTCCAAACCCAATTGCTGAAGTTGCAGGTGGGGGAGGCTAGGCAGAAGGCCACCGAGAATAAAAAGAGGGGGCAGACTGGGAAGCAGATGGTGGCGGAGGCAACCACAGGGGGCCCACCCCCACAACCCACGCCAGGCCAGTGGGGAAGGACATACCCCGTCCCGCCCTGCCAATACGGTGGGTGGGCTCCCAATTGGGGAGGAGGAAGAGGTGGCCCGGATCGGGGATCGGGGGGCCGAGGTTGGGGAAGGGGCACTCCGCAAAGAGGACAGCCGGGGGGAGGCGCCTGCCACCGGTGTGGGAACTTAGGGCACTGGGCCAGAGACTGCCCTGCACCCGGCCCAATGAGGGGCAGAGGCCGTGGGGGACCAACCAGGGGACACATGGTCGCCCCCAACCCACAAGCCGCACCCCAGCCAGGAGGCCAATACCCGGCTCTGGATGGCGGGGAGTGGGAAGACTTCTCCTTCCCCCAATGACACACCCCAGGAGAGGCCCAGGACAGAGGAGAGACAGATCCTATGCTGTCCCTAGTGGTCATGGACAAAGAACTGCCATTTCTGGTGGTGACTGGGGCCACATATTCCACTCTGAACATGGCTCCAAAGGACAATCAGGTGTCCACCTCCACAGTGACCATGGAACTGCCAGTAACGAAACCAGTGAAGGTTTTGATTGGAAAACAGACCTTCCTGCATCCGTTCGTGATCTCACCCACGGTTCCAGTCTACCTGTTGGGGAGAGACGTCCTGGTGAAGCTGGGGGCCTCCATACTGTGTAGCGCTGATGGCCTGGTGGTGACACTGCCAGAAGGCACCCAGCTGCGGTGCGGGACTCAATACCAGGGCAGCGGTCAGTGGCTCATGTGGCCGGTGTGACCCCACACTGCAGACATCTATTGGGGCCTGCTGGAACCTGGCCCCGGGGGCATCCTCGAGGCCTACTTGATGTGGAGGCCCTGGATCTCACTCCTCGAGCCCTACATTCCTCCGCCCGACCAACCTCATGTGACTCTGTTCTATGATAGGGATGGCACTGAGTGGTACGAGGAGCTTTTTTCAGAGCAGCTGGAAGGCCATTAATGGCAAGTTGCTTCCCAAAACATCTATGTGGGCCCCGAGGGGGTGGCCTCAGCTACCATCCTCACTCCCGAGCAGCAGCCTTGGTACAGGATGGGTCAGGAGGCGGTTCCCCACATCTCACTCGCCCTGCACCCCAAACATCAGGCCAAAGATCTCGGCCCCATGGTCAAAAGGGCACAAGAAGCCGAGGACTGGGTGGAGACCCAGATCCCGGCTGTCACCTTCTCCCCCACGGGTAATACGTACTGCATTAAAGTGGCGGTACAAGACACCGTCACCCTTCAGCTTGACCAGATGATATGGGACCATGGGAGGGAAAAAATGGACCACCCGGACGTTAAAGCCCTGGTGGTCTCCCTCCCAGATTCCCGGTGGTCCCGGAGCCCCACAGATGTAGGCCATGTTCACTGCTCCCCCGTCGCGTTCGAGCTCCACCCCAGGGAGGGGCCCTTATGGATCAGCCAGTACCCCCACAAACCGGCCGCAGAGGAAGGAATAGCAGAGACCGTTGAAGGGTTAATCTTGGTCGGGGTGTTGGAACCCTCCTGCTCTGCCTGGAATACGTCCATTCTCCCAGTAGAAAAGGCAGGTACAGGTAAATATCGAATGGCCCATGATCTGCGCTCCATTAACAATCTCCTGCTGACCCCCACCGTCCCAGTCCCAAATCCCTATGTGGCCCTCACCAATCTCGCCCCGGAAACAAAAATGGTTCACTTGCATTGACTTAGCCAAGGCTTTCTTTAGCCTGCCACTGGCTGATCACTGCCGGGACATTTTCTCATTCACCTACAGGGAGTGCAGTGGAGGTACACTTGTCTCCCTCAGGGCTTTGCCCTGTCTCCGGGGATTTTCAACCAAGATCTCAAGCAGGCCCTGGAAGGGTGCCCCTTACCAGATGGGGGTCACATTTTTTCCAGGACGTAGACGATCTTCTCATTGCCGCACCCTCCCCTGAGTCGGCTCTGGAGGCCACGCGGCCGGTACTGTGCCGTCTGGCAGAGAAAGGGTTCAAGGTTAGCAGGGAGAAACTACAGGTTGCCCGCATGGTCGTTTCATTTCTTGGGAGGGTGTTCTCTGGGACAGGGACAGGGCTTTCCCCTGCCCATCGATCTGCCATCCTGCATCACCCCAAACCAGTTACAGTCAAGGACATGCTGTCGTTCCTGGGACTCACAGGGTACAGCCGCACATACATCCCCGATTACACGGGTCTCACACAGCCACTTCGGGCCCTAGTGAAGGAACATGGGCTGAGACGCCTGACTGCCCCCCTTAATTGGGACACTGCAGCAGAAGAGGCGTTCATCACTCTAAAGCAACGCCTAGCGCAGGCCGCTGACCTTGGCCTGCCAGACTACTCCCTCCCCTTCCACCTTGATGTTTCTGAAACAGAGAACGTGGCGAACGGCGTTCTGTTTCAGAAAAAGGGGGGAGAGAGGAAGGTACTGATGTATGCCAGCGTAGGCTTAGAGAAACGGCGGCGGTATAAGTGGGGCCCGGAACAAAAGGGGGACGGGAATGCCAAAGCATATTATGATGGACTGCAAGTTCTCCTTTCAGATTTCTCCCGCCAGGTCCAAGAGGGGCAGTCACCAGCAGGCACCGGCAAGCCCCACACGGCGGTGTGGGTCCTCCTGAAAGTCATCAAGAGGAAGTGGTCAGAGCCCCGGTGGACCGGCCCTTTCCAAGTCACCGAAAGGACCTCCCACGCGGTGCGGCTGAAGGGAAAAGGCGACACGTGGTTCCACTGGAGCCAGTGCGCTGCGACACAGGAGCCAGGCAGATCCGTAGCTGAGATCCAGGAGGACCTCGCCGGGAGAGTACAGAGTTCTGGATCGGAGGAACCAGAACCAACTCAGGTCTCCACAAAGGGGCAGAATAATCCCCTGACCTGAGAAGATCGGCAGGGTAGTCCACACCTGTCCGACAGAAGAAGCAGAAGGCCTCATCCGGCATCAGACCACCGAGACCAGGATGAAGACGACCAAGATAAAAAGGGGGGCTTTGGGGGGGAGTTATATTACATGTGATGATTGCTTTGTTTATGATTCTGTGGGGAGGACTCCTGCTGCAGTACACCCGAGGGACGAGCACAACCTTCCTTTTCGACTTACGCGATGTAATCAATTGTGGGGGGCAGAACGCCTCGTACAGGGGCTATGACATCTGGCTTTGTGCCAGCCCAGGATTCCATGAGGGCTGTAAGGCAGGCAGAAGCACGGGATCGCCACACTGCCCCGGGTGGGACCAGGTGGCCAAGTACACCGGCCCGTGGTGGGTTCCGTACGGACCCCTCCACCATGGTCGTGGGGGCCAAGAATACAAGGCATGGTGGGGTAACATCACTTTCTCCAGGGAGGGACACACAGGGAAGTCAGGACTAAACCCCTATCCCTCTCTATGGGTGGTTTCTATGCGGGCACAGACAAGGAAGAGAGCATATACAGTACCTCACCCTGGGCGCAGATGTGAGCGGCACAGACCCCTGGGGAATCATGTGTTGGACCTGAGATCTACTGGGATAAGCTTGTTAATTTGCTTTTAGGACACTAAAGGTTTGGAATAACACTTACTTCTTTTATGATTCTGTCATCACCCAGTAACAAGCAGCTGCGTGCTTTATACAGATGGCAGCTACCTTGAGAAGGGGAGTGTGTATCAGGGCCAGAACAGATATTTTATAGGTCCTGTGTTCAACACCGTTTCTTAAAGGGTAGATAATGAGCAAATCTGGTAAAGGGGATAAGGGAAAACCATCCCCAAGGCAGATAATGGAACAGGTGACTGGCCTGAGACTAAAGAAGGCTTGTAACACATCGTCAGATTGGGGGTAGATGGCCAAAGGAGGGCACTCTAAACATACTGGAGCTAGAATGTTGTGAAACAATGCTAGAAAGTAGGGGAAATGGTTGTTGTGGTAAGGGAATGTGCAGGCCAGAATATTACTATCAGTGGTAGTCTGTGGCCTTGAAGAGAGATAGGAAAGCTAGAGTGGAGCAGCGGAGAGGTAAAGTTAGCAGAGAGGAAAGGGGGGGGGGATCCGACTGCTGCTGTTTCTCCGCCTGAAGCTGGTGATGAGAAGAGGAAAAAGCCCCTAACAATACGGCTCCAGACGGATCGGTCACGAAGGCTCTGGAAGGACTAAAGACGCTGTCCAAAACCATGCATGAGCACTCGGGCGTAGACTGCATCTGGGATGGCTGGATGGTCTCGATGACTGGATGCTGCTGTAACCCTTGCCTGTGAGCCCTGTCCGTACGACTGATCACGTCCACCATAGAGAAACGTGACCCAAGTCTACCACACATGATGGCCCTCCTCGCCCCTTCCGGATGGGGAGGAGCTGAGCGAAGAAGACTTCCACCATAAGTAGTGATCTCCTAGCGGAGATCAAAAGAGGGAGTCACAATTTCCCCAAAATCACAGGTGATCTCTTTTCAGAGATCAAAAGGGGGAATTGTGGATATAGATATTTGCAGGGGAACAAGGACATCAGCTCGCGGGTGTGGGCTAGGGTGGCACAAAATGTTTTGTGCGTGCCAAAGTTAATTTATTGACGCAGGCTGCTTGTGAGAGTTGCTATAATTTCAATGCAATGGGATCCAGTAACTTCAAAATGGGTGTATATTCTACAACTACCTGACATATACAGGAATTTTACTCATTTTTAACATCTAATGTTAAATAATATCTATGGGCTGATATTTGTGCCACTAGAAACTGAATATGAATTTTGTATATTTGAATCTGCAGTTATCCGCATTACAAAACTGAATCTGAATTGAATAGTTTGAATCTGAATTCCAGTAACTCGAAATAGCATTTATCCTACCTCGAAAAATTCAGTTTGCAAATTCAATTTCAATCTAGTGTGACACACATCTGGGTCCTTGAGAAAAAGTAATCGACCGCAGATTCACAACTTGGAAACTTGAGCAGGTGACACAATCTGTGATCTAGTGACCCACGTCCTGCTTACAGAGGAATTGAAGCATTACACACATGAGCAGGTGAGGAACATTGCCATTTTAACGTTTTTTGTAGTACTCTATTTTTTTAGCTAATTATTGCTTTCATTTAAATTGTTGCTTTTCATTTACAGTCTTCTATTTCAGATTTGATCAGTGATTCCACTGCATCTATAGTATTCTCTCTATGGGTCCTTTTACAGTGACATCACGTGTAGCACCATGATGAAATATGCAGTACAATATCTAATAGATGTATGAACAACTAAACAGAGAAACTATTGGTATCTTTTGTTTGGATGATATAAATAAATGTCTCCATGATTCTGTAAGTACAAAGTTCTTTAAAAATATGAATGTGAAATGCAATGATTTGAATGTTGGACAGCCTGTGTTACAAGTGGTGACCATTTTGAGTTTTGAAAAATGATATTAAGGTTCTAAAACAATCATATCCTCAAAATTCCAAAGCAATCATAAAACTGTAATATACCATCCACTAACATCATAATTGTGTTTTTAATTTATATTTTCTTAATATTGTTTTTCAGTATATTGTTTGTGAACTAATTACTGTTCATGCACTATATTTAGTTGTCTGCAATGTTGTCTTTTTTACACTATTTGTATGTTCATCTGTGCTTTATGTGTCTTGCTGCTGTATGCACAGGAGCTTCCCCCTAGGATCAATAAAGCTTATGGTCCCTGCTGTCTAGCTAGATGAACAGCTCATTAGTCCTGGTTACCCTGACACTGGTGTACCTGTACTCTAGGGTTTAGTGCATGTGTATGCGTGACACTGCCTCTCTGCTTCACACTTTGAACAGGATCTGCAGCAGCTGCAGAAGCAGCCAGTAGCACTGGAGTTTGAAGCAGTTGCACAACCGCTGGAGGGGTCTGGGAAGGTTCTGGGTGCTTTTTCCCTGGAGTAAGGCTAAATGTAAATGGATAGCATCTCCCTGGACAGGGTGCAAGGCCTCCAACCCCCCAGGGATTTGAAATTGTATAAATCTACAAATGAAAACTTGCATAATCATTTAACAAAGTAAATGCTTTTCCCATGACACTAGTGTATAGGACTTCCACCATTTAATTCCTTCTAAAGTTAAATTTTGGTATTTTTGTCTGTGTTACTTAACCCTTTTAGTTAAAAGCAAATCAAAGCTGAGTATCCCCTACATTTCTAGCACTGAAAAAGGCTGCTAACATATTGCATTTATCAACTGTAAGAAGCTCAGATGAGTTGTGTAGGCAGAGGTTAATCAGTCTATGAAAAACGAATTAAGTTGGCTCTGTCTGGGGGGGGTGAGTTCAAGAGGAGAAAGAGAGAGCATAAGGTTATCAACTACATCAGCAGAATTAGCTGTAAGGTAGCATTTAGTTACATTCCTATCATTCCAGCTCATGGTGCACAATGGCATCTCAAAAGACACAATAGTAGCCAGAAACCAAAACATCTGAGAAAGCTTGATGTCCAAATGATGAGATATCACTAAATATGCCAACTGCAGCTTTCAATTCCCAAACTTAGTCCTTTGACCATAGAACATACTAATCTATTTCACCTCCCAATCAAAAAGCATTAACTATTAAATGACTCAATTTAAATCAGATGTATTCAAATGTCAAGTCAGCTGGTGTAATTTTTGAACAGTTTCTAATTCTAGCTGTTTTATAGTTGAAGACTACCTTCAAAATATATTGTAGCCATTAAACAATGCCTCTGAATCTTTGTAAAACAAATACTACACATCAACAGGACTCATGAGGGGAAGTCAACATACAGGTATTTCACATAAAGTCTAACAAATACACATATACATTTATTGGACTGACTGTGATAACGAAATGTCAATAATGCGAGTCTGCTGGTGTCGATCTATATGTCCTAATCGATTGAAGCTCTTCCCACACTGGGTGCAGTGTTAAGGCCTCTCCCCTGTGTGAATCTGCTGGTGTCTCTTTAGGTTTCCTAACTGACTAAAAGTCTTTCCACACTGGGAGCAATGGTAGGGCCTCTCCACTGTGTGAATGTGCTGGTGTCTCTTTAGGTTTCCTAACTGACTGAAAGTCTTCCCACACTGGGAACAATGGTAGGGCCTCTCCACTGTGTGAATCTGCTGATGTCTCTTTAGGTTTCCTAACTGACTAAAACTCCTCCCACACTGGGAGCAATGGTACGGTCTTTCTCCAGTGTGTGTCCGCTGGTGCATCTTTAGGGTTCCTAATAGACTGAAGTTCTTCTCACACTGGGAGCATTGGTAGGGCTTTTCCCCTGTGTGAATCTGCTGGTGCTCTTTTAGGCTTCCTGACCGAATGAAGCTCTTCCCACACTGGGAGCACTGGTAGGGCCTCTCCCCTGTGTGAATCCACTGATGTCTCTTTAGGGTTCCTAATCGACTGAAGTTCTTCCCACACTGGGAGCACTGGAAGGGCTTCTCCCCAGTATGAATCTGCTGGTGCTTCATTAGGGTTCCTAACCGAATAAAGCTCGTCCCACACTGGGAACACTGGTAGGGTCTTTCCCCTGTGTGACTCCGCTGGTGTATCTTCAGATTTCCTGACTGACTGAAGCTCTTCCCGCACTGGGAGCACTGGTAGGGCCTGTCTCCTGTGTGAATCCGCTGATGTGTCTTTAGGTGTGCTAATCGACTGAAGCTCTTCCCACACTGCGAGCACTGGTAGGGCCTCTGTCCTGTGTGAATCCGCTGATGTGTCTTTAAGATTCCTAACTGACTAAAGCTCTTCTCACACTGGGAGCACTGGTAGGGCCTCTCCCCTGTGTGAGTCCGCTGGTGCTTCTTTAGGGTTCCTAATAGACTAAAGCTCTTCCCACACTGGGAGCACTGGTAGGGCCTTTCCCCAGTGTGAGTCCGCCAATGTGTCTTTAGATTTCCTAATCGACTGAAGCTCTCCCTACACTGGGAGCACTGGTAAGGCCTCTCCCCTGTGTGAATCTGCTGGTGTACCTTTAGGTTTCCTAACCGACTAAATCTCTTCCCACACTGGGAGCACTGGTAGGGCCTTTCCTCTGTGTGAAGCCGCTGGTGCCTCTTGAGGCTTATTAATTGACTGAAGCTGTACATAGACTGGGAGCATTGGTACGGTCTTTTCCCTCTGTGGAACCACTGGTGTTTCTTTATGGTTCTTAATCGACCAAAGTTCTTCCCATACTGGGAGAACTGGTAGTGCCGTTCCTCTGGGTGAATCTGCTGGTGTCTCTTTAGGTTTCCGAATCGAGTGAAGCTCTTTCCACATTGGGAGCACTGGTAAGGCCTTTCCCCTTTGTGAGTCTGATGGTGCTCCATTAGGGTTGCTGACCGGATGAAGCTCTTGTCACACTGGGTGCACTGGTAGGGCCTCTCCCCTGTGTGAATCCGCTGGTGCCCCTTTAGGATTGCTAAAAGATTGAAGCTCTTCCCACACTGGGAACACTGGTAAGGTCTCTCCCCTGTGTGAGTCCGCAGGTGTCCCTTTAGGTTTCCTAATTGATTGAAGCTTTTCCCACACTGGGAACACTGGTAAGGCCTCTCCCCTGTGTGAGTCCGCTGGTGTGCCTTTAGGTTTCCTAATTGATTGAAGCTTTTCCCACACTGGGAGCACTGGTAGGGCTTCTCCCCTGTGTGAGTCTGTCTGTCATTTTTACAGCCTCTGTTTAAACTGAACGTCTTCTCACCCTGGGAACCCTGTAAAGCTGTCAGTGTGTCTGTACTCATTCCATCCAGGGTACTGAGTGTGTCTGTACTGGGCTGAGCGGCACTAGGGCCAGGAGAAGTTGGTAAATGCTGGGTTGTGTTGACAGATCCAGCCCTCAGTTGTCTGACATACTCCTTGGGGTGAGATCTATTGATATGTCGGTGCTGGTCAATGTCTGCTGTGTTGGAGGATGGACTCTGAGTACAAGCAAAGATTTGGGAGGATTCATCTGCTCTCCATGCTGTGGGCAAGATAGAGACAGTAAGTCAGTGCTGAGATACAACAGGGTTAATAGAAAAAGAAAGTCAGGAAAAAAGTGAATGAGACAAATAAATATCTTCTAAAGAGCATTTGTTACTCCATAAGCAGTTCATGTTCTCAGTGTGCTGTTCACACTGCAATCTCTGACATGCCTGAAGTGCACAGAGTTACAACACTGCTGGTTTGAAAAGGCAGCTTGAAGCACAGACTATAACCTCCAAATGTACTAAAACATTTGCAGTTTTGATGGTATTTGCTGGTAGTTAAAATCACCTTGGTTTGGAGGTTTCACAATCCGTTTGCTTCTCCTTCTCCCATCAGTGTTTAATGGAAGCGAACCAGTCAGCTCCTCACCAGTCACATCCTGAACCTCTGCACCCTTCATCTTTTGTCACAAAAACCAAACAACAAGGTAGAATAAGCTACTTTATAAGATTATATAGGTTGTTAGGCTGTTCTATTTGCTTATCAGAAAAACAGGAGCAGAAAGAAAATCAATTATTTTTAGGTTAGACATTAACCTACAATTATGTCCTTTTCTGGTGTGACTTACAGTCCTGAACTTCTGCACCCTTCATCTTATCGAGTGCCAATCCCATACCAGTGTATATTTAATAAGCTGTAGGTTTTTGCCCCACTGTGTGGAAGACACTGTCATCATTCTTTTATGTGTAATGCTTAAATTAAACCTTCAACAAAGCTTTCCTAATACGTTTTACATGTATCGTTACATATTATACATATAATGGGGTTTAAATATATACATGTAATATATAATACATGTATCTACTTTACTTGAAGCCTCAGTTTTCAACTAAATCTTTTATGTCAGGATTCTAAATTCTAATTTGAAAGATCTTCATAGAACAAAACCTTGACTGTAAAGGCTGACATACTTCTGCATCAAATCGACAGAGTTAGTACCATGTAGCCGTGAAGCCTACGCATAGCACCTCCCCAGAAAAGTAACTACACATTGTGCCAACGCAGACCACAAGAACTGATTGGTCCACTTGGCAGCGGTCGTTTTGTTTTAATATGAGCAAAGAACCCAGGTGTACTTATACTGGTGACTGAACCTGAAGCGTTAGCTATAATCTAACATTAAATAACTTATTTACTTATGTAATATTAGATATAAATAAAGCTTCAGTTTTATTTTCTCTCGCTTCTCCAGAATTTGAGCTAAAGTTTGTTGTTGCGGTCTTTCTCTGCTAGCATTAGCAAACTCTGTGTACTCTGCACTATGGTGCGTCTTTAGATGTCTTTACATGTCATATCAAATTGCTTGTTAAATGCCATGCTGCCCTTCCTCCACTTGACACTTTAGCAGTGTCTTACAGTCAGAGCTTACAGTCTGCTTTACTTCTGTCGTCGTCCCTCATCACATTAACATGTCCAAACTGCTCAGATCCTGCTACTCGACAATATGCCAGAGTGCCCCTCTTCTCTGCATTTATCCTTCCCAAATGTTTCTGGTTGTGATATTGCAAGTAAGTGGTATCAGTTCTTGGTATTGGACAATTTTTATGAGTATGAGCGCAGTATCGGCCTGATACCCAAAGCCAGTATCAGTGCATCCCTAATTATGTCCTCTTCCGATGTGACTTACAGTTGGCTGTTTTTGAGATTAGGGGCACGTTTGTACTCAACTCTCACAATGATTCGCTTATGCATTGTGGCCAGCACATGTATCATGCATTCATTCCAACCATCATTTGTGCAGCTACGTGTTTACATTTACATTATATCTATATGAGATTCAGTACCACCAGAATCCTTGGGTGCAGTATGGTCAATTTATGTTACTTTACGTACTTTATATAAGTTACAGCTGGTATTAAAGTAGCACCTGATTTGTTTTTTTTTAAAGAATGAGTGGCTGGAACATATTTAAAACAGAATATTTTAAGAGGCAAGGGAAAAAACATTCTGGACACTATTGTGTGTCTAATAAGGGGTGGGCGATGTGCAATATTAATACCGACATTGCAAGTCAAATACATGCAATTCTGAAATTGCAAGGACCACGATAGTCAACTGGGTTTGATCAGACTTTTGCATACCATCATACTGTACACACATTATACCACAGTATAAGGTATTTTCATAACATTAGTTTTTAATACAGTTCTGGGGTGAGTTTTCAGAATCCTTCTTAATGCTACGTCATTCATAAGTCATACCTTAAACTGTTCCTTAACGTTCCGGGGTGTTCTTTGAAATATCCTTATCGAAGTATACCTTCAGTAAGAGATACCTTCATAAGGTTGGTCTGAACCACTCTTATCACTTATCAAGGTTGTCAGCTTATATCGCTAGTGGCCCCAACAGCTCAGACTGCAACGTATCTGAAATGAGCAATATGCTGTTGGGAAATATGTAATAACTTAACTACTGTAATAACTAATTGTTTTTTTTTTTTTTTTTTTGGGGGGGGGGCAATATAAATTGTGACATTGCAATGAGAACAATTGCAACACACACTGTCAAAGGATGCGATGTAAGAAATATTTTTGTGTCATTTTAAAATGAAGAATTAGACTGACATAGTAGACTGACATAGTAGACTGGCATAGTAGGAGAAGCATAAGAACATCAGATAGGAGGGTCACGATCTGGAAGTATTTTATGCTTGAAACAACAACTAGCAGCAAAGCGATTTGCAATCTTTGTAAAAACAAAGTTTTGAGGGGTGGGAGTAGTATTTAGTGGAAAATCCCAATAAACGAACTGCAATTTGGGAGTCGCTAGCTTGGGCTGTTTTGCATATTTGAAATGTTTTCAATATCACACAGCCATAATACTAAGTAGGCCTACGAAATACTAACTACTATGAAATATCTAACATACTACATTTGTGTGAAGTGACTTACTGCCCCACATACCCTCCATTTCACCTTGTAGTGGCTCTCGCTCGTGGTCCCTTCACCCTCAGATATCAGGTGTTCCCTCTGCTCTTTTTTAACTTCCCCGACACCCTGCTGAGAAGGTTTCTGGTTCATGAGGCAGCTGACTTTACTGCAGGAAGGCATCTGCTGACTGAAAACTTCTGGATGCTGAAGACACAAATGAACGTTTCAGGCAGACTGCACCACCTTAGGGCATATCCACAACGCTCCTACTTAGTGTTCAGGTCACATCAATGCTTTAGTGACACTGATAAATGCCTGTGTGTGAAGGTATCACCTGTCATGGTGAAACCCCTCTGATTGGCTGTTTCACCTCATCTCACCGTGTTGTCCGAGCTCCTACTCAGAGAGTGGGGAGTCCACCCATCCTCTGAATCGCTGTGTTTGCCATTGACCGGCCTCTCCGCCATTACTCTCCTGGATCTGCCTCTTGTCTTGAACGCCGAGGTGGTAGAATTCAGCCCTAGAGAAAATGGGGACAAGTGGGGATTATATCACTCTTGGTACTCGTGCGAGCCTGACGCTAGTTTCTGAAGCCTACCCATATCCAACATGGCCTGGTGGTTCCTCTTCATGTTCCTGTAGTGCACCTTCTCGCATCTCCGCAGCCTGACCCATTTAGCCTTGGAGAAATCGGCCCGGATATCTGCATAATCATCCTGTGTAGGGACAGGGACCTCTGTGAGGCTTCTTCATGCTTTACAGGGCAGGGACACTGACACTGAAAAGCCACAGCGTTCGCTGGCCATGTCATATACAACAAGCTTTCCTAACGTTTAGCTGCCAGTTTTTTCCCCTCCTAGCTGCCTTACCTCTTCTGACACATTCGTGCCTGACGCCCCTTCCATCCTGTGTCACAACCAAGCCCGCCTTCCTACCTGTAATATATAATAAAATACATTAAATATACAAGAATGTTTTCCAAAACTAAAGGACTTCCAGCAGAACACAAAACAATTTTCAGTCAGAGCTACACCTTTCCGTACTGCAAATGCCTCCTAATGTCAGTGACTAGAAAGTTGTTCCCTCAAACAGCATTTTCCTGCATCGATTTCAGTCATAATTAAATCCAAGACATTCTGTCTTTAATGTCTGCCAACCGCTGCAGCCTGAGGGAACAATGGTGGCGCTTCGCCACCCTTTTGAATTCACTCGCTCCGCGCGCCGCGTCCTGATTGGAGGGCAGCAAACAAGGCCGCCCGCGAGATGCTGCCGACCCTGCATTACAAATATAACGAAATACAATTACCGCAACTTGTGCGCAGGTTGTTTTAAACACATTAAATCATACATGTAATTTTGTGCAAATCGGATTTCCTGAGGGCCTCATATGCTTCAATCAAGGTACCGAGCTAAATAAACATGGTAGATGGCAAGCTGAGGCTCCCCAGATAAATTGTGGCAATTAACCAAAGTCTTCGTTAGGGTGCGAATTATAACTGAGGTTAAGTTTGACCTTATTTGGACCTGCATCTTGAAGCTGGGTTTCTTTCTAACCAGATAGCTTGTCAGATTTTAGGTAGTTTGGACTAAATGTAAATGAAAATTAAAAATCAAAATAAAGTGTACTAAATGTGCGGTCCTTAAATCCAGCTAAACAAGAAATCTGCTCTGTGATACAGCCTCCAGATGGTACTGCAAGTCAGAACAGGTGTTCTGCCCTTTTCCTGACCCGACAAAAACTGCTTCCCAGCCCTACAGCGCATGTGTAAATCAACATTACATCACTCCTCTACAAACTCTAAAAAGTTTTGCTACTCTTGTGTGTTATCTCAAATGTTATTCATATTTTGTAGATATTTGTGTTTATCACATGCATTAAACATATCGAGATGACTGGTATATTGTTTGTATTCTAATTTCTTATGGACTCTTTAAATACTGGACCAGATTTTACCATTAAACACATGCATTTGTTTTGCCTGTTGAGACTACTTTTAATTGTGGTCTTAATTGTAATTAAGGCAAAAATATTTAATTTAAATAACAACTGAAAAGATTTAATTTCTGTTTGACCTGGATCTAAACTTGATACAAAAGCATTACATGTCCACGTTTTATGAGTCAAGAAAGAAAGGCCAGTTGTGTTTACTGGCAAAAGATTATAATTCCAGATATATACACACACACACAATTTTGTTTTGTTTTAAAGTGTGCTTTTTACTTCTTTACTGAAGTGAAGATCAGTGAGTCTGTTTAGAAAAATAAATATTTGTACAATTTGTACGATATAAATATTAAAATGGGTAACACACACTATAACATAAAATAAGAGTTAAAACCCTATTTTCATTTTTCATCACTGTCTTCCAAACATACTGTATGCAAAATTATTTTGACCTAATAATACACAATTTGGTAAGTTCCGTATATTTTCTTGATACACTATCAATATTGTTTAGTTAATCCTTGTATATTTTGAACGATAAGTCTTGAAACTGAAGCAGGTAAAATTCAACAAAAATACCCAGACCTTCAATGGTCAATTAGTAATCGCCATGTGATGAAAACCATTTTACATTACATTCTTACCCGGGCACTGAAAAACTATAGATATCAGTTTCTGGCAGCATAAAACTACGTGTGGAAAAACTGCTACCGCCAATTTAAAGTATAGGACAAAGTTTTATATAATTATTTTGATAGCATAAATCATTATACAACTGTCCATTCAAAACTGTGGGTAGGATATTTTGGCAAAGTAGCAAAAACGGAAAGAAATAGCCGAAGATTTATGCTACGGTAGCAAATTCGGGCAAGGCAGCAAAAAACGGCAGAACACCGGCTTACATTAAAGTGATTAAAATACAGGCTTACATTAAAATGATTAAACCAGGAACACAAATGACCGCAGTCTCGCTTGTCCATCCGTGCATTTATGTATGTTACATTTTTCTTATATCTGTACTGTCCTCAGGCGGTGTTTTATATAGTACTGGACTTCAGTAAAATCTATGAAAGATCTCTAAAAAAATTTTAAAGTAATAAATATTTCTTTGACTGTTAACGCATACAGTTGTTTTAATATTACTTCTTCCTAGTTGCAAACAACGCGAGAGCTTCTGTCGTGACGTTGCAGAGAATCCCCAGAATTCACAGTGAAAATCAAATCACAAAGTCGGCCCTCTTGAGGAATGGAGGGTGTAACGGCCAAAGTTATGTTACATTACATTATTATGCAGTGCAAGCCCTGTTAGCATGGCAATTGGTGTATAAGCACAATTTTTCACCCCACAACTATTTCATATGGAATAACAAAGATATATTATTTAAAAACAAATCTTTATTCTATCATACTTGGTTCAATGAAGGTATTCTTTTAGTAAGACAGTTATTTAATTCTCATGGATACTTGTTGTCATATACTGAATTTCTTCAAAAATTTCGATTACCAATTAGACCAAGAGATTTTGCTATTGTTATTGACGCAATTCCAAAAAGTGTGACAATACTTTTAAAAAATTATATTTCAGAAAGAATCAGCATAGTTAATCCTTGTGGAAACATTTTCATTGGAAATGTTGACGTGTTAAAACAAAAGTGTAGTAATAAGATTATAAGGAATGCTCTTCGTTCTGTGTCTTTACCTGCAGCAAGATTTTTCTGGTCTTCTTTATTTGATAATATCTCTTGGGTTAAAGCATGGAATCTGTCAAATAAGTTTTGTATCAATAACAAAATTAAGGAAGTGTCTTACAAAATACTTCATAGAATTTATCCTGCCAAGCATACTTTGGAAAGATTTAAGCTTAATATTTCATATACCTGTGAGTTTTGTGGTCAAGAAAAAGAAACCATTTTGCATATTTTTTTTCATTGTATTTACTCAAGAGTATTTTGGAAAGATATGGAATTCTATATTAGCAGAAAAATGGAATGTATGATAGAAATTTGTATATTTGATGTGCTTTTTTATACGGAAAGTGAAAGGTTGAATTGTAAAGAACAACATATTATACATTTGTTTATTTTATTAGGAAAATTCCATATACATAAGAAAAAGTGGGCTCGGTGTAAACCAAATTTTTCTCATTTTATTAACGACTTTAAATTGTATGTAAATCTCCTGGAACAAACAAAAAACAAAAAAGCACTGAAAACATGTAATGCTCTAAAATTATTGAAATTTATGTAATGTATTTTCTTTTCTTTTTTTTTCTATTTTATTCCTTCTTTTTCTCTAGCAGCTAATGTTAACTTGACATGATTGTGTAATACCTCTTGTTCCTGTGGCACTGAGTTAATAATAAAAAGAAAAGAAAAAAAGAAAATTATTATGCAGTGTGTCCTTTAAGAGATTTTGGTCTCCACATATAACGTGAGCTGCGTGGTCATGACGTAAAATGACTACGTGACTACGCCAAAAAGAACCACTATGGATGGATAAAAAAAAAGAACCACTATGGATGAAGCTAGTTCTTTTCTTTTGTCTGTAACGCCACGAAAAAGAGTTAATCTCTAATGTATGAGAGGAGCGTGTTTGCCGTGTACCAGCCATTAAATGTGTGGGACACCACTTTTCGCCTCCCATCTCCTTCATTTTATTAACTTAACGAGTTATCCGGTTTGAAGCGTTACAAGGGGGTCAATGGCAGTAAACTCTGGGGATAAATATAGGATTTGCAATATTTGTTTTACATGAGAAAAGCGGCGTACTGGAGTACAAACGTAAATGTACTTAATAAATCATATAACAAACTATTCTGTCTTGGGGGTAACACTAGAAAACGCTGACAGTAATATTTCATTGCCTCGCTGCTCATTCCAGGGAACGGATTTGACAATGCTAGCAGAGTTTCCACTCGATCCGTATTTTACGCGATCGTCCGCATTAAAAAATCGAAAGCAGTGTCCCGCTTTGAACCTATATGGGACACGATTTGTCCCGTATTTCACTATTTGCCGCCCGTATTTCACTGTTTGGCAAATTTTAATTTCAGGGACCTGTGAGGCGGGTTGGCTTCCAGTGTTTCTTCAGATTGAAAATAGAAGCCCTAATTGCTGCTGTCTGTCACTGTAAGCACTTGCATTACCCATACAGAATGTGAGGCTTCATATTTGAGAGATTTTTTCTGGACGAAATGTATGTCGTGAGTGATAACTGGCAACCCTGAATTGTGTAAGGGGGGGGCAGTCAGCACAAGTACGTCGGCGCTACGTCGCTGATACGTTTTTTTAAGGTCGGTATTTTGTAGCATTTCAGTCGTTTGCACATTGGCACTACGTAGCGCCTCCGTAACAGCTCCGTCCAGGCGATGTAATCGCGACGTTTTCCGTCTCAGTGATGAAAACGCAACGTCTAGGCGAAACTCCGCGACCCTTTTTAGTACCCTACGCGAACATTCCCCGACCCTTTTTATTATCCTACGCGATGATTCCCTGACCCTCTTATTATCCTACGATTGGCAATAATTATTTCAATGTTTGCTTTAGTGTTGAACACGTATCGATACTAATATATTTTATTTATAATATATATATAAAAAAATACAAAGGTGTTCGTTAAAAGAGTAAGAAAAAAAACAAAAACATGAAATACACACGTTACAAAAATTAAAATACTGAAAGAAAAGAACTATCGGACACGCCTGGTCAGCCTGTCACGAGCCACTCTGATGGTTGTTTCAGCTTCAGCCTCATTTGGACTAGACACGAGTGGGTTTCGTAATGCAGACTCTAAAAAACAGAAGACACAATTCACTTACATTAGACCTTATAAAATGGTAAATGTCAATCATGAACAGGTGAGTTTATTGTTATTCCTTTACATTGTGATTGTTCAATGCAGTCTGAAAAAAAGCAACTTTGGGCATTAAAACCAATGAAAAACTATGGGAAAGAATTATGTAACGTGCATGGGGAGGTTAAATCCATATTGTGTTTAAACCTTTAGGATAAAAACTTTATCCTGAAACGTCAAATTTTACCTTTGCTTAAACATTGGTTTTAATTACGGATAATCACATCTATGATGTTTGTATTCCTCATTGGTGTTTTGTCCCCTCTGCCACATCAGTTTAAATGAACTGCCAACTGGGGAGCAAACACCTTTCCACAGATCCTCCAGACTGTTTTCTTTAGTGTTTGACCCCAGCCAGTGACAGTTTGGAAACCTGGAGGTGACAACAGATGTTTGGTCATGCAAAATTTATTACATACTTTTGGGTAGTGTGTATATGTATGTGTACATATATATATATATATATATATATATATACACACTCACCTAAAGGATTATTAAGAACACCATACTAATACGGTGTTTGACCCCCTTTCGCCTTCAGAACTGCCTTAATTCTACGTGGCATTGATTGAACAAGGTACTGAAAGCATTCTTTAGAAATGTTGGCCCATATTGATAGGATAGCATCTTGCAGCTGATGGAGATTTGTGGGATGCACATCCAAGGCATGAAGCTCCCGTTCCGACACATCCCAAAGATGCTCTATTGGGTTGAGATCTGGTGACTGTGGGGGCCATTGTAGTACAGTGAACTCATTGTCATGTTCAAGAAACCAATTTGAAATGATTCGAGCTTTGTGACATGGTGCATTATCCTGCTGGAAGTAGCCATCAGAGGATGGGTACATGGTGGTCATAAAGGGATGGCCATGGTCAGAAACAATGCTCAGGTAGGCCGTGGCATTTAAACGATGACCAATTGGCACTAAGGGGCCTAAAGTGTGCCAAGAAAACATCCCCCACACCATTACACCGCCACCACCAGCCTGCACAGTGGTAACAAGGCATGATGGATCCATGTTCTCATTCTGTTTACGCCAAATTCTGACTCTACCATTTGAATGTCTCAACAGAAATCGAGACTCATCAGACCAGGCAACATTTTTCCAGTCTTCAACTGTCCAATTTTGGTGAGCTTGTGCAAATTGTAGCCTCTTTTTCCTATTTGTAGTGGAGATGAGTGGTACCCGGTGGGGTCTTCTGCTGTTGTAGCCCATCCGCCTCAAGGTTGTGCGTGTTGTGGCTTCACAAATGCTTTGCTGCATACCTCGGTTGTAACGAGTGGTTATTTCAGTCAAAGTTGCTCTTCTATCAGCTTGAATCAGTCGGCCCATTCTCCTCTGACCTCTAGCATCAACAAGGCATTTTCGCCCACAGGACTGCCGCATACTGGATGTTTTTCCCTTTGCACACCATTCTTTGTAAACCCTAGAAATGGTTGTGCGTGAAAATCCCAGTAACTGAGCAGATTGTGAAATACTCAGACCGGCCCGTCTGGCACCAACAACTATGCCACGCTCAAAATTGCTTAAATCACCTTTCTTTCCCATTCTGACATTCAGTTTGGAGTTCAGGAGATTGTCTTGACCAGGACCACACCCCTAAATGCATTGAAGCAACTGCCATGTGATTGGTTGATTAGATAATTGCATCAATGAGAAATTGAACAGGTGTTCCTAATAATCCTTTAGGTAGGTGTGTGTGTGTATATGTATATATATATATATATATATAAAATATGATACAAGTATATATTATATTTCTTAGTATCCATGTATTCGCTATGTATAAGGTAGTTTTCTGAAAGTTAACATTTGTTCTTAAAGTCAAATGCATTTCGATGTTCTTCAGCTCCTCAATGTCTTGCAGTGGAAGTCCGCCATCCTCTGCACACTGAAAAAATAATAGATTCTTATAGAAAGACATGTAAAAAGTATTTTAAAAATCTTTGTAATTAAGTTAATAGTAATTCACTTAGAAATATAATTGGTATGAAATATAAACTTAAATACACCTTGAAACTTTATTATTTAGACTAGGAAAAAAAAAAAATTCCAAAATCAATCTAAAATAATTTAATTCAAATAGATCATAAATCAATTTTGTACAGTGCACTTGCCGTTGTTAATGGTGTGTCTGCAGGACTGTTACCCCAAAAGGGAGGTCTTTGGGTAACAATCCCTGTCAGGTGTTGGACCTGGCTCTGCAACTCCCCCAACATTTGCAGAAGGATCCTCTCTGTTGCTGTAAGGTCAATAATAGAGAATACAGCATTAAATATTTAAAAATACATCAAGACAGATGTAGATTTGTTTTCAACTTACGTGTGCATTGACTTGGTATAAGTTGCCCTGTGGGTAACGAAGTAAAAACAAGACAGTAAAAAATTACTCTAAAACCCTAAGTGATCAAAATTACTATCTTGTATTATATTGAAAATTGAAAAGCACAATTGTGATAATTTTCAGTATGCACATGTATTTTGAGAGTGATCTTACGCCATAGTAATACAACTCAAATTAATAGTAACATACAAACACATCACACAAAAAGTCGAGCATGGGTTAGCATAGCCATATGTTAAAATGGTTAAAGTGCGATAAAAAGTTTGTAACAATAAATAATCAAATCTGAAACTATTTAAGAAATAATTTTCAACCTACCTTTCCAACCAAGCGTATGCGATGGAATAGACGTTTCTTTTTTTTCTTGTCTTTTAAAGCTGATTTAACAGGGAATAAAATATATTTTAAAACCACGTTTCTCAACCACTGATGAGCCACGAAGGCTACAGATTGGGCCGCGAATTTAAAATGGAGACTGGCTATTGGTCCGTATAGGGCCGCCAGCACCACGTTTAAATCTAACCATGATGCATTGCGTCAGGACCAGAATGCATTGCTTTAAGCCAGACCTGTAAGCCCAAGGCCCAGTGTGTGTATTGTGGATTAACACTTTCAAACGAAGCTCTAAAACCATCAAAACTGAAGCGGAATATCGAAACAAAGCACCCAAAACTTATTGGAAAACCACTGAGTACTTTCAGTGAAAACATGATGGACTACAACTGCAGAAGCAGACCATTGTCTCCCTAACAACACACTTATTTAAGAACAGTTGCATGTATAGCCATCTGACATTGCAAAGTCTTAACCCACAGTGGGACATCTCTCAATAGATCTCCACACAAGTGCGCACTCTTATTTAAAATACTGTCATATAAACAGGATATCAAATAAACATTATCGATAATAACAAGAAACATTTAACAATGTCCAGTATATAAAATAGCTATGTAAATCATACCATACCCTATAATATGACTACATGAAATAATATTATTATACTTCCAGAGGCAAACAAACCCTTTTCTAAACAAGATCCGACGTGATGCGTAGTTTTCCCTACCAAAAAGCGACCTTCGACTTAAACGCGACGATCCGACGTTTAGACGAGCAACGCCTTTCAACACCGCGACGATCCGACGTTTTCGCGAATTAAACGCGATGCTTCGTAATGGAACGTGATGCAAATGCGACCATCCGCCGTTTATGCGACGTATTGCCTACGTACTTGTGCTGACAGGGGTAATTTGGGGATGGGTGCCTAGTTTGATGTTTGGTGAACAGTGTGGGTTGCCCGCACGTTCATAAGGGGGGAATGTGGAAAAATGGTACTGGGGTAGGGGGAATTTCGGGATTAATGTTTTGTCTTAGCAAGAAGATGCTGTTGCATTCTGTGATTGTGGTTAGCCATTAGGCAAGAAGATGTTATATTGGGATGTGGGACCAGCACTTTATCTTGGGCTTCAGGACAGCATGCATTGTTGTTCTGGTAAAAATCGTGAGAGGCAGTCTGCTGGAGAAATCACGCTGTGTAGCATGTGACCTGGTGCTAGTCAAGGAACTGTCCCAATTGGGAAGAGGGGATGCAATTGTTGGGCTTGTGAGGGAAGGCAGTCATGATAACGGTAACATTTGACAGCATATGAGCCGTTGGGCGGGGAAAACCTTGCTTTTGTCCTGTTTGTGGTAATTTGAGCTAATAATATGAAATACTTAATATTATTATAGGATATCACAGGTACACTTGTATAACCACTGTCAGTACAAGCAATATGTAACAATAGAATAGTAGCTAGTAATTAGTCAATCATGTAATCATTATGTATGTATTTAGTAAGCAAGATTGGAGGTTGGAAGAGGAAATTCAAGGATGGTCATGCTACAGTGGGTTGAAAAATAATTCAACCCCCTAGACAAATTTTAAATTTCCTTTAATAGTACATTTTTTAGCTTCATATTGTTACATATAAAAGAGTTCCTCTTGGACAATACTTTTTCACTAAAAAATCCTGAAAAACAAATTATGCAACAATGATAAAGAACATATCAGTGAAATCTACTTTTGAATAAGTATTTGATCCCTAATTGCTTGGAGGCTGTATGATTGTTAACAATGCAATGAGATTAATTAAAACAGGTGTAAACAATCAATCAATTAATCCTCTAGCTTGGTGACTGGTCCATAAGTGATTATTTAGGCCAGTTCTTAGGAACATACAACTGAGAAATCAGTACAAGTTGCGTATTTGGTGAAACCTCAAATACTGACAAAAATGAAGACAGGGGAACTTTCTAATGACTTGAGAAGCACTATGATTAAGAAGTTTAAAGATGACAATGGTGCCAAAAAGATTGCCAAGCTCTTTAGCCTCAGTGTGTCCACTATGAAGGCCATCATAGCGAAGTGGAAGACAACTGGAAGCATAGTGAATCAGCCTAGGTTAGGCTGCCCTGTTAAAATAACAAGGAAAATGTCAAGGAAACTAGTTGGAGAAGAGCAAATCCTAAGGTGACTCTGTGTCCTGCAAAGCTCACCTATATAACAAGACAGCAGGCAAATAAAAGATGACAGTTAATTAAAAGAATGGGTCTGGGAAGGTTCTGGGTGTTTTTTCCCCTTGAGTAAATGTAAATGGAAAAGGTCTCCCTGGACAGAGTGCAAGGCCTACAATCCCCCAGGCATTTGAATAACTTATGTACATTTACCATCTCCTGGAGCCGACACCTTATCGTGGTGGAGGGGTTTTCGTGTTCCAATGATCCCATGTTGCCCGGTGCTTTATGCCCCTGGTAGGGTCACCCAAGGCAAACAGGTCCTGGGTGAGGAACCAGACGAAGTGCGGCCCACAAGACTCCTAATGATGAACAAAATATTGGATCCACGATTTCCCTTGCCCGGATGCGGGTCACCGGGGCCCCCCTGGAGCCAGGCCTGGGGGTGGGGCTCGATGGCGAGCGCCTGGTGGCCAGGCTTGCACCCATGGGGCCTGGTCGGGCACGTGGGTCCCCCCTCCAATGGGCTCACCACCTGTAAGAGGGGCCATAGAGATCGGGTGCAGTGTGATTTGGGTAGTGGCCGAAGGCGGGGACCTTGGCTGTCCAATCCTTGGCTGCAGAAGCTAACTCTAGGGACATGGAATATCACCTCTCTGGTGGGGAAGGAGCCTGAGCTGGTGCATGAGGCTCTGAGGTTGACTAGATGTAGTCGGGCTCACCTCTACGCACGGCTGGAGCTCTGGAACCAGTCTCCTCTAAGGGGGTTGGACCCTCTTCCACTCTGGAGTTGCTCACGGGGAGGCGCCAAGCTGGGGTGGGTATACTTATTTCCCCCTGGCTGGGCACCTGTACATTGGGGTTTACTGCGGTGGACGAGAGGGTAGCCTCCCTTCGCCTTCGGGTGGGGGGACGGGTCCTGACTGTTGTTTGCGCTTATGCGCCAAACAGCAGTTCAGAATACCCACCCTTTTTGGAGTCCTTGGAAGGGGTGTTGAAGAGCGCTCCTCCCGGGGACTCTCTTGTTCTACTGGGGGACTTCAATGCTCACGTGGGCAATGACAGTGAGACCTGGAGGGGCGTGATTTGGAGGAACGGCCCCCCCAATCTGAACCTGAGTGGTGTTTTGTTATTGGACTTCTGTGCTCGTCACGGATTGTCCATAATGAACACCATGTTCAGCATAAAGGTGTCCATATGTGCACTTGGCACCAGGACACCCTAGGCCGCAGTTCGATGAGGGGGAGGAAGCCAGTCAGACCTGGCAGACCCAAGCGTATAGTGCGGGTCTGCTGGGAACGTCTGGTGGAATCCCCTGTCAGGGGGAGTTTCAACTCCTACCTCCGGCATAACTTCGCCCATGTCCCAGCAGAGGACATCGAGTCCGAATGGGCCATGTTCCGTGCCTCCATTGTGGAGGCGGCTGACCGGCGCTGTGGCCGAAAGGTGGTTGGTGCTTGTCGCGGCGACAATCCCCGAACACGCTGGTGGACACCGGCGGTGAGGGATGCCGTCAAGCTGAAGAAGGAGTCCTATCGGGCCTTTTTGGCCTGTTGGACTCCAGAAGCAGCTGATGAGCACCGGCGGGCCAAGCGAAACGCGGCTTCGGCGGTCGCTGAGGCAAAAACTTGGGTATGGGAGGAGTTTGACGAGGCCATGGAGAATGACTTCCGGACGGCTTCGAGGAGATTCTGGTCCATCATCTGGCATCTCAGGGCGGGAAAGCGGTCCAGCATCAACACTGTTTATGGTGGGGATGGTGTACTGCTGACCTCAGCTCGGGACGTTGTGGGTCGGAGGAAGGAATACTTCGAAGACCTCCTAAATCCCACCAACACGCCTTCCAATGAGAAAGCAGAGTCCTCAAGAAGGGGGACTGGAGGGTGTGTTCCAACTATAGGGGGATCACACTCCTGAGCCATCCTGGTAAGTTCTATTCGGGGGTGCTGGAGAGGAGGGTCCATCGGATAGTCGAACCTCGGATTCAGGAGGAGCAGTGTGGTTTTCACCCTGGCCGTGGAACAGTGGACCAGCTCTACACTCTTGGCAGGGTCTTAGAGGGTGCGTGGGAGTTTACCCAACCAGTCCACATGTGCTTTGTGGACTTGGAGAAGGCATCCGACCGCATCCCTCAGTGAGTCCTGTGGGGAGTGCTCCGGGAGTATGGGGTGCCGGGCTGCCTTATAATGGCTGTTCAGTCCCTGTACAACTGGTGTCAGAACTTGGTCCGCATTGCCGGCAGTAAGTCGGACTCCGCTACGGCTGCTCTTTATCACCGATTCTGTTCATAACCTTTATGGACAGAATTTGTAGGCGCAGCCAGGGTGTTGAGGGTGTCCGGTTTGGTGACCTCAGGATTAGGTCTCTGCTTTTTGCAGATGATGTGGTTCTGTTGGCCTCATCAGACCGTGACCTTCGACTCTCACTGGAGCATTTTGCAGCTGAGTGTGAAGCGGCTGGAATGAAAATCAGCACCTCCAAATCCAAGCCCATGGTCCTCAGCCGGAAAAGGGTGGAGTGCTCTCTCCGAGTCAGGGAGGAGGTACTTCCCCAAGTATAGGAGTTTAAGTATCTCAGGGTCTTGTTCACGAGTGAGGGAAGGATGGAGCGGGAGATCGACAGGCAGATCGGTGCGGCATCAGCAGTGATGTGGCCGCTGCATCGGCCTGTCATGGTGAAGAACGGAGCTGAGCCAAAAGGCAAAGCTCTCGATTTACCAGTCGATCTACGTTCCTACCCTCACCTATGGTCATGAGCTGTGGGTAGTGACCGGAAGAACGAGGTAGTGAATACAAGCGGCCGAAATGGGTTTCCTCCGCAGGGTGGCCGGGCTCTCCCTTAGAGATGGGGTGAGGAGCTCAGTCATTCGGGAGGGATTCAAAGTAGAGCCACTACGCCTCCACATTGAGAGGAGCCAGATGACGTGGCTCGGGCATCTGCTTAGGATGCCTCCCTGGTGAGGTGTTCTGGGCATGTCCCACTGGGAGGAGGCCCCGGGGAAGACCCAGGACACGCTGGAGGGACTATGTCTCTCGGCTGGCCTGGGAACGCCTCGGGAATCCCCCAGAGGAGCTGGAGGAAGTGGCCGTGGAGAGGGAAGTCTGGGTTTCCCTGCTGAGACTGCTGCCTCCGCGACCCGACCTCGGATAAGCGGAAGTTAATGGATGGATGGATGCACATTTACAAATGAAAACTTGCATTATCACTTAATAAAATAATGGCTTTCCCCTGGCACCAGTGTATGGGTTTTCCATGATTCCTTCTGAAGTTATAAATATTTTGGCATGTTTGCCCGTTGTTATTGAACCTTTTCAGTTAAAAGCATATTAATTAGATATCAGTGTACAGAAACACAGGTATATACGTGGAGGTATACCACACAGCAGCTAATTGAAGTATTTACCTTTTCATTCTTTCAAAATTCCAGCATTGAGTCATTAGTTACAGCCAACTGCAGCTTTCAGTTTCCCATTCTTAATTCTTTGACCCCAGCTTATATGATTCCAGTTCATATTCCAATTAAAAAGCTTTAACTATTAACTAGAGATAGGTATTAAAATTTTAAAAGTTCTACTTACTGATACTGCTTATTGATCGGGTACTTTAACAGTACTCATTAATACTTTTACTTGAGAGAAAAACAGATTAACATTCCTTTTTTCTCATACGTACTCTATATAAATGAACATTCTTGAGTTGCAAACTAAGAATATTATAATTGTGACTTGTTCAAGACAATGTGATTAATGAAATGCAAAATAAAATTTTACAGCCAAAGAAACCCAATGTTTTAAACAATTCACCATTATAGACTGATTTTGTGATTATGGACGACACTCTTCCCATACTGGGAGCGATGGTAGGGCCTCTTTCCTGTTTGAATGCACTGGTGTAAACAATGTGCACTTTTAGGTGAAAAACCGACTGCAGGACTTTTTCTTTGACAGTAATTTTACGGTGTGGTAACAGGTGATGAAATCCATCAGGGTTCCCCCAATTCGGGCAGAATAAATTTCCATGACTTTTCCATAACTTTTCCAGTACCATAAGAACATTTTCCAAAACCCATGTTTGCTTTGATTTGATGATCATGCAGTTTCAGATAGTGATACTACAATTTTTGGTACGATAATATGCAATCTGCTTACCAAATAAACAGACGGTAGACAACTTTCGCCAATGTGCAAATAGCATTCAATTAAGAAAATTAATCCCAATATTAAAATATGCACCATATGATTGGTAGAGGCAAACTGTCAAAAACAGGAAACTGATCAATAAAATTCAAATACAGTATGTGCAAGAAAATAAATAAAACGATAAAAACTGGAATAGCGAGCAAAAAAGCAGCGATGTCAAATACACAAAATCTGTGCGGTATTGACTTCCGCTCGTACATTTCCATTAGCGCATTGCGGAACAAACCGGGAAACAAAAACGAACGTTAGTTTCCAAAACTTTTCCCTCTCCATCCAAGAACTCCAAAACTTATCCAGGGCCTGGAAAAATTGTCAAAATTACAAAACTTTTCCAGTTTCAGACTGAATTCATGAAGACACCCATAATGATCAGCAGGCTAATGATTAATTATAGTTGTTAATCCATATTCAAATAACTTATGATGTCTGAGAGCTCCAGGCTGCTAACATACATAACATACCTGGGGCAACAACAGAAACTGCAGAACTGGCAGTTGGAAACTGTCCATCTCTTCATATGCATGTGATGTACTTTCACTAGATGTTTTGACAAATTGGTTGCGTTTCAACCTTTACATGCAAAACCCTTGTTGCACTTGTGGCAGTGAGCAGTCAGCATCGACTCTCATGAAATGTAATTACTTTTAACCGCAGAGATCGAATTTATCGACGGCAAAAGCCGCCGTGCCTTAGCAATTTGCCGTGCTGCCCTGAATATTTACAAGTTCTTGCCGGCAGATACTTGCAGTGCCCTCTTCCTCAGTTGCCTTTGTGCCCTATTGTGTTTGTTTAGATCATAATAAAGTCAATAAACTTATAAAATCAAGAACAAGTTCTTCCGTTTTTTACTTCTCTGTTGCCATGTCCATGATATCTGGGTTGATAAGCGCATCCCATAATTTTACATTAGCCACGCCTCCATGGTTAAATTATTCAGAGCGGCTATTCTAGCCGATGCTTACCTCCCTCCGAAACTAATAGCAAACATGTTCATAGAATAGGGAGGGTGAGAAGGTTTAGAAGTTCTTTTGAAAGTGAGGCTGTATTGGGGGTATTTTTGGCACGTGAACAATCATCGATTTACATCGACAAATACATGTTAAGGACCTGTTATAAGGCCACAAAGTTCCAATTAAAATGCCTACGAAAGATCGGGTGAAAAAAAGAAAGCAGGCTGAGATGACGGCCGCTGCTTCTAAGACCCAGAAAATAACCACATTTTTTAGGTAATTTCGCTGGTTATGCATGTCTTTCCCAATCATACCGCATCTATTGTTATGGAAATTATCTGTCATTACTTGACGTAATAATTCATAGAAGATTGAAATAATTGATACCAGATGTGCATTGAATTTTAGTGAAAACTGAGGAGTTAGAGCATAAACTGTACTGTCCTGCAGCTGCTGTCACGGGACACTGGGCGGGACAGTTAGCGAGTGGCTCGCGACAGTGTTTGAGTGTCTCGGGACAGTGTTTGAGTTAGGGCTGCAACTAACGACTATTTTGATAGTCGACTAGTCATCGACTATTAAAACAATTAGTCGACTAATCGGATTATAAATTGCATAATTATAAAATGGCTCCTATTTAGCTACCAGCTTCTACATTTAGCATGAGGTTATTGTTTGACATCAATGCCGCAAAACAACACATGTAAAATGGGAAAGAGCTGTCGTGCGATTGATTGTGCAAATAGATTTAACACGAAATGGGAGGTTTCTTTTTAGAGAAAACTAAATAAGTAAGTATAGGATGTGGATTGGTCACACATAGCTGATACCCATATCCGTCAAATAGGTCTGGATCGGCACTGATCCGAATTTCTGATACAATATTTGTTATAATCAGGGCTGCATATAACTGGTACGCAAGTACGCATTCACCTTTTATAAGCGATACGTGCGGCAATCTTTTGCTGTGACAGTGCAAATACGTATTTTATGTGCATTTGTGCTGATATGACAAGAAATTATCATGCATTTTAACCTGTATATGCTAATTTGTACTTCATTTGCGGTATAGGGGTTAAAATGCACGGTAATTTCTTGTCATATCAGCTATTTATATAGCCTATGTTTACAAATAAAAACTCATTATAAAGCAGGCTGAAAAATCCAAAGATCCTGACCCAAAATATGGGAAATTTAGAGCAGCTTCCCATTGCCATTCCTCTGTTAACAGAAAGAAAACGGACTTAAACTGCTGTTATTTATTTTTAAGGGAGCATTAGCTCTCGCAGCACTTGCGACATCGGAGCCACTGTCCTGAATCTTGAGCTTCAGAGTTTTCTTTATTTAAGCAATGGGTTTTCTACACTGTTTTCTGACCGTTATTAGCTAAATTTTTAGCGAATGAGACACTTCATGACACACCACCGACTTCCAAACAAAAATACGTTCTATTCTGATCTTTTTTGAAAATGTAAAATATACTACTACTAGCCTATTATTATGCCCTATTATTGTTGTTATAATTATTATTTATTATTATTATTAGATACGCCAGACAACAAGAAGTCCGTGCTATTCACCCTTTTGTAGATCTCGTCTTTGTTTTCGGACATTAAAAGCCTTTGAGACTTTAGAGCATTTAATATGCGACGATGCCTGATTTGTGGCCACCATTCTTCTACCTGTTGCTGAATGCTATTGCGCAAGAGCGAATCTCACCTGTGTGGTGTATTGGTGCAGTCTATTGGAAAGCGGTAGTATTGTACAAGTATAAAGGAAAACGTCTCACTCCGTTTAAAAATACGTCTGGCGACAATTATCGACAATCAAATTCGTCGGCGACTATTTTTATGGTCGATTTTTGTCGACAATGTCGAATAATCGTTGCACCCCTAGTTTGAGTGGCTCGGGACAGTTGGCGAGTGTTAGTTAGTTGGCTTGAATATGGTCACTCGTGCATTATTTTGAAGTTCTGTTAGTCATGTTAGTGTTCAATGTCTCAGTAAAAAAAATGTTCATTAAATTAAAGTTTTTATCACTGACAATAGCTGGTTCTGTTTTTTTTTTTCATAAAACATTTCGTCATTACTGAATAGGTGAATGAAGGCAACAGCATCTTCTTTTCAATAGCTAGTCTAACACTATTTCACAGGGTGCTAATGCATTTATTATCCTTGAAAATGTCAGAATGCTAAATATTTCATGCGTCCGGCTATATACACCTTTTTGTCTGTACCCTGGCCAGTAATTCTTGATTGTCTTGGTGCCCTCCGAACCTACAGGAAAATGCCTTAGTGCCCTCCTATATTTGAGGGGATAAAAGGCAAACATTGCTGTGCCCCCCGAACAAAGTAATTCTACCCCTGTGACCGATTAGTCCACTCCACCGTCATCACTAAAAGCAGGGGCTGCGCGCGTGTGCTGCATGTTGCTGCGAGTGAGAGAGAGAGAGTGAGTGACTCAAGATAAATTGTAAACACTGCATTTGAATCTTTGCATAACAAACCCTAAACATCAACAGGCCTGAGAAGGGGAACCCAACATAAAGGCATTTCACAGAAACAGTATAAAAAAATATGAAAAGATACACTTATTGGACTGACTGCAATAAAGAACTGTCAATTATGCGAGTCTGCTGGTGTCTCTTTACATGTCCTAATAGACTGAAGCTCTTCCCACACTAGGAGCACTGGTAGGGCCTCTCCTCTGTGTGAATCCACTGGTGTACCTTTAGGTTTCCTAATTGACTGAAGCTCTTTCCACACTGGGAGCAATGGTAGGGTCACTCCCCTGTGTGAATCCGCTGGTGTACCTTTAGGTTTCTTAATTGATTGAAGCTCTTTCCACACTGAGAGCACTGGTAGGGCCTCTCCCCTGTGTGAATTTGCTGGTGTGCCTGCAGGGTTGATAATACACTGAAGGTATTCCCACACTGGGAGCAATGGTAGGGCCTCTCCCCTGTGTGAATCCACTGGTGTGCCTTTAGGTTTCCTAATTGACTGAAGCTCTTTCCACACTGGGAGCACTGGTACGGCCTCTCCCCTGTGTGAATTTGCTGGTGTATCTTCAGGGTTGCTAATCGACTGAAGGTTTTCCCACACTGGGAGCACTGGTAGGGCTTCTCCCCTGTGTGAATCCGCTGGTGTCCCTTTAGGGTTCCTAATTGATTGAAGCTCTTTCCACACTGGGAGCACTGGTAGGGCCTCTCCCCTGTGTGAATCCGCTGGTGTGCCTTTAGGTTTCCTAACTGACTGAAGCTCTTTCCACACTGGGAGCACTGGTAGGGCCTCTCCCCTGTGTGAATCCGCTGGTGTCGGTTTAGGGTTCTTAATTCATTGAAGCTCTTTCCACACTGGGAGCACTGGTAGGGCCTCTCCCCTTTGTGAATCCGCTGGTGTCCCTTTAGGGTTCCTAATTGACTGAAGCTCTTTCCACACTGGGAGCAATGGTAGGGCCTCTCCCCTGTGTGAATCCGCTGGTGTGCCTTTAGGTTTCCTAACTGATTGAAGCTTTTCCCACACTGGGAGCACTGGTAGGGCTTCTCCCCAGTGTTAGTCTGTCTGTGCTTTTTACAGCCTCTGTTTAAACTGAAAGTCTTCTCACCCTGGGAACCCTGTAAAGCTGTCAGTGTGTCTGTACTCATTCCATCCAGGGTACTGAGTGTGTCTGTACTGGGCTGAGCAGCACTGGGGTCAGGAGCAGTTGGCAAATGCTGGGTTGTGTTGACAGATCCAGTCCTCAGCTGTCTGACATAGTCCTTGGGGTGAGATCGTTTATGTCTGTGCAGGTCAATGTCTGCAGTGTAGGAGAATGGACCCTGAGAAGAAGCGAAGATTTGGGAGGATTCATCTGCTCTCCATGCTGTGGGCAAGATAGAGACAAGTCAGTCAGTACTGAGATACAACAGGGTTAATAGAAAAAGAAAGTCAGGTGGAAAAAAAAAAAAAAAACAGATAAATACAGATCTCTTCTAAAGTGCATTCGTTACACATAAGCAGCTCATGTTCACACTAATCTCTGACATGCCTGAAGTGCACAGAGCTACAACACTGCTGGTTCAAAGGCAACTTGAAGCACAGACTAACCTCCAAATGTACCAAAACAATTGCAGTTTTGATGGTATATGCTGGTAGTTAAAATCACCTTGGTTTGGAGGTTTCACAATCCGTTTGCTTCTTCTTCTCCCATCAGTGTTTAATGGAAGAGAACCAGTCAGCTCCTCACCAGTCACATCCTGAACCTCTGCACCCTTCATCTTCTCTCACAAAAAGCAAACAAGGCAGAATAAGCTGATCATTTCATAAATTTATACAGGCTGTTCTCTTTGCTTATTAGAAAGACAACTGAAAGCAAACAAATTTTCAGGTTAATCACACTAAAATTATGTAGTCTTAAAACGTTACCTACCACACACCTCTGAAATTAGTAATTTGCTGCTGAGCAACAGTTGGGGGTGGTGGTGGTGTGCAATATATACCGTGACATCACAATGAAACACATTGCAAAAGAATGCGATAAGATTTAAATTTTAAAAAATGAATTCATAAAATTTAGATTAGCATCATTAAGTGTACAGTTTCACAACTAAACACAGCTTAACTAAAAAATAGCTGATGCATATAAAATTTAGTCTAATAGAGGACTACCATCATCGTTAAGTATATGTTTGGTCCTCATGCTTTGAATGCATAGTGAATTGGCTTCAGTAACAAGTGGATCCATGATGAAAGAAGAAAAGGAAGTGCTGCTGATAATGTATTTATTTAATGGGAAGAAAGTTGGTAGGAGGATTCTGCCGATATTGGGAAGGGCATGTTCCAACGCCTCTGAAATGCACACACCACTCTGAATGTGCCAAAGTCACAGTACAGTGGTACCTCGGTTCTCTAACTCACTAGAACTATAATTTCTTGAGAGTCGAACAAACCAGTTTGACCTAGAACTAGATCTGAATATCAGAAGTCGAACTATGGGGGGTCGTTGGGGTCTTTATTAAGGTGCACATTGTGCTTGAAGACATGCTTGCATTACACGAGTATGCAGAATGAAGCGGCTCTTGGTGATTATTAACATGCGACACGAACCTACTTTTCCTTAAGTTTAAAAAGTGCATTCGGAACGAAGTCACGAATACTCCACATTAAGTCTCGCTTGCTGAAGATGCTCTTGCGGCATGCACGCATTAAATCTCGCTTGCTGAAGATTCTCTTGCGGCATGAAGCCGAAAAAACGTCATCAGCGTGCTACGTAAGTTAAAAAAAAAACGCTGCGATGGAGGAGGGAGCGAACGCACGGTAAAATTGCTAGTCGTGACTCCTTTTTTCCCCCAACGATTATGTGCAAAATAATACATACCCCATATCAATGAAATACGTACTTTATTTAGTTTATTTTAAAAACAACAACTTTTAGGTACGTCGCACATTTGGCTATGAACCCCATTTACAAAAAGGCGGGACACATTCTAAAAATTTAATAAAAACTAAAACGTTGTGCAGAAAACATAGTTTTTAATTAGTAATGAACCACGACCCATGTTTGCAAGACACCCCTTGCTTCATGATACATAACACGGTATTAAACGTCACTACTTATGTAAATAATTAGTATATCTTGCATTACGTTAGATACAGTACTGATACAGTAGATAGACATTGGTGGGGATACATCACACCGTCCAGACGTAATTCTACATCCTTGATCTTTACTTGCAGAGACTGCCTTTGGTGGATGATCCTTTTATACCCACCCTTGTTATCAAGTGTGCTAATTGTGGACCCTTCCAGAATGTTACTTGAAGGTTCCTCAATTAGAAGGTTAACTGATAACAGGTGTGGGTATTGAGATTGGGTAAAAAGGAGCATCTGCCAAAGGCTCAGTCTCTGAACCCCAGTCCTACCATTAACTGTTCTTTTCCACTGAAGGTGAAAGATTTACATTATATGAAGAGAAACAAAGTAATCTTTTGGTTCATCAATTCATTGCAGTATGGTATGGATGCACATTTTTGCAGTTCTTCCTAGTTTTCTTATCTGTATTATTTTTTCCCCCTAGTAATGATAGTAATGCTGCAAATATTGAAGCAGCCAGACTCCTGCAACAGGCTGCAAGGTTACTGAGGGGGGAGTCAGCCTCTAGCCAGCCAAATTATTCTGCTCAACCTGAGAGACATGAGCGTACCTTAAATCACACTCAACCAGAAGACGCTATTCAGAGAAACTTGGTGAGGCTCTTTCAGCCATATGACCGTGCAAGGGGGCAACGTTTTTCATCTCAAAAATCCAGGAAGAGGCCAAGCATGGCAGAGACATGGACCCACACCTTCTTTTGCCTTGCGGACAAAGATGAAGATCATGTACCTCCACCAGAACGCAGCTTGGCTCTACAAACCATTGGTCTGGGAAGGAAAAGAATAACTTTTCCAGATAAAAATGGAACACATGAAGATCTCTGTGAGACTTTGCATTCTTTTTATCCACCGCTTAAGGATGCAGGAGGATTCCAAATTTTGAGGGGTTTCAGGAGCAAAGCCCTGCAGTCCATACCCATACCCACCAGTGGGTATAGTGTTAAGTTCCTTCGGACAGAAAGTGGACTGAACCAGGCTGTGGCCTATGTCAGGCCACTACAGACAAGTATACCAATGATAGAGTTACAGGATTCCGATAAGGTTAGTTTTCAATAACTTATCTGTAATATTAATCTCATGTCTGTCTCTGTGTGTAATAGGAAAATTTATTGTGATTGATGTCTTTACATTTGATCCACAAATAGAAGCAGCACTTTCAATATCACACTTGTACTCAGTTTTACAAATATGACAAATCTTAATCTATTTCAGGTAGAAGCAGTGGCTATGGAAAAGTGCAAAACATGTGAGACTGAAATCCCGTTACAGGACCTGGCACGACATATTCAATGCTGCACAAGGTAAAATGCCAAATACAGAATAATTGGAGGACCTTAAAGGCTAGTTTTGCTAGAAGCCTCCTTAGGTCATCACTAACATGAGCATCTTCTTTAACCATTTTTGGTACACATTTTAAATTATCTATCTAGCTTACACATTCTTGGTGTGATATCCTTTGTAACTCATTCTGAAAATGTGTAATATGTAATGTAAATGTATAGTTTTTTTTTATTCTGGATTCAATGTATTTGCTGTTTCTGCAGTGTTCTCGTTATTTTTGTAAGTTATATTTGTGTGTGCGAGTCTGTGTCGCAGTAATTATCTAACCATGTCCTAAATTTCCAAAGGACACAGCCTGTGAGCAGTTTCACCTTGGAAGTCCCCTCTTCACCAGCAGAGGACGTGATAGTTTTAGAAACTGTGAATGAACCAGTGGCAGGTCCCAGTGGGTACCCGTCTCAGTCACTAATCCCAGCATCCACATCCACTGTGGTCCTCAGTGAACCAGCTGTGCCTACGTACAGGTATGATCCTAAAACATTATGACAACTGTCAAAAATTCCTTTTTGAAATTAAACATTAGTAATGGATTGCAATATTGTTAATGATGTGTAAATGTACTTGAATAATAACTGGAAAAATGTTTATTGGCAGGGACTATGTTGATCTAATTTGCCCTGATGTTTGGAGTGACTCAGACAATGAAGACCTTAACAGAGCAATAGAAGAGTCCTTGAAGGACCATCCCTGCACAAAGTGAGAGCAGTATTCCTCATAGTCCTAATAATCAGATTTTTAATATTTGTGTTCACAAAAGGTGAATAGTTCATGTCATGGAATTACTATTTAAATTACAGTGAATGTAAAGTAGTGCACTGTAATGTTTTTGCAAGGCTTTGTTTTCTTATTCTTTGCGCTTTTTTCTTTGCAATTAATGTTGCTCATTCTGCTATGTTTATGTACCATTTTCAATTTAACATTATTTTAAAACGATCAACATTTCTACCTTAGACTTAGGACAGACTTTTAAGACATCACAGAAAGGTAACCAACTTGGCACATGCCTGCCTCTATGTGTAGGCTTTACTGTACACCCATTCATTTTTCTTTTGTTCCATTCATCCATACTTTTCTTTCCTTCCTTTCTTGTCCTCCCTTCTTCTGCCACACTCAAACACACAACCACACGTGATACACACTCATCCCATTACTAAACCCTGAATTTTTTCTTTTTTTAGTTTACAAGACATTCTGCTTTCACTGAGAAAAGACATTAACACAGATGAAGTTCTTCGATTTAACATAAACCGCAAAAATGTCTGGGATGGAACCATACGTGGAATGAGGCGGCCAAATTTCTCTGTGAAGAAACGGATAGACATAAAATTCACAGATGATGATGGAAATTCAGAAGGAGCAGTGGATATGGGAGGGCCAATGCGAGAGTTTTTCAGACTTGTTCTACAACACATAAAACTTGGCCCAATGTTCACTGGCCCAGAAAATGAGCGAGTCTTGTGTTGTCATGCGCCATGTAAGTATTATGGACACTGGACACATCTTTTGTGTTAACTTTTGTCCAGGTGATTTGTCAATAATCTGTTCTGTGTTCTCTGTTTCAATGCTAGCACTCCGAGACAACAGCTACTTTTACGCAGGACAGCTAATAGCCATGAGTATACTGCATGGAGGACCCTCCCCAAATTTCTTTTCTCCAGTATTATACCAAGCTGTAGTGGCGGGAGCAGATGGCGTGCAGGCTGACATTGGGGACATACATGACCCTGAAACCGAAAGCTATCTGTTAGAGGTAAAAGGCGACACAGTGAAAAATGTGAACCATTTTCATATTGCTTGATATGTGGTAGTCTTTTTTACATAATTTATTAGTCAGTATAAATAAATATGAATGCTTGTTTTATTCCTTACTCAAAAATATTATATTAAACAGTTGTATTATAACATGTCATGGTCTTTGTTATGTAACATGCAGATTTTAGGAGCACAATGTAAGGAAGACATAGATCGTGCTGTGGAGAAATGTGCAAACCTGCTGTCATTAGCGGGATGCCTCAGGACCATTACACTTGTCAACAAAAATGAGGTTGTGCAAGATGTCATCAATTGGATTGTTCTTCAACGGACAAGAGCACAGTTTGAAAGGCAAGTATATAACTGCTGTACGACAATAGTTCAACAATGAAGCAAGGATTAAAACTCAAAAATGCTGTGTGACTGAATTTTGGTTGGGGGGGCAGTGAATGTAAAAAAAAATACTATTTGTTGGCTTTATGTAGTACACTTTATCTATCTGGATACATAAATTAATGGATAATGAGTAATTCATTTTTGTGTATCAATTTGGACTCCTTTTGGTGTATAAATGAGCTGCTTTTAGCCTTTCAGGTAGAGAACTACATTTCCTACAATCCCCTGCATGCATACTATCATCCTCCCCCCCCTTTTTCCCCACTTCTCATCAGATCTGCATTTATGTCAAATATGCCTTTGAGTCTGATTAGCAGAAATCTCACAGCTAGAGTCCAATGGAGGGAAATCCATCGTAGCAACGGAGAACTTCCCTGATGTGCTATGCAAAGTAGGTATTTAATGTATTTTTATGTATTAGGTTTCAAGAAGGACTTCGCTCTGGGGGTCTTCTCGATGCAGTGCAGAGTCATCCAACTACCTTCAAGCAAGTATTCCTCAAGTGTGACAAACTCACTGCTGAAACTCTTGAGCAACTTTTCAAAGAGGAACGTTCTGAGTATGGGAGCAACAAATATGATCAAGAAAGTGAAGCAGTGTGTCACTGGAGAGATTACCTACTAGAAACGGAGAGTAAGCAATTCATTCTTACTGACCTCTTGATAGTTCAAGTGTTCACTAGATATTCACACACAATCATACTTTTTTCTTTTGTAGTGGGAATCACTGATGTCACACTGGAAGAGATACTTGTTTTTGCAACAGGAAGTGACTCTGTCCCTACTCTTGGCTTTGACCCTCAGCCTACAGTACAGTTCCTTTATGATTCATCCAGGTATCCCCAGGCCAACACTTGTGCTAATATCCTAAAAATACCATGCAAGGCCTCATACGATGATTTCAAGTGTGACATGGACTTTGGAATAAAAAATTCGCCAGGGTTTGGAGTAGCATAAATTGCTGTTTTTTCTGTAATGCTAATACTTCATTCCAGTTTGTGGGACACTAACATTCTGCAGTGTTCAATTTTATTGACAGCATTATATGTCAACAGTTCACTGAAATGCCCTTTTGTGGCAATGTCATTTTTTACAAATAAATGTCATTTTGAACAGTGAGTGTTTCCGGTGTCTGGTATAAACTGCACAGAAAAACAGGAGATTGTCAGGTAAAATAGTTAAGAATGGCGATGACTGGCAAACTGAAGAGCGTCCAAATATATGTCCAGTCCAAAACATGTGCTTGACTGTAGAGGGTCAGTGTGCTGTCTTAAGGTTTGTTCAAATGTGTGGAGATAAGACAAAGGAGGCTCCGGAACCTCTACAGCACGATCCAGGTCATGGTGGGGAACAGGTCCGTCCCAGTCTATTCCGTAATCTGTGAAGTCAGACTTGAGATAAAAAAAATAAAAAAAAAACATTAAAAATAATTCAATTGTTGAGCCAACTAGGGAATATTAACATCAATTGATCTAATTACCAGTCCATGGCCTGTCCTCAGATAATAATCAATTATAGGTGTTCATACCATTTTAAAGTATCTTTTAAAAATGTTACACAAATACTGTCTGTTTATGGGGAAGAATTCATTCAAAGTCTCTTACCATATTTGAATGCCATGATTCAGATGAAATGTGGTCTTCACTGTAGTTTTGCAGTTGTCCTTGGATCCACAATTGGTCAGGTGTCCTCATTTGCTGTGTTGAGAGAGGATGACTGTTCCAGCCCCTGGTGAACATCTGAAGATGCTGGTTGAGTCGTGGAATCATGACACAGTGTAAACAAATGAGGTGGAGTTCATCATCAGGGTCCAGTGCACCCACTTCTTGCAGGTACTGAAATGATGCATAGTAATTGCAGGTAACTGTGCACCACATGTCTCGCCAGAGCCGCTCTATCCGCTGATTATGCACACTGCTTCCTGCAATGTGACACCCTCTGTCTGTAAGAACACAGAAGAAAAAGATCAGTTGTACTGAAAACTGTTCTTCTAGCAAATATTTAAGGGTTGCAAGAATATATGTTCCCTTAAAGGAATTGAGCAATTACAAACAAATACAGATTTTAAAGAGTACAGGGATAATAAATGTCTGTCAATAATTCTCCATATTTGGTCCTTTCCAATATGCCACACATTTACAACTAAATCTGTGAAATTACACGAGAGTAAAATGAGTCAAATCGTTTAATAAGGCAAGAAGAGGTGGTCAGTTCCAAATGTCACCATTCTTCAAACCACTATTTAGTATACACACACATATACAGTGTGTATGTATAAAGTAAATTAATATATATTTTAAATGTCTTTTAAATATATTTTTATATATTTACATTAATCTTTTGAAATATACATGTGTATGAAAAAGACCACAGTTTCCTCATTTGCTGAGGACTTTCATCCAGTAAAGAGATAAAGTGGTGATGTAATATGTACAGGTACATATGTACATCAAATGATGAGCAAACTACAGTTTAAAAAAAAACAAAAACAGGACAGTATCCCACCTGGTCCACGTAGGGGATGTTCAAGCATAAATCGTGCAACATCAATATTCTCAAGTCCTTTGTCGCTGCGAACACGAGATGGCAAACCATACTGATTCACTGCTTCAATAAAGCAGTTTAACACTGTAGCAGCTTTGTTGTTGGAGCTGGCTTTTAGGTACATTATCTTTCTGCTGTATCCGTCAATTGCTCCGTGAACCACTATTCTCCATCTATGCAGTACAAAATTAAGACATTATTTTGGTAAAGTTGTGTCCACAAGATTACCATAGTAGTAATAACAAAATCAGCATTTAAATCTTTATAGACAATACTTACTGAATTAACTTGTGATTGCCATCTATATGCCATAGTGACAATGGGGAGTGGACACTATACCCCCTTCGTTGTATGGTGTTGATTGTGAGACCCCTCAGAAAGGTTCCCACGGGATCCACAAGCCTCAAAGCCTCTCTAATTCTTTTTTGCTGCACTCTGAAGATAAAAGAAAATGGTTCTTGTAAATTAAGAACAAAAACTGCACTCACAAAATGATTCATTAAAGTAACACAGAAGTGCATTTTTAAGATAGGAAATGTACTTTTGATCAGGCTTTTCCTACTCAAAAGGACATCTGTCCATTCCACAAAAAACACCTACAAACACCATCAAAGGCTGAAATACAATAGTAAGATTTTTTTACTGTCTAGACTCACAAACACCTTAACGTACCTCACACCCACACTGCGAAGAAACCCAGTCACTTTTTTATATCCAGATTCTGGAAATTCAGTTATGAAGTCTGATATCATTTTTTGCAGATCATCTTGAGATATCTGACTGTAGGTGCTATGGATGGATAAATCATATTCAGACATTCGTCTTCTGACTGTTTTTAAACTTACACCCAACATGTTTGACATTTGTGGAATTGTAAAATTGAACTGCAACAGAAATTCCAATTGTGTGTGCGTAATGTTAATTTTGGGTCGGCCCCTGTTATCAGTGGAAACTGTTCCTGCCTCAAAGCCATTGATGGTACAGTTTGGCTGTGCACTCAAAATATCTAAAACTTTGCCCAAGTTGTCAAGCACTTGCTCTGCCTCTTCTGACTCAATATTCTGAAAGCATCTGATTAGACAGTTCTGCATTTGCTCCAGCCTGAATAGAATGTAGTCATAATCAGAGTGTTGAAAAGTTGGGTTGAGGAGGTGAAGGGCTGCATTATCTAAAGTATCCGCAGCACTCTGAAGAAACGCTGGTGGTATACCATGGAATCTACAACAGAAAAGATAAATACAGTGGTACCTCAGTTCTCTAACTCATTAAAAATCGAATTTCTTAAAAGTCAAACCAACCAGTTCGAAAAAAAAAAAAGACCTAGAACTCGATCTGAATCTCAGAAGCCGAACCGTGAACGCCGACCGGGGAAATGAGTCACGCGGCATGTCTCTCCGCAGAAACAAAGGGTAACGTTTCAGTGTCAGCCTCGCATTCGCTGTGATAGCATCGTGCATGTTTATAGTACCTGAATACATATATTTAGACAGTAAAAATACATTTAGACAATGATAGACAGTAACACTAATTATTATTATATAATAAAATGCATTTTTAAATAAAGATTTCTTATTAATTATTTTAATATTAATAATAAACCATTAATACATTTAATTATAATAATATTGTTCTGCCGAGCTGGGACGGAACGGAGACAAAGACGCAGATGTCAGGGTATCAGGGAATACAGGGTTTAATTACAGGCAAGGCAGGCAAAACGCAGACGGACAATACAATGACTGGACTGGGGAAAACAAACTGAAACGTGGATGAAATACAGAAGACTAATGAAAAGAACCAGAAACAGCTGATCACACGAGGATTCCACACGGGGTTAACGAGGGGGCGTAGCACACGGAAGGCGCGGACGATTGGGGCAGGACACATATTGTTTGGATACATTTATATTCTTACTTTAAAATTACTGTTTTGATAAATGTGCTTAGATGTGTTTAGTACAGTATATGCTTTTCTTGTTTTGTCCGGTTCATTTTGTGTTTAAATGCTAAAAAAAACATATTTCGGTGTAATTTTTGGGGGGGCGGGAACCAATTAATTGGTTTTCCATTATTTTTTATGGGGAAAATTCGATCAGAACTCGAACTTTTTAGGATTCGATCCGGAGTTCTGAACGGATTAAGTTCGAGTTCTGAGGTATCACTGTATGAGATAATACCATATGCAACTATAAAGATTTACTCAATGTAAAGCAAACTATAGCTATTCTCTGCAAGGTACAAATGGATACAAAAAAAAAACAATAGGAAGAATACAATGCATTACTTTGCATGCCTTTTATCAATTTATTAAACTGGAGGCCGATGGAACAAATGTGCATTATACTTAAGCTAATATGAAATGTGCGACGTACCTATAAGTTTTTTTTTTTTTAAATAACAAGCTAAATAAGTACGTATTATTTCATTGATATGGGGTATGTATTATTTTGCACATAATCGTTGGGAAGATAAGGAGTCACGACTAGCAATTTTACCGTGCGTTCGCTCCCTCCTCCATCGCAGCGTTTTTTTTTATAACTTACGTAGCACGCTGATGACGTTTTTTCGGCTTCATGCCGCAAGAGCATCTTCAGCAAGCGAGATTTAATGCGTGCATGCCGCAAGAGCATCTTCAGCAAGCGAGACTTAATGTGGAGTATGCGTGACTTCGTTCCGAATGCACTTTTTAAACTTAAGGAAAAGTAGGTTCGTGTCGCATGTTAATAATCACCAAGAGCCGCTTCATTCTGCATACTCGTGTAATGCAAGCATGTCTTCAAGCACAATGTGCACCTTAATAAAGACCCCAACGACCCCCCATACGAACCGTGAACGCTGACCTAATATAAATTGTACGTGCTAGGAAATGAGTCATACTACAATGCAATTCTTACTTGAATGCCTTCACAGACTGGACGATTAACGAAATAAAGCAGCGCAACATTACAGTAACAATAAATAAATCACTAACTTACGTGTACTATTAGAGCATTTATGCCATTTATTTAAACTTTATTTTACCAGGTAAATTAACTGAAAGCCAGTTCTCACTGCTTTATGTGATATTCGGGAGAAATAGCAGATTACGCATTGGAACTGCCTGGGATACAAACGTCATGCGTGTAACTAAACTCTTCAACCAATAAGGGCAAAGGTGTGTCGTCACGGAGGCGGTTCCAGTTTGTGCAGCCGGGTGAGAGGTCGCAATGCATCTAACCATAATGCATTGCGTCAGGATGAGAATGCGTTGCTTTAAGCCAGCGCTGTAAGCATGTTGAACACACCCAATGACCGGACTAGGGAAACAAACTGAAACGCGGACAAAATACAGAGGACTAATGACAACAACCAGAAACAGCTAATCACATGGGGATCCCACATGAGGTTAACGAGGGGGCGTGGCACACGGAAGGAGCAGACAATCGGGGGAGGACAGGGGTAATGTTGGGATAAGATCTTTATCGTTTTGGAAGCCATTAAGAAAAAAATGCTCGTTTTATCCTGTTCATTTTGTGTTTAAATGCTAAAAAAAACCAAAAAAAAAACCCCACATATTTAGGTGTAATTTTGGGGGGCCGGGAACCAATTAATTGGTTTTCCATTATTTCTTATGGGAAAAATTCGATCAGAACTCGAACTTTTTAGGATTCGATCCAGAGTTCGAGAACCGAGGTACCACTGTATATCAAAAATCTGGTTCAAAAGATTTATAAGCCTAGACACTGCAGGTTTATTTACATACAAGTCTAACATAATGGAGACGTTAGTGGCACAATCCACTTCCACCCCCACCCTTAATCCTTCATGAATCTCCGGTCAACACAGTGGAGTTCTTCCATTTCCTGGGCATCATCTCCTCCCAGGACCTCAGATGGGAGCTGAACATCATATAATACAATATACAGTTTGGTAATTCTGCCTTCTGTTAAGTTCTCCTCAGTTTAAATACTTTGAAGCATTTCTGCAGTGTCGTATTGATAAAAAACACGACTCGTCATCAATGTCAACCAATCCAGCACGATCCCCACAGATGGTGCCCAATTACACCACACTTAAGCAGCTATCCCATAAGCAACCTTAAGGGACAGTTTAGAAAACAGATGTAGAACAGTGCACAACTTCAGTAAGGTATACCTTTCAAGTCTTCATAACATGCAAAGAAACACCGCTATTAAAGAACTCATGCCTGGTATTTAGAAAACTTGGTGATGAAATTTTTCGGTTTACATTTGTATTACATTTACATGTTTATGTTATAGGAAACAAAGTTTAATGATCGTTTCAAGATCATCTAGTGTGTGTTAAATTTATCTACGATACTTTTGCATGAACTCTGCATTTGCTTTAAAAACCAATCATAATTAAACCTTTGGGTCTTTTTAAACATGACAACATATGGAAAATCTTTTTTACAATTTTACAAACAAGTCCTCGCAACCAAAGGAAGCAGCACGACAAATTTATTCCAGCAGCTAAAGCAGAGGCACGCAGCGGAGTGGGAGAAGTTCATTTTTCATTTCCCAGCGAAATGAAAATACCCGCAGCACCAGGACAACATCCAAAGTTAAGCAAGCAACCGTCCCTGACATGTTTTCGAACTGTGTGCCATATGGGGCACAGTGGAATACGATAAACGCTGTCGCGATGTATATTGCAAAAGACATGATGCCCATACATACTGTGGAAAAGCCGGAATTCATTAAACATGCTAAAAGTTTTTACAAGTTTCTAAGCGTTTACAATGGCGTGGTCTGCCATCTCACAAGCATATTTTTTGGCTTGTCAGATTGCACTTTAAAAAAAAAAAAAAAAAAAAAACCCCAAAATAAAGTTAAAACTTGTTTTGAACCATTAATTTGTCATCTATAGTTTGATTTTGAGCAGGGGACGGGGAAAAAAATCGATTAAAATCGAAAATCAGATTTATTGTGAAAAAAAATCATATTTTATTTTTAGGCCATATCACCCAGCTCTAATGACAACATATGGAAAAAATTTTAACTGCCGTAATTTTTTTTTTTTTTTTTTTTTACTTTGATGGCCCTACTCTGCCTTGCCATAACCCATCTGCTTCTGGCTAGCTACCTGAGGCTAATGCGGTGTACACAGAAAACATGACGGGAAAAAGAAAGTAATTTTCTCTCATTGTCAAAGGTAGATTCAAATCTTTTGATAAACAACCAACAAACGAACCACACCTCTTTTATGACGTTGAAGTCGGACAAGATCTTGTTGTCCGTAGAGGTCGACCGATGTATCGGTTTTGCCGATTAATCGGCACCGATAGTTGATTCCCGGAACTATCGGTTATCGGCAAAAATCCACGCCGATAGGTTTTTCCGGGTTGCGTCAGAGCTGAAGTGGCTGAGAACGGTCTGTTGTCCTTATTCAGTGCGAGAGCCAACATATCTATGGCAAGAGCCGCCTCTATAGGCGAAAATCGCTGTAAAGCACGTGCTTTTGTTTTGACACGTGATACTGTTCGTTGCAAGGAGAGCGCAAGCTGCCTGGAGAGAGCACGGTGCACGGACAACGCTGACACTTTAAATGCACGTTTAAAACACAGACAGCGAAAAGGTATGTATACAGTACACTACAGTACATGTTTTCATCTCAATATAAAGTAATTCATTTGTTGATTAGATTCTGCATTGGAGTAAGAACAGCAGTATGTTTGTCGACAAGGCTGAGAGGACGCCAACATTAGCAGTACATCAAGCGGTTAAAATAATGTGGCAAAAATACACGCAAGTCCGACCCAAATGTTTAATGTCATGATTGTTACCATCAGGAATGCTTTCGATTTCAGTTCTTTTTATCTTCAGGCACAGGGTGCGATTTGCCGGGGGGATGGGGGGATCCGACTGGAGCGCTTCGAAACAGTGAATCTTTTTGCGACGCAGTGTTTTACTGATTCAGAGTTTCAAAAAGCTCTGTTGATACTTTGCTCACCTTCTCTATATAATACATTTGTTGTTTGAAATGAAATCATTACTATTATAGGCCTAACTTACAATGTTTTTATTAAATTTATCATCACGTAATACAGCTCCCTTCGTATTAAAACCATTTCATGACGTGACACTCATTATCTGGTTCTTGCCTAAAAAGACGGGTATATAATGAGCGTTGTTAACAGATTACACAAACAGTTTGGTCAACCTCTGCCTATGGAGAGAGAAAAAAGTTTTCAAAATAGAAGCAAATATAGTGGGAGACTACACATATAATATACATTTATATAATTATGCAACATTCATTTAATACTCTGACATTTAAAGATGACCACTTTAAGCATGAATTTGGATTTATATGAAATGGTTAATGTTTTACAGTGACATTACATTTAACTGAGGTTAATAAATGCTTTAGATGTATTGTTTATTGTTTGTTAATTTCAACATTTACTAATATATTTTAATTAAGTTTTGATCATTTTCATTTTTATCTATTAACATTTCATCTTCAATATTTTAATGTTTACCTTATTTTCAGATGGCAAAGGCTTTGAAGAAAGTGCCAGTGTGGGAGTATTTCACTGAAGTATCACCAGGGAAAGCACAGTGCAATATCTGAGACAAAATCATCAGCATGGGGGCATCAACGTCCACAAGTAAAAATACCACAAACATGTGGTCTCATCTAAAGCACGTCCATCCAGAAGTCAGCGAAGAAGCAAAGAAAAAAAGGGACAAGAAAGATCCTTCTCAGCCATCAGTGTCTCAACTTTTTGAACACAAGACAGGGTGGAAGGACACAGATCCAAGGTCTCTTAAAATTGATGCAGCAATCATTGAAATGATTGCCATTGACAACCAACCATTTTCTGTGGTTTCAGATGTTGGATTCAAGAGACTCATGTCCCTTATGGAACCCAGGTACAGAATTAAAAATGAAAAGTTCTACAGAACAAAAATGCTCAGACACCTACTCAAGGGTTTTTGACAAAAATCAGAAGTGAAGTGATGAAGGACAAGGTCCCATTTATGGCGTTCACAACTGACTGTTGGTCTGGAGCTACAGAGTCCCTGATGAGCCTAACTGGGCATTTCATTTCTGAGGACTGGTCGAGAAGGCAAGTGGTGCTAAATGTCAAGCCTATGATTGGACCACACTCTGCCAGTTATATTCAAGAAACCTTCCTTAACATGTTATGAGACTGGGATATCGCAACAGAACGTGTTGTTCTTGTCCTAAGAGATGGGGGAGCAAACATGGTAAAAGGAATGAGGCTGGCTGAACTTCCTGATTTAAGCTGCACTGCTCACACCCTTCAGCTCATTATAAATGAGGGCCTATCTAGTCAGAGCTGTTCTGGACATTATTGCCATATTGAAAAGCTGTGCAATTCACTTTGGCCATTCTGTATTGGCAAAACAGAGGCTGAGAGCCATTCAGGAGGAAGTGGGTGTGCCAGTGCACAACATCATCCAGGCTGTCCCAACTCGCTGGAACTCAACGCTTCACATGCTTCAACGAATGTATGAACAGAGACAGGCACTGAATGTGTATGCTGGTGAACACGGCCACATCAGCTGCTTATCTGCCACACAGTGGGACATTGTCTGCAACCTGATCAATACACTGGCTCCCATCGAAGAAGTCACAATGGAGATGAGCAACTCTGAGACTTCAGCAGCATGCATTATCCCCAGTGTGTCTGTTCTAAAGCTGATGCTGCGGGAAGAGGGACCATCCTCAGCAGGCATCAAAACTTTGCGCAAGACCATGCTTGACAGTCTGACAAGGCGGTTTTCCAAAGCAGAGACGACAAAAATTCTTGTCCTAGCAACACTCCTTGATCCCAGATAAAAGGCCCGTGCCTTTGCGTCTGAAGAAACACTTGAGAAAGGAAAAAAATGGCTAAAAGATGAAGCTGAAGAGTTTGCCAAGCTCAGAGATGATGATCCATGCCCTCCACTAGAAGGACCTGAGCAGGATGAGGGTTTGGATCCAGAGACAAAGAAGCAGAAAATCCATCAGCCCACTTTAGTGGACACTCTGTATGCCAGGGTCCTTGGTGCCACAGCTGTCTCTCATGAGATGTATAGCTTTGAGACTGAGCTTGAGTGCTATTTGTCAGAGCCTGTCATTGAAAGAAGTGACATGCCTCTGCAGTGGTGGCAAAAAAATGAAACAAGATTTAAAACACTTGCACATCTCAGGTTGGTACCTTGCATGGCAGCCTCCACCACCGGCGTGTGGATGTGTGTGTGGATGGGTGAATGTGAGGCATAAATTGTAAAGCGCTTTGAGTACTCGAAAGAGTAGAAAAGCGCTATATAAATGCAGTCCATTTACCATTTTACCATTTTTTACATCTGGCAAAGAAATTCCTGTGCCCCCCACCATCCACTGTGCCTAGTGAAAGGGTGTTCAGTGAAGTGGGCATGCTTTAAGAAGCCAGGAGGAGCCGACTCACTGGACACCATGCACACCAGCTCTGTTTTCTCCATTATAATTTGAGGCTTCTTAACTTTGAGTATTAAAATAGAACTAGAACTGGACCACGTTATACTTGAATCTCTTGCAGTTCTTTAACAGGACTAGTTAAGTTTCTCCTGTTTCACAAGTTAAAATTTGTTATTTGGAGTGCCTTTTATTATTCATTTTGTATGTAACTTTTTTTTATTTATTTGGAGTGTTACTTTTTGTTTCAGTTTGAAAGCATGTCTTTAATTTACCTCAATATTTATTAATATATTCATATGTATTTCATATAGCACATTTTCATGATTCAGTACTGTTTTTTTGTTTGTTTTTTGTAATAAAGTTTAGTACCATTTTATATGGAGTGTATCCAATTAATCGGTTATCGGCAAGTACGGACCAACCTAGCTATCGGTAAAATTCAACATCGGTCAACCTCTAGTTGTCAGAGTTGCCTGTGACGTAATTTCAACATGGCGACTTAATTTGTTTGTAGTTTGTTTGCCGTTCGAAAAAAGAATATCGCTATGAATGTACTAAAATATTTTATAAAGCTTTTAATATGGTTTGACTAGTTCGTATTTCTTGTTTGTCTCTCGGAAAAATCTCCATTTGGAAAACTCCAAATCTGCTAAAATATAAAGCAACAACACACAGCAACATGTTCATGGAGGCAGCCATGTTTGTTCCGAGATGTGGGTAGCTCGAACGGGAGATTGCCGGATGTGATGTCACTCAACTCGGAATTTCCGAGTTCCGAGAGAAAAACGAACGCACCATAACATACAACAATTTCAACAGTGTTCCCATTTTGTAGTGGTTTACAACCCCAAACACTCAATTTCACCTTGTGGAGGTTCTTGTTCATTGTCCCTTCACCCTCAGATACCAGGTGTTCCTGCTCTTCTTCTTTAACATCTCCGACACCCTGCTGGGGAGCTTTCTGATTCGTGCAGCAGTTGGTTTTACTGCAGGAAGGCGTCTGCTGACACCAAAACAAAATCGAACAACACCATGAGACTGTGCCAGTCAATCAGTGTCACAATGCAGTCAGCAACATCCTGCATCGAGCACAAACAGACCCGCCTTCCTTGGTCAGTGGCGCATGACTCTGATCCCACAGCAGGGCTTCTGCTCTGACTGGATCGCCTGGATGGAGGCTGGAAACTCCTGGATGCTGAAGACACAAATGAATGTTTTAGGTAAACTGCACCACCTTAGGCCATATCCAGAATGCTTCTACTTAGTGTTTGGGATACATCTATGCTTTAATGACAAATAAATAAATATATATATTTTATACAAATATAACGAAATACAATTACCGCAACTCGCGCAGATTGTTTTAAACACCACATTAAGACATACATGTAATTTTGTGCAAATTGGATTTCCTGAGGGAAATGCTTCAATCAAGGTATCGAGCTAAATAAATATGGTAGATGGCGAGCTACCTGATACTCCCCAGATAAAATGTGGCCATTAACCAAAGTCTACGTTAGGATGTAAGCTATGACTAGGGATAAGTATCATTAAGATTTTAATGGAACTACTCTTACCGATGCTGTTTATCGATCCGGTACTCATTGGTGCTTTTTATTTAAGAGAGAAAAATAGACAAATTAAGAACAGAATTAACATATGCGTACTGTAAACTGCAACAACGTTTTGAACAAGTCACATAGATTAAAATGTGACAATTGAAATGGAAAATGTTAAAGAAACAGCCATGTTAATTCACCATTTCAGACTTATTTTGTCATAAGGCCACTTAAAATTAATAAATTGTTTTACATGACTCAAACTTCTAAAATATTGTTGAGTAGGGGATTTTATATTTTTAGCGAAAAGACGAACGGCAACAGAGATATACTAAAACTAGAAAAGTTCTCAAACAGCTCACGAAGGGTAACATTACTCGGTATATTGATGCCCTGCCAAAATTTTAATACCGTGGGCCCACACACAATCTGACAAACGATAAAAACCATTTTCCGAGAAGCGTCAAATTGAAAAATCCGAGGCTGACATTCAAGATTTTTCACCCACGGCGGCCATTTTGAGAGAAACACAAGATGATTTCAAACGACCACCGTTAGTTGTTACGCGTGCGTATTGACGATCTCTGACAGTTTTTGAGGTGAAAAAACACGGATTTTTTGAAAAATATAAAATATTAAAAAAAAATCGAGGCGGCACCAAAAAATTGAGGCGGGCGGCCATGTAAAGCAATTTATTAATTTTAAGTGGCCTAATGGAAATGTAAAACAAATGTAGTAAACAACGAAAAACTTAATGCAAGACTGACGATAATTTAAATTTTAATCATTTGGACGAACCTTAGAAACTGTAAATTTCAGAAGGACATACACTGCTCTGACCCTTTCTGATTAAATTTATCAACGCATCAATAAATCAGCTGGCTAATGGCTACTTTTAATCATTAATTTATATTAGTATATTTTAGTTACCTCAGTGTGAGAGCTCCAAGCTGCTGGCACACATAACATACCTGGGGCAACGACAACTAGCTTCCCGCGTGGCTAGGAACAAAGAGTAAAAACTTCAGTTACTCTTCTGGTTGGCCAAGACTAAGCTAACAGAGTTGCCCGTCATAAAATAAACACAGTTTTGCATCAATTGCTAGAAGAAATTAATCACAAATAAATATACAAGAAACGCAAAGCATTTCACTGATATAAATAACACCTTATTACTAACAGAATTGATTTCCTAAAGAATATTTTATATGGAGCTCAACAAAGAGCATCCTACCTGAACCTTTCCCAGGCTATGAGTAACATCCGCGAGTGCACGTCGTTTTTTTCAAATCTGGCGCCCTAGGCGCGCGCGTTCTGTATCAGGGACCAATCGATTAAGTTCTTGTGTCAAGTACTGATGGAATACCCGGATGTGCTCTCGTTTATTGGATTTAACAGAGTACACACTGGAGACAATTTTGATGGGCATTCAAATTTAGAGATCAGTGTTGATAGACACACCACAGCACACAGTGGACAACAACGAAATGTGTCTTCTGCATTGAAATGATTCCACTTGCCTTCATTATTAATTTGCCATTAATTGCTAGTTTACTTATTATTGTATTTTGTTTGGGCTTATGTAATGTGGGGTTTAAGCATCCTCTAGTGGGCAACTGCAGACTTAAGCAGTGTGCTTTTTCTTTGACCAGTCTGCAGCAATTTCTAATTCCCCGGCTCCAGATCTAGTCTCCCCGGCTCCAGATCCAGTCCCCCCGGGTCCTAACCTTCCAGTTCCTAACTCTGCTCCTACGCACCCTGCTCCCATGACCCTAGTCCCTGTCCCTGAGGAGGTCCCAGACTATCAGAACACTGCTCCTTCCCCTTGGGGAGCTCTAATGGGACCCCTCAGGGATTTCCCTGATGGCGCCAATGGACCCCTCTGGGGGGTCACCCAGTCCGTCAACCCCAGCGTGGTTGATCCCGGCCAGGTCCCCATCTTTTGGTCTTCCGAAAGGGGAGAGGACATCTGCACAGGGGTCGAGTCCCACCCGCCCTGCCCCCTGGCTCGCCCTCGGTCTCCCTGGCTATGGATCCAGGGGCACCTGCGGGTCCTCCGGCTCCTGCTCAGCAGTCGCCTGCGGGTCCTCCGGCTCCTGCTCGGCGGTCGCCTGCGGGTCCCCCTTTGATGGCTCGTCTGCCTCCTTCAGCCCCGCCTTCAACGCCTCGTCGGTCGCCTGCGGGTCCCCTCACTTCGACACGTCAGTCGCCTGCGGGTCCCCCCACTCTAGCTCGTCGGTGGACGACGCCTTCGCCTGCTGTGGCTGCGCTGTTGCCTTCTGCGGCTTCCCCTCCCTCCTGGCCTTTGCCTTTACCTTCCTCCTCGCCTCCCCTGGTGCCCCCTCCACCTGTCCCTCCACCTGCCTCCTCGCCCCCTCCAAGGTCCCCCCCTGCTACAGCCTCACAGTTGCCTGCTGCCCCTGTGGCTGCCGCTCTCTGCCCGCTGGGGTTCCCTCAGGCTCCCCGTTGTCCCCCGTCCTTTCCCTTCCAGCCTCCTGTGTCTGCTCCTCGTCCCTCTGTGTCTCCAGTGTTCCCTCCTGGTCCTTTTCTTCCTCCCGTTGGTGTTCCCCCTGTGTCTCCTTTCCTAATGCCCCTGTGCCTGTCTGCCTTCCCTGTGGTCTGTCAGTGGTTGTCTAGCCTGTTGTTTCTGTGCCTGTTTTGTGAGTCCATCCTGTTCCCAGTGTCTGGTTGATGGTTTTTGCTTTTGTTTTCCAGGTCCAGTGTGCCCGGTCCCGTCTCGTCCATTGCCTCCCTTTTACTCTTTGGGGGGGGGGGGGGGGGGGTTCTGTCATGACCTGCTCGTCCGATTCTCTTGTGCGCCTCGCCCCCTCATTAACCTTGTGTGAATTCTGGATTGTTATCAGCTATCTTCTGTTATTTCGATTTGTCCTGTGTATTTAAGTCCGCGTTCAAGTCTGTTGCCCCAAGTCCTGTCATTGAAGTGATCCCCGTATTCTGCTTCGTTTTGTTGTTTTTCCCAAATAAACCCCGTATACCCTGATTCACCGTCTCCCCGCTGCTACTTCCTGACTCTCTGATCCGTGCTCACAGTACAGCTTTACAATAAAGTGGCCATTTCTTTACAATGTTATTTTATTAACTGATTTTAAATTAATTTTGGTATCTATCATTATACTTATACAAATGTTGTATAATAAAAAATACATTTGAACATGCTAAGTGAAATGTTTCATTTCTGTTTCAGATATTTAGTTATGTAGTTCTGACAAATATAGTGATAATGATAGTTGTTTTACATTTGTATATTTTTGGGATTATTTGGGACTTTTTGTAATTTTGGTAGGCTGGTTCGGTGTTGTACCAATCCTCGTTGGGACCTGGGAAGAGAATCACTACAATACTGAATTATTTGAATCCAGGAGCAGTAATTTCATAATGCCAACTTTGGATATTTGAACTCCAAATATGTACAGAAAATTATAGACAGTATAAACTGAATATAAACCGTGCTCATGAGATTATGGGCACACATGTCAGTCAGATTCATTGTGAGAGTGCCATCATTGCCCACTGTCTCATCCTGTAGCCCAGGTTAGCGCCGGTTGATAACTACAGGTATAGCAATACCTTCTTTTTTTATAATTACAAGATCCTGACGTCTGTTATTATTAGTGAATGCAATGCGCTTCCATAGAAACATAACATTTGTACAATAATGATATAGAGATTTTCATGTAAATGAATAGAGTCAGGTTAATGTTTAATTGAAAATGTTTAACTACTATTATAATAAGTAACATACAGAAGTAGCCACTGTAGCATTTTTAGCATTTACCAACTCCCCAAATGAGCAGGCACACAGTAATTTATCACAGTAAACATTGTAGGTCTACAATTACTATACAACTAAATAATTATTGATAATAATGTTTAATGTACTACAGTGATATTGTGATATTTAATTTGTGCAGTCATTTTATATATATATATGTGCGTGTGGGTATGTGTGTGTGTGTGTGTGTGTATGTATGTAAGTATGTATGTATGTAGATTTTCTAAAGGATTAACAAACTTTCAAGCATCACTATATGTATTGTGTTTTCCAGTGTCAGCAATGCCAAAACATCGGAAAGGAAAGGGTTCTTCCAGAGATGATCTCTGGTCATTAGCTGGAGGAGAACAATCGTTAGTGCAGAATTTCCTTTTAGTGGACATTTTGGAACAAGACACATCTTTCAGTTCTGATGTGTGGTTGAAACTGTCCATAGCAATTTTTGGAAATGAAAATATGAAAAATAAGAAATGGCTGCACTGTCTGTGGAAATACAATCGTAGAGATATTAGAGTAAATGTTACAGCAAAAACCTAGTCAAGCAATTCAGAACATCCAGAGTTACCTAGGGGTGAAAAAACACCTGATCCACTCAGTGACTCCAAGCCGGGGAAGAACGACAGAAGAACAGGGGAAAGTTGCAGAAAAGAGCCACAGCAAAGAAGATGCCACAGTGAAGCAAGAGGGAGAGGAACACTCTGCTTGAAGTGAGGAGGAGACAGCTGAAGGACAAGAGGCTGATCAGTCAGAAAGACCAGTGTGCCCTACAAGTGACATTTCTCAAGTGTCAATCAGTGACCCAAAATCTGCAACAATGAGAATTATAGAGGAACAGGTGAGAGAGGCGGAAAAGAGCCACAGCAAGGAAGATGCTGCAGTGTGGCAGGAGGCAGAGGAACACTCTACTGGAAGTGAGGAGGAGGAGGAAGAGGAGACTGATTGGCTAGAGACTGACCGACCAGAAAGTCCAGAATCCCTTGTAAGTGACAGATCTGATGCTTCCATTAGTGACCCAGAGCCAGAGAAGGAGAGGCAAAGAAAGAAAAAGTTTATGGGACATGAATCGGCAAGAACAACAAACAGTGATGAGGTGTTTAGAAAGGTGCAAATCACACCAAAGAAATTCACGATTTCACTTAAACAAAATCAGTGGAGCAAAATATCCCTCCAGAAAAATGCCAACAAACTTCAACAACCATGGGCAAACATAAGTTATAGTCAGTTTAGGAAAATTAACCCGAGCTGTGTCCTTTTTTTTACTTACCAGCATGTCCGTGTTCCTGGCAGCAGGAATAGAAATACACCAATTCTAATTATTTATGTTTGCAAATTCTCCACCTGCCAGGCAAGGTACATAATTAAAATGAAAAACAAGCCCAGTCGGCTTCAACCTGACATTGGAATGGTGGTTTTCCGCAGTGGAGAAATCAAACATTTAAAGAAAGAGCTGCAGTTCAGGCCAGCGACTAATATTCGCAGGGGCAAAATTGCAAAAGCTCCAGTTAAAGGAGGGAGTGCAGAATACTACAGGAGACTACGCAACACTCCAGTTCCAGAACTTCTGTCAGGAAACCTGACAAAAAGTCTCAATAACAACATATTGAGAGTAATTGCTGCAGAAGTTCATAAAAGCAGAATACATGACAGTGTTTTTCTAGAAATGCAGCTTACACAAGACATAATAAAGGAATGTGACAGCAGCTATTATAGCATGACAGGATACATGCATCATCTGCAGGTGAACCCCTTGGGGGTACACCTCTACACAGAGACAGGCCTGAGCATCTTGGTGCAGCACCTGAGGGGGAAGAAGCCTGTCTCTTTGTACCTGGATGCTATAGGGGGGGTTTGTCGAAGCCCCCTGAAGACAAGCGAAGAGTTATTATGCTTTGGCCTTGCCAAGACACAGCAAAGGTGCCCCCCCCCCCCCAGTCACTGAGATGATCTCCAATGAGCAGTGTACCTCCCCTTACGTTCTGGCTGATGCAGTTTCTTATAAAACTCTCCAGGTATACTTCCCTTAGGGTGCATAAGGTCGAGACAGATTATAGCTGGGCATTAATTCAGGCTGTACTGTTAGCGTTCAACAAGAAAAGCATAGATGCATACCTGAAGAGAACATTTTCCATTATCCAAAGGCAACAGAAATGGCCAGATATCAAATTCACAGTGCTTCACTTGTGCTCTGCCCACAAAGGCAGTGAATTGCAGCATTGGAAGGAGGACAAATGACAAGTCCCTCAGAGATTTTGCAACTTTCATTTTTGCCAGACTGCAGAACACAATCAATCTGAAGACTGCATGTGATATCTTTAGACACTTTTGCAATGCTTTACTGGCAGAACATCTAAATGACGATGTCCAAAACAGTGTTGGAATGAGTCCTGAAGGGACTCATTTCCAAGACCAGTAGTCTAGACCTTGAGGAGCATATGGAAGAAGAGCAGGATAGGTGGGAGGATGCAGAAATTGGGAGGTCCGTTAAAACACTCATGGGCAGCTCTCCATATTTAAGAGCATTCAGAAAACTATACGAGGAAGTAAAATCAGCTGTAGGAGCACAGCAGAAAGCACATCATGCTGCAAACCCATATCATTGCCCAGACAAAGAGGGAGAAATGTCACAGACACAACAAGCAAAGAGAAACCCAAGTGGAGAGAAGAGGTATTTGTATATATAAAATAATAAGTGTTGCAGTTAGTATTAAATGAACAAATTGTGAACTAGGCAAAATCACCTAAAATTACGTATCGCTACTTCCCTTACAGGTAAAGATGCTGTGGGAACAGTATGAGACTGAACTTCTTGTCGCAGTTATTAAATCATCTTCTTATACCTTCACTTTAAGGCATGCCGACTTTGTAAAACTACGACCCCATGAACTTCTGAATGGTGAGTTAAGCCGTCAAATACACAGGTTGCACACAGCAGAGTATAGCAAAGTTTTAAATATGAATGCAACCTGTGGAGTGCATACTACATACGTCACATAAACAAAAATTGTGTAACCCACATATGACAGTAACAGCACCTTTGTGATTTAAATATAACTAGTGACCCCTTCTTCCTAATGTTGTATGTAAAGTATAGCAATAAAATCTACAGATGATGTCCTATAGTACTTGAACTTTTGTTTTTGTGTTAAATGCATATATGCCCATATCACATTAAAAAATCGTATCTCAAACCCCCTTCTCTACCCATTGCGGCTCATTGTAAATATTGGTTCAGATATAAAAAGTGGCTCTTTGCTTTAAAAAGGTTGCCGACCCCTGACATATAGGAAGTTCCAAGCCATTACTGCAGGTCTGTCAAAGTGCTGGTTAAAACAAGTATGAAGGCAAGTGCTATCAGTAGTGTTATGGCTGAAGTCCATATGTAGTTTGGACCATGGAAGTTGACCAAAGAAAAATGTTATAAGCCGAATGCAAAGAAACCCCTAACCATGTTATCCTAGCTTTGTAATCATTCCATGGGGATGAGACCTGTAATTATCGCTGCCGTGTCTCTCTGTGCCTTACACTGGCTATTGGAAACAGCAGGTAAACTTGTGGAAGGTGCTTCAGGAACCGTATGGTGGAATTTCTGCAGATTACCTCAACAAAGCTGGAATGCCAAAGGTCTGCCAGGCTGTAATTGCTCCAGATGGAGGATTATTTGATCAAAGCAAAGTTCACAGAATTATTTCAAGCAAAAATCATTATTGCTAAACCTTGTCAATGTGTTGCCTGTTTTTAATTTTGCAACTTATTTGATTAATAAAAGTGTTTTCATGGGAAATGTGACATTTTCTGAGTGCATACATTTTTGAATGGTTGTTTGTAGGGGTGTGGGTATATATATAACAACCTATATTGTTACTGTTGGCCTCACAGTTGCACATTGATGGAATAAAGCTTTGTTCACAAAAACAGCTTCATTCTCTGGTGGTGCTTTTATTGCAAGGTGCAAACAATCAATTGCACCAACAGCAATAGGAAAACCAGAAATCACCATTGACATGCATTGTAATGTTTATCTGTACATTCATTTTAGGGAAACTTAATATATGGTCTTGACAATCGGTTAATACCAGCTGCAACTTGAGAAATAACAAGGACTGGGATATCCTGGATCTGTCAGCTAGTTCCTGTTGATTAAGTGTGGTCAGTATTTAAAGATGCACAGGAACAGCATGATTTAGTTATGTAGGTTGTTCAAGAGCCAGGGCCAGTTCATCACACAATTCCATCAGAGATCAAGTCAGGTAAAGTGCCACAAGTTGATACTCTATATGGACAAAAGCATTTAAGGGCAGTGTGTGGCTCAGTGGGCTAAGCCTCTATGCCTGTACTCAGAAGGTTTTTGGTTCAAGCCTGGCCTCAGCATGTCCGTGAGCAAGGCCGTCAACCCCTAACTCCATGGGTACTGCAAGAGGTGGCTGCCCTTCATGGCCAGCTGGCTCTCACCAATGGATAGCAAGTTGGGAGAGGCATAAAGAAAAATTTTCCATGGGGATCAATAAAGTATCAATTATTGGGATAACTAGCCTTTACACACACATGTACTTTTATGATGTCGTATTCTAAATATGGAGTTGGTGTCCCCTTTGCAACATTTCTGAGGTCAGGCACTGATGTTGGATGTTAAAGCTTGGCTCACAATCTTCATTATAGTTCATCCCAAAGGTGTCACTTCACCCAATCATATCTTTATGGACCTTTGTGCACTTGGACAGAATCATGCTGAAACAAAAACGGGCCGTCCCCAAACTGTTTTCAGAGATAGAAGCAAGGATTTGTTCAAACTGTCTTGGTACGCTGAAGCATTAAGGGTTCCTTTCATTGTAACTAAGGGGCCCAGCCCAGCCCCTGAAAAACAACCCCATATCATCACCCCTCTTCCACCGAACTTTACAGCTGGCACAATGCAGTCAAGCAGGTAATGTTCTCTTGGTGCCTGTCAACCTCAGACTTGTCAATCAGACTCTGCCAGACAGAGAAGCATGACCCATCACTCCACAGAACATATCCACTGATCCAGAATCTAGTGGCAGCATGCTTTACACCACTCCATCCAATTCTTGGTGATATGAGGCTTACATGCAGCTGCTTGGCCATGGAAGCCCATTCCTTGAAGCTCACAGTGCACAATTTTTGTGCCGAGGTTAATGCTAGAGGTTTGGTATTCTGCAGTTATAGTCAACAGAGTACTGGCAACTTTTAATGACAATGCACTCAGCAATCATTGCCGGTCTATTTTACATGGTCTGCTACTTTGTGGCCGTTTCTGTTGCTCCTAAACGCTTCCACTAATACCACTTACAGTTGACCTTGGAATATCTTGTAGGGAAAAATTTCATGCACACACTTATTGCAAAGGTTGGCACAATACTGGAATTCATGGAGCTCTTCAGAATGACCTATTCTTTCACGAATGTTTGCAAACCTGAAGCACCTAGCTATGCAATTATTTTATACACCTGTGGCAATGGATCTAAATGAAACAATAATTCAATGATTAAGAGATGTCTCCCAAAATTTTTGTCCAAATAGTCTCTCTCTCTCTCACGTAATAAAAGTAGTGGGAAATGTACATACACAATAGAAAGTTAAACAATGGAGAGCATGTTTTACTTTTGTATTTTTCCCCAAAACTAAAAAAAAAAAAAAGAAAAAAAAAAAAAAGATATACCTCAGTATTGTGGTAGGTGAACTATTTCTTGTAAGGGTTCCAAGCAAGTACTGCAGTGCAGCACTACAAATAAGAACCACTGTAATAAGATTTGCAAGTAAATTTATCTTTCCTAAGGTGACCAATGTGCATATTGAGCAAAGACCCTTTACAGAAAAACAGTCAGGTTAGCAGCAGTATGATGCGTATGTGAGAATAAGTAACAGCGGACACAAAGACAGGAATTGTATTAATTTTTGGCCTTTTTATTCAACTTTTACTTTTTTAATTTTTCAAGTAAAATAATGTGGAATTGCAAGAAACACAGGAATGTAGCAACTGAAATTAAAGACAAAGTAAAACAAAGACCTCCACCATCGTCCTTTCCCTCCACAAAATGCTGTGAGACACAAGGCATCCGGAAAATAAACAGACCTATCATTTACTGTACACCCGTCTCCCATTTAAGTCCATGAATCAGTATATATTATAAATGAAGACCTTGAAATAGTTGAAAGTGAAGATTAGTTCACCGCTTTCGGGTCACATCTGCAAGTCTCTGTAGTTTTTTGTAAAATGGATGCAAAGGTTTCTCCCTGGTTACTGGTGGGTGAAATCCGTCTGACAACAAAACAGCAAATAAAGTGAATCTCCTAGCCAGCAGTTCACATGCTTAAAGAGAATCAGCTTTTAGAAACCGCCCAAAAATAGGCAGTACCCAGTTCCCCCCCCCCACTTTGATCAGGATCCTTTGAATATGTATCAAAGCACATTTCAGATCATAATGGCTTACAGTCTTAAAGGTTAAGAAGAAACCCTTTAAATCGATTATGCATCAAAACAAATCAGTTACTCCTATTTTTGCACAGCCAGTAAACATATGTTCAAGTACATTACAAGCTCAAAACATAAATTAACATATTTAGAGCTTATGTAACGCATTTTGTGAGGTACCAGGAAGGACAGACTGACTTCAATATATAACCAAAAACAAAAGCATTAAGAGTGGGAAAATGTGTTCTGCAAAAATTCAGGACAGAAAATGACAAAAGGGGACCTAAGTAACCCAAGGACTGTGCAGTAGATATTAAATTCAGAACCTCTTTTGAACCAGCATTATCTCAGATTTTGGAGACTGAGAAGGTTTAGGGAAACAACATTTTCTGCAAACCTCCACTGTCCAATAAGCTCAGCTCCCAGCTCAAACAGTTTCAATGAATGATAAAGTGTAACTGAGCAGCAACCTTGCACAAATCTGTCGCTGACATTTACTGACCCTTCACACACAAAATCCAGTCATCTTTAAATGGTTACAGTACACTGTCTAAGCCCACCTCCCACCCCAAAGTCCCCCTCGAAAGTCCCTGTGTACCGGCAGCATAATCAGACACTGTCTGTATAAACTGACTCCTCCAATGGCTCACAGAGCTCAACCACTCTAAAAATGGAGACACCATCCCCATTGCCAAAACTTTCTCTCTGCACTTAGACAGCACAAGATGGCTATACTGAGAATACAGCTCATTGACACTCACGGTTTTCTATCTGTGTCTCACGCCCTGGCTGCACTGAATGGGTGACCGACTCGTGCTAAAGGAGAGAACAGGAGAGGGAGGAGATCCACGCTTGTAACTGGAGATGGGACCTGTATCCATAGTGCTGTACATCGCAGTCACGTTTCCTTTGACTTTTGCTCCGAATGGGATCCTCCATTGGCCTTGCTTCTCTTCTTCAAAAGCGGTCACCGGCACCCCCTCCTATCGCTTGCTCGATACATTGACCTCCACTGTGCCGGCTCCCAGACTTCAGGTCTTGGTGCGACAGGCATGGTGGTGGCTGGTGGAGGAGCGGGTGTTGCTGGCGGGTGTGCGAGCCTGAGCCGCAGCCAGTGCAGCCACACTGCGCAGCAGCCTGTCAGGCGTCCCCTCACCAGAGCCCTTCTCCTGCCTCAGCCGCCTCTCCTTGCGGCTCTCCCGCGTGCCCGTCCCGCGGCTCCTCTCGCCAGCTTTGTCACCTTTGTTCCTCCTTTCACGATCGCTGCTAGGAGAGGGGGCACGGGACTGGGAGCACAGGGGTCCCGTGCTTTGGGAGCTGAGGCTGTGGGTGCGCTGGCTGCTGTTGCTGCTGCTCCGGCTGCGGCTGCTGCCCTCCCCCTGCTCGCTGCTCAGGCTGCTGCATGCGCTGTGCGCCCGCGGCGAATGGCTCTCCTCCCCTTTGCTTTGTCCTTCCACCATTCTCTTTCTTTTTACTTTGTTTCTTTTGTTTTCAGTTTGAAGTGGAGGAACCAAGTCTCCTGGTCGCTGGCGAGTAGAACGGGAGGCAGTGGGGTTGGGATGGCCAGAGAGCTGCCTGTTACTCTCCGTTTTACTCTCGGTCCCTCGGACTCCTGCCTTATTGCTCCGTTCAGATGATGCAGAGGCATTATACTGCCCTTTAGCCCTTCCTCCTTTTGGAGTCTCTTTACCTACAGAAAATGCTATACTAGACCCAGGGTTTCCTCCTTTACTCCTCATGGCAAGAAGTTTAGCAGCTGCATTCAAGGCAGAGCATCTTTTCCCCAAGACCTCTGAGACTGTAGATGGTGAGACGGGGCTAGGTTGTTGTCTTTGCTCAGAAGCCAGTAAAGGACCCGATGATTTCCGTGTGACTCTAACAGACATTTCAGCTTTGGTCTCCCCTTCAGTTCTAGTAGTTGTGTTTGGCATCAGTTGACCTTCTCTACATGGACTCCTGATGGACTTTCTGCCTCTTCTTCTTCTTCTTACCTCCAAATTTCCTTTCAGGTCTGTGTTATCTCCACTCTCCAGCATCTTTTGAGTTGACCGAGTGAGACGCCGCTCCTTATGACCCGCACTGGAGTCATCAGAGTCTGAAGAGGAGCAGGAGAATGAGCACTGTTGTGGGGTGCTCGCAGAATCAGAATGGCTAGGTTTTTTTGTAGGGTCCCTTTGAGCGGTCCCTTCCTTTTTGTTTGCGTCCACTTTTTGCTTCCGCTTCATGGATCTATCTGTTGCATCATCTTTCCTGGATAGTGATGAATAGGTGGAAGTTGAACGAGAGGATATTGATGATGGTGAGGAGGAGCAAGCGGATTCTTGGCTGCTCCTCCTACTGCCAGGTCTCATAGGTACAGAGTGTCTATTCGTTCTAGTTCTCTCTTGGGTCTCCTTACCCATGTCATCGTCCCTCTCACCCCGAGGAGAACTTTGTACAGATCCTTGGTCCCCAGACAAGCAGGCAGCAACTCTCCTTTTCTTAGGCTGAGATGTGCAGCAATCCTCTTGTGCACTGTGATCCTCTTGATCCTCTTTACACTCCACTTTACATTCCCCAGTATCTTTGCTCTTCGTTTCTTTATCTTGTTCTTCTTCCATCGTGCCAACCAACACAGATGTCATGTTACTGTCACCATCTTTGAAGTCCTCCTCCACCTTTGCCATTACATGCTGATTCTCTGTATTGGACTTAGAAGTATAAGTGAGAGGTGAAGAAACTTCGTTGGACTGAGGAGTAGGACTTAGAGAGGTGGGAACTATCTGATTAGACTGACTTGTGTCAATAGGTGAAATGCTCTCTAGGGGGTAGTTATTGTTTGGTAAGGGTGACTGAGGTTCTAAACCATAAGCTGGCTGATTATTTCTTGTGGTAAAATTTTCTGAATGCTCACTAAAGTCTGGGCTACCTGGAAGGGAAGAATTTTTTGTTGAAGTGATACAGCTGGTTTCAACAGTACTTGTTCTTGCTATCTCTTTACGTGGACGCCCCCTCTTGCGTTTTGGAGATGGTGAAGGGCTTCTTTCTAAAACCCCAGGGCCTTCTGTGGCGACATCATCACAAGAAGAGGTCTGCTCTGTCGCAGAGTTATTTACTCTGGGTGGAGTCTTAGGTGGGCGACCTCGCTTGCGTTTCCCAGGAGGTGTAATGTTCACTTTAGGGGGAGTGAATGTACAATCTTCTGATGTGTTCAAGGCCTCTTCAGCTCCTTCTAGTTTTGTATCCACTTTCTTGGGGAAGCTGGGAGACAAGCTGAATCTTCTGTCTACTCCACGTCCTCGGCCTCTTCCTGCTTGATGCTCACCTAGCTGGGCAGCCATGCGGGACTCAGTCTCCAACCGCCTTCGCACCGGCAGGTTCCTTAAAACAGGCATATCTGGAGAAAGGCTGCTGGTGGAGTGGATCACAGCCCTGTCGTGGTACAGTGAGGGAGAGGTCTGGTTCTGATCTGGCTGATGCTGGGGGGAAGCTTTTTCAGCCATAACTTGTGTCGCTATTCTGTTCTCTTTCTGAGTTGCACTGGTTTTGTCTTGCGTCTGTAAGGCAGCTTCCTTGCTGAGCACATCTAAACCTTGCTCAAGGTCAGCTGACACCATTTCTTGGCCTTTCCCATCATGCTGCCCACCACCTGCTGCTCTTTTCCTCCGACGGGGCTCCTTCTCTTCCACTACTGTGACTAAGCGGCCCGGCAACTTCCTAAGAACTTTGGCTGAGGGCGAATCATCAACATGGCTACTCAGCACCTCTCCGTCGGCCGACTGTCGCTTGCGTGGGGACCGGCTAAGAGGTGACTGTGTGGGGAGCTGTGAAGGATTATTAAGAGATCTCTGGATGTGTGGATCATTTTCCTCATTCATTGTAACATCACTATCTTGAATTTGGGCTGAATCAAAGTGACCTTCACCAATGCTATCCATGCCAGATGAAGCAGACAGATCTTGTGTGACTTCAGAGCGATTCTCTGTGTCTGCTGGTGCCCCATCGTAATCTGTCTGGCCTTGGTCGTTAATCTTTTCTCCAGAAACGGAATATGAGGTAGATGAGGCACAAGGGGTTTGGTTAATGTGAGTCTTCATGACTGTTGGGGTCAGAGCAGTGGAAAGCACTAAACTAGACGTAGGCGAAGAGGTGGTGAGGTGGGCCCTAGAGGATGATTCCGAAGCAGAGCACGTACAGCAGATCACGCCAGACGTTGCAGGTTCTGTAACCTTTGGTATGGCTGGGTGGTGCTGGCTGTGGCTTTGAACACTCTGCAAATTTACTCCAGCAAGGGAAGTTACAGATGACACTGAGAGTTCTTTGGGTCCCACAGCCACTGGAAGAGCACAGCCAAAACTTGATACGTCTTCGATTACATTAGTCGTCAGCACAGGCTCGTCCTGCTTGGGGTTACTGAGGGAAGGTGCAGCTCCATGGCATTGCTGTTGGGACGAGAGGCTTGAGGATGCATCTTGCTCCGAATGATGGGATTCTGATCCTTTCTCTTTATGCTGTGCAATTTCTGCGTGTGTCAGGTTTGTACTGAGATTAGCTTCAGGTATCACCATAGGACCACGAAGCCTTCCGCTCACCCTAGTGGAAGGGGCGCCCTTCTCCTTGTGCTTGCGAGGCCGGCGATTGGATGAATTGTGAACCAGATCCTCTGCAAGTGACGGACACAACTCCTCATCCTCCATGTCAGAATAAGGTGGGAGTTTCAAGACTTCTTCTTTTGCCTGATCCAGACCCTTCCGAGCAGCTTCAACTTGCTCCTGTAGACAAATAACCAAGTGTCATTAAGGGCAATTCAAGCAGTTTTTAAAACAAGTATTAGCTACTCTCATGCTGTGCCTCCTGTACGCAATTTGAATCTGATGACTTTCTGATGTTAGGAATTAACCAGATATGACTGATGTCTTAACAGAACCCATTCCACCCGCCGTTCTTTATCTGTCTGATCCTACATTATACACAGTCAAAATTAGACAAAATTGTTTCACCTCTGCTTGCTTCAACTCCTCTTTGCAAACATCTTCCAGAGAGGCCTCCAAAAAATTCATTGCATACCGTTCTATTGGAGTAAGCTGGAAAATTAAAGAGAAAGGCGAGTTAACACAAAGTATAACAACCCCCAGCATAATGGACTTGCTTGGCAAACAATGAAATGACAGCACGTTTGCTCTGGTACAGAGGTAGTCACCTGTTCCACAAGGGCAGCGATTTCCTGTTCAGCCTTGGAGAGCTCCTCCTCTTCCTGGTCGCGACCCATCCCCTCATTACTCTCCTCTAACGGAATACTCTCATTGAATTCAGCCAGTTCAGCCACTTGCTCTGCTTTGGCTTGCGAGGCAGCAACAATATCTTCTTCATCCTCAGCACGACACAGGGCCTTGAGAAAGAGCATTTGTTGGTTATTTCAGGTGTATATATATAATGAATAAGTCTTTTGAAGTATCGTGGATGTTAAAATGACAAATATTCGCTTAAAGTAGGGCTGTCACGATCATTGTCATGCAAATAAATACGATTACGGATTTGTCTTCCTGGTCATTTTATAACACTATCAGCCTGGAGTTAGCCTAATCATAGTTTAGTATTACATATACACCTTATGAAGAACTGTATATTGAATACATATAAAATTGCATTTGCCTATTAAGTTTGTAAACAAAAATTGTAGAGGCCTGATATGACATACAATAACAAAGTTAAATGCCTCGTGTCTTTTTCTGATTTATACCACTGGCCCAATTTTACCTCACACGTCTGCACTGCCCAATCCGCTCATCCTGCCATTTTACTGCAAATAATATCGTTTATTTACAGCAAACTAAATTGGATAATGTATCGGAAAAAAGGTGGTCTGGGGTAAATGTAAGTGAATGAAGATGAAATCCATTTAAACTGGAGAACTTTACATCTGATAAGTTAATCGGGCTAACCAAGAAATCCGGCTTTGTGAAACATGATACAGACCCCGGACGTTAATGATTCGGGAGACTTTAAAAAGTAGTCCATTTTCTTTGCTTGTCATTTTTAAGTGTTCACTCCGGTCATCTATTTCCAGTTTTTGGATCAACACTATTACCTAAATATCCCACATCTGAAATGCTAGTTTATATTTCCATCCGCTGAAATTGCTGCTATCCAACGACATGGTATTTCGGTATACTTGTAGCTTTGGTTAACTCTAAACTGAAATATGAAGTTTGGCGTATTTTGAGTTTGCTTCATTTATATTTATATACCGGGATGTGCAGAACTGGTATGCAAGTACGTATTCGCCGTATATGCAAAATGCGTATTTTATGTGCATTTGCACTATTATAACAGGAAATCACTGTGCATTTTGGCCTTTATACCGCAAAATTACAAATAAGCCACATGAAGGTTAAAATGCACAGTAATTTCTTGTCATAACAGCGTGAATCCGCATGAAATACTTAAACATTTGCAGTGCTATAACAAGAAATTGCCGCCTTTAGCGCTTTATGCCGAACGCGTACTTGCATACCAGCTATGCACAGCTGTTTGCATAACTCTGAAATAGTGGCATCAGAAAAAAAATGGGTAAAAGTAACATACAGTTCCCACAGAAGTGCACGTGTTATGCAGGACTTATTTGAACAGAGAACACAACATCGTAAGATTTGTTGTGAAGTGTAATGCAGTGCATGCAAAGATGTGCAAGGTACAAAAAGACTAGGTGGTATGCTTTGGTTCAGAAGCGAAAAAGAGATGTCATTAAACAAGTGCCAGTCAAACATTACATGGTAGAAAACAATGTGGAAATAGTGATAGAAATATGCCTGTTGCTTCTTATCCAGCTATTTTCACACAGATGAATGGAGAAGATTCTAAGCATTATGCAAAAAATAATCACGGTCAGTTCATTATGTAATAACTTGGACAGGCTTAAAGTCTGCATCAGGGAAATGATACAAATATGCACTACTAATTGTAATGGTGGATAGGTACAGTGAAACACTCAAGAGGTTAGTTTCTAACAAATATATTCCAGAACAACCATGACCCAGGCTGAAGACCTTCACACATTACCTGCTCCAAGATGGTGGCATGCTGCTTGCTGACAGCCTCATCCTCCTCCGGCTGTGAGGGCAGGCTGGCCTCAGCCTCTCTCTTCTCTCCCTCAGAAACGAAGAACAGCTCCCGGATTGTTTGCTAAAGAGAAGCAGAGTTAGTCGCCTGAAGGGCACCATGTCACGCACAGCAATGCTCTCACGCTCTCTCTCAAAAGGGACAAACCTGTTTGAAAAACGCGGTGGTGAAGTTGCCGCCCTCGATAGCCATGTCTCCTAGCATTCTCTTCTGGTTCGCCTTCTTGAGGATGTTCTCCTCCACCGTACGCTCGCTGATAAGCCTGACGAGGACACCATGAACGACGTGGTCAGCACGGCGCGGATACCTCTTGGCAAGGCACGGCCATCGCTAAGAGCACGGTTACCTGTAGATGTGCACGTCTCGCGTCTGCCCAATGCGGTGGCATCGGTCCTGAGCCTGGGCGTCCATGGTGGGGTTCCAGTCACTGTCGTAAAACACCACCGTGTCAGCCCCCGTGAGATTGACACCTACACCGCCACTGCGCGTCGACAGGATGAAACAAAAAATCCGCCGGTCTGCATTGAAACGCTCCATGAGAGCCTGCAAGGAGGGAAGCACATTTTCAAAGCACATCCTTTCAGTCCTTTCTGCTTCCTCAGCCAGAGAAGGAATAACAGCATAAACATAAATACAGATCATCAGCATTAGCGAAATTCTGACAGTTTTACAATCTTTACAAAAATGAACTGATGCCGTTTTAACACCTCCCTTCTGGACTTCCTACCACAGACTGATCAGCAGATCCTTGCTGCACTGCCCTTAAGGCCAGTTCATACGTCGCACACAGAACGTGTCTTCATGCATCCAGACGTGTAACAGACAGGGAATTGTTCATACCTCCGCGGTTGGCTGACCACCTAATCCATGTCAGGGTGGACATTATGAGAGTATTACAGGGTTTGCAAATAACCATTTCAATTAAAAGGACTTGGATTTCACTTAAGCACTGAGTTCTTGCTGCGTGCTGATTGGTCAGTCTCCTACAATCATGCATGTGATACTAATGTTAAAGTGAAAAAGTCGGATGAGTCTTTCAATCAAGGAAATAAACCAGTATAAGCACAAGACGAACCAAACAATTCAGCCAAGCATGGGTGCCTTTCAGTTTTATAGTACATTGTAAAACCTGAAGTAGCTCAGTGTCCCTCCTGACGAGGATGAGGTGCTCACCCTATTCTGCGGTCAAGTCCGAATAAAATGCGCATATGTGCAGAATGCGTGGGAGGAACAGTACTCAATTTTCATACTTAAGTAAAGTACAGATACCACACCAAAATATCATCCAGTAAAACACCACTTAAGTAAAAATACCTGGTTTTAAAACTACTTACATAAAAAGTACTATACATTCAAATCAGTTGATCTTACAAAAAGCAACCTTTTAAATCCACAAGTTTGAATACAGCACTAAGTCACAGTCCAGCATAGGAAAAATGATGTCGCAAGAGAATAAGCAGGTATATTCTCTTTTTCCCACCCAGAAACGGTGATAAAACTTTCCGAGGCAGATTAGGAGAAAGACCCTTATTCTGTTTAAAATGAAAAAAATCGATCAATGGGCAAGATTCAATAATGATTTATAAACATTTCGCAGGCCGGTACATTGAGATCTCATAGGTGCTGAATGACACTATTAAAACCCCTGTCCTCCATTATTTCAGTAGTAGTTCTAATGCTGCTAACTTGATGAATAAAGCTTAAGTATTAGACCACAATTTCAGTATGTTAACCAGTATATCCTAGGATCCTGGCGAGACGTTCTTCACGCTGAGAGCGGCGCTGGTCATCCAGCCATGACTGCATCTCTACATTGTATGTTTCATCTTCATAAAGATAATATGATGCAAAATAACCATAAGAATACGCCCACTATCCGTTTTTTAAAAGTTGTGGGTATCATTGAAGCAAATTACAAAAGTTGCCTGAAGGGCTACTGGGGATCTAGAAATTGTGCGAGCCCTAAGGAGGAAAGGGCAATATTCCAAAACAGAGACATATGCAATGGGTGAAGACCAATGCAGAAACTAAATTGTTATACTGCAGATTAAACGCATCTGCGCCAATCGTGTGTAAGCACATGTATGCATGTGCAGAACCAGTCTGAACCAGCCTTTTGCCCAGGACTGCTTGAGCTTGTCGAGGGGCTCCAAGCCCCACCCAAACAGAAAAGGGCAACCACGTGACATGTCTGGATATTTCGTGCTTGTTAACAGCTCTGTCTGGGTACCACATGGTCACCAATGCTACACAGAACATAGACTTTTACCAATCTCCTTCTGACCTAATTAATGAGTATTTTGACAAACCATCTGTACCAAAGTGGATTTAGAAGATTGGATCTGCATTAAGCCCTTACCTGTCTCTGCTCAACTCTGGTGCTTCCATCAAGCCTCAGGTAGATGTGTCCATGGTAGTTTAGAAACTGCTCTAATACGTCCAACATTCGAGTCATCTGGGTGAAAATGAGCACACGATGACCCCCCGTCTTCAGCTTCCGCAGCAGGGAGTGAAGCGTCTGCAGTTTCCCTGCAGGAGAGAACACAGATCATGAAAACCCAGGGCTGAGCAGGACATCAGCACCACCACAGAAATCAAAGGGAAGGATCTGATCTGACTGGTCGCTTCCTCCAGACAGCAGAATCATGGAGTACCTGCCAAGGCCCGGTAATCCACACATATCCCATGCACCAGTGGCATTGCCAATAACCACACACAGACATACGGTAAGGACTGGGCTTTCAGAAGCTGGAAAATCATTGTTAACTCCAACTCAAACTGTTAGTACCTGGGTTGTATCAGGCTACCTTGTCTATGTGGACTGGCAGCATCCAAGCAATACAATATAGCAGGTATTCAATACTGGCCATCAACAGAAGTTACTCACTCGTCTGAGCTGAAAGCTCAGTCTAGCAGCATCTGACTCCTTGACAAATGTATGCTTTTATGTACTGCCTCACTTGCTAAATAAATACATGTAAACCCAATGCAAAGTGAGTAGCAATTCGGAGTTTGGATGTCAGATGCACTTAGAATTATTATCTCTCTATATTCTACTCGGCGCGGAACGGGGCCCGGGCACTCGGCGCGGACGGGGCCCGGGCACTCGGCGCGGACGGGGCCCGGGCACTCGGCGCGGACGGGGCCCGGGCACTCGGCGCGGACGGGGCCCGGGGGGGACGGGCACTCGGCGCGGACGGGGCCCGGGGGGGACGGGCACTCGGCGCGGACGGGGCCCGGGGGGGACGGGCACTCGGCGCGGACGGGGCCCGGGGGGGACGGGCACTCGGCGCGGACGGGGCCCGGGGGGGACGGGCACTCACCGCAATCGTACTGAATGAGCCTCAGGTCTGGGAAATGGGTCCTCATGTTGCAGTGGATGCGGTGCAGGCAGCGGGAGGGCGGTGCAAGCTCAGAGCGCAGCACAGAGGAGAAAACGGTCTGCTGATGGCTCAGCGACGGTGGCGGGTGGCAGCAGTGCATGGTGATGGGCGGGGCCTCCACCGACGGGATGACGAAGATATACCTGAGAGGAGCGCCATGTAACAAACAAACATAAATACAGGAACGCTAAAGGCGATTGTTCCTCATTATGTAAAGGCCTGGCAGGACGGACGGAGAGACTCAAACACGACACAGTACCTGTCAATGATGTCAGCCAGAAGCAGAAGCCTCTCCTCCGTGGTGTGCATAGCCCCCCGCAGAGCTTTACTCTGCACCCAGAAGGCCTTGGGGTCCTTCAGCTGTGCAGACAGACAGTGGGCGTGGCCCGTGCGATGCCAGTCCCCAGGACAGACTGGGGTTGGTGTGGAGAGGCGCTGGGGCAGGAAGGTAAGGAAGTCGAGCACCTCTGTACCATAGATGGGTTTGCTGCCACAGTGCAGTTCATTGACACGCAGGATCCTGGCGAGACGTTCTTCACGCTGAGAGCGGCGCTGGTCATCCAGCCATGACTGCAGAGACATGGGGGTCGTGTGGCATGAGCGAGGCACGGCTGGCATGAGCGAGGCACGGTTGGCATGAGCGAGGGCGTGGAAACATGGCTTAAATCTACCTTTACTTAGATTAGCTAATTTAGTGATCTCCCTAATATCTACAACAGGAAATAAAATGACATTGCAAGCACCACTGACATATGTGATTTGAAAGGAATGTGACTGATGCCATCTGATTCCGAACAGCAGCTTACTATAGGAGCCGAATCACTAAAGCTTTGTCAAGACACAAAGGCGCGGTGGAGAGCATGTCAAACAGCATCAAGCAGTATTTCTGCTGACTTACAAAGACTTTAAATGTCAGTTATCTGGATGTTGCACATCCATTGACTACATCATCAGGCCAGACCACGGGCAGCCAGCTAAGAATGCAGAAGTAAAAGCATCCAAAACGGGAAATGAGATTAGTGACTACAGGCTGACATGCCTTCCTAATGTAATGCCATCAGGAATCATGTCAATACTACGTTTAGGGATATTTTACTTAAAATTGCCAGTCTTTACCCAGAATGCAATTTACCACGGTAGACAGGGAAGGTATTTACCTGTCATTTATCACCTATTCATTTATGAATCCCTACACCCGTCATTTATCATTTCCTGAAGAATAAGGCATCCTTTATCAAGGTGTACTGCATCTCCAAACTCCGGACTGCAAAGCAGCGCCCGGAACCCTGACATTTCCCCGCCAGACGCTCATTGTACGCTGACATTCAAGTCATTGTAGGGCAGAGAGAGAGGCCCAGGACAGGAAAAATCCTGGACAAGCTATACAAACATCTCAGCTATGAATTAAGATGGACATTAATTAAGGCGGCCACTATTGAGCTAGTATCGGGGAAAAATTCATTGTAGAGTCTTAAAGCACTTATGTAAGTCGCTCTGGCTAAGGGCGTCTGCCAAATGCTGTAAATGTAAATGAATATTTCAGTTAATACACGTCACTCCATGCCAATAGCCACAGAAACATTTCCTTTTTTGAAAGATTTGCTTCAGAGATCCTATATAGCTTTGTGCAAATCTGAGATTTTCGGGTACTTACATATGGTAAACTATGCACGGCAAGACATTACAGTATTTAATGTTGATAAAGTATATTGTACATAACTATTCAGTACTCTGCTCTCTCACCAATACTCTCACTTTCTCTCTAATAAGGAATTTTGACACAGCCTAATTCTCAAGAGATGATAGAGCAATGAAAAAATATGTATCAAGGGATAACAGAGCAATAAAAATCATGCTTTATACCCCTCAAAAGACAAAGGAACATTGGAATGAGAAATAAAAAAAAAGTTAAACATATTACACAGACACAGAACTGAAACCATGGTTATTGAAACTGCAAAAAAAAAATCTGTTCTATTGTAATCAGCAGCTCCACATTTTCCGCCTACCACGTTAATGCGAATTAAGGCTGATTGCTGTGTTTCTGTACACAGTGACATTTACCCCATTATGTAAATGAGCGTCATCCAAATGGGTGACCTGAAGCGCAGCTCCATTTACCATCTTTATGATTTAAGGTTGGGTTTTTCTTTTTATACCCGGGTAGAGTGTCAGCCAGCTAATGCAGCCCCATGCTAAGCGATCAGGAAGCCGTGAAGGCGGGGCCCCCTGCTCGCAGCCATGAGGGTCAGGGAGGGGAATCTCGCACTACACTGAAGACACACACCATGTAGAACGGGGAGCGTGGCGGCGGAGGGGGCTGGGCCCGCGGCCTAGGTGCACTCTGCCCTCCGGTGGCGGAGCTGGGTGGTGCGGGCACGCGGACCATGGCGTCGCTGGTGTCCTCGCGCCCAGGCGGAGCGGCTGGCCGGCCTGGAAAGCGGAAAGAAGGGTATGCGTAGGGCTTGATTCAAAACATGCTCGATTCCAAACCCGTTTAAGGCAGCCATTTCCATACCGTTAATTATGGGCTTTATCAAGGCCTAAATTCAGGCTAGCGGACTAGAGTGATACCTGAGATTAAAACATTTAACCATAATTTAAAGTGAACAAAGCTTTACTGAGCACAAGATGACTTGCCATAAAATGCCAACCACAGCGTGTCAAACAGGTTATAAACATAATGCCCTTTCCCTCCCCCAATACAAGAGGGAAGCGAGCCCCCCCCATGTTCCCTAGACTGCCCACTGTGGACTCACCTGGCTCGGCAGCGGCAGATGGGCCGGGCAGCACCTTTAAGATGGGCCGGGGAATCTGGGAATTAAGTGGTGCTGAGATGGGACCGCAGGGGGCAGATGGGGAGGAGAGGGGTGTGGAAAGGCGATGAGTAGACAGCGGGAGAGCAGGGGGCCTCATGGTGGCGCTGGGGCCAGTGTGAGGCAGGACAGGGGACGCAGAAGGGAAGGTGCAGGGGGTCGGGGGGGGCACTGCGGGTGTGGGCACTGCTGCCTCCTTCCCAGTGGACGGGCGCATGACGATCTTGACGATGCCGGAGCTGGTGACCATGGAGGAGGGCACTGGGGGAACAGGGGAAGGCGGCAGGTTAACCCCGAGGGGCTTGGGGGGGGGGGGGGGGGGGGGGTGGAATGGCCGAGATCGACAGCCAGCAGCTGAACAGTAAAAACACAAAGTCCTGCAGTGTTTTGGAGGCTCCTTCAGAAGCCAGACAGTCCACATCTACACTAACTCCCAGCTCCCAGGAAAAGGAGCAAAAACATGTTGGGAAATACTTGTCAGTCAGCGGGGGGGGGGGTCTGAAGCCAGAGACACAACTTTCTGCGTCTGTTTTTCCGGTATAATTCATACAGATATGGTGGAAAGAGAAATGAACTGAGGTCTCACTTGGTCTAGCAGCGAGCATTGTTGCCTTCTTGAAATCTGGGCAGATGACTACATCTGTCAGCTCCTAAAACAACTCAAAAAAAACCTTTCAAAGTATTTATGTTTTCAAAGTGTTCAGTCAATGGCAGGAAGAGAGACGTTTTGATCAACTGACTGAACAGAACTGTGTGAAAGTAAAAGAACTGAGGTAGCAATACGTGATCGTGAGAGATGTTCAACTGCATAGCCCAGGACACAGGACCTCTTTGCTGTATTTGCTGCATAGTCCAGGACACAGGACATTCTTCCTGTATTTACTGCATAGCCCAGGACACAGGACCTCTTTGCTGTATTTACTGCATAGCCCAGGACACAGGACCTCTTTGCTGTATTTACTGCATAGCCCAGGACACAGGACCTCTTTGCTGTATTTACTGCATAGCCCAGGACACAGGACCTCTTTGCTGTATTTACTGCATAGCCCAGGACACAGGACCTCTTTGCTGTATTTACTGCATAGCCCAGGACACAGGACATTCTTCCTGTATTTACTGCATAGCCCAGGACACAGGACCTCTTTGCTGTATTTACTGCATAGCCCAGGACACAGGACCTCTTTGCTGTATTTACTGCATAGCCCAGGACACAGGACCTCTTTGCTGTATTTACTGCATAGCCCAGGACACAGGACCTCTTTGCTGTATTTACTGCATAGCCCAGGAAACAGGACATTCTTCCTGTATTTACTGCATAGCCCAGGACACAGGACCTCTTTGCTGTATTTACTGCATAGCCCAGGACACAGGACCTCTTTGCTGTATTTACTGCATAGCCCAGGACACAGGACATTCTTCCTGTATTTACTGCATAGCCCAGGACACAGGACCTCTTTGCTGTATTTACTGCATAGCCCAGGACACAGGACCTCTTTGCTGTATTTACTGCATAGCCCAGGACACAGGACCTCTTTCCTGTATTTACTGCATAGCCCAGGACACAGGACCTCTTTCCTATTAACTTTCTTGCTCCCACCACAGACACATCTGACCAATGAGCAGAATAAATGCTACATCTTCACAAACTGATCAGGACCAGAGAAACAGAACTAAAGGTGTGAAAACTCCCTAAGAGACATTTGGTGCGGTACATATTTAATGTATAATTTAAAAATAAATTCTTTCAGGTAACAGATAATGGCAAGGTGCAACAAAACGTAAACTTTTGTCTTAGCAGTTGTATGATATTAATGCCAACAAGAAGAAAAAAATGCAAGCTGATGGATACAAAGGTCAGATGTACATGGGCAGTCAGTCTGAGCACGGCTGCATACCCTTCACTACAAATCCGCCCAGCACCCTTGTTTTGCGTCCATCCAAGTTGAAGTTAAGCAGCTGTTAAAATGCGGCTGCAGATCCAAGTTGTTTCTGTGTTTCCGTTCCTCATTTTTTGGCTGCATTATGAGCTACTAACTGGCTGCAGCTCTCATGCGGGTGACACAGAAAATGCATTTCCGTATGTTTTTGTGGCTATATTAGCTGGTCTAAAAAAATCACAATGATTAAAATTACTAAGCGTAAGAGTCATAACCATGGCTTGGCTACATGTGCCAAACAGAACGGTTCGGCCTTTTTTGGAGAAACACTGCACTCCTTCCCCACAAGATCCAGAAACTGTACTGGGACGAGAGCTAACATTGTGGTGGTGACGATCTTCATCACAGCTATCAAGCTGCCCGTCTACTCAGATGCAGCTGCCCCCCCTGGAGGCTAAATGCACTACATGACACCCATTACTCCAGCAAAGCCTGTCAGAGGTATGAGTGCGGACCTTGGATGGAGCGTGGCTGGGCCATGGTGACCTGGTGCAGCTGGGCTCCGGACAGTGTCAGCTTGTTGCCCTGCAGCTGGAAGGTGACGGGCTTGCTGCCCTGGGAGGAGGACAGGGGCCGGCCGGCCAGCGAAGCCAGCTGGGCGATGGTCACCACCTCGCCGGCTGAAAGAGAAGCAGCACGTCAGGGCAGCACAGTGACCACACCCCCCCCGTCATGTGACGTCGCTATAAAGCCTCCCCAGCCTTTAATCAATAATCCTCACGGGGCGATGTCAGAATATTCAGATTAGTGCAAAGTTCAAGGATATGTGATATCTGAGATATATATATATTTTTTTTCCTTTTCTTGCCTTATGTGCTTTTTACGTAACTCCTGTCTTTCTTAGCCTCTCTGTCCCACTGTTGTCTCTGCCGTTGTTCGTGGTTTTTTTTCTCTCTCTCTTTCCTTCTTTCTCTTTAACCTCTCTCCCTACCCCTTTTCTTCACTCAATTTCCTAATCTATCACTCCCTTCCGGGCAGCACGGCAACTGGAATATTTTACATGTATTAAATAAGATACAATAAATATACGAATAAAAAGAAATTGACCAACATGAAGGGCCTATACAGAGTTTATAGAGCCCCTCATGGTAAAGCAAATAGGCCTATGTCTGACACAGCAGTGCATTCAGACCATTATTCTGCTTGCGAAAGCTGCCGGACAGGACACATTAAAAAAAAAAAAAAAAGGATATGTGATATCTACATGGACTGTGTGTTTATAGCCACAGTTCCGATTAGTTTCGTTTTCATTTGACCTTGTGGGTTTCATGCAGTCCATCATCAGCCGATAATGACTGGGCACAATGGGTTAAACGGCCAGTAACCCAGATTAAGCAATCATACCCAACGCCTACTCAGCGCCCTTGTTTTTTTTAAACGTCAGTAACAACAAAGCCCCACACTGGTTTATATTCCACATTATACAGAGAAACAAAAGCCAGATAAAAGAAATCAGGACAAACCATAGGCATTTCAAAATTCATTGCAGTTTTAAAATAAATACGACCAAGATACTGAATTGGCAGACTGCTACAGACTTGCCCTGCGGTGGACAAATGGACTCACATGGCAGGCGGGCCTGCATGTCCGGGCTGAGCAGGACCCTCTGGGTGACTGCGCTGCTTGGGCTCGGTGCTAACCCTGGCAGAGAGGGGGCGCTGCTGGCTGCCGGGGGCCTGACGGTCAGAATGGGCACAGGTGCCCCTGGACGCACAGCCGCTCCGACCCCACCACAAATAGTCATGGGAGCAGGGCCACAGGGAGACACCGAGGCTTTCTGGAGGTTGGTGGGGGCTACAGAGCACACGGCCACTGTAGGGAGAGAGGAACTCCAATCAGTCATCACACGAATGCGCTGTGCAGCATACAGTAAGCGGGAACCTCGATCAGTAACCACACGGACGCGCTGTGCGGAGTACAGTAACCAGGAACCCCGATCAGTAACCACACGGACGTGATGTGCGGAGTACAGTAAGCGGGAACCCCGATCAGTAACCACACGGACGAGCTGTGCAGAATACAGTAAGCGGGAACCCCGATCAGTAACCACACGGACGAGCTGTGCAGAGTACAGTAAGCGGGAACCCCGATCAGTAACCACACGGACGCGCTGTGCGGAGTACAGTAAGCGGGAACCCCGATCAGTAACCACACGGACGCGCTGTGCGGAGTACAGTAAGCGGGAACCCCGATCAGTAACCACACGGACGCGCTGTGCGGAGTACAGTAAGCGGGAACCCCGATCAGTAACCACACGGACGCGCTGTGCGGAGTACAGTAAGCGGGAACCCCGATCAGTAACCACACGGACGCGCTGTGCGGAGTACAGTAAGCAGGAACCCTGCACTGCTCAGGAGACCCACCGTGTGAGGCAGCATTTATGGGAGCTGGTAGAGGAGCAGGAGTAGTGGCTGGGGCTGCAGGACCCAGGTCAACAGCCAGAGGGGGCCGTGGAACCGCAGGAGCTGCAGGCAGGGGGCCGGGTGGCCGGGGGTTGTTGACGAGCACCACCGTACGTCCCTCTGCGCGCGGCACAGGCTGGAACATCCTGCCGGGGACAGAGAGGCATCACCGGTCAGGCACAAGGTGCAGACTGACACACGTCACTCGCCGTTTGCACGCCAGTGGCCTCACTGCAGAGTCCCAGGACACTGGGCCACAATCATCGGAGAGGCAGAGTGCTCGGACCGCAGAAGCGTTACGCTGAGATTTCAAGCTGATGCTCTGTATTATTGTCACATAATTCTGCAGTGTCCTGAAGGCATAACTCAATCACACAAACTCTGTACCACAGATCATTTGGTTAAATATATCATAAGAACATAAGAATACAAGAAATTTACGAACGAGAGGCCATTCAGCCCAACAAGCTCATCTGGGGAGAATTCAACTAACAGCTTAAAGCTGTTAAAATGTTATCTAGCTCTGGTTTAAAGGAACCCAGGTTTCAGCTTGCAAATGCATATCGACCAAAAGCACATCTACAGCCACAGTTTGAGAAAAGCAGCAACTGCAGCAGCAGTGCAGCTCAGCCATCTGTAACGATGCTTTAACGCTCATCGGTGTGGTTTCGGGGCAGAGCGCACATACCTGTTCACCTTCATGCGCACAGGCTTCGGCCGTGGCGGAGGATTGGGGGAGTCCATGATCTCCTGGATGAGCTGGGGTGTGACCCTCCTGCGGGGCAGGAAGACGTCGGCCTGATACCGGGACACGTGGCCCTCCAGGCCCACAAGGTCAAATATGGAGACGTCACCGACCTGGCAAAGAGTGGGGTGTCATCGCGCGGCTATGAACGCACACGGCTCATTATAAATAACGCACTTAGCCGGCAGTACCTGCCACACGCACCTCAAAGGGGGACCTTTCTAGAGCCCGCAGTACAAGGGACGCAGTGGTGAAGAGGATTGGGGAGGTGATGAAGGGAGAGTGAATCGGTCGTGGGTCGAACAGGTCGGGGTGGTTACACACTTTACGCAGCTGCATCAAGATGTTGATGACGGACATGAAATGGCCACTGGCCAGCGTCTCGCGAGTCCTGCAACAGATGGCAAATGCTTGCAAACAAAGTACCCGGCAGGATGTGACGCAAGAGCCCTGCTCTGTCGCCGGGCCTTCATCGCGGTTGGGAAGTAAAGCCCCCCCTGCTGGTTACTCACGAGGCCTGCGCCATAAAGTCATCGTAGAGAAAGCGCTGCCGCTTGGACAGCCGACAGCGGACCACGTGCTCATACTTCTTGGGCATCTGCTTCTCCACGTCCACCTTGATCCTTCTCAGCAGAAATGGCCGTAAAACCTTGACAGGGGTGCAAGTGACACTTTAATCAGGGGTAGTGGAGGGCAGTATGACAATTTATCATGCCCAGGTTACAACTATATCCGCGCTAAGCATTTCGGGCTTAAAGAATCACGATACAGCACCACATTAGTAATAATTACTTTTATCTAGCAGATGCTTTTGTCTAAAAATGTACATGTGAGGCAAATAGCACATCACAAACACACCTGCCGTCAAGGTCTCACTTCTTAGTCAATTATCCATCTCAGTGGATACCAACTTAATGGCTAGATCTTCAACTAAAATTCAATTGATCTTTTCTAACCAGTGAGCTAACTTGGAAAAAGAAAATTTTATATACTACTGAACTGCTTGTATATGGCAAACATGGAAAACAGTGCATGGTCCACAGACGGTTCGGTAATGCTGTCAAATGAGCAGCATGGCTTATGAAGAATAGGTTCCATAAAAAAAAGCTCTGCTTCGACTTTTTGGAAATGGTTTAGATTTGCAAAATTTGACATGGGCAAATCCACTGTAATTTGCAAAATTCACAAAGATACTGTTCATATAACAGGTATCAACTCAACCATATTATGTGTTTGTACTTGATGTAAAAAGAATTTTAAAAGGCACAGTTGTTGACCAAGGTAATAAGTGCTGATTTGTGCTCAAAACTTGAATTGAAAAGCACTCTTGCTACATTTAGTCATTTTCTTTTATCTCACATACTTTAAGTATATGATGCTACATAGTGCTTTTTGTAAGGATAAGATTGCTGCTTAATAGCTAAATGGTTAATTTACATTACAGGCAGTCCCTGGGTTAAGAACGCTACACTTGTACATACAAATGGACTACCATAACGCCTATTATATTAACAATTTGAGTTAAATACAATAGTTTGCAATATGAAAGCACATGAAAACACTGCATGGCTTCAGCGCTTCATTGGCTCGAAGTACAGTACAGTATGTAACTTACTGTATAATCATTGGCTACTGCATTATTTTTCTGTCTTACCTACAAATTGAACTGAATGACAACTAGCAAATGGATCTCATTCGTAATCTGGGGACTGCCTGCACTACATGCGTTCCAACTATTAAAAAAAATAAAATAATAATAATGATAATGATAATAATAATAATGTTGCGGATCATGATTCTAACCAACCATATTTTGGCTATATTGCTCACTCCGACTGAGGGTGGTGCCTCGGGCCACGCCCCTCCCAGACCTACTTTGTGCAGTCTCTTGATGAGGCCCTCGTTGTACTCCTGGCTGCCCTCTATCATGCCAGTGAGCGGGTTGGAGAACCACTCCTTGAACTCGCGGTGGGACTGAAAGACGTGAGGCATCAGGAAGTGCATGAGGGACCAGAGCTCCATGAGGCTGTTCTGCAGGGGCGTGCCGGTCAGCAGGAGGCGCCGCTGGCTGCGGGTGGGACGAGAGCAGAGGAGCCGCAGGTGGGTGTTATACTCATCCCACATTAAGCAAGCAGGGGAACCACATTTACAGCCAGGATAAGCCCCCCCCCCCCAGCTCTTGAGGTAGCGCTACCTGACAGAATGGGGAGGGGGGTAGTGGTGGTGGCAATTTAAAAGACACCACCTCAAGGAGTGTGCCCGCACGCACACCCCCCCGCAGGCCACCACGTACCTGTTGAAGTTGAGCAGACTCTGCCAGCGCTGTGACTTGAAGTTCTTGATGTTCTGGGCCTCATCCAGGATGAGATACCGCCAAGACTTTCGGCGAAACGCCTGGTGGTCCTGCAGCACCAGCTTGTAGGAGGTGATGCAGACATGGAACGCGTTGGGCTTGGTCCAACCCTGCCAGCAATTTTCAGACAGAAGTAAACTCCACTGGCCAGGGCAGGAGGCTTCTTTCATTTCTCACATGCATAACTAGCCACATTTACATAAACACACTTACACAGCTCATCAGTCATTAAAATATGACTCATTATAGCAGCCATTTTGCAGGTCATGCTACAATAAACTTTAAAGGTCTTTTGGATATTCAAAATAGCTTTACATAACGCTAACAGCCATCGCATTTGTACAACAGAATGATTACAATTATTTTGGAAGAAAAACGTACATAAACAGTAACTTAATTAAAAATGCTTTCTAACAACTTTTCAGCCATCCAATCAAACGAGAAGTCACGTTAATCCATTCCCATGGCTGCCACGGAATAAAGTAGTGAAGAATTTAGATAAAACACAACTATGTGACTCATACAATTAGGGACAGAACAATAAATTTTCAAACAAAATTATGGAGATAATTTACCAAAAAAGGATTGAATAACTACATATAAACCCCATCCTACAGGCATACACTCCATATACAGTGGTACCTCAGTACTCTAACTCATTAGAACTCGATTTTCTTAAAAGTCGAACCAACCAGTTTGAAAAAAAATTACCTAGAGCTCGATCTGAATCTCAGAAGTCAAACCATGAACGCCGAACTAAGATAACTTGTACGAACAACAAAGGGTAAAGCTTCAGTCTCAGCCTCGCATTCGCTGTGATAGCGTCGTGCATGTTTACACTAGCTGAATACATATATTTAGACGGTAAAAATACAATTAGACAATAAGACAGTAACAGTAATTATTATTATATAATATACATTTAAAAATAAAGATTTCTTACTCATTATTTTAATATTAATAATAAACCATTAATACGTTTAATTATAATATTGTTGTGCCGAACGGGGGCAGACCGGAGACAAAGACGCAGACATCAGGGTATCGGGGAATACGGGGTTTAATTACAGGTAAGGCAGGCAAAACGCAGATGGACAATACAATGACCAGACTGGGGAAACAAACTGAAACGTGAAAGAGTTCTGAACAGATTAAATTCGAATTCTGAGGCACCACTGTATAGGCTTCTTGACAAAACTCGGGGTCCCCCCCCCCCCCGACCCGGATACCTGTCTCTTCAGCCGGCGCTCCTTCTGGCTGCCGTAGTACGTGAGGATCTTAAAGCTGGGGCACCAGCGCTTCAGCTCCATCTCCCAGTTCAGCATGACGCTCGTGGGGACGATGATTAGATGGGGGCCCCAGTTCCCTGTGGGGTACGCAGAGGGCAGCGTTGGTAAAGGCGCCGGCTTGCGGTGGGAGCGGGGGTCTCGCTCCCCTACGCTGCCACTTACCCTTCTCGCAGGCCAGGTGGGCCAGCAGCGCTATGGTCTGGATGGTCTTCCCCAGCCCCATCTCGTCGGCCAGGATGCCATTGAGCTTCTTCTCATACATGGTGACCAGCCAGTCCAGGCCGATGTGCTGGTACTCACGCAGCGTCCCGTGCAACAGGAAGGGGATGGGCGTCTTCACCTGTGGCCCGGGGGCATGGAGGTCACTCATAAAGCCACCTGCGAGTGACACATGTGACGAGGAAAAGAGGGGCTGTCCGGCCGGCCTACCTGCGTGGTGGCCAGCGTGTAGCCCTTGGGCTGCAGGCTTTCAGCGGTGGCGGCGATGTGGCTGATCTCCTTTTTTGGCCGTGACGTGGTCTGGCCAGGGGGGCTGTGATCCCCCCCCTTTAAGAGGATCTCCATGCCTTCTCCCCCCTCGTCAGCACTGTTCACCGCAGCTGAAGAGTCTAGGATGGACGGCAAGGAGAAACAAAGTCGTCAAATTGGTAAAACACATGATGACTGATACTATATCTATATTGCCAGTTAGCTGGTGTGATTTTCCTGCAATGTCAGCAGAGGAGCAGCCCGATTGCTATGTGAGGAGCTCCAGCATTAGGACCGACCCTGAGAGGAGCAGCCCGACTGATATGTGAGGAGCTCCAGCATTAGGACTGACCCTGAGAGGAGCAGCCAGACTGATATGTGAGGAGCTCCAGCATTAGGACCGACCCTGAGAGGAGCAGCCCGATTGCTATGTGAGGAGCTCCAGCATTAGGACTGACCCTGAGAGGAGCAGCCCGATTGCTATATGAGGAGCTCCAGCATTAGGACCGACCCTGAGAGGAGCAGCCCGACTGATATGTGAGGAGCTCCAGCATTAGGACCGACCCTGAGGGGAGCAGCCCGATTGCTATGTGAGGAGCTCCAGCATTAGGACCGACCCTGAGAGGAGCAGCCAGACTGATATGTGAGGAGCTCCAGCATTAGGACCGACCCTGAGAGGAGCAGCCCGACTGATATGTGAGGAGCTCCAGCATTAGGACCGACCCTGAGAGGAGCAGCCCGATTGCTATGTGAGGAGCTCCAGCATTAGGACCGACCCTGAGAGGAGCAGCCCGATTGCTATATGAGGAGCTCCAGCATTAGGACCGACCCTGAGAGGAGCAGCCAGACTGATATGTGAGGAGCTCCAGCATTAGGACCGACCCTGAGAGGAGCAGCCCGACTGATATGTGAGGAGCTCCAGCATTAGGACCGACCCTGAGAGGAGCAGCCCGATTGCTATGTGAGGAGCTCCAGCATTAGGACCGACCCTGAGAGGAGCAGCCAGACTGATATGTGAGGAGCTCCAGCATTAGGACCGACCCTGAGAGGAGCAGCCCGATTGCTATGTGAGGAGCTCCAGCATTAGGACCAACCCCGTGAGGAGCAGCCCGACTGATAGAGGAGCTCCAGCTTTAGGACCCTATGATGAGCAGCCTGATTGCTACCTGAGGAACTCCTGCTCTCCGCGTCGCTGTCGGACTCCCTGCTGTCCTCCTCGCCTTCCTCAGACACTTCGGACTCATCTTCGGAGCTCTCCTGGGAGGTGGAGGGGGAGGCCTCCCCATCATCCTCATAGGCGCCCCTGTACTTCTCCAGCAGCTCCTCTACACTCAAGGCACCTGGAAGGCGCAGAAAGAGCATGTCACTCTGTAGACGCAGAACACAGCCGTTGCTACGAGCTCCGCACTTCATTCCACCTAAATGAGATTTTACATGCGCAAGGCTAATTTAATCTTACCGGCCGTGTAAGTAATTAGATGCCATTAATCTCAATGACATGGCATTTGAGCATGATAAACAGCAAGCTGTCAGCACACAAACACCTTATTAGTAATATACATCTCTATGGTCTCCTTGAGCCAGGAGGGGGCAGCAGCGCCCCCCCCCCAGTGCTGTGCTCCACTAAAACAGAGTAATCAGTGTCTGTATGGTTGCACAGCAAGCCCCCAACGAGCTTTTAATCCATCAAAGGAGGCTGCCCTTTATATATTCAGGCTCACTTAAATGAATCCGAGTGGAACGCTCACAAAAATTGTCATTTTAACTAATATAAATAATTAGAGAGTCTGTAATTCCAGATAAAATCCCATCTCTTCCGGTGACACTGTTTCACTCGTCCCCCACCATGGCTTGGTACAGTCTAACATCGTGTAAAAATACGAAGTTGTAACTGAAAGAAAGCAGCCGACCTTCCTTGGCCAGATCAGAAAGCTCCTCCGTGTGGTCGGCCTCCCCCTCCACGACCTCCTGCGCCGCGATGGTCTCCTCCTCGTCTTCCGCTAGGAGCAGCAGTGAGGGTTACACATAGAATGGCCTCAGAGAATATCAGCAGACTCCACACCCAGAGAGCACAAGGCAGGAGTGCATGTAGAGTTACTGCCACTTACAGTCCTCGTTAGCTGAGAACTCCTCATCCCCATCGCCGTCTTCTACAGCAGATGAGGAATCGGTGGAAGATGACTCTTCTGACACCTTGTCCTGTGAGAAAACATGAGGTGAGCATCTGAGCTAAGCACCCGGCACACGTATGTGCAGTGGACACCCAGCTGCAGTGCTCATTACAAGCACATACAATTTGGGAAATAATTATAGGATTCCCTACTGAATTTGTAAGTTTGCCCACTTATAATATCAATCAAAAATTCAGAAAAAAAACACATTACATGTGTTATAAATTGATTAGCATTTGATTGAGTGAAATAGGTATTTGATCCCCTACAACCAAGCCAGAATTCTGGCTCCCACTGATTGGTTATGTTCCTATGAGTCTCACAAAATTACATTCAATCAATCAATGATACTCCTGATCTCAACGCGTTGTATGTATGAAGTACACCTGTCCACCGAACCAATTTCATCCATTCCAACCTCTCCTCTCTTTGGGCAAGACCAAAGAGCTGTCAAAGGACATCAGGAACCAGACTGTAAACCTACACAAGGCTGGAATGGGCCACAAGACCATCAGCAAGAAGCTTGGTGAGAAGGTGACCTCTGTCGATGCGATTATTCGGAAATGGAAGAAATATAAAATGCCCATCAATCACATGCTAATCAATTAGCGTGAGCATGTTCAGTGACACCCAGAGCAGCGGTAGTGCTCAGTACCTGCGTGTGCATGAGTGTGTGTAGTAGACACCCACAGTGGCACTGCTCAGTACATGCACACGTATGTGCAGTGGACACCCAGAGTGCCGGCAGTGCTCAGTACCTGCACGTACATGTGCAGTGGACACCGAATGCCGGCAGTGCTCAGTACCTGCACGTACATGTGCAGTGGACACCCAGAGTGCCGGCAGTGCTCAGTACCTGCACGTACATGTGCAGTGGACACCCAGAGTGCCGGCAGTGCTCAGTACCTGCACGTACATGTGCAGTGGACACCCAGAGTGCCGGCAGTGCTCAGTACCTGCACGTACATGTGCAGTGGACACCCAGAGTGCCGGCAGTGCTCAGTACCTGCACGTACATGTGCAGTGGACACCGAATGCCGGCAGTGCTCAGTACCTGCACGTACATGTGCAGTGGACACCCAGAGTGCCGGCAGTGCTCAGTACCTGCACGTACATGTGCAGTGGACACCCAGAGTGCCGGCAGTGCTCAGTACCTGCACGTACATGTGCAGTGGACACCCAGAGTGCCGGCAGTGCTCAGTACCTGCACGTACATGTGCAGTGGACACCCAGAGTGCCGGCAGTGCTCAGTACCTGCACGTACATGTGCAGTGGACACCCAGAGTGCCGGCAGTGCTCAGTACCTGCACGTACATGTGCAGTGGACACCCAGAGTGCCGGCAGTGCTCAGTACCTGCACGTACATGTGCAGTGGACACCCAGAGCGGCAGAACTTACTACCTGCGCATGCGTGAGTGTGTGCAGCAGCTGGTCCAGAGGCAGTGTCCCTTCTTGGCGCAGCAGTTCGATCTCTCGTTTGTGAGTCTCCGCGTCGTTCCCTTCTTGTTGTTCTTCTACCTCAATAGTCTCTTCATCGTCGTCCTCCTCAAACGGGGGTTCGAAGTCTCCATCTGCAAGAACAAGAGGAGAGTGAGGCGTCTCACCAGAACCCTACCACAGGCGGATACGTTTTGTGACATCTGGGGGGGAGGGGAGCCAGACAACCTGACACCAGGCTGGCATTTATAAACATGACATCACAGTAATATAAAGCCTTTAAATCATTTAACAGCTGTACAAATTACATGGAATATCAACATCAGGAATACTCAGCCACAAAGCATTTTTGACTGTATTTACTAGTAATGGACAAGATATGTTACAATGCTGTCACAAGATAGCAAAACTGGGGTAAGATGAGCACCGAATCTCATACAAAAAGAGGACAGCAAGTTCTTTAAGAAACTTAAACTGTACCGAAAGAAGAAAAGAGTCAAACCACAGATGGAGGACGGAGATTTGGAGCCCACAGCGCTAACATAATATAAAGCACAGGGGCTATTTACCCCCATTACTAAACAGTGCTTTCAAGTTATCCACCATGAACACAGTATGCTTATCCATTCAATGATCCATCCATCCATCCATTCTATATTTTAAAAGAAATTATTCAGTATCACAATCTGAAACAGGCCCCAAGTCAAACACTATAAAGTACAGGCATGTCCTATAGCTAGATGTTCATTTTCTAAGTGATGGTACAGATGTGGCTGACGACAGACCTAACTATCAGCTGCTGTGACTCAAAAATAATTTAAAATATAGGTTAGTGGGATACTGGTCGCAAGTCGAGGAGGACCATACTTAAATAGAGCAGGTGAAACAGATGTGTGCTGTAATCTTATCTGTACCAGCAGAACCTGCTTTAAAGGCTAAATGCACCGCAGTATGGAGCTGACCATCTGGTTCCTAATCAATCTTGGAGGCTCTTCACACAAATTACGGGATTGGCAAAACGGAAACGGACCAAACATGAGTATGGTGCACAGCAGGCTTGCGGACCTTACCGCTGACTACAGGAATTCAGAAAAGGCCCATTGTGCAGTGGTCTCTTGAAGAGCTTGAAGCTCCCTAAACTCTGGCCTACAAGATTTCAAGAAAGAGAAGGGAACAACTATGAAAGGAGTGATGAGACCGCATGGCTGTCCCTGGTCTATGGGATAAAGCATTCAGACATGGCAGCAGGCAGCCAGAAAACTCCCCTCAGCCTCACACTGGGGGCAGAAACTTAGCCCCGAGTTTTAGCTGTTAGCCAGTTACACTAATGCATCAGATCACGCCTTGCATTACAGACCAGGACACGCCATGAAAGTGGTATCAACCCAAGCAGGGTCCATCGGGCACCTCTGATGTTCATTCTATACTTTAGTAGATATCCTAAACACAACCTTTGATGAATCGCTATACGTTTGCAATCTTCAGCCTTTCATATTCTACCCAAACCTAGAGTTATACATTTTATGTATAACAAATCAGTAGGGCTGTGCGATTTGATGATATAATATACCATGAACAATTAAAATTTGCCTTTAAAGAGAGATCGTTAGTATTGTGCTACAGTGCACTTTCCATCAGTTGCAGTTCCATTGCTCATACACGCATCTAAATCCATTTCAACACACCAATAAACTAGTAATAGCAAACAGAAGGTAATGCCTTGGATTTCTTCCTCTCCCCCTTTCATGCCCTCATCCCAACATGCAATGCGCAACATGCAACACATTCCCTATGGCGACGTAGCAACATGGATGACACAGAGGAGTTGGTGCGCGAAAAGAATTCAACAATGGTAATTTGAAACTTGTTTGCATTTTCCAAAACGGACATGTCACTGTTCAGAAACGTGCAAAACGGTCCTAAAAACGTGTCGATGCATCGACATAATCAATAATGCACATATGTTGATTAGTTTGGTGTATGTTGACACATTGCATTATCATACACTATGAAAAGGGCAAGATGGCAGTGCTCAGTACTGGAAGATCCTGTTTAAAAGACTGCTTGATATGCAATAGCCTTATACTCCTAATGTAACTCCACACGGCACACAAAGTGTAGAATGAGGCAGGTCTGTTCTGCATGACAGAGCTGATCCAAACCAAAGGCTGACCCTTTTCACCCAGCTAAACAGAGAATCAGCACAGAGCTGGCAGGCTGATGACTGCTGGAAAGCAGGAGCCGGCTCAGAGCTGACCGCCTTTCATCCATCACAACACAGCACTGCTCAAGCTCAGACCACCCACACACTGTACGCCCAGCGACACAGCGAGCTCACCGCTGTTCAATCAAGGACGAACAAAGCTGTCACTTATACAATCACTCTTCATGTCTTAATTATATATGAAAAAAAATTATTCAAGCATGATATGCAAGTGAATATTTAGGTGATACGGAGGCAAAGATGGAAAGCAACTAACTGGCAGGAGGACCACCTGACCTCCTTTCAGGAAGGGCTCAACCCCTTTTGCCAAACTCTTTGAAGCACCTCCCTTTAAAAGGTACCAAGTGCCCCTCAATAAAATTTCTGCACGGTACTGAGCTCTGACACAAAGCCAGCAGAGTGCTGACATCACAGCTGGTCCAACAGCACAAGTGCTTTTAATATGTTTCAAAATGTAAAATGTAAAACTGCAGCCTGGTTCTTCTCTGTTGCTCATTAATGAAGGGCTTCCAGGAGCCTGACATGAACTGTCCTATCAGTGCACTTCACACCTGCACTTAATGTTTCCCATTCCTTTTGAAGGTCACTTGATGTCATCCTACGATTCACAAGAAACTGTCAGATAAGTTAATGATCATCTCTGGCATTAAAAAGTTGCTTCCGCCCTTTACCTGGCTGGTTTCTGGTCGTTCCCAGTGTCTTCTACTTCACCGTGTTCTTTTGTACTGCTGTCCTAGAAATTTTTAACCTGGAAGCAACCTTCTGCTCAACGTAGCCTTCTGCCAGCAGATCCAGGTTTAAACCAGGATTTAAAAATACAGATTTGTTTAAACAGATTTAGTGCTCTCAATTTTTTCTATGGCTGAGTATATAACTTGTAATTAAGAGGCCTATCTCAATGCAAGAGCCATAAGGGCTGCATAGAATTTAATTGCCTACTTGAATGACAGCTTAATTACGAGTTGATAAAGATTCATTATCCATTCCATGAGAACCAGCAACGACATCAAAAAAGTCGAAAAACACACTTTCCACATATCAGTAACCAGTCAGGTCGTATTGAGAACAATGAGGTTCGAACAGACTCATGGACAAAGTTCAGTTTAGTGATGTTCCATTTTAAATCCTGTGTTTAGCTGGTGTCAATTTCAGATCCTGTGTATGAGGGATTATATCAGCCTCAAAACTATAGACAAGAAAAGAAAAATGAAGTGAAACACTTTGCCCAATCTGAATAAGGCAGGCAGAGGGCAGGGTTACACGCCGACTCACCATCCTCATCGACCACGTGCTGCGGAGCTCTCACATAGGTGGTTGCAGCGTCAGAGTTGGCCACCACGCCGACGGACAGAGGAACTGCCACATTTGCGTCACCGAGAGACTGGCTGAGAAGGTCCGAGTAGCGCTCCGTCTGGCCGACGATGAAATCCAACTGCAGATCCAGAGCTTTCTTCCGTTTCTCCTCCAGGCGCGACTGCTGCTTGAACTGGACAACCTGCACGATACACGAAGAGGGTAAGACACGAATGCACGCAGCACTCTAACCCCTAAACGCGGCAAGACGCAAGGAAATTATGGACGATTTCACCAGTCTAACCAAGAACTTAAGGAGACTGCTGCATTTCCTCCACTGGACAGTAAGAACATTGAGAAGCATCCAGCCACTACCATATATAGTAGGCAACCCACAATAGATAATGGGGGGGAGGGAGGAACAGAGACACCCCCCCCCCTGCAAGCAGAGGACCTTCACAAGCTGCTGCAAGGCACATGTTGGTAATTTGAACTTACTGAAGCCCTGAATTCGTAGGAAAAAGGGACAGCAAACACAATCACTGGGTACATCACCCATTACTGGGGCATATCAAAGAGAGGACAGCGAGGGCTTGGAGGGCCTGCTTATGGCAGGCCTGCTTACGGCATTTGCAAAGCAGGCCTAGGCTGATCTTTATAACAAAAGTATTTAATCAAATCCAGGGAAAGTTACTGAGATGAAGAATAAAAAATGAAAACTAAAGCAACTGAGCAAATATACAAATTCATCGTTTCTTCTGGATTACGTGCAATAAAACAGCTTATGTATTTTTGCTTACTTATTTGGGCAAGTTGGTTTAAAAAAAAAAATCTGAGCAACACATTTTACCTAAAAAGTCAATGTCAGTTGCTCTACATACTGTATATCACCATACCCTTTTTCCCCTGGAAAAATTCTCAAGTGCGTAACGATAATTTGGTTTAAAAAACTTGTGATGTACAGATTATTAATTTCCAACAAAAATACTTGCAAGCAAGAACAAGCTGAATTTCAATGCTTTCAAAAAGGCACAAACAGATGACAGCAAGAAGAGAGAGACAGCGAGAGAGAGAGAGAGAGCGAGCACTGTATTATAAGTAGGGATGTTAAACTTTTTTAATCACACACCTTGGCGATTAATGGCTTGCTGTACATATAAATCACAAACTAAGCAGGCGGATTAAAACACTAATCCCGACCATGTGAACAATCTAAAGTTTTAAATCTGGCAAATGGCTCTAAAGTGTCTCAAAACCACTGAAAATATAACAGGAAAGACCTAAAAATTGTAAGGTACAAGACTTCAATCAAATAAAAAATATTGCCAAATTATACCTGTATCTTATACATGTCTCCATCTGGTAAATTCTTTTATATGTGATATCAGATTCAACGTGAGACAGGTAACGTCACAAGCTAAACACTCATATTGGTTAAAACCAGGAATTCTAAAAATTTATGCATGTACAATTCTTCTATTTGGATTACTGCATGCACTAACACAAAGAAATAAAGCATTGTGATTTTTAAATTAACAAAATGCACATCACAAAAAATCTCAGCCCCTCCCCAAATAAAAGTGGAGAGTAACTGGTAAGCTTAATAGCACTGCATTGTACAGTCAGCGTTTGGATATATGACACGAGTCCTACAGTGGCCCTGTCCTGAGTTACGTTAAGTGAGGGAGATGTTCTGACAGCTAGTCTGCTGTCAATGTGCTACCCAGGTACAGCCTCTGTGAACTGAGGCAGATGCTCTGACAGCCAGTCTGGACCTTTTGCATGTTGCCTGCACATGTGCAAGTAACTGACAGTGCATGACTAGGGGTTTCCAGTAGGTGGCAGCACTGATGTTCAGCAGAGGAATCTGTATAGACAACGCATCACTGAAGCAGCAGGACGACACACTCCAGTGCATAAATGCATTTGTACTCATTTGGACTAAGAAGCCAGAAACTGCCTTCTGTAGGTTCGGAGGAATATGACTACTAAACGCATGCACCGACTGCGAGCGTCTGCGCGCGCGGACAAGGCGAGCACAGGCGGACCGTAACTGCACACCACAAGTATAGCATGAACTGGGGGCCTTAAGTGGAAGGCGCGCACCTTCTCCACGCTGCTCCAGAAGGCCCGGACTTCCTTGGCGATCGAGGAGGCCACCCTGCGCAGCTTGGCCTGCTCCTCCTTCTTGCTTTTCTCTTCCTTCTGCCTCTGCTCCTCGTGGTATCGCATCACCATACGGACGACCTGTTAAGAGAGGAGCAGACTGTCAAATGCAGCCTCCCCCACACACCGAACTCAAGCAAACCGCAAAAAAGTCACAAACACAAAATGTCACGTCCATCCAAAACATTGCGTCATCTGTATATTCAGCGAAGTTTTAAGGGTCTCCTTGCAACTGGATTGCATTTCAGGAGCTGCCTGCTGCTTTTCACCAGCCGCCCCCACCACCGCCTCACTGGTTTTCGACATGTACTGGCACTATGGCACTTAAAGCATTACATGCATTCCTGCCCTGTAGAGTCCAATCATTTATGAACAGAAAGCTCCTGACACTGAGGCAGTGGTGTAAGAGAATAGCGTCGATAAAGCAGAGGAATGCCACTTTCCGGGAGGCTCTGGGCTACTGCTGACAGTTGGGTAAACATATAGCAATGACTAACTGAAGCTGGGTGGGGAGAACAAAATAAGATCTAAAAAGCAGACTGCTGCCACCAGTGCCACTGGCCACATTCCCTCAATGACCTCCAGCAGCGGGACACTGAAGGTGACCCCCAGGCCCTAGATACCATGGGGGTCGAGCAGCAGGCATTTGCTACATTTCCAGCACTGCAGCCCGAACCCTCATCTGACACCATCTTCTGGGGGGGAATGTGCCCGTACAGGTGCCTGGTTCACAGCAGCTCACCTTCCTGGCCACGCCCCTCTTCCAGCGTCTCTCCTGGGCGAAGTCAGCAGAGAGCCACTGCATCTCCTCGCAGAGGTAGTCCCAGTGCACTTTGGGCCGGCACGGCTCCGCCACGCGGGAAAGGCGCTTCAGGGACCAGAAGCCCTCTCGCTTGAGAGCCAGGGTACGGTGCTCGATGTCGGCTTCCTGGGATAGAGGGAGGCAACCTGCATTACCGCTAAATACTATGATGGAAGGATGACTACAGAATTATCTGCATTAGACGAAGTATCAATACTAAAATGTCACAGCTGGTCCTTTGGTGATATTGCACTGCAGTATCCCTATGGTTCTCAACTACGTTTTTCTTGTATGTAAAGATCTAACCTCACAATACAGGGGGGACCAGGCCACTGGAATGCAGCCCTCGGCTGAGATTAATGACAGCTTTTTATCCAAAGCGGAGCAAAAACCTTAGAACCGCACCTTATAGAAGAAAGAGTCACTGGTCCTTGACAGCCACTATAACTGTAGGTTGAAACTATTTCCCTTTAAGTGCTGTCCCAGTGGGGTTAACCGTAGTACTGAACAAAGTGCTGGGAAAGTGAATCGGGTGCAAATAAAAAAAAGTTTGAAACCCTGCTTTTGGAGATTTCCAGCAGAGCACATGGAGGTCCACTCACATGCTTGGCCAGCTCGGCCATGTCCGTCTGCCGCTCCGTGCGATGCCGGTGGAGGTCGGGCTGGTGAGGCCCCCCCGGAGACCGCATGGAGGGTGAGATGAACTTGCCATGGGGGCCCCGCAGGGGAACGTAGGGCCTGTCGATCTGAGCGTACACCTGGCTCGTCTGAGGGAAGAGACAACAGCAGGATCAGTGATGAGCAGCGGAACTGGGGAGGAGCAGCTGCAAATGAAAAGGGACACAGACGATCAAAGCTGCAAACGCTTCATTCCTTAAACTAGCATCCCTTTGCACTGCAAAGTAAGGTGCCAGTTCAGCGTGACTCTTCCAACTGTCACAGTGACCCTTGCTGGTCTGCTATTCTGAGGCAGCACTCTGACAGAATGGGCTCAGGCTGCTGTCAGATCAAACAGAGCAGAAGGGAGGTGCTCTGTTCCTCCCCTTGGGGAAGGCAGGCAGTTCTTACAAATCCCATCTTGCTCTCCCTGACTGGCAGACTCGCGTGTACATACAGGTGTGAGCAAGCCTGGGATCAGAGAGCAAGGCCAGCCAGCATCCAGTGCCCCTTCAGCAGCTCTGCTTCCGGGCCCAATTAGCCTACTAGCCACAGATCTTTATCAAACATCTTTAGCAGACTGAAACACACAAGAGGACTTATTTGGGTGGAAAACGCATCCCTCCACGGGGGTCCCCAAGCTCATACTACGCTGGCAGCCCAGGGACCAAGCAGAAGCCTGTTCTTACATTATACACCATCAAGCCAGAATGAGCATTAAGCTGCATTACAAACCAGCCATTCTGACGGAAGGTACAGATAAAATGTGCATTAGATATTGTGTTTATCAGGATTCATTACAATCCATGACTTAAAAATGCAACTATTAGGTGTTCCAGACAAAGTCATAGGATAACTCTGTTTAGTGGGCTACATTCAGTAATACCTTTACCTCCCCCACCTGCACCCCCCATCCCAACATATACCCTATGCACACACTACGTTACTTTGCATGCATCCATCCACCGCTCATCCAGGTCCAACTTTGAGGGCCAGCAGGCCGAGTAGAGATGCCCAGACCTCCCTCTCCCCTGCCACCTCCTCCAGCTCCTCTGGGAGGACATGCAGGCGTCCCCACGCCAGCAGAGAGATATAATCTCTCCAGTATGTCCTGGGTCTGCCCCGGGGCCACCTCCTTTGGCATCCAAGAGGCCTCCTAGATATATGCCCGAACCATCTCAGCAGAGGAGGTGCTGATCCTCATCCCGGCCACTTCACACGCAGCTGCGAACCGCCAGTTTACGATGCAGATCACCAGCCGACGACGCCAGAGGGACCATATATATAGCTGCTGGTCCCTCAAACGCCGATATATAACTATACATCTCTCCACCCCTTGGCTACACCTAGAAATTCTGTCCATAAAAGTTTGAAGGAGGTTAACACCCACTGGGGGTGAGTCTGACTTAGTACTGACGACGCCGATCAAACTCCCTCCCCGGTTACACAGGGACCTGATGGCCCGTAGCGGGAGGTCCGGCACCCCACACTCCTGAAGCAACCCCCACAGGACCCCAAGGGAACACCGGTGCATGTTGTTCCAAGTCCACAGAACATGTCAGGGTTCCAGACTAACTTTTCCAGGGGTAGCTTTCTCACTTGCTCGCACCAGCACATGATTTGGTCACGTCCTCCTTTTTGGTGCAGCATTGTATTAATCAATGACCTTGCAAGCTGATGAACAGCTGTTCTAATTTGCATACCCTGGTTTTTGTAGTGATTAAAGATTAACAGTGACTCAAGACATAGTAACTCCTTCACGTTAGTGAGTGTTAGAGGCACTAGATCCCAGCGAATGACAATTCGCGAATACTCATTTTACTATAGACACCCCTAACTGCTACCATAACAGTCTACTAGCCTGAATGACATCAAAGTCTATTTGTTACCGATCTCTAAACAAACAGTATGATATACAAACCATCTAAACCATGCGCTTGTATGTTCAACGTTACTACAGTACAGACTGGGAGCACTGTTTTGGACTCATTATTAAAAATGTAAAATTAAACAGCAATGAAAAGATGTGAAAACCGCGAGATTCTGCAGTCCCTCAGACAGCTACGCAAGTGAGAGGCTACAGAGACAAAGATGTGAGACATACCCAACCAAGACTTCATATGCACTTAAACATATAAAAATTAGTAATATGTAATATTTTATGCGACCTAAATAATTTTCACTATTGTTTTTGGCTTATGCGTTGTCTGAGTTTCTGCAAACTTTCAGCAAGCTCCAAATATATTCCCGTTTAATTGTTCACGGCCAATTCGCACATGACTGAAACCGCGAATGTCAAATGCACGAATGTGGAGTGGGTAAATTACTGGTCTTGCAAAATATTTTAATCTGAACAACAGCTTTATTTACCCAACTCTCATCATCAGTTTAGGCTCTCCCCCTCTTCTATCTTCTCATTTTGTTTGTTTTTTTAAAATAATCACCTAGACTGCTTCCTTTAACACCACGGTCTGGCGCGCTTTATCATCAGTGTACATATGTGTATGCATTCCCGGCTGCCGGTGGTAAGGAGAGACCATCTTGGCAAAAAAAAAACAAAAAAACAAAAAGAAAACACTGAACCAAGGAAGAAGAAAAAAAAACTTGTAATCACATTTCATGCATCCATGCAGGAGCAAAACATCCTAATGATTATCATACACCGGCACAGATGCGACCAAGTTTTAACTCTCGCACTCTCAATAAAAGGTTGCACAGACCACCATTTGAGTTGCAGTCTTGAGTCCTGCATGTAGACTGCTTGAGCAAACTCCCATGAACCCTTCAGCATCCTTGTGAGGGCAAAGAGCCGGTTCAGTGCCCCACGACCAGGACGGAATGTCTTGGAACCGAGATTCAACCAGCGGATGGATCCCCTCCATGAATCGGCACCGTATCATGGTGCATTGTAGATTGTGGCAGCAACCGAATACAGAAGCCTTGGTGGACCGATCCAACAGCTACCACACTGTTCACTTTGCAACAGCCTGTAATTTAGGGGAAATCTCCCTCAGCGGCTTCAACAAAGGGTTAGCTACAATGGTGCCTCTTAAATACCCACAATCCCATCAAGCAGACACCATCACTTGTTCTGGTCAAGTAGTATGCCAGACATACTTTAGAATTACCTAGTCCTGCAAATTCTCAAACAGGTTTTAGAGTACCATTCAACCTTATTGTTTAAGTGCCAGATTTATGAATTTTCCATCTTTGAATTCCCACAGTAACACCCCTATATCTATGCTAAACAAACTGCCTTCCAGACATATTCACAAGTAAAATATAAAAACATTAGGGCTGCAAAGGTACACGTTTGCATCAGGTGCCATTCGGTTACATCATTTTTTGTTCAGTACACGCAATGAAACGAATACATTTATTAACATGGGTGGAACCTAAATTCAGTGGTAGATATTCAACAAGGAAACATTATGCTAAATGTGGCTATCATATTGGCTAAGCGAGACCAGAAAAGCCCTCCCAAATCACTTGTATGTAGATTTGGAACATTTTGGTTTTATTGATAGATTACACCTACACTGGAGAGAGAGAGTAGTTAAACAAAACCAAGAATGTCTGTTGGCTCCGTTGTACCAAAGTCACACATGTTGCTGGAAACACATCCAACATGCCAACTCATTTGAGACGGCGTCATGCGAGTGTTTGTATGTCTGGAGCACAGCGGAAACAGCCTCTGCAAGTTAGTCTCCCCATGGCATTTAAGGCGCTTTAGACAGGAAATTCAGAGTGGGCTAAAAAAATAATACAGCTATTAGGTGTTTATTACAAGAAATATACATCCATACTTGGTAGCAAAGAACACTGGATTTAATTCATTGTTATGATGCAGTCTAATTTTTCCATTTTTATTTAACAAATTTTTACAATGTACGAATAAGCAAATTTCAGGTAGTTTAAAGAGGCTGACATACGTAACCAAACCGAAGGCAAAGCAACTGTTCCTAATTGTGCTTGCAGTTTAAATAAACAAAATCTTACATTCTTTCCCTGCTGTACCGAAACTGCACTGAACCGCGAGTCCAAAACAGGCGTATACCCCACCGTGAATTTTATGTACACCCCCCCCCCCACTACTTCAAAAAGCAACACTTTCTCCTTTAGCGGGAATCACTTTACATTTCAACCTATTGATGCCTATTTACTACAATTTTTATTTTCATGCTTATTCATGAACCACTGAGCAGTAAATTAATATAGGCTCGTTATTTTCAGTAACAGTTATAAATACTGTTTTTTTAAGGGTTGCTAAACTCAACAGTTTGCCCAGCTCCAGTGCTTTACTGAACAATTTAACAGCCTAACTGCACAGCACACAGCCTAACTATGTTTGTGATGCTAACTTAGCAGATTAATTGTGGGAAACAAGACTCTCCGTGTGTGTGAGCCCCTTTCACATACGACACCCTTTAATGTATCAAGTAAAAACAACAGAGGTCAGATACTTTTGGAAGAGTTGGAATGAAAAATTAACGCGCATCATGTACTACCAACTGGTATCAGTGCAGTGAAAAAAGGGGGAGAAGTCCTCCCCCATGCTTCACGACCGCAATAATCCGTTATGTTTTCACATTCACACTGGAGAAGTGTTAGAAAGTTACAGCTAATGTTGCTGGGTCGGCAGGGGATAGATTAATGGATCGAATCTCCCATTCCCACACCATAGGGGTAAAATGGCGATATATGAGCTGGTTTCAGGGTGTGTGTTTGTGTGTGTGGGTGAGAATGGGGAGTAGGAGAGAGACAAGACAGAAGCGTCGTCACCACCACCGAACTAAATGCCTGCTCTGTTTACTTAACTCGTCTAATTTTCTGTTCCTTGGAAAATACCTAAACAAACTAATTTTATTAGAGCTTTATAAAGATTGGCTGCTAAGATGACACAATATAGATTATTCGTGTTGTTAATATGATTGGTTTGATAGATGCTTCTTGTTTCTTCTGCCAGGGAGAAATGTCACTAGTGGGAACACCGGACTGTCTTAATGCGTGAAACAATCTGCGACCAATCTGCAGTGAGCAGGGCTGCAATGGCCATCTGGCATACCCGCCATGTTCAGTGTGGACCAGCAGGTTTGGGAACTGGCAGAATTTACTGTGGGGGACCCCAAAGTCCAGGGCTGATCCCAGTCCAGCCCTACCAATAGGTTAATAAACACTCAATAAAACAAGCACACAGGCCTCTGACAACTGAAGTATAGCAAAGATTCCCTGCAACAACAGACAGCTTTGCTTTTAAGGAAAACGGCAAACCATTTGCGAGTTTACAATTAAATTTTGTCGGCAGAATTTTAAAACAAAGTCTAACAAAATATTTAAGTTGAAAAGTTTGAAGCATGTTTAACCCAGCTTTTTAAATACAAGGTTAAAATTTTAAAAACATCAGGTCATCATGGCAATCATTCATAGTAATTCAAATTTCCAACAACACTGCATATTACTGGCCATTAATTTTCTTGAATTCAATGGACTACGTTTTAATCAAGTAGTGCACCAATTCAGATGAGTACAACTGAGCTGTGATCAACACAAAACTTTCCCTGAGAAAAAAAAACAACAGAAGGCAGTAAAACTTATTTTACACGTTATCAGCGCCTTAGATTCAGCTGCACGTGATCGGACTTACCTTGCTCTGAGATGAGGGGGTGATGGCAAAGCGAGAGCTTGAGGCTGGGGATTTGCTCGGAAGCTCCACATCACTGTCACTGCTTTCACCACTAGGGGTGCTGGGCTGCTCTGGAGGTGAAGCTTGGTTGTCCGCTGCAGTTACCTGCGAGACCACCGACCAATCCGTGTGCTCGGATTGCAAAATCTCTGCAGGAAGCTGCGACAAGTCCGAATGGTGAGACACCTCATTGGTAGATGTATGATACAAGCTGGACTGGATGCTGTCAAACACAGTTGTGGAGATGGACGTGGGGGTTAAGAGACTCTGGGATGCTTCATGGGTATTTTCTGTGGGAACTTCGATCTCAGCTAAGGCCTCTTCGTAAGAGATGTGAGAGTGCATGAGAGGGAAGGAGGTGGACAAGCAGGGCTTCATCTGTACGTGTTCAATGACAGGGGCAGCCAGCGCGTCAGGCGCATACGAGGACGGCTCGCTGTTAGCAGGGTCGGTGTCAATCAGCTTCTCACAAGCGACTGCGGATACAGGCACGGAGTCTGTACACGTAACGGTTTGGGAAAGGCACTCTACAGACACCATATCAGTCCCACAGGCAGGGCTGCTGAGCTCTGTGGAGGTGCTGTGGGCTGCTTCCACATTCTGTAGCCCCCCGCCTAGAACAATAGGTGAATGTTTGAGAAGAGGGGTGTCGTCCAAATTCAAGATAAAGAGCTTGGAATCAACAAGACCGGAGGAAGAGGAATCACCTAAAACGCAAACTTCGGTTTTGACTTCCTCTCCCTGAAACACAGCTTCATCATCCGCTTTCTCCTGTAACGTCTCGACTTTGGACGTGACCATAGACGGGAGAGTCAGGCAGGAGTGATAATCGGGAGCCTGCTTTTCAATTGTGGATATCATGCAGATGTCATCTGAGAACACCTCACTTCGCACAGTTAACTCTGGTCCCTCTCTGATCATCAGATCTGCTGGATGAAAAGCAGAAGGTGAACCGCCCTCCTCAGAGATGCAAAAGGCTTCTCCAGGCAGGTGAACAGGTGAACATTTAGCAGACACTTCATGTCCTATTGAATAAATCGGTGTGTTAGCAGGATTTTCATCTGTTATGTGAGGCTCACTCTTGCTGTCCTCAATGGCTAAGGGAGAGCTAGCCTGTTTGAACTCAAGAACGGCAGCTGAAGTCAGTGTTTTGCCTGTGCAGCATGCGGCACCTCTGTGATCCTCTGTACTCGATTCCGTCTCCTCTGCATGAAGGCCACTGCCTTTTTCACTTTTCCCTAACAGAATTTCTAAGCTATCTTCTTTGGTCTCCATCTTGGTCAGCTGTAAATCTTTCTTGGACGGAGTCCACGTTTCTTGAACCAGGGAAGTCTGAAACACACAACACTGCCTTTAGTACTTGGGCATTCAGGTTAACATCAGGAACTACACAATTTAACACAAATGTAAGCATTAAAGGCAAGGAAATAAATCACCTTTGGATATACTTCTGTTTTGGGTATGCTTTGCTCCTGCAGACCACTGGAGTTACTGCTGCTGGATAAAAGGGGTGATGGCAAATGGTTTTCAAGTTCTTTCCCAGTCGATCTTTCCTCTGAGGTTACAGAAGGTTCTTTCAAATTCTCTGTATAGATATCAGAGGGAAATACACATGTCTGGCTATCATAGTCATTTTCACCTCTGATTACCACCTCGGAATCTACCTCTTGGTCTATCTCTTTCCGGCTATAAATAATACTCTCGAATCCTGATTTCTGCACAGCCAGGTCACATATTGACTGATTGGGACTGACAAGATCAGTGTGGAAATCTTTGTCTAGAAGGAGATTCAGATTTGCTGCCCCTTCAGCGCAAATTCCGGTTTCACTGGAGTCCACAGGCTCGGGCATCAAGCAGCTCTGAGCAACCTCTTGCTCTGCAAATTCCAACCCTGACTTGTCGACTGCAGTAGGTTCTCTCTGGACCAAACTGTCCAGAGTGCTGTGAGGAAGGTTGACGGGAAGACCTGATTTACTCTGTGAAGTTGGGGTGCTTTGCAAGCCAAGACTGGGTTTGAGGTTTTCGTGAGGGTGTGTCTCTGTGTCAATATCCTTGTCTGCTTGGCTCTTTTCCAAATGCACGTTGCTGTGGCAGCAGTAACTTTTCTGGGGACTGACTCCTGTGTCAGCTGCATTATGGGACGCTGGGTTTCCATCCCCAGTAAGATTATATTCCGCAGTCCAGCATTTGCCTGTCGGTTGAGGAGACTGAGGCTCATCTGTACAGGACCCCCCAGGTACAGCAGACAGCTCAGGGCTGAGGGAATATTCCCCAAGGGGCCACTCGTTTCCAACGGATGTTGACTTCTCACTTTCACTCTCCACTGTTGCTGGAACCGTCTGCTCCCGTGCCTCCTGGTTTCTGAGAGCACACTGGCTATCTTGCTCTGTGTTCTGCAATTCCCACCTGGATGCTTGATCAAGCTCTTTTTCGGTGACCTGTCTGTTGATGTCAGGGTCCAGAAAATTTGGACCAGAGACCTTTGTTGCCCTGCTCTCGGATGAGAGTTGGCTAGTCTGCTGCGTCTTATCCTGTCCAGGTGCCTGGGACTTATCCATGTCCACAGTTTCTGAATGGTCTGTACTGAAACTAGAAGTGGCCAATAAAGGGGAGCCTGCAGAGTCAGAGTGGCTGAGATCACACAAGCCCCCTTTGTCTGAAGGCTCCAGATCCAGTTCCTCTCTGCTTGCGGTGTCCAATCGAGGGTCCCATCCTGCCGTCTCGAGAAGCTGTAATGGTGCCTCAGCCCCCTCTCGACTGACAGGGCTTCCCCTCGCTGTGTCGGTCTGCCTGTTTGTGTGGTCGACTGGACCCACGTTAGTGTCTCCCCGGGGGATGCCCGGCATAGCATGCGCATTAAATGCCCACGAATCTGCAGGTCTGTCTGAAGCAGGCTGTCTAGTCTGAACGTCTGCAAGGTTTTGGCAGTCCGTGAGCTCAGAGTCAGCCAGTCTTTTCTGGATATTGTCAGTTTGAGAATCCGAAATGGGCCCTTGCGTGCCACTGTCCATGGTGCTGCCGTTGGGTTGGTCAGCGAGCTGGCTGGCAGGGGTGTGCGTGCTTGTTTTCTGCTGAGGCGCAGTGCTGGCTGATGGGGTGTGGAGGGCAGCTGCGGCCGGCTGCAGGGCATGCTGGGGTGGCCCGGCCACATTCTGGGCAGCCAGTGGAGCGCCACCCAGCACAGCCACAGCTGGGGGGGGAGGCAACGGGACAGCCTCTTCCCCAAAACTCCCGTCTTTGGTCCTACTTCCACAACACACTGCACCTAAGGGAGAAACCAAACTGGTTAGAGACAGGCAATTGAGCAAAACCAGGCTTAGTCTGGTAGAAATGCGCAGACCCAGGATGAGAAGTCAAACTGGGTCCGCTTACCATTCCACAAAGCCAACCAAAAAAAATAAATCCATCCCTTTTTGGGGTTGGTGCACTTCTGCAACATTAAAAATACTGTGACATCTTGCAGGACAAAAGTAGTTAAGAGCAGGAATGAGCAAAGCACATGAAAACACAGGCAAACAGCCGACGCTCTGACCACAGACTCACACCCACACACAGCAGAAAACGCAGCATCTGACAGAAGCCTTCTAGTGTACACTAGGGTACCATCTCATTATCGTGCCCTTCAGAGCTCCTGCTCTTACATATGGGCTTCCTCTGAAGCCTTCTAGTGTACACTAGGGTACCATCTCATTACCATGCCCTTCAGAGCTCCTGCTCTTACATATGGGCTTCCTCTGAAGCCTTCTAGTGTACACTAGGGTACCATCTCATTATCGTGCCCTTCAGAGCTCCTGCTCATACATATGGGCTTCCTCTGAAGCCTTCTAGTGTACACTAGGGTACCATCTCATTATCGTGCCCTTCAGAGCTCCTGCTCTTACATATGGGCTTCCTCTGAAGCCTTCTAGTGTACACTAGGGTACCATCTCATTACCATGCCCTTCAGAGCTCCTGCTCTTACATATGGGCTTCTACTGACGCGTAACGTCGTGTACAAGTCACCAACTATCAGTCTTACAGCAACCCGTCTGGAAACACACGACTGACTAGTTACCTCTGCTCCCAAGTCTGGCATCACAAATGGGTTATTGACAGCTTAAATAAATGACCTTGATTCATTTCAACACACTGTACCCATAGGAACACGGAAACCCCCTTAGGTGCGTACAGCCTTCTTGGGTCGATCCTGACAATCGCACAGCGGCCTGTTTTAAAGGCCTGCCCTGCTGCTGGGAGGGGCATTAAAAATACGAATCAAGCGCATCAGCCCCCCCCCCCCCCACCCACAGAGTACGTACAATACTTGGGAGTCAGTAATGAGTTAGAATAGAAGCTGCTGCAGTTCTCACCTGACTGTGGTGTTGGACCAGGGTCAATGCTTTCCACTTCCAGGATGGTGAGTTAAAGGACCTCTGCTTCTACAAAAGGAGGAGAAGAATCAGGCATGTGACAAGACCTCTCAAAATGTATTCGATTCTTAAAGCAAGCTTAAATATGCTTAACTAGAAAGAGTTCACAAAACAAGACTACACAGCATAATAAAACAGCAAGAAGAACTTTACGTTTTACATAACCATTATATCAGGTATTCACAAAAACTAACGGTAAGATGTATGGGTTGTCTCAACTCATCCTACATCACGAAGTCTCAATTACTAGCTTTCCAATGAAGCTTAAACAGAAAGCAGATTTTAGAGTGTGTGTGTGCATCCACTTGCATTTTTTTCTCCATGAAGCAGATTCAAACAATATTTCTGTATAATCTTCAATTCATCAAAACAAGTTGCAGTCCTATTAAATATCCAATTTATGTTTGCAATTTATAATGGGTATTTTACATTTTGTCAAACTGGTATAAAATAATACAGCCATATTGCTTTGAAGATATTCATACTGAACTGCAAATGCCTCAAAAACGCTTAAAACAAGACGTACAAATGAGGTGCAACAGTACGTTATGTATGTTTGTAGTAGCCTAATTAAATATTTTTTGTCACATTTTCCCCATCTGTATTTACTAGCTTAAATATATAAAGTATAACAAAGTAAAAAAAGAGCTCTTGTATCAGAATCTGTATCAGCAGTTGTGTGTGTGTGTGTGTGTATATATATATATATATATATATATATATATATATATATAAATAAAAATATGATATATATCACAGACAAATACACACATATCAGTGATCAAATGCCTCACTGATTACACAGCAGCCTTAGGCCACCTGCGCCTGTAGAAAATAATGCATTTTCTTTACCCACATTCTACAAAACTGAATTAACTTTTTTTCCAAGCAAAACAAGAAGTTATGGAACCATGAATGCTACTTATGAAGAACTATAGGCAATTCCTGAGCGACTTCCACTTTTCACATGGTAATGTCCCTTTAAATTTTAAGTTCCCCTCTCTCAGCACCAGCAAATTCATTCATATTATGCTGTAACACAAAATTGTATACATAATTGCATATTCTCTCTCTCTTACTTACACACACCTAGTGATGGGCAATACAACAGTTTACCAAGATCAATTGCAACTGGACCAATGATAAGCATTTCGAGACATGATGCAGAACCACATGTAATTTTACTTAGCAGACGTTTTTGTCCAAAGCAACGCACCAGCAAGGCAAATAGTACATTATAAACATACAAACATTGAGGAGGTATGAATATGGCTAGGCTGAGATTCCAATAAAAAGTTACGAGTTACTTGACATGATTATTATAACAAAAGAACAAACCAACGAGCACCTATGACGCGATGCCTGCATGTTTGGAGGCCACAACCTCCAAAAACCAATGTGAAGCAAAGCAATTTTATCCTGAATAACATCTCAATGCCGTCTGTATCTCGCACTTCTTTGTCAATTATCTGTCTCCATCAATCACAACTTTCACACTGTATGCGTCAAACTAGCTAACAAAAACCTGGTATCATATTAGCATTTCCACAATAGCTTCCATCAAAAAAATCCTAATCTTACATATGAAATTAAAACAGAGGAGCATGAAGCAATTAATACTCACATAACTTCCATTAGAGAAAAACTTCTCAAGGTGAGGGTCACAAAAATATGCAGGCTGACGCTGCTTCCGACAAATGAATGAATTATTATGAAGCCTTTCCTTATTGTAATATGGAATTAAATTTGGTGCTTCCTTTACCTCAACAAACACACATTATTCTGTGAAGGATTTCAGACATGCTTCAGAATGCATGGTGCATCCATATTAGCCAAGGGTAAGCAGATTTCTCATCCTCCCCCAAAGCAATTTAATATACAGAGCTTGGACAGCAACCTCCCTGAAACTGGGTAGTTTCTTGGTGATTTTTAAAATCATTCTGCATATTTCATCAAGCATTGTAAATCCAAAAAAAAAAAAAAAACGAGTACAATAGTGTGTGATCTTAATTTGAGACAGAATAAAAGATAAAACAAGGATACAAGACAATATAGGCACATGAAGGACACCTTTCTTTCACTACTGTGAAAAACTGGCCATATTTGCCAATGGGTCATATCTCCCAGCTACCAGAAATACTGACCTGAAGATTTCACTCAACTACAGACAAAATAGGTGAAAGAGAAGGATCTGAATAAATACGGGATCTGGATACTTTGCACATCTTCATAAATTTTTCAATAAGATAAAATGAAAACATCATCAGAAACTTCTTGGGAAACAATATTTGAAAGGATGAAAGAAAGTTTCCTTCAATTCACAAAGTAGCTGGGTTAACTTAAACTAGAAGTCAGGACTGTCGAATAAGAATGCTCCTTACCTAAACTCTTATTGGACGATACTGACTTCTAGTTTAAGTTAACCCAGCTAACTGAGAAATTCTACTTTGTGGAACACCCCCCTGGAGGATCTCCACAGTAACTGAGATTAAAAACAGGAACTTGAACTGTAGTATATTTACATTCGTTTCTATAAAAAAATATTCCTTAATTCGATGCATTCTGTTGAACTTATTGCACAGTTGTTCTTTAATCCCTGCAATAAAACACTATTAATGTATTGATGTACTAAAACTCAAACAGGTTAACCTTGCCAAAACATTTTTTCTGGACAGATTTTGCTTGACTCAATCTAATGTGTCCCATCACATTAACGTTTCAGAATCACTAATATGAATGCAGTATCTTTCTGTGGCCAAATATCTCACCTACACAAGTGTCAAGTGGATAAGTTACATTTTGGTTCCAGTTAAGTAATACTTTGAAAATAATTAAACACCCTTCATGGACATATGAAAGGTGTGTGAATACACTGCTTACCAATTTACTCAAATTGCAGACTTTGATTTGGAACAGGGGTATACATTATTAAAACCACAAGATATCACACAGCTTTTCAATCTTTAATAAATACCTATTTTAACACTTATTTGGTTTAATTATGACCTGATTATTTTTGTGATTCATATACCATCTAATAGTATATCACAATTAAATTAAACTGAAGGAAACAATTTCCATCATAAACACACAGGGACACACAGAGGGCCCTACAAGCAATATAGATACACTAATGAAACAAGATCAGCCCAAAATGCCCAGAGCAGGGGCCTGTACTAAGAAGTTGGGTTACTGGCTTATCGGGGTAACTTGTCGGATTTAAGGTAGTCTGGGCAAAATGTAAGTGAACGAATATGAAGTCCATTTAAACTGTGATAACTTAAATCCGACAAGTTACCCTGATAAGCCAGTAATCCTGCTTTGTAGTACAGGCCACAGCCCTTTATAACAGAGATTCTGCATCCAAATCGCCATCCCTGGGGCCATGAAGCAATGGTGCCCCCCAAGGGCAACTGTTTGAACGGCCTTATTCTTGCACAACACCTGGGGCTCTCTTTCATGCCTTAACACCCAAGCAAAAGTGGTTTTGATGCATGTACGGCTACTACAAATCTTCTTAAAAGCTTAAAATTCATTAACCTTTTCTGGCTTGTTCTTTGTAAACTATGTGGTTAAATATTATCTAGCTCTTAAAAAGCAACTAATTTTTTTTTTTTTAATTATCAGCAAAAACATTCAATCCATTAGCAGGTAAACTCACAATATCAGGGAAAGTCTTTACAATTACAGAGCATGACAACCTGTGATCACAAGCACCAGCTGAGCAGTTAGAGGATGCTAACGGTGAAACTAAAAATGAAGTGTAGGACCAGACTTGCACATCATTTATATTAAGCATATCTGGTCATGCTGAAGACATATTTACAGCAGAAAGATTACAATTACAGTGACTTAATCCAACAAGCGAAAGACCTTAAAAGGATGGAGGGCAGATATTTCATTTAGAGGAAATCATAAGGGGTTTCTCCATTTATTATGGAGCACAAAAAACATTAATCCATCCATCACAACAGCAGAACATTCTCATAAAAACATAAATGACAGTACATACAGTAGGCCATGCAGCAGAGCTAACCATCAGCATCCAGCAACCTCACGCAGGCCCTGAGAGGAGAACTGTCACATCCATAGGTCATATATCCCTGTTCTGTTGCTCTTCATCTGACCTGTCACTTCTCTCTGTATGCTGAAAAAGGTTCGTAAGCCCAAAGTGTTTCACATCTGCTGGTCTACACATAACTACTTACATGTTCATTGGTGTATATACATATATGTATATATAAATATGCATACAGCAGCTAAAGTCCAGGGGCTTCCTAAGATGTGTTGGACCAGGCCATAGGACAGTTAGTTATTTTTCTAATTAGAATGCATTTTTTTTTTATTGAATTTTTTTTTCACTGCTATTTTTATCCAAAAGGACGCCGATGCAATTCTGTGAGACATCAAGCAATCAGGTTCCAACTAACGGTGACCAAGTTATTTTAACCAGTTTTGTACTTAAGTTCCAGTATTAAGGTTTTTCCATTTGTGTTGCTCTTGTTTTTCATTGAATATTGAGTACTTAAACGTGAATTCATCTGGTCAACACTGAAAAATAAATTCTTAGTGCTACATCCACCATTTCATATCAAAAAGAACCTATAGGAATGATGTAATCTGTCGTTCCTTGAATATGCACAGTACTTACAGCAAAACTGCATTCTGAACTGACCTGATCAATATTCCATAATATTTTAGAGTTCTATGAGTGAAGCATATATAGAAATCCCAAAGGGCTGTGTCGGGATGAAAGCAAAATGGGGAGACAAACGATGATAACCCTAACATGCAATTAAGGCTCTCTTCAGATGTTTTCATCTGATCCAGTAGAGAGCCCACTCCAAAATGAGCACAACTTAAGCTTCTGCATTACCATAAAGCATGCACCAGTCAGTGTTTCTTATAGTTATGGCATATTTTCCTCAAAATGGGAAATAAAAGGACACGGAGATGCTGAGATCAGCCCTCCTACAGGCACCCTCAGAGATGACAGCGAGCCCACACACTCCCTACTTCAGAGAGGAAGGACACCAGGCAGGAAGGGGCACGCCGCCCTTTACACACCGTAAATAATGGACCACATGCGTACATTACAGGCCAGTCTGCGCTTTCTCCGCTAACACCTGCTAGTAAAACGGAAACAGAAAGTCCGCCGAATGATGCCATTAACTTTAACAAAGGGGCCCACAATGCTTTTCCATACGGCGATACAGCGGCGCCTTTTCCCCAGTCACCTCATGCAGTCCCGTATGAAACGCAATAACGGAGATGTTCATCAGTGTTGATTAATTTTATAACACTGCGGTGGCTCTCGAACACGCGTCATGACAGAGCAGGGCAGGGCTATCGTCAAAGCCCGTGCAGTCGCATCCTCACCTCGGCCGCAGGCGTAAATCCGAGCTTGGAATCACGCCGCAGGCCGGTAACCAACTCGGCGTGGGCCGGACAGCTTTTCCGCCTAAATACAGCAGAGCAGGTCGAGCCGATAAGCCGATGCACCAGTAAGGGCAGCTTTCCCCCCGTCCCCCTAAACACGTACATGTATCAATGGTGTTCGTCAGCGCCCGGCCGCCCGCCGCACCACCTTGGGCCCCCGTCTCTCCGTACCCGGTAAACCAGGATCGCCGGTAAAAGTTTCCGCGGCCGGACAATGAGCCGCGACGTTGCGCGCGGTGCGGCCGCCCGCACCGCCGTCCCCCCGGCGCGTGGCTCAGCTTATGTAACCCGCCGGCTCTCGGATCCTAATTTCGATGTGATTGATTCGCTTCGGCACCGGCAGCGGACTGGCTGCATCTCCCATAAGGCCTCCGCGGAAAGCGTGGGGCGATCGCCTTAAACCCGCTTTCCGACCGACCGGGTTAACCGGGAGCAAACCCCGGCGTGACGTCACGAAGCGGGGTCAAACGCGACTCAACAAGAACCGGTACTGCTGCCGATATGAAACCGCCTCTCGCCTCTACTTCGAGCCAAGCATGTTAGTACACCAGAAACTGCAAAATAAAAACAACGACGAAAAATAATCAAAATCGCGTATTTTGTCGTTGGGTCGGCTGGGGTGACTCTAGGGAGGTTTAAGCGACACGGCAACGGTCCTGCAGAAATGACAGGAAAGTGTATCAACGAGTGAAGGCTCCCGCTTTCGCAAAGTCATTGTCAGGAAAAGGCGCATCGTCTCAATTACACTTTCATCGCCAATGCATTTTTTCAGAATTATATAAAGGACATACCCAATGTTGTAACGGACAGACAACGTGCATCACCGCACCACTGCTTCGGAGCCCCCCTGAATACCCCCCACCCTCCTCCCTCTCGCTCGTCTCCCGGTCGCTGCCGCCATCTTAACTTTTCTCCTACCTGAAATGTCCAACCAAATTTCTTTCACTAAAAAGTCGATGAAGAAGCCGTCATCCACCTGAAATCGCACTCAATCCGCAACGGGGCCACTCAGATCTGTCTCTCGGTACCCAACGACATGCTCGTGGGACCGGGGGAGCGTGAAAAAGTGCCGGATGAACGAGTGCGGGGTCTAGCTTACTGAATATAGCGGTTGTGGGGAGGAGACTTCAGACGGAGCGAAATGGTGGAAAAGCCGCAGATGACAAAGTGCTGACAATGAAACCTCGCGATACTTCCGCTTGCCCGCCACGGTGGACGTCTGTTCTCATGCTTTTGGCATGATGGGAACACTAGTCCGTAAGACCGTAGTTCCCAGCCTGTTCCATAGTTAGTCTATTACCTGCTAGTAAAAAAACAAAACAAAACAAAACATAATAAATACTCCTGCAAGTACGCCATGCAATGGACTTATAATAAACATGTGAACTCTCATCAGTATTATGTCCATTGTGCTTAATATTATTGCTGATCACCCAACCTTGCATCTCGTTTTAGTTTTGTGTGTATAATATATGTAAAATGTGTATTTTTGTTTGCTTGCTCGCTTGGATGGCCATTTATTGATCTCTGACAATCTCCGAGAACTACATGTGTCTGTGGTATAAAAAATTACAGTTAAATTGCAAGGTGACAGTAAAAGAACATTAGTTGTGAAAAAGTGTATCACTTCAGACAAGGAACCTTTTTATTCAAAAACCTGTACAATTGTTGGTCTTCTGTTTCTGGTATAAAGAAAGGTCAACTTACAGCTGTTAAATTTTGAATGGAAGATTAGATGAAATGAAGAGTCGATGTTTAAAGTGGCAATGCAGCCACAGATACACTGGAAGACAAAATCTATGATAATGCAGACTGATACAGACTGTTTTGGTTATCACATTAGAAAACTGCCTATTCATTCTTACTTTCTGAAAACTTTTTTTTATAAATATATAGCAAAGTTATTCTGAGGGAAGACACACCTTGAGGTGTGTTTCTGTTTCAATATCTAATTGCACTCAAATTTCCATCTGGAGTTTTAAATGTGAGAGGTTCTGTAATGCCTTCCCAAAACAGATCAGACCTCCCCCCAGCCAGAACACATCAGGACAGCATTTTTGATCTTTAAATCAGATAGCACCGGACTTTTATCTTAATTGCACATACACCTATCAATTTATTTATATTTATTTAAATTACACTTATGTATATTTATTTCCTACACTGTATTCAGGTTTGAATACTGTGTACTATTTACACTATGAGTACAGTCTTTCTTTTACACTATTTGTCTGTGCACTCAGTTTTGTATGCAAAAAAAACATCTTGAAGGATAAATAAATTACATCATCATTTATCAGGTTTTGTGATGATTTGCAGTGACCTACAGAAGCTAAGATATCCCACGAAAATAATTATAGGACCTTATGCAATAACAGAAAAGAACTAACAATAGACAAAAGAAAAAAGATGACAGTCAATTAAGCCTTTACGGCCAGCATTGGGTGTTACAATAATCTGGTAGCACAGTCATCCAAAGTTGATTAGAAAATGTTTCTTCTCTGTGTAATATAATGGTATTTTGTAATCAGCTGAAATTTTCAAATCTTCTGTAGCACATTAAATCAAATATATGTATGGGATATAGTTAGATACTACAGGCCCCCTGGCAAAGTGTCACTTTGGGCCCCTAGATTTTCCTGACTGGGGCCCAAAATTTATATTGTGGGGCCCCTGTAAATTGCTGGCTCCCCTGCCAGGGTATCCCATAACCATCCGACGCTCTTGGATCTTTATCTACAGAATATTACACAACATCATGATAATGAGAAAGATTACTTTGAAGAAAGTTTAAAATTGAAGTTGCCAATTTGTTCCTAGCTGTGAATGTGTGTGTGAATGGTGTGTGTGCCCTGCAATGGGCTGGCGCCAACCCTGCATGGTGCCCATTGTTTCCAAGATAGGCTCTGGACCCCTGCAACCCTGCATAGGATAAAACAATATAGAAAAAATGAATGAAAAATAAAAACCTCCTCTAGCAGTTCTCATATTAGTGTGCTAACTTTTGCCAATAATCAGAATTGTGTTTCTTCCTAGCTGTCAAAAGCACATCTTAGCAATCAGATTACGTCAGAGATTTAAGTCTACTAAATAAACCTGAAACAGGAGAAGATGCCTTCAGAAGCACAATAATGTATTTTCTGAGCCACCTCATTAACCCCCCCTCCTATCTAAACCTTACTCCTCCCACAACCCCTAACCTCTGCAACTTCTAGAATTACTGAATGGATTAACTGGAAATGCAAATAAGTTTTTTTTTTTTTATCTGGATGCCCTTCCTACTCAAATGGTAAAAGCCTGTTTGAGCTCCTTTTCTTCAGTAAGAATTGACATTATACAGTCATGTGAAAAAATTTGCATACCCCATTAAATAATTAATTCTTTATTAAGAAATATTAAAATATCAATATACATTCTTCTTTAAAATTATATATATAGATTAAGGTGATTATGATTACATCGCCTATGCAAAAACAAGAAACAAATTCACTAATTAACACAAGAAATGAACTATGATGCCAATTCCTACTGAGGAATAAGTTAGGACACCCTGCTCCCTAATAGCTAGTATGTCCCCCCTTTGGCTGAAATAACCTCAATGAGACGTTACCTATAACCATCTATCAATCTCTGACATCAACAGAAGTTTTCCCCACTCTCCAATGCAGAATTCTTAAGCTGTGTGATGTTTGAAGGGTGTCTTGCATGCACTTTCGCTTCAAATCACCCCATAGCATCTCAATAGGATTCAGATCTGGGCTTTCACTTGACCATTCCAGAACTCTGCATTTCTTTCTTGTAAGCCATTTCTTGGTAGATTTACTGGAATGTTTTGGGTCATTGTCATTTGCACTTCAGCTTCAACTTCTGGACAGATGTTTTCACATTGTCCTCAAGCCCCCTCTGATATGGTGAAGATTTCATAGTGGATTCTGTGATGGTGAGCTGGCCAGGTTCTGCCGCAGCAAAGCAGCCCCAAACCATGACATTTCCACCCCCAAACTTCACAGTTGGTATGAGGTTCTTTTGCTCAAAAGCTGTCTTTGGTTTACACCAAACATGTCCTCTGTTACTGTGTGCAAATAATTCAATTTCAGATTCATCTGTCCAAAGCACATTGTTCCAAAAGTCCAAAGTCTTTGACTAGGTGGTCTCTAGCAAACTTTAGTGGTGCCCAGATGTTTCTTCCTTGCACACCTCCCACTTAAACCAAACTTGTGCAGTCTCTTTTTGATGTTAGATTCATGTCCCTTCACATGAACTGTGGCAAGAACTTCCTGTATGACTGGTGATGACATTTTAGGATTTTTGGAGACTTCTTTCAGCATCCGTCCTGGGTATGATGTTCATTTTACATTTAGCCCTGCAAGAAGGTTCTCCAACTTACAGGAAAGTTTGGGGGTAGGTGGCAGGATTGGCACTCCAGCCATTGGAAAAAAACTCACAGTGGTCCATTTGGACTAGTGTGGTGCTGAGGTATCACCTGCTGCGCTCAGGTTCTCACCCCTGAGGTGGTTTCTCATGTGGTGGGTGTGGCAACACGCTGTAATCAGCACATGCTCCTTACCTCTCTTTCAGCATCTTGCCATCTGCTCTTGGGCTGAACTTGCTAGGACCATGATGATACCACTCATTTCAACAATCAAGAGTAAACCAAACTTAATGTCTGTGATTTAAATAAGACAGGCTCAACCAAAAAGCTCTGTAATGATGTTCTAATCATTTTCACTTGATATGGTGCACCTGAATTTAATTATAGGAATTTTAAGTAGTGATGAATATGCTGACCCCAGTGTTGACCCCAACAATCTGTATTATTTTCATGCAATCTCGAATTTTCCATTCCCATTGTGCAAACAGATGAAGGAGGCATTGGGGCAAAACAAAACAAAAGTTTATTGAACTTGAGCAAACACTGCAAAAAAAAACAGAATCATGGGGCATCTAAGAAGGGAGGCTGGGAACAAGGGGAGGCACTAGCAACACACTGGAACAACATCAATGACAGGACTGGGAAGCACGTTTATACACAGCTAAGAAGGGTGCAAACAAGATGCAACTGGAGTGAGGAACACAAGGGCAGGAACAAGAGGTAAGCCAAACAAGAGACAGGCATGGCTTGTTAGGGCCTCATTAGGGAGGAAACAGGAGGGTCAGATGGGCAGGGCATGACAAGTCCTCTCAAAAGTGCTTGAAAAATGTTTTACCAAACAGTGATTGCCAGTGTGCTGTTCTATGCTGTGGTGGGATGGGGAGGGGCAGTACAGCAAAGAGGGACACTTCGCGACTGGACAAACTGATCAGACGGGCAGCTCTGTGGCTGGCATGACGCTGGACAACCTGCTAAGTTACCAGTGGTAACAATGACTGGAAAAAGGACATTGAATAAGCTGCTGGCTGTTTTGGAGGATGTCAGCCACTCCTTGCACACCACCATCAGCAAACAGAGAAGCCTGTTCAGCAGCAGGCTACTTCTCCCCAAGTGCAGCACAGACAGATTCAGAAATCCTTCATTCCCCGTGCTATTGCTCTTTAGAACTCAACCCTGGGCCGGAGGGGGGGGAGACTAATTTTATTTGGTCACTTATTATTACCCATTACTCTTTGAGTCAGTCATCTCAATGCATGATCATAATAGTATAACTAATTTATAATGTCATGCATGGTGGGTCAGTAATCCCACTTAGTGTAGGGTCATACTAAGGCAATTTTTTTCATTTACTTATTTATTTATTTTTACTTTGACCCATTTATACAGCACTTTTAGAACAGGCAGTAGCTCCGTTTAAATTTTAATGTACGTCCTTATAGTCTTTTCTCTGAGTTTTTTCTACCGTTTATGTGGTATGGAGCTACTGGAAATTAGAATTTCCCTCTGAGGTTAAGTCTGTCTGTCTGTCTGTCTGTCTGTCTATCTATCTATCTATCTATTACTCTAGTCCTCCAACAACTTCATTGACTACCTGTTAGATGCCATATTTACTTCAAGATTCTGCTTCTCTCTTTCAAGACTCAAAATTCCCCACAATCATTTTTGCCAACAGGTATGAAGGTGCTACTTTAATTTTGATGTGATTCATCTCAGAATTCAATCACTTCCAGATCTTCACCCATTGTGCCTGAAAGGTTTGAAAAAGATTAATCAAATACTTTCAGAGTTACTGTGTTCAAAAGACCAAGTGACTTCTGCAGCCTTCATCTCCTTTCTTTGCTGCTACACAGTGTTGCTGCTTCATTTTTGGGACAATCTGCTGTATATCTTCATCCACATAGTTTTTTTGAAGTTTTTACAATTGTTTACACACATTGTTTTAAACTAAGCTCATTTTCTCAACACTCTACATACAAACTTCACTAACAACACAAAAGCAAATTATCTGACATCCATCCATCCATCCATTATCTGCCGCCTGTCCAGGGTTCGGGTCGCGGGGGTAGCAGCTTCAGGAGAGACACCCAGACCTCCGTCTCCCCAGCTACCTCTACCAGCTCCTCGGGGAGGACACCGAGGCGTTCCCAGGCTAGCCGAGAGATATAATCACTCCAGCGAGTCCTGGGTCTGGCCCGGGGCCTCCTCCCTGTAGGACATGCATGGAAAACCTCTCCGGGTAGCCGCCCAGGAGGCATCCGCACCAGATGTCCAAACCACCTCAACTGGCTCCTTTCGACGTGAAGAAGCAGCGGTTCTACTCTGAGGCCCTCCCGGATATAAGAACTTCTCACCCTATCCCTAAGGGAGAGCCCAGACACCCTGCGGAGAAACCTCATTTCGGCCGCCTGTATTCGCGATCTCATTCTTTCGGTCATTACCCATAGCTTATGACCATAGGTGAGGGTAGGGACGAAGATGGACCAATAGATCGAGAGCTTTGCTTTTCGGCTCAGTTCTTTCTTAGCCACGACGGACCTTTTAAGCGCCTGCAAAACTGTAGACGCCGCTCCGATTCGTCTATCCAGCTCCCGACCTCGCCTACCCTCACTCGTGAACAAGATCCCGAGATACTTAAACTCCTCCACTTGAGGCAGTATGTCATCCCTGACCCGAAGAGGGCAAACCACCCGTTTCCGGCTGAGAACCATGGTCTCGGATTGGAGGTGCTAATCCTCATCCCTGCCGCTTCGCACTCGGCTGCGAACCACCCCAGTGCACGCTGGAGATCCCCAGCAGATGAAGCCAACAGGACGACATCGTCTGCAAAAAGCAGCGAGGCAATCCTGAGGCCACCAAACTGGACACCCTCAACACCCTGGCTGCGCCTAGAAATCCTGTCCATAAATATTATAAACAGGATCGATGACAAAGGGCAGCCCTGGCACGTCCGACTTATTACCGGCAATGCGGACCAAGCTTCTGCTCCGTTCGTACAGGGACCGAATCGCCCACAACAGCGGACCCCAGACCCCATACTCCCGAAGCACCCCCCACAGAGCACCTCGGGGAACCCGGTCATAAGCCTTTTCCAAATCCACAAAACACATGTAGACTGGATAGGCAAACTCCCAGGTCCCCTCAAGTACCCTTGCAAGGGTATAAAGCTGGTCCAGTGTTCTACGGCCAGGACGAAAACCGTATTGTTCCTTCTGAATCCGAGATTCGACTATCGATCTCACCCTCCTCTCCAGTACCCTGGAATAGTCCACTAGGCAACTTTCAAGACAGAGAGCTTTAATTCAAACACATCTGAAACACTGAGAAACAAAACCACAAAAGAGCTAAAAAAAAAAAGACAGTTACGACATATAACAATGAACAATGACTTAAACTAAACAAGAGGAAATGCAGAGTGATCACACAGACACAGAACAGGATTTCCAGTAGGGAATATCTTACATCAAATACACTCAATAGCCGACAAGAGAGCTGGGAACAGATGGGGATTTATATATACAAGAAAAAAGTCTAGACAAGGAACAGGTGTGGGTCATTAACAACTCAAACACTAGGGCCTATTGAGATACAAGGAACACAGGACTTAAATATTAAATGCACACAGGAGTAAATGTTCAAATAAAATACAGGGTAACGTAAGTACAAAGATATTGAGGGCAAGGACCTAACCATGCAAAGAACATTATATACACATATGGTCAACCAAATCCTGGGGCACAAATACAAAAAGTCCCATGATGTTCAGGCTGGCCTCCTCAAACTCACAATGGTCTGGACTACATGGGTCCAGCTCCATGGTCAGCCCATTCAACTAGGATTTTATATATGCTTCACTGTACCTATGGGGTAGTTTTTTGCCCAGGTAACAGGGGAAACTGTGAGGGCTGTGACTGGGATAAGACCTAAGGCAGGGCTATTCAATTCAGGCCATCGATTCCAAATCCAGGCCTTGTTTTCAGTTCTCCCAGGTAGTTAGTTTAATAATTACCGATTCTGATTGGTCAGAGGCTTCACACCTGGCTCACAGGTGAAGGAAGGCTGGAAAATCAGCAGGGCTCGGCCCTTGAGGACCGTGAGTTGAATAGCCCTGACCTAAGGGAATACAAGCAGTAGAATGGGATGACCTGTTGGCCAAACAGGGAACTACAACAGACATTGACACTGGGAGAATACCAAGACATAGACTGGACAATAAGTAGACAAAGAAAGACCTGCAGCATGTACTGGTGAACAGGGGGCAACAGGAAACTTCAGGGAAATGAAGGACAGACTGGGATAAAGCAGAGACCAATACTGACAACCACCTCTTTAATTTTTTCATCTTCTTCCTCCTCCTCTACCTCTTCTGCTAGCTTGTGCTGCAATGTCCACGTTCGCAGAATCTTCACAAAACAGGGAAGCTTGCATGCGGCCTATATACATATGGCCAAGCTCTGATTCATTTGTGATCACGTGAGTGTTACCCCGCTATACAAAGGTATGACATTTTGAATGACAGTGTTTTCCAAATGATCACAAGCGATTTTACTTTTGAGTTTTATGTCTAATGTAGAGAACTGTGACTTACTAGATTCACAAGGTCAAAGGTCATCTGCAATCGCCCCATCCCATTGCTCTTACTAAGTAGCATTACTTGAATTTTGGGGCAATTTTTTTCACAATTTGAGCAGTCCCAGTTGTTCACCCATACAATGTGTCTGCAAAGTTTGAAAAAGATCCATCGTATACTTTTTGAGGTATCATATTAATGGAATCAAATATCTTTGTTATGACTATGCGGCACTGCTTCAGTTTTGGTGCGATCTGTCTCAAAATGTAATAATTTCCCAGTCGTTTCTCATACAATATAGCTGCAGAGTGTGAAATACCTCCAGCAAATATTTTTTGAGTTATTGCACTGATGAGGAAGTATCTGTGGTGTTGGCAGACTAGTCCCATATGTATACCCCATCCGGAGAATACAATAAAGCAAAACTCACAATAAATATGTAGAAATCAATCCATAAATATGAGCAAAGAAATTCATTTGCCATTTTTTTCTGTCACTTTAGCACATTTTTCAAATCCCTGAAACATGATGTCTCATGTGCACAGCAGAACATCATTTCACAGAAATTGCAAATGTTTTAATACATTTATACAAATGACCATGTATAATGCCATGTATATGAAATAATTCATGTATCCACATCCTGTAGAGACATAGTCTACAGGTTATGAACGTCCAACTTACAGTCAACTTATACTTATGAATAGACTGCCATAAAGCTTATTAAAGTGGTACCTCGACCCACGAACAGTCCTGTTCACAAACAAATCGGGTTACGAGCCAGGTGTTAGAATTTCTTTTGTACCGGTTTGCGAACCATGTTTCAGGCTGTGAACACACAAACATCCCACAAAAGCACCCCAAAGAACCACCCGAAACACAATGAAGCGCACATTATGTCTTTACTATATCTCTTCAGAGGTCAAATATCTGAGAAAAGAAAAAAATAGAGAGAGAGAATGTTCTGCTATAGCGGTACCTTTCAGTGATTGATAAACATGTTTGTGATGGTTTTTAACAGTCACAAATCTATGCATAAAATTACAATACTTCATTAATAACATAAATTATTAAGTAACTCCTATTTAAGTGTTATATTCTCCATTTACACATAGTGGCAACTGCGCGTTTGTTTACAGTACAAACAAAGAAGTGCATCGCCATACAACGCGTGGCATCACGAAATGTACATAAAAATTTTAGGCATATGAAAATAATGTAGAGTATAATAAGAAAAAATCACATTTTTGAAATTACTGTATTGTTTTTGACTGTTACTCAGTTTTTTTATGTTAATTGTTTAGTTTTTTGGGGGGGATGTTTTGTGGTTCTTTTCCATGTTTTGGCATCTTTCGAGCAACCAGCCCGCCAACTGTCAGGGATCCGGACGATTCGGGCGCGAGAACGTGGCATGGTGCAGGCAGAGAAGGTGGACGACCCACTGGCGGCTCCAAGAACAAAAAACGCGGTTTGATTATACAAAACAGAAAACACTACGAACACAACAAAATCAAAAGGACCACGAGGGGGCAAAAACTAAAGGGGATAAACATAGACTAATGCCTTGTCCACACTTACACGGGCATTTTTTAAAACGTACCTTTTTCTATACGTCTTGGGCTTTTGTCCACATGTAAACGGCGTTTTAGGTCACTGAAAACGGAGCTTTTGCAAAACTCCACCCAGGGTGAAGATTTTAAGAAACGCCGTTTTCAGCGTCGATATGTAGACAGGGAAAACAGAGTTTTTGGCTCGAAACGTCAGATTGTGTGCCGTTGTCCACTTTGTTTAACGTCAGAGCATGCGCTGTTTGCTGTATACATTAGGCAAGTTTGAGCAATGGCGGACTTAGCCGAAATAGTGCTTGTGCTAACCTTGCTGACAGGACTTCTTACCTGTGTACAGATAAATGTTGAGTCACTCTCACATTATATTGATCAACACAGGTGTTGGAATGTGCGCCATGGTTTTCAACAGGACTGGCAATTAGGCTTCTGATTGGCTAACATGGCAGTACGGTTAGAGTTATAATGCCGCCTGTTGGTTTGGCATGCTCTTGACAGCGCATTTTAGCGGTTTCATGTGGACGGAAATATTTTAGAAGACAATGTATGTGTGAACGGGGATTTTTTTTAAAACGGAGGAGGAAAAACACCATTTTAAAAAATACCCGTGTATGTATGGACAAGGCATAAGAACGAACCAAGGAAACAGGGAAACAGAATCTAACACTGGGGAATTACAGACAGGTAAAAACACAAGCAGGGGCGCAAGGAACAAAACCAAAACCAAATACAAAATCACCAGACACAAGAACTAGAAAAACTCATACAAATGAAACACTAGGGAGCAAAATACAAAAAGAGAGGAGGCAGGATTCAAACGCAGGACAGAATGATTCATAGACAACCAGATACTCAATGTGTTGAGCTATGAAGCTGACAGGGAACTGGGCAAAACACAAAGACTGACAACACGAGGGATGGGATGACCAGCAACGCCTGCTGGCCAAACGGGGAAGGGACACAGAGTGGGACAGGAGCTGACCCTGACATCAACAGGCGTATGCTCAGTTGTACTGTTTTATTTAATTTAGCATTATTTGTGTATAATTAAGGTTATTTTAATTTTAGTCTATATTCTTGGGCACAGAAAAACATAAAAAAATGAAATAAAAAATTCAGTGTTTCTGAGGTTTGAACGAATTATTTGTATTTACATTATTTTAAATGGGAAAAATTGATTCAGGTCACAAACTTTTCGGGTCGTGAACTGAGTCCTCAAACGAATTAAGTTTGTGAGCATAATGTTACTGTCACTCATTATACAATCAACTAAAAAAACTTAAACAAACTGAAGCATCGCAAAATACATAATGTGTTTCTGTGTCCTCTACTTTAGCATTGCATTGCAAAATAAAAGATGTACAGCAGTAGTAGTGGAAAAATCTCTTCAGCGACAACTGCATCAACATTTTACCTATATACATGCACATTTTAATGATAATATTGCATTTTTGTATATATGGTAACAAAGCTGCAAACTAAAAATAAACTTGCTAAAATCAGAATAATCTATCTTATTTCAAGTGCAATGTATAATTTAATTTCTCAAAATACAGCATTTCCATCTACAGTGATCTACATTTTGTTAGGTTTTGAAATTAATGTTAACTGTTTTGAACAGAGTATCAAAATGTCTGAAAAATTTGCTATAGTTGTGAAGTGGTGATTGAATGCATTTTGTATCAAAGCAATGCAAATGTATACAAAACTTAGTTCACATACTGTACTGAGATGGTGCATTTGAGTGTATTTCAGTGTTTTGAAAAAGGGGACATGACACTGAGAGAAGTTTGAAAACAAAAAAAAAACAAAACTGTAAAAACAACTAAACATAAATCTATGTGGACCAAACTGTGAATAATTTTTCATTGCTTTCACACAACATGCATTCAATAACCACATTTTCCAAAATCCATCTTTTCTCTTTGATTCTCCACCACCTGCAACACACTAGCTGTATATTTGAAGCACACTTTTTTCCAATGCTATCATGCTGTTTTCAAAAGTGTTAAAAACACATTCAAAACAAAATTATGGCAAATTTCATGCTTTTCTGCAGTAACCATATTGAAATATATAGAAAATGAAACAATACTCATTCCAAACACATTCCAAACATGTGCGCAGTGGGACAGTTTGCTGTTACACAAACCACTCTTTGGCCCCTACAGTCGAGAGGCTCATTTAGATTTTGGGTGACCTGCACAATCGACTTGTGCCAGCGGAGGAGAAAGATTCGAGGGCCAGAAAACTCTCCTGCCCTGGTTATTGTGTGGGATAATGTGGCATTCCACCATTGTGCTGCAGTCCCTGACTGGTTTGCTGCACATCCCAGCATTTCAGCACTATTCCTGCCTCAGTACCGCCCCCCCCTTCCTAACCCCCACAGAGGAGTGTTTCTCTGCATGGAGGTGGGAGGTTTATGATCACCGTGCATCTTTACTGGATGGCATGAATGCGCGGTGTGGAGACACTTCTTCTGAAGACTGCCAGGGTTGGATTAGATATTCCAGTGGATCCTTTCCAAGATGCATCACCAGAGAAGACATATGATGTGATGTTGTTGAGAACTTGTGGCTAAATGCAGGACACACAGATCCCTCATATCACTGTACAGTATGAGTGATAATACTATACATGTCAGTTTTTGTTGTAGTTATTACTGCAACCCTTGATTGAACAGGGTCAACTGCTGGTAAGAAGAAGAGAAGTAAGGTTACATGGTAGAAGGCTAGAGAAGCAAAACAGAGGAAGAGGTAGAAGAGGCCAAGAACAGAGGCAGGTTCTGGATGAAATAAGGGCCACAATTGTGGACCATGTCCTCAGTCATGGCCTTACAATGGCTGAGGCTGGTTGAAGGGTACAGCTGAATGTGGGGAGAACATCTATGTCCTCAATCATTCAAACATTTCATAGACAGAACAGGTATGTAATCCTTCAATATGCACTGTACTGTAATACTGTATACTTACTGTAATGCTTCATATTACAATATTCCACTTACATTTTATAGTATACATTAGGTATACTTTATACAGTCATGGCCAAAAGTTTTGAGAATGACACAAGTACAGTGGTACCTCAGAACTCGAACTTAATCTGTTCAGAGCTCTGGATCGAATCCTAAAATGTTCGAATCCTGATCGAATTTTCCCCATAAGAAATAATGGAAAACCAATTAATTGGTTCCCGGCACCAAAAAAATTACACCTAAATATGTTTTGTTTTTTTTATCATTTAAACACAAAATTAACCTGTTAAAACAAGAAGAGCATATACTGTACTAAACACATCTAAGCACATTTATCAAAACAGTAGTTTGTAAAGTAAGAAAATAAATGTATCCAAACAATGTGTCTTGCCCAGATCGTCCGCTTCTTCCGTGTGCCATGCCCCCTCGTTAACCCCATGTGATCAACTGTTTCTATTTGTTGTCATTAGTCCTCTGTATTTCGTCAGCGTTTCAGTTTGTTTCCCCAGTCCGGTCATTGTATTGTCCGTCTGCGTTTTGCCTGCCTTACCTGTAATTAAACCCCATATTCCCCGATACCCTGATATCTGCGCCTTTGTCTCCGTTCCGTCCCCGCTCGGCACGACAATATTATTATAATTAAATGTATTAATGGTTTATTAATACAGAGACTGAAGCTTTACCCTTTGTTTCCGCTGAGAGACGTGCCGCGTGACTCATTTCCCCATGCGTACAAGTTATCTTAGGTCGGCGTTCACAGTTTGAATTCTGAGATTCAGATCGAGCTCTTTAATGAGTTCAAGAACTGAGGAACCACTGTATTGGTTTTCACAAAGTTTGCTGCTTCAGTGTTTGTAGATCTTTTTGTCAGATGTTTCTATGGTATACGTAAGTATAATTACAAGCATTTCACAAATGTCAAAGGCAATTACATTAAGTTTATGCAAAGAGTCAATATTTGCAGTGTTGGCCCTTCTTTTTCAAGACCTCTGCAATTCGCCCTGGCTGCTGTTAATCAACTTCTGGGCCAAATCCTGACTGATGGCAGCCCATTCTTGCATAATCAATGCTTGTAGTTTGTCAGAATTTGTGAGTTTTTGTTTGTCCACTCACAGCTTCAGGATTAACCAGAAGTTCTCAATGGGATTAAGGTCTGGGGAGTTTCCTGGACCCACAATGTCAATGTTTTGTTCCCCGAGCCACTTAGTTATCACTTTTGCCTTATGGCACGGTGCTCCATCATGCTGGAAAAGGCATTGTTCATCACCACTGTTCTTGGATGGTTGGGAGAAGTTGCTCTCAGAGAATGTTTTGGTTTCATTCTTTTACGTGGCTGTGTTCTTAGGCAAAATTGTGAGTGAGCCCACTCCCTTGGCTGAGAAACAACCCCACACATGAATGGTCTCAGGATGCTATACTGTTGGCATGACACAGGACTGATGGTCCTGTGTCAAGCCTTTTCTTCTTCGGACAGTCTTTTTTCGGGATACCCCAAACAATCGGAAAGGAGATTCATCAGAGAAAATGACTTTACCCCAGTCCTCAGCAATCCAATCCCTGTACTTTTTGCAGAATATCAGTCTGCCCCTGATGTTTTTCTTGGAGAAAAGTGGCTTCTTTGTTGCCCTTCTTGACACCAGGCCATCCTCCAAAAGTCTTTGCCTCATTGTGTGTGCAGATTCCTGCTACTATTCCTGAGCAAGCTCTGCACCGGTGGTGCCCCGATCCCGCAGCTGATTCAACTTTAGGAGACGGTCTGACGAAAACCACAGAGCTGTCATTCGCCTCGCAAGAACCATAACCAATGACTCTAGTCACCCTCTTAACACACAGTTTACTCTGTTTAGCAGATACAGGACTCTGAAATGGAAACGGGCTCGCTTTGGCAAGAATTTCATCCCTACTGCCATAGCTGTACTTAACTTGCCACATTACATTTGTACCCATCAAATCTCCGCTACTAATTGTGTGTATATGTTTATGTGTGCCATTTTATGTATGTGTGCCTAACATGTTTAACATGTTAGAGGCCTGTAATGTACTTGTGTTTGTATTGGAAGAGACTGTGAAGACAAATATCCTAATAGGACAATAAAGGCTATCATCCATCCATCCATCCATACATCCATCCATCCATCCATCCATCCATCCATCCATCCATCCATCTATCTATCTATCTATCTATCTATCTATCTAAAAAGGTCCTGGCACTCGCTGGACTTTCTTGGGCGCCCTGAAGCCTTCTTCACAACAATTGAACCTCTATCCTTGAACTTCTTGATGATCTGAAAAAATGGTTGATTTAGGTGCAATCTTACTAGCAGCAATGTCCTTGCCTGTGAAGCCTTTTTTGTGCAAAGCAAAGATGACTGCACGCGTTTCCTTGCAGTAAACCATGGTTAACAGAGGAAGAACAATGATTTCAAGTACTACCCTCATTTTATAGCATCCAGTCTGCTATTCTAACTCAGTCAGCATGACAGAGTGATCTCCAGCTTTGTCCTCAACACTCAGTATCCTCATCAACACTCTCACCTGTGTTAGCGAGAGATTTCACTGAAATGCTGTCAGCAGGTCCTTTTGTGGCAGGGATGAAATGCAGTGGAAATTGTTTTTTTGGGATTAAGTTCATTTTCATGGCAACAGGGACTTTTGCAATTCATCTGATCACTCTTTCTAACATTCTGGAGTTTATGCAAATTGCCGTCATAAACCTTAGCCATAGTTTATATCAGAAAATACTTACAGAGTACACTGTTGTATTGAAAATATGGCTAAGCATTTTGACCATCTTCTTCATGAACAATGACACAAAGACTTGTCATTCTGGTTACACTGACAAGTTCATTGACATAACAACAACAACAAATTTATTTTTGTATAGCGCATTATCACAACATTACATCGTCTCAAAGCGCTTTACAGCATCCCCACCCAAAGCCCCCAGTGAGTAAGCCATAGGCGATAGTGGCAAGGAAAAACTCCCCAGAAGGAAGAAACCTTGGGAGGGACCAGACTCAAAGGGGGAGCCCATCCTCCAGGGGCCGGCAGGGAGAGTCAAATACAGTTAAATCTTACTTTTGCAGGTAATCCATCATGTGGTGCTGTTTGTACGAATTGTTTACAGTTTTGCAAATGTTAAAGATAATTCGAGAAATGTACCAAAGCAACTGAGAAAAACTAATCAAATTGAATACTGCTTCATCAATAAAGATGAGCTCATGAGGAGCTTGTGTGGCTTCAATTTGAAAAATTCAAAGTAGAGCAGATGACTACTCTGAAACACATTGCCAAAGTACACAAAAAGGAGGCCGTCATATGGTTTGTGCTACAATATAAAGTGCTGTACATTACTGTAATACTTATTGTAACTGCTAGGGGTGTGATTGCGCGTTTTCCCACAGTATGTTCAGTATGTGTTATTAGTTTTCGACCACGGTAGTAGCATGGTTTTGGTATTTTTATATTTAAGAAAATAAAAACACAAAACCCTTCAATTAAACAATAAACTCTTTATTTTTCCATATAACAACTCTCCATTCAGAAAAATGGCAGCATGACTAACTAGCCCTACATTATGTCTCTATTGTATGAAATCAAGGAAAGAAAAATAATAAAATTAAAAATGCTTCTTAACTTTGATAAGCTGAAAGTGTTTGGTTTATACTGTTTTTAAAGAAATGTACCTAGTATGTACAGTTCCTGTAAAGGCAACATTAAATAAATTTTTGGAAGGAAACTTTTGGAATACCAAATCTTGTCTTCATAAAGAAAAATTGTTTCATTTAAGAAAAACATATACAAAGTTAAGCATATCAGTGTTAGAAAGCAACCACAGTCAACTGGAGCACAGTAAGTGTGGAAAGATAATCAACATTACAAACTGCACAAGCCAAGAGAATGCAGAATGTTTTTGATGCTGCAGACCCACATGAAGCGGGCAAAAAAAGGCATTTTGGGGAGTGGAAATGTCGAGTCATTTCAATAAAGAAGATGACAGCTTTTTTAAAATGAAACATTCTAACATCCACTATTGTTTTAATACCAATACCAGCTGATGCAATTAAACAATGAAGGTGATGTGAAGTGTTTGTGGCTGGGGAGCCTAGGGTCCTGAATTATAGACTGAATGTTGTTATGGCAGTAGTTATATTGCAGCAGGTCAATGGAAGGCATGTCAGTCCTGTGATATTCTAGGCAGACTGCACAACCCTCTGTAATGCCTTCCTGACATGAACTGTGCCTCCACTATACCATACTGTGACAGCATTAGTAAGAACACTCTCAGTGGTATTACGGTAGAGCCAGGAACTTAACGTTTGTCCACTGCAGAGCAGCGATCAATGATGATTGGAGTGTGCCTTTTAGAGTTCCTCCTGAAGTCCACAATGACTCCTTTGTTTTAGCAGTGTTCAGGGTTAGGTGGTTGTCATGACAACACTCCACCGGACCCACCACCTAGTATTATCTGCAAATTCGATGATGTGACTGTTGCTGAATTTTGCAATACAGTCATGAGTGAAGAAGGTGAACAGCCATGGACTCAGCCAGCATCCCTGGGGGCGGGGGGGTTGGGGTCCTGTATTGAGGATCAGAGAAGAAGTAGTTTTCTTCTCTATCTTCACCTCCTGGGTTCTGGTTGCCTGGGAGTCCAGGATCTAGTTGCAGATGGTGTTGCTGAGACCAAGTCCCCTAACTGTTATCATGGTTTGCCCAGTACCATTTTATTGAAAGAGGAGCTGAAGTCAAAGAATAACAGAATAACAGCCTAGCACAGGTATTTCTGTTGCCCAGGTGTTCCAGGGCAGTGTGCTGGAGAAACAGCATCATCCATTCACCTGTTCCACTGGTAGAGGTCTAGCAAGCTGGGAATAATTCTGTCGACGAGATGCATTGCCAGTCGCTCCAAACACTTTGTGGTGAATTAGGTTAGTAATACTGGGCAGTAGTCATTCAGGTGCGTCATGCTGGACGTGTCAGCAGTGGCAGAGTTGTGGCAGAAAGAGCAATATGCAGGTTAAAAAGTCCTTATTCCAGTGTATACAGGAGAGATAGACTGACAGGAATAGGTTTACTCCATACACTATGAGAGAGAATAATATTGAATCAATGATGGGATTCAGACAACGCAAATGAAATCTTGAGGAAAATGGTTTGGTATGCTGGCCTGCTGCTACATTTATTATTGAATTTGAACAGGTGGTTAATTAACATTTTTTTAAAAAAGTAATAGTTTACTTTTAAGAAACTTTTAATCAAATAGTCAAATAACCAACTTGATTAAATGTATACACATTTTTACTTTGGAATACCAAGTTCACATCTGACTGGCAGTTTTTCAATAATAGCTTTCTGATAGTTTTAAAAGAGCTCTATACATTAACCACATGCTAAATCATTACGGTGTGAGACAGCACCAGAAGTAATAACATTACCCAAAAAAAACCCTTATAAATCAATTAAAACTGAAGCATAATTAAGATGGCATTGTGACTCAGTAGCTGACACTTACTCCTCCAGGCTTGGGGTCTGAATCCTGCCTTTGCGATGTCTGTATGGAGTTTGCTTGCTCTCTTTGAGTTGTGCAGGCTTCCTAACACAGGCAACACATGCAGTTAGGCTGACTGGCACATAAATTGCACATAGTATAAAGTCCCTGCTCTGGACTGGCATCTCATACAGGTTGTGCCCCAACCCTGTGCTGCTCCTGTGTTGTCGCTGTATGGTGTGGATAGGCTCCAGTACTGTGAAATCCAAACCAGAGGTGGTTAGCGGACATATGGAAGCAATGCATGAGAAAAGAAGGTTATGCTAAACCACTGGACTTATTAACACTGAGCCACTGGTCGATATCTTGAACCTTGGTACCTTGTGTATTTATTTATTGTATTTGAAGGATGTCAAAATTTCAAAATGTTTAGAATAATATCACCTTAACACTAGAAAAATGTCCTAATTTAGGTTTAAAATTAAGAAAAAAATTATTGTATTTCAAAATCGACAAATAATCTGGAGAATCCCTGTAAAATTCCAGTTGTTTCATGGTTCTTTTCCCAATGGATCATGTCTATTTCAGAATACATTTTTTAAAAATATATGAATAATAAATTTTTAATAACTTCCGTGCACTAGTACTATTAGGTGCAATTCAACCACAAGATGTCACTGCAAAACCATAACATTTCAAAATAAACGGCACTGTTTCCAGCTCTGATTCCAGTTTGTCATTTATGTTGTGCTGCTATTAGTTCTGTATTCTTAGTAGTCTCAGTGATTACAATAAATTTTCTGCATTTTTATTGCAAAAAAACAATGTAACTTCCAGTAAGTTTATTTCAAAGTTGCTTATTGTTACAATGATCCATTTATTTTTGTAAAATCTGATAACATAATACAATTAAATATAAAATAGTTCCAAAAGGATATGGTTATTGTTTGAGGATTTGAACAATATGGGATTGAATAAAATCATCTATAAATGCCAATTAAAAATATGCACTGTTGCAGTAGCCAGAGCAATCTGCAATAAACTGCTTTATCTGATGGCAAAAAGTTTAATAGTCCTATTCATTGCAGGGATTAGGAAGATGAAAGACAATATGAAAATTTCTACTGATTTAAACCTCTGTTCTGTCCGAAAGTGCTATCCAGATTGCATGAAACCATGGGCCTTAATATATACAATCAAATGTTTGATTGCATTGTTTTATAAAAATCCCATATTTATGCATTACAGTTTTGGCATAATTTGCTGTATTTTACTTGTATGTGATAGAAATGAGCACCTCCTGCACAGCACTGAGACTGATAATGGCTTGTGTTCGGATTGTTAGAGATTGTAATAACATCACTGATTGTTTTGTGATTGTATTTTCTACACTTTTAACCCACACCATGGAGAATTTGCGTTAAGAGGATCAACCATGCTATCTGGGGCCTGGATCAGACCTGGGGTGGACACAGACTGACAGAATGCGGTACACAAGGACAAGCCATTGGGCCCTAGGCTGGGATGGGAAAGGGTGTGACACGGAAGGAATGCCTGCTCCACATTTCTGGGCGTTTGTATCATTTTCCCTCCGAGACCCCAGGTCTTGGTCCCAGTTCTGCTCCTTGTCCTGTTTACCTTGTCCTTTGTTGTTGACCTTCCACTTGTCTGTCCTGCTTCTGCTGTGGTCCATGTCCTGCCCCCTTCGTTCTGGTTCCCTGGGTTTCACTAAGGTCTCATGTTTGTTTTTCCTGATCTGGTGCATGGAGTGTCTTGGTTCCCTGTCCAGGAACTGAACACCAGTCTGTGGCAGTGAGAGCACTGAATCCTAACCACTAGACCTCCAGGGATCAATACAGGAGGCAGGGAGGTTAAGGTCAGAAGGGACAAAGGCTGGTCTAAACACTGAGAAGGCTAAAGGAAAACCATAACACTAAATACAAACATAGACCATGGGGGACTGGTACTGAGCACTGATGAAGACCAACTGAGGAACATGATTTTATCATGACTTACATACATGATAAACACAGGAAGACAATGAGCAATACACCAAACACTAGGAATCATGTGGAATAGAAAAAGAAACAGGTGAGAGTACTTAGAAAACAGAAATTAACAGGATGGCTAGCAGAGACTTCTGCTGGCTGAACAGGATCACAACAGGTTTGACAGATTATGTATTCCAAAGCAGGTTAAGTGTGTAACATGAGTTACCATGGTGATGCATCCCACTAAAGATACGATCACACTAGCGTGAAAATTTCACTTCCATTATAGCTGTGCAAAGCATAACACGTAGGGTCTCCATTGCAAATGCTGAAGTTGATACCCAGAGCCTCCACTAGCTGATGGTGAAGCTATTACATTCATTAGCCAAAGCTGAAGCAATACTGTGAACTTACACTAGCCAATGCTGAAGTTCATACCAGGAGCTTCTGCTAGTCAATACTGAAGCTAATAGCAAGAGCCTCTGCTGGCTGATGCTGAAGCTAATACTGACAGCATTGTTTAGTTGATGCTGAAGCTCATATACTGTAGAGACCCTCTGCTAGCAGATGCCGAAGCTAATATTGAGAGACTCTGCTGGCCAACACTGAAGCTAATACTGACAGAATCAGTTACTCAATGCTGAAGCTCACAGAGACCATCTACTAGCCGATGCTGAAGCTAAGATTCAAGATTCAAGAGATTTATTTGTCACATACACAGTTGTACACATACAACATGTAGTGGAATGTAACCCTGGTCACTCCGAGCAGCTGTGCATGAAGAGAGTACCAAAATATAGAAAAAAATAAGAAAAATAATAAGATAAAAAATATATGAAATGTTCAACTGTACATAATCTATACATACACTCACCTAAAGGATTATTAGGAACACCTGTTCAATTTCTCATTAATGCAATTATCTAATCAACCAATCACATGGCAGTTGCTTCAATGCATTTAGGGGTGTGGTCCTGGTCAAGACAATCTCCTGAACTCCAAACTGAATGTCAGAATGGGAAAGAAAGGTGATTTAAGCAATTTTGAGCGTGGCATGGTTGTTGGTGCCAGACGGGCCGGTCTGAGTATTTCACAATCTGCTCAGTTACTGGGATTTTCACGCACAACCATTTCTAGGGTTTACAAAGAATGGTGTGCAAAGGGAAAAACATCCAGTATGCGGCAGTCCTGTGGGCGAAAATGCCTTGTTGATGCTAGAGGTCAGAGGAGAATGGTCCGACTGATTCAAGCTGATAGAAGAGCAACTTTGGCTGAAATAACCACTCGTTACAACCGAGGTATGCAGCAAAGCATTTGTGAAGCCACAACACGCACAACCTTGAGGCGGATGGGCTACAACAGCAGAAGACCCCACCGGGTACCACTCATCTCCACTACAAATAGGAAAAAGAGGCTACAATTTGCACGAGCTCACCAAAATTGGACAGTTGAAGACTGGAAAAATGTTGCCTGGTCTGATGAGTCTCGATTTCTGTTGAGACATTCAAATGGTAGAGTCAGAATTTGGCGTAAACAGAATGAGAACATGGATCCATCATGCCTTGTTACCACTGTGCAGGCTGGTGGTGGTGGTGTAATGGTGTGGGGGATGTTTTCTTGGCACACTTTAGGCCCCTTAGTGCCAATTGGGCATCGTTTAAATGCCACGGCCTACCTGAGCATTGTTTCTGGCCATGTCCATCCCTTTATGACCACCATGTACCCATCCTCTGATGGCTACTTCCAGCAGGATAATGCACCATGTCACAAAGCTCGAATCATTTCAAATTGGTTTCTTGAACATGACAATGAGTTCACTGTACTACAATGGCCCCCACAGTCACCAGATCTCAACCCAATAGACCATCTTTGGGATGTGGTGGAACGGGAGCTTCGTGCCCTGGATGTGCAGCCCACAAATCTCCATCAACTGCAAGATGCTATCCTATCAATATGGGCCAACATTTCTAAAGAATGCTTTCAGCACCTTGTTGAATCAATGCCACGTAGAATTAAGGCAGTTCTGAAGGCGAAAGGGGGTCAAACACCGTATTAGTATGGTGTTCCTAATAATCCTTTAGGTGAGTGTATATGATAGGTAAGAGGTATTTTGCTGTGCAATTTAAGTGCAATGTGCAAGAGGCCTGAGCTGTGTGCCAACGATTTGGACAGTATGAAGCAGTACCTAGAGGTATTGAGTATTGTCCTGGTTTAGGAGCCTCATGACCTCGGGGAAAATGAAACACCTGATTTAGAAAAAATGTATGCAGGTGCCAGACAGTATTGAAAATATTTATAAAAGAGAACCATGGGTGTTTTTCCGCTGAACCAAGTACCTTAAATTCGGTATCAGAAAGTACCAAAAGTATGGTACTTCAAGGTGTTAGTTTTCCAATGGCATACAAACTGGTACCGCACTGAATGACAGCAGGGTATTTTGTACTGAATTTGAAAAATGGCTGTAGTATATTATACATGCAGTATTAATACCAACATCACATGTTATGCACATAGAATTCTTACATCACTAGTCAGCTATATTAAAATTCTTACTTTCAATTCTATACGGACATTATAGCGTAGGGGGTAAAATATTTTTATTCTGTTACTCTGTTGAAGGACAAAACATTTAGCAAACTTTGAAATTTTAATTATAAATGCAAAAATGGATTCTTATAGGTTTAAAAATCAGTTTAAAGTTTACCTCCCCTGCCTTTGCATGAGCGCTGCATGTGTTCTCCAAGACGATCATAATAAATTAACTAAATACATTGAACTAATGACAGCAACAGGAAACAGCTGGTGAACACGGGGAATCCACACGGGGTTAATGAGGGGGCGTGGCACACGGAAGGAGCGGGTGATCGGGGCAGGACACGAAGAGAGACTGAGTTGCCAGGTTTGTGGTTTTCCCACGCAATTCAGCTATTTTGAAAATACAGTTGCGGATAAATATCAGGTTGCGGTTTTCTGTGCTGCTTTCATGATGTTCCGCGGCAACGGACTGTAAGGGGAAAAAGAAATTAATCATTATGAATGCAAGTGGCTCCTAATCCTGAGTAATACTGAATGATCCTAGACACCGAACGTCAGAGCACGCAAACGGAAAGCAAGGTTGCCAGCTCTCACACATCTGGTGTGATACCCAGGCTTTCAGACTCTCACGCAAGCAATCTTATATTCCATTATAAACCTAAAATTACCAAAACAGCAACCAAAAATCACTAAATTTCTCACAGACGTATCTGGTCATAAAATCTTTCACCTGACAAAAAAAATCAAACCCGTACGTAATGCTAGGAATATGGACTGGATATGGAATATGTTCCAAAATAGCGACAAATAATCACCAAATTTCTCACAGACATATCTGGTCATAAAGATTTTCACCTAACAAAAAAATCAAAACTGAAATGTTATGAACCTTACATTATGTGATGTGATATGTCCCTGTTACTTTAAAACTGATACCAACTGGAAATCAATGTTTAATCAAATTTATAGTTCTTGATTACTTAATATACTGACAAGTTCTGGTGGAGAATGATAAACATAACTATTATTATCATTGTTAGGTATTACACTGATGACACGATAAAAAACAGAAATATAACAAGAAATTACACGAGTTGACGAAGTAACTGACTGCTACAGTACTAGGGAAACAGACTGCTACATAAAGTGCAACTAAAAAAGATAAACGGTCTATTCCAAAAAACAAATTAAAAGTCACAAAAAGTCTTACAATGGGCGTCAATGGAGAAGAAAACGCTTAACGTAAGATGAAGTCCATATTCCTAGCATTTCGGTTTTGATTTTTTTGTCAGGTGAAAGTCTTTATGACCAGATATGTCTGTGAGAAATTTAGTTATTTTTGGTTGCTGTTTTGGTACATTAAACCACATTAAGCTTTTGCGCGTTTTAGAATGTCCCCCGACGTACTTGTCCCTCCCAGTGTTAATATTAAACCTCCGCCCCTGTGTTCATTCATTGTCAATGAATTGCTACGCAGCTCGCAAGCCTGCTGGGGGAAGTCGCCCCCTCGCGACCTCGCGACGAACCCGGAAGTTCGGGCTAGTCCTGACTGCAGCGTTTTCCCGATTGCTATGGAAACAAGGGTCCCAAAGTGTCATATATTGTTTCATTTTTGGTGTTTATGACGTACTTCCTTGGAAAGTTCGTGGTCTTCAAAACCTACTTTCATGTTATGGTTTTCGTAGTTATCCCTTTGTATTTTAATCAGTCTGACCTTTTTCAGAGCATTGACGTGAAATGAATCTTTTGATCATCTGCAGTACTTGTTTTACGCCGCGTGGCGCAGCTGATGTGGGACAGGCTATTAACATAGCACATAGGCGAGCAGCGGTGGGGTTGGGGTGGCGTGCTGTACCATCACCCATTCAAATTCTACCTAGTATTTAGTTCCAACACATGAAATCAAAACAACACATTTTAAAACAACGATTACTAATAAACATTTCTGTGATTAATTTGGCACCTTGCCAGAGCGCAGCTTCGATCGCCTCCTTCAACGTTAACTTTTGTTTAATATCCCAAATCTTTCAAAATATTGGAAGTAAACGGTTTAATAAAAAATTGGTTTTGCGCTAAAAATCACACTTTTATTCTTCATTTCTTCACATTCCTATACCTATTGTCAAGGTTAAAACATGGCTGTTGGCATTGCAGATTATTTTAGTCATTCACATATTCACTGTTTAGTGAAATGTTATTGATTTCGGCATTTTGAGTGTTTTGAAATTGCTGTATTAAACTTTGTTTCAGTATTCTATTAATGCTTTGTACGATAATTGTCTTATTGCTTTACTTTAATATTTAAAGGCATAATTCCTCATTCTTTAACCACTACTTCCCTAGGGCTTTTGCCACGAATCTGGTGTGCAGGGCAGAGAAACAGGCCCGGGAGAACTACCGAAGTTATGATGTTAATGACCAGACTGGGGAAAGACTCCCAGGAAAGCACTTAAATACACAGAATCAATTAGGCAAGATTAGAAACAGCTGGTAACCAGAAGGATTCCACATGAGGTAAACAAGGGGGCGTGGCACACAGGAGGAATGGCACACAAGGAAAACGAGGGGGCGTGGAAAACAGGAGGAATGGCACGATAAGGGCGTGACAGTTTTCACTGGGATACACCCAAGTAGTCTTTCTTCAAAAGTGCCAAATCCCATCAAGTGTGTACATATTGTAATCAGCGAATGGGAGAATCAATAATCCAGGTCCTTCATAGCTATAAAAATATGATGGTGTTACAGAAAAGAGGTGAGGAGTTTGGAAGGCAATTTTGAGGTAAGAAACCACTTTCTTCTTAGGTTTTTCATGTGCAGGGTGAAAGCATGTAAGTCACTTCCAATGTGGTATCAAAACTTGATACCTGAAAACTAAAATTAATACTGAAACTAAATAAAAACTAAACTAAAACTTTAAATGTTCAGAAAACAAAAACGACACTAAAACTATTGGTACACCCTTAAAAGAAGCTAGCACTGAATCAAAATGGAAGACTAAATAAAAATGAAAACTAATGTAAATTTGAAAACTATAATAGCCCTGGTGCTGAATTGGATTTGGGTCTGAGGCTGCTCTTTTCTATGCAGTGCTAGAGGCTCATTTATATGGTCAGAGACCCCAGGGTTATTTGGGGGCCCCCTACTATAATTTTTTTTTTTACAATATATATTTTTTAAATGTTACAAAAGTTAAGGGGGATCGGTCATGCAATCTGGATTAATCTGTATGTCAGTCCAGACACAAGACAACAGGATAACTTACTTATTGTTTCAAAGTGGGACATGGCATTTTATTTTTCATTACAGGACGGGTGGCAACTCCAGGTTTAAAATTTCATTAAGCAAGATTAGTTGAGGCCTTTTTATAGAAAAGCCCCTGGGCTTCAGACCCAGTACAACAATTGGCCCCAGTCTGCCCCCAAGTTGAAATGGTCTAGAACCAGCACTGCTGAGCAGCCAATGGTCATTCAGGTCCAAGAGTATTGATGTGATGTGTTTGATGGCACACGTGTGTTATACTGGTAACCCTGGCACTGTAAATTCACATCTCTAAGCTCAAGGTCTTCCCAGTCTGTACATGTCCTGTTTCAGGTAAGACACTAATCCTTGGCTGAGATATGCCAGGTATTGCTTTAAATCAATTTCAGTCATCTGGGATTGTTCTGTCCATCCATTATCTGTAACCACTTATCCTGTTCAGGGGAGTCCGGAGCCTATCCCAGAGGCTATGGGCACAAGGCAGGGAACAACCCAGGATGGGGTGCCAACACATCTCAGGGTACACTCTGGCACTGTTCACTCACACATGCACACCTATGGGTGACTTAGCAACTCCAATTTAACCTTAGCATGTTTTTAGGCTGTAGGGGAAACTCGAGGTCCCCTAAGGAAACCCCACGACAACAGGGAGAGAAGATGCAGCCATGGCATGGAGCCATGGCACAGACTCAAACCCTGGTCCCAGAAATGTGAGCTCTGGCCAGAATCAGAGACCCTCAGACCTTCTCTTTCAGTACTGTAGGTAGCAGCAGGCAAGCACATCAACTGGAGGAAAGGGAAAAAACTGTCTCAAGACGTGTCATATTGAATTTATGATTTCTCTGTCCAGAAATGTTTTAATATTTTTAAATGAAAGTAAAGGATATGTCTTTCCCTTATTGCCTGCTTGTGATTATTTCTCTTAAAACCAAACTGAAATTGTCTATTGAAGTGCAATGATTTTTCAGCAGTTCCATATTAGTCAATTTCACCCTTAATTTTGTCACGGAAGTCTACAAAAAACCTTGCTAAACTATGTACCAAAATGAAAGCTTCAAAAACAAAGTTCTTCAGGAGATTTGTACCAAAATCCCATAATCAAAGGCAGAAAATAAATATGAAATACGAAAATAAATATAAATATGAAAATAAATGAAATACGTGAACCATTATGACTGATTAATGATGAACGAACATGGGATCAGTACTAACACTTAGTTTCTACTTAATTAATACATTAAGTAAGAGCTGCCTCATGTAAAATGTTACTAAAGAATAGAATAGAATAGGTTCTTCACTGATCCATCTTACAAGCACTTATCCAGTTCAGGGTCGTAGGGTGCCTAGCACAAGTCCTGTCATGCCTGTCAGGTTGTGGGGAAATCGAACCAGGCCATTGTGCCGGTTCCGTTGCGTCCCATCCCCGTGATCGGGGAACCCTTTGAGCACGTGCTGATCGATTGTGTAGGTCCTTTGCCAAAAACTCACTCTGGAAATAGTTATTTGTTTACCCTCATGTGTGCCGCAACCCGTTTTCTGGAGGCCATTCCTGTCCATAGCCTGACGACAAGGGTTATAATTAAAAGCCTGGTTAAATTCTGTACCACTTTTGGGCTTCCTAAATTCGTTCAGTTGGATCTGGGCTCCAACTTTTCCTCAAAGCTATTTGCTCAAGTCATCCATGAGTTAGGTGTTCGTCATACTGTGTCCAGCGCTTATCACCCGGAGAGCCAAGGGGCGTTAGAGAGCTTCCACCAGTCATTCAAAAATATGTTGCGCACCTTTTGTTTGGATGCAGGAAAGGAGTGGGATAAGGGTGTTCCCCTTCTTTTTGCCATTTGTGACGGGGTATAGGAATCGACAGGCTACAGCACTGCCGAATTAGTGTTTTTGACAACCTATTTTATAGCCCACTTGGAAGCCTCAGTGGGGACCGAAAAGTTAAAGAAGCCTGCTATCTCCAGCAGATTGTCCAAAACGTTAAAGAAGCCTGCTATCTCCAGCAGATTGTCCAAAACGTTAAAGAAGCCTGCTATCTCCAGCAGATTGTCCAAAACGTTAAAGAAGCCTGCTATCTCCAGCAGGTCGTACGAAACGTTAAAGAAGCCTGCTATCTCCAGCAGGTCGTACGAAACGTTAAAGAAGCCTGCTATCTCCAGCAGATTGTCCAAAACGTTAAAGAAGCCTGCTATCTCCAGTAGGTCGTACAAACCATTAAAGAAACCTGCTATCTCCAGCAGGTCATCCTTACGGCACCTGTGTGTGGTAGAGGGTAATAGCAACAAGGTCGAACTGGGCCATGACCACACACTACCACAACACCCCCCCACACAGAAAAAATCACAAGACAAACACACAAAAACAGAGGAACGGACGAGCCCCCAATTTCTGTTACAAGTTCCAGTCTAAGGCTGGAGCCCGACAGAAAGGAAGGGGAAAGGGTTTGGGGAGCACGAGACAATCAGGGAACATGAAAAGGGAGCACAAGTAAACAAAGGGATATTTTTTTGTATTTGTTTATATTTTATTAACACCACACGGAGACTTCACAAAACACCTGGTGCAACAAGACTTTGGGAGTGACTGAGGCCAAAACAATAAACAAAAAAGACCTACCGAACACGTTCCCAAAGCTAACCTAATCCTATATGCAGCAAAACAAAGTGGAAACAAAACAACAATCCTAAAACCCGACTCCCTAACCAAAACGAACAATAAAGCAACACCTTCGCAAGAACAAAAATGGCAGCCACTCCGTACGCACCGATTCAAACACACAATCCGAAAATACAGTGTCCGAGCGGGCGAGCAAAAGAGCAGGCAGTAGTCAGGCGGGAGATCGAAAACCAAAAATGTAATTAACCAAAGCAAAAGTACAAAAGGTGCAAAACGAAAATCAGCAAACCAATAACCAAAACTGCCATACACAATAAATCCAAAACCAATAAAGCAAACCAACTAAAATAAAGCAATGAGCAGAGCTGGACATGCAGCGGCGCGTAACACTAGATTCTATCCCACACATCAAAGTATAAGAGGCAGGGGAACAGCTTGGTTGTGGTGTCAGTTGCTGAGAACTGCAGTTAGTGGCTTCTTCTGTTTACTTGGAAACTTGTAAATTTCATAATGATACATGTCACATATTGACGTATGATGTAGTGCAGTGTCTCTGAACTCGATTCTCAGGGACCCCCAAACAGTCTTTGTTTTTGCCCCCTATCTGGCAGGGAGCTGAGAGGAACCAAAAACATGGACTGTCTACTGAGGGCACCCACAGGAAGCAGTGCATGAGCAAAGCTGTGAAAATAAAGGTTCTATCCGCCCCCCATCAATGATCGTCTGCTTATAGTGATCAGTTTTACCCAGACAGACGTGATCACTATAAGCAGTTTGTACTGTATCTCAAGGTACAGATGTACAGTGTATGTTTGTGTATGTAACATATAGAACTTGAGAACGTGTTACATAAGAGCTATGATTCTTCTCCAGCTTTCCAATGAAATTCTGTTGAACCTCTTAGGGTGTGGGCATAATAAAAAACAGTGAGCACAAATCTTCCCAGAGGGTAGTCAATTTTAAACAAATGTCACGCAACTTCCAGAGATCTAAAGACTGATCTGGAATAAGAGTTTCAACCCTCACTGTAGCAGGAAGCTAAATGGTTGAAGGCATAGGTAGACCACACTGTTGAAAAAGACACAAAAGAACCAGGCTGAACTTGCAGCAGCAAGCCCAGAGCTTCTGGGAAAAACATTCTGAGGACAGAAATGCAAATCAGTTCTTTGTTTACAAATGACAAAAAACCTTCACAGGAAAAAACATTCACTGTGTTGTGTTTAAATTCCACTCGCCTACCATATAGTGAACCAGCCATTTTGTAGTGCTGTTTTAATTCTCAACTGTAGACTCTGATCTGATGACAGTCCTGAGATGTGTACTGTGCTGTATTAGTTATTAAATGGAAGCGAAGGGGATAGTATGCCGAGTATTTCTGTTAGATGCTCATACTGGTTAAAATGCCATTTGTTGCATTCTGGCAAAACAAATTATTGTATTCCATCTACATTGAGGCCAGTTAATAAGTTTCAATGGACTGCACATAACTGAATGGGAGCTGAAGCATGCAATTATTAAGAGTTGGCAAATTTTTACGATGTTTCAGAGGCGGTCAGAAACTCTAACAGTCTGATGAGAAGAGAGTCAGGTATCTAAAGGCTGTGGTACGGTTCCGAAGTTAAGATGGAGCCTCTTTCATCTGGAAGCACCATGACACCCCCATTGGCTGCAATCCCCCCCCCCCCCCCCCCCCCCAGATGCTGCCAGTACCTTTGGATGGGCAGGGTGGGGCAGTAATGAGCTTCCTGTCAGTGAATAGTCAGGTTTGTTCATTTACCTCCACGTGGAAGAAATGGTTAAAAATTACACAGTTTTTTTTTTCTTTTTTTTTGAGGGACTATGAATGGGAGACTAAAAATAAATGGATGAAGTGGGTGGGATGTGTACATCTATGGCTCCATTTCGTAGAAAACAAGTGGGAAGTGGGAAGTGTATGGATTGGGGGGAACTCTGAGTGAGCACATCAATAAACACAGGCTACTCAAGTATATGGAGAAAACACCGATTACAAAATCATATCATTTGTTTGCAAGTATAGGCAGTTCTCTGACTTCTCTGAATGGTTGTAGATATCAGCAAAAAAGCAAGCAGCTTCACTGTCTGCAAACACCATGAACTAATACTAATTTAAATGATTCAGTGATTAACCCATTTAATTTAACATCCAGTTATCCTGATCACGATTGGGATGGGGGGAGGGGGGGTTAGCCTTGCACAGGATGCCAGTCCATCACACACTCACACATAATCAAACTCTGGGTATAATCGGGGCATTGGGGTAAACTATGGAGGGGGTGGGGATTGTAACCACCCTTATAATCAAAGCCAGCCAATATAACCCCCTGGACCTCCTTAAATGGCTGTAGACCACAATCCCCACCCCCACCCCCACCGCTGCCACCCCCAGTGCTGAACCCAAAGTCATGCTCTTAAATGTGTGTAATCTACATATGCTTAAAACTTGTCTTTTGCCTGTCAGCGAGAACCACGGCACCCACACAAACGAAACACAAGACAAGCATGTACAGCTGTAGGTGTGAGGCTTACCCACTGAGTCACTGCAGTGATGCAAGTGACAGTCCTCATCTCCAATAACAATGAGTCTATTATGGTGATAGATTGTGACTACATGTTTTTTAAAATGGCTTCAAGGTGAGAAAATCCTTTAAATTGTTACATTAGGTTCAAAATATAGCATGGATTATACATTTATCTAAAGTCATTTTAGTATACTAATAAAATAAGTGATTATTCATTGACTTTGAGGGGAAGCGCTGCAGACAAAGAGCGCCTTGCTGTCCGGCTTGGGCAGATTGGCGCACCGCCCGCAGTTCTGAGTCGGAAAATTCTGGTCTCGGCGCCCGGGACCTCTCCGGCCCTTCGCCTTGTGGTGCGTGTCTGGTAACGCTACTGAGGGTTTATGACAAAGTAATATTGAAGAATAAAGTTTTTTTTTTTAATAAAAGGAGACAAAAACTGCATTTTTATACGTATAAAGTATCAATGCCGAATGGTCCACCCGTGTTGAAGTAGAAACTGGATGAAGTAGAAACTTTAAAAAGGTTTCCTGACGGATATGGTATTGTTTGGAGAAACCGAGGGAATGTAGTTTCATAATGGCCGAAATGTTTCATATCCGACCTAAAAGGAAAGAAGAAAAACATTCGTCATTGACAGCACTTGGCTTGTTCTGCAGAATTTCTTAGTAAATGTGAGCATGTCGGTGCGCACATTTTCGCAGTGCGGTTCGGAAGTGACTCGGGGCTCCTGCGTGGGTGTCGCCGGCTTTAAAACAGGGCACGTATTATACCGGCTGACTCATTCCGATGGCAGCCTCCCCGGCGTGATTGCGATATTCACTTTGAGGGAATGCTTTCTCCACATAAAATGGCTCCAAACTTTATTTCTTATATTTTGATCGCGATCGTCATTGCGGCTGGAACAAACGCGCAAAAAAGTAAGACATATCCCGTGTTCTGTCCTCCATAGTGTTTCGTTCTTGTCTTTCACGTTTTAATACACTTCGCAAGTTACGTTAGATGTGCCGCTAAAGAAGTTAGTTAGCCAACTAGCGAGCACTTGTATACTGGCTACTTTAATAAAACAATTATTTTTCCTTTTTCAATGGGTAATAATCTGTTGAAAAAGAAAAGATTAATTATATATCTGGCTTTCGTTTGACCTGAAGTTACATCAGCCGGTTCCGCATTCCAGTGTCTTTACTTCATCCACATGAGTTAGTTCGAATAAAGCGGATTGTTTAACTATTGACAGATATTTGGGAAAGTCACAACGGAATTTACCTGCGTGCATAATAATTCATATGTATTTTAAGTTGTTAAAGATTTGTGTTTTATCACGAGATTTATTATGTTTGTCTCTTTGACACCTTTTTTTAATTAAAAATCAAAATCCTGAAACACCACTGATAGCTGAGGAACATCATGAAAAAGTTTTATACTGCCTTGTTTTAAGAAAGTGTCACTCAGGTTCCAAATATACAAAAAGCACCAGAATTCGTAAAGCAGCCATGGAGCAAGATAAAGATTACTGAAGTTGACAGGATTAGAGGACTGGCCATGGGGAGACTCTGATCTGATGACAGTCCTGAGATGTGTACTGTGCTGTATTAGTTATTGAATGGAAGCGAAGGGGATAGTATGCCGAGTATTGCTGTTAGATGCTCATACTGGTTAAAATGCCATTTGTTGCATTCTGGCAAAACAAATTATTGTATTGCATCTACATTGAGGCCAGTTAATAAGTTTCAATGGACTGCACATAACTGAATGGGAGCTGAAGCATGCAATTATTAAGAGTTGGCAAATTTTTACGATGTTTCAGAGGCGGTCAGAAACTCTAACAGTCTGATGAGAAGAGAGTCAGGTATCTAAAGGCGGTGGTACGGTTCCGAAGTTAAGATGGAGCCTCTGTCATCTGGAAGCACCATGACACCCCCATTGGCTGCAATCCCCCCCCCCCCCCAGATGCTGCCAGTACCTTTGGATGGGCAGGGTGGGGCAGTAATGAGCTTCCTGTCAGTGAATAGTCAGGTTTGTTCATTTACCTCCATGTGGAAGAAATGGTTAAAAATTACAGTTTTTTTTCTTCTTTTTTTTTGAGGGACAATGAATGGGAGACTAAAAATAAATGGATGAAGTGGGTGGGATGTGTACATCTATGGCTCCATTTCGTAGAAAACAAGTGGAAGTGGGAAGTGTATGGATTGGGGGGACTCTGAGTGAGCACAGGCCAGAGGTGGATAGTTCAGGTCCAGAAAGTACAAATCCAGGCTATGATTTTGGTTCAGCCAACCAGCTGAGTATATTAAGAGGTACAGTTACAGATTACTCAGCTGGTTGGTTCAATTAAAATCTTTCAGAACCGGAGCTACCCAGCTCCACATATGACCGCACTATGAGCGTTTTTCATTCAAATCACCACATTGGGGGAGTATATTGCCAACATAAAGTGATGGCGGTTTGTGAAAGTGCATCTTTATATAGCCATGATCAAAAGCTTTTTGGGATTTACCACCTGTTAAGCAGAGGTCATCGATAAACACAGGCTACTCAAGTTTATGACGAAAAGACCGATTACAAAATCATACAATTTGTTTGCAAGTATAAGCAGTTCTCTGACTTCTCTGAATGGTTGCAGATCTCAGCAAAAAAGAAGCAGCTTCACTGAAACGCCAGCAGTAACTTCCTGCTCTGCCATATACGTGTTGTACGCAACGCTGTCCCAGTTTCCTGCTCACTCATTTCTGAGCTCGCCTTTACATAAGAACTGTCCACAGGACATGACCTGCATGTTTCATTTTCAAAGTACTTCAGTTGTGTCCGTTATGAATCTCTTGAGTTCCCTCCAAAGCCACAGCGAGGAACCCATCGGCACGATGTGCTGCTCGGAAAACGAGGAGCAGTATGACGGCTTTGTGCATAGAAACTTCTCATTTATACTTTGTTTACTTTAAAATATGTTTAAATTTGGGGTGCTGTTGTGGATTTTCAGTCATTATTCGCATTTTATGTTTCTGAAAGTGAATGGAACTTTCACTACACTGCGTGGAGTCTACAGTACAGCTAAACACTCAGCCAGTAATAATTCACCGTACTTGGTTTCTAGCTTGTAGGCCCAGCAAAAACGTTAAGGTGTATTGTGGCGCATAATGCAGACCTCGGGATGCTTTAGAGCGATACATACTCCGCACTGCAGGCGTATTTTCACTTGCACCTTACGCAGGTTGAGAGACAGTCTGGGGAGCAAGTGTGCATTTCTCGCACTGTCAGCGTCTTAGGTTAGCGGAAATCCCCAACACACTTAAAGAACCAGAAACCCACACTGGGCTCCATAGATTGATTGTCCTATGTTATTTCCTTCCATTTCTCTGAATGTCTCGATACTGATGAAAACTTTCTATCCATTTTCCGTGCTTTTGTTCAGTACGGGGATGCAGTGGTGACTTTGTATTCCAGTCAAAAATGAATTGGCATACAAATTTGCATTTATTCAGTCTTATATTGGTTCAACATATTATTGCCCAATCAAAACTTAATGGAAAGTGAGGAGCCTGAACTGGTTAAATATAATTATATACGCCACATATTATGGAGTAATATGCTGAGTTAGTTTATTTCCAAAACGGCAGTAATATGCTGAGTTAGTTTGGTAAGTTGAATGTTAAAGGGCAGACAAAGTCTTCAGATTTAAGACCCATTTCCTAAGGAGGTCTAGGACAGAGTGTGATTGAAAGGTAGACCAAGAACTTTAACTAGGGCTGCACAGTATCAAACTGTCTTAAATGTCTTAAAGTAATATTGCCATATTAATAAAAGAAAAAAGTAGACAAACTTACCCAAACTAAACTATAGCCAAATAGACTTTGTTATTATCTATCAATAGAGTGTATCAAATAAGTTGGTAGTGTTGCTGTGTTGTGTTAGCAGAGACAGAGGATTACCGACAAATGCGATGTGATTATTGCGCATGCACACATCACAATGATGACATATCGTGCAATCTTACATCCTACAGATGCAAGGTGGGATAAAAAGTATTATGTGTATACATTTTATCATTGGTACATGTCACAGGTTTATACCAGGTGTGAACAGAGCTAATGTTTATATGACGACTTTGTCTAAATTCAGCTAAGCATGATGAAAGTGGATGTAAGGGTCTATAGAGTTGGAGAGCTATTTTACTGGATCATTTATCTTGTGACAGCTTTTCCAAGACTTCAAACTAATAAATCACCAATGAAGAGCTCCTCTATACCAACAGGCATGATTTTGAAATTACAAAGCCTATGATTGCTTTGCAGGGGGTGCAGCCTTGGGTCCGTGGACCCCTATCTGAATGGAACTGAGGACTCGCAATGTAGATTGTGTCAAAAAATACCTACAAATTAAGTAATGTTAAAGGTGATTACGTACAGGAAAGTTTGTGTATGTATTACAGAAAGGTGGTAGATAACTATATAAAATAGTGATACTTCCTTAATTCCTGGGGGGAAATGGGGGAACCCTCACGTATCCCATCCCCTCTCCATAACGCACAGATGCGTTTATGGGTGAGAGTACAAGGTCATCCGCCATCCAGTGCTCCTAGAGTACCTGGGGGGGAGACCTTGCTCTAGCCCTGCTGGGGGCATCACTTCCCCAGAATGACCTTCCGATTACAGGCACAGAGGCCTGAGCCGCAGAGCCACACACCAGCCCACACACAGAAGGTGTTCAAGGTTACTTTATTGTCATCAGCAGCTTCATACATGTACAAAGAGTGATGAAACAGTGTTTCTCCGTGGCCCCGGTGCAACACATAGTAACATATAGTGCACTTACCATCACAGTAACAGGGCGTGCAAGATGCAAACAGGCAGTAAATAAATAATGCAGAGATATATGTATATGGATGTCCTTCCACTTTACTTCGTATATAATTATATTATATATTTAAAACTATATAATAACCAGACTAATGAAAATCCGCACAGGCAATCCATTAATAAAATTCAGGTAAACTGTACTCAGTGATGTTTTTTATGGAGATCTTTGGCTTTCTGTACAATATGCAGTACCGTGAAGTTTTTTAAACAGTTTAAACAGTTTCTGTACCTTAGCATTTAATACATATGATTATTTTTTACTTAATCACTTTGACTAGTTTATCCATCACATTTAATCTAGGAAATAAATTCAAAGCATATGTGCACTAAAATTACTGATTATCAGCCATTATTTGCAAACATGGCATATTATTTCAGATTATCCGCAAACTCTCGCCCAGTTTTTCATAATGCTTATAAAAATGCGCTAGACGGTTCTAATGTTACACAGAAACAGACTTCTGTTTTGAGTAATGTAACATTTAATGGATTTGCGTTATACTTCTGAGACTTAAGGAGCATGTTTTATTGTATCTTTCTTTGCAGATCAGTGCCACAGAGGGTATTTCTGGAATGTGGATGTAGGAAAGTGTGTTTCCTGTTCCATGTGCGAAGAATTTCCTAAAACTCCGTCATGTGAGACATGTAAGTGACACTTGCCAAGACAATATTAGCATGAGAAATTTTGTCATAAAATGTATAATGCATGTGTATCCATTTTAGGAATGACTCCTGTGCCTTACTGTTACACTTACTGCGGAACATTCTTTTTATTTATTTATTTTTTACGTATTGTGTTTAACTGAATATTGGTTATGTATTATCATGATATACACCTACAACCATTGTAATACACAATTATATGTGTAATATAAATGTTTCTCTATTGTTATGTTCTCATTACAAATTTACAATATGCATTCCTTAGTCTCCTTATTGTAGTTGTACAATATATGCAATATGCAGAGTTGTATGGAACGCCATAATACTCAAAATGAAATTAATATATCTATAAATAAATAATAATAATAAACTACTACTACTACTACTACTACTACTACTACTACATTTTAATTATTTGTACACAAAGTTAGTTTTTGTTTGCATTTGTTAACATTTGGTAATTGTAATCTACAATACTTACATAACACTTTAAACATGCAAATAATTAGCATTTAAAAAAAAAAAAGAATGTAAATAGCTAAAACTCACCAAGCTAATTGTATTGTCAAACTAATTAAATGTAAAACTCACCACATTAATTGTATCTGTCTGTCACAAAAACATGGACTGTCTGGGGGTCCCCATGGACCAGATTGAGAAACACTGGTACAAGTTCACCTCTTTGCTTCAGTCAAGAAAGGAATTTATCAAAGGAAATAGAGTGCTATAGTTAGCATGAATCTATGTAAGTATTGACTGCAGTTTTCAGCAAATCAGTCATTTTACCGTTAATGTGATGAGTTACTCCTGTTTTTCCATTCACCTTGGTCAGATGATCCCTAACCCTACCATGAAACTTGATAGTGGCGGCGTCATCGCACAATTTTTTCAATATTATCAAAATAAAATACAAAGAGCGTGGAGCTCAGTACAAGGTCATTTTTAAGGGCATACCTGCTTTGGTCTGCAAGGAACCTGGACTCAAGGCTGGAGGAGAGATTTACGTTTCAGCAAGACAATGAGATAAAACTCACAGCTAAAGCAGATGCATTTTTTCTGACAGTGTGGAAAGTCAATGTCTTGTAGGGGACCAGCCAAAGCTTGGACCTGAATCTGTTTTAGAACCTAAGCAACTTGAAGATTGTCTATCCAAAGTGTAAAATAGGCTGTGTAGACCAGCATGGAGCAGCATATGGGTGCAATATATCAATTCTCCCCATATTGGTTAATTTAGATAACTATTCAGTAATAAAATGTGTTGTGATACTACACATTTTTAATTTTATCCTGTAACTTTTGTTTTAACTAGACCTCATTGTTCATAAGCTACGTCTTGAAGTTATCAAGTGATCAACAATATCGAATGTTTTGAACATCTCAAATGAGTAACATAATATTCTTCATGTGGATTGCCATCTTCTAACAGCTAGTTACCATTATGTTGTGGAACCATTATGGAACCTTTCATCCTGTAATCTGCTTTTGAAGTAATTTTCATTTTCATACTTTAGTCAACATTACTTCTTACTGCCATGATTGGGTGTTAATTTTTCACGAGGTGCACCCTGTTCATGCTTGCTGTTACAATAAATCATTTCAGAGTGGCATTTTGTTTGTGGTGATGTTTAAGGTGTTATTTGCTCTTTTAGAGCTGGTCATGAATTGGACACCTAGAAAGGAAATGTAAAAATTAAAAAGGCATTCATCACACTACCACACATTTTAAATGAGGTCACTGTACAATTACCCTGTACTATTCCAACACATGTTACAAAGTTCATCTAATATCAGATCACTGCATAGCCCCTAGTTTCTCGGATTCTCTTTCACTGTTTTTCATTTACAGGTGAGTCTCCGGATGACTCTTCTGATGTCTGGAAGCTGGCCGCCATTACCAGTGTCTCCACCCTGGCGGTCTTAATGGTCTCAGGGATATTGCTAGTAGGCGTGCTAGTCCACCGTTACAGGTCCAGGCGGAAAGGAACCTTACGTGGTAAGAGTGTATCTGCATGCAAGTTCAGGTTGTAGCTGTATTCTTTTGGCATAAGGACCCAATGATTAAAATATGTACTAATGCTTTATTTAAATTCAAGTGCCTTTATAAATAAAATTTATAGGTCAATTAGGTGGTGAGCTCAAAAAGTTGTGTTTGAGCAGGGAAATCTGTAAACTGTGTCCTGGCCCACAATGACTGGGACTGGGGAACCCTGTTCTAGATTATTATCTACAGTAGTCAATTCCAGTGTGTTTTTAATTATTCATTTAAGAAGTGAAACTTTTAGCATGTTTGGAATCTGTACCGGCACCCAAAAGGTTGCCAGATCAAATCGTGCTCATATCACGATTGGGCCCTTGAGCAAGGCCCTTGACACCAGATAAATAGACAACTCTGCACTCCGAGCCCCAGCTTTGCTCACTTGCATCTCATAGGCGGCTACAGGAATTCTGTGTATCTGTAGTCGTACTTGTACAAATTGCAAAATAAATAATCACAAATCAGAAAAAAAAAATTAGAATCACAAAATCTTGTCTACTCCGTGTGCTCTGTCATCCTGTATTTCATTTTTCTCTCTTGCAGGACCCATTGAAGAGACTGCCGGACCCCTTTATGAAGCATAAGCGGCTGCACAGGTATCTAAATGGAAGCCTTTCATCTGTCTGAACAAAACATGAAGGCGAAGATAGAGGGGGGGGGGGGCTTCAATTCACAGGCTGAAACCCAGGAGCCTCCGCTGCAAAATCACCTAAAATGGTGGGGGGGGGGGGGTTCTGATCATGTTAGTATGCCTTTGCTAATATCCTTAGGTTAGCTTGCAGAAGTATTTCAGGAGCACGTGCAGCAAATTCAGTTCCTGTCTGCGCATTGTTTCAGTATGAAAATTAGGCGCAGCTGAAACCTTTTGTGGAGCAGTACAATGTTGGCAAACGTCATAATCATAGTTATTTGGGTCAATATTGAGTTCATGATTATTTAACACAATTACTCATTGACTTTGGAAATGTATTTGTTTGAACTTAAAAAACATGCGTTTTTAACAGTAAATTCGCTTGAACCCTAAATATAGCTCAACTAATAAACAAATAAAAAGAGACTGGACAGGGGTGCCCCAGATTTATAATGCAGGGTTAAATGGAAACATTAATGATAACTGAAATGTTGCACAATCATTTCATCTTGATTACTATGTTTTGATAATCATTGGAAGCCGAAGATTGTAACTGAAATTAAAAATTTGATTAATGCCCAGCCCTAGTACAATGTCATGAACATACAGCAGTCATGCTCATGCAGTGCTGTAACCTGACCTCTCCCATGTCTCAGGTCTCCAGCACGAGTTAATGTGAATTAAATATTAATACCATTACTATGGCTGAGCCTCATCTATGGTCATTATCCCTCCTCATTTCCTGTGCCGTGGTGCTGAATGTCATTCAGGAGACTGCATTGCTTTTTAATTTTAAATAAAGTAATCGCTGAATATTTTCATGCTAAAATGGCTTGTTTTGAAGGGAACAAAGCTATGTGCAACACAACTCTGTTTAAGCATGAAATAATATTGTTTTGTTGTGGTATTCCATTATTATACACAAAGAATACTTATATGACAGAATGTGAATTTAAATATCTGTAGTCACTAGTTGACCTTTATAATATTATTCTGTTTTGTATTAAAGGAAGTTGAACCGAAGTGAAATATATAGATACATTATAGATGCACTATGCTGTAGTAAGGAAAAAATTTGACTGATTTTTGAAAGAGAATCTCTTTATGAAATACTCTTAAAATTCTTTTTTCTTTTTCTCTTTCAGTGTTTTCAGACCGGCTGGAACAAGACAAAAGACAAATGTACTAGAGTGCAGCACAGTTCCTGTTCCTAACATTGTTAGACTGTTACTGACCCTTAGGACAGCATTTAGAGGTGTTTCTGTAAGTCGGGAGAGTGTCTGATCGCCACCTAAAGCTGGTCGCTTTGCTGAGGCTAGGAAGTGGAGGTGAAAACCCACTGTAATTTGCCTACACTTTACTTTAATAGGGTTTTCCTTCCAGTGCATTGAAAGCAGATACAGTAAGTCCTCACATCAGCATATGCATTTATTTATCTGTATGAAAACAGTGAATTATTTAATAGTAGCTCGCACAGATATTCACAGCCTCCTTTTCACGGAAGTAGCCCATTTGTGAACCTGTTTTTGTCCGTTTGCCACAGATTTACTTGTTAAATTGCCCATAGGTGAAGGGTGGAGGATGTCAGGGGATTAGGCATTAAAACCTGTGTAAAAAAGGAGCTTCCAGCTTATTCTGATACTATATCGAGGTCAGGAAAAGTGAGTGTTTTTTTACAAAAAAATAAATTATATTATCTTAATTATTGAGATTTTTTTTCTATGTTGGTAAATAAAATTGCTTTATAAGTGTGTAAATATAAAGTTTTGGAAACACTTTCTGGTCAAATCGTATGCTACTTCTGACACATTGAATGAACTCTGTTCTGATAGTAAATGCTTTTGTATCATTCGGTTTTGGCAGGAAATGTTTTTATAATTATTTATGTAATTGATTAGCCCAATGAAAGGGGTAACAGAGCTTTCAGGCAAATGTACTGGCATTTTTAATAGTTAAACTTCAAAAAAATGGTGACAGCAAAATTATTATTATTATTATTATTATTATTATTATTTATGTTGTTTTTATCACTAAATATAGAATGATATTTTAGCAAAATGAAAACTCAAAGACACAACACTACTTTGGTAGTTTTTGTAAAGATAAATTGGTTCAATCCAGCTGCTGCTGTTTTTTCAGTTTGTGGAGATTACTGTAAGTGCATATTTAACAAACTGCACATTTAACAATTCCATTTTGATCTTTCAGTTTGTTGTTTTCATTCCAGATGAAGCTAAGAGTACCTTTTCAACTTTTCCTTGGGCTTTTGTACTGAATGTTGAAGCACACTGATATAATTTCCCCATGTTTCTTAATGTCCACAAAAATGTGTGTTTGATCTAATTTCGTTTTTGCTCAAAATTAGTTTTTGTTGTATCAAAAGAACTATCAGAATATGATTGTCTTGATGAAGTCATTACACACGTGAATAAAATACAACTTCTGTCATGGAGAGTGGTGTTGTGGCTTTGCTCCTCCAGGCCTGTGGGTTGACTTTGTGTGTGTAGTAGGCTGTGTGATAGTCTGTGGCTGTGTGAATGTGTTATGTGTCCTGCCATCCGGGATGAGCCCTGCCTGTGCTAACCCTAACCCTAACCCTAACCCTGCCTGTGCTAACACTAACCCTAACCCTGCCTGTGCTAACCCTAACCCTAACCCTAACCCTGCCTGTGCTAACACTAACCCTAACCCTGCCTGTGCTAACCCTAACCCTAACCCTAACCCTGCCTGTGCTAACACTAACCCTAACCCTGCCTGTGCTAACCCTAACCCTAACCCTGCCTGTGCTAACCCTAACCCTAACCCTGCCTGTGCTAACACTAACCCTAACCCTGCCTGTGCTAACCCTAACCCTAACCCTGCCTGTGCTAACCATAACCCTAACCCTAACCCTGCCTGTGCTAACCCTAACCCTAACCCTAACCCTGCCTGTGCTAACACTAACCCTAACCCTGCCTGTGCTAACCCTAACCCTAACCCTGCCTGTGCTAACACTAACCCTAACCCTGCCTGTGCTAACACTAACCCTAACCCTAACCCTGCCTGTGCTAACACTAACCCTAACCCTAACCCTGCCTGTGCTAACACTAACCCTAACCCTGCCTGTGCTAACCCTAACCCTAACCCTAACCCTGCCTGTGCTAACACTAACCCTAACCCTGCCTGTGCTAACACTAACCCTAACCCTAACCCTGCCTGTGCTAACACTAACCCTAACCCTAACCCTGCCTGTGCTAACACTAACCCTAACCCTGCCTGTGCTAACCCTAACCCTAACCCTGCCTGTGCTAACCATAACCCTAACCCTAACCCTGCCTGTGCTAACCCTAACCCTAACCCTGCCTGTGCTAACCCTAACCCTAACCCTGCCTGTGCTAACCCTAACCCTAACCCTGCCTGTGCTAACACTAACCCCCCCCCCCCATTTGGCAACAATGGTTACGAAATGATTACAAAAATACAGGACAGATTCATGCTAAATGGATTTAGAAAAATAACTCTCAGGGGGTGTCAATTGCCTGTGGGCTCCAGACTCACTGTGTGACATATTATAATACATCATAATTTAAACATCTTTAAAGGAAATGAAAAGCAAATACGGATCAAATTTGGAGTAGCTTCAGTGACTGTATTACAAGATCTTTCAGTTCAATTACTGTTCTCAAGTTCAGGAATGAGTTTTCAAACAGAACGGCTGATTCCTTTAACTATTTACAGGTCACATATAAATTGTTACATTTGCACTTTTAAAGCACTCATATGGAAACCTTCACATATGAATCACTCTAATACTTATAATACAATACAATATGGGGCAATTCTGAGTACAAATAAAATTTGTGTCCTATGCTGACTGGGACAGGCTCCAGTGTCCCGCACCCTCCCCTCTATCTGCCCCCGACAGCTCCCCTACCCTCCCCTCTATCTGCCCCCGACAGCTCCCGCAACCTCCCCTCTATCTGCCCCCGACAGCTCCCGCACCCTCCCCTCCATCTGCCCCCGACAGCTCCCCTACCCTCCCCTCCATCTGCCCCCGACAGCTCCGGCACCCTCCCCTCTATCTGCCCCCGACAGCTCCCCTACCCTCCCCTCCATCTGCCCCCGACAGCTCCCGCACCCTCCCCTCTATCTGCCCCCGACAGCTCCCGCACCCTCCCCTCTATCTGCCCCCGACAGCTCCCCTACCCTCCCCTCCATCTGCCCCCCGACAGCTCCCGCACCCTCCCCTCCATCTGCCCCCGACAGCTCCCGCACCCTCCCCTCTATCTGCCCCCGACAGTTCCCCTACCCTCCCCTCTATCTGCCCCCGACAGCTCCCGCACCCTCCCCTCTATCTGCCCCCGACAGCTCCCGCACCCTCCCCTCTATCTGCCCCCGACAGCTCCCGCAACCTCCCCTCTATCTGCCCCCGACAGCTCCCCTACCATCCCCTCTATCTGCCCCCGACAGCTCCCGTACCCTCCCCTCTATCTGCCCCCGACAGCTCCCGTACCCTCCCCTCTATCTGCCCCCGACAGCCCCCTACCCTCCCCTCCATCTGCCCCCGACAGCTCCCCTACCCTCCCCTCCATCTGCCCCCGACAGCTCCCCTACCCTCCCCTCTATCTGCCCCCGACAGCTCCCCTACCCTCCCCTCTATCTGCCCCCGACAGCCCCCGAGAGCCCCCTGCCATCCCCTCTATCTGCCCCTGACAGCTTCTGTCTTCATTCTCCAGGGTATACCACGAGTATTTGGACTTCATCCACTTAATCCACTTATCTCATGGAGACCCTGCATCTTTCCTGGCACACCAGCACTTCAGTGGGTTTTTATACCTAAATATAAGGAAAGCCTAACATCTAGAAACCCTTCTTTCTTCCTTATCAGTTTCTCATTTTGTAGCTTCCCTCTGCCTCACTTTCCAGTAGCACACTGTTGTGCAGAGTGTAAGTGAAAACCAGCCATTTGCTCCTCACTTTCTGTAGCAGATCCTTTCTATCTAAATGAGTTATGGCGTCTCCCACTCAATGTGCGTGCTGCTGTGCAGAAGGAAGCCAAAGAAAATGCTTAACTATTTATCTAGCTAATAAGTGTATATTTGCTTAGAAATAACACACAGTCTAACATTAAGTTAACATAGTAAAAACTAACAAGAAATTCTCCAGAAAAGTTACTGATATCTTGTTCTAGCTAGATGAACACCGCTTTGGTTACCAAACCTCTCCTCAAAGGCACCCTAGCCGTTCCATGTATTAGTTATATTTCACCACCGTATTTATTAGTTAGTAAAATATCTTAATGGAGAATTTTTTTGTCAAACATCTAACGCTCGTGGTTTTGATAGGGTTAGGGTAACACACTTTGACACTTAATATTGTACTTTACAGCAACATGAAGATAATTTTCCTTGACTGCCAAAGAGGCACTGAGGACCAAGAGACAGACCCTACCAGGGATAATGAGCATGTGTGGGGTAACCTATCTGCTATTAGCTCATCATCTAATGGAAAGGACCTGCAGTGTTGAAGGAGCTACTTGCTAAAGGAATGTCCAGGATTTCAGGCATGCACAGCCCAGGGAACACAAGGCAAGGCCACAGGCATGCACAGCCCAGGGAACACAAGGCAAGGCTACAGGCATGCACAGCCCAGGGAACACAAGGTAAGGCCACAAGCATGCACAGCCCAGGGAGCACAAGGTAAGGCCATAGGCATGCACAGCCCAGGGAACACAAGGTAAGGCCACAGGCATGCACAGCCCAGGGAACACAAGGTAAGGCCATAGGCATGCACAGCCCAGGGAACACAAGGTAAGGCCATAGGCATGCACAGCCCAGGGAGCACAAAGTAAGGCCACAGGTGTGCACAGCCAGAAGGAAGAGGGCAGCTGACACATTCAGCAGGGCTGCAGTCAGGGGTCCCCGAGAAGCTAGAACAGGCTGATGAAACCTCGCAGCCATCGCTGCATCAGCCCATATTGCGGCACAGCACTGACAATGCAGAAAAGGGGGAGGAGGGAGGCATGTAATGAAAGCGGGACAGTCACTATATCACACCAAGGACAGCCCTGACAGCCTTTTCAGCTCCTCAGGAGATTTACATTCGAGGGGCTGATAAGACTCCTGGCCAAGCAGGTGCACTGAGGAGGGGACGTCCCCTGGACCACAGCCAGAGCTCAGCTTGGGAAAGGCTCCGATTGCAGCGACTGTCACTGATAGATATGCGTTACAATGGGCAGCACAGGTCCGGCGCTGTGGAGCGGAGCAGGCTGCAGGCGCATGTGACCAGATAACTGAGAAAGCTTGAGGGTGAAGAAGCCAACGGCAGGCAGACCATTGGGGGGCCTCATTCATCCAGCCGTTCTCTGAGAGACCCTGCCTGAGCAAGGCAATCGCTGAATGCAGCATTTCCAATAGTTATATATCCTTCAGAGCCTTTAACCCCCCCTATACACACACACACTGATTAATGTAACCCTCTGCTCATAAATCTTTAAAAGATATTTATGCTTTTATAGTATCAACGAAAATTCAGAATAATGCATTCAATTACAAATAAAAAACTGGAACAATGGCAGCTTAGAAAAGCCAGTATTCTATATAGAGAATGTTGATCTCTGATTTTTCAGTGACCACTGGTCACATTCCAATAAGTTACCCACAAAGGTGAAACATGACCATATTGGTCTTATTTTGGTCAAGTAGACAATTGCTTGGCAAAATGGAAAATACTTCTAATTTAAACATACCAATGGGACAGTGTTAGGCATTTACAAAAAAACAGATGCTGTTTGGCTTAAAATTTCATATCATTGGTAAAGTCTTTGTTGAAAACCATTACAAATCACACTTTCACATATAAACTGTGTATGAAAACCAATTTTCCCAATTTTTCCGTCAGTGTATCTCATAAAACAGTCACCCCAACCCAATGGGGTTTCCAGGATAAAATCCATTAGATATCAAGGCTTTCGGCAAGCTTCGAGTAGAGATTTCACCCCAAAGAAATACTTAAACTGAAAGACATCAGACAAAAACACTCTTGCAGTGTCTTTGGGAAAAAAAAGTATTTTTGCTGAACAATGAGAAATGGCAATAACAAGGGCTTGTGCTTCCCAGATACGAACCGCAGACATACAGACAAACGACTCGAGAATCTCATGTCAGAGCCGGCCTGCACTGCCAGGGTTCTGATTATGCATGTTTCCTACTTTAACAGTCACAACTGGAGCTTAAGTACAGGGTTTGATGATTAAAATTAACTGTTTATTAAATAATAATCATGGGATCGCTGAGTCATCCTGTTTCACAGACCCTTACGGCAGTGATGCATAAAAAGCCATTATTTTAACAACTTGATGAATATGTATCACATCCCCGCAGCTGTCCTTAAATGCGGAGTAGTAGCTCAGTATGTGTTTAATAGCTGGGCTCCCTGGCAGGCTTTGTGCTGAAGGGTTAAGAGTCAGTCTTTGACTGAGACACCCCTCCAACATCCCCTTAAAAACTCCATTATAAAGTACATATTACTTGATGATTGGCATCTTTAAACACACTTTTAGTGATTTACAAACCATGAGTCAGGATTCAGCTGTATTCCCACCCACCGCAAACCAGCTCATGACATTAGTTTCGAATGTCTTCCTTTACCTACAGGTACCTTGGTTAACTAAGATATTTGATCAACATCAGTCTAAAGAGAGCATGGAAATCAGGCATTACCTGCAGTAATAAGAATTCAGTCTGGATAAAGCAAAACTGAAAAGATGGATTGCTTTTAATTTCCCAAGGAAACACTCATGTACCTGCAGAACATTAACCTTAAAGTACAGCTGGGCCAGCCACCGTGCTTCTAACGTAAAAGATGAACAATGAATGATCGGCTGAAGGACGGCACTTAAATACTATACCTTATATTCAGTGGCTTTTGAAGTTTTGAGTTGAAACTCTGGCCTTTGTAAAGCAATAATGAGGTTTGCTTTGCAGTAAAAAGATATGCTCACATAAATAATGTGCCGTAATGACATAATATGTAGTTCATTTGGAGATTAAATGACCAAGAAGCACAAACCAGTAAAAATGCAGCGTGTACCTGAACAGACGGTTTTAATAAGCTGTACCCTCTATCATTGGGGGAGGGGGTCTGCTATTTTAAAACCAGCAAAATAAACAGCGGAACTTTATTTTTCTCAAAAACAAGTAATACAAAAATTCACACATAAAACATTGAGATACTTAGTCCGCTATAGAGAAAAATAGGTTATGTGTGTACACAAAATTAAACTGCCTCTTGGGGTATATGCACTACACATAAACAGAAGCTGTTTAATAAAGAATGATGCTGTAAGAGTTTGAGGGAAAGATGCCTCAGTGCAGCTCGAGGCTGCCTCAGAGGCCCTCGACCTTCTCTATATACACCGTAGCTGGCACTGTCTGGAAGGCTGAAAGGGACACCGACACAGGAACGGCCAGGGAGATGCCCTCGCTTTCTGTGGAGGCTGGCAGACCCGTGTCGGGTGCTGATGTAGACGTCAGGGCCTGTTCGATCTGGGCGCGAGCCTGAGGTGGAGAGGGTAGCGAGTCTTGGTGAGTGTGCAAGTGTTTCCGGAGATAGGCTGCAAATAGGAAGGCCTTGCCGCAGTGCTGGCACACGTGAGGCCGGTTTGTGGAGTGGATACGCTGGTGTTTGCGCAGACCGGCCTTGTTCATGAAGCCCTTCCCACAGCTGTCGCAGATGTGAGGGCGGTGTGTCCGTTCGTGGGCACGCAGCTCGGAGAGCTGGCTGAACTCGGCCTGGCAGAGCGGGCACACGTGCTGACCCATGGGCAGGGAGACAGTTGCGGATGACAGAGGAGGTACGGCGTGGAGGCTCTCATGAGCTTGGACCTCCTCCCACGTGCCAAAGGTGACGTCACAGTGGGAGCAGGAAAACTGGGGCAGGGTGGTGGGAGTTGAGAGCGAGATGGAGAAGGGCTGCACAGTGGCGGGGCTCTGACCAGGCTGCGGCTGCTCCGGGGCACGCTCGGCCAGGTGCGTCCGCTCATGCTTGCGCAGGCTGGACGAGACCACAAATGCCTTGAAGCAGAGGCCGCACTTGAAGGGCCGCTCTCCCGAATGCACCCGCCGGTGCTTGTTCAAGCTGGAGCGCTCAGCGAAGGACTTGCCGCATTCGGAGCAGGAGAATGGCCGCAGCCCCGTGTGCACCAGCATGTGGCGGCGCAGGTCCCAGGACGCAACGAAGGCCTTGTCGCAACTCTGGCACTTGTACGGCCGCTGTCCAGAGTGAACCCTCTGATGCACCGCTAGGTCAGCCGGCTGCCGGAAGCGCTTAGTGCACTTATCACAGGGGTACGGCTTAAAGCCCGAGTGTGCCCTCTGGTGGCGGCGGAAACTGGAGGGATCGGAGAACATCTTTCCGCACTGTGGGCATAGGAACGGCTTCTCGCCGGAGTGTGTGCGCAGATGAGACTGGTAGGATGAGAGCTGTGTGAAGCCCTTGCCGCACTGCTCACACTGGTAGGGCTTACTCTGTGAGTGAATGCGCACGTGGCAGGCCAGCGAGGACGAGCGGGAAAAGGCCTTTCCGCAGTCGGAACACAGGTAGGGCTTCTCGCCTGTGTGCGAGCGCTCGTGGTTCTTCAGATCCTTCAGCTCCGTGTACGTCTTGCCGCACTGGCCACAGGAGTACGGCCGGTGGCCTTGGTGGTTGCGCCGATGCTTACGGTACACAGAGGGGTCGGCGAAACTCTTGCCACACTCGGTACAGAAGTAAGGCTTCTCGCCTGTGTGGGAGCGCTGGTGTACTTTCAGCTTGGACAGCGTGGGGTAGCTCTTGGAGCAGTGGGGGCAGGAGTGCGGCCGCTCCCCGCTGTGCTGCGTCATGTGGATGCGCAGGCAGATGGCCTGCATGAAGGCCTTGCCGCACTCTGTGCATACGAACGGCTTCTCGCCCGTGTGAGAGCGCGAGTGGTTACGCAGCTCCGTGGGCGTCTTGTAAGCCTTGTGGCACTGGTGGCACTGGAAGGGCCGCTGGGAGGAATGAGTGCGCTGGTGTTTGAGCAGCTGCGCCGAGCTGCCAAACGTCTTCTCGCACTTGGTGCATGCATGCAGTCTGCCCTCCTTGCCGTGCGCAGACACCTTGTGACTGCGCAGTGCTGAGGGGCTGGGAAAAGCCTCCTTGCAGGCCGGGCATTTGTAAGAGTACTTGGCCTTCAGGTGGCGCCCCCTACCTCTCCGTTTCCTAGGTTGCTCTTTTGTCTCTTTTTTTGGTTTCTCCCCCCCTTTGGATTCATCGTTTCCAGAAGCTGGAAGGTTATCTTGTCCTGCAAGTGGCAGACTGTCCAGCTGAGAGGAATCCATTTTATTCAATACAATCTCTTTCTCTTGCAGGTCTACAAAATACAAAAAAGGGTGGAAATTAAATGTGACATTTTAAATTACAGTAAGAGACAGAAATCCATTTACAGTAGGATGGATATGAGAGAATGGGACACACATCTCTTATCTGCATCAGTTTCCACTATTTAAAACAAGTTGAAGACAAAACAGGTCATGTTACAACTGCTGTGCAAAAATGAACATAACACTAACTACACCATGAAACTTCGTTATGGTTTTGCCATCTGTAAAAAGCAGTTCCTAATAGTATTTATGGAGCGCTTGACACGTTACTGGACATCTCCAGGCAGATCAGTGTGGTTTAGCCGGTGGCCGTATTGCCTCTTTAAAACTGCTTGGTATTTTTGTGAACGCGCTGTGCACAAATAACAAAATGGCCGGCGTTAGGACCACAGGGGACAATTGAGCAAAATACACCCCACAGCTTTTAAAGTAAAAAAAAACCGCATCGCATTAAATACACCACTCCGATTTATCCTTTATTCGCGGACAAAGGAAATGATACTGATGTTGGAATAAAACCATCCGGCGCCGATGCAGGTAGCAGCCGAGCCCATGACAGCTTCTGCCGGCTGTGCTCAAAATGGCTGGCTTTAGGACCGGCCGAGTCCTGCCGCGGAGGGCACTTTAAGCGCCGGTACGGGCGCAGGGGACGCCCCGGCCCCGCCGCCGCCGACACATCGTCTGCTTACCTCGCAGCGCCCGCGGCCCGGTCTCTATCCTGAGGCTGCCTCCCGGAGAAACTGCGATCTCTGCGGACAGCCCGGCGCTCCCACTGTTGGGTGAAGCAGGCTGCTGCGAGCTGCGGCGGAGGGCCGGAGGGCCGGCTTTAGGACCTGACGGAGAGGGGAAGGGGAGGGGAAACCGATTTTTTCACTGCTGGATTATTGTGGTACAAAGTAACAGACGAGTTCAGGACGGTTCGAATGACACATTTATATGTTTCCTTATTTATAATTTAAACGATTCCGTATCATTTAAAATATTTGGATTTTAGCAAAAAGATAAATTTATTGATGTTAATCAAAGGATGCATTTATGTAATAATAACCGACTGCATATGTGATCCGATTTGGGGTTTCGGCAGGGATGCCGTCCTGGCTGGCTCAGAAACAAGCACGATAACGCGTCCCGGTTTCCTGGCGCTCATAAAGCAGAGCGGGGCCGGTAGCAGCTCAGTCTCGGCCGAAAATGCTTGTAGCCGGTACCGATGATAGGGAGTTGTGGCGTGACAGTGCCGAGGTGCCCTTATATCATCCTTAATAACCAACTTTTATAACTAATGTCGCAGCATATGTGACTTGTTTACAAGGTTTAGTCAGTTGCCAATGGCTACAGATCTATCCCAGTTACCCCCGCCAGCAATGTGACAGGACCGTTTCAAACTGCTCCGCGGTCCAGTGCAGAGTACAGACGGCGCATCCATCCCCTTCATCAGTAGTTATCACCTTCTCTGGTCTGGTTTGTGTTCAACCTGTCCGCCATATGTTTGAAATAAAAGTACCAAACCTGTTGTATTTGTTATGACAACTTTAAGTGCCCGCGACTCCGAACGAGCAGGTGGTTGGAAGATGGGCAGCTGACTTATTTTGTTTAAAAAATAAAAAATAAAGTTATAAAGTCATATAAAACAGTAAGTCATTAAATGAAACTAGGCCTACTTGTGACTCGCAGTATATTCATTCGTCTTCCAAACCTCACATCTTCGTCAAGTGGCGAGGAGGGGAGCTGGAGCCTGCATGGGGCACAAGGCTGGAGATGCCAGTTCACCGCAGAGCACATATACGCACAGTCAGTCACTACAAAAAGATTAGACATCAATTGACCTATTTTCGTGCTTTGTACAGTGGAAAGAAGCCGGAATACACTGAGAAATTTCGCAAAACAGGGGAATTGGATTCGAACCCACCAACCTGCATTTGTGAAGTGACAGAACGTCCTCCACAGCTGGTGTACGAGCGAGCATTACGTTTGTATGACATATATATATTTGCGTAGCGTCAGGGTCGAAATGTATAGAATTATTATACAAATCTATTCTAATCCGGTTTTGGTTCTTTTGTCTAGGTATGACAGATCGAAAAAAATGCACCGGTCGAGTGCACCGCCTTCTTGTAAAATAAGTTCTAGATAGTTCTTTGTTGTTTACTGAGATGTTCTTAGGCTATGAATGGAAAACACTATAATGCACATTTACTGGGAGAAATTTACCTGCAGAAATATATTTTAAAATGATAAACCGTGCCATCTGTAAAGCATTGAAAGGTAGTGGTGGTGACAAATATAGGGTACTGAATGAATACCTAACAAATATAACACAATATAACCTCATATACTGTGACGCCTTGCTGGAGGACTGCATGAGTGCAGTTATTGTTGCTTTATCAAATTTGATCTGAATCCGGCTTTGAGAGCCACAGATAACCCACATTAACACCATTCTGTGGCAAACCAGACGGTCCAGAGTACATGCATATGTCGAACACAGTGAAGACTGCCTTTGTTTAGATATAAATATGATAGTGTCAGATGTCTGAAAGAATACGAAGGTCTGGTTTGTTGCTTTCAAAGGCTCCTTGTAATAAACATCTCATTTTAAAGCTTCATTCCTGTGACTTCCTTCCCACCCATTTTAACTCAAAAAAATTCCTTTCCCAAAACATCATTGAGGAATTATGGGATAGTGGCCAGAGGAGGACATGCATTCCAGAAGGTAGAATCGAATAAGACAGAACACTTCATAATACAATCCTGTTCATCATGAATGGACCTCCAGTCACTCAAACTAATTTTATACTCACTTCAAATACTATTCAAAATTATATCGTTCAGTAAGCAATAAAATTAACCCGCCCATCCATTTTCTGTACTCATGTGTCCTATTCAGGGTCACCAGGGGCTGCAGGCACAAGCCAGGGAACAACCCAGGATGGGGCACCAACGCGTCACAGGGCACAAGCCAGGGAACAACCCAGGATGGGGCACCAACCCATCACAGGGCACACTCACACATGACCACCTGCAGGCAATTTGGTAACTGCTATTAACTTCAGCGTGTTTATGGATTGTGGACTCTCAATATTCAAGTCTAGACTAAAAACACACCTGTTTAGTTTAGCTTATATGGACTCTAGTTCTAGCTCTAGCTAACTCCTCACTCCTAGTTAGACCTATTGTGTGAGGTGTAGAGCTGGGTGGGGATCGGTGCCATTGGCTTTGGATGAACTGAACTGTCAGTGCAATCACTCTAGCTTCACAATCACTTGTGGAACTGGAGTGCTGACATTTCAGGGACTCCCCATGCCTGCATTCCCACCTGCCTCTCCCTCCTACTTATGCTGCCATAGCCATATCTGCCAGAGCTTGCACATTGCACTTCATATTGCACTCACCTAACTGTTAGCACTGCCTACAGTCTCCCCTACTTTGACTAATTGCATATTTTATTTCCCCTACTCCTGTGTGCCCGGCGATCTGAAGGAGCGCCAACACTGGCTTGTCATCACCTCCCTGCTCCCCGGTTGTGACTCAAATCTTATGACTTAGACAGTGTGACTTGGCATTTAGCCATCTCTCCGATTTGACTCTCCCTGCCGGCCCCAGAAGAATGGGCTCCCCCTTTGAGTCTGGTCCCTCTCAAGGTTTCTTCCTTCTTGGGAGTTTTTCCTTGCCACTGGTGCCTCTGGCTTACTCACTGGGGGCTTTGGGTGGGGATGCTGTAAAGCGCTTTGAGACAATGTAATGTTGTGATAATGTGCTATACAAAAATTAATTTGTTTGTGATATGTAAGGAAACCAAAGTACCCCATGACAGTACAGGGGGAGAACATGCAAACTCCACACACACAGAACCACAGTGGAAACTCAAACCCTGGTCCCAGAGGTGGGAGGCAACAGTGCTAACCATTGCACCACCCCTAACCATTTCAGAAACACTGTGTTTAAGAGTTAGGTTACCACCATTAAAAATAAAATGTAGCTCACATGTAATGAGCATTAAGGTACCGGGGTTAGACAAAGAAACTGAACCACCTGGTTTTAGACCACAATAATTTATTAGTATGATGTAGGGCCTCTTTTTGCAATACATCATTAGTTCATCTTGGGATTGACAGATAAAGTCTTGCAGTGGCCAGGGGGATTTTGAGCGATTCCTCTTGCAGAGCCGTGGCCTGGTCACTACGTTATGCTGGTGGAAGAAAATGTTTCCTGACTCGTGCCTCCAAACATCCCAAAGTGGCTCAATAAAATTCAGTTCCGTTAAGTTTGCTGGCCGTGGGAGATGCTGAGCTTCCCTTTCATGTTCATCAAACCACTCTATCACCAGTCTTGCTGAGAGCATTGGTTCATTATCATTGCAATATATGGCACCACCTTCAGGATACAATGTTTCAACCACTGGGTGAACATGGTCCCCCAGAATGGTTCAGTAGTCCTTGGCAGTGACATCCCCATCTAGAACAAGTAGTGGGCCTAGGGAATGCCGTGACATTGCAGCCCAAAGCTTCACTGATCCAGCTCTGTGGTGCATGGTAAGCCATGGAAAGACCATGAAGGTGGACTCAGAGAACAAAACATGTTTCACATTGTCCACGGCCCAAGATTTGCGCTGCTGGCACCATTGAAACAGACATTTGGAATTGGCATGAGTGTCCAAAGGTTTGGTATAGCAGCCTGACCATGAATACGGACCCTGTGGAGCTCCCAGTGAAGAGTTTTGGTAGAAACAGGAGAGTTGAGGTGCACATATGATTCTGCAGTGAGTAGGGCAGGTGCAATTTTATGTTTTTTGGATATAATCCGGGTTAGTACTCGAACATTCCTTTGACAGCTTCCTCTTGCATCCACAGTAACTCCTGTTGGATGTGGTCCGTCCTTCGTGGTGGTATGCTGACATTAGCCTTTATACCATGGCTCTCGATACACCACAAAGACTTACTGCCCTGGTCACAAATGCACCAGCGAGCCGCACACTAACAATTTGTCCTCTTTTGAGCTCTGATATATGTCCCATTATGTTGTGTGCTGTGCTATTGCTCTGCTAATCCAACTTTCATACTCCATTATTAATGATGGAATCAGTGAAGATTAACCACCAGGCTGCAAGTATACAGGCGTGAAACCTCAAACACTATTAGCCCATTTCAGTTTCATTGTCCAATGTTGTTAATGTTGTACAATAGGACATATTAAGGATTAAAGGTACACACACACACACACCCAGTACAATGCCACTTCCAGACATCCATTATTGTCTTCCCTCTCTGGTGTTTAAAGATCAGACAATCCACCTGCCTTGACCTATAACTGCATACATACACAGATAATAAAAGTAGCTGGATATATAGTTGCTAAAAATAGAGGAGCAGATTTAATAAGTCTCTGTAAATTTCAAATAGTTACTTGTTTATCCTGCATCAGAAGTGAAAACTTTATGCAGTTTATCCAACACTGCCATCTTCTGGTCCCTCATCCTTTGACAATTAAATGGGTCACGATTGTGTTAGGAAGTGTCCTGTTGTATAATGATTAATGAACTATTAAAAAAAATCACTCACAGTCCACACTATTAAAAAGCTAGTACTTCATATATTTTATAATAGATGTTGAATGGATGGATGCAAGGTTTTTAGTACATTTTTTAGTTTTAGTACTAAGTAATTCTTTGGGCAAAAGGGGGGTAAAGTATCAGTGGATTGTGTCTTGATGTTTACGGATGTCACGAGCATAAATATCACCTGCCAAAGTAATTCAGAATTAAATATTTGAAAATATAATATACCATAAAATATTAAAATTTTTAAAACAAGTGCCATGTTCCAATGTATCAATATTTTGAGACAGATGCAGTGACAGATGTGTGATTTACTGTTAGCTGAATACTCAGTATAACAGATTCCTGTTAAAAAAATAAAATTATAACGACAATTTAAAAAAGTACTTTTTAACTGGGCCTCAAAACAGAACCACTGGTTTCTGAAGTATAGAGTTTGACCACAGCCACCAAAGTGCTTTTGTACTTGATTATCTTATGAACTTTCTGGTGCATCTTTCCATATGTGGTTACAGGCACACTGCTAAAAACTGACAGATGTCACATGGTCAGGAAGCAATTCAACCCAAATTATGAATATCAAACTACTATTCTGAATCCTAAAGCAGGACTTGAGACACAGGTTATACCCTATAACAATGAGACAGCGCCCCCCCCCCCAAACTCTCACTGGCATTTCAGTGGAGGGCCAGAAAAAAACTGAAAATGGTAAAAATTGGCAATCCATATTACAATCATGTCACACCAAGAAGATTAATATGCATTTAATTTATAAGGGGGGCTTTTAATATTCAAATGTGGGTTAAATTTCATAAATGAAGTTTAACATGTTTAACACCTCTGAACACTGTGGTTGTGCAGGTTCATAAATATCAATAAAAATGATTACCATCAAATTAAGGTACTTACATCAGTGTTTTTTTTTTTATTTCAAACAAAAGTAGTATGATACTGAAAAGGGGGAAAAATGGATTACCACTAATTCTCAGGACTGTTGGAATAAAAACAAGGACCTAAGACACAACACACAACATTTATATTAAAAAAAATATATAATAATTAAACTGACTTTAAAAAGGTATCGGGCCTTTCTTTTAAATAATATCTCATCTAAATATTTTATGTCAAACCCCAGCCAAGGGTCTGGACAGCCCCATGAAGTTCTGTCACAATAATTCTCAGTGGGCTCCAACAATTTTACAGTAGCTATTAAAAACTGAAAATGTGAAGGGGAACTTCAATTAAATTCAGAAAAACATACAGGAACCCCCAAGAAATGCAAAACACCAGAGGAGTCTGGTTCATATTCTTTCCTTCTAAGGCACAACACATCTTTAACTTTTTAAAAACCAGCTATTGCTGAAAATATAAAATGTATTATTACAGCAATGAAGCGGTCTAGAGGTTGTATGTTTCAAATGCATAAAACCTGGCAAGGCAAATTCTAAAGCATTATGCGTAATATATCATTTATAAAACTAACCAAGGAACAACTGATAAAATTTGGATGATTTTACAGAAGTTCTTTGTCCTCCTTATAAAAAAAAAAAAAATGCAGCCAGCCAACCACTGACACAAAGTCAATTCCTAACAGTGTCCACAGGGGTAACAGAGCCTGACTGCAAAAACCATTCATTATTAACAAATGAATTCTACTTTTGTTCCTGAGGACAGCCTACTATAAAGTGTCAGTGGGCTCAATTTTTTTTACAAGCATGTCTAAGAGTATCAGTGCGAGTCTTAGGTTGAAAGGCATGTGAAAGAAAAGACTGTACAGGTCCTGTGCCCAGAAATACGTAGAAGAAAACTTGTGCAAACGGGTCAGTATTGTGTCAGTATGACTGGACCTGTTTCTCTCCAGTCACGTCAAGGTTCAGTAATTGGAGGTACTATGAAGACACTGCAAAAAGAAAAAGGCAGAGATAAATACAGGGAACACCCAGGATGAATCATTAAAAAAACACCACAGGACCACAGGAGAGGCTGTGTGAAACCGGGATGTTCGCAAACTGTTACAAGAAGTTTTTACATAAATATATTTTAGCTTGGAAAAACTAATTCCTTTTTCCAGAATGCAAACAATATTTAATAATAAAAAAAAATCAAATGAGAAAATGAACACTAAGTATATCCATTAATCTTTCAACATAAAGGCAAAAAAATAATAAAAAATTAGCATCATGCAATAATTGTGATGCGCAATAAATGCATGTGTGATGTTTCTTCAGTTCAACTTGGGGGAGGGGGACACTCACGTCTCAACCGGCAAGAGACAACGCTAATATTATCCCCACTATAACCAGCAGAATAAGAAGGCACAGTGCGATCCAAATCTTCTTCTGCAAAAAAACACAAAAAGCACAGGTCAGTCAAAGGTGAGTGGGCTGCTCTGTCGTTTCCTCCAGGGCATCGATTTCCTCCGAGTTCGCATGACCTTCACCCATAACCACGCACCTTGCGGGCTTTCCGCTGGTTGGTGACCGCTTGCTCCGTATCCGCTACAGCGTTCTCCACGTAGTTGGTGGACTGCACAATGTTGGCCTCGATGCGGTCTACCATCTCTCCCTACACATGGCAGAGACACACCCTCTTAGTTCATGCTGCTGAAATGGCTTTTCTTACAAAGAGTGATTAATAATTTGTCGTGTCAGAATCCTCCAGTACATTCTCTCTCTCACTCTCACCTGGGCTTCAACTTCCAGTGCCAGGTACTGGAACATGTCGTGCAGGTCCCGGATGCTCCTCTCCAGTTTAAGGATTTCATCATGCCGAGTCTCAATCTCGTTTAAGGCCTGCTTGGTGGCTTTGGCATCATTCAGAAGCTAAAGGAACCAGACGCATCACAGACACATCAGACACACAGACACTGCTACAGATTTTGGATTTTAGACATATTAGAACTAACTGAACAAGTAAAAGAAGCTTTTTTATTAAACCTCCCTGACTGCCTGTCACAGAATCCCTCTAATATACAAGAAAACATCTTGCTGCCATGATGAACTTCTTGGTTGAGGGATGCCATTTTTTGTAATTGGAAAAAAAATGAATTCTCTGTATGGGGGTTGACAGACAAATTCTGCAGACATTGGCAGTCCTTAATCACTTACGTCAATAATCTAACACACTGTTTACAGGGTCGTCCTCGGGTTACCACACAGTTCTGTTCCTATAACAGTGACGTAACCCGAATTTGGGTGTAAGTCGAAACACAGCCTTTTTCCGATCTCTTTTCAATGGCTAATTTCTCTTCGATCGTGATGGCTTTCCTCTTCACAAACGTAACACTCGCGCTTTTAACAGTCCAAAATGGCGTAGGTAAGCATACTGGGAGACACCAACTCCCGCACTCATACGTCGCGATACCGTGTATTCTTTTGCCGCGCACAACCAAAGTAGTTCGGCCATGTAATCAGTAAGTACGACGCTAATGGCGTAAGCTGAAACACTCATGTCTCCATTTTAAAAAAGTATGTGGGAGTGAGCGTCAAACTAGAAACATTGTATGTCGAGACGACGTAACCTGAAGACCCCCAGTACTTTGAATTTGTTAATTTGCTATCATGACAGGTCGGCAGAGTGTGTTTAATAAAAAAAATCACACTTTCCATATAAACTTCTTACATATAGCATATAAGGACAAGTATTCAGACTACAACCGAAGCTTTGAAGATAATAAAATACTAAATAAATAAATAAAAAATATAGGCTGTTATTTTTTATAATTAGGCTGTTAATTTCACATGATGTTAACATTAGAGTGCAATCCATGTCGTGGCGCACAATCACACCAGTAATGACACTGGTGTACCACCCACCCCTACATTACAACATAATTTATTTTTTATTAAATACATTCAAATAGCTTTTTCATCTGACCAGTAGGGGACGCAATTGCACCCCCTAATGTACATTTGAGGGTTTATGTATAGCTTATGGTTTAATACAACTGCTCATGCTTAAAAAATGAACAAAACGCATGCAGGTGCCAGATAATATTGGTATATGGTTTTTCCACCGCACCAGGTACCATACATTTGATATGGGGAAGTACCAAATGTACTTCAAGAAAGTATGAAAAGTTTGGTACTTCAAGGTGTTGGTTTTCCACTGGCGTACAAATTAGTACCGGCACTGAATGACAGCAGGGTATTTTGCATTAAATTTGAAAAATGCCTGTAGTATATTATACGGCTTGGCGATGTGCAGTATTAATACCACCATCACATGTTATGCACATACAATTCTTACATCAACAAAACAAAACACTTAGCAAGCTTTGAAATTTTTATTATAAAAGGAAAAATGGATTCTTATGTTTAAAAACCAGTTTAAAGTTTACCCCCCCTGCCTTTGCATGAGCGCTGCATGTGTTCTCCGAGACAATCATAATCATTTTCATCCTTGTTCAAAGCATTCCTAGATGGGTTTGTGAGAAATTTATGAACTCCTTTTATGTTTTATAAATAGCCCAATATTTATTACATCATCAACAGCACGCTCTATGCCTTCTGTATTGGTATATTCAACAAAATACCTTTTAATTTCTTGTCATACCATCCGGATCTTTTTGTTGTATATGTTCTTACGATCAAAGCGGATTAATTTATTCTTTTTACTTTGTTTATCATTATTTTCTGTTGTTTTCAAGGCAGCGTTTGTATTGTGTTTCAGCGGCAGGCTATTTGCCTAACCAATTGAGCAAAGAAAGCGTTTGAAGTCCCACCCTAAAGTACCGAGCTACGAAAGAAGTACCCCAGCTGGTCTGGCACTTTCAGTACTGGAACCTATGGTACTGGTATTCGACCAGTAGTCAGTGGAAACACGAAAGTACTGTACCAAAGGTACAGTACTTGGTGGGGTGGAAAAACAACCTTAGTGGGCAAATAAACACTCACGTTCTGTGTAAAGACATCTGTCTGTCCGCTCTCCAGCATTCTGTCCAGCTCCTCATCTTCTACGTTGCTGCCCGCTGAGAGGGGAACACAGTGGAAAACTGAAGTTTTGGTCACAGGCCATAAAATCGTCACTGGTAGTGTTGGGGACTTCACAGCTTGCTGCATCAGGACCGGGATCATTTGCTAAATCGCACACCCCTTAAACATCTAAAGAATATCACTCCATTGCACCAGAATTGAGCACTACTGAGAGGTGACATGACCGAATCTGCAGGTGCATGAAACTGCACAAAAACGACAGCAACCAGAAGTGTTTCTTGTAATAGCTGATGGAAATTCCAGCAAGTCCTACAGAGCTCATATGGCATGAAAACAACACGCGGTACGACAGCAACTTTTATGAATATGCAACTTAATTTGACTGTCCAAGACCCCCCCCCCCATTTAAATCTGGCCCTCGATTCCAAATCCAGGCCTTGTTTTCAGTTTAATTACCAATTCTGACTGACCAGAGGCTTCACACGAGGCTCACAGGTAAAGGAAAGCAGGACAGCTGGCAGTGTTCGGCCCTTGAGGGCCATGATTTGAATAGCCCTGGTCTAAGACTTGCATAGAGAGCTACTGATTTCCATTCACAACACACCATTTCATCAGTGTAGATTTTTAAAAAAGAAAAAAAAAAAAACAGCTTCATCCTTCAACGTAGCTATCAGTCCAACACAGAAGATCAAATAATGACTCAATCACATCCAAAAATTGGGGAAGCCTGTGGCTCTGTCAGTTAGCACTCAATGTCCGTCATCAGAAGTTTATCAGTTCAAATCTCATGGTCGGCCTACCCACCTTGCAACCAATTATTTTGGTTAGTGTCACATTGGGTTAGGGTAGGGGGTTAGGAACATAAACCAAGGGGGCAGAGGGTGGGGGAGATTGGGACAGAAGATGGTTTCCAGCCAAGTGAGGTACAAGCTCTATCAGACTGACAGCCTTTTTAATCTTCTTTAATCCAAACCAAATAAAGCCAAAGAACCTAACACAGGAGAGACCCTGCCTTGCTCACCACCACGTCCATCATAAACATCAGTTTTCTGCTAGTGAGGCAGAAAACTGTAGGGGCACCAACCAATAGAAAGGCTGGAAAGTACTGGGAAAAATCAAACATTGGTTTCTGCCCTTGCTGCCCACTCTATGCATGTAGCAATAGATCAGTGCATCATCTAATACGACATGTGCTTTACTCATCATCTTATACACCTTCTCCAAGCTCACAGAAAGGGTGAACATGTGTTTAAAAATCCCACTAGGTGGATCGCATGCTTGGATCATCATTGGGCTGGTCCCATCTGGGTCCACCCGATTTGCTTGTATTAAATTGTATTCATACTTGAGATGACCTGGACTGGCTCATAGCCACTGAATCTCATGAAGAACAGGTTTAACTCCGTTCTTGTGGACCTGAGCACCCTCACCGTCACTTGGCAGCTGTAAAAATAGCCTTGTTTTAAACCTGGAACTGATAAAGACTTTCATGAAAAATGTAGACACAGACAAAAACAGGTTCACAGAGCTGCTGTACCAGACAGCTGTTTAGGGCAATGCTGGAACATGTTAGAACATCAACCTGAGAGTTAAAGCACAACAGACCAGGCAGATATAGGCCTGTGCAGTGGTCACCAATAAGGAATTAGCTTCCCTCAAAATGCAAACTTGAAAACACAGAAGAAATGAGAAGAAGCCATTTGCAAAAATTTTCATTTAGTTCCATTAGGAAGTTTTCATTCACTCTGGACCCAAACTAGTTTCCCTTTGTGTTCTTGCGATACAAACATGCCTATATTCACGAAGATTTAAAAACATGAATGGCCCAAATTTATACTCCAAGACAACCTAAAATCAATCTGCAGGATTATTAAGTCACATTTATGTACAAGTTAGAGAAAATGGATGGATAGTGAAGCTCATCACATGCCTCTTGGTGAGGCTTGTTTGGTTATTTCAAACAATATTCCACTTTAAGGAGCTCAGCTCTGGAATCAATATTTCTGAAATGTGACTGAGATGTTCCAGAAGGACACTCACACATACTTGGTGTGTTTCTCATAGGTGTGCTGAAGCAGAACCCGAAGCAGCATGTTAAGGATACCAGGTCCTTAATGGAAAAATCAACCTGACAGTAACGATCCGCAGGAGTCCCTCCCAGATCACTGAAGCACAGTGGATAACCATGGCTTACAGAGGAAGCACAGAACATCAGACACACGGACTCACTTATTTTGAGTTGTCGCTGTATCCTCTCCACGTTCCGATCTCGGTACTGAGCCTGTATGGTGTTACATCGGCCCATCACCTCGACAAACTCCCGGGAAAGGACTCCGTGCTGGGGGGAGAGAGACAAGCATGAGAACTACGACAAGCAGGGATGATAGAGTCATGGAAGCTTGTGAAAATGCAGACAAGGACATTACAATGGTTTAAGCAGTTACCTGTGTTTTCTGCATCCTTAAATTAATAGGTACATATTTCCCATCCTCAGTATCCTCTTTTTTTGGTTCAATAACTGCAACACAAATGTTAACATACGTTTACAATTATCCTGTTTTTGGTGAATGAACAAGCAACATTCACACAGTTGGACCATATAAAAAAAACAAAAAAAAAACTAAATTGATATAGCCAGCCTCACTGCTTGGACCCCCAAGAACTTTCATGCCATAGTTACAATCAAATTCACAAACATCCATAAAGTTGTTTAACCAGCACTCAGTTCAGCACTAATTCAAGCTGACGCTCCACCGCAGCCTGACGCGCATTATTCTGTGTGCAGTGCTCAGCACTAATGCAAGCTAACGCTCCACTGCAGCCTGACACGCATTATTCTGTGTGCAGTGCTCAGCACTAATGCAAGCTAACGCTCCACTGCAGCCTGACACGCATTATTCTGTGTGCAGTGCTCAGTTCAGCACTAATGCAAGCAGCCTGATGCGCATTATTCTGCGTGCAGTGCTTAGCTCAGCACTAATGCAAGCTAACGCTCCACTGCAGCCTGACACGCATTATTCTGTGTGCATTGCTCAGCACTAATGCAAGCTAACGATCCACTGCAGCCTGACACGCATTATTCTGTGTGCAGTTCTCAGCACTAATGCAAGCTAACGCTCCACTGCAGCCTGACACGCATTATTCTGTGTGCAGTGCTCAGTTCAGCACTAATGCAAGCAGCCTGATGCGCATTATTCTGCGTGCAGTGCTTAGCTCAGCACTAATGCAAGCTGACGCTCCACCGCAGCCTGACACGCATTATTCTGCGTGCAGTGCTCAGCACTAATGCAAGCTAACGCTCCACTGCAGCCTGACACGCATTATTCTGTGTGCAGTGCTCAGCACTAATGCAAGCTAACGCTCCACTGCAGCCTGACACGCATTATTCTGTGTGCAGTGCTCAGCACTAATGCAAGCTAACGCTCCACTGCAGCCTGACACGCATTATTCTGTGTGCAGTGCTCAGCACTAATGCAAGCTAACGCTCCACTGCAGCCTGACACGTATTATTCTGTGTGCAGTGCTCAGTTCAGCACTAATGCAAGCAGCCTGATGCGCATTATTCTGCGTGCAGTGCTTAGCTCAGCACTAATGCAAGCTGACGCTCCACCGCAGCCTGACACGCATTATTCTGTGTGCATTGCTCAGCACTAATGCAAGCTAACGCTCCACTGCAGCCTGACACGCATTATTCTGTGTGCAGTGCTCAGTTCAGCACTAATGCAAGCAGCCTGATGCGCATTATTCTGCGTGCAGTGCTTAGCTCAGCACTAATGCAAGCTAACGCTCCACTGCAGCCTGACATGCATTATTCTGTGTGCATTGCTCAGCACTAATGCAAGCTAACGATCCACTGCAGCCTGACACGCATTATTCTGTGTGCAGTGCTCAGTTCAGCACTAATGCAAGCAGCCTGATGCGCATTATTCTGCGTGCAGTGCTTAGCTCCGCACTAATGCAAGCTGACGCTCCACCGCAGCCTGACACGCATTATTCTGCGTGCAGTGCTCAGTTCAGCACTAATGCAAGCAGATGCTCCACTGCAGCCTGATGCACATTATTCTGTGTGCAGTGCTCAGTTCAGTACTAATGCAAGCTGATGCTCCACTGCACATGGAAGTGCAACACAGGGACAAATGAAAGTAGTGATTAAGCAGAGCTGTGCAGCTGCGATGGGAAACTCACGCTTCAGCTTCTTCTGGATCTGGGAGGCTGTCGTTTTGATTTCATCTCTGATGGTCTGCAGTTCCTTCTTCATACCTTAATGACAAACACCGTGTGTAATATTAATGCCAAAGGAAGACAGTGTACATTACAGTGCCATTACTACTGAGCAGAAATAATAGAATATGCTCTCTCTCTCTCTCTCTCTCAAATTCTAAGCTGAGCTTTAAGTGCAGTAGTTAACGGTTTCATCCCATGCAGAGCAGGATTTAATGCCCCTTGTAGAAAGAATGCCTTGAATTTTCTCTGCTGTTATAACAGCTAGAGGAGGTTACTTTTACAAATAAAATATGAGATTTTCTTGCTAATGAAGGTACTCAAATGGTGAACACACTTTAAATGTATGTTAGCAAAAAATATTGAGTGCATTTTTGATAAATGTTAAATGAGCAACATGCAAATGTAGAAAATCTCTGTGTGCAAAAACTTTTGACTGGTAGCATGCATGCATGCATGCATACATGCATGCATACATGCATACATGCATACATGCATACATGCATACATGCATACATACATACATACACACACACACACACACACACACACAGACACACACACACACACACAGACACATATTACAAATGTGACTGAACACCATTTTAAAGCATTCTTTACACTCATCAAGCTATTGACACTCACTGAAACAAATCATGAAAAAAAGGAATTTAAAATTTACCAAGACATCTCGTGATATGACATTAATTAACCCCTCCCCAACACTGACTCAGCCTTGAGTACCTCCTATATGTTTTGCCAACAAAGGGACCAATTTATTTTCATCTTCAAAAATCTGATGTTGGATCATATGTGGATAAGCTGCACATAGTCCAATATCCAAAAAAAAGCTTAAAAGGGAACAAATGATTGTCAGATTACAGCAGTGGTGACTCTATTTGAAGGGCAGGGGTGAAAAAATAAGAGCACCACCCACTGAGTGACTGTCCACTCCCACCCTCCCCCGGTAGAATGCTGTGCTATGTATGGTGAAGTCATCTTAATACCCGATTAAGATTAATCAACTAATGTTTTGTCAACAACAGAGACAACCTAGATTCACATTAACCTACATATAGGAGCACCTAGCTGGTACATTATTTCATTGCCTGTCAAAGTGGGGCACCGTGTTTCATTTGCGTCACTGGAAGGACACCGATCAGAGACATGTTTCTCTCTGTTACAAGAGCACTTCATCATCTTTGCTCACTTCCAAGGCCACTTCATGAGGTTTATCCACTGGAAAGGCACCCATATGGTACCTTATATAGCACTACTTTGCATTTACAGCTCCTCACATTCTCACACGTGAACGGACAACCTGAACAGCACTGGATCACATTTTATCCACTGGAAGGGCACCTGTTTGGGCACTTCATGTTCTCGCCACTTGAGTTCCTTTTACAGCACTGCAGCCTATTTTCTCCACTGGAAAGGGCAACCTTTGGGACACTTCATGAAGGGGTGGCATAGTGGACAATTCATATTGGCTCCCTTTTCCACTGGAAGGGCACCCATAGGGGCTGCTTAGACCACTGGAAGGGCATAGGCACTCTCCACAAGGAGGACGTTCATTAAAACCTCTCATCACATTCTCTTGCTCTGTAGGACACATCATCTCACATGAAGGGGACACCATAGATGGCACTAAACATGTGAAAGTGGCAGCAAATAGCATCCTCCAGGTCTGCACTGTACATACAGTGCTCACAGAACGTCTTGGGAAGCTTGCTTAATTCAGTAATAATGTTGCAAATATATTGGTTTCATAACAAAAATCACTCCTTTATTAAATTTTATTGTTCACAAATAATATAATCACATTAGAAACAACCAATAGTTTTAACTAAAACATTTATTTCAAGTCGTAAGAAACTGAAAACCAAATACTGTGTTGACCCAAATATAACACAGGGTGTTTTTTCCCCTCAAAACCAAAAAACTGGTGTCGTCTTATATTGGGGGTCTAAGGAAAAAAAAGGTAAAAGATGGCGCCAAATACGATATTTTGTAAGGAGTGTTTCGACTTTCGACTTACTGTAACAGAGATTTGCTGTAAGATTTCCTGCGTCAGAGTGAGTGTTAAAAAGCATGAGACACCAGATGCGTGAGAGCTGGCAGCTCCAGCAGTGCATCTTTAGTGAGGATCCCTGAGTCTCCTGGAAATTGTTGGCTTCCCTGGCTGTGCTGCTGATAGCAACATCCATTTGAAAAGAACTGTCACATAATTCATTAAAATGGCTCAACCTTTCTCCGCAATAGGTTTTTTTTACCCTCTTCATGTGGTTCTGCTCCACAAAAAAGATTCCGTGCCCTCAAGGGCTATGGAGTTTGCAATATTTATTATCTAACCGCACCCCCCCCCCCCCCAAAAAAAAAAACCCATTACATTTGTTATTTGGAATGTTTGCCGTTTTATATGCTTATTGTAATCTGATTGGCTGTTGTTGCTGGCTAACGTATATGTTCTTGTCAAATACATTTCTTTTCCTTTATAAAAGGTAAAAATTGGTATTCCAGAAACTTTTCTTCTAAAGATAGTTGCCAAAAAGTAGGGGGGGGGGGGGGGGTCGTTTTATATGCGGAACACTTAAATCAGCTCATGAAGAAGTGGTGGAACACAGCTCTTTTGAGCTGAAAAGTTAATTAATCATTGGGTGCTTTTCAATTAGTAACACCTTTACAAACACCAAACATTAGTGTCTAGTATGTGTTTGGGAGCCAATGACTAACACTGCAATACATAGCAAAATCGCAAAAACCAAACTGAATCCATCTACCCACCCACCCACAAATCAATCCCCTGTAACCGCTTAAGCAATTCAGGTCAAGGGATGTGGCACCTTCCCTCGAGGCTACAGGCACAAGACAAGAAACAACCCAGCATGGGGCACCAACCCACCACAGGGCAGAACTGAATCCAGTCAGTTAAAAAAACGTTTTGACACAAATGTCTGTGTGGAACATTGCCATTCCAAAGTCAAGGGTTCATAATGTCCTGAAGCACCGAAAAGAAAGAGGAACTTATTTAATCCTACCAAGGTTGGGTTGTCCGAAAAAAGAAAATAATTCACATGCTTAAAAAAGAAAGAAAAAAAAAAACCAGCCATACAAATTCATCAAGAACTGATGTGACATTTTTTGTAAAAAATTTAATGAAGTGATTATTTTTATTATAAAACCAATAAACTTGCCACATTTTTACTGAATTAAGTAAACACCAAGACTATCAGTGAGTACTGTATATTTTATGCATTTATGAGTTACTAAACTTTTTATGCTGTCTGATGGTTTTTGCCAAAAAATTCCCATTTAATATGTTATACCAACCCCACAATAAACATTACATTTTGTTTGGTTTTATTTCGTGTTTGTTGTTTATGTTAAGTGTAATGTCTGTCTTATGTTAGCTGTAGTGTTAGTTAGGAATAAATGCATGTCTTTTACACAACTACAGCCTCCGTTCATTGAGTGCTCACAGTAATCTCTGCCTCTGTGCGAACTGGCTACTATGCTCAAACCTCAAACTCGCCTGAAATATCACGACACTCTCTCTCATCGGCCGTGAGGGGAGCTTCGCTACCAGTCATTTACATTACCTGGTGATGCAGCTCGCTGGATGAGCCTACTAACCCAGGTTACTAAGCGATACTGGTAATTAGTGAATCCCATTTAAGTCTCACATTAACGGACCCACAGGGATTCCGCAGCAGAGTTTGGAGGAACCAACCATTCGGCATAACAATTAGTTAATAATCATCATTAAATAATAATTAAAACTTAATTTCCCTATACATTGGTGGAGATATTAAAATTTACCTAAGCTAATATTCCTACATCTGCAACAGAAGAACCTTTTTATAATGTGACAGAGAGGGAAAAAAAATTAACACATTAAATCCATAGTTATCACACGTAAGGTCCTAATGTGAGGTTATCAACTGTGGCTCCAGACAGAATCCTGTTAGCTAAATAACAAGAAAGTTATTAATAAAAATTGGAGAATTAAAGTTACAGGATAAAGCTTGTACTCAGTGAACAGACTATAAAACTGAAGCAAAGAATTGGACCCATAACTGAAAGAAGCCTAATTAAAAACAGGATAATAACCAATAATCAACTAATCATTAAGGCTGGAAAAAGATGAAAAAGATTCTGTTCTTTTGTTTATGTTTTACCTGGAGGCTGGAAAGATCCTGTAATGTAACTGCATTATCTGGCTGACCAAAGAATCTGAAGAAGATTTTAACTCTACCAAAGTTACTCCCTGACTGAAACGTGAATGATACTGGTATATTCCGCAAAGTACTGCAGAGCTGACGTCAGAAAACACAAATACAGGAACACTGTTACCTAAAAAAGCTTGCTACGTAGAGACATGACCTTGCCAAAGAATCACACCTTTATATGTTCTTGTTGGGAACCCTTGTGGTATAACATTAAAAATAGAATTACCAGAAGTACAGCACAGTCATTTCCATAATGGGGGTTTTTAAGATCAATAATACACTCAGCCTCATTCATCTATATTTAGATATATTATCAATAGTGCCTGGGCAATTACTGAAGTCGATAGGAAGGAACAGTCATTTATGCACTTAGCTAGTGAACTAAATAGTGATTTATACTATTGTGTTTCAACTGCACAAAGTGTAATATACACCCGTCACTCAGGTGAATCCCAGACTGCACCCATTACAAGGCGTGACACACTGAAGCCTAACTGGGAGCCGGCTGGATTGAAAGGCAGCTCACATAGTGGCTGGAAATCCCAGTTAACAGAACGAGGTTAAAAGGACAAGGTCACTGCTGCATCAAACGAGGCAGGGTACTATATGAACTACATACAACACTATAGAAAACTTTCTAAATTACATCTTTGATACATTTAACCAGAACCATCCAATATTCTACCACCCCGCAGTCAGGCCTTCTATTTTAATTTATTTGTTTTTTTTCCTTTTTCTTTGGGGGGGGGGGGGCATTTTTAAATGAAATTGATTGTAGTCATTTACTACCGAAAATCTGTTTCTGTCATGCTTGAGAATGATCCCAGTGCTCTCAAACCCTACACAAAGAACTGCACGCGACAAGTAACGCGGATTCATAGAAGTAAAGATAGACGAAGTGCAAAGTGCTTTGACATTTCTGGTGTGCGTACAAACCATCTTCAGGCAGCGCGACTCCCAGCACAGTCTTCTGCTTGTTCTCCAGGTCAGACACCTTCTTTCTCAAGGACTCCAACCCCTCCTGAATTTCTCGTACCTAAAACAAGTAAAGGGGTGTGGCGTTAATTATCACCTTAGGTTTGTAACAGTCACACGCAGAGAGCGTTGGCCTGACCTTCAGCGTGCTAACGGCACTGTGTAAGCCAACATACTCAGTTTTCAATGAATACGACGCGTTTCAGCCCACAGTATCCACAAGTTCCTTAAAATAAAAAAATATTAAAGGCCTACATGTAAAGCCATGCAAGGCAGAGGGCATCTGCACTGAAGATTCTGCAAAACATTGCTGAAAGTTCTATGCTGGACTTACAAACGACTAACATTAATCACAAAAATGTATCAGCAATTCAGGAAGATCACTGCAATAGTTTTTCAGTAATAATCCACATTTAAACAAAAGTCTCTAATAAATTGTGTAGCTGTTTAGGAAATAATGCATCATCAACCGGCATCTTTATTACACAGCAGACAGACCGAAAGACCGATTTAACTGCAGGCACAAATGATTCACAAGTCATGCATTTTAATTAATTCAACTTCATCAACAGTCAGGATCATTACACAGTAATAACTGTGAAAGGAAATGTGATTTTTCTTCTTTCCTTCATAGAATCAAATTGGAAACAGCACTGTTCAGTAAAGAAACTTTCGCTTAAAAATGTACCATAAATTCTTTAGTGATGGGGCCATCGATAAGAAATAGCCAATATCCATTCACGTGACGTGAGCATTTTGTTTAAATAGAAATAAAATAAACAGGAAAAAAATATAGGTTAATGCGAGTAGCTCAGCCAGTTGGAGATCTGTGACCAGGTCCTAAAGTTTGTGGGTTCGAATCCCACAAAGCTAGAGTATTGATATCACTGTGGCGTCCTGCTCTGGGAAAGCTGGTTGAGTCCTCCTGACCTCAAGCTTTCCTCACTTGTTTGTTGCTTTGAAGAAAAGCAACTGTAAATGAATAAAAATCCATCCGTCCGGCTTGTCCTAAACAGGGTGGCAGGGATCGGGAGCCTATTCCCAGAACATGGCAGCAACCCATCGCAGGGTAAACGTGAATGTAAAGCAGATTTCATGCCTACACTGATGTGGAGTGAACACTCTGCTGTGCTGCAAAGTTGACTGCTCCTTGGCCGTTTGTCCATTATGCAAAACATCCTAGCTCTGAATCAGTTAACAGAGTGACAAACCCCTAAAACTAAGTAAGCACGACAGGGTCAGCTCAGCACAAAATATATTTGTATGGGAACAGCAACAAATGGTGGGACCATTTAAAAATGTAAAGAAAACATCAGAAGGTGGTTATTTTAAAAGGAGCTATTGATGGTACCATTAGTAATGCAAGTGTGAATTGAGACAAGTCACAATACAGAAACTTTTTTTTTTTTTTTAAATAAAAGAAAAACAAACAGTAAATCTCCAAATTCAAAAATTTTAAAAGTTGCGAAAGAATTCCGAATATTGGACAGGGTCTGATACATCTGTATCAAACTGGAAGGGAATGTTCCTCTAATTGGTCACTGAGGGGGAGGCAGGAAGCCTGCATGTTCACACGAAGCAGGAATCAGAAAGATGCGGCGCACATACCCTCTGGAAGAACAGCTCTTTTTCCTCCTTTCCTTCTTTACCTGCATCCGAGCCCTTCATGAGGGCTTTGCCCTCCTCGTCCTCATCGGAGCTCTCAGCAGTCTAAAAGGAGAAGAGCAACAGTGTAAGCACTGGAGTTAGCGGGATACTGCAGCGATCGGGCAGCATGAGGTATTAAGATGGACCAAGCAGGTGGGACGAAGACAGCCTGCGTTTGTGTACAGAAATACATGCTCCTACTAACACAGAACAACAAGAAGGAAACAAGCTTTGCTGTTGTAGAAGTCTGATGGAACAATGCATTTACAGTAAGACTTACATCCTCCCCACCAAAAAACCCACCAATTGTAATGTTTACATGGGGGGGGGGGTGTTGGGGTGGGACTGTACACTTCATTTGTCATCCCACCCATCCAAATGAAAGATGACAGAGGCAGAGAGGCAGAGACAGAGAGAGAGGCAGAGACAGAGAGAGAGGCAGAGACAGAGGCAGGCCACACAGCCATCGATTTTCATTTACCAATAAGAGCCTGTATGCAAAGCCCTAATGTTCAAAATCATGTCTGCAATTACGCAGCGGCTTCTTTTTTTGACAAAAACTGCAAACACAGTGTTCATATCAGGTTTATAGTGGGGAAATGATGGGAAGCCTTAAGTATTAATACTGAGCAAGTACAGAGTGCTCAAGAGCAGTGAGGCAATGACCAGAACAAAGATGGTACAGGAGGAAGACGGACGAAACCCAAGACACTGAAGCTGTGAGCCAGAGTAACTGACAGCAACCACAAGGTGTATGCAGAGCCAAACCTCCAAAACGCGAGTAAGACTACGTATAGCATAGCGAATGACCTCGCCCTCAGTCAACAGGCGAGCAGGCGCATTCGACAGACACAGAAGGCTGAGAGTTTAATGATGGCTTAGATAAAGAGCCTTGATGGCAAACCTATCTATCTATATCTATCTATCACTAAAGAAGGTTTCTTATAGTATTATTTCACATCCATCTCTCAGAAAGGGTAAACATACCTATTAAGCTCACCAAAAACTCAGGCATCCTAACAATATACCATGTGTAGGATTATTAGGCAAGTACTATTCCCAGAGATAATTTATAGCAAAAGCTGGGCAGACATATAAAAGTGAAATTTAGAGAGAAAATGTTACATTAGTCTGTCACAAACAAAAATAATAAAACAAACGCTTATCGGTGTGCACAATTATTAGGGAATAAGAAACTAAGTGGATTCTTCTCTCTTCACCATCAACAGAAATAAACTTATTCAGTCTATATAAAGGAATAACAAACTATTGGCTGTTCTATACAGTCTGTTGTCCATTGAGTCAGTCAAGTTTTTGATTTGATCACGTCCTATATTAACTGAAGCAGTTGGACCACCTCCCAGACACTGCTGCCACCTTGGAAAATCTGTTGACTAAGGCCCTTGTAGTTGATTTTTACACCATCTGCACGTTTGAAAGGTCCAACAAGTTTATCGCCAATAATAGCAGCTAACGCCATCACTCCTCCACCACCCTGGCGGTGCTTGAAGGAGGCGCCCATCCATCGGCTCCATCAAGTCTCATTTGTCCACAAAACCTTTCTAAAGTCAACAGTCTTGAGACATGTTCATGCCCATTTTTGACATTTTTGCTTGTGTCTTATCGAGTTACTCAGCTCATGTTTCAGCCTTTGTAACCTTAGCATTGTCACGTAGGGCACTGCACCTAGTACTTATAGAGATTCTGTTAAGATTGCAGTTTTGATGCCAAAGAGTTTCTGGAAGTCTCCCCTTTAACTTGAAGCACATTTTTTGGCAGTTAAGTTGGGTCGTCTTTTCTCCAGATGCGTCTTCAGTCTTCTTTAGCGATTTGCCACAAAACATTGGATTGTATGGTGATGTTTGAATAGTTTGCCAGCTTTGACTGCTTTGCATCCCTCTGACTGGCACTTGGCTATTTTTTTCCCAGTTCTCAATGGTGCTTTTTTGGCCATTTCAATAGTAGTAATAAATTTATTTAAATAATCCTGCAAAGGGAAGTATCTGCTTGCAAATCCGCTTCGCCCGCCCTCACCTTCCTGCCAGTCCTCAGCTTTATGTCAGTTCTGGCTTTTTTCGGGTGGCTTGACCCTCTGTACTGCAAGACTTCCCTGGCTCTTGGGAACTTGAACTCCTCGTCCAAGGACTTGAGTGGCAGTTGCTGATTATTTTGATGGCCATATAAAAGAATACTGCTCAGGCTGCTTGCAATCTCTGGAGGTGGCTACTTCCCTCTCCAAGGTCTCAACTGTCAAAACTGGTATTTTGTAAACCAGGAGTGGCTACAGGATTCTTTGAATAATGTTGTGTTGGTACAGCTGGTCCACTGATCTCAGCCAGCCATCCAACTCAATAGGTATCCAAGGTTGTGCGCCCTTCAGGGTGTTCGAACACTTTGCATAAGCTCTTAACAGACTTCTCTGATGGTTGGTAGTACCTGCTACACTGAAATGGAACTGGTCATCCACATTCCCCCTCCACAGCACTCCTAATCTAGATTTGGCTGGTTTGAATTGCATCCACACCCACCCCCATTAACTTTTCAAACCCCTGTAGGATCCAGTAACATCCTGGGACTGACTCTGTGGTGACTTTCATGTCATACATAAATAGTCTGATGGGTGGCTGACATTGGGCAATTTTCGTTTTAGGCTGTCTGAGTCTAAGGGGTATATGATGCTTCATCAAAGTCAGCTATACCAGAGTGTGTGGAATTGAGCCATATGCATTGTCCTGGTCAAGCTACAGAACTGACAGATCTCCCTGTTCTCCCTGTTCAGCTGTGTCATCATACCTGTCTGCTCATGGCAACGTGGAATTCCTGAAATGCCCCCTTTATGGACTTAAGTACCAATTTAACTGTTCTGTGCAAGAAAGGCAGAATAAATTTTGCCGAACAATGACATTTTTAATGACGCGTTCAAATAGTAACCCACGTAGAGTGAGAGGCGCGCGCTTTATGCAGCAAACATGTCAGCAGTGTGGAAGCACTTTAAAGTGTCAGAGAAAGAGGCAAAAACGGCCGTTTGCAGACACTGTTCTGCTGAATTGTCCAGAGGGGGTGCATTTGCAAAAACGTACAGCACTTCAAGCTTAATTTATCACTTAAAATCAAGACACCCCGAACATCATGCAGAGTACGAGAAAGACACGGCGGCGGCTACGGCAACAGCAGCAGCGAAAAGGAAAGTAGCTCCTCCCAGTCCTAGGACACCCACTCCATCTGTGGCTGACTTCTTAGAAAAGGCAAAAAAGTTTGCCAATGACAGTGCCAAAGCTAAAGGTATTACTAAAAGGATAATGGAATTCATCGCATTGGATGATTATATTGTGCTTTGTTTGTATAATATCTGCTGGAATGTTAAAAAAAAAAAATGTTCAGTGTTAAATAAATATTTTGAAATTGTATTTTTGTTATTTGATTTGTTTCTCTGAAAAGCAACACAAAATAGTAAAAAGCAAATTTTGGCAAAAAAAAAATTGGCAAAATAAATGGAAAAAAATGCGAAACACCGCGTTCGGTATTCGGCCTTCGGCCAAGCATTTCATTATTATTCGGCTTCGGCCAAGAATTTCATTTCGGTGCATCCCTAGTAACAATCTTGGCTGATATTTAAACTGTTAACATCCAAAGTTACTAGCACCAGCGCTAAAGACACAACTGCTTTAAAAAATGGAGATGATTGAACTGAACGATCAGCTATTTGCCATAGTGGAGGACAAGTGATTTTGTGAGCTCATTCACTGCTCAGGTATTTATACTTCATTATAATACCTGCCTCGTGACCCAATCTTTCGTTTTCCATAGGATAATACATACACAGGTGGAAAATTTCCACACAAGTGCACCATTACATACATGTAAAAGGTCACTTGGTATTTTAATGGCGAGTTTGAATATGTCCTGGTCATGAAATCAACAGAGCAAAAAGTACCATTGCACTTGAAAACTCCCCTGGCAGACATTTTTGCAAGAAGCAGACAGAGCAGCTGAGCAGATTGACCTTTCAGGTAAGTCACATTCTCCTGGAAAGCATGTGGGGTGACAATTAGCAGAATAAGCAGAGCAGGGCAGCCATCGCACAGATCAATCAGGACAGGCCAAGAGCTCTACTGAAGCACACCGCAAACAGGACGAAGCAAGAGCCAGTCGGCGATGTAGCTGCTGCTGACGCTGCTTCTCCACACTCCGCCTTTGGGGAGATCTGCTCATCACTCAAACACCAGGCAATTGTTTAAAGGAATCTCATACACCCAAAGCTAACAAAGTAATTGTCTATAACTAGAGGTGGGCGATAAATCGATTTTATCGATTAATTCGAATTTACAGTTCAGGACGATGTGTTTTTATGAAAATCGATTTTATTATTTTACACGCGAGCACCAAAAGCAGCACGACAAATTTATTCCAGCACCTAAAGCAGAGGCACGCAGCGGAGTGGGAGAAGTGCAGCTCCCAGCGAAATGAAAATACACACAGCACCAGCACAACATCCAAAGTTAAGCAAGAAACCATCCCTGACACGTTTTCGAACTGTGTGCCATATGATAAGAATGGGGCACGGTGGGAGGCGATAAACGCGGTCGCCATGTATACTGCGAAAGACATGGTGCCCATACATACAGTGGAAAAGCCGGGATTTATTAACATGCTAAAAGTTTTTACAAGTTTCTAAAAGTGTTTACAATGGCGTGGTCTGCCATCTCACAAGCATCTGTTTTGGCTTGTCAGATTGCACTTTAACTCTAAAGTAAAAAAAAATAAAATAAAGTTAAATCTTGTTTTGAACCATTTATTTGTCATCTGTAGTTTGATTTTGAGTAAGGGAGGGAAAATCGATTAAAATCGAAAATCGGATTTACTGTGAAAAAAAATCTGAGATTTTATTTTTAGGACATATCGCCCAGCTCTATCTATAACTGAAAATCCCATGTAAGGTACAAGAAACTATTTTCCTCTGCATATTATGGAAAGGAGTTTTGTTGGGCACCTGTATGTCTTCTTGCAATTCAGCAATGATTAAAACATCTAAGTCAATAAAGCAACACTAATGAAGGATTCCTTTCTGATTGTTCTTATAATTTCAGTAAACAGCCGCTCCCTTGGTTGATAGCAGTCAGACTTGTTATACATGCTGCCCCATGGCAATATTATTTTTAACCTCGGTGTTAATCACCATATTTAAGTTTCCTTAAAAAGTGTACGACAGACCTGAGGAGTGGGATGACCGAGAATTTCCATGCGTGTGCAGAAATATGTGTTAATAACAATGAAATTACTGAAAATTTAAGGTTAATCCCTGTGCACACATCAGTAAAAGACCCTAGCAGCTGATTCTTACATTAGAAACACGGGCAGATCGGCTCTCTTCCATCTGCGGAATACAGTCAGGGTGAGAAAAAGCAGCCTATGAATGCCGACGGCTGGCAGGTCAGTGCACTCATCAGTCTAGTCTTGCATGAATAGCATAATGCTCAGCAGTCAGGCTGTGTAAATGCTTGTCTAAAGCGTCTTCAGATTACGCAGACTGCAGCTGCAGGAGATTTTACCCTGACCATCAGTCCTGTATCTGGCTCATCACACACACCCCTGCAGCCCCATTAACAAGATGCCAACAAGACTTAACACAAAAACAGCTCAACACTGTCATATGGATGACTGCAGATAAGAAGGTGGAACCCAGCTTCTGTTCATTTTATAACACTATCAGCCTAGAGTTAACCAAATCATAGCTAAATAAGACATATACACCTTATGAAGAATTTAATGTTGAATACTGGAACACACACACACACACACACAAAAATTGTATAGGGCAGATATGACATTAACAAATAAGTTTAAAATCTTGGTGTCGTCACTACCTGATCAATTTTACCTCACGTCTGCATCGCCCGATCCATTCATCCAGCCATTTTAGGGCAAAGCTTATTGTCTACATTCACAGCAATCTAATTACTTTCTAGGTTCTTTCTACTACTGGCATAATATACTGAATTTGCTGCAGCATAATAGTGACAACTGTTAGGGACATTTATATAATAGTGCACATAAGTGCAGTATCATTAAAAGTGATGGGCGCTGCAATTCCTTGTTGTAGCAATGCAATTTTGAATGTACATTATGTGCATTTGCACTGGTATGACAAATTACCGTGCATTTGAACTGTTGTGTGGCTAATTTGCACTTCTTTCGCAGTATAAAGGCTAAAAATTACTGTGATTTCTTGTCATAGTGCAAATGCACATAATGTAAATACCAATTTGTGTTGCTGCAACAGGAAATTGCTGCACGTATCGCTTTATATGGGGAATGCATACTTGTGTACCAGTTATGTGACCACCTGTATATACAGTCATCTCACCGCAACAAGACCGATTAACAGTGCAGGGACTATGCAGAACTTTTATTAAACAGTCAGAGAACATAAAGAATCCAGAATCGTAATATCTGGCTAAATATCCCATTCTGGGCTGGTGGAAATCGCTCACAAGCAGCCCGAACAGGGAACCTGATGTAGTGGCAAGAAATTTGAATGGGATCAGGTTGGGTCGTGAAAATGTTGTGAAACAAAGTGGTACAAATCGGGCACAATCATAAAATTCGCCGTGAAGTGTAATGCTGAGCATGTACAGACGTGCGAGGTAAATAGCGCAGGTAGCACAGATCGGTTCAGAAGCACAACAAGATGATTTCATTAAAGAGCACCAGTCACATTACACGACATGGAAATAGTGATAGAAATGGCAGTTCTGTCTCATCCAGCTATTTTTTTACAGATGAATGCAGATGATTCAAGCGATTATGCAAAATAACCGTGGTCATCTGAAATTATTGCAATCAGGCGATTATTTAATAATTGTGACAGGCGTAGAACCAAGCAGTCAATACCAATCCCCTTTGGTCAATAAACATTCAGTGCTCACTGCCTTATTTTGGTACTGATGCGCAGATCTCCCTTATGGACATTTTATAAATCCAGCCTCATCTTTTTATTTGCTATTATCCTGCATTACATCTGACTGATTACTCCCTTATCTCTTGCTGAGGAACATCTGGACTCAGCTCATCCTGTTCCAAGCAGCCAGACAGCTGCAATAAAGGCAGATCCAGTCCTAAGCAAGCTGTCTGCACCCTGCCTGACTCTGCTGGATGACTAGATAGGGTGCTTATCCACTGCACCAGGTACCGTACTTTTGCTTTTCCATTGACTTCTGAGTACCAGTACCAAAAGTGCCAAACCAGCTGGGGTACTATTTTGGTACTTCAGTACTTTGGGGAGGGACTGGAAATGTTCTCTTTGTCAACTGGTTATGCAAATAGCCTGCCGCTGAAACACAAATCAAACGCCACCTTGAAAACAGTTGCGAACTCAGAAAATAATGATAAATGAAGTAAAGAATTTTTTTTTTATTTGTTCATAAGATCAGATACAACAAAAAGATCCGGATGGTATGACACGAAATTAAAAAGCATTTTGTTCAATATACTAATACAGCAGGCATAGAGCATGCTGTCCTAGGGATGTGATTTTGTTGAAATAAATATTAGCGTATTTATAAAACAAAAAAGGAGTTCATAAATTTCTCACAAACCAGTCTTCGAGTGATTTAAACGGTGAGGATGAAAATGATTACGATTGTCTCGGAAAATATACTCAGCACTCATGCAAAACAGACGGAGGTAAACTTTAAACTGATTTTTAAACACTTTATTAAAAGGAATAATTTAAATTGCAAAGCTTGCTAAGATTTTTTTTCCTATGATAAAGTAACAGTAAAAATATTTGCAAAGCAAAAGTTTAACAATACAGAACTGATTGTAAGAAAAAGCCTTATTTTAATATAGCTGACTAGTAATGCAAGAATTGCATGTACATAACATGCAATGTTTGTACTAATATTGTACATCATCCAGCCCTACAGTATACTACAGCCATTTTTCGATTTCACTACAAAAAACCCCACCTCATGCCATGATGTCATTTGGCGCTGGTACCAGTTTTTACATCAGTGGAAAACCAACACCTTGAAGTACCGTACTTTCGGTTATTTCTCGAAGTACCAAAAGTTCGGTACCTGGTGCGGTGGAAAAACACCCATAGTGACCACTCCCTCCATTACTTTAATCAAAGCCATCTTAACATTGTTTCAGCTGCATTCATAATCTGAAGCTTTTACAGAAGGTTTCTCAGGAACACTACTAGATCATTTTTGAATGGGGTCATAGCAACATCCGTGTTTATGTAGCAACATTCACAAGCTCCACATTGCCTAACAGGCAGACCTGACATTTAGCAGAAGCCTTCAGAGTTAACCTATGATGGCATAGCCAAACCAGATCAAAGGCTGGTTTCAAAAATTCACAGAATGAGCAGCTCAGGCAAAAAGGAAACTGCAGAAGAAAAAGGGTGGTGGTAAAGTTGTTTTTCATGTGCTAAAATGTTCTTTACTGCAAACACTGACTATTGCATTTGTAAACAATATTACACAGCTATGCAGTTGTGACCTGCAGCTGTGGTTGGAAGATGCATAGAAGGATATCGTTTTGCTGGTTTTGCCAAGATGTTTGCAGTTCTTGCACTGAAAGGTGGTATTGTGGTCTGCTAGCTAATCTGTACACAGACACCAAGTCTGACCTGTTTACACTGTAAAAGGGACACATTTAAGTGCTAATCTGACAGTAACACATTCAACCACACACAAGTTTCTATATTTACAGGTATCAAAAAGGTGGTAAAATCTTTCTACAGTTGCGTACAAACAGGTGATTACAATTACAATTTATTTATTTAGTTCTCCACAGCAACGCACAATTCAAAATACATGATCAGACAATTCCTGGAGTAACTGAGGACCTTGCTCAAGGGTGCAATGGTGAAGCCACTCTGCCAATCTTGTTATTTGAACTGGTGATCTTATTATTATAGGCACGGCATCTTAACCCACTGAAACACACACAGCCCCACAATAAAAAGCTGCCACTTTTAAAAGTAAAAAAAAATATGATCTGAGCTCAATAACTATGACTGATACCCTGACATGTCTGGAAGACATGTCTTGCAATAAATATGTTGGTTTATAAGGAGTTTATTAATGGCGAGTGCATTAAGTAAAAAGCCTCTACTAAGTGTCCAATGATGGCAGGGACCAGCATAGATTTATATGGTGTAAAGATACCAGCTGAAAATATATGAACGCATAATAGATCACCCGTTGCCATTTAGAATAATTGCACACAAATGTACACATGTAAAACATGACATTTACTCCGAGGGACACGCATTCTGCCTGATACCCCCGTTTCAACTTGAGCTTGCACTTACTGACTTAATATGCCAATCAGACGGACGCGATATGTAACCAATTGACTGTCGCTGACAGTTTAATTCAAGTTTAAACTGGTCTGAAAGCACAAGATATATGTAATTGCGGTATCAGAAGTAATTCCCAAAAACGAAACAGAAAAAATAAAAACTAATACGTAAAGCAGAAGTTAGACACACTGTTCCATACCTAGTTTCATATCCAAAACTTTTACAACGTTACTCATCGGAATTACAACGACATTTATAACTGGTTTGCTACCAATAGATGCGATGCGCTAAATCGCTCCAGCAAAGCCAACGTTGCTTCTCGGCTGGGGTTATCTGACATCAGGCGCTTCAATGTGCATGCCCATCCCTGCCATACCATACCCGGGTGATTAAACAGGGACCGATCAAGGCGTTTCCTCCGGACCGAGTGGAAAACACGGGGCTGATCTGGCCCACTCACACCCACGACGGCGGTTCAGCACCGACTACACTGCAAACTGACCCGCAGCTTAGTTTGGACCGTAACCGCACTTTAGTAACCCAGTGATATTTATACGGGAGATCCCCGGGATCGCCGCGTCCCAGAACTGTGAGTTCAATTAATTTTTAAGTAGCAGGTAATCATACAAGCAACGTAGGACGCTATGCCAAAATTAATGGTAGAGGATACAAATTAAACAGGCGGCTAATTACTAACGATCGTTTGGTTAGTTAGTTAGTCAGTCAGTCAGTTAACATTATAATGATACACTAGAAACTTACATTGCCCAGCTCTTTGGTACGATCCCGCATTTTCAGTTAATTTGCCCTTTTTGCTGAAAACGGGATGACCCTTTCTGAACAATAAGAGAAGTCCAAAGGTTCTTCCTAGCCAATTTTAATTAGCTAAAACTTTACTTTTTCAAGTACGGTTGAAATCCTCCTCCTCACAGCTACATGCTGAAGTCACTCTTCTTCGCCTCTTTTACTGGTTCCGTTCGGTCAAAAGATATAAAGCCCAGACCGTCTCACAAGCGCCACCTGCTGCTCGGAGGGTTTAAAAATAGTCAATTCGGGTTAACAGAGGGTTCCCGACCAGCAACAGGAACTGTCATACTCTCAGAATACCGTTAAAGAATAGTGAAAATGTGGGTAAACATCTTGTAATAAATTATGCTATCATGCATGATAAACTATGCTATATTGCATGATAAATAAAAATACCATTTACATTTCTCACACCTTAGTCTTAATATATGTGATTAATTAGGGGTGTTGAAATTAATCGTTACGAAGATACACTCACCTAAAGGATTATTAGGAACACCATACTAATACGGTGTTTGACCCCCTTTCACCTTCAGAACTGCCTTAATTCTATGTGGCATTGATTCAACAAGGTGCTGAAAACATTCTTTAGAAATGTTGGCCCATATTGACAGGATAGCATCTTGCAGTTGATGGAGATTTGTGGGATGCACTTCCAGGGCACGAAGCTCCCGTTCCACCACATCCCAAAGATGCTCTATTGGGTTGAGATCTGGTGACTGTGGGGGCCATTTTAGTACAGTGAACTCATTGTCATGTTCAAGAAACCAATTTGAAATGATTCGAGCTTTGTGACATGGTGCATTATCCTGCTGGAAGTAGCCATCAGAGGATGGGTACATGGTGGTCATAAAGGGATGGACATGGTCAGAAACAATGCTCAGGTAGGCCGTGGCATTTAAACGATGCCCAATTGGCACTAAGGGGCCTAAAGTGTGCCAAGAAAACATCCCCCACACCATTACACCACCACCAGCAGCCTGCACAGTGGTAACAAGGCATGATGGATCCATGTTCTCATTCTGTTTACGCCAAATTCTGACTCTACCATTTCAATGTCTCAACAGAAATCGAGACTCATCAGACCAGGCAACATTTTTCCAGTCTTCAACTGTCCAAATTTGGTGAGCTCGTGCAAATTTTTTCCTATTTGTAGTGGAGATGAGTGGTACCCGGTGGGGTCTTCTGCTGTTGTAGCCCATCCGCCTCAAGGTTGTGCGTGTTGTGGCTTCACAAATGCTTTGCTGCATACCTCGCTTGTAACGAGTGGTTATTTCAGTCAAAGTTGCTCTTCTATCAGCTGGAATCAGTCGGCCCATTCTCCTCTGACCTCTAGCATCAACAAGGCATTTTCGCCCACAGGACTGCCGCATACTGGATGTTTTTCCCTTTGCACACCATTCTTTGTAAACCCAATAAATGGCTGTGCGTGAAAATCCCAGTAACTGAGCAGATTGTAAAATACTCAGACCGGCCCGTCTGGCACCAACAACCATGCCACGCTCAAAATTGCTTAAATCACCTTTCTTTCCCATTCTGACATTCAGTTTGGAGTTCAGGAGATTGTCTTGACCAGGACCACACCCCTAAATGCATTGAAGCAACTGCCATGTGATAGGTTGATTAGATAATTGCATTAATGAGAAATTGAACACGTGTTCCTAATAATCCTTTAGGTGAGTGTATATCGCTATGCGGACGTGGACGATTCTGCATCGATGCGTGTTACAGCACATAATCGATTATAGCTACGTATCATTGCTTGTTGATTTTTCGGCTGCGGCTGAACAATAAAGTTCTACAGTTCAAAAGAACGTCATTGTAGCAAACTTTATTGTCTATGGGCGCTTTTCCACCGCACCAGGTACCTTACTAAAACTACCAAAAGTACGGTATTTCAAGGTGTTGGTTGTCCACTGGCGTAAAACCTGGCACCGGCACCGAATGACATCACAACACGAGGTGGGGCATTTTGTGCTGAATTCAAAATCATGTGCTGAATTCACTAAAACATTTTTACTCTTGGAAAATAAAACTTAGCAAGCTTTGCATTTGTAATGATTATTTCAAAGCTCTCAACTCACTGCCACCAAAGGAATGTTAACCCCACAACACAGAAACACTACAAACTGGACTTTCACATTATGCTTATTTGCACACCTCAGTTGAATATTTACTCAAACATGTCTACCTCATGCCAAATTTGCACTTGTTGTAACTGGCACGTCTTTGTCTTTTTCACTTGAATGATTTATTACTTATGTGAAATTTCTGTTTTATATTTTTTGGTATATTTTATATCTTTATAATGCACCATGGAGGACCTGTGTGGAATGACATTTCATTACACTGTATACTGTGTATATTGTTGTATTGACAATAAACCAACCTTGAATCTTGATTATCTAGTATATGTTTAAAAATCAGTATACCTCTGCTGCTTCTGCATGAGGGCTTAATACAATCATAATCATTGTCATCCTTGCTGTTTAAATCACTCCTAGACGGGTTTTTGAGAAATTTATGTTGAAGACAGCTTATATAAACTTAGAATCCAAAAATAGTTTAAAATAAATTCAAAACACGGAATACATCTGAACCTATACTTTACTCTCCCTTCCACTTACGTTCATTTTTGAAACCAGGTTCTCAAAAGGCACCAAAGGAGAATCAGCAGAGCACCAGTTCCGTGTTGGTGGAAATGAGGCATATGTGACATATATTACAAACAGCTGCAGAGTGATACAGCTGATGTGAAATGTCCGAGTGCAGTTATACTCTAACCACACTCATAAAATGCCTCTTGTCCAATCAGATTTTTTGGTCAGAACTAACTGTTTTATAAAGTAGAATACATATAAAAATCAGCACAAATAAAAATGGAATATTTGTATATGTGGGCAGTTCCAAAGTGTCAAAGGCAAGACTGTTATTGTGATATCTCCATCCTTCCACCCATTCATCTTCCACACAATTTTTCCTGGTAAGACTCGGGGCTTTGCTCTGATTTGTGTTAAAGTCTACAGATGTGTGAGTGGGATGCAGTGGGGTGGGTAAGCCTTGTGACTGACTCCTCTTAAGTCTGTGTTTATGAAATATATCAATATATTAAAGATTTTGAAGATAGATAGATAGATAGATAGATAGATAGATAGATAGATAGATAGATAGATAGATTTCAAGTCGTGACTGATTTTGACCAAAGTAACTGTAAGTATATCAAAATCAGTTGTTCCTGTAGGATTTCCCCCAGTGTTTCAGGCATGATGCATGTCAATGTGCAGAAATAACAATGGTCAACAAGCCGCGAACAAAAGGTTTCATTGTTGAACGGTAAGCTGAGGCTTTTATTCATAAAGATATATTTCTGTTTTTTTGGTGTCACCATGTGTCAGTGGGTAGCACTCTCGCTTCTCAGTGTTCACATCTCATTGTCAAATGAGAAGATTTGTTCCCTTGTGTTTCATTTGTATTAGTTTTTCTAGTTCCTGAGTTTTGTGGTTTGCATTCTGTTTTGTTTTTTGTTTTTTGTTTTGCTTTGTGCCCTTGGTTTTGTTTTACTTGTCTTTGTTATTTCCTTCCTTGATTTTCATTATTATTAGTTTCACCTTTTGCCCGTTTTCTTGTGCCAGTCCTTGTTGATTGTTCTCACCTGTCCTGTGTTTTCTTGTTAACTGTCTGTTTCTCCTTGTAGGTCTTTTTGTTTCTGTTAGTTTACTTCGTTCCCCTGTTTAGTTTTGACCCATCGTGGTCCTTTGTTTGTAGTGCTCCTAGTGTCTTCAATTTCTGTAATAAACCCCTGTTTTTCTCCACCTGCACCATGTCCCGAGTCCATGAATTGAACCCCCGCACCTGTAACAACACTTAGATCACATTTTTTCTCCATTCTGATGTGTCATCTGACCATTTATTGAAGCTGCTGTGAAATGATTGACTGATTAGATATTTCTGAGTCAGTGAGTATGCAGAGTACAGAATATATTTGTTTAAAATATTATCATAGTATATCACATTATGCAGATTTTAGGTTGAAAGATGGGTGGATAGACAGGAGGATTATTTGAGATTACTTAAAATTGTGGGTAATCTAATAGTCTTTTAGGGTAAGAAAACAAAAAAACTGACTCACCACTAGGTGGTACAAAAACATCACAATATACTGCAGAATGCCAATCACTGTTATATATCAACGTCTTTGAGACTTTCCGATGCATCTTCCATGCTGAATCTGGTGAGATGTTATATATCAACATATCCAGGGTTTTATTTGCCACATGAAAGGTATACAGTTGGATTATAACCTGCCGTGAAAGTCAACTCCATAATGAAAACAGTGAAAGCAGTTAGACAATAGCAGTAAGATATAAAAAGTAACAATATACAAAATATGTAATAAATAAGGAATAGAAAGTTATATGAAGACCAGGGATGTGCAACACAGTTCAAATAATGTGAGGTGCATAAATAAGGAGTGAATGTAAAATCATGATTGTCAATGAAGTGTAGAAACTCCTTCTGAGCCCCTCAGTTCTCACTGAGAGATTGTAGAAGCGCTTTCCAGACCCTGGAGCACCTCTCGATTCACACATACACCCTTGTATGATACATTAGAAAAACACAACGGAACAGTGCAGTACTTAGCCTTGTAGCCACACTCTGAATTAGGCTTCTGTGTTATTCGCTGAACCTGAAATCAATAGAGGTGCAGTGTCTGGTGTAATCCTGCAGGGAGAGCTAATGTGGCATGGACGCAATTTTCATGGTGGCGGTTAGCATGTTTCCTGCCTGAATAAATCGTCTTGTTGGTCTCTAGTGTTGAGTATTGATTCTGGTTCGGTGGACTCCTATCACTGCGGGTGTGGTACCTTCTGATTGGAAGCATGCTAATATAACACCCATATTCAAAAAAGGGGATAGAAGTAATCCAGCAAACTATAGGCCAATCAGTTTAACTAGCATTACTGGTAAAATAATGGAAGCTATAATCAAGTGAAAATGGTAGATTACCTGGATGCAAATAACATTCTGAGGGATAGCCAACTTGGATTTAGGAGAGGTAGATCCTGTTTAACGAATCTACTTGAGTTCTTTGAGGAAGCTACAAGTGAAATTGATTACAAAAAGGCCTACGAGGTGATCTACTTAGATTTCCAGAAGGCCTTTGATGTTGTCCCCCACAAACGGCTCTTGCTAAAGCTCAAAGCTGCAGGGATTTTAGGAACTGTGGCAGCTTGGATCAAAAACTGGTTAACTGACAGGAAGCAGCGAGTAGTTATTAGAGGCACAATGTCACAGTGGGCCTACGTTCATAGTGGGGTACCGCAGGGTTCAGTTTAAGGACCACTACTGTTCCTAATTTACATTAATGATATTGGCACCAATACATACAGTAAACTGGTTAAATTTGCAGAAGACACCAAGGTGGGTGGTGTAGCAGATACTGATCTAGCAGCACAGAGGCTACAACGGGATCTTGATTTAATTAGTGACTGTGCTGATTCCTGGCAGAATAAATTTAACATAGATAAATGTAAGGTATTCCATGCAGGGAGCAGAAATATAAAGTACAGGTATTTTATGGGTTCCACTGAAATAAAGGTAGCTGATTACGAGAAAGATCTCTGTGTGTATGTTGATGCTTCCATGTCCCACTCTCGCCAGTGTGGAGAAGCAATAAAAAAGGCTAATAGAATGTTGGGTTATACTCTAGGTGTGTGGAGTTTAAGTCAAGGGAGGTGATGTTACATTTATATAATTTCTTGGTAAGACCCCACCTAGAATATTGTGTGCAGGTTTGGTCACCATACCTTAAGAAGGACATTGCTGCCTTAGAAAAGGTGAAACGGAGAGCTACGATAATGATTCCTGGTCTTAGAGGAATGCCTTATGAGGAGAGGTTAGCTGAGCTGAATCTGTTTAGCCTTGAGCAAAGGATACTAAGGGGGGACATGATCCAGGTCTATAAGATTATAACAGATCTGGATGCTGTTCAGCCGAATAGCTACTTCAATATTAGTTTAAATACTAGAATTCGTGGCCATAAGTGGAAATTAGCGGGAGAACATTTTAAAATGAATTTGAGGAAGCACTTCTTTACACAGCGTGTAGTTAGAGTATGGAATAGTCTTCCTGCTAGTGTAGCACAAGCTAAAACCATGGGTTCCTTTAAATCAGAGCTAGATAAGATTTTAACAACTCTGAGCTATTAGTTAAGTTCTCCCCAAACGAGCTTGATCGGCCGAATGGCCCCCTCTCGTTTGTAAATTTCTTATGTTCTTATGTTCACTCTTCTCAGCCCTGTATCTTGTTGTTTTCTGTTGCTGCCCTTCTGGGGTGCCCTGTGCCAATCGATTAGTGATTTTTAAAAAGTATTAAAAACTGGAGATATAAACAAATACATTTCAGAATTCCATTAAAAAGTTACAGAACAACTGCTGTTAAACACTGCTACCATTTAATGTTTCTTTTTGGAAGAATACAGCCAAAATTCAATACATGCTACAGATGGGTTAGAAGGGATTAGAAGTAGTGAAATTTCAAGTATTCTTGGCAGGGAGAAGGGCTGAGATTCGCATCTGCATAGCTAGAAATATGTGGCAAGAGAGGGCTGACTGGATCAATAAGAATTTGTACATAAAGCTTACCGTAAACAAAGCTGTGTTTGAAACCAACAACAGCCACAATAATAAATAAATGCACTAATGAATCCAGTAGAATAACAAAACAAAATACTGGTATCTCATCCAAGCTTGTGGCCTGTACAACCTGAGATAAAACTTATGGATGGATGGATGGAAAAAACTTTCACCAACAAGACAAGCCTGTACACACAGGAGAAAGCACACCTCCAAATCTGCCCCAATGACCCTATTTACCAAGCACTTAGACTGGCTAGAGCAGTGGGGTTTCATTAGAAGTGTTAGCTTTGCTATTTCAAAACCTCTCTTCAAGTCACCCCAGTGTATATATCCACACGTACATACAAACACACCAATACATACAGTCATGTAACAAAGTAATTACATCCCATGAAAAATGTGGTCTTTTTCAACATATTTGGACAAAAAAATATTGTATCTTCATGTGAAGAGTTTTGATCAATGGAGGAGATCTAATCTAACAAAATCAACACATTTCTGAAATCATTTATTCAACAAAAATGTAACCTTTCTTTTTGGGGGAAAAGTAAATAGACCCTTACATTTAGTACCTGGTACCTACGGCAGATACAACCTCTTTCATATGACTATCACTTCTTTACATTTACCAGGAGAAATTGTTGCCCATTCCTCCATGTAAGATGCTGTGTGATGTTGGAGGGGCTTTTCAAGCTCCATTCTTTGTATGGCCTTTTTCAAGTCCCCCCCGCCCCCCATTTCAGTCTTTTAGATTTGCATGTGTGTTTGGGGACATCATCATGTTAAGAGACCCACTTCTGGTCCAGCTTAAGCTTTACGGCAGATTTTCTACTGTTCTCCCCAAGCGCTCTCTGGTATGACGTTGAACTCATTGTAGGCAGTATGGTGGCAAGTTGGCCAGACTCTGATGCAGCAAAGCAGTCCAATCTTGAGTCGATGCTCTTTTTTGAGAGCAGAGGCTTCTCTCTTGTTGACCACCCATGTAGGATAAATAAGTGCAGCCTCTTTCTCATGGTTGACATCAGCACTTCCATATGGCAAGAGCTGCCTGTAGATCCCTTGATGACATGCTTGGAGTCTTTGAGACTTTCCGATGCATCTTCCATGCTGAATCTGGTGAGATGGCTTGGCCTGGGCAGATATCCAGTTGTCTGAAACATACTCCATTTCTAGATTATTTTACAAAGAGTGAAATGTATGATTTCATTAAGCTTGAAAATATTTTAAAATCCCTTTCCAGACTTAAAAGCACCAACGACATTCATTGTGAGAGCCTTGTACAGCTATGTTCATCTTGGCATGATGTTACCATGTACCTCAATAGCTATGACCAAACAAGACCTGTTGTTTATATAAGATGTGACTTTAAAACTTCAGACCTAATCTTTTACACCTTATTTGGTGCATCTGATTTTATTTTTTAGGTTTAATGTAACAATAAATTTAGGGGTGCAGTAACCACACAAGAAATTCAGATTTTTGTTCATTTTAATTGTATACAGGTGTAAATGATACCTAAATGTACATTTTCATTGTAACTTTTTCAATTTAATCATATTTATCTGTCATTATTGTCAGATTGACATCAAGATATCTGCCTGTCTAAATAAGATTTTTTTTCATGGGATGAACTTTTTCACATTACTGTATACAGTTAGTTCAATAAAAAGTAACAAGAATTTCTATTGTTCTGATATCTTGTTGGAACACTGCATCAGTTCCTAAACCTCTCCTCAGGGACTCAAGAAATCAGGTATGATGAAGACAAGTAGGAAAAAGTGAAAAGTATTACAATAGCAAATAAGCACATCTAATGGTGGAAGATGAAGGAAGCTTTTTATGCATAATGAGGATGAGACACAGAACAGGCTTGTGCAGTGTCATTAAAAAACTGAACGCTTCCTCTTTTTCAGAGTGTGAGGGTTTGATTACTCATGCCTGCTGAAACATTGTTTCTGGCTGGAGGTGGACGATTGCAGAATGTACTGCATGCCAAATGACTTCCTAAATTACAAGCAGGTCCGGAGAGAGCCCCACCAGAGACACCCTAATTAGTTGTGATGGAGTAAATGGCCGTGGAGAAAGATGAGCTTCTAGGAGGGCAAATCGGGACAGAGTAGCTTATGTACAGTATGTATATATATTTATTTGTGTTTGTTATATCATATGACAGTGGTTCCTAATCCATTCCTCAGAGACCCAGAGACAATCTGCGCTTTTGCTGCAAATGTGGACTGTCTGGCAGGGAGCTCAGAGGGAGCAAAAACATGGACTGACTGTTGGTCCCTGAGGACCGGATTGGGAAACACAGTCATATGATGTGAAATGCTATCCAAAGGCTTATAGTGAAGAAAATGTTTGCTTTTCAGGGATTCATTATATCGGCTAAATCAGGGGTGGCCAATCTTACCCAGAAGGAGCCATTGTGTATGCAGGTTTTCGCTGCAACTCCCTAATTAGATTACTAATTAGACTGCTGATTGGCTGAAGAGATCTTGCACCTGGGTTTGAAGAGCTGACCTAAAGGTTATCCGAAAAACCTGCATACACACTGGCCCTTTGCGGATAAGATTGGTCACCCCGGGAATAAATATATAAAAGTGCATGTCTTAAGGAGAAAAGCCCTACCACAAGAAACATCCGAATTTATCATCTATGCTGCTACTGACCATGGAAGTCATTCAGCCAGTATACCTTTACTCAGCTTGCTTAATCACCTGCTTTGTCATTGACTAGGAATCCTATATATAACTACACAAAAAGTCTGAATCATCATATATAATTCCAGATATGCCGCAAACAATATGACCTACAGGATTCCTTCAGTTCTGCCTTGGGTCTATAAAGGAAATATATTTTTTATTTGGATCTTTGTAAACATGTATTGTCCATCTATCCTCAAAATAAAAGGGCACAAGGCAGGGACAGCCCTGGATAGGATGGCAGACCATCTCAGTACAGAAAATCACTAAGAGCCATTTAGAGACATCGCTTCATATAAACACTGTGGGGAGAAACCCACGTTGAGACATTTCAAACCATGCATGCAGGAGACCAAGGGCATGAACTGGCCGCGGATCAGTTGTTCACCTGATGCCGTTCCTGTATCTCTTTACGGATGGTAATGGTCAGAAACCGTACTAAATGAGAGGAAACCCATGCAAGAAAAACAAAGAAGACGACATATAAGGGGAAACCCCTGAGGAGATGGTAACGGCGCTGCCTAGAAAGCAATCTCTGCCCATTGGATCAGTTCCTCCTTTATTGAGTTTCTGTGTGTCTTGTGTGTGTCAAAGCAGACTTACTCATTATTTGTATAGTCATTTTCTGCACAGTAAACAATTTAGCACCCAGCTTGTTATGAAGCATCTGACCTCCAAGATGCACGGTGTGGTGGGACAAAGAGCACCAGCCCTGTGTACCACTTGTGTCAGGACAGGGATATCAGTCTCCTCTCCTCAATGTCCGTAGGTCAGTTGGCTTCTGATATTTTAATTAGTACCTCATTCACTCCACAGACATCAGATATTGTGACTTATTAGGAAGGTGAGTTCAGGTTTAAGTAAAACTAGCACATCTTGCTGTGTTAAAACACCATAGAAGTATGTTTATGTGAATGTTAAAATCAAACATGTTCAATAAAACATAAACTTTCATATCATTCTCTTTTGAAAGGGTTTAAGAAAAGCATAAGAGGATGTATTGGCTGAATCGTAGGCTGTTCCACACTTTAGCTCCCCTAGTTTTTATCTCAGTCTCCCTGAAAAACAGTTTTTATTCAGCAATATGTCCCAGATTTTTGTGTACATTTCATACCCCTGGCTCAGCAAACTTTACTATGGGGATCTCCCCTCCTCTCTGCAAACTTAGTCATGGGTGGGGGGGGTATCTTGTATTTCTTCAGGGGTCAGAGCCCCCCCAAGGATCAAATCCTAGAATGACCAATAGGCTGAAGGTTGAAGCTTCCATGCTATGGGGATTGATATCACACCAGTAATTTCAGTGTCTCAGTAGCACGTTGGCTCAGTAAATACTAATCTTCTGCATGTTCTCCCCATCCTGGTGAACCCCAAGCATGTGCTTGAGTTAAACTGCTGTCTCTAGAATTGCCCTTAGTGTGTGACTATACACTCACCTAAAGGATTATTAGGAACACCATACTAATACGGTGTTTGACCCCCTTTCGCCTTCAGAACTGCCTTAATTCTACGTGGCATTGATTCAACAAGGTGCTGAAAGCATTCTTTAGAAATGTTGGCCCATATTGATAGGATAGCATCTTGCAGTTGATGGAGATTTGTGGGATGCACATCCAGGGCACGAAGCTCCTGTTCCACCACATCCCAAAGATGCTCTATTGGGTTGAGATCTGGTGACTGTGGGGGCCATTGTAGTACAGTGAACTCATTGTCATGTTCAAGAAACCAATTTGAAATGATTCAAGCTTTGTGACATGGTGCATTATCCTGCTGGAAGTAGCCATCAGAGGATGGGTACATGGTGGTCATAAAGGGATGGACATGGTCAGAAACAATGCTCAAGTAGGCCGTGGCATTTAAACGATGCCCAATTGGCACTAAGGGGCCTAAAGTGTGCCAAGAAAACATCCCCCATACCATTACACCACCACCAGCAGCCTGCACAGTGGTAACAAGGCATGATGGATCCATGTTCTCATTCTGTTTACGCCAAATTCTGACTCTACCATTTCAATGTCTCAACAGAAATCGAGACTCATCAGACCAGGCAACATTTTTCCAGTCTTCAACTGTCCAATTTTGGTGAGCTCGTGCAAATTGTAGCCTCTTTTTCCTATTTGTAGTGGAGATGAGTGGTACCCGGTGGGGTCTTCTGCTGTTGTAGCCCATCCGCCTCAAGGTTGTGCGTGTTGTGGCTTCACAAATGCTTTGCTGCATACCTCGGTTGTAACGAGTGGTTATTTCAGTCAAAGTTGCTCTTCTATCAGCTTGAATCAGTCGGCCCATTCTCCTCTGACCTCTAGCATCAACAAGGCATTTTCACCCACAGGACTGCCGCATACTGGATGTTTTTCCCTTTGCACACCATTCTTTGTAAACCCTAGAAATGGTTGTACATCAAAATCCCAGTAACTGAGCAGATTGTGAAATACTCAGACCGGCCCATCTGGCACCAACATCCATGTCACGCTCAAAATTGCTTAAATCACCTTTCTTTCCCATTTTCACATTCAGTTTGGAGTTCAGGAGATTGTCTTGACCAGGACCACACCCCTAAATGCATTGAAGCAACTGCCATGTGATTGGTTGATTAGATAATTGCATTAAGGAGAAATTGAACAGGTGTTCCTAATAATCCTTTAGGTGAGTGTATATGTACAGTTACTGCTTCCACCTGTTTCTCGTTGTTCCTGCACCTCCCTCAACTAGTTAATTGATTTTGAGTTACATCTGTCCCTTGTTTTCTCTGGTTTTCTGAGTGAATTTAAGGGCTTAAGTGATGTTATTATTTTATGGTGTCTTTAGTTGGTTCTTATTTTTCCCCGTTTTGACCCCTCGTGGTCACTTTAATTTCTGCCTTTACCTAGTGTGTTCTGTTTGATTTAATAAACCCTCGTTGGTCTTGGAACCACAAGTGGATTGTCACTTTTTTCCTGTGTGCATCATGGCAATTACTACTTGAGATTAATGTTTTACTTCAAATTACTGGATGCTTCTAATTTAATTTTTTTTGTAAACAAAGGCATAAAGTAATGATTTTTGCTATAAAACCAATAAATTCAGTATTACTGAATTAAGCAAGTGTCCCAAGACTTCCTGTGAATTATCAGTTAATTGATGATTGGTCTTGTTTCTTGTACAGTGTAACAGTTAAGCTCCTCTATCTCCTTCTGAAACAGCATTATAACCTTCTCCCACTGAGTGTATGGCACAACTAACAAGACATAACTGTACCTGTCCAAATGTCAAAGGTTACATACACATGACACCACTGAGGTCCTGTATGTTGTATTATTGCTAGTTAGGTCAATTTCAATCATCTGCATTTGTAATTCTAACATTAATACTTTTAACTTACAAGGACATTTTTTATTGTTCATTGAGATTACAAAACTGCTGGCTTTGCAGACTCAGTATGGCTACAATGTGTGTCGTGCTGAAGCTTGCTCTCTGTGATTTAGTTCGCTGTTTATCCATCCCATCTGAGACACGAAGAAAGCCTGCATTTATATAGCAGACTCTGCTTTCCCTGACGTCAGTATAAGACATCGAAATCCTTCCTCTACTAACTTACTCTTGGTTTACAAAAGCAAACAAAAATATGTTTTTCAAAGGCATTATCCAAAAGGTGATTATTATACATAAAAGTAGAAAAATATTTACAATAAAACAAGCTTCCTGCATTTTATGAAACTTGAGTAGCAATGTTGGTTATTTAAACAATTTAATTAAATACTGAGCATTCTGTAATCTGATTGGTTGTAATGACGTGTAGACAGGCTGCTCTGTTATGACTGTGTTGTGCTGTGTGCCCATAATGATACACTGAGTACATTACTGAATACAACATCCGTACCAGACTTTAAACACAGATGTATTCATATTGTTAGCAGTAAAGCAGTAATAAGAAGGGAAGACGTGCAGAAGAGACTTTTGCTCCTGTATCTTCTTCTTTATCTGCTTACTGAGTTCTTGCTTCTTCTTACATGGAAGGCTAAAATAAAAAATATATATTCATATATTTTTAATCTGTTTGATGCTCATTGATTGATCTGCTGTCTAACAGTGTATTTTAGTCCAGTTTATTGTATCAGACTAATGAAGAAGTTTACTTAAACTATGCTCAAAAATCGATAAATGTACTATTTAATTATTGAAATAATCACTTTCCCAGTTTGAGTTTTTTTACTCTTCAGTACTTCCTGTTGGTAAATAATAGACCATTTGCCTAATAGGTTGTATTAAGCTACCATGCATATTATGTCACAGTTTGTGCATAGGGGCATTTTATCTGGAAAAGTTGAAGATGTACTTTGCTCAGATACAGAAAGTTCTATGCTTCTTTTCAATTTTACAGAAAGTTTCATAAAACAAAATTCATAGCAATTGCTGAGGACCATAAAAAGCTTTATTTTTTTCAGGCAAAAGGAGCTGTGTGTGAGTAAAGGAAATAATCTACCACCACAGTTGACCATATAGTCTAAATACACGCGTAATGAGACACAATAATGCTTTCTTAAATTAATTAATCAGAATGTGTGAATTTCCTGCTTTGACTTACAGTAGTTGCCGGTGTTTTGGGTATTTGCAGCGTGCCTGTGAATGTGCAGCGCTTTTGTAAAATGTGGTTCGCATGTGTTGTCATTTTGAAATGTTTTCAGAATTTGTGTAACATCTACGAATTTGCAGTGTGTTTGCAGGTTCGTTATAAACTTGAATAATATCCTTTGTTGCTTTGTGTGTTAGGCGTGCATTTCTTTATTTTGAATTGCATTGGGCTTTCTCGGCCACCATACAGTAGGGTGCCGAACATGCGCAAACTCTAAGAAACTGTTTTTTAGATACACGCTCAAAAAATAAAACGGGAAAACGGGCTGTGACGCATGATATACAATGTGAAGTTCATCAGTCTCGCTTTTACACAGGTTCAGTAGTTATATGAACTCATGATAAATCAGGCTATATGAACTAGCCTGATTTAAGGCTAATGAAGTCTTCCATATATGACAAACTACAAGATTCCACTGACTGAGCGTGCCTATTGAAATTACCTAGAATGCCACTACTATAGCAGACTAGCAAGTTAATTAACAAGTCCTAGAGCACAGCGCTGCAGTTTACTGATCGCTGTATTTTTCCTGTCCTATACTGAGCAATGTCTGATAAAATATTTAACTACATACTTTACCTTACACACTTTGCACTGATAATCAGAACAGCTTCTTTCCTTGGATTACTGCCAAAGACGGTGATAGGCTATATTTAAAAGTCTGTAATCCTGGTGATGAACGTTCTTTAATAATTAACAAAATAAATATATAAAACATTATAAGTATTTTATTTAAATTTGAAGTGCATAAAATACAATCTGTGAAAGTCTTTTATTACACATTACGTTAGATTTTTTTTCCATTTAGCAAAATACAAATTACAAAATACTCTAAATAAATACATATTTTAAATACAATTAATTGGAATAGTGGCCATCTCTGCCTGTAAGGAAGTGCTCAGAACACACAATGAGCCACTTCTTGACAGTACCGTTGTTCAAGTTCTTTTGATCGATGGCTTTTAGCCAAACTTTCCTTCGCCTTTCTGTTAGATCTTTGGTTTCATTGCCTTGATTTTTACGAACCTAAGGTATACAAATGATTTGGGTTTTTCTTGCTGCTGTTACTACAACCAAACACACAACAGTCTATAGTCATGATCCTCTAACTCATTCCCTGGTAAAATGGCCACAGCCTCGTTTTCATTTATGCATGAATGAATGAATTGTATCTTTGCTTGTCACTGGTGCTATACCCTCAAAGGTCTGTCAACTGTACCCTTAGCTGTAGGTAATTGTACCTTTTAAGATACAGAAATTGACTCTGAGGAACATTTCTGTACCATTGATGGTGCATTAATGCTGTGTGTACCTTTGGGATGTTCCTCCGAGTCCATTTCCAAAGGTACGAATATTTAGTAATTTTTCTGAGCATGTAGTTTGACTATAATGTCAGCATAATAATACTTATTGCATGTTCTCAGACAGCGAGAGGAACCTCGTGCAAACACCAGAAAACCCTCAAACTCCACATAGAACCAGGAGCAGGATTTCAGCCACCAGCCCTGAAAGAATTAGAAGAAGAAGAATGCCTTTTAGTGTCACTATACACATGTATAATGAGATTAAGAGCAGCTCCTCCAGTGCAAACATGTAGAACACAACAAACAATAAACAAAGCAAAAAGTTCTGCAGCGCTATATACATATGGAAGAATAAATAACTAAATAGGGTTTTTGAAATATATGAATATGCAGTGTGATATGCAGTGTGGGTTATTGCACATTATTTAGGTAATGATGACCATGTGCAGTGAGTAGTGGATGTTGGACACAGAGCAATGATATTGCACAGTATACAGATATTGCACAGTTATTATCAATACCATTAATACAGTGTAACACTGTAGTGTTAACCATCAAGCCCTGTTACCATTCTGTTGAAACATGTCCTTAGCAGTGAACGCACACCTTTGTGGCATATCATGTGGCCAAAGGAGGCCTCATTTGCTTACAAAGATTTCATAAAATGTTCCTGTTTGGAGTTATTCTACAGAAACGCACCAACGCTTGTTAACTTGTTCTCTCATTGGCACTATAGGGCAATTGTAGCAGATAAATATCTGATTTTCAAAATGTGCCACAACACACAAAGAATGCCATTGGTGATGGGCAAGATAAATTATTTCAAAAGAAGCTTGAGTCTGACCTGGATGCAAATAATCATCATGCATTAATCTGAAATGTTATGAACGATTCTAAATTTCTCCATACCGAATGACTCAGAATGAATCCTTCCACAGGGAACTGTGATACCTTCTTATTCCATTGAAATAAGAAAAGAATTTCCTGGATGCAGGCTTCTTCATCGGGCTTCTGTTCTAAATCATTACCCTCAATTATGGGACCATATTCCCTGGGGTTTGTGTATAATTCATTTAATTTTTCTTCTAATCACATTAGTGGCATAATCAAGCTCAGAATGACCACTGATTGGACATGAAATAGCTTTGAACGTGAGGCTGAGGCATTACTTCTGAATGGTGCATGCCTTAAAGTTTGAAAAGTTGAAGCCAGTGCAAATTACACACATATTGGATAATGGATGGCTGCAAATTGATTCTTTTAGATGCGTGATACTGTCTTCTAATGAGTTACTGGAGTCACTTTAGTATTTCTGCTGCCCTGGTTAATTCTTAATTAGGATTATTAACTTTTGCAAAGTTTTTAAATTTCTGTACACATACACATACTTTTACAGCAGTAGTCCCTAATCCTGGTCTTGACGCACAGGTGGGAGTCTCTGCAAGCACTATAAACACATTATTTGAACAATGCTTTCAACTGGACTGAATCTGTCATCATATTTTAAGTAGCTGGATACCTCCTGAATCTTACAGCCTCTTTTCCAATATACAGTCAGACCTCGAACATTCGCGAGGTTAGGTTCCAGAACCCGTCGCGAATGAGGAGGATTCGAGGATGTTTGGTAGAGTCACTAAAAATGGTAATATGTGCTGATTTCTATAGTTTAAACCATAAATATGACCCCAGTCATGCTCCCAAAACAATTTCATTTAAAAGTTAGCTTAATACATTACCTTTTAAAAAAACAATTGTTTGATGTAAAAATAGAGTACAGTATCACCTAACGGATATTTGTTACACTAGCACATTTACAGTACAGTATACTAATGTTACCCCTACTAATTCATAGAACACGGCATTGGCTGCAGTTTTCTTTTGCATTCAAAGTAAGGTAAAATGAGTAAACGAACGGGACTGTAAACTTATTGACAGAAGCCAAGGTACAATTCAATAAAATACGTAAAGGAAACATGTATTGTGCGTACAGAGTACAGGTATTCAATCAATTAAAAATTACTTAAAGACGTACAGAAATAATAAGTTGTAAAAATACTATGTGTGCATTAACCACGAAAAAGAGCGAGAACAAAAATACATACATGCATTAAAAATATTTAATAGAAAATAGTAGAATGAAATTTTCACGGATCTGTGAATTTGCGAATGCATGAGGGCTGACTGTAGTGCCACAAGATGCATACCATATATTCAGTGAGCGCTTTACAACATTAAGTTCAATGGATAGTGGCGCGACCACTATTAAAATCATAATGATACTCGAATGTGGACAATTTTTGAAATGATAGTCAAATTAATGCGTATACATAGTTGCATACCTGTAAATTTAGCTGCACAAAGCCATGACAAACGAATTGTGGTTAAAGAAATGTCACACAGGAAACAGACATTCATACAGAGAGAAAAATTATTCTGCATTACGGTGGAATTTGAGATCAGGGAAGGAAATCAGGCATTATCTTTTTTTTAAAGATTCACTCCATTGAGTTCCTGTCAGCTGAGGACCTGGTCTTATCCTAGCCTTTTGTAATGTAATGTTAATATAACTTATACCATAATTTATAATGCAATTCTAGCAAGGAACACAAAACACATTTTTGTTTGTAAGAATAGTCACCCACTATTCAATACTGTGAACCAGTGCTCTGTGTGTGTCACAGATTGAGGGTCTCAGTCTGACACCGATCTAGAGATGTGTCACATAGGAAAATGTGATAGCTTGACTTTGACTCTACCTTTTAGAAAAAGACACCTGTGGTAGGAATGTTGGTCCCAGCCTTCATCTTTAGTTCACCAGAGGATGCCATCCCCTTCAGCAGTAGATATAACTCATTTATCCCCATGTCAGTGATAAAGACAGCCAAGAACTTTGCTCACCAAAGCTGCTGAGGGGTAATTCAATAGCACTTCATGAATCAGGGGAATTCTAAGTCATGTAATAAAGCCCTAATTCATGGCAAATATTGATAGAACAATGTGAACTGAACACTTGTATTTTCTCTTCTAGCTTAGTTGGTTGATATCTAATGCAGGGTAATGCCTCTGCATTAGCCTAACTTTTAATCAAGTGTTTGCTAATCTGAGTCAATTGTAATGCGGGTAATCGAAAGTCAGCTCAAGAGTCTCCTCATCTTCTGTATTTCAGTGGGCAATACCACTGATTTTTTTTCGAACGGTATCTAGGTTGGTATTGGTATCGGCGACACCAATCTTGAAACATCACTATTCACCCTGAATGATTGTTCCATTTCCCGGGTGTCTGAGTTCCTTCCGCTTTGTCCCCCTTACAGGTGACCCTGTCTGGAAATAGTTAATTTCATGTCCCGTCCCCTATAATATGAACATTTAAATTACCAGACATGAAAACATTCATATCAAAAAGAATCATCATTCTGTTATTAATCTGCACATCACTGATCCCTACCATCATATCTGTAGCTGCCTAATAATCCCTCCATCTTTACCATAGTAACAACGCAGTAACATCTCCTGTTATCCATCCAGCCATCAGGCCTGGGTAACCTCTAGCCTGTCCCAGGCAGAATAAGATACAATGCTGGGCTAAATCACTGGGCACATAATCACTATGGGCTAAATATAGATGCGGAAATGAATGAATGAATGAACAGATGGATAAATGTGTGAAAAAGACATATAAAATAATCTTTTTTTTTTTCAAATCTACAACAGTACCATTCAAATGAATAGGAAGATTATGAGTGACTGACCAAGCAAATTTACATGTAGAACATGACAGCCTAAAACCAACCTTTGAACTTGGCTCTCGTAGGTAAAGAAATGCTAATAATGCTAATTAGCTTTACTGTAAGATCAGCGTATGACAGAACTGAAACATGTCATTGTTACATTTGCTCCAGCTCACACAGGGTTTTAGATTTCAATGATTCTGTAATTTTAGTGAATCCTTGTGGATTTCTGTCTGGATAAAGTTTGAGTTGCTTATCATGTTTAAGTTATTCTGATATTTAAAAGTTACAAGAACAAGCTGACAATCCTCTTCTTCTGTAAAGATATTTTCTTGAATTTACAAAGTACAAAACACATATCCCTTTAAATATGTAGTGTTTTGCACTGTTCTTTCCAATCGCATTTTGGACCTTAAAAAGGACTACATTCCTCAGTTCTCGAATGTGTGAATCAGTGGCTTATCTATTAAGAAAAAAAAGCCATTCCTGTCTGAAAAAAAGTACCAAATTGTACCTTTGAAGATACAAGTTACATCTCAATAGGGCTGTACTCTCAAGGGTCTGCCAATTGTACCTTAGCTGTAGATAAGTGTAGACTAGGCTCAAAAACATCCTGTAATCTGAATGCTACTCAGTGCACTTTTAAGGTACATAAATTAACTCTGAGGAACATTTTATACCATTGGAGGTACACTAATGTCGTATGTGCCTTGGCTGTATCCTTTTCTCTGACAGTGCATATACCAAAATTCATCCAGACCCTGCAGGTTGCACAATATATTGTCCATTAAAGGTATATAAATATATGAATCCCCCTTGAAACAAGTACTTCGGAAGTAGTACAACTGTGGAGAATGTATTTCTTAAATTCTTCAAATACACGCCACAAAGTAAAGTAATTCGTAACATTATTATAAATATTACAAATTTGTAAAAGACATTTTGTAAAATTTAAATCACGCGTAAATCGGTTTAATGCGTTCATTTAAACGTAGATAACTTCGGTTTACGCTATTTCCGTGGAAGTGTAATTTGTGGATGATCTTTTACAAACTGGATAGGAACGATCTTGCAATGCGCATTTAAACCATATTACCATATAGTATAGTTAATATGCCGTGCCCTACAGGGGGTAAAAAGTTCAAGTTATATTCATCCATTTCGTTCCAGAATAATTATTAGAAAGCAGTTATACGCCCTAGGTGAGTCAGTGAAAATCAACATAATTTCTGTATTAGATATTGAACCACCAGAACAGTTTCAGAAAACAAGTAACTGACGAACACGTTTCGTCCAGTGGGACCTGAAATGACGTGTAGATGCTAATGAAATCATACTGCTTTCCTGTGAGGTGAAATGCATTCGGATGTATAAAATGGAGAAGAGGGGAGACGGATGTTAAGTAAGTCTAAGAAGTCTACAAAAAAAAGGCCAGGAGTTGAGTCTCCGTGGGAGAGTCCGAGACAGTAAACGGTCCTGTCCAATACGCTTTTGGGATATCTACGGAAGCATTCGTAAGTTATCTTGGTTATTTACTTTAAATGTAAAATTTTCTCATACAGTAAAGCAATTACCATTTTCGTTAAATTAGAGGGAGTGCAAGTATTAAAACCCTATGTCTCTACACGCTGCACTCTCTACGTCGGCAATCCTTGTTTTATTCTAGTATTATTACTGTGTGTATTATTGTGTGTTTTGAGCTACTGGTTTTTATTCTTTTTATCAGTTTACCATATAACCATAATTCTGTAAAGTATTGAAAAGATGCAGCAATCAAATCTCCTTGTTCAAATATGACATCTCACTATTTTCAGTCTGTAATCTATACTGAGTTGCACTTTTATTTCAGGTTTACACACACTGAACAATGGTTTGATGTTTTTATGTACACACTATTTACGTTTTAGATTTATCGTCAGATTGTTATAAAGCCACTGATAACGGTATTTATTATTTATTATTTGCAGAGTGTATTTATTAGTTTTTATGCATTTATTAAGAAGTCGCTTTCCTGATTTTGATAGATCTATACTGGAAGGTATGCCAGTCTGTACCAGCGCCCACCTTATGGTTTCGCTGCTCCTGTGGGGTGCGCTGTGCTCAGGGGCGGTGAGTCTGCCGGCAGTAGGAGCGTATTCCTCCATAAGGTAAGGAGGACCGAGTCTCTCGCAATTACCACTGACTTAACACAAAGTTCTTTAAGTGAAAAGGTGTCTACTGCATTTTTACACTTTAACTGACACTTTTGCAAATGCATCATAATGTGTATTTGTTCAAGCACACCAGGTACAAGGAACAATAGTACAGCAGATAAAGAAAAAACAGACGATACTCAACTAGACATGCAGGAATACAGTGAAGACGATATATAAATGAAGACAATATATTAAAAAAATCTCTATGTATATTATGTTTAATAAAGACCTACCTGAGACATATGTACGCCACATAGGGGTCAAGAAATCCAGTTACCGTTCCGTTAAGCTTCAGAACAGCTGCCTGATTAGACACCAGATCAACCGTGATGTGAATGTTGGTGCCAGATGTCGAGAATCCAGCATCTCAGAAACATCCACCCTGCAGGAGTCACTTGCAGATTACCAGTAGTTTACAAATAATGGAACAATAAAGCTCCAGTCAATGACATTCCTGCTGCTGAGAACACCTTGTTAATGAGGGAGGTTAGAGGACGGCCAGACTCGTTAAAACTAACAGGAAGGCCACACATGCAAAAATAAGAGCTCAGTACCACAATGGTTGCAAAGAGGCTTCTCTGAACACACAGCTCACCTACCCTTGAAGTGGTTCTGCAGGCAGAAGTAGGTCCTATCAGGCAGATATAGAAAATATGTAGAAGATGTAGAATATATAACTTCCAAGGGTTTGATGAGGAGCAAAGTTACTGTTCCATGTTACTGATAAATGCCAGTTTAATATGTTTGTAGACCCACAAGGCATGCAGATGGCTTATTTACAAGTGGCTACAGCAAACTTCTTGGACAGCTGTCAGCCAGACGGTACCTCGAATCTCTGATTGGAAAGCGCATCAGGTAAAGCTTTTCTGGGTTCCCACTTTGCTCTACGACAGGGAGCAGTCAGGGAATTCATTTAATTGGCCATATCCGCTCCCGTTTACTGTACTACTGTGCATTTGATAAATAAAGTTGGATTGTTGGGGCAGCGTGTGGCTTAACAGGCTAAGTCTCTTTGCCTGTGATCAGAAAATTGCCGGTTTGAGCCTGACTTCTGCAGAATAATGTCCATGGGTCCATCAGAAAGGCCCTTAACCCCAAACTCCATGGATGCTGCAGCAGGTGGCTGCTGGGCTTCCCCATGCCTCCTAACACGTCTGCATGTCAAAGAATTTCTCCATGTGGACCAATGAGGTTTCACTGAACTTAAATTAAAATTTGATATTTGAACGTCCACTTAAAATATGCACAAATATAAAAGCCGATAATAGTCTTTTTCCTCATTCTTAGTGATGACTTATTGGAAGATGAATCACCAGTGAAGCGTCATTCAGACGCTGTTTTCACTGACAACTTCAGCCGATTCCGGAAACAGATGGCAGTGAAGAAATACCTGGACTCCGTTTTGGCAGGAAAACGGAGGTATGACCATTATAAGCAATTAGTAAATAATAGTATCTACAGATCTATCATACCTAAAAATGTTCAATCTTACCCAAGTTACCACTATGTGTCAGCAGATCACTGTCAGCTTATTAGTTCTAAATCATGCCATTACCATTGTGTGTGTGTGTGTGTGTTGGGGGGGGGGGGGGGGGGGGTGTCAGGCCATCCGATTCACTAGTATTGAAAGAAGTAGTTTTCTATGTGTGCTTGATCTCCAACGGTTCACAGTATTGTGCATTTTTGAGTTGCTTGGGTCTCCTACTATTCTGTGGGTATCAATAAATTGGATCATTCCATTCCATCCTCCAGTCCCTCTGTCACGTTCACTGTTATGACGAAGCAGGTATTTCAGTCTTTGCTATAATGGAACTTTTGTGTGTTATCTATGAATGGTACTAAACTGCTAACAAAAGCAATATTTATTTTTAATATTTATTTCATTCATGTATTAATAAAAATCTAGATTAACCAGTTTCAAGAGATGTTTACTCTTTTCATGAATAACTTTATTTGATTCTCTCTAGCAGCCAAGATGACCTTGCGAACTTCCAAGAGGAATCCACTAGAAGTGAGCCTTCTTTCCAAGACAGCTTGGATGAAATGGCTGTAGATGAGCTTCTCAGTCGGCTCCCAGTGGTAGGTCAATGTAATATGTGCATATAGTCCAGGGTTATTCAAGCTGGCCCTCGGGGACCCCTAGACGGTCCACCTTTTTGCTCCCTCCCAGCTCCCTGCCAGACGCTCCACCTTTTTGCTCCCTCCCAGCTCCCTGCCAGACGCTCCACCTTTTTGCTCCCTACCAGCTCCCTGCCAGACGCTCCACCTTTTTGCCCCCTCCCAGCTTCCTGCCAGACGGTCCACCTTTTTGCTCCCTCCCAGCTCCCTGCCAGACGGCCCACCTTTTTGCTCCCTCCCAGCTCCCTGTCAGACGGTCCACCTTTTTGCTCCCTCCCAGACAGTCTACATTTTTGAGCAAAAACATGGACTGTCTGGGGGTCCCTGAGGACGGGGTTAAGAAACACTGATGCAGTCCAAGGAGCCATGGCAAAGTATAGCTAGTGCGTAATGTATCATTGAGGTCTGCCAGGACCTGGTTTATCAAGGACTCCTATTCAATTCAATTCAAATTCAAAATAACTTTGTTCCCGAGGGGCAATTAAAGGCACACAGGGCAGTTGAACAAGGACACCATGATATAAAGTGCAACAGTATTTGGAAGATGCTGTGAAAAATTGCAGTCATTCAGGTAGATAAGAACTGAATAAATATTTAAAGGGAGGGATTGTTAGTGGGCATGGGGGGGGGCTCAAGTCTTAGAGTTTGCTGCTCCCAAAGGGATGAAAGTGCTCTGACTGGAAGGCCGATGATCTTAGAGCAGACTTTCACTGTGTTGGCAGACGGGTCCTGGTGCTGCAGGCTGGTGGAATGATACCAGCAGGTGATGGAGAAACAGAGGACACTCTCAATGAAGGAGTAGTAAAAGGTTCTGAGTATGACCTTGTTGACCCCAAAGCTGTTGAGCTTCCTTAGGAGATATTGCCGCTGCTGACATCTCCTTAGAATGTCCTCGGTGTTGGAGGCAAACTTTAGGGTGCAACCGAAGATAGTGCCCAGATATTTGTACTCCTCCACCACCTCCACTGTCTGCCCATGGATGTGGGGTCACCACCATGTCCTTGGTCTTCTCCACGTTTAGCTCCAGGGAGGCATTGTCACACCACTGCACCAGCTCACAGAGCACTGAGCTGTGCTGATGTGAGGAGCCAGAGAGTAGAGACAGGAGAACCGCATCATCCGCGTACTTCACTGGATGACAGTCTGGGTGGGAGGACCTGCGGTCATCGTTGTACAGGATGAATAGAAGAGGTGACAGGACGCAGCCTTGGGGGGAGCCAGTAGAGGTGATGGAGAGGTCAGAGAAGGTGTTGTTGACCAGCACTCTCTGTGTCCTGTTGGTCAGAAAGTTGATGATCCGCAGAGTGAGCTGGTCATCCAGGTGGAAGCGGGTGGAGAGTTTCTCTGCCAGGATTTGTGGTTGCAAAGTGTTGAATGCAGATGAGGAATCTGCAAACAGGAGTCTAGCTGAGGTGTTGGGGAGTTCCAGATGCTTGTGTACTTGGTCCATGATGAACATTTTCACATCGTCAACCCCCCTGCCTGCCCGGCATGTGAACTGGAGAGGGTCCATGAGTGGGTCGGTCACCTTGATGATATGATCCTTAATGACCCTCTCCATGGCCTTCATTGCAAGTGAGGTAGGAGATCATTCAGTTCCTTAACTGAGGACTTTTCCGGAGTGGGGACCACAGTGGAGTGTTTCCACAGCTGGGGGACTGTGCTGCTGTCCACTGATCTCTGAAACAGCCACTGAAACACGCCCCCAACTGCTCTGCACAGCACTGCAGGATGCTGCTACTGATGATGTCTGGGCCGGGTGCTGTGCTCACCTTGGTCCTTCTGAGGGCTCTCACCACCTCCTTCGTGTTGAAGGAAAGTTCTGTTCCTGCGGGCGTGAGGGAGGAGACCATGTCTTTGAGACGGGAGGTGTTGTCAGTCTCGAACCTAGTGAAGAAGGAGTTGAGGTTGTTGGGGAGGGCTGATGACCTGCCACCTGGATGTACCTGTGGATGGTGGACACGGTGTTCACAGCGGCAATGTTCTTTATCCCCTGCCAAGCTGAGTGGAGGCTTCCTTGTGTGAATTTCTCCTCCACCTTGTTTTTGTACCTCAGCTTGGCATTCTTTATGGCGCGCTTAACCTCTCTGTTTACCTCCTTCTCCTCAGCCTCAGTGCCGGTGAAGAATGTCCTCTTCTTTTTATTTAGGATTTCTTTTATTTCTTTAGTAATCCAGGGCTTATTGTTTGGGAAGATGGTAATCTTCTTGGTAGGGATGATACTGTCCACACAGAAGGTGATGTATGAGGACACTGTGTCCACCTGCTCGTTGATGTTACTGGAGATGGAAAGGAGGTTTTCCCAGTCTGTGGTTTCAAAACATCCTTGCAGCGTTGCAATGTTGTCACTGGTCCACTGCTGGATGTTTTTGATAACCTTCTCTGTCCTCTATGCATAACTTGACCGATTGTTTCACTAAATCTTCTGTGATATTCAGAATGCATTATTGCATATTGTATCTGTACATAATTAAATTATCAGCATTTAGGATGACTTCATAATTTAATTTCAGTTATGTTGTTTTAAAAGGTGAATCTCATGATATAATACATTTCTGTGTGAGATGAACATACATTTATCCATGTAGCAATGACACCTTTACCAAAAATACATTTCCTTCCTAAGGATTTCACTTCCTAAAAATCTTGTCTGCAGCCAAATGTAGATTCAGAAACACTGGATAATGCAGTGCTAACCTTGTTGTTTAGCCTTGTTTAGGCCAAAGTAAACCTTTGTTTGTAACTTTGTTTGTGTTTTTACAGCCACTCTAAGCTGGGGCCCTGCAGTATAGATGCTCTGACAGGTCGTCATGTGTGGCTGCATTCCATTATTCATATTTCTTTAGCAAAATGCAAATCTACATATTGTTTACTTCTTTGTAAAAACTGTAAATAAAGGCACATACTATAAAATGTACATTAATAAATATATAGAACTGAGTTCTTGAAGAACTATAACCAATATTATGGGTCCATTTCTCATAAGATAGTATAAGACAGTATTAGTCATGATTGGACATAGAAAACATGGATGTATAATGTCATATATCACTGTCATCATATTTGCATATGTATCAGTATATATATCCTACTAAAAAATAAAGACTACACCTCTGCTGTACCATCACAAATGCCAATGGTAATTTCTATGTGCTGACCTATAGTCATTATAAACATTTGCATTTTCAGGACTGGCGTTTTCACAGTCATGTAGACCCCAGGATTCACATGCCCCTGGTGATATATGCTACTGGATCACATGCCCCTGGTGATATAGACACACAAGCTATGCCACAAACCTAGCGTCAGTCTCTTACAAAGTGAGCGATGCTAGCATATTGGTGACACAAAATTACTGTCAGGACAAGATTCTATCATATAACAACATAAAAACCACACGCAGTATCAAATAACGGTCATGTTAATTTATTATTATTATTGTTTAACTCATTAATCACAGCTAACATGTATAAGAGACAAAAGTCGGTCAGTTATCTCTCATCAAACAAGTGATACAGTTGCGATCTTTAATGTTACCATATGCGAATGTCGGAACAGCGCCACAAAGTCGAAGTGGCGAAAAATCTATTACATCCGTAGTGGTTTAGCACTACCATAGAGAACGAATAGGAAACGGTTTAGGACGCTTTCGCTAAAAGCGCCCCCTATCGCTTGCATTGGTGGTTCAGTGGTAGAATTCTCGCCTGCCACGCGGGAGGCCCGGGTTCGATTCCCGGCCAATGCATCCCTTTTTCCGTGGATTAACAGTCGGTGCTCTCTCCGAATGCTTGCACTGCAGTAAGGCCATCAACACCACCAACCGCTTTAACCCAACCTTCGCTCTTTCTTGTTTGTGGCCTTTTATCTGTCCCATAGAAAAACAAGGTGCAACATTTCATTATTCACTTTGCTTCTACTCGCTACCTAAACAAATAAACAAATATGCCATTGTACCTCTATGAAGGCAGCATCATGGGGGGATGCCAGTCGATCGTAGCTAGGGCATACTGCAATACAGACAATCGCGCTCTGCGGTCGACTGAGAAGCACCGCAGTATAAGTAAAGTTTGGGGGGAAAACATTATGAAAAAGCACCGGCTCCTAATCCACAAAAAGAGTGACATATTGGCCGGGAATCGAACCGGGACCAATTAAGCGAGAGAGAAAAGCCAGTCAGTTCACTCACACGAAACAAGCGAATTAGCAGCGAACAATAACCTGAGCTCTTTTAAAAACACCTTACGAGATAACTGTAAATTTATCCCGTAGTTTTACATTTATCCCAAGCAACGCATCTAACTTGACTCCACAGAGTATATCGCTTAGAATAAAAGTTTCCAGAGACTGCGCGTCTTTAGAAAGTAGCGCCACAATGGCATAGCGCTACAATGTCGTAGTGGCCAAAAATATATTACATCCGTAGTGCTTTAGCACTACCATAGGGAATGAATGGGAAACTGTTTAGGGCCGTTCAGCTAAACTTCTTCTCGCGCCCGTTGCGAATAGCTGTAACAGAAAACCAGCAAATCAGAGAGAAGCCTTTTTTGCTTCATCTGTGCTGTTCAAATTCCACGAGAGAATCGGTTCGAATCCGCCTTGAGGTATTATACAATATGAGATATGTGACTGGAAAGTATTGCTAATTAAATAAAATTAATTAGTCGTAAATTTAAAAGTACTTCATACCAGATTTATTGGATGAATGCTGCTACTCTGAACATAATAAATTACTACACCAGATTACCAGTAACTTGCCACAAGTTTACTAATTTTTTTCGGGTATTCCCTTGTTTGTCAGTGTGCTTAATTATCTAATAATATCTTACAAAGGACTGTTGATGTACTGCGTAAATGATCAAAATGATCAAATGTGAGATATCATTAAATGTGAGATATGTGAAAACTTTTACAGTTGCAATTAACTTTCAATTTAAAATTAGATTTTGTATGTTATACGAAATTTATTAGATGAATGCTTCTACTTTGAAGATGGTAAATTACTACACTATATTGCCAGTAACTCACTAGAAGTGTACTGATTTTTCAGGTATTCCCTTGTTTGTCAAAGTTTGTTTAATTATCATTGATATCCCCCACAAGGATTATTGACGTACCACTTAAATAATCTCAACCAGCATATTGGAATATTCTTATGACACAAAACCTATCGTGTTAGATGACATAATTAAGTTGCAAAAAAGCAGCCGTGTGTAGAAAAGAATCTGCTTTTTTACTGGTTAAAAAAACATGATATAGCAGCGTGTAATATTTAAATTAAATGTCAATTTTACATGACATGGTTTCATAGACAAAGAGTAAGTCCTAAATTACCAACAGCAAGCGGTTAAGAAACAGGAAAAGCTGTACTACAAAAAAAAATAAACTTTACTAGCAAAACATGACAATATTTCAGACATGCACCAAGGTCACAGTCATCACTGCAGACATGACAACACTGTTAAAAATGTGGGACAAATTATTCAAAACATGAGGATCCCAGGATGCATTTCTTGAAATGACTTTTGACACTGACCTCTGACAGACAGACCCAAATAAAAATCATCAGTCTAATCAAACAGTCAGGTTCTGAGGATGAAAGTAGTGTGTCATGAACAATCTATACAAACATTTAGAATTTAAGAATAGAATTTTACGTCTCAGTATTTACAGAAATGTAATAACGTGGACTGTAATTTAAGATAAGTGTTTCAGAAATAATATGGAACTTTTAAGCACAGTATTCCAATATAACTGCTTACTAAATGAAAATGACAAGCAATCACTCATCAACAAGGATAAACTTCCCTTTAAAAACAAGAAAACCTGATCAAAAGGGGGGCCGTGTGTCTGCCTGGGGCATCGCCGGCCGGGATCAGCCTCTTACCAAGTTAGCGATGCTACCTTATTGGTGACACAAAATTACTTTCAGTAACCACACACCTGATCAAATAACGGTCATGTTAATTCATTACTTAGCACGTAATTACAGCAAACAAATATGAGAGACAAAAGTCGGTCATTATCTCTCAACAAACAAGTGACATGGCTGCAAGCTGGTCACTCGTCCTGTCTTCACAGAATTTTGTCCCTAGAATAAAAGTTTTAAGAAACTGCGTGTCTTTCGAATATCGGCACAGCGCCACAAAGTCGAAGTGGCGAAAAATCTATTACATCCGTAGTGGTTTAGCACTACCATAGAGAACGAATGGGAAACGGTTTAGGACGCTTTCGCTAAAAGCGCCCCCTATCGCTTGCATTGGTGGTTCAGTGGTAGAATTCTCGCCGCCCGCGCGGGGGCAGGTTGCGAATAGCTGTAACAGAAAACCAGCCAATCAGAGGGAAGCTTTTTTGCTTCATCTGTGCTGTTTAAATTCTACGGTTCGAAACCACCTTGAGGTATTATAAAATATGAGATTCCTGAGTGAAAAGTATTGCAAACAAGATTAATTAGTCATAAATTTAAAAGTATTTTATGCCAGATTTATTGGATGAATACTACTACTCTGAACATGGTAAATTATTACACCAGATTGCCAGTAACTTACTACCAGTTTATTAATTTTATTCCCTTGTTTGTCAAAGTGTGTTTTTCATTAAAATCTAACAAAGGACTGTTGATGTACTGCTTAATTTATCAACATTATCAAATGTGAGATACGAGTGGAAAACATTGAAAATTAATTGCAACTGTAAATTTAAAATTAGATTTTGTAGTTTATATCAAACCTGTTGGATGAATGCTGCTACTTTGAACATATTAAATTACTACACTATATTGCTAGCAACTCACTAGAAGTATACTGAATTTTCAGGTGTTCCCTTATTTGTCAAAGTTTGTTTAATTATCATTAATCCCGCACAAGGATTGTTGATGTACCACTTAAATAATCTTAACCAACATAATGGAATACTCTTATGACGCAGAACCTATCATGTTAGATGGCATAATAAAGCTGTGAAAAGCAGTCATGTGTAGAAAAAAAGTCTGCTATATGAATTTTGTTTAACCAGGAAAAAAGCAGCGTGTAATATTTCAATTAAATGTCAATTTTATTTATGACATAGTTTCACAGACAAAGAGGAAGTCCTAAATTACCAACAGCAAGCAGTGAGGAAACAGGAATAACTATATAAAAAAGAAACTTTACTACCAAAACATGACAATATTTCAGACATGCACCAAGGTTATAGTCATCATTGCAGACATGACAACGCTGTTAAAAATGTGGGACAAATTATTCAAAACATGAGGACCCAGGATGCATTTATTGAAATTACTTTTGACACTGACCTCTGACAGATAGACCCAAATAAAAATCATCAGTCTAATCAAACAGTCAGGTTCTGAGGATGAAAGTAATGTGTCATGAACCACTATACAAACATTTAGAATATCCGAATAGAATTTTACCTCTCAGTATTTACAGAAATGAAATAACATGAACTGTAAAGATAAATGTTTCAGAAATAATATGGAACACAGCATTCAAATATAACTGCTTTCAATGACTAAATGAAGATGACAAGCAATCACTCATCAACAAGGATAAACTTCCCTTTAAAAACAAGAAAACCTGATCAAAAGGGAGCATGTGCCTGACGCTGGCCTGGGTGAGAGTAGGAATGCTGAGCAGAGGGCCGAGTCAGCTATGGGGGGCAGAGTGCCAGAAGATGGTATGTATGCAGTATGGACACATAGAGTGCCTGTTAACAGTGCAAGTAGAGCATGACAGGTTTTCAGCCATGCATCAAGGTCAGTGTAACATAGTCTTAATCACACCTATATAACATAAAACAGTCACATATATAACAAACAAAATATATCAAACAGGAAGATCTTGAAGATTTGAGGTATTATAGCTTTTCCTCCTTTTCTCCATCTTCTCCTTCACCTGTTTCTTGGCGGCCTCCTGATCCTTCTGGAAGAATTCTGTCTCTGCAAATTCATCTAAGGCCATTTCGGGGTTAGAGAGCCCCTCAGCAAAAAATGTTACGTTTGTAAACAAAAATCAGGTAACACTTTACTTAAGGCCATTGCTTTATTAATTCATAAACACATTCATAACAAATAATAATGCATCCATAAAGTATTATTTAAATGGCTATAAATATTTATCAATAGGCATAACAATTTATGGCCATGAGTATTATGCATTATGAATGCACTATAGATACCTTCATAATGCATTGTAATGGTCGGTATAAGCATTAAAGATGCTTTGTACTGTATTATATAGGTATCTACCATGCATTATAGATGAGAGCTTCATAAGGTAGTCCTAATGCATGATGAACATGGCAATGTGTTATGCCTTATATATATATATATATATATATATATATATATATATATATATATATATATATATATATATATATATATATATATATACACACACACACACACACACACACACACACACACACACACACACACACACACACACACACACCCCTGTTTATAATGCTTTATGAATGTGTTTTAAAATGACTAAAACAAAAACGGACTGACAAGATTTTTTTTAATGTTATTACATGAAAACTATAGACACGATTATAAAAAACGATCATGTCCATTCATTATTCCGCGTGTCATTTTACCACAAGCCATAGACACATAAGCTGTGCCACAAATTACCTACCAATCTCTTACCAAGTGAGCGATGCTAGCCAATTGGTGACACAAAATTACTGTCAGTATAAGATTATATCATATAACAAAATAAAAACCACACGCATTATTAAATAACGGTTATGTTAATTCACTATTATTATATTTTAATTCATTAAAGCTAACATGTATAAGAGACAAAAGTCGGTCAGTTATCTCTCATCAAACACGTGAAATAGTTAAGATCTTTAATGTTACCATATGCGACTGTTAAAATCTCGGAACAGCGCCACAAGGTCGTAGTGGCCAAAAATATATTACATCCGTAGTGGTTTAGCACTACCATAGAGAATGAATGGGAAACGGTTTAGGGCCGTTTAGCTAAACTATTCTCGCCGCCCGCGCGGGAGGCCCGGGTTCGATTCCCGGCCAATGCATCCCTTTTTCCGTGGATTAACAGTCAGTGCTCTCTCCGAATGCTTGCACTGCAGTAAGGCTATCAACACCACCAACCGCTTTAACCCAATCCTCGCTCTTTCCTGTTTGTGGCCTTTTATCTGTCCCGTAGAAAAACAAGGTGCCACATTTCATTATTCACGTTGCTTCTACTCGCTGCCTGTACGATAAAGGCAGCCCGTCCTCCTATCTTCTATGTCATCGGCTTTAACTGTTCGACGTGTGTTTAAACGCATGATATCGCTGCAGCTTGTATTCTGCTTCACCGAATTAAACGTTTATATCTGAAAAACACTGAAAAGGCGATGCGTGTCACTGAACAGACCAAGCACTAAACTAAGTTTATTAAAAAAATAAATAAATTCGAATCACTATCCGGTGCAGTAGTGACGGTAGGCTACTATTGTTTTCTTCACTGCTGCACATAAACACTACTTAGCTAATAATAGGAGGCAAACACCATAATAACATAGCATATCCATTTGTCGATAAGTCAAAGTGAAAAACACTTGTAAATAACCTAGACTGGAGTATTTCGTGATTTTCTTAGCTAAACATATATGTCATTGTACCTCCATGAAGGGAGCATCATGGGGGGATGCCAGTCGATCGTAGCTAGGGCATACTGCAATACAGACAATCGCGCTCTGCGGGCGACTGAGAAGACCGCAGTATGAGTAAAGTTTGGGGGGAAAACATTATGAAAAAGCACCGGCTCCTAATCCACAAAAAGAGTGACATATTGGCCGGGAATCGAACCGGGACCAATTAAGCGAGAGAGAAAAGCCAGTCAGTTCACTCACACGAAACAAGCGAATTAGCAGCGAACAATAACCTGAGCTCTTTTAAAAACACCTTACGAGATAAATGTAAATTTATCCCGTAGTTTAACTAGTATATCTCTTACAATAAAAGTTTCCAGAGACTGCGCGTCTTTAGAAAGTAGCCCCACAATGGCGTAGCGCTACAATATCGTAGTGGCCAAAAATGTATTACATCCGTAGTGCTTTAGCACTACCATAGGGAATGAATGGGAAATTGTTTAGGGCCGTTTAGCTAAACCACTCTCCGCGCGCGGGTTCGAGCAGGTTGCTAATAGCTCTAGCAGAAAACCAACTAATTAGAAGGAAGCTTTTTTTTGCTTCATCTGTGCTGTTCAAATTCCACGAGAGATACGGTTCGAAACCACCTTGAGGTATTATAAAATATGAGATACCTGAGTGAAAAGTATTGCAAACAAGATTAATTAGTCATAAATTTAAAAGTATTTTATGCCATATTTATTGGACGAATACTGCTACTCCGAACATGGTAAATTATTACACCAGATTGCCAGCAACTTACCTACCAGTTTATTAATTTTATTCCCTTGTTTGTTTATCATTAAAATCTAAAAGGACTGTTGATGTACTGCTTAATTTATAAACATTATCAAATGTGAGATATGAGTGGAAAACATTGAAAATTAATTGCAACTGTAAATTTAAAATTAGATTTTGTAGTTTATACCAAACCTGTTGGATGAATGCTGCTACTTTGTACATATTAAATCACTAAACTATATTGCCAGCAACTCACTAGAAGTGTACTGAATTTTCAGGTGTTCCCTTATTTGTCAAAGTCAATGTCAAGGTCAGTGTAACATAGTCTTAATCACACCAATATAACATAAAACAAACAGTCACATGTATAACAAGCAAAATATATCAAACAGGAAGATCTTGAAGATGAAAGTACCTCTATACAAATATATAGCATTTTTATGTATCTCAGTGTTTTACACAAACGTAAAAACATGGACTATACTCATAAAGAGAGCCCTTATCGAAATAACATGGAACATTTAAGGCCAGCATTCAGATATAACATTAAAATGATTAAGTTTACCCATCTTTGTCTCTCTGCCTCATAGAACGGAGACACCGGAGACTCCCTCCAGTCATCTCCTCGGCCATGCCCTTATCTCGGTATAAAGAGCTGTTTGGGCCCTGTTTCAGGTTCATGCGGCATAATCTGCAAATGCGGCCTGCTTCTCGTGAGTCTGGCCTTTTCCTCTTTTTGTCCATTTTCTCCACCTGTTTCTTGTTAGCCTCCAGCTCCCTCTGGAAAAATTCTGTCGTTGCAAATTCCTCAAAGGTCATTTTGGGGTTAGAGAGCCCCTCAGTAGCACTACTTTGATACACCTTCTTTGAGCAGTATTAGTAGCGCACGGGGACTTCCGGGTGGTGCTGCAGCAAGATGGACGTGTAGAGGCGAGCTCCTCAGAGTCGGTTTTGGTAAAGTACCCTCTATAAATATAAATCGTTTTGAAATCATCTAAACTCGGGAACGAAAGGGGGAAAGCATAAAGGAGTTACAAGAACGATTAAACTATGAATAAAACTCAAGAAAACTCGGACATGGCTAATGCTGAACACGGGAATGGTGAGGAAACAGCGTCAAATAAAGATGGCGCAGAAGCCAGCGTTAATAATAACGCATTACTCTAACGCTACTTTATAATGAGCTGAAAGACTTTAAACAAGATTTGAGAAGGGACCTGAGCGAATTTAAAAACGATGTCAGGAAAACAATGAAGGACGATCTCGTTCAGTTTAGAGACGAAGTTTTACGGGAACTGCAGAGTCAAGACTGGTATTATTGAAGCGCAAACACTTCTTACAGTTCCACGGTAAAGAGTTGGTCCTAAGGAAATCCCGGCAGCGGAAGATTGAAATTGAGGGCAAGTGGCTTTACTTTGATAACGATTATGCTGCTGACATTATGGAGAAGCGCAAGCCATACGGACCCATTTTTTTTTATCACCCCCAAACTTAGGAGTAAAATTCTACAGGTAGCACAACCATGGAGACAATGTGGAGTAATAAATGTAAACCATTCTCATGTTTTTGGCTCTGTCCTGCTATTGTACAGTTCTGGGAGAATGTCCACTCGACTATTGTTAAAGTATTGGGATATGATATACCTAGATCGTGATGTATTTTGGCGGTATGTCAGGAGATGATAGATATTTGTTAAAAATACTATTAGGAGCCAGTAAAAAAGGCTATTACAAAGAGATGGTATAAGCCAGACCCACCAACGCAAGATGAATGGTTTGAAATAGTGAATGGAATATATACCGTGGAGCAATTAACTCAGAAAATAAGAATTCAAGGTCTGAAAAATTTTGTTCTGTTTATGTTCTCGGCGACAAGATGAAGATGAAGAAATACTGATATATCACAGGATAAATATGTAGTAGCTATCAATCCAGACTGTTCACAGGTTGAGGTTTGGTTTTTCCTTTTTTCTTTCTTTTTATTCTCTCCTCTCTTCTGTATTTGTATTTTGTGATCTTTTTTGTAATGAGAAAAAAAAATACCACACTGGCCCTTGTTGATAGAAAAAGTGGATGGAGGATCCATCAGTCTCATATCGAGACTTGGGCTGTCCACAGGCAAGACAGGTCTTTGTCTGCCTTCTCTTCTGTTCTGACTGGTGCTGCTGAAGCTGCTGCTGCTTGTTGAAGATGCCCTCCACAATTTTCTCGATAGAGTCTTGTGTCAGAGGTGTGGACAGGGCAGGTACAGGTGGGTTGACAATAGCCCGCTCCATGGTGACCATAGGAACACTAGCTGTCCTGCTCCCTTCTGTTAAAGAGTGCCATAGCTGCTAGGTCTCCAAAAGTTTTTCCTGGCTTGTGTTCAAAGAAGAACTAGTATTAAGAAGTTTTGCCAGATACTTCACATAGTGGGATATATGTAGTCTGGTTGTGGGGTGCAGCAAGCTGTTGGGATCTGCGGCTTCAGGATGTCCTTCTGCCCATGGTAGTTCTGCAGCAAGCACTCAATAGCTTCTTTCATGGGTGGTGTCCAGCTTGTGTGGTCCAATGCAAAACCTCCTTGGTGAGGATCTGAGTGGCGGGGGCAAGGCATGTGAGGTTTCTGCAACACAATAAAGTAATAATAGTTCCTCAATTGATCATGTTATTACAATATAACACAAAACTGAATGTCCAAAGAATGATGTTAACTTACCCATTGCTGCCGGAGGTTCCTGGGTATCTTCAGACAGCATCTCCTGCTTCAGCAGCACACCAGCAGAAAGTAGATGGCTGATAGATGGTGTTGGTCCAGGGGATGCCGAGGATGCCGGGTTTGGAGCTTGGGCAGGAGCAGGTGTCTGCATAGGGGATGGAGGCATGGAAGCAGCTGGTTCATCTCTCTTTTGGGTTCTGTGTTTGTCCCAATCCAGAGGGACTGGGTGGCAGCCAAACTTCTCTCCAGTGTCTTTATCAGAGAGGTGAAGTGCGGGATACTTCTCCTTCCCGGTGACTCTCTGGGAGGCTGAGTTCAACTCAGTCATTAAAACTGGATCGAAGACAGCAGGGAGGATGACACCTGGTTGCTTAAGGTCCACCAGCCGTTGGTAGTTCCACCGTGCCACTCCTGTCATGCCCTGGGCCTGGAACAATTCAATGGAGACATGAGTACCGGTGATCCACTGGGCCTGGTAGAAGTGGTACCCCTCCTGTTGTGAGGTACCCCTGACAGGGATCCAAATGGGGACTTTGGCGTCTTCATCAGGTGCATAGTTCAACTGAGAATTTGGGATCACTGAGGCAACTGCAGAGAATGTGCACTCTCTGAATGCACCACGTCTTCAGCATGGATGGCTTGAATAGTGGGACGTTGTTGAGGTCCGTGGCCAGGTGAAAATGCTTCAAAACTTTCTCTACTCTGTCCAGCAGCTCTGTGGGTTGTGGTATTTTGGTCCTGCGGTGCTCCTGTACGTGTTGTTTTGTGGATTTGGCAGGACTGATACCACAGAACTCATAGGTGTCCTGCAGCTTCTTTCGGTCCTCCTGATCCACCACAGAGAAGGCAGCAGAGAGGAGCTGCAGAAAGTGCTAAACAGAGGGCGATTCTCGGAGGTGTACTCCTGTGAAAAACGGCTCAGGCAGTGGAACAAGTCCAGCTTCACAATGATATTGGAATTGTAATATGACTGTGAGGCACAAGTGTTCTCCAGTGGCCCAGAAGTGGCCCCAGCAACAATCGAAGGGGTACTCCTCCATGCATCCCAGTGTAGATGTTCACCAGGAATGCAGTCCGGGATCCTAAATGGAGCATGGCAATCCCTAAATGCAAAGCACAAAGAAACTGATTTTGTTCGTTTAGACATCATTTTGGCAAGGCTGAATGGCAGTAAAATGAGAAAATGGCTGCTCTTACCCGTCCACCCAGTGGTAGCCTGCCTTTTCCACTCCAGCATCACTGTACCTCTTGGCCAATCCCACGTACATCGGCGCCAAGGACCTCTCAGTCCCAGACTGAACCATCACCCAGGAAACAATCATCCAGTTTTCATTCATGATGGCATAACTGGACATAACCCCAGATGCCAGTGTTACTTTTTGAGCAACCTTCCTGGTGTGGTCAGATCTGAAGACCTGGCCAAAAGTACCCTGGAGCAGTTTGGATATGGCTGGCTCTTGACGTCAACTCCTCTAGCAGGCAGTCAGTCAGGTAGAAACCAGACACTGAAACTCCACCCCAGCCATCTGGATTTTCATATGGCCCAAATGGATGTGGCGTATTTTCCTTCCTCAGGAACTGCCAAATAGTCCTCTGCCCATACACACTGTCCTCAGCATCCCTGACGCTCTCTATGGCATGCAGGTATGCCAGGTGAGCTCGCTTATACTTCAGGTGCATGAGCTCATTCACCTGGTTTGCCATATCCGTTGGTGACTTTCCCGTCTGCCTCAGCTCGTCCATCACAGACTTGCAGATGGCCTTCTTACAAGTAAGGAATGCAGGCAGAATGTTTGTAAACCCTTTGGGCAGCTTCTCCAGCCATCGTGGACTGTCAGCAAACCAGTTTCTCCGACAGGCCTTGCAGGACAGTCGTGAGGACAAGATATAATACTGTCCACCGGTGCCAACAACCACCTGAGGCCTGCCCACACCAGCAGAAACTATCAGCGGATTAGGACAGCCTTGGAGACATGGTAGGCTGTAGTTGTTCCTCAACCTGACCATGAGGACGCTCTTGGGCTTCCAAATGAAAAATGGGTGGAGTTGGAAGAAGCTGGGAGATGGGAGGTCAGCCCGTATCTGACATTTGGTTTGGTTTAACTTAATAAATTTGCTTGATTAATAAATAATTTACTGTATGAACTTAAATGAAAAACATTCATTTTAAAGCAAAATTCAAAAAACACCCTTAAAGAATAATCACTTGGGCAGACTACTGTTACTATAATGAAACTTGTTTATAGCTGTGCTTACTCTTTGAATTCCTTAGTAATACCTATACCACACCAGCAACAAATTGGACACAAAAAAACGTAAGTACATAATACCAGCATGTCTTATAAAGGCACAAAAATATCAGCAGATGACAGCGTCTAATGAAACCTGTAGATCACTTGCAGCTGAGTTAGCCCTGGCTGCGGTCTTCTTTCTCGTCCACTCGCGACGAGCCGTCGAGTTCTCACTGTAGCTCCCTCCAGTAAGACACGAGCACAAGAGTTCTTTAATTTTCACTGATCGATGGTTTATTCACTAAGCAGGATCACCTTCGTCATTGTCACCATCAATGGCGCACGTGAGAACTAAATACAAATGAAATATAAACATAAAATAACAGTAAAGAGAACTGTATATGAATCTGCTAAGCTAACGCGAACTTTTGTTAGCATTTACATGGGTAAATACAACTTAAACAAAACTCTACTAAAGTTAATGAACACACGTACCTCTTTGGCTGCTTACGGAAGGGATTTAACCTTTTTCTTAACCCTTTTACTCCTTTGTGCTTAGATGATGAGCCCACAAGCTGGATCCGTTAGCAAGCGAACTGGATATGGGAAAACGTGCTTCCTTCTAACGTACCTCAATAATAGCGGACTTCAGAACAACAGTCCCGCGTAATTACGCTAAACCTATATAACAACGTGTAAAGGTAAAACAACAACATAAAGAGAACAAATTCAGAATGATAGGTTAAAGTCAGTTACAGCTGGGATCCTTGAGGCATGCACTCCAGGTGTGGGAGCAGTAGCAGATTGCTACCTCTTCTTTAGGTACTGCTGCAGCCTGTACATCCTGTACGTGTCCCTGGGATGCATCTCTTCCCCATGATGAAGTCTGCGTAGCCATCAGCCCTGCTATCCCATATCTCCTTCCAGGTGCTCTTGGCCCGGGAGCCAAAGCCAACCAGCTGAACATCTTCTGATGACGCTAGCCACCCACTCCACTAGCCTCATAAGCAAGAAGAGACTGGATCTCTGCAAAACTGAGAGCATAATTCACAAGTGACAGTAGGCTGTCCTTGCTATGCCCCTCAGCCCCCTCCTTCTCCAAAAGCCTCCCTCAGGGTTGCAGACTTGTCCTGCAGAGTGGGGTTGTCCTTAGTCCGTCTGGCTTCTTCAGATGGCTCCTGCAGGAGAAACCCGAGTGGTCCCTTGCGGAACACAAAACGGATTTTCCCTGTGAACACCACTTTCTTGTGCATCTTGACCTACCATAAAAGAAAAACAGAACAGATTTTTAGGTTTGTTTTAAGAAGGTACTTTAAGAAAATGATCATGAAACAAATACTGATATTTATAATCTGCTGTACATCTTCTCTGATCTCTGAACTTCAAACAATGTGTGTGTGTGTGAGAGAGAGAGAGAGAGAGAGCAAATGGTGGTGGATGGGTACTAGAAGAAGTGTTCCATAGATCAAAGGGTGGGAAAATATTGCAATTTATTAATACTGTAGTCAGACTTCACCTGACTCTCTGAAAGCCTCCTCTGATGCTACCAAAGTACTAATAAGACATTTTTTCTGAATTAAAAAAAATGTTACTTTTGTAAACAAAAATCATTTATGGTTCTGCCTGAGATTGTATAATTTAATACTAAAGTTCTCTTGGTCAGTGCAACACGTGACTGGTGACACAGATTGTTACGAACCCCAGTCTAGGGTTGGGGCGTAACAGAGTGGAAGGGAAAGGGAATGGGAATAAGGGAAACACAGGGTGTGGTGCACAAGGGAACACACGTGGACAAAGGGGTATGTTTTTTATATTTTTTTCTTATTTTACTTACACGCGACAGACACAGAACAGCAAACCTGGTGCAAGAGCTTCAGGAGTGATTATGGCCAAAACAACAAACAAAACCCCGACTACCGAAAGAAACCCAAATCTAACTGAACTAGTAAAAACAAAGGAACACAGTAACCACAAGACCTACACCTTACTCCCTAACCAAAACCGTGGACACAAAATATATCAAAACCCAAACGGCAACCACTCCCTACGCACCAGACACATACAGAAACACACATACAGAGCAAAGCGTAAAGTCCGAGGGGCGCGCAAAGTCGTAACCAAAAACCGGGCGAAAGATCGAAAACCAGAAAGCAAACAAAACCAGGGCAGAAGTACAGAGAAGGGGCAAAGCGAGAAATCGTAAACCGAGAAAACAAAACCGTCATACACAATAATCAACGTAACGTAACACCCCCCCACTAGGGTGACCACCTAATCCATGTCAGGAGGGACACTATGAGCTACAACAGGATTTGTAAACTACCATTCCATTTCAAAAAGGGATGCATTGGCCGGGAATCGAACCCGGGCCGGTTCGCGCCCGTTGCGAATAGCTGTAACAGAAAACCAGCCAATCAGAGAGAAGCCTTTTTTGCTTCATCTGTGCTGTTCAAATTCCACGAGAGAATCGGTTCGAATCCGCCTTGAGGTATTATAAAATATGAGATACCTGAGTGAAAAGTATTGCAAACAAGATTAATTAGTCATAAATTTAAAAGTATTTTATGCCATATTTATTGGACGAATACTGCTACTCCGAACATGGTAAATTATTACACCAGATTGCCAGCAACTTACTACCAGTTTATTAATTTTATTCCCTTGTTTGTTTATCATTAAAATCTAAAAGGACTGTTGATGTACTGCTTAATTTATAAACATTATCAAATGTGAGATGAGTGGAAAACATTGAAAATTAATTGCAACTGTAAATTTAAAATTAGATTTTGTAGTTTATACCAAACCTGTTGGATGAATGCTGCTACTTTGTACATATTAAATTACTAAACAATATTGCCAGCAACTCACTAGAAGTGTACTGAATTTTCAGGTGTTCCCTTATTTGTCAAAGTCAATGTCAAGGTCAGTGTAACATAGTCTTAATCACACCAATATAACATAAAACAAACAGTCACATGTATAACAAGCAAAATATATCAAACAGGAAGATCTTGAAGATGAAAGTACCTCTATACAAATATATAGCATTTTTATGTATCTCAGTGTTTTACACAAACGTAAAAACATGGACTATACTCATAAAGAGAGCCCTTGTCGAAATAACATGGAACATTTAAGGCCAGCATTCAGATATAACATTAAAATGATTAAGTTTACCCATCTTTGTCTCTCTGCCTCATAGAACGGAGACACCGGAGACTCCCTCCAGTCATCTCCTCGGCCATGCCCTTATCTCGGTATAAAGAGCTGTTTGGGCCCTGTTTCAGGTTCATGCGGCATAATCTGCAAATGCGGCCTGCTTCTCGTGAGTCTGGCCTTTTCCTCTTTTTGTCCATTTTCTCCACCTGTTTCTTGTTAGCCTCCAGCTCCCTCTGGAAAAATTCTGTCGTTGCAAATTTCTCAAAGGCCATTTTGGGGTTAGAGAGCCCCTCAGTAGCACTACTTTGATACACCTTCTTTGAGCAGTATTAGTAGCGCACGGGGACTTCCGGGTGGTGCTGCAGCAAGATGGACGTGTAGAGGCGAGCTCCTCAGAGTCGGTTTTGGTAAAGTACCCTCTATAAATATAAATCGTTTTGAAATCATCTAAACTCGGGAACGAAAGGGGGAAAGCATAAAGGAGTTACAAGAACGATTAAACTATGAATAAAACTCAAGAAAACTCGGACATGGCTAATGCTGAACACGGGAATGGTGAGGAAACAGCGTCAAATAAAGATGGCGCAGAAGCCAGCGTTAATAATAACGCATTACTCTAACGCTACTTTATAATGAGCTGAAAGACTTTAAACAAGATTTGAGAAGGGACCTGAGCGAATTTAAAAACGATGTCAGGAAAACAATGAAGGACGATCTCGTTCAGTTTAGAGACGAAGTTTTACGGGAACTGCAGAGTCAAGACTGGTATTATTGAAGCGCAAACACTTCTTACAGTTCCACGGTAAAGAGTTGGTCCTAAGGAAATCCCGGCAGCGGAAGATTGAAATTGAGGGCAAGTGGCTTTACTTTGCTAACGATTATGCTGCTGACATTATGGAGAAGCGCAAGCCATACGGACCCATTTTTTTTTTTATCACCCCCAAACTTAGGAGTAAAATTCTACAGGTAGCACAACCATGGGAGACAATGTGGAGTAATAAATGTAAACCATTCTCATGTTTTTTGGCTCTGTCCTGCTATTGTACAGTTCTGGGAGAATGTCCACTCGACTATTGTTAAAGTATTGGGATATGATATACCTAGATCGTGATGTATTTTGGCGGTATGTCAGGAGATGATAGATATTTGTTAAAAATACTATTAGGAGCCAGTAAAAAAGGCTATTACAAAGAGATGGTATAAGCCAGACCCACCAACGCAAGATGAATGGTTTGAAATAGTGGATGGAATATATACCATGGAGCAATTAACTCAGAAAATAAGAATTCAAGGTCTGAAAAAATTTACTGTGTTTATGTTCTCGGCGACAAGATGAAGATGAAGAAATACTGATATATCACAGGATAAATATGTAGTAGCTATCAATCCAGACTGTTCAAAGGTTGAGGTTTGGTTTTTCCTTTTTTCTTTCTTTTTATTCTCTCCTCTCTTCTGTATTTGTATTTTGTGATCTTTTTTGTAATGAGAAAAAAAAATACTACACTGGCCCTTGTTGATAGAAAAAGTGGATGGAGGATCCATCAGTCTCATATCCAGACTTGGGCTGTCCACAGGCAAGACAGGTCTTTGTCTGCCTTCTCTTCTGTTCTGACTGGTGCTGCTGAAGCTGCTGCTGCTTGTTGAAGATGCCCTCCACAATTTTCTCGATAGAGTCTTGTGTCAGAGGTGTGGACAGGGCAGGTACAGGTGGGTTGACAATAGCCCGCTCCATGGTGACCATAGGAACACTAGCTGTCCTGCTCCCTTCTGTTAAAGAGTGCCATAGCTGCTAGGTCTCCAAAAGTTTTTCCTGGCTTGTGTTCAAAGAAGAACTAGTATTAAGAAGTTTTGCCAGATACTTCACATAGTGGGATATATGTAGTCTGGTTGTGGGGTGCAGCAAGCTGTTGGGATCTGCGGCTTCAGGATGTCCTTCTGCCCATGGTAGTTCTGCAGCAAGCACTCAATAGCTTCTTTCATGGGTGGTGTCCAGCTTGTGTGGTCCAATGCAAAACCTCCTTGGTGAGGATCTGAGTGGCAGGGGCAAGGCATGTGAGGTTTCTGCAACACAATAAAGTAATAATAGTTCCTCAATTGATCATGTTATTACAATATAACACAAAACTGAATGTCCAAAGAATGATGTTAACTTACCCATTGCTGCCGGAGGTTCCTGGGTATCTTCAGACAGCATCTCCTGCTTCAGCAGCACACCAGCAGAAAGTAGATGGCTGATAGATGGTGTTGGTCCAGGGGATGCCGAGGATGCCGGGTTTGGAGCTTGGGCTTGGGCAGGAGCAGGTGTCTGCATAGGGGATGGAGGCATGGAAGCAGCTGGTTCATCTCTCTTTTGGGTTCTGTGTTTGTCCCAATCCAGAGGGACTGGGTGGCAGCCAAACTTCTCTCCAGTGTCTTTATCAGAGAGGTGAAGTGCGGGATACTTCTCCTTCCCGGTGACTCTCTGGGAGGCTGAGTTCAACTCAGTCATTAAAACTGGATCGAAGACAGCAGGGAGGATGACACCTGGTTGCTTAAGGTCCACCAGCCGTTGGTAGTTCCACCGTGCCACTCCTGTCATGCCCTGGGCCTGGAACAATTCAATGGAGACATGAGTACCGGTGATCCACTGGGCCTGGTAGAAGTGGTACCCCTCCTGTTGTGAGGTACCCCTGACAGGGATCCAAATGGGGACTTTGGCGTCTTCATCAGGTGCATAGTTCAACTGAGAATTTGGGATCACTGAGGCAACTGCAGAGAATGTGCACTCTCTGAATGCACCACGTCTTCAGCATGGATGGCTTGAATAGTGGGACGTTGTTGAGGTCCGTGGCCAGGTGAAAATGCTTCAAAACTTTCTCTACTCTGTCCAGCAGCTCTGTGGGTTGTGGTATTTTGGTCCTGCGGTGCTCCTGTACGTGTTGTTTTGTGGATTTGGCAGGACTGATACCACAGAACTCATAGGTGTCCTGCAGCTTCTTTCGGTCCTCCTGATCCACCACAGAGAAGGCAGCAGAGAGGAGCTGCAGAAAGTGCTAAACAGAGGGCGATTCTCGGAGGTGTACTCCTGTGAAAAACGGCTCAGGCAGTGGAACAAGTCCAGCTTCACAATGATATTGGAATTGTAATATGACTGTGAGGCACAAGTGTTCTCCAGTGGCCCAGAAGTGGCCCCAGCAACAATCGAAGGGGTACTCCTCCATGCATCCCAGTGTAGATGTTCACCAGGAATGCAGTCCGGGATCCTAAATGGAGCATGGCAATCCCTAAATGCAAGGCACAAAGAAACTGATTTTGTTTGTTTAGACATCATTTTGGCAAGGCTGAATGGCAGTAAAATGAGAAAATGGCTGCTCTTACCTGTCCATCCAGTGGTAGCCTGCCTTTTCCACTCCAGCATCACTGTACCTACATCGGCACCAAGGACCTCTCAGTCCCAGACTGAACCATCACCCAGGAAACAATCATCCAGTTTTCATTCATGATGGCATAACTGGACATAACCCCAGATGCCAGTGTTACTTTTTGAGCAACCTTCCTGGTGTGGTCAGATCTGAAGACCTGGCCAAAAGTACCCTGGAGCAGTTTGGATATGGCTGGCTCTTGACGTCAACTCCTCTAGCAGGCAGTCAGTCAGGTAGAAACCAGACACTGAAACTCCACCCCAGCCATCTGGATTTTCATATGGCCCAAATGGATGTGGCGTATTTTCCTTCCTCAGGAACTGCCAAATAGTCCTCTGCCCATACACACTGTCCTCAGCATCCCTGACGCTCTCTATGGCATGCAGGTATGCCAGGTGAGCTCGCTTATACTTCAGGTGCATGAGCTCATTCACCTGGTTTGCCATATCCGTTGGTGACTTTCCCGTCTGCCTCAGCTCGTCCATCACAGACTTGCAGATGGCCTTCTTACAAGTAAGGAATGCAGGCAGAATGTTTGTAAACCCTTTGGGCAGCTTCTCCAGCCATCGTGGACTGTCAGCAAACCAGTTTCTCCGACAGGCCTTGCAGGACAGTCGTGAGGACAAGATATAATACTGTCCACCGGTGCCAACAACCACCTGAGGCCTGCCCACACCAGCAGAAACTATCAGCGGATTAGGACAGCCTTGGAGACATGGTAGGCTGTAGTTGTTCCTCAACCTGACCATGAGGACGCTCTTGGGCTTCCAAATGAAAAATGGGTGGAGTTGGAAGAAGCTGGGAGATGGGAGGTCAGCCCGTATCTGACATTTGGTTTGGTTTAACTTAATAAATTTGCTTGATTAATAAATAATTTACTGTATGAACTTAAATGAAAAACATTCATTTTAAAGCAAAATTCAAAAAACACCCTTAAAGAATAATCACTTGGGCAGACTACTGTTACTATAATGAAACTTGTTTATAGCTGTGCTTACTCTTTGAATTCCTTAGTAATACCTATACCACACCAGCAACAAATTGGACACAAAAAAACGTAAGTACATAATACCAGCATGTCTTATAAAGGCACAAAAATATCAGCAGATGACAGCGTCTAATGAAACCTGTAGATCACTTGCAGCTGAGTTAGCCCTGGCTGCGGTCTTCTTTCTCGTCCACTCGCGACGAGCCGTCGAGTTCTCACTGTAGCTCCCTCCAGTAAGACACGAGCACAAGAGTTCTTTAATTTTCACTGATCGATGGTTTATTCACTAAGCAGGATCACCTTCGTCATTGTCACCATCAATGGCGCACGTGAGAACTAAATACAAATGAAATATAAACATAAAATAACAGTAAAGAGAACTGTATATGAATCTGCTAAGCTAACGCGAACTTTTGTTAGCATTTACATGGGTAAATACAACTTAAACAAAACTCTACTAAAGTTAATGAACACACGTACCTCTTTGGCTGCTTACGGAAGGGATTTAACCTTTTTCTTAACCCTTTTACTCCTTTGTGCTTAGATGATGAGCCCACAAGCTGGATCCGTTAGCAAGCGAACTGGATATGGGAAAACGTGCTTCCTTCTAACGTACCTCAATAATAGCGGACTTCAGAACAACAGTCCCGCGTAATTACGCTAAACCTATATAACAACGTGTAAAGGTAAAACAACAACATAAAGAGAACAAATTCAGAATGATAGGTTAAAGTCAGTTACAGCTGGGATCCTTGAGGCATGCACTCCAGGTGTGGGAGCAGTAGCAGATTGCTACCTCTTCTTTAGGTACTGCTGCAGCCTGTACATCCTGTACGTGTCCCTGGGATGCATCTCTTCCCCATGATGAAGTCTGCGTAGCCATCAGCCCTGCTATCCCATATCTCCTTCCAGGTGCTCTTGGCCCGGGAGCCAAAGCCAACCAGCTGAACATCTTCTGATGACGCTAGCCACCCACTCCACTAGCCTCATAAGCAAGAAGAGACTGGATCTCTGCAAAACTGAGAGCATAATTCACAAGTGACAGTAGGCTGTCCTTGCTATGCCCCTCAGCCCCCTCCTTCTCCAAAAGCCTCCCTCAGGGTTGCAGACTTGTCCTGCAGAGTGGGGTTGTCCTTAGTCCGTCTGGCTTCTTCAGATGGCTCCTGCAGGAGAAACCCGAGTGGTCCCTTGCGGAACACAAAACGGATTTTCCCTGTGAACACCACTTTCTTGTGCATCTTGACCTACCATAAAAGAAAAACAGAACAGATTTTTAGGTTTGTTTTAAGAAGGTACTTTAAGAAAATGATCATGAAACAAATACTGATATTTATAATCTGCTGTACATCTTCTCTGATCTCTGAACTTCAAACAATGTGTGTGTGTGAGAGAGAGAGAGAGAGAGAGAGAGAGAGCAAATGGTGGTGGATGGGTACTAGAAGAAGTGTTCCATAGATCAAAGGGTGGGAAAATATTGCAATTTATTAATACTGTAGTCAGACTTCACCTGACTCTCTGAAAGCCTCCTCTGATGCTACCAAAGTACTAATAAGACATTTTTTCTGAATTAAAAAAAATGTTACTTTTGTAAACAAAAATCATTTATGGTTCTGCCTGAGATTGTATAATTTAATACTAAAGTTCTCTTGGTCAGTGCAACACGTGACTGGTGACACAGATTGTTACGAACCCCAGTCTAGGGTTGGGGCGTAACAGAGTGGAAGGGAAAGGGAATGGGAATAAGGGAAACACAGGGTGTGGTGCACAAGGGAACACACGTGGACAAAGGGGTATGTTTTTTATATTTTTTTCTTATTTTACTTACACGCGACAGACACAGAACAGCAAACCTGGTGCAAGAGCTTCAGGAGTGATTATGGCCAAAACAACAAACAAAACCCCGACTACCGAAAGAAACCCAAATCTAACTGAACTAGTAAAAACAAAGGAACACAGTAACCACAAGACCTACACCTTACTCCCTAACCAAAACCGTGGACACAAAATATATCAAAACCCAAACGGCAACCACTCCCTACGCACCAGACACATACAGAAACACACATACAGAGCAAAGCGTAAAGTCCGAGGGGCGCGCAAAGTCGTAACCAAAAACCGGGCGAAAGATCGAAAACCAGAAAGCAAACAAAACCAGGGCAGAAGTACAGAGAAGGGGCAAAGCGAGAAATCGTAAACCGAGAAAACAAAACCGTCATACACAATAATCAACGTAACGTAACACCCCCCCACTAGGGTGACCACCTAATCCATGTCAGGAGGGACACTATGAGCTACAACAGGATTTGTAAACTACCATTCCATTTCAAAAAGGGATGCATTGGCCGGGAATCGAACCCGGGCCGGTTCGCGCCCGTTGCGAATAGCTGTAACAGAAAACCAGCCAATCAGAGAGAAGCCTTTTTTGCTTCATCTGTGCTGTTCAAATTCCACGAGAGAATCGGTTCGAATCCGCCTTGAGGTATTATAAAATATGAGATACCTGAGTGAAAAGTATTGCAAACAAGATTAATTAGTCATAAATTTAAAAGTATTTTATGCCATATTTATTGGACGAATACTGCTACTCCGAACATGGTAAATTATTACACCAGATTGCCAGCAACTTACTACCAGTTTATTAATTTTATTCCCTTGTTTGTTTATCATTAAAATCTAAAAGGACTGTTGATGTACTGCTTAATTTATAAACATTATCAAATGTGAGATGAGTGGAAAACATTGAAAATTAATTGCAACTGTAAATTTAAAATTAGATTTTGTAGTTTATACCAAACCTGTTGGATGAATGCTGCTACTTTGTACATATTAAATTACTAAACAATATTGCCAGCAACTCACTAGAAGTGTACTGAATTTTCAGGTGTTCCCTTATTTGTCAAAGTCAATGTCAAGGTCAGTGTAACATAGTCTTAATCACACCAATATAACATAAAACAAACAGTCACATGTATAACAAGCAAAATATATCAAACAGGAAGATCTTGAAGATGAAAGTACCTCTATACAAATATATAGCATTTTTATGTATCTCAGTGTTTTACACAAACGTAAAAACATGGACTATACTCATAAAGAGAGCCCTTGTCGAAATAACATGGAACATTTAAGGCCAGCATTCAGATATAACATTAAAATGATTAAGTTTACCCATCTTTGTCTCTCTGCCTCATAGAACGGAGACACCGGAGACTCCCTCCAGTCATCTCCTCGGCCATGCCCTTATCTCGGTATAAAGAGCTGTTTGGGCCCTGTTTCAGGTTCATGCGGCATAATCTGCAAATGCGGCCTGCTTCTCGTGAGTCTGGCCTTTTCCTCTTTTTGTCCATTTTCTCCACCTGTTTCTTGTTAGCCTCCAGCTCCCTCTGGAAAAATTCTGTCGTTGCAAATTTCTCAAAGGCCATTTTGGGGTTAGAGAGCCCCTCAGTAGCACTACTTTGATACACCTTCTTTGAGCAGTATTAGTAGCGCACGGGGACTTCCGGGTGGTGCTGCAGCAAGATGGACGTGTAGAGGCGAGCTCCTCAGAGTCGGTTTTGGTAAAGTACCCTCTATAAATATAAATCGTTTTGAAATCATCTAAACTCGGGAACGAAAGGGGGAAAGCATAAAGGAGTTACAAGAACGATTAAACTATGAATAAAACTCAAGAAAACTCGGACATGGCTAATGCTGAACACGGGAATGGTGAGGAAACAGCGTCAAATAAAGATGGCGCAGAAGCCAGCGTTAATAATAACGCATTACTCTAACGCTACTTTATAATGAGCTGAAAGACTTTAAACAAGATTTGAGAAGGGACCTGAGCGAATTTAAAAACGATGTCAGGAAAACAATGAAGGACGATCTCGTTCAGTTTAGAGACGAAGTTTTACGGGAACTGCAGAGTCAAGACTGGTATTATTGAAGCGCAAACACTTCTTACAGTTCCACGGTAAAGAGTTGGTCCTAAGGAAATCCCGGCAGCGGAAGATTGAAATTGAGGGCAAGTGGCTTTACTTTGCTAACGATTATGCTGCTGACATTATGGAGAAGCGCAAGCCATACGGACCCATTTTTTTTTTTATCACCCCCAAACTTAGGAGTAAAATTCTACAGGTAGCACAACCATGGGAGACAATGTGGAGTAATAAATGTAAACCATTCTCATGTTTTTTGGCTCTGTCCTGCTATTGTACAGTTCTGGGAGAATGTCCACTCGACTATTGTTAAAGTATTGGGATATGATATACCTAGATCGTGATGTATTTTGGCGGTATGTCAGGAGATGATAGATATTTGTTAAAAATACTATTAGGAGCCAGTAAAAAAGGCTATTACAAAGAGATGGTATAAGCCAGACCCACCAACGCAAGATGAATGGTTTGAAATAGTGGATGGAATATATACCATGGAGCAATTAACTCAGAAAATAAGAATTCAAGGTCTGAAAAAATTTACTGTGTTTATGTTCTCGGCGACAAGATGAAGATGAAGAAATACTGATATATCACAGGATAAATATGTAGTAGCTATCAATCCAGACTGTTCAAAGGTTGAGGTTTGGTTTTTCCTTTTTTCTTTCTTTTTATTCTCTCCTCTCTTCTGTATTTGTATTTTGTGATCTTTTTTGTAATGAGAAAAAAAAATACTACACTGGCCCTTGTTGATAGAAAAAGTGGATGGAGGATCCATCAGTCTCATATCCAGACTTGGGCTGTCCACAGGCAAGACAGGTCTTTGTCTGCCTTCTCTTCTGTTCTGACTGGTGCTGCTGAAGCTGCTGCTGCTTGTTGAAGATGCCCTCCACAATTTTCTCGATAGAGTCTTGTGTCAGAGGTGTGGACAGGGCAGGTACAGGTGGGTTGACAATAGCCCGCTCCATGGTGACCATAGGAACACTAGCTGTCCTGCTCCCTTCTGTTAAAGAGTGCCATAGCTGCTAGGTCTCCAAAAGTTTTTCCTGGCTTGTGTTCAAAGAAGAACTAGTATTAAGAAGTTTTGCCAGATACTTCACATAGTGGGATATATGTAGTCTGGTTGTGGGGTGCAGCAAGCTGTTGGGATCTGCGGCTTCAGGATGTCCTTCTGCCCATGGTAGTTCTGCAGCAAGCACTCAATAGCTTCTTTCATGGGTGGTGTCCAGCTTGTGTGGTCCAATGCAAAACCTCCTTGGTGAGGATCTGAGTGGCAGGGGCAAGGCATGTGAGGTTTCTGCAACACAATAAAGTAATAATAGTTCCTCAATTGATCATGTTATTACAATATAACACAAAACTGAATGTCCAAAGAATGATGTTAACTTACCCATTGCTGCCGGAGGTTCCTGGGTATCTTCAGACAGCATCTCCTGCTTCAGCAGCACACCAGCAGAAAGTAGATGGCTGATAGATGGTGTTGGTCCAGGGGATGCCGAGGATGCCGGGTTTGGAGCTTGGGCTTGGGCAGGAGCAGGTGTCTGCATAGGGGATGGAGGCATGGAAGCAGCTGGTTCATCTCTCTTTTGGGTTCTGTGTTTGTCCCAATCCAGAGGGACTGGGTGGCAGCCAAACTTCTCTCCAGTGTCTTTATCAGAGAGGTGAAGTGCGGGATACTTCTCCTTCCCGGTGACTCTCTGGGAGGCTGAGTTCAACTCAGTCATTAAAACTGGATCGAAGACAGCAGGGAGGATGACACCTGGTTGCTTAAGGTCCACCAGCCGTTGGTAGTTCCACCGTGCCACTCCTGTCATGCCCTGGGCCTGGAACAATTCAATGGAGACATGAGTACCGGTGATCCACTGGGCCTGGTAGAAGTGGTACCCCTCCTGTTGTGAGGTACCCCTGACAGGGATCCAAATGGGGACTTTGGCGTCTTCATCAGGTGCATAGTTCAACTGAGAATTTGGGATCACTGAGGCAACTGCAGAGAATGTGCACTCTCTGAATGCACCACGTCTTCAGCATGGATGGCTTGAATAGTGGGACGTTGTTGAGGTCCGTGGCCAGGTGAAAATGCTTCAAAACTTTCTCTACTCTGTCCAGCAGCTCTGTGGGTTGTGGTATTTTGGTCCTGCGGTGCTCCTGTACGTGTTGTTTTGTGGATTTGGCAGGACTGATACCACAGAACTCATAGGTGTCCTGCAGCTTCTTTCGGTCCTCCTGATCCACCACAGAGAAGGCAGCAGAGAGGAGCTGCAGAAAGTGCTAAACAGAGGGCGATTCTCGGAGGTGTACTCCTGTGAAAAACGGCTCAGGCAGTGGAACAAGTCCAGCTTCACAATGATATTGGAATTGTAATATGACTGTGAGGCACAAGTGTTCTCCAGTGGCCCAGAAGTGGCCCCAGCAACAATCGAAGGGGTACTCCTCCATGCATCCCAGTGTAGATGTTCACCAGGAATGCAGTCCGGGATCCTAAATGGAGCATGGCAATCCCTAAATGCAAGGCACAAAGAAACTGATTTTGTTTGTTTAGACATCATTTTGGCAAGGCTGAATGGCAGTAAAATGAGAAAATGGCTGCTCTTACCTGTCCATCCAGTGGTAGCCTGCCTTTTCCACTCCAGCATCACTGTACCTACATCGGCACCAAGGACCTCTCAGTCCCAGACTGAACCATCACCCAGGAAACAATCATCCAGTTTTCATTCATGATGGCATAACTGGACATAACCCCAGATGCCAGTGTTACTTTTTGAGCAACCTTCCTGGTGTGGTCAGATCTGAAGACCTGGCCAAAAGTACCCTGGAGCAGTTTGGATATGGCTGGCTCTTGACGTCAACTCCTCTAGCAGGCAGTCAGTCAGGTAGAAACCAGACACTGAAACTCCACCCCAGCCATCTGGATTTTCATATGGCCCAAATGGATGTGGCGTATTTTCCTTCCTCAGGAACTGCCAAATAGTCCTCTGCCCATACACACTGTCCTCAGCATCCCTGACGCTCTCTATGGCATGCAGGTATGCCAGGTGAGCTCGCTTATACTTCAGGTGCATGAGCTCATTCACCTGGTTTGCCATATCCGTTGGTGACTTTCCCGTCTGCCTCAGCTCGTCCATCACAGACTTGCAGATGGCCTTCTTACAAGTAAGGAATGCAGGCAGAATGTTTGTAAACCCTTTGGGCAGCTTCTCCAGCCATCGTGGACTGTCAGCAAACCAGTTTCTCCGACAGGCCTTGCAGGACAGTCGTGAGGACAAGATATAATACTGTCCACCGGTGCCAACAACCACCTGAGGCCTGCCCACACCAGCAGAAACTATCAGCGGATTAGGACAGCCTTGGAGACATGGTAGGCTGTAGTTGTTCCTCAACCTGACCATGAGGACGCTCTTGGGCTTCCAAATGAAAAATGGGTGGAGTTGGAAGAAGCTGGGAGATGGGAGGTCAGCCCGTATCTGACATTTGGTTTGGTTTAACTTAATAAATTTGCTTGATTAATAAATAATTTACTGTATGAACTTAAATGAAAAACATTCATTTTAAAGCAAAATTCAAAAAACACCCTTAAAGAATAATCACTTGGGCAGACTACTGTTACTATAATGAAACTTGTTTATAGCTGTGCTTACTCTTTGAATTCCTTAGTAATACCTATACCACACCAGCAACAAATTGGACACAAAAAAACGTAAGTACATAATACCAGCATGTCTTATAAAGGCACAAAAATATCAGCAGATGACAGCGTCTAATGAAACCTGTAGATCACTTGCAGCTGAGTTAGCCCTGGCTGCGGTCTTCTTTCTCGTCCACTCGCGACGAGCCGTCGAGTTCTCACTGTAGCTCCCTCCAGTAAGACACGAGCACAAGAGTTCTTTAATTTTCACTGATCGATGGTTTATTCACTAAGCAGGATCACCTTCGTCATTGTCACCATCAATGGCGCACGTGAGAACTAAATACAAATGAAATATAAACATAAAATAACAGTAAAGAGAACTGTATATGAATCTGCTAAGCTAACGCGAACTTTTGTTAGCATTTACATGGGTAAATACAACTTAAACAAAACTCTACTAAAGTTAATGAACACACGTACCTCTTTGGCTGCTTACGGAAGGGATTTAACCTTTTTCTTAACCCTTTTACTCCTTTGTGCTTAGATGATGAGCCCACAAGCTGGATCCGTTAGCAAGCGAACTGGATATGGGAAAACGTGCTTCCTTCTAACGTACCTCAATAATAGCGGACTTCAGAACAACAGTCCCGCGTAATTACGCTAAACCTATATAACAACGTGTAAAGGTAAAACAACAACATAAAGAGAACAAATTCAGAATGATAGGTTAAAGTCAGTTACAGCTGGGATCCTTGAGGCATGCACTCCAGGTGTGGGAGCAGTAGCAGATTGCTACCTCTTCTTTAGGTACTGCTGCAGCCTGTACATCCTGTACGTGTCCCTGGGATGCATCTCTTCCCCATGATGAAGTCTGCGTAGCCATCAGCCCTGCTATCCCATATCTCCTTCCAGGTGCTCTTGGCCCGGGAGCCAAAGCCAACCAGCTGAACATCTTCTGATGACGCTAGCCACCCACTCCACTAGCCTCATAAGCAAGAAGAGACTGGATCTCTGCAAAACTGAGAGCATAATTCACAAGTGACAGTAGGCTGTCCTTGCTATGCCCCTCAGCCCCCTCCTTCTCCAAAAGCCTCCCTCAGGGTTGCAGACTTGTCCTGCAGAGTGGGGTTGTCCTTAGTCCGTCTGGCTTCTTCAGATGGCTCCTGCAGGAGAAACCCGAGTGGTCCCTTGCGGAACACAAAACGGATTTTCCCTGTGAACACCACTTTCTTGTGCATCTTGACCTACCATAAAAGAAAAACAGAACAGATTTTTAGGTTTGTTTTAAGAAGGTACTTTAAGAAAATGATCATGAAACAAATACTGATATTTATAATCTGCTGTACATCTTCTCTGATCTCTGAACTTCAAACAATGTGTGTGTGTGAGAGAGAGAGAGAGAGAGAGAGCAAATGGTGGTGGATGGGTACTAGAAGAAGTGTTCCATAGATCAAAGGGTGGGAAAATATTGCAATTTATTAATACTGTAGTCAGACTTCACCTGACTCTCTGAAAGCCTCCTCTGATGCTACCAAAGTACTAATAAGACATTTTTTCTGAATTAAAAAAAATGTTACTTTTGTAAACAAAAATCATTTATGGTTCTGCCTGAGATTGTATAATTTAATACTAAAGTTCTCTTGGTCAGTGCAACACGTGACTGGTGACACAGATTGTTACGAACCCCAGTCTAGGGTTGGGGCGTAACAGAGTGGAAGGGAAAGGGAATGGGAATAAGGGAAACACAGGGTGTGGTGCACAAGGGAACACACGTGGACAAAGGGGTATGTTTTTTATATTTTTTTCTTATTTTACTTACACGCGACAGACACAGAACAGCAAACCTGGTGCAAGAGCTTCAGGAGTGATTATGGCCAAAACAACAAACAAAACCCCGACTACCGAAAGAAACCCAAATCTAACTGAACTAGTAAAAACAAAGGAACACAGTAACCACAAGACCTACACCTTACTCCCTAACCAAAACCGTGGACACAAAATATATCAAAACCCAAACGGCAACCACTCCCTACGCACCAGACACATACAGAAACACACATACAGAGCAAAGCGTAAAGTCCGAGGGGCGCGCAAAGTCGTAACCAAAAACCGGGCGAAAGATCGAAAACCAGAAAGCAAACAAAACCAGGGCAGAAGTACAGAGAAGGGGCAAAGCGAGAAATCGTAAACCGAGAAAACAAAACCGTCATACACAATAATCAACGTAACGTAACACCCCCCCACTAGGGTGACCACCTAATCCATGTCAGGAGGGACACTATGAGCTACAACAGGATTTGTAAACTACCATTCCATTTCAAAAAGGGATGCATTGGCCGGGAATCGAACCCGGGCCTCCCGCGTGGCAGGCGAGAATTCTACCACTGAACCACCAATGCAAGCGATAGGGGGCGCATTTAGCGAAAGCGTCCTAAACCGTTTCCCATTCGTTCTCTATGGTAGTGCTAAACCGCTACGGACGTAATAGATTTTTGGCCACTTCGACTTTGTGGCGCTGTCCCGATATTCGAAAGACACGCAGTTTCTTAAAACTTTTATTCTAGGGACAAAATTCTGTGAAGACAGGACGAGTGACCAGCTTGCAGCCATGTCACTTGTTTGTTGAGAGATAATGACCGACTTTTGTCTCTCATACTTGTTTGCTGTAATTACGTGCTAAGTAATGAATTAACATGACCGTTATTTGATCAGGTGTGTGGTTACTGAAAGTAATTTTGTGTCACCAATAAGGTAGATTCGCTAACTTGGTAAGAGGCTGATCCCGGCCGGCGATGCCCCAGGCAGATCAGGTTTTCTTGTTTTTAAAGGGAAGTTTATCCTTGTTGATGAGTGATTGCTTGTCATTTTCATTTAGTAAGCAGTTATATTGGAATACTGTGCTTAAAAGTTCCATATTATTTCTGAAACACTTATCTTAAATTACAGTCCACGTTATTACATTTCTGTAAATACTGAGACGTAAAATTCTATTCTTAAATTCTAAATGTTTGTATAGATTGTTCATGACACACTACTTTCATCCTCAGAACCTGACTGTTTGATTAGACTGATGATTTTTATTTGGGTCTGTCTGTCAGAGGTCAGTGTCAAAAGTCATTTCAAGAAATGCATCCTGGGATCCTCATGTTTTGAATAATTTGTCCCACATTTTTAACAGTGTTGTCATGTCTGCAGTGATGACTGTGACCTTGGTGCATGTCTGAAATATTGTCATGTTTTGCTAGTAAAGTTTATTTTTTTTTTGTAGTACAGCTTTTCCTGTTTCTTAACCGCTTGCTGTTGGTAATTTAGGACTTACTCTTTGTCTATGAAACCATGTCATGTAAAATTGACATTTAATTTAAATATTACACGCTGCTTTTTTATTGGTTAAAAAAACTTGATTTAGCAGATTCTTTTCTACACACGGCTGCTTTTTTGCAACTTAATTATGTCATCTAACACGATAGGTTTTGTGTCATAAGAATATTCCAATATGCTGGTTGAGATTATTTAAGTGGTACGTCAATAATCCTTGTGGGGGATATCAATGATAATTAAACAAACTTTGACAAACAAGGGAATACCTGAAAAATCAGTACACTTCTAGTGAGTTACTGGCAATATAGTGTAGTAATTTACCATCTTCAAAGTAGAAGCATTAATCTAATAAATTTCGTATAACATACAAAATCTAATTTTAAATTTACAGTTGCAATTAATTTTCAAAGTTTTCACATATCTCACATTTGATCATTTTGATCATTTACGGAGTACATCAACAGTCCTTTGTAAGATATTATTAGATAATTAAGCACACTGACAAACAAGGGAATACCCGAAAAAATTAGTAAACTTGTGGCAAGTTACTGGCAATCTGGTGTAGTAATTTATTATGTTCAGAGTAGCAGCATTCATCCAATAAATCTGGTATGAAGTACTTTTAAATTTACGACTAATTAATTTTATTTTATTAGCAATACTTTCCAGTCATATCTCATATTGTATAATACCTCAAGGCGGATTCGAACCGATTCTCTCGTGGAATTTGAACAGCACAGATGAAGCAAAAAAGGCTTTTCTCTGATTGGCTGGTTTTCTGTTACAGCTATTCGCAACTGGCGCGAGAACAAGTTTAGCTAAACGGCCCTAAACAGTTTTCCATTCATTCCCTATGGTAGTGCTAAAACACTACGGCTGTAATATATTTTTGGCCACTACGACATTGTAGCGCTATGCCATTGTGGCGCTACTTTCTAAAGACGCGCAGTCTCTGGTAACTTTTATTCTAAGCGATATACTCTTTGGAAACAAGTTAGATGCGTTTCTTGAAATAAATGTAAAACTACGGGATAAATTTATAGTCATCTCGTAAGGTGTTTTTAAAAGAGCTCAGGTTATTGTTCGCTGCTAATTCGCTTGTTTCGTGTGAATAAACGGACTGGCTTTTCTCTCTCTCTTGGTGGGTTCGATTCCCGGCCAATATGTCACTCTTTTTGTGGATTAGGAGCCGGTGCTTTTTCATAATGTTTTTTTTCCCTAAACTTTGCTCATACTAACCAATCAGTGGCAGAGTTTACAGGTTTGTTAGAAATAGCCACGATGTGAGAATTATCATGTTGAAATGAATAGCGATTGGGAAATAACACGGAAAAATTATGCACAGAATGATTTCTTGCGTTTTAGATCGATAGCGGTGCTTCTCAGTCGCCCTCAGAGCGCGATTGTCTGTATTGCAGTATGCCCTAGCTACGATCGACTGGCATCCCCCCATGATGCTCCCTTCATGGAGGTACAATGGCATTTTTGTTTAGCTAAGATAATCACGTAGTACTCCAGTCTAGGTTATTTTCAAGTGTTTTTCACTTTGATTTATCGACAAATGGATATGCTATGTTATTATGGCGTTTGCCTCATATTATTAGCTAAGTAGTGTTTATGTGCAGCAGTGAAGAAAACAATAGTAGCCTACCATCACTACTGCACGGGATAATGATTCGGGAAAAAAAAACTTCGATCGCTAGTTTAGTGCTTGGTCTGTACAGTGACACGTATCGCCTTTTCAGTGTTTTTCAGATATAAACATTTAATTCGATGAAGCAGAATACAAGCTGCAGCGATATCATGCGTTTAAACACACGTCGAACAGTTAAAGCCGATGACATAGGAGATAGGAGGACGGGCTGCCTTTATTGTACAGGTAGCGAGTAGAAGCAAAGTGAATAATGAAATGTGGCACCTTCTTTTTCTATGGGACAGATAGGCCACAAACAGGAAAGAGCGAGGATTGGGTTAAAGCGGTTGGTGGTGTTGATGGCCTTACTGCAGTGCAAGCATTCGGAGAGAGCACCGACTCCTAATCCACGGAAAAAGGGATGCATTGGCCGGGAATCGAACCCGGGCCTCCCGCGTGGCAGGCGAGAATTCTACCACTGAACCACCAATGCAAGCGATAGAAAGCGTATTTAGCGAAACGGCCCTAAACCGTTTCCCATTCGTTCTACGTGGTAGTGCTAAACCACTACGGATGTAATATATTTTTGGCCACTACGACATTGTAGCGCTATGCCATTGTGGCGCTACTTTCTAAAGACGCGCAGTCTCTGGAAACTTTTATTCTAAGCGATATACTCTGTGGAGAGAAGTTAGATGCGTTGCTTGGGATAAATGTAGAACTACGGGATAAATTTACAGTTATCTCGTAAGGCGTTTTTAAAAGAGCTCAGGTTATTGTTTGCTGCTAATTCGTTTATTTCGTGTGAGTGAACTGACTGTCTTAATTTTCTCTCTCGCTTGGTCCGGGTTAGATTCCCGGCCAATATGTCACTCTTTTTGTGGATTAGGAGCCGGTGCTTTTCCATAATGTTTTTCCCCCAAACTTTACTTATACTGCGGTGCTTCTCAGTCGCCCGCAGAGCGCGATTGTCTGTATTGCAGTATGCCCTAGCTACGATCGACTGGCATCCCCCCATGATGCTCCCTTCATTGAGGTAACAATGGCATTTTTGTTTAGCTAAGAAAATCACGAAGTACTCCAGTCTAGATTATTTACAAGTGTTTTTCACTTTGACTTTGTGGCTCTGTTCCGATATTCGAAAGACGCGCAGTTTCTAACAACTTTTATTCTAGGGACAAAATTCTGTGAAGACAGGACGAGTGGCTAGCTTGCAGCCATGTCACTTGTTTGATGAGAGATAATGGCCGACTTTTGTCTCTCATACATGTTTACTATAATTACGTGCTAAATAATGAATTAACATGACCGTTATTTGATCAGGTGTGTGGGTACTGAAAGTATGAAAGTAATTTTGTGTCACCAATAAGGTAGCATCGCTAACTCCGTAAGAGGCTGATCACGGTCAGCGATCCCCCAGGCAGACACACGGTCCAGTCCTACCCTCCGGAAATGGCCAACCATCTGCCGCAGCCAGGTGTTATGTGGGCGTCCCCTTTGCCTGGTCCAGCCGCTCGTGTCCTCAGCAATGAGGATCCTGCGAGCCGGATCATCCCCAGGGAAACGCGCCACCTGGCCTTAGTGCCGTGACTGACGCTCCCTCACAATGCAGGTAATGTGCCTCATTCAGGACTCCTCTAACAAGCGTTCGTTCGACACAAAGTCAAACCAGCGGTGCCCAAGGATTCTCCGAAGGGACACAGTACCGAAGGAATAGACACATAGGCTGAGGACCCGAGCGGCTGGACCAGGCCAAGGGGACGCCCGTGTGACACCTGGCTGCAGCAGATGACGGGCACTTCCAGAGGGTTGGACTGGATAGCATGTTGGTGGGGGGGGATCACCAACTGGGATCCCAAGGTGTTTCATGTGGTGGGCACAGCCATGCGTGGTACCAGTTCATGCTCCCCAACATGACCTGACCTGCAGAGAAGAATCTGCTATATCAATTTTATTTAAGTAGAGAAAAAGGAAGCCTGTAATTTTTCAATTAATGGTTAATTTTGTTTATGAACATAGATTCATTGAGAAATAGCAATTGACAAAAATCGCCAATAGCAAGCAGTTATGAGCTAAGAAGAACCTTTATTTAAAAAACAAAAAGCTTCAGTTAAAAGTACCAGTTAAACATGACAGGATTTCATACATGCACCAAAGTTACAGTCCTCCTCACAGACACAGTGGATATATAAGTGTACACACCACTGTTAAAATGCCAGGTGTTCGTTATGTAAAAAAATGAGACCACGATCAGTCATTTCAAAACTTTTCCCACCTGTAATGTGACCTATAACCTGTACAATTCAACTGAAAAATAAACGAATCTGTTAGCGGGGAAAATATAAAAAATAAAAAGCAATAAGCTGGTTGTATCAGTGTGCACATCCTTTTTCTTATAGAAATATGGAATATTTAAGGTCAGCATTAAAATATAACTTTTGACAAGCATACACACATACAGTATATTCCTGTGCTCCAAATGACTACAAAGAGGGCACCATGTAGATCTGCACAACAAAATAATACAAACTCTGTGCATACAGTTTGTTGTGAAAATATTTGCATATGTACATGTTAATATTTTCATCTATTCAGAATCTATATTCAATTATATAAACATCCAGAACAATTTAGTTAACCCTTTGAAGTATGTAGGTAATAACCACAACAGGGTGTATGATTATGTAAAAATAAAATCTATAAATAGATTTAAAAAAAAAAAAAACTTGGTTTAATGCGGCCCAACATGAAGCACAGAGCCGCTAATGAAGAGATGGTTCTGCAGTGCAAACATGTTGTTCAGTGGGATTGACATTGCAGAACACAGGCATTCTGGACCCTCTTTAGATTCTCCTGATCCAGCACAAAGAAGGAAGCGGAGAGGAGCTGGCAGAAAGTGCCGAACAGAGGGTGACGCTCAGAGGTGCACTGCCATGAAAAACACCTCAGGCAGCGGAACTCGCACTGCAATGCCCGTGAGGCACAAGTGTTTCACTGCGGCCCAGAAGTGGCCCCAGCAACAGTGGAAGGAGTCTTCCAGGCATCCCAGAGAAGTTCACCAGGAACGCAGTCCAGGATCTTAAACAGAGCACAGCAATCCCTAAATACAGGACACAAAGATATACAAAGAAAATGGATTTTGTTATTTAGATATCACATTGGCAGTTTGAATAGCAGCGAAGAGAAGATGGCTGGTCTCACCTGTCAACCAGCATTGCTTTCCAAGCAACTTTTCTGGTGTGGTCAGATCTGAAAACCAACCCAGAAGAACCCTGGATCGGTTTGGATATGGCTGGTTCCTGACATATGAATTTAATAAACTGAACACAGAGACTCCACCCCAGCCAACTGGATCTTCACATGGCCCAAATGCATGTGGCGGGTTTCCCTTGCCCAGGAACTGCCCAGTGGCTCTCTGCCCGGCCTCAGCCTCCCTGATGCTTGTGATTCTATGGCAGGCAGCTGTGCCAGGTGAGCTCGCCCATACTTCAGATGCAGCACCTCATTCATCTGCTTTGCCATGCCTGTTGGTGACTTGCCAGTACGCTTCAGCTCGTGCATCACAGACTTGCAGAGAGATGGCTGTCATACTAAAGTCAAGAATGTTTGCAGAAATTTGGCAAACTGCATGGGCAGCATCTTTAGCCATCGTGGACTGTCAGCAAACCAAGTTCTAGGACAAGACTTGCAGGCAAGAATTCCACCACTGAAGCACCAAACACCACAGCAACTGTCCACAGATGTAATGTTGATGAATAGACTTCAACCAAAAGGCTCATTTTTAACATACTACATGTGAATCATCATCGTAACTGGGGGTTAACTTTATGTTTAATGGAACTGGTTTATTCTGTTATTAGGATCAATATTGGTTAAGTGGGACAAAAAGGTAAACTGTGTCACGTTTATCTTTACACCTCTGTGGTCTGTCAACTTAAGACCTTCATGGCAGTGTGCCCTGCCATGGGTTGGCGCCCCATCCAGGGTCCCCTCCTTGTGCTTGTAGCTTCTGGGATAGGTTCTGGACCCCTGTGACTTTGCATTGGACAAGCAGCTATAGAAAATAGTTGGATGATAGATGGATGGACTGTTTTAGATGTCAGTACCTCATTACACCAGCAGGTGATGTAAGAGAGATTGTCATATTCGTGAACGGGGAATCTCTGAAGGAACCAATCATGAAGTAAGATAATTTCTTTCATTTAAAAGATTGCTTCATGAATGATAGAAATCTATAACAGTGGTTATATATAGTAATAAGGAAATATAAGTGATCTTGGGAGTTAGTCTTTATATAACCGACTACATTGTCTTTTTCCACTTAATTTATTGCACTGCATACAAAGAAAGAAGAAAGGAGAGTAAAAGAGGAGCTGAATAGTCCTTGTGAAGCCGGCACTTCTGTTCCAAGCCGGAATCAGCTGGCTTACGTTTGCAATTACAGCCGTAGCTCCTACATACATCTTTCATTGTAACTCCTTTAGTGGATTGTTCATCACTGTGAAGACCACGCCCATGACTATATGCAGTAGCAGAGGAGGTGGGGGAGGATGGGGTATCCACCCTCATGGCAGGGGGTCCACTGCAGAGTTTACCAGGGAATGCCCTTTTTGATAAGAGATGATCACTCAGAATTCACAACAATTCACCAAGAACCCCCAGGTCAGCAAATTTTCCTGAGGGCCCCCTTTGCTCCACCCCCCTGCTGTGCACTCCCTCCTCCACCCCTGACCATGTGTAGTGTCACATCTTCAAGTCTGCGTACATTTCACCATTACTCCACCCATTCTGCATCTTTTGCTGGCAGATTACAAAACAGGATATTCAGAGCCAATGCAGCACAAATTATTTAATATGATTTATTAGTTATTTAGTGTTTTCTCACTAACCAGGAAGGATAAAAAATTCCAAAAGCATCTGAACATTATGTTACTGAGGAAGAAGATCGGTTGATAATATTTAAACACTTTGAAAGATCTTAACCAGCCATTTGTGTTCATCACTCCCTCCCACAGAGGGAGATAAGCTACTCTACGCTCTTTGAACTCTGGGTATTTTGACATCAAGTGCCATAGTTCAGAGAGACTTCTACTGCAAGTAAGTACACATGTTCTTTCACGTAATCATTCTGATTTTTAAATAGCCATACCATTTTAAATCTATTTTAGCACAACAAATGCTAAATTCAAAATGCTGTTTTAAATAATTAAATACTTTAGTTTTCCATTTGCTTTTGAATGATAAAACTGTTTCAAAGTGTTCTGCCAGCTTGTGCAGATTCTCTTGGGATAAATAGGAACATTTATAATATGGCTAAAATTAAGAGTTGTGGTATGACTATCTTAAAAATTATGTGTGAATAAATGTGAAAAATGTAATGAATGTTTTTGTACAATGATCTTATTCTTGCGCTTTTGATACCTGATTCCGGTAAAGTATTATTTCCCATCCTACAGTCAATTGCTTATCAAGTACAGGAGGTGAGTTGTAGCCTTGAGACTATAATCACAGGCAGCTTATTGCATAAGACATGGAATGGAGTTACATTACAGGGCACATACAGTATGGGCAGTTTTGACACGCCAGCTTATTGCATAAGACATGGAATGGAGTTACATTACAGGGCACATACAGTATGGGCAGTTTTGACACGCCTAATCACGGATTTTTGACTATTCAGAGGAATCCCACCCAGGGAGAACACACATACTCCAGACAGGGTGGGGGCAGGAGGCGGGATTCACACCCGCAGCTGTGAACATGTAAGACGACCTTACATTTCACATCTCATTTATTCATTTAGGAGATTTCAGGGTCAGCTAGTCCATGTAGCAATTATTATTATTATTATTATGACTATACAGAAGTAATTGCTTTTAAGAGGTACAACAGAGACAAAAGCTTAAGATCCCATGCATATAAAGAAAGGAAATGAAATACTATAAAAGCAACGTAACAAACTCACTAATCAAGACAAATCTGCGCGAGCCACAGCCAACATTTAGAATTTATTGATAATTTCCAGCACTGTTATCAGTTCTGTTAATAATTAAGACAAAATGTCGTCACAGGGAATTCATTCACATGCTAATCTTTCTAGCTATCTTAGCTGAGTGATGAAAAAAATAGTTTAAAATTATTTATAATACACACAAAGGAAGGCTTATCATTTCTCCATTTGGAACAATGGATATGATTTTTGCTCATAAGAATGACTTTATTAATCATGTCCAAAATAGAAGGGTTCAAATTATCCATGTAAAAAAATATATGAGAAGTATCAAAATGTGGAATGGCATTTAGAAGTAATATCCAGTTTTTAATATCTAACTAAAAACTTTTGGCCATGGGGCATGAGAAAAACATAACATAAAGCAGGGGGTCATCAACTATATTTGTCAGAGGGCCAGAGTTTTACCAGACAGTCTCCTTGGGGGCCGGACCCCCAAGAAGAAAATCAAATAAAAATCTAATTTTGGCTTAACATTATGTTTAATGTTTATACTTTTTCCATTTCATTACAAAACTGAAGGCATTTGATTCTGGCTCCCATGTTATTTTTAGTTGCTTTAATAGTGTGGACCACTATTTTGTTTTTGATCCTCACAATTTTGGAATCCAGTCGCGGGCCGGATTGAACGGCTCAGCGGGCCGGATTCGGTCCGCCGGCCGCCAGTTGATGATCAGTGACATAAAGTTTAATCTGAAATATCACAAAATGTATGAAGTTCCACCTTGAATTTAAACCTATCCTTAGAAAAATTCTGCAACCAGATAAACCTTATGTATTATTTTGAGATGAGTTTCATTAACCTTTGGGGAAATAGGCCATTTAATAAATACATTGATTCAAATTCTGCCACCCCGATACCTCCCTTTATGTATTCTTTAACTACAATAACTGTGATCTTTTGATATAATGATTTTTATTTTTCCAAATGAATTGGAAGATAAAAGAATTGGCGTTTTAAATATTACTGGAGGAAACATACATGGAGTGACAAGGATAGATTAACTGAGATATGCCTTTTGCTTTAGATAAAAATAACTCTACCAAAAATAGTATGGTCCCTTGGTTAGCCAATGACTGAGAAATGTATTCATATCTGTTATGTGGTTGGAAATATCAATGTCTTCTCTTCTAGTAACATTTTTGGATATTGTTATACCTAAATATTTAACTATAATAGAAGATTCTGTGCACGTGTGAATGGGATGTAATTCACATTTATTAATACTGAGTGATAATTCTGATGCTTTGGAAAATACTGAGATTATATTAAGTGCTTTATCTACCATGAAATTATCTCTTAAGATGGATGTATCATCTGCGAATTGACAAATTTTACAGAGCAACACAGAATGCTTTTTGTCTTTGGCTGAGTTAGGAGAGGTGTGTAGTAGGAGAGGTGTGTAGTAGGAGAGGTGTGTAGTAGGCGCGTGCCCACAGGGGGAGGGTAGTACCTTGCCATGACCAGAAGGTGGCGCCTCTAAAATGAGCTACATCAAAAGCATTGGGGTAGAGTTGCTTTTCATCCACAAATGACTTTGTTTAATTCATGAAATTCATTTCGTCCACTAAATCACTGTCTTTCATTTACAAAATGTACACGAAAATGAGCGCTTGACACTTGGCGCCCCATAGCTGAGGCAATGCCAATTTTGATAGTTGATAATCGAACTTGTGTCAGTCATACTTAGGGCTGGGCGATATATCGGGTTTTTAAGATATATGTATATATTTTCATACAATGAAATTACAACTACTTGTAGGGTCCCTGTTCTGTCCATTTGTCCTACTTTGTCGAGTTGTTCTGCCATAGCATGTTAACACAGGTATATCTATTGAGCAGTGCTACCCTGCCAAAAAATGCTACCATCGTTTTTATGGGCTGAAACTGAAAGTGGATGGTACAAAAAAATAATAAATAAGTAAACAACAACACAAACTAATGCAATGTAAACAGGCATTGTGACAGTCTGAAATACATTATCAGACTGTATTACCAGTGTTAGAACTACAGGTAGCACATCTCAATAGAACAAAATACTATGTCAGAGCATCGTCATAAAATACTTGGGTAGCCAGTTTCGATGAACTAAAATACTTTATAAGTATGTGCTGTCATAAATATGCGAGCAAATCATGACACATTATATAGCCTATGGAACATCTGCTGGTGAAGGAAAATGATTATGATTGGCTCTAAAAGTACATAAAGAGCTCGTGCAAAAGTAGCGGCGGTAAACTTTAAACTAATATTAAACAAATACTAGATGATGTTGAAAAGGATTGTCCATTAAAATTGCAACGCTTGCTAAGTTTTGTTTCCTTTAACTGAATATAAATGTTCTTGTGAAATGTAACCCTCACAAAAAAAAAAAATTATCACCAAGATTTCTAAGTACCAAAATTACATTGCAAAATGACATTCTTTATGAGAAAACCTTACACCACTGTATAATGTCCATACAGTATGAATATACACAAAAGCCTGATCTCAACCCATCTGTGATGTGCGAATTGCCTGTGCATAACTTGCGATGTTGATATTAATATCACACATCACCCAGCCCTACTGAATATTTTTTTACACTATAATGTTGCCCTGTCTTGTTAATTGTCTGTAGTCTTTGGAGAAGGCATTCAAGTAAGAAATTAATTGTACTTTGTCTATATGACACTGCTTTCTTAGCTCAGATTGCATTCGGAAGCAGAAGAAACTTGGACTTAAAGACGCTGTACACAGAGGCTCACAATAGGCCCCCAAGACTGTCACTGTCCTGCTCAGTCCCTGCTGCCACTCACATTGTGGTGGTGGTGCTCTGGTCAGCTTCACTGACACTTTGTGAAGTAATTCATGGCCATGAGTATATATCAGTTCTGCAACTACGTGCATCTCTTTGGGTCCCACCTGCAAAAGCACAGTGCCAACCCCTCGCTGCTAGCGTCTGTGTCCAGAATAAAAGGGTATGCTAGCATGGGAGCACTGGCAAGCACCACACAAAGCTAGTTAAACGATGCAGCACAGGCATTCATCCACGTGAAACCGCTTCCTTTCTCTTTAAGATGGTGTAACAGTATAATGGTGGCGAAGTTCCCTACAAAGCGCCAGTAATATGACGCTAAGCTCTGCCACTGTACATGGAGTTGGCCAGCACTGCACCACTGCCATCTTCTCTGGGTAGATGGCCATGCCTTCCCTGCTGAAGACATGGCCTAGGAAGTGCATCTTGTACTAGAAGAGAGAGCCCTTCCAGTGGTTCAGGTGGAAAGTTCCAGTGTGCCCCGGCAAAATCAGCAGCGTGTACCAGCAGGTCATCAAGGTAAAAGGCAAGATGTACTGGGTCTGGGGGACATGGACTGGGACGTGCTTCATGAGCCTCTCGAAGGTGGCAGAAGTGTTGAACAGGCTATACAGCACTGACCAGAAGTGCGTGGCATCTTCTGTATCGATGCTGTGCTGCACCAAGGAAGTGGGTTGGCTATCCTCGGTCCTGGTGGCAAAGATATTGTGAAAAAAGCTCTACAGGGCTTTGAGGTCCTCTTGTTGTTCTGCTGTCAGTTCCTGGACAGCCTGCACCATCTTGGGAGACGGCCCCATTGCAGTTTTGCTGTTCTCCATGATCTGGGCTGGAGTTGCAGCCGTATTGCTGTTGATCTTCACCCAGAAGTTGTGGGCTGCTTTCTTCGCCATCCACACGGACACCTCTCCCCCTCTCTGCGTCAGCTGCTGATGCTGGCAGTCACTGTCATACTGGAGGAATACCACGTTTGTACTGAGGAAAAGGGCTGCCCCTGGCACAATGATGGCAGCCCCGAGGCAAACTAACAGGTCCAGCTTGATGATGCTGGAGTCAAAAATGTTGGCCACCATGTGTCTTGCCAGTGTGGGTCACAGCTGCCTCTTCCCCCTCATGCCCATGTGCATGCCAGTCACTGATGCCAGCTGGATGCTTGCGGACTCCCAGCCAGTTGGCACAGCCCCATCAGTGCCTGGCAACATGCCTGGGAGGACCAGGGTGATGGTGGAACCCGTGTCCACCAGGGCAGGAGAACATTTGAAACTGGGTCTGAGAAAGCACTTCTTTACACAGCGTGTAGTATGGAATAATCTTCATCCTAGTGTAGTGCAACCTTGGGTTCCTTCAAATCAGAGCTATAGTAGATAAGACTTTAACAATTTCAAGCTATTAGTTGAATTTTCCCCAAGCAAGCTCGATGGGCCAAATGGCCTCCTCTTCTTTGTAAACATCTTAAGGGGGGGTCTGCCAATACTGGGGGGTCATGTCTCCCCAATTTCTAATGCTCCTGCTTTTATGAAATACATTTATTTTTGCATTTTGGGGTATGCAGTACTGAAACTGTTAAGATAACTAGAATCACTTCTCTAATTCTATTTCAAAATGTCACAATACTTTTTGCTTACACTTAGTTGCGATCTCTGAACGCAACTTAGAGAACTGATACTATAAACAAGAGTATATTTTTGTTTTAGTTCAGTGTAGCTCTTCATATTTATCTAGTTTTATAAATGTTTCCAAACTTAAATTAATTGTGGTTATGAATACTTTTAAGCATCATTTAAAAGTATTAAGAGGGATTAAAGCGTACAGCAAAGTTTTTACCTCTTTCGTATTAGTTGACCAGTAACTTATAGCCATAAATTTTATTTCAACATCAGTGGTATTCTTAGGTGCTTAAGCATTTTTCGCTCAGCGTTATCTCATTTAATCAATTTATTAGTCTATATTTATTATAGCGTACGATTAGTTTAGGCATTATTCATACTGAGCATGTTACCAGGAACTAACGTGATCAGCTGATTGTTGTCATGCTTTGAAACACAAGCCACACTTCTCAAAAAATATAAGCTTAAGGTTATGCCGGTAAGAAACACATGCTCTGGCAGAGTACCTACAACTGACAGAGGTCACTGAGCTGTATCACCTTAATATTATACCAGTTATTACAATTACCAGGTATTAAATATCAAAAAGGTTCTACTCATCCACAGCTGTTGCTTTTCTGACTCCGATAGGGTAAGTAGATACTGTACCAGCATAGTCTGTGCTAATTAGGTTCTTCATGACTTTTGAGGGGCGGGTGTTGGAATGGGGGGTGGGGGCATTGCTAAACTTTGTGTGATCGTTCCCCCGCCTCGAATGTTCCTATTTTATGATAGTTGTGATAAACTCAGCAGAATGGGGACCTGCCAGTCTATTTAATATATGGCTAAGTGATCATTCTAGTTAAGCAGTATTTATGATCAAGAAATAAACATGGAAAGGACGTTCTGGTTTGGGTTGATAAATGCTGTTTTTTTATAAAGTAGAAAAAGTACTTGTGTAAAGTAATAAAGTAGAAAAAACTTTGTTACTGTTCTTAAGTAGGTTTTTTTCAGGTGTACAAGTGTTCCAGGAAATTCAGTACCCCCATGTTCTCCGTTTACGCGGAAATACGTTGCTGAATGACTATTTTGGCCATCAATCATACGTTTTTGCATAGCTATGAATAGTAATAACCAGAGGTTCTGCTAGAGATCTTGGGCTCCATGAATGCATACCATTTTGGGCCTTCCAACTAGGCCAACTCAACTATGTTTGAACATGTTTGGGAGAATATAGGGAACTGAATTTCCTGGAACACCTATTTCAGCATCCCTGCAGTGAATCGCATCCCCTACTGGCTCCGCCGCTCTTTAGACTCCACATGGGTAAAAAGGGAATAAAATAAAATTAATGTAAGATTCATCATCTAACAATATTGCTTCAGTAATATTTCAGTGCTGATGTAAATGCATTTCATATATTCAGAATGAATAACGCAAATGATACTGCGAAAGATGTTTCCAAAAACGTTATACCATTGAAACTGTTATAGGCCTAACTAAATTAATATAAAGAATGCTTCAGAATGTAAAAGTGATCCTTAAATATCTAGGCAGGACTTTGATAAGTAATCGTAGCTACCTGCTGATTACAGTAAAAATGCTATTTGCGTTTTTATTTTGTGAATTATTACAAATGAACAGTAAAACTTTAAACAATAAAAACTAAATTAAAATGAATATATTAAACGATTTGATTGGTAATGGACTGGCAATTATGAAACATAGATCGTGCACAAATATATGCGTAGGATATATTTAACCTAAATAAATGTAGCCTTTAAACATAAACTCACTTTGAAAACTCATGAAACCCATAAAGTCCATGTTCCTTTGTCCTCTGCACATTCCTTAGCCCAAGGTGAAGGACCGCGCTTAAGTTAGCCTCATATTCCACATTCAGTTTTCCGGCTTTAATAGCTTTTAACGGCAGTGATGGAACATAATTGTGATGTGCAGTACACAGACAATGATGGACACCACTTTTTTTTTGCTGTTTGAGCCATTTCATAATTTGTGCAAAATCTCGTTAATAGCTAAGAAAATAGGTAATTTCAGCTGTAATGAGGTATTGGAATTAACTATTTGGGTTCATGGCAACTGCTTCACACTCCTTGGTTTTCCAGATTGCTTTACAGGCAAATTTAAATTAATCTTTCAATGTTCGCATGGCTCCATATAATGTCCAATGGGACAATACGTGAATGGGTTAGTAACTTTAGACAACAAGACAAGACAGGCGCATGTAGTGAGGTGTGTTTGGATCAGTGGACACTAGGGAACAATGCACACCCCTTGGATTTTCAGATTATTTTTTGTCTGTACTAGTTGTTATTATATTGTATTCATTTAATGTGCAATGGGGCAATACACTAATGGGTTAATAGATCTATAACTAAACAAGATAGGCACACCTAGTAAATTACACTGGCTTTTAATTGTGCAGGTTTGGGAGAGCATATTCGGGTGACCTTCAGATTGGTGATGTCATCCTTGGAGTCACAGCAACAGAGAAATGGTCAAGAACATGGGTATTTAAAGGACTAATCCACTCACTTGCCATGCTGGGGGTGGTGTGGTTACTTTGATCCTTTGATTTATCTCACGCAGGTTATACTGTAATGGTTGGTTCTTTGCAGGGGCGGAGCCTTACGTAAACATTCCGGGTCTAAGCCCAAACCTTAGGGGTCCTGAGACATGCTCCGCGGGGGATATTTTTTTCCTAATTTATGGCAGTTATATGCATTATTTCAGGCTGTTAGTACGGAGCCCCTAAGAGGTCAGGGTGGGAAAAAAAAATTTGAAATAGATTTGCACTCCCGTTTATACTTATTGGTCCATATTTTGTACTTTAAACGGACACAGTACTGCTTTTATTGGAATAGTTTTGCAAGGGAATGCAAAAGTATTGCGTGGGAAACACTCTGACCACTTACTGTAGAGGCTCAGTACGACTGAGATGTTAGAACGCATAAAAGTCATCATTTGGGAAAAGCCTGATAGTTGCTCAGGAAAAAAAATACCCGTGTAGAGCCTACAACTGTTTTTGTTGTTGTGAAACCCTAAAACAACAAATATTGAGTATGACCACCATAAAAAGAAGTTACGTAACAGAAGTAGGGTAGCAATTTGGCGTTATTAATCTTGAAAGCTATTTTGTTCAACTATGATACTGTAGAGTTCATGTTTAGCTGAAAAATCTGCTACATTTGACAATATTAGGGTGGACCTATAGATGACGATATTCCCTTAGCAAAAGAACTTCTGCTCCAATGATTTCCTGGTCCATTCAGATAGACTGATGGGAAATGAGGCAAAGTTGAAGTTATTTTAAAAGACTAAAAGATTCGGGGCATTTGAGAAAACATTCGGAAATGGAGTCCCGAAGCCCCACCCCTGTCCAGATCTGCCCCGCCCCGATTCCTGGTCTCGCTCACAGAAAGACACACTATAAAAACATATCTGCAAGTAGGAGACAGAGGGGTATGGGGCGCATTGCCACACCCACAACACAATGAACCACCTCAGGGATGAGAACCTGGGTACAGTCATGTGGCAGATTATACCTCAGCACCACACTGGCCCGAATGGAGCAGTGGGAGTTTTTTTTTTCCTGGTGGCTGGAGTGCCAATCCTGCCACCAGCCCCCTCATTTCCCCATAAGCTGGAGGACCTCCATAGGGCCAGACATGGATTAACATCCCAGGACAAAGCAATTGTAGGTTAAGGATCTTCCTGAAGGGACCCACTGGAGTAGGATCACTGCTGGTATTCTCAGGATTCAAACCTGCAACCTTCTGATTACAAGCATGGATCCCTAACCTCAGAGCCAACACTCCACCCGTACGCCCACACGTAGGCGATTTCGCCAGTCGGGGCTGGGGAACCCTTATTTTATTGCAACGGGATTTTGATATTCAATAACTGGATTAACAGGACAACACTGACTTAAACAGTGAATTACTGTACATATCCTATGTTTTCAATGCAATTATGTCTGCAACTTGTAGTGCATAACTTAAAATACTACTATACTCATAGCACATACACAAAATAAACACCTCTGAATATGTCAATGGTAAAGTTTGAATGTGATCAAAGGAGACTCTCTGGAGAAGAGATTATTGCACCTTCTTTAATAAATATGGGGGAAAGCAGCTGTTATAATGCAACTAAAATAGACCTTTCACAGTCAAATTTCCAAGCTCTTTATTACAGTAGCTATCTGTAGCGCAGTAGTGTATGGGAGGAAAAAAACACTTTTTAAGATGCCAGAATCAAGAATGAAAACATCCCATAACATCAGGGAATGACACTAATGTATATGTTCCCCACAATGTAATAAAATCTGTTATTTTGAGATCTGTGAATGCAATAAAAAAAACTAAAAAATAACCATTTAATTTGGTTACTTATGGTTAAGGTTAGGGCTAGGTAGGGGTTAAGGTCATAATGTTGGGATTAGAATTTTCCCCATAGAAATTAATGGAGAGTCCCCACAAAGATATCATTACAAACCTGTGTGTGTGTGTACAGTATATGTATATATATGAAGAATAATAAATAAACAGGTAAACAGACATGAATCAAATGTCCACTCCTGAATATACATCATTTTCCAGAGAGAGTCTTTTTATAGCCACATCACCAACCACCCTTTCTGGTGCATGCTTCAAAAATTTTGACTTGGTCTCCATTACTTTCGTTTGTGTTGTTTAGTATGGCGATGGAAGCATCTAAAGAGGAAAAACAAACCAAAAGTTAGATTGTCAAAAATGTTGTAAATTTCAGTCCATGCATGAAAAATCCTGTGTGTTGTTGCCAAACATTTTTCAAAGCTGTCCCAAAGATAAGTAGGAATACATTTAGATCATGCTATGTATGTTTAATGCCAAGTACAAACCCTTTTTTAAAGCCAGAAAACCACTTTGTTGTTGCTAGATAATCGCATTCCACTGAAATATGCCACTAGCATCTTCAACAGCATTTCTTGCCAATTTTACAAAAATTTTGATCTTTATTTGGTCCAAAGGATCCTTCATTGGACGGGCAATTGGTCCTTAATTGGATGGGCAGACAACACTTATAATAATAATAATCACTTTATTAATCCCCGTGGGGAAATTGTCTTTTTTACGCCTCCCTCAACTTGCTGTTTGTAAGCAAGCTGTCCGTGAAGGGCAGCCACCCGTAGCGGCACCCAGGGAGCTGGGGGTTAACGGCCTTGCTCAAGGATCTGCAGACGTGCTGAGGCTGGGTTTGAACCGGCAACCTTCTGATTACAAGTAATGATAGACTGACTGGCATGTCAAAATAGGACCATAGGGCTTCATACTCACTTGCACACCAAAAACAACAAGGTGTTACTAAAAACAAGAGGGTAACCAAGAAACATACGTCATCAAAATGTATACGCTTTTGTCCAATGGAAGACTTTGGACACTTTTAGCTTTTCGATTGCCTTAACAGATTTTCATAAAACTCAGCAAAAAAAAGTTACTTACGCAGCCATTGAAAGGAGAAAAGCGAACAAGAACTGGACACCAAAAGGCATTTGGCTTCTGCTGATGAAAATATTCCATAGATAGGTTACTGAGCAGAAGTTAGTTGTCGGCACTGCTTTGTGTCTGTTGACACAATTAGTGGCAACAGTTCTAAATTACACACTTTGTTCTGAGATTCCTATTCAGCTATAGTTTTGTCAAATCCCTCAAATCTGCCATTGTGGGTTATAGTTGATTTCATCTCCGTTATTGTTTTATTAATATTGATATTATAGCCAGTAAATCAGATATGATAAATATAACCTTTCATTGACAATTTAACTTTTGGGACCCAATCGCCACACAATGCATTGACTGAGTATAAAAACAATAACTCACGAATCCATTGACACATAGAAATCATACATGTTTTCTTATGTTCTTATGTTCTTACGTATCGTGAGAATATCAAGACACCGAACTTGACAGAACTAATTGTATTATCACTGTTTAATAAAGTGCTTGTGAGTAATTGTGTGCGTGAAAACACTCTAAAATAAGCATTTGCATAAAAATGCCCTGCTTAAGTCATGTTCTATGTTGTATTATTCATACAGTTTGTTTTCCTTATCATATCTGACAGCTGGCATAGAGTATCACAGCTCGCTAAAATAGTCCGTATTATGTGTGTATTATAATAATATTAACAAAAACAAGCCACACTCACACCTGGGGCAGGTAAAACTGACCATACTATACAGTAACCTAAATCTATGTGAGAGTGGTGTTCATTAAATTTATTACATATGCAGATGAAATACGACAATTAACAAGAAGCAGTCCTGTAACATATTACATAAATCTGGAAGAATGACTCATACACATACAATGTGTTATATCTAAATCCTCATGGTGGCATGAACGTAAATTGGTTTAATTAGACTAAATTTAAGTCATGCACCATTTTAGAATACTGTATCTAGAAAACACAGACTGGAGTAACAGGGAACAACAGAGTTTCTTTACATTTGTGCTATGCATAAGCATGTGATCTGTGTGATATCATGTCTAAATTTGTGTTGGGGGATTGCATTTAAAACCCAGTGAACGTTTTGATGACACTTATCTGATATAAGTGGCACTTGTTTCTATTCAAAGAGCCTTAGTAGAATGTACCTAAGTTTGAAGCTGACACTATCTTTTAAATTTGTGTTATTCATATACATTTGACCTATGCAAAATCAGGTGTAATTTAGTGTTGGGGGACTGCATTTAAAACCCCGCAAACTTTATGCTAACCCTTATTTGATATAAGTGGCACTTGTTTCTATTCAAAGAGCCTTAGCAGAATGTACCAATCTAAGTTTGAAGCTGACACAATCCTTTATGTTTGTGTTATGCATATACATTTGACCTATGTGAAATCAGGTATCATTTCGCATTGGGGTGACTGCATTTAAAACCCAGCAAACTTTTTCCTGACACTTATTTGATATAAGTGGCACTGTTTCTATTCAGAGAGCATTAGTAGCATGTATAATAACTAGGTTTGAAGCTGACACAATCTTTTAGATTTGTGTTATTCATATACATTTGACCTTTTTGACCTACATGAAATATATTCTTATTTGAAATATCTGACACAGTTTTAAAATTATAATTATTATAATTCTTATTTGGGGAAATGCAACTGTTCACTCTCTTTTTCCAAAGAAATTATGTCTTACCACAGACATCATTTATTTGCTTATAGAGAATACTGTTTACTGAATGTTTACTTTATAAAAATCAGCTCAAAACTGGCAAAAACATTAAATTATGCGTAAAAGTATAAAAAGCATAAACATGCTTAACTTTATCATTGATATTGGTTCTGAGATTCTGCTGTAGTTAGTGAAATAGATGCTTCACCTTCTTTCCTTCAACAATCTTCGGAATAGAGGTTTTGTGAGAAAACCCCGTTCTGGAAGATCGTGGCCGCTTCTCCAACTTCTGTCGGAATCCAGTCCCATAGTCTTCCATCACTGTAGACAATTAGTCCAAAAAGAATTATAGGCCTACTTAACTTAAAATTGAATTTACAATTCCATAAATCTGTAATGCAAAACATTAAAGACATAAGTTTTTACTTTGAAAAATGCTTTGAACCATGACAACGGAAGTACATCCGGTTCATTATTCTGGCTTGTTCTTGCTAGCTTCATGGTACTCTGTTAGATATAGTGAAACATAATTTTGCTCATTGCTGTGATAGAGATGAAGATACAGGTGCCCCTCAATATATGAGTCTTTGACTTGCCATTTTACGACTGAAATTATTGAAAATATTTAATACTATGTACTGAGTTACAACTAAATTGAATTCTGGTTTTCAAGTATACAAAGAGTCGCACTTAGTTACTTAGTAACACGCTAGTGGGGCAGCCGCCCCATCCTGTTTGGACCTGCACCAATGTTGCGTCCGATCAATCCCTTGCGTTGTTTTTCTTTCATCCAACTAGTGCTTAATTTTTCCCATTTGAAATTAATGGTAATTACGCATTTCTCGTACATTTCACCCAAAAACGAATTATCCCGGAACGTATTAGAACGTATTGTTACTAAGTGCGACTCCTTGTATCCATACTTTTAAATATAATAATATATTTAATATAGAATTTAATATATTTAATATATTTTTGTATCCATACTTTTAAATATAACAATTAATGTAAACCAAATCTTTAAGTTGCCCAGCAATAACGATGAACAAAGGGAAAGTCAATGTAAATTAGATGAAGTGCATACTTTATAAATGCATTGACTTTTCTTTCTTCTTGCGTGGTGATTACACATCGCAGAAATACAGGCCTACGTGGTGTTCTCACTAGACATCACTTTTAGCAGATGCAGCAGTGTGAGGGTGTTAAGATATGTTGTTATCAGTTACATATGCAGCATGTGGTTGGCTGTTAGGGGGGGTTGCAAGCTCACGCAGTTCTTGGAAACGGGGCCAAATATCTCTGAGTGCAGAATACCTATTTCCTTGTCAGAGCCGTTGCTGGATATACATGCATTTTCTGTGAGTAGGTCTACATATTTCTTTTCTTGCGTCCTTATTACCTTGTATTATCTTGATACCTAATCGGTTTAATATATGCTGCTTGACATGTTAAACAAAAACGAAAAAGGTGAAAATTAGCTAAGCAACGTGTTTCTTCTAATATCCAAAGATGCGTCTTGTTCGTGTTTGTGTTTTCTCTCATTGAATACAGAATATGATAACAATCAAAACATTATTATAGCTTTACTTACTGCAGAAAATGTAGACAGTTTGTCATTTATATCACTGACTAATAATTATTAATGAGAATTCAAAATGAAATGTAATTGCTTTTGTAATTGGATGTGTTACCCTGTGGATGATATTTTTGATAATATTCAATTGACTTATTTATATTATATTTATATTTATATTCAATAAATATTTCATTTAAATTATCATTTAAATTGTTCAATTATCAATGATGATATAAAACGATCTGTCAAAGTCACCCATCAAACTTAGTTGGTGGGCTCTAAACAAAACCATCTAATTGGATACCTTACAAACTAAGTCACAAGAGATCGATCTTGCCTAGTCGATTGAATTTTTATTTATAACCGTGTGTTCTGTCCAGGATCCGTTTTTCAGAAACTTCCTAACTTGCAGATCCTGTCTTAACTAACTATGGTAACTAGGGTTAGTACCTGTTTTAGGAAAACGAGCCATTATACATTATCAGTTCCTATGCCGTTGTTATCTTAACACAGGAAAGTATATTACACAAGCTTCCTAACTTTCTAAAACCCTGGTGAAAGCAATAAAAGAGCAACGATATGGATTAAATATGTTTAGCTATAGCTAACACTATGTGGTGACCAGGGAAAGTTAGGACAGCTTAACTTTTATCCTAAAGTTATGAGAATTTATTTGAGATTTTGTGAAGCTAGGATGTAACGCAGCCTCAGGATGGAACAGACAAAATGCATTATAAATAAGAATTAAATCGATCTGTTGTGCCTTAGTTTGCAATGTAACATAATCAGATGTTAGGAATTGTTTAGAGCCTGTCCACTAAGTTAATAGGTGTTTGACAGATAATTTTAATGGTTGCTGGTATAATTTAAATTGTAATTTAAATAATCATTTAAATGATAAATTAATTTATCGAATATTGTCACAAAACATTCCATATTATCCAAGCATTTTGTTTCACTGGAAAATGAGTAGAGGCCTATAGTTCTTACATATATTATGAAACACATGTAGATCCTGCCTGTTCTTGTGCAAATTATATATTTTGATCGTGTAAAAATATTTTCTGTAGCTTCTCTATGTAGCTTTTCTTGCATATAAAAATTAAACCTAATAAAAACATCATGCAGAAATTTATTCATTGTATTATTAGTGTAAAAAAAACTATGATTCTCAGGTTGTGCTGCAGACATTGAAAAGAGTTATCCTACCATCAGAAGATTACAATGACAACACTCAACGCCCCCAGAGACAAGTAAGTCAATGAATTTGATATTATTATAAGAGCAGAGGAGGGTCAGCGTTTGATTTGTATAACCAGTTTGTTTTGGTCGTAGGTACCGAGCTGTGTGGCTCATATTCTTCATGCTCGGTTTGGGGACTCTCTTACCCTGGAACTTCTTTATGACTGCAACCATGGTACAGTGACATATAGCAAAGACTTCTGTTCTTGTTTGGTATTAAGTATTTAATTAGTACCTTAATTAAAATAAGTATTGATTGCAAGACCTTAATTGAGGATTTTTAGATCGTATTACATTTTTCATTCTTCTTAATCTTAACACGTATGTTAGTATTTTCGTTTCAACAGCACCAAATGGTTAATTCTGTAAAGCAGAATTAACAGCGGGGTCCCCTGGTGGTGCCTCATGTAACTGCAGTTCCATAACAATACTGCTCTCCACCCAGTATTTTACCAGCCGTCTGAGGGACTCACCAGAAGGGGGCAGCAACGAGACTGCTCCGGGTGGGGACACCCGTAATGTGCTGGAATCCAGGTTTAGTAATGTGATGACACTCTGTGCCATGCTGCCTCTCCTGTTGTTCACCTGCCTCAACTCATTTCTACACCAGCGGTGAGTGAACGTCACCTGTAGCCTTTTTTTGGCATGTTGTGGCCCAAGTACCTTCCATGTCGGAATTTGCTCGGTACATATATTACGGTTTCAGTCCCCTGTATCTTTAAATTATAATTTTAAGTTTATAGTAAAAAAAAACAGATATCAAAGAAAAGACTGGATTCAAGACCTTTGTTTTTCTGAGACGTGTCACGTGTAAAGGAACTTCGAGGGTCAAGGCTAGTGAGTTAGCGCGCTGCACTCGCATTCCGCATTTACTGAGGTAAATCAGGTTAATGTTAAAATTCCTTGAGCTGGAGGATTAAAGGGCAGAGGCTTCTTAGACCAGGGGTCACCAACGTGGTGCCCACGGGCACCAGGATGCCCCCAAGGACCACGAGTTCCCCACAGACCTGTTCTAAAAATAGCACAAAAAAAGCATCTAAAATTAAATTTTATCCTGTTGCTATTCTTCTTTAATCACATTTGCATTTATATAGATTTGAAAATGACAATATTTTAAAAAATGCATTTAAAGCATGTTTATTGTACATGAAGTTTAGATAAGTTTAGGTTTCAAACTGGTAGCCCTTTGTATGGCTCAGTACCCATAAAGTAACTCTCAGTTTGAAAAGGTTTGGTGACCCCTGTCTTAGGCTATAAAGCAGGCAGGTTTGTTGTTTCTGGGGGCCACTGAAAAATTCATTTTGGGGACCCCCACCCCTGGCTGCATTCTACTGTAAGGGCTAATTTGCTTTCACGTTCAAAGGGAATGCAGCAAAAGCAGAACACAGTATCTCAGTTCTGGGAATAAACTTGTTAATTACAGCTAATTTTATGTCTGTTTTTTAACATTTTTGTTGGTCAGTCAACTTTAATGCGCAACAACCCAGGAGAGAATGACAGCATTAGCTTCACTTACTAAGGGGTCATGCAAGTGTGACGTCTTGGGGAAGGGTTAGCATTAGCGCTAACTCTGGAGGCAGCCTTAGCCACAAGCACTGCATCCTCATTCACCTCTTTGTCTGTGTTTGTGAAGTCGGGCATTTCATTTGTGCTGAAGAAACCGATCAATTTAGGCAAAGTTTCTGTTACAGACTTCTTGTCTCTGGGATATGATTATTTTATGGTTGCATATAACGTTAAAGTTAGCTAACAAGTGGAGTCAGAATATTGTGATTAGCTAGCTGGTTAGCATGCCAATGCTGCTCCAACATTTCCTAAATGAGGAACAAGTTTATTTTTATTTATTTTAGTGTAATGACTGTTTGTGAGCCAATCCTTGGGGGTCCTGCAAATTCATGGTTTGAGTGGCGGTGGCTGATATTTCTTTGTTGTATTGAGTTTTTAGCTCCATCTTCATTTATGGAGGCACTTCCTCGAGATGATTGTCCCCTCCCACAGAATTCCCCAGAAGCTGCGGATAATGGGAAGCCTGGGAGTTATCCTGGTGGTCTTCCTCATGACAGCCATAGCTGTGAAGGTGGATGCTGAGCCCTTCCCGTTCTTCATGATCACCATGACCAAGATTGTGATTATCAACTGTGAGTTGCCCCACCCTCTGCACTAATTTCCTGAAGGCTCCATTTGATTCTCCCCGAGCCCACAGATCTTGGATGTGTTCTCCATCCCTGCTGAGAAAACATCTGACTTTTTATGTTATGTTTTAACAGTGCTAAGGCCAATCTGAGGCAGTATTAGTTTCTCAGCTTTTCAGTAGCAGTGCTATGTTCTGACGTGTTGATCGACAGTGTGCAACCCGAGCTTGTTTCATAGGTGCCCCCTTGTGCCGCCTATGCAGCTTTCGGAGCCGTACTGCAGGGCAGTCTGTTTGGCGCGGCCGGGCTGCTCCCCATCGCCTATACGGCACCCATAATGAGTGGACAGGGCCTGGCCGGCACATTCGCCGCCTTCTCAATGATCTGCGCCCTTGCAAGTAAGGCCCACACATAGAGTGGTTTTAATCTATCTGCAGGAAATATAAATATTATAGCCAATCGCTTTGGGTGTTGAATCCTCTGGTTCCTGACTCTGAGCTAATGCTGATGGCTTTTCCCAGGTGGCTCGCAGCTGCAGGACAGTGCATTTGGGTACTTCATCACAGCCTGTGTAGTCATCCTCTTGGCTATGGGGTGTTACGTGGCGCTTCCCAAAATGGTGAGCAAATAACTGATCCTCTTTAGCGATTTCGCCATTAAGGTTGCTTCATGCTGTCACCTCAGCCTGATTGTTGGCGTTCTTGCATATTACTCGATGGCTTTGGTTTTGTCACTCTTCCAGGAGTTCTTCCAGTATTACCAGGAGAACAAAAATAAGCTTGAGAAGGATACCCAAATGGAGTTGTATCCTACAGGTAAACTTGAAAGATTTATCCCCTGTTGATATATTTCATAAAAAATTTGGTAACACTTTACACTGACTGTATGTTCATAGTGCCTTTATAATGCATTCAAAGAACATCCATAAGCAGCATGTAAGTTTGCATTAACATCTTAATATACCTTGACAGCTTTAATACACATTAATAACAAACATTATACGATTACACAAACAATGTTTGTTACTGTTTTATAATGTTTGTTATTAATATATAATAAAGATGTTAAGGTATGTTAGGATGTTAGGGTATGCAGCTTATGAATGTTCTATGAACGCATTATGAAGTTGCAATGTATGTTCTACGATTGCATTATAAAGGCATTATGACGATGAAAAAGGTAAAAAATCAAATTATACAGAGTACATATTCTGACTGCATTCCAGCATATATATCTATACTGCAACCACAAATGGTTACCAAGCTATGTAAAAAAATCTGAACTTCATAATAAGAGTTGGTTTTACACAACCATACGCCCTCATGAAGCGTGCTTTTTTGTATGGTAGATAAGTCCTCGTACCACTTATCCAGAACAGGGTAACGGTGAACCTAGAGCGTATCCCAGGAAGTGGTGGGTACCCTAGATGAGGTCTACTAACAAACACTTGGTTTTAAATTGATTTGTACTGTGACTTCTCAAAGAAACATGGGGAGATGCTGATTGCATATATTTTTTTAGTGGCAGGCAACATCGAAGGGGGTCCCACAGCAGAACTGTGCCCCTCAGACAAGGCCGGGTTGCCGAATGTCTCTATTGTCACCATCTTAAAAAAGGTATTGAGCGATGCTGGCTTGGAAACCTCGGAGCTGTCACTGTGCAGTGCTGGAGGCACAACCCGCAAGCCTGGGAATGCGGAGCAGAGGCAGAACCAGAGACGGAACCTTTGAGTGATTCTCTCCACAGATCTGGGTGCTGGCGCTCACCGTGTGCCTCATCTTCACCGTCACCATTGGTATTTTCCCTGCTGTCACTGTGGATGTCAAGTCCACCATCTCCAACGGCGGTGCCTGGGGTGCGTCCCTGCATCAAGCAGCTCTTTTTCACTGGAAGTTTGCCACATTACATTCACTTAGCAGAAGCATCCTAACTGAATGAGCCATACACCAACTACTTATCTCAGTGGTAACAGGCACTGCTTCAGTTGAGGGTCAAAAAGGGCTTTTTCCTTGGCTTTCTGGGAGAGTTAGACCAAGTTTGGCCTTTGTAGGCTATAAAATGCCTGCATTCATCTGCACCTCATAGTTCACAGGGAACCGTACCTTCACCTCAAACATTCCTCACATTTTTACAGCATCTGCTTCCTTTAACCTTTATGTTTACCATCTTTTTACCTGAAATGTCTTGCAACCATCATTTTCCTTCACCTCCAGAGATATACTTCATCCCAGTGTCGTGTTTTCTGCTCTTCAATCTGATGGACTGGGCTGGACGAAGCCTCACTGCAGTGTGCATGTGGGTATGTGAAGAGCCGTACCAGCACCTCCAGTAAGGGCTGCATTGTGGAAGCAAATGTGAAGCTAAGCAAAGGGCAGCATTTTAAACAATAACACCACAGCTGTGTCTGCCAGTAGGAGGCAGTCTAAGCAAGGCCTTACATTAGTAAGGAGAGTAACTCACACCTGCATCAGCACCATATGATTTCTTTCATGGACTGTAGAATGATTTTTTTCACTTGCATTTGACTACTGGGCCATCCATGAACAACATATGATGGAAACACGGTTTAATTTTTCGATTCTTTCACATTAATCTCTATATCTTTGGATACTTTTAGTATAATTGAGTTATTTGCAGTTATAATAATTTATTTCAGTTGGAATGTTTTATATGGGATATATTTTATATGATTACACAATGTGTTTTGGTAAATACAAATTTTGCTATATTGGCCCTACGTACTGTTGCAGGGGTACAAAAAATGATTTCAAGAGAGTTCCCTTGTTGTTTGAGATACAGTCCCTTGTAATTTTCCCAATAACATCACAAATAAAATGATTGATAATACAAGATAACAAATTTGGCAACAGCCTTAATTACTTGATGCAAACTAGGAGTGAATGAAAAACATCAAGCCACGCAACATAGATACTGAGCAATCCAGCTAATTAAATGTGTAAAGCAGGGGTGGCCAATCTTATCCGCAAAGGGCCGGTGTGTATGCAGGTTTTAGCGATAACTTGTAGGTCAGCTGTTCAAGCCCAGGTGTGAGGACTCTTCAGCCAATCAGTCCTCTAATTAGTAATATAATTAGGGAGTTGCAGTGAAAACCCGCACACACACCGGCCTTTTGCGGATAAGATTGGACACCGCTAGTGTAAAGTGTGTTTCCCATGTTGGTGTTGACTGTGCTGTCCCCTGGTGGTCATGTGCCGTCATTGTTTCGTCTCCAGCCAGGGAAGGACAGCCGTCTGCTGCCCGTCTTCATGCTGGCTCGCCTGCTTTTCGTGCCTCTCTTCATGCTCTGCAATGTGCAGCCCAGGCACCGCCTGCCGGTTTTCTTTGAGCACGATGCTTGGTTCATCATCTTCATGATCTTCTTCGCCTTCTCTAACGGATACCTGGCCAGCCTCTGCATGTGCTTTGGGCCCAAGTAAACACATCCTCACCCCGTCCTGTTCACTACTTTAATGCTCATCGCCAACCACTTGCCTCTTTACGTTTGGTGATACAGTGTCCTCATGTTTTTTGGTTGTGGTTTTATTTCTAAACAGGAAGGTGGCGCCACACGAGGCAGAGACGGCTGGAACCGTCATGGCCTTCTTTCTGACTTTTGGACTGGCTCTAGGAGCTGCGATCTCCTTTGTTTTTCGAGGACTTGTCTAGACCCACCAGCAAGTCTGTATCTCCACCCATTTCTCCAACTTTCAACCTCTTATCCTGGACAGGCTGGCGTGGACGACTTTATCTTAAGGAACACAGACACTATCGTTACATAATCTCTTACTGCAGCACTATTAAAAATGAACATGAGCACCATCTAGTGGCTCCTGCCAGCTGCTCCTGGTACGTTTCCAGTCGGCTGGATTCCTATGGTACTCGTTTTCTGTTACCGGTTGTCACCTACCTGAAAGAAAAAACACTTTTGAAATGTCACACATTTTCACATTTCTGCATTACTGTGATGGTTACAGGAGCAGAGAGACCAGCTTAACATTCTTATGATCCTTGGTAATACACAATAATAAGAAGAAAGAAAGCTTTTATTGATTTGCATAGGGGTTTTTTGCATAGGCTTTTTATAGCTTTTTAGAGACTTTTGTTCATTTTATTTTGTTTTTTTATATATAGATATAGATATAATGTCTTAATTGTAATAAAACTAAACATGAACATGTGTGTCTTGGTGGCATAGTGGCTCATTGTAGCTTGATTTCTCCATGCTTGTGAGCCTTGCTCCCCCTGATCTGTTTGTTGCTCTCGCTGCATTACATGGGTTCCCTCTAAGTCAAGGGGTGTCAAGCTGATTACCACACAGCTCTTGAGCTGAAACATTTGTGGTGGAACAAGAAAGAACTAAGCTACACTGGGCTCCGCCCCCCCCCCCCCCCCAGGACTGCAGTTTGATGCCCCTGCTCCAAGTCCTCCAGATAAAAATGGCATTTCTAAATCTCCTGTGTTTGGTGGGATAGGTATGCCCTGCGATGAATAGATAGACACTCCCCTGCGCCTCAGAGACTCCAGTTTGTCTGGTCATGTTTTGGAACTGAAGAAAGAAACAGGAATATCCAGAGGAAACTGCACTCACACGGTGCAGAGGTGCGATTGAATCCCCCAACACAGGAGCCAATGGTGGCGCCCCCAGCCTAATAATCACATATGCATCACAGCTTCCTAAGGGTTACTCACCTTGTCTTTTACAGGGGTGCATATTCCTTTAGCTTTTTACTAACCCCCTGAGGCCCCTACAGAATAACAGATTTTTTGGGTACAGCTTTGGCTAAGGAGCGCCACAGCAAAGTGACCAAGCGCAGAGGTGCATTGCACACAAGGGCAGCTGGTCTGTATGCCTGGTGTCCCCTGTCTAGGACTTAAACATCCTTGGATCACACACAATGGCAAGTTAACCTAGCAAGGAAAACACAACAGCAGCCTTGAGGTGATCTGTTGAAGTCATCACAGGCGGTGACAGCTAGCTGAGGAGCAGGCCTATCTCCAGGGTGACTCGTTATCTTCATCTGGGCCAGAACATTATTTTATTTCAGTGCTTCAGAGCCGGCAGGATGGAGCCAGTCCAAAATATATATACAAGTAGAAGATCCCACTGGCTACCAATGTCTCCTCGGTCTGGTTTTGCCTACTCTGGGATGAGTGACAGTCTCCATCCCAGCAGACTGTAGTAGAGGATCTGATACCCGTGTTGTATAGTGGTGGATGAAGCAATCTGCCCTCATTCTGGCATTCAGGCTAAAGGCCACAGTGGGACAGTCTGGAGCTCTGTGCTCTCCTGGAGGGGGGGGGGGGAAATGGGGCAGCCATCTGGCAGATCTGAGTTTGGCTAGAGAATTTCACTAGCTATGGGGGTTTGCCCGAGCTGGGGGGAGCCCCGTATCTATCATCGTTTCCCAGCCTGGTCCTTGGGGTCCCACAGACTGTCCACACCAGGAGGTGGGAGGGAGCAAAAATGTGGACTGTCTGGGGGGTCTCTGTGGGCTGGGTTACAGTCCAGTTGTGACAGCTGTGCTGTAGAAAACATCACAGTGGCCTCTCAAACAGTGAACTGCGATATCAAGCAGGACCTGCACGGCAGGGCACTGGAGCGTTCGCGTGTTCACACCCAGGACTACTTTACAGACTAGCTGGAGATGTACACACTACCAAACCAGTACCACAACAGATTCTCTGTTCTTTCTGTGTACTTGAGCAGTTGCACAGAAATGGGGATTTTGAGGCCTGGGTGTTTGAATGAGTGAAGAACATCAGGACGGACTGTACACCAGACAACAAGCCAGATGAAAGATTTGGCTAGATGCCTCAGCTGGCAAACCCTTCGACCAGAATAAGAGCCAAGACATTGCGGTGCCAAAGATGAGGACCAGCACTTGTCCGCAAAACTGGAGAAGATGATGAGTTTAAAAAGCATCTTCATAGACTATTAAGTTACTTATTTTTAAACTATTTCACTCTCAGAAAAAAGGGAACATCCTTGGTACTGTTTTGTTCCCCAAGGTGCAAATGACATTAATGTACGCCCCATGGTACAAAAAATGCTCCTCGCAGTCCATTTCTGTACCTTAAAAGGTACATTTACCTGCAGCTAGGGTACAATTGGCAGACCCTTGAGGGTACAGCCCCAGTGGCAAGTAATTGTACCCTCAAAGGTCTTTTTTCCTGAGTAAATTTGAAGATTTTGAATTTTACAGAAAAATAATTCTGACATATGAATATTTCTACGAAATTACATTGATATACATTTTCCCCAAGATGCCATTTCTGAATTACACTAATGAATTAAATGGGTGTGCATGATAATTTTGTTGTCAAGACATTGGGAAAATTAAAGTATGTTCAGTGTGGACATTGGTTCAGGCATTTCCTTGGTGAAATTCTTCACCAAATGGCACGAAGACTAGAGATCTTAGAAAACTGAAGCCAGACTTTACTGGGCTCCAAACATCCCTGCACACACTTTTGTCTCAGGAAGTGCAGCACATAAACCAGGGACACCCCGAATGGGACATGAGCCCTTCATGGGGAGACCATGCAGACCAGCCAGCCAGCTCTAAACACGAGAGCAGACTGAAAGAAGACACAAAGGACACATCAAGAAGATCAAGAACCATTCTAAGTTTTTATTGGGGGGGGGGAGAGAGATTGACAAGTTTTTCACTATACAGACAGCCTTCTGACCCAAGTTAAAAATAAAATGTAAAAAAATGACAGCCCAAGACGACAGAATGGTCCTGTTAAACACTAACCTAAACACTAGTATTTTTATGGCAGGGGAATTCAGTTAATGACCAGTACAATAAAAAACCCAAACAGTCTACTGTACATATTATTTTACCCCCCCCCCCCCCCCACCCTCCCAGTAATCACTTACATAAACTGTACATAAGTGTTCGACTCCACATTATCATAACTACCATGATGGTGGAGTTACTGAAGGCTATTTACAAAAATATTTTATATGCATGTCTCTATTGGTATTGATTCATCAAGCCAATGTCATACAAGCCAATCACAAGCTTCCACAATCTTTACTTGAACTTCATCCCCATAATAAGGAAAAATGTCAAAAAAGAAAAGAAAAGAAAAACATTTACATGAAACAAACATGCTATGAGGGAAATCATTAGGTCTCCCCTGGACACCATCAATGCCGAGTGCCTTATATCTTCAAAAACACGTGAATAAAGAGTTTGCTTTGTGCTCAGTTTTCCAGAAGTCTTTGGGCCAGACCTCTGTGGCATGTGCTTCTCAGAATTATTATCATCTCCTTTGACCCACAAATTTGTTAGACACAAGGAGTGTTTAGGGGTAAAAACATATCAATCACATTTTTTGCTTTGAAACTTAAACTTGATGAAACCTAAAACAAAGACAAAATGTAAAAGTATAAAAGCCACACAATAAAATTTATATATAATGGTAATATATGAAGTTGAAACATTCACAAATGTGAATGGTTAAACAAGTTGCACATCAAACCTGACAAAAATAATCAAAAGCATAAATAAAGTACTATTTAAAGAAAAGAAAACCTGAGTCAGTTCTTTTTTTTTCAAGTTATATCACCTTACAAAACAGTTTTCTTTCACTCAGTCCGTCTTTTGTGTATATTGCATTCTTTCATTTTCCCTTTCTAATGAGTCTCCATTCCAGAATTGAAGAACTAAAAAAATGTACACAGAGACCTCTAGCGGCCATTTGCTATAAGTGCATATCCGCCACAGTGTTCTAGTCCGCTATCTGTACGGTATTTCAAATATCTATGTCCCAGCAGACAGCAACAGTCACTCGACTGATGTGTCGTACAAGCCGGATATTAACTTAAGCGAAGGTTTTAGCAAAACTACTATGTCTAAAATTGCGTTTCTACCACTGCTCTTTGAAGGACATAGAAATTCAAAGATTTACCATAGACACGCTGCACACCAAAGACGGGCCAATCAGAAGCACAGCTCTTCATTGATACTGCGTATCAACATCATTTCTCCTGTGCATCACAAGATTTTCAAGATATGCTATATTTCATCTACCACTACTTTAGAAAGAGCTATACTTAAAAAAGAACAATTCTATTGTACAAGTTTTCCAACACCACACCTTAAAGGCTGCAGATTTTTAAGAATATATTTCATGTAGCACCTGCTAATGACACTTTAACCTCCAGATCAGATGTTAAAGTATCTAAATAACAGAGGTGGATAGTTCAGGTCCAGAGAGTACAAGTCCAGCTGAGTACTCAGTGACTGTGACTCTTTATACTCCACTGGTTGGTTGAAACAAAATCCTGGTCTGGACTTTTACTCTGTGGAGCTGAATTACCCACCTCTGCTAAATAGTTACTGAAGTCAGTCAATTACGAGGTGATGTTCGGAGCTTGCATTCATCTTCGTGGTTTGGGGCTCAGGTCTAAGTAACATTGATTTATTCACGGGAATTCTGTACAAATGTTCTGAGAAACCAAAATGTCAAGTGTATCAAACTCAGTGCACGATCCTTGAGTGAATTGCACTGAATTACACTGCGAGGACACACAGCATGGTGACCAAAGCAGATGGTTCCCATTGTCCAGACAGCTGCAGAAAGAAAATACTTGCAGGTAATTGGTGCAGAGGTGATCCCATCATAGTATTTAGTAGTACAAAGATATCTGACTTACTTGTTAACCGAATCCAGATTCAAAATAAGTTATGTTTCAGTGTCACAAGATAACCGGGACATGAAGGAATTAACATTTTGTTCACTCCAATTGTGCGTTTGGAGAATCACCACAAAGCAGTGCTTCCGAACCCGGTCCTCGGGGACCCGCAGACAGGCCACGTTTTGGAGCTGGGAGGGAGCAAAAATGTGTGCTGTTTGGCTGGGAGGGAGCAAAAATGTGTGCTGTTTGGCTGGGAGCTCAAAGTGAGCAAAAGGGCCCCCAAGAACTGTATCAGGAAACACTGCTATAAAGCGATAAGCAGACTATTCAAATTTCATTCTCTACATATTGCTCTTTGCTGCCAAACACTCGGCCTCCACCAGCACGAACGCATCCGGCTTTTTTCATCAAAAACAGTGGCGCTTCTTCACCTTTCCAGCATTGCTGTGCCCTACACAGCTGGATCGGTTAAAACAGCACACTTTCAGTACATCCTTTGCACATTGAGCTATTGCTGAAAAATGCACACAAAATGCCATAAAATATTGTACAATAATATTGTACAAAATATGGTACAATATTTGTTTTTCTAAACAAATTCAAGCACAAAATCTATAGCTATATACATGGCTACATACAGTTAAGCCAGCACAGGTGAAAAAACTGAAAGTATATCAGTATGTATTCAGTATGCAATCAGTATGTATTAATATCCAAATGAAAAGACCAGCAAAATGCTTCATGGTCATGATGACTTTCGCATGTCACTAGGCCATTTTTAAAAACACCTCCCTAGTGGATCGAATCCCTATGGCTCAAGCGATCAAGGGCCGTATCTTCAGGAAGTCTGAGGTCGCTGACCCCTAGAGTCCCACGCAGCTAAGCGACAATGACCTTCTTCATTAATATTTATTTGGGGCGGAATGAGTCACACAATTTCCATCAATCAACGATTATTTAAACCGCCGGAGGTCTAAAAACATTGCACTAATCTTTAGACTGTACATTTTTAAAATGTACGTAATAAAAAAAAGAGAAAAGATCTGAAGATCTCGCTGGCCATTAGAATAAGCAATTAATACGAAGTTAGCTAGTACATAAAGTTAAATTAACATGGAAATATAATTTGATGAAAGGAATCGGAGTAAAATGGTTCTGACATGCATGAAGAGGTCACCCTTAATTCCCAGGGCGGCTGAACATCAGCGCATCATCGCTGAATGGGAGGGTCACATGACCGCCTCTGCAGGTCGCTGCAGAACTGAAGAATTGAGCACATTTAGTGCACCAAAGCTATAAAAAAAAAAACGAACACACCAAGCACCCCCCCCACCCCCCCAAGCAGTGCTACACTGTGGCAGTTCTGGTGCTTCAAAGACAGACCACCCACAGGACTAAACATGCAGCCTGTCACAGTTACTCCTTACGAGGGGCATGAGGGTGTAAAGGGGGGGTCCCAGGTTAGCAGCCGGCTCCTGCCTCTCCTGTGTACAGGCTGAGGGGCGTGTGCAGCACAAACGAGACAAACAGCGAGACACCGTTCACATTCTAGGGATTAGTGGTGTTAAAGTGAGGCGGGAATACACAGGATGGGGGCCGAAGGTAAAGTATTTGGATCAGATGAGAGAGGCTGTGCATCAGGCTGCCATTCCAGTCCTTATCCGAGGAGCGGAGAACACCAAGCTGGCGCTGGTTCGGCCGCACGCTCTCGCTGGCGGGGGGAGGGGGGGGTGACCCCAAGCTCAGCGGAGGACGGCCCCATTGGAGGGGTGGGCCTGGAATCTGAAGGGAGCAGTGGGTTTCATGGGGATGACCTCCATGGTGGGATGGTCCCGGAATCTGAAGGGAGCAGTGGGTTTGGGTGATCAGCCCAGTTGCCTCTGTGGATCTCGTCTTGCCCGCCCCCCCTCCCTCCCCAGCTTCCTCCCCAGCTTCCTCCCCCTTCCTCGGCCTCTCGATCTCCGCAGCGGCGCTCTTACGGGTGGACTTCATTGGCTATAAGGCTGTCCTCTCCCGACTGGAAGTCCGCTTCGTTAATACTGTTCCTCGTGTTGATCATCTCCTCGTCCTGCGAGGACCCCTGGCCGTCCTCCTCCCCGCTTCCGGTTCCCGTTTCCTCTGATCCTGGATCCTGCAGAACCTGGGCGATATACATTTGCTGGGGGAAGGGGGAGGGGTGAAGAAAGAAAGAATAAAATAAAAATCGTCGGTCACGTAGATGTTTTTAAACCACATAAGTACTGACACAAATTCTAGCCTGGGATTTAGCATAACTGCTCCCCAGAAGAATATTTAAAATGGGTTTAAAGGTCCTTGTGAAGGCTGTCACATCACACAACTGAAATATGATACCCATGTATTGCTTATTTTTACAATCCTCTCTGCTAATTTAATTCAGTGCATGACCAGGACATACAGGATGTTCAGCTGTGCAACTGGAGGCTGCTCTCTGGTCATGTGACCCGACACACTCAGGTACTGGGCACAAGCCTAGAATGACACTGCTTGATGTCCCACGGATGAGACAAGATTCCACTTACTGCTGCCTTGTTGGTAGGAGAGGTGGTGGAGCGAGCCGGACGGCCATTCTCCACCCCATCTGCATCAGTATCCTTGGTGTCAATCTGGAAGAAGAGGAGGTAAGAATCACTGAGCCACTGGAAGCGTAGATGGGACAACAGCACCCCCTGAAGGTGGGATACAGTAACCTGTACCTGAAGAACAGTGACCCAGAGAACAAGAACCCATACCTTGTAGTTGTGGGCACTGAGGTACTTGAAATGCCCGAAGCAGATGTGGGAGAGACAGACCACGATGGTGATGATGAGGACCACCAACGTGAACATGGTTGTTGGGGTCACAAAGCCTATTAAAAAAAAAAGAAAACCACACATTAAAGGTTGGTTTTCACAAAGAAAATCCTCTGAACCAGGACCAAACAATGAATAATAAAAATAATAATAAATAAATGTTCACTAAATAAGCAAATGTATCAGGTCAAGTTCAGGATCAGTTCAGAGTATGAGCTGATTCAAATACAGATGTGCAAGAGTGAGATCATTCCAGATGACCGTGGGCGGTCTACCCAGATGAATTCTGGGTAGATTTGGGCACGTCTCAGAATCGTAGTGTGAGCGGTATCAGAGCGGTATCAGAGCGAAACTGGAGCGAGACAGAGCGACCGCTCCAGCCTTAATTAGAAAACCGCTCCGCACCCTGACCAAATTCCGCCCGCTCCGCTCCTTGCTCACGCTCCGCTCCGCTCCGCTCACATGCTCTGGATCAGATTGCTGATCAAAAAAGGAGCTTCTGTGGGTTTGGCTGAGCAGCTTGGAAGGGATTTCAAAACGATTATTCATAATCAGAGATGGACATTTCAGGTCCAGAAAGTAAAATTCTAGACCAAGATTTTGTTTCAACCTGCCAGTTGAGTACTCTGTGACTCCTAACACTCAACTCACTGGTTGAAACAAAATCTTGGTCTGGAATTTTACTTTCTGGACCTGAAATGTTAGTGATTATTAGCAAAGGTGGACGACACTTAAACCTCAAGGCCACAACAATTTCATCTGCTGGCCAGACTCATAAGCCAAGAGAAAGGTAGATGAATGAGTTACAGCGCTGATTCCCAACCCCGAGCCCACAGACCAGTACCGGTCTATGGCCAGTATTGCACCAGGCCCCAGGCTGGGGGTCTTGCTGAGGGCTTGATTCATTTCTAAAAATGAACTATACATTTTAAATACGTTCACATATTCTGTTCACATCCGGGAAAAAATTAAAAAGGATAAACTTGTGAAAACGCCAATCAATTCACTCGAACCCCCCCCACAGTCCGCATCCAGCGTAGAGCTGCCTCACCTGTGCGCACAGTGGAGAAGAAGAGCAACCAGAAGAGGCAGAGGATGGGCGCGGCCACCACCTGGGTGACGGCACCTGAGTGGATCTTCTTGTCCAGCTTGGAGGGCAGGTAGGCGTAGTACATGTTGTATCTGTCCACCAGGTGCTTCAGCAGCATGTACATGAGGCCTGAGAGAAAGCGAGGAGACACACTTTCAAAGAGGCATCTATACGCCCTTTCAACGCCGCAGGACGTGGCTGCACTTCACGACTTTTATTTCAACACTCTGCTTAAGTTTAACAGCGATGGGATTTTTCTCCCTACTGCAAGCAGTAAGTTCAGCACGGATGAACACGCAGCTACATACAGCATACAGCATCGTCTATGACCAATATATGTATAACTGAGGTTGATGTGATACTAAGCCTAGCTAAACTCAAAATAAATAAATCGCAGGGGCCTGATGGCATCTTACCAATAGTCTTAAAAGAGATGAGGGATATTATTAGCCAACCTTTAACTTTAATATTCCAGAAATCGTTATCTGCGGGTGTGGTACCATCAGATTGGAAGCATGCTAATATAACACCCATATTCAAAAAAGGGGATAGAAGTAATCCAGCAAACTATAGGCCAATCAGTTTAACTAGCATTACTGGAAAAATAATGGAAGCTATAATTCAAGTGAAAATGGTAGATTACCTAGATGCAAATAACATCATGAAGGATAGCCAAAATGGATTTAGGAGAGGTAGATCCTGCTTAACGAATCTACTTGAGTTCTTTGAGGAAGCTACAAGTGAAATTGATCACAAAAAGGCCTATGATGTGATTTACTTAGATTTCCAGAAGGCCTTTGATGTTGTCCCCCACAAACGTCTCTTGCTAAAGCTTAAAGCTGCAGGGATTTTAGGAACTGTGGCAACTTGGATCAAAAACTGGCTAACTGACAGGAAGCAGCGAGTAGTTATTAGAGGCACAATGTCACAGTGGGCCTCCGTTCATAGTGGGGTACCGCAGGGTTCAATTTTAGGACCTCTATTGTTCCTAATTTACATTAATGATATTGACACAAATACATACAGTAAACTGGTTAAATTTGCAGACGACACCAAGGTGGGCGGGGTAGCAGATACTAATCTAGCAGCAGAGAGGCTTCAACGGGATCTGGATTTAATTAGCGAATGGGCTGATACATGGCAGATGAAATTTAACACAGATAAATGCAAGGTAATCCATGCAGGGAGCAGAAATATAAAGTACAGATATTTTATGGGTTCCACTGAAATAAAGGTAGCTGATTACGAGAAAGATCTCGGTATGTATGTTGATGCTTCCATGTCCCCCTCTCGCCAGTGTGGGGAAGCAATAAAAAAAGGCGAACAGAATGTTGGGTTATATCTCTAGATGTGTGGAGTTTAAGTCAAGGGAGGTGATGTTACACTTATATAATTCCTTGGTAAGACCCCACCTAGAATACTGTGTGCAGGTTTGGTCACCATACCTCAAGAAGGACATTGCTGCCTAGGAAAAGGTGCAACGAAGAGCTACGAGAATGATTTCTGGTCTTAGAGGAATGTCTTATGAAGAGAGGTTAGCGGAACTGAATCTGTTTAGCCTTGAGCAAAGGAGACTAAGGGGGGATATGATTCAGGTCTATAAGATTCTAACGGGTCTGGATGCTTTTCAGCCAAATGACTATTTCAATATTAGTCTAAATACTAGAACTCGTGGCCATAAGTGGAAATTAGAGGGAGAACATTTTAAAACAAATTTGAGGAAGCACTTCTTTACACAGCGTGTAGTTAGAGTATGGAATAGTCTTCCTGCTAGTGTAGTGGAAGCTAAAACCATGGGTTCCTTTAAATCAGAGCTAGATAAGATTTTAACAACTCTGAGCTATTTGTTAAGTTCTCCCCAAACGAGCTTGATGGGCCGAATGGCCTCCTCTCGTTTGTAAATTTCTTATGTTCTTATGTTCTTACATTTTTAATAAGCATTCAGAATGCATGAGAGGATCTTATTGGGCAAGGGAGCGGAGATTTCACACAACACGCTAAACCAAAGGGCTAATCGCCACCCTGAACAAAATCATATTAACACGAAGAACAAAATCAAACGATATAAATTAATAAAGAATTAAAAATAAGAAATAAGAAGTCATAAGAAAGTATTAGTCATCAAATAAGTAAATAATTAAATATTGATTGATAACAGCTGTGCAGCTGGTAGAGCCAGCAAGAAGGGATGTGGTGACTCACCGAAGGGGACAATGATGGGGCAGGTGATGCTGTACGTCATGACGACGGTGAAGACGGACATCATCCAGGCGTAGGCGGCGCCAAACTGGAATTCGTAAGCTTGGTGCTGGTGGGGGCACGACAGACACACTCTGTTAGCTCACGCACTTTTGACACAGGCAGACAGCTTCCTTGGCAAACGCAAATGGAAGTTGAAACAAGTTCATGGAATTACTCAGGAGGGACTTTATACTTTTGCGTCGTTCCCTTTTTTCTTTAAGATTAAACCCCAGATGTTGCAAGGGGGGGCTCCCATGGATTGTGATCGTCTGTCCAGCGCATCCCACAGATGCACGATCGGATTGTGATCTGGGGCATTTGGAGGCAAATCAACATCTTGAACTCTCCATCATGGTCCTCAAACCGTTCCGGAATAATCTTTGCAGTGTGGCAGGGAGCATTGACTTGCTGATAGAGGCTACTACCACTGGAGAATACGGTTGCCATGAAGGGCCGTACTTGGTCTGCAACAATGTTTAAATAGGTGGTACGTGTCAAAGTGGCATCCACAGGAATCCCAGGACCCACAGACTCCCAGCAGGACATCGCCCAGAACATGACACTGACTCCACCCACCTGCCTGCTTCCTAGAGTGCAGGGAGGCCTAGCTCCGCTCCTGGGGGGCCAGGTTTGCAGATTTCCCTGCTCAGACACACCTACTAGACCTGGTAATTAACCGATTAAGAAGTGTTTGAGCAGGAAAATCTGAAAAACTGTGTTGGCTTCTGCCCCCCTGTTGGCACGCCCACCATAGTGCATCCTGGTGCCATATCTTCCCCAAGTAAATGACACACATTCACTCGGCCGCCCACATGATGCAACAGAAAACATCACTCATCAGACCGGGCCACTTTCTTCCATTGCTCTCCTGTGAGATCAGACCAGACAGGCAAGCCTTCACTCCCCACGTGCATCATTGAACCCTGGGCGTCCATGACCCCAGTGCAAGTTCACCGGTTAGCCTTCCTTGGAGCACTTTTGTTCGGTACTGACCACTGCCTACAGGCAACACCCCAGAAGACCTGCTGTTTTGGAGATGCTGTGACCCAGTCATCATCACAACTTGGCCCTTGTTAAAGTTGCTCAGATCCTCGCACTTCCCCATTTTTCCTGCTTCCAACACTCATGTTAAAGAACTGACTGCTCACTTGTCCAATATATAATGACACCCTTGACAGGTGCCATTGTAACAAGATAATCGATGTTATTCCCTAAACCTGTCAGTGGTTTCAATGTTACGGCTGATCGGTGTGTAATATTGCTGTAATATACAGCTACTCCAAGGCTGCCCACACAGGGGCTCCTCCCCCCCCCCAGCATTTTCCCAAAATACTGACCCGCTTGACGTTGCGCCTCTCCGCGGCCGAGCGAGCCAGGCACAGCCGGATCATGTACATGAGCAGGCCGGGGATCCGGAGCAGGTCCATGGCGTTCCCGATGAACGCCGAGGCGATGACATAGTTCACGAAGAAGGCGCCGTTGTCTGGGAGGAAGACACACCTGTGGAGTGCGAGAGGACAGGAGAGAGGATGACGAGGACGGAGACCGAGCGGTACAGGATGGGGGGTGCGGAGGGCGAGGGGCAGACGTGCTGAGAGGCCCCCATGTCAGCATGACACCCCCAACATGGTCTGCTAGCACCAAACTCATGCACCCGCTCAACAATTTAATTCAACACTTTTAAAAATACGGTAACAGCAACCCACAACCAACAAACTGAGTCTACAAAGCCTGTTTTGACAGGAATGCCCCCCCAGCACCTGTCATGCATCCTGAATGCTCTATATAATACTATTCTAACACAACATGTGTTTCAAGCTTTAAATTTGACAAACGGCAAACTGCTATTTATTGGGCTTGAATTTGAAATAAATGACACAGAGACATAAAGGAGGATTTCAAAGAAAATGGAGTGAAAGAAAATGTTCCTGGACAAGAAAGCAGGAATGTTCAAACCTTTTGAAATGTTCAAACAATTAACCTCTATCACCTAAAATTTAGGTTGCCTTTAAACGAATGTGTTGGAAACTCGAGACACATTTCACATGTCAACAGTCTCATTTCAAGAGCACATCCCCAAAAAAACACATTACTGTCTCATATGCTAGAGCAGGGGTCTCCAACTCCGGTCCTGGAGAGCTACTATCCAGTAGGTTTTCTATCCTACCTGGCTTCTGATGAGCCACACCTGTTCTCAGGTAAATACCAGGAGCAGGTGTGACTCATCAGAAGCCAAGTGGGACAGAAAACCTACTGGATAGTAGCTCTCCAGGACCGGAGTTGGAGACCCCTGTGCTAGAGGAACAAACTCCATGTCTCCTTGTCTTTGCACTGAAAAATGTTTCCCCAGACTCATAAGAAAGAATAAGAACATATCGCCTGGTAAAACAGACCAGCATATATGACCATGTGGTCTATAATTAAAACCCAATCAAACACTCGGAATACTCTTAACAGAAGAATACTGCAGGAAAAGGCTCCACAGAAAATAACAACGAAAAACAGAGTAAAAGACACCACTTACTCAAATCTGATTGGGGCATCGACCAAGATTTTCTTGTCGAAAAGCCAGCGGAAGAAAACATCCAAACTGCATAGGTGGTAAAAACAAAGATTTTGTTTTATACAAGTTTTCCCCAATAATAACAACATTGCTGCATAATATTTGAGGCAGCAGCCTGACATCTACATGGAGGCGAGCTGAGGGACTGGCTAAAATGCTAAGAATGCTTTCATCGTGCTTCTGCCGCCAACGAAGTCCACCTCTCTGTAATTACACCCGCCGTTCCCCCACTTCGCAGTCCCATGGCTATTTTATTAGGCTCTCGGCTTGTCCTGTTGCCGCGGAAATACCTGCTGAGTCCAAGGGAAGGAAGTAGAAGCACCATAAAGATGAGAAACGTGTAGCACTTGTGCATGGTGGTCCTGTTCTCCCCCGACCTGAAGCAAACAGGAAAAGGGGCAAGCTGAGAAGCAGCAGGGAGACCCGGAGGCTCGGGCAGCCGGTCGCAGCCGAACAGGGAGCTCGTGTCTCATAAGTTTTAGTGAAAATCGAAAAAGTGCATGACAGAGTATGCAGATACCTGGTCCAATGGGCTTCAAAGAAGGCTGAGTAGTAGACGATGGTGGGCAGCAGGGCAGAGAAGGCCCAGAGCAGCAGGGTGGGGAAGAACTGCGTAATGATGGGGTTCTTTGGGGGAATGAGATTCATGTTAGAGCCGCGTTTCCCAGCCCGGTCCTCTGGGACCCGCAGACACCCCCGCAGACACTCCCGCAGACAGTCCCGCAGACAGTCCCGCAGACAGTCCCGCAGACAGTCCCGCAGACACCCCCGCAGACACCCCCGCAGACACCCCCGCAGACACTCCCGCAGACACCCCCGCAGACACTCCCGCAGACACACCCGCAGACACACCCGCAGACACACCACATTTCTGCTCCCCCCCAATTCCTGGTAGGGGGTCCCCAAGGACCATGTAGAGTCACACTGTGATATAGATGGTCTGTGCTGTAAATCAATGGTTTTTGCTGTGGGAAAGTTTGTCTTCATGGGAACATTTCTCACATCTAAGGTCAGAATGTCATGTTTTCAAATTCAGGAAAGTATAGTTATATTCTCAATCAAATTCAGGAGTGCACCATTTATATTCTAAATGTGCTTAACAGGAACATGCTAAAATGCTTTCGGTAGACTTGGGGGTTGATGAGTACGTAGCTAAATGTTCCATAACACTTAGGGTGTAAACACTGCTTCAGAAGGATGTCCCCCCCTTACATTGAGGTACTCCACTGGCTTGGTGACATTGAACTTGTCCATGGTGCTGATGATGATGGCCGGAGTGGTGAGGAAGAAGAGCAAGAGGAAGAGGATGCAATTGATGATGAAGCAGCGCACCCACCAGGAGACACCCCCAAGAGACAAGTTCTCCCTACAAGGAAGGAAAAAAGATACACATACATTGTACAGTGGCCTGAGCAGTCACCTGAACGGGGTTAGAAACAAGCAACTTCCATCTGCCAACATCAATATGACATTAAAAACATAAATTCAAAATATAAAAGTGCTATAAAGTAGGGGTGAGAGATATGGCCAGAAAGTTATATCACAATATTTTTGGTTAGAATCACAATCCACAATATAGATCATGATTTTTTTAAATGTATGTAGTAATGTTAAATAACCAATTAAAAAACATCAATTAAGATATTAATTCTCGCAAGACTTAGCCACTAAGATGATTGATAAAGAACTGAGATATACAGACAGCGCTGAGATGTTATGCAGACTGAAATTGTTTTTGTTTCACATCAGTCAGTTTTTGTCGTAGTAGGCATCGCGTCATCCATGCTTGCCTGTTTGTTCTGTTGTTATAATAATAATGTTAGTGCACTTGTACCTGAGCATTCATTGGACGCTCAGCCTAGCTGCACTCCCTGTCAGCATGTATGTTTGTGGAATGGAATGCCTTATGTGTATGCTGCATCGGACAAAATGCTTAACTAAATTAAATGCAATTGTAGTCCCTGAGATACTTCTGAAATGAGTATCATGAATACAATTGTATCCGGTTATGATAAAATATTGCAATATTGCCCACCACTACTCTAAAGTGTACAGCATGAACCCAATCCTTCCCCTAACTATATTAAGCAAAAAGTACCCCTGCCTTGAAGAATAACACACCTATATCCACTACCAACTGTCTGTAACAGAGATTTACTATGTCAATGCCTGAAGAAAGTATTCACCAGAATTCCCTCGCAAAATAATTCATTTGCAGTCTGACATGCAATCTAACCTCATATAATGAGATGATTTCCCATAGTGCTGTTATTGTAATTGCATTAGTGTCTGCGATTGGATGTGTGTAATTGGAAGTGTACAGCAAAACGGGTTCCTCCTCCTGCAGTATATCAGCTCAGTCCCCACGATGTCTGGCTCACCAGCCACGCTGTCCGATGCTGAGCTATTAGCTGTCAAGCAAGGTCAGGTACTGGGAGAAATCGCTGACTACAGGCCAAACTAGCAGCCTCCAGGTGGCTCCACCAATCTTCTTGGCTTTTTGTCCTGAGTGAATCTCTCCATTGACTAGACAATCTGCGGACAGTTTCTCTACAGGCTTCAAAACATTCCCCCAGAAAAACTGTTCTCCTTACATTGAGCATTGCCATTCAATTGACACAACCATGCTATTTTTAGGGTCACAGTAACAGGATTTGTAAACTACCTTTTCAATTAAAAGGACCTGGATTTCACTTAAGCACTGAGTTCTTGCTGTGTGCTGATTGGTCAGTCTCCTACAATCATGCATGTGTCACTAATGTTAATGTGAAACAGCTGGATGAGTCTTTCAATCAAGGAAATACACCAGTTGAAGCACAAAAAGAACTGAACTATTTTGCCAAGCGCAGGAGCTTTTCAGTTTTAAAGGAATTTGCAAGACCTGAAGCTCAAAGTGTCCTTTCTGACAGGGATTGTCTGGTCACCCAACATTACCTCTATCCAAGGCCAAGTTCAGCGGTAGAACCATAAAACCAGAGCCATTACATTTCTTAACAATCTACACAGGAAGGCTTCTCTGGGCGAGAACGAGTGCATACAAATCGCGAGCGAATATGAAACCGGTTAGAATGTCCGGCGATATCTGCTTCTTCTCAGGCAGCCGCCGCCAACGTGCCTACAGCAGCTGCCTCGACTGATCTACTGAAATCCGACAGACAACAAAAATGGCTCGCGGCGGGAACTAACAATCGCGCTGGGGATGTTTCCCGCGAAGCGACCCAGTTACATACGTAATTAGGCGATGTCGGGGAGTCCTCAGAATGCAAAAGGAATTCTGAGGAGAGCAGGCGTAGTCAGCAAAGAGGTACACCGTGGGGCTCAGCCAAGCGAGGCCCAGCGAAGACACCATGTTGATTCCCAAAGACAGATGTTTCATGAAGCTTGCCAGGAAACCCAATAGCTAAAAGGAGTACGTTGTGTAAATTTCAATGAACCTTTGTGCTTTGCGTATGGGTCAGATCCATTGAGAAATCCTTGAAGTCATTCTTGGTGAGATGATGGGAGACTAAACCCGATGACAGATAAAAGGCACAAGTACCAAGGGAAAATGGAAAAATAATCTCGTCGTCCACAGGCCAAAACTACCCAATGGTGGTTTGTTTGTACATTTGTACATTACACTTGTATTGTTTTTAAAGAGGTAGAGTTGTAATGACACACAACCACTTTGTGAATCAAGGCTCATTAATATACATGGAAGGAAACCAGATATAATTATTGCTCAAGGGGCCAAATATACTTCCACAGTTCATTGAGAAAGTCCAGCTACATAACAAACCAGTATGAGCCCTCAAAAACCTCAGTGTAGCTATAGGATGCAGCTGCTTCAAAGCATGAGCACTTTGACTGTACAGCTCAGTTGGTTGACTTTGAAGTCACTGACACACCTGGAGGCAACCAAGCTAATCAACAAGAGATACGAACGATGCGATCTGCCAAAGACTGGAGGCAAATTCTTCTCCATCAACCAGACGGGCAAAGCATCCCAAAAAATACATTCTATTGTACTTCTCAGCTGAAGCAGTCATTGTGTGCTTCGTAACAGCCTGCTACAGCAGAATTTTTTTTTTTTTGAAATATATACAAGAATGTAAAAATTGCACTAAATGTAATTAATACACACCAAGATCACGAAGAGCAGCTGGTATAGGAAGCTTGAAAAGTAGAATTTATGTGCTCTGCTAAACAATTTAACATTTTATTATTAAATTAAAATGTATTGCATGCTTTACTCCTTGCTGAAATCAATAATATCTCCCAGGTAGTGATTTCCCATTACAAGTTTCAGTAGCACTTTACTTGAGGGTGCACAATCACTTATTAGTAACTCAGTTACTACTGACGTACAAATCATGAACAAATATAGTACGTACTTGAGATAAAAGAAAAGTCACCATTCATTAATGATGAACAAACATGAGGTCAGTATGTAACGTTATTCATTACTTGTTCCTTCAGTAGTTTACAAAGGTTTACACAATTAACAGATATAGTAACAAATACTGTAACTGCTTGGGGTAAAAGATGTGTCACAATTCATTAATGATGAACAAACATGAGATAAGTATGTAATTACGACTTAGTTTGTGATTAAGTAATACACACATAATAGCATAATACCACATTATTTGTGCACTGTCAAGTACAGTAAAGTGTTATCCAAGTTTCTACTCCAATTTCCCAATTATTCTTTGGTGCAGTGAAAAGAGCATTTCACCATAATGTAGGAGCACTCTAAGAAGCTGCTAATTACTGTCACTGGAAATTTTTTTACTTCCATTAGAAAATTAAGATAACTGTTAGTGGCTTCTACCACAGGAAACATTTTACAGTTATCGAAATTTCAATTAAGCTCCTCACATTCAACAAATGTAGCCAGAGAGAACCTAAAACTGTGGGAGTGTACCATCTAGATTTTTCCAGATATAAATAGCAGTATTGAGTAAGAGGTATCGACAAGATGCTCTTCGTTCGATGACCAACAGGCCGTTTATCTCTGGCTCCATGGCAACAAGGGCAAAACTAAGCCAGCTGACCATCCCGACAGTGACGGGCAAGGGGGTTTTCATGGGACTCAACATTTCTGGGCACCCTGAATACCTGCTTCTACACACTTCTTATGGGAGATTAGTCTGTTCTCTCTCTGAAACATCAGAGTCTGTCCTATTAGTGGCAGAAGATTTAGTGTGTAATTAAAATCAGACCAAATATATCTAGCTGTCCTGACTGGTTTGGATATATATATATATATTTGTTACTAAAATGACTTGTTACTAAAAGTAAACATCTGATTGATGAATTAATTTAGGCAGCAGACAGTATGACACTGACTTGGGGCAAATAAAGATCAGGTGCTGGTTAAGCGGTTAAGGAGCTTCAGTGCATCAGGAGATACTCAGCCCTTTAATTAAAGGCAATTAGCCACAGAGAAGACTGGGTGCCTCACCATCGCACATTCTGTGGGTCTGGGGCATAGGAGACGCTCCAGTTGTAGATATGCAAGCTTTCGCTGAACTGAGACGACTTGGGCTCGTGGCGACATTTGCAGCCCTGACAGTGGCAGGCATTGAAGTCCTTCAGGATTCTGCGAGCGAGAGAGAGAAAGAGAGAGAGGACAAACTGCCTCAGTCACGGCGGGACACTGGCGTGACTGGAGCCAGTCCCCACAATGCACATCAGCATACACACACTCACATGCTGCATCACACACAGACCACTCACCTTCCGTATTTAAAGGTCCAAAAAGAGAGTGATATCGCGGCAAAAGCCCCTGCTCTCAGTGGATAAGGCATTAAAGGCCATCAGATTAAACATTTAAGGCATGTTTCCATACAGAAAATAGCATTTCAACTGCCTCTGGCCTCTTGCATCAGGAGAGGAGGATGTTTATACAGCACAGAATTCTACAGCTAACAAGCACCTGGGAAATGACAATACTGCAATAACAGAATAAAAACAGAAAAAGGCCCCAGTGCCCAGTTACTGATCCATTACATGGACACAGGCTCAGTCTGTCACCTGCAGTTAATAACAACAACTGCAGGTTTGGTCGAAACATGCCCCCATTCTAACAGGGAACCACAACACATCCCAAAATGGGGGGGGGGGGCGGGGACACAGGATCATCAAAACTAGACCTGCATGATGTGCCAAGTTAATATCAACATCGCATGTTATGCACATGCATTTGTCAATTCACAAGGATCGCAATAATCAGCTTGGTTGGACAGTTTCTAATTTTTAATTTCGTCATTTCAACAGTATTTTCAAAAGTAAATGCTTTGTCAACACTGCTTTTTGGCAACACCAACAACTGACTCGATAGACACTATTGGTAGATCATAAGAAGTCCTATTCATCTATAGTTTGTTTTCAGTTAGTTTTCAACTCCTTTCTCACTTCAGAAATATCTTGATATTTATCACTAAATAAAATTAGAATTTTTTCCAATATCACGCAGCCCTAATCAAAACCTACCAAAACTACTTTCTCTGATTTGTTGAATTTGTTTCTCTGAATTTTAATCACTGCATTTTCTTTTGTATGTTTTAACTTTGTTGCTCATAATGCGATTTCTGCTTAATGATACTCATAAATAAATGTTACTCATACATTTTTTGGGAGACAAATTGGCTATACTGATTCCACTTATTTCGATCAAATGTAAATACATTTCAGTAACTGACCCAGTTTTCAAACAACGTGTGTTTATTAAATTGAACAGGCCTGTTTTACTTCTTAATACCTGATTGTAGAAGTTCCTCCAATATAGACTCAGTATTACAATAGCAGTGCGCTTCCATTATAAAGCAGACTGATCCTCCCAGCACCAGGAAAATAATTCTACTCAGCTGCATCACGTGCAATTTTCCACAAGAAGACAACTTGCTTTCAATGAAGAGCACAGACACAGAGCAGAATTGATACTGTATCTGTCATTATACTGTGACACTCCAAACATGATTATAGTTATGAAATAGAGCACAAATTGCAAGCCATTGATAAAGCCGACATTAACGTTTCTATTTTGGTCCTCTACTTTTCAAAATGTCACCCCTACAGATGCACACATGCACACACACACACGCACACACACACACACACACACACACACACACACACACACACACACACACAGAAAAGAGGCACACAGAAGAATGACTCACACTGCAGTCATCGCCTCGTTCTGGAAAGTGACAAACGCCATCCCGAGAGGTTTCGTGTTGACTTTCTCCTTCTCCTTCCTGTACTCCTCCTTCAGCTTCGACTCCAGCTTGGTGTAATAGCTCACAGCCTCCTCCTGTCCGCACAAGAGAAAAAGACACCTTTCCATATCCTTTGTCAAATCGCTTCCCTCCCTTAAAGCCACGTCTGGCTTGCGAATCCCGTCTTGCACGTCCTCGGCCTGGTGTTGACGCTCTAACTTTTAATGAAGCCCGACACGAGCTCCGCACATCTGCTCGTAACGACCCACAACCGCTGTCAGCAAACACTTTGGAAAACGCCAAAAAATGAGCCTTCACTAGCATACGCACTTTTTGTTTTTCACGCACGAGTTAAGCGAGAGAACTTTCACGTTGCTGAACTTCCACAAGTCTGCTTATTTTTAGATAAATCAACTAATAAAATGTGAAACATATTGTAATGCCGAGTGGGTGAATCACAGGAGCGACTCGTAGGGATCCGCTCATTTGTGAAGCAGGCTAGCCTACGCAATGGGGAAAATAGATACAGGGGTATGAGGGACACATTGCTGTTTACATTACATCGACACACTCAATACAAAGGGAAAAAGACACAGCAAGACTGAACTACTCACAAACCAACTGGGACTAATGAACTATATTAGGGGGAAGACACAATACACCTAAAACCCAACAATAAACAATAATTTTCTCCAACCGTGAATCGAATTAGCTACAGCATGGGGGATGACGTCATCGACCCGTTCCACAGCTGGTGCCTCACAATACAATATGCTTCCGCTGACTTTATTTTTTTCCCTCAAAATGGAATACGCTCTATATATATATATATATATATATATATATATATATATATATATATATATATATATATATATATATATATATATATACACACACATACACACACACACACACATACACACACACACACACACACACACACACACACACTCACACTCACACTCACACTCACACTCACACTCACACTCACACTCCGAACCAGCCAGGACAGGTAGGATAGACATATTTTTTCCCCTGCCACTATATTCCTAATCCTCTCAGAAATTAGAAGTCTCAAGCAGAGACGCTGCGATTTTGAAGGTCTGCTTTCCATCCTTACGCAGATGGTCTCCTGGCATTCCTGTCTACCTCTGTGTCAGCATACGGCAGAAACGGCGCTGTTTGGTCACACCCCCTCCCGCCATTCATCGCTGAGCGCCCCCTAGAGGACACAGACCTCTTCGCATCCCTTGATGATGCAGCAGCAGAGGTGTCCACACGGCTTAGGGTTGATCATGGTGGGGACGTGCTCCTTGGCCATCAGGTCAGTGAAGAACTTCTTGCTTCGCTCTGCCTTCTTTCTGCAGGTGACGTAACCCCCCCCCCCCCACAAGTTTAAAACATCACACTGTGCACCAACGTCATCTTCAACAACCAGACAGCCAGTCATGCCAAAAATGACAAAATATTTTAAAAATAAAAAATTCCATTTAGGTCTGAAGAGCCGCTCCTTTAAGGAGATGTTGCAAACACTGGGATTTAACTTTAATGGCAGAAGATTAGCTACGAGATGTCAGTGCTAGCCTACTGTGTCCTTAATATATGGACACATCATCGTTAAGTTCAGGATCTGAACACCAAATGAACTTCCGAATTCTGACAAGCCTCTTGCCATCTCCCCATGCAGAGCTTCCGTGCTGCTGCAGACAGCATTGGGGAGATGCTGACAATCACACTCACTGTCACCAGAAGACTCAAAGCCCCGGTACAAGCGGCTGATGATATGCTCCCTTTTTCTTGACACTTACTGAGGTGCCAGTTATCCATCCATCCATCCATGTTCCATAACTGCTTATCCAGGATGAGTCACTGTTAGTCTGGAGCCTATCCCAGGTAGTGCAGGCCAATAGGCAGGCCAACACCCTGGATAGGATACCAGTCCACCACAGGACACTCTTATATTCAATTACATGAATGAATACATTCCTAACCTATGTAGCTACTATATCCCAACAGTTTCAAGTTACAATCGTTTTAGCACAAAAGATAATTACTACTCCCAGACTACAAGAAAAGAGTCAGTGCGTAATGTGGTTGGTGAGAACGTCCTACATATTTAATAGCACCTCTGCATGATTCAGGCCCCTAAAACAAACAACATACAGAGGCCAGAGCTTAAGCAGATGCAGGTGGTAAAATTAGAAACTAGCTGTTAGCGCATACAATATTGCATCATGAGTAACCCATGGCAACACAGTCCCAAAGCTCTGCTTGGAAGCATGACAGATATCTTCTAGCCTCAATCACTTCACTGGAGATGTATCCTCAAATAAACACTATAACATGCTGCGGTTGTACTGTGCATGGTGGTGTATCTTTACATAGCTAGCTAAATGCTTTGTCAGAACAACACTCACAGTAACTACAGTTAGCTGATGCTTTTATCCAGAGTGACTTGCAGTAGAAAGAAGTGTTACCATTTGCATGTGCTCCCTTGGAATTTGAATCCATGACTTTAGTGCAATACTCCACTTGTTGAACTACAGGAGCCAGTAATATTAATGCATCAATATGACGTCTTACTTTTAGGGACAATTTACAACAATGCCAGGAAATCGTCCAGCTGCAAACAAATTTAAGCCCCAAGTGGTCCTTTTCAGGGATCAGAACCTCCTCACTAAAGCCAAGATCACATTACACGATTTTAGCCCTGATTTTCCACTTGCCAACAGTTTTTGGAGATCGCAGACAAAACCCCCAGCTCGGAGGTAAATCGGTGTTCGATCAGTGCTGGCAAATCGGTGCTAGATCGCCAAGTGTAATCTGTTCAAAGACGCGACCTGATGCAGTCAATGATGAGTCGCAGAAACCCGCATGGGACTCGAGCAGTGTGAGCAGTATAGCGATCTGACAACTTCAGGAGTCGTGCAGTGTGAGCGGTACAACGATCTGACGACTTCAGGAGTCGTGCAGTGCGAGCAGTACCGCGATCTGACGACTTCAGGAGTCGTGCAGTGTGAGCAATACAGCGGTCTGACGACTTCAGGAGTCGTGCAGTGTGGGCGGTACAGCGATATGACGATTTCAGGAGTCGTGCAGTGTGAGCGGTACAACGATCTGACGACTTCAGGAGTCGTGCAGTGCGAGCAGTACCGCGATCTGACGACTTCAGGAGTCGTGCAGTGTGAGCAATACAGCGGTCTGACGACTTCAGGAGTCGTGCAGTGTGAGCGGTACAGCGATCTGATGACTTCAGGCGTCGTGCAGTGTGAGCAATACAGCAGTCTGACGACTTCAAGAGTCGTGCAGTGTGAGCGGTACAGCGGTCTGACGACTTCAGGAGTCGTGCAGTGTGAGCGGTACAGCGATCTGACGACTTCAGGTGTCGTGCAGTGTGAGCAATACAGCGGTCTGACGACTTCAGGAGTCGTGCAGTGTGAGCGGTACAGCGGTCTGACGACTTCAGGAGTCGTGCAGTGTGAGCGGTACAGCGATCTGACGACTTCAGGCGTCGTGCAGTGTGAGCGGTACAGCGATCTGACGACTTCAGGCGTCATGCAGTGTGAGCGGTACAGCGATCTGATGATTTCAGGAGTATTGTAGCGTGAATCCGGCCTTAAAGACTCCTCTTAATTGCGTGCCTCACAGGACTCCTTCCTCTGTCACCCTAAAGGTCACTCTGTCGTATTTCTAGTCCACTGCCCCCCATTTTGATGATTAGCTCCCATTCTTGTCAGCCGTGCCTCTCCTCCCCCCTCGGCTCTGTCCTGCTCCAGCCCCTTACTTGTATCTTCTCTGACAGGCAGCTGTTTCTGGTTTACACACAAGCAGCCTGCAGGGACCTCGTCTCATAGCATATTGCCATAATCTTGCCTTCGGTTAAGCCTGGCTCTGTTTAATTACATATTTATACTAGCCTTGTGCATCTACCCAATAAAGGCATAGCAGATTGTATGTTTTGTCCTATACATTTTATATTTCATCTTTTGGTCAACAACAGACACCTAATTAACACATTTTCCAGTCCGCTTTCATTTTCATGATGCATACACAGAATGCATTAAAACTGATCCAGTATTTTTTTTCCTTTTTACATACCTGTTATAATCCCTATAGTTGAAAAAAAAACTCACAGTAGAACAGTAATCAGCCAGTAAGGTAAATTATTACCGATGTGAAGATAAAACTCACAAACTCGTTATTATGTTTGACAAACTGCAGACAATTAAAATGAAAAAATTTGCTGAAACCCAGTTAGAAAAACAAAAACCATGAGTTTTTACAACAAAATGTTCCTGAACAATTTTGCACTATTTCCTAGTTTTTCACTGGCCAAATAATTAGGTCATAAGAGACCATTAGGGGGTGCTGTCCTAACTGGAAACGCCCATGAGATACACGTTTCTCTGACTCTGCAGAAGAAGGATGATGAGCGAAAGAGTATCTTACCTCTCCGTGTTTAGGGACATGAGCTTTGCCACATTGTAGCAGATGCGAGCCTCAAGCACAGTGCAGTTCTCATAGGCCTGTCTGTGTCACAGCAACAGAGTGTTAGCATGGAAACTTTTGGAAAAACAGCTGCACACAGTTTCCAGTTACAGACACACAAACATAAGGTTGAGATCCCAATCAAATTTCCTTTGCTTTACCTAAATGACACTTCCTCATTACTGAATTATCAGCATGCCAAATATCTCCAATAAAAAAACTTCACTTGGTGCTGGCATGGCAAATTTTAGTTACTGTTTCCACGAATTAAACATATTTTACCAATTATGTAAAGTTTAAGGCATCACTAAAAGGTTATTTAACAGTATCCAGGAAATGTATTCTGCTGGCACTTGGGTCCTGCATTAAACTCTGCCGGATTGCTTTGGATCACCGAATTTGGGTGTTGTTTTTTTAGGCTTGTCTCTGATGTGATTCTGACTGTTGCAGTATTAATTCAGTACTGTTAGTACTGTCAGTACTGTTAGTAATGCACATGGGCCCTCCAGAATACCATAGAAACAGCAGCACCACACAGCAGAGCCTTTCATTATACTAGACATCCCTGCAGATACAAAAACCCCCATGGACTCATTCTGAAAAACCCCCAGATTTCTAAGTGTGAGAGCATCATTAGCCACTGCATTCCCAGCGTCCCGTACTTCCCCGTCATGTAAGCGGGTGAAAATAACACAAGCATACTTACTCAAAGTGCTGTTTTATGTGGCTCTCCTCGGCGTACTTCGATATCCCGTTTATGAACAAGGTGCGTTTCACCTGCAGGAGGAGAGTCAAGTGATTCTCCACGGAAATTTAATCTCAAAAACGAGGCGGCTGCCAACACAAGCAGGCTACAGCGGCCCTGATCTGTCTTCAGCAGCTTATTAATTGATTAACTAGCATCTGGCTCATATTTAGCGGCGCACTCAAAAGGCTTTTGTGGAACTTACACACAGGAACAATCTACCCCTAAAACACAGAACAATACACCTACAACTAGAATTCAAATGAGGAGAAACACACTGGCCTGGGGAGCTGACCCTGCAGGAGGTGGCCATAGCTTACATTAGCTGACCCTCCCCCACACGAGTTGGCCCCAGCCTACCCTACACCAGGTGACCCTACAGGCTGAGCTCAGCCTGACACCCCCAGCCTACCCAACACGAGGAGGCCTTGCCCCTCCTCCCACGCACTGACCCTCCCTACATGAGGTGCCCCTACCAGATCATCCTCTTTGTAGTGCATCTTGGAGGTGTGTCTTCTCATGCTGTACACCGTCAACAGGAGGTACATGAACGCAAATGAGGTGTGCAGCCAGAGGAGGTTATTCCTGTTAAGCATAAACACAACGTCACCTCATCTGATCCCCCAAAGAGACACAAGCCAAGTCACACAGCATACAGAAGCACACAGATTAAATAAATATATGCATATGTACATATCACTTTCATTTCAATCACTTGACTCCTTAATTTTATGCACCTTTCAACGTACTCACCCAGAATTTAGGTTTGCTATAGTAGTTCGTCCAAAGCTATAGGCATTATTCTCTGATGTAAGGAAAAAAAAAAGTTCTTAGTTGAGATGATTCAACAGTTTTGTCAAGACACTCAATATTGGAGCATTTTTTTCAGTTCTATAAATTACATCTATATTTTATCATAAGGTCCATAAGGAGTTCTATTGACTGGATGGTCCATTTTCAGTAGTGAGCATTTCAAACTGACCCCCGCATCAAAGTTATATCACTCTGCATCTAAATAACAGAGCCCCTTCTAGTCCTAGAAAAGCAGCTCCTTGCAACAGCCATGCACTACATCCTGCATAACAGGGCTAAGAAAGTCTACCTGTGCTATTTGACAAAACCAAAAGAGAAGACAAAATGCCAAGAGCCCCCAGGGAGCCAGACGTCATCCGTCTGCTGTGCTCGACTCCGAGGTGCCTCTCGGCAGGAAAGAGAGCCCATTACCCTGCCCTGTGAGGGCGTGAGATCCCAGTACGGACCGGAGAACTTTACATAAGCCAACAGGAGATTGACGCAAGCACTCAAAAAACCTGGAGGGGACTGCCGAAGACAGCACAAGCTGGGTTCTGGAGGAAATCAGGAGGGGGCTGAATATTTCCGAGTCGAGGGACGCTAGGGGTCGTTATATAAGCAATGACGTCTTGCAGGAATTAATGCAGCACAGGCACACGGTGTAAACGTAAATATTCCTCCACTCCGAGCCAACAGTGCCCAGAAATGAAAAAGGTATTTACGAAAAGTAAACTGTAATCAAAGGCTGAGCGAAATCCCAGCAGAGTCAGGTGTGGCTGTTCTTAGCCCAGAAAGCATGTTCAGCCATCCATCATCGGTGCCGAAGGGCCCCAGGGGTAGCGGGCGGAGGGCAGCTCAGTGCTGCCCCTGCATACCCCGGCCGCTCTTACCCAGCAGATCTCCGGAGAAGTTGACGGGAAGGACGATCCCCACGGACAGCACCCCCACGACCACCAGCAGCCCGATGATATGCCTCTGGAAGGAGAGGTAGTGGACCGCGTCCTCGCCGCATTTCTCTCTGATCTCCTCGTCTCTAAGGAGGAGAAGGATCAGTGGCTCATGGGAGAATGCCCCCCCCCCCAAGGCTCCCCTAGCTACAGTATGTCCAGCTCGCATGTATCCATACTGCCCACTAGGAGGCGCCGTGGACACTGACTCACATGCTCCTATCCAATCATCTCATCCCAGCCCTCGGCGAACCACAGAGGGGCCACGGTTTCGCTCCCTCAGATGGTCTAAAGCTGGGGTGTCAAACTGCAGCCCTGGGGGGCCGCAGCCCTGTGTAGCTTAGTTCTTCCCCTGTTCCACCATAAATGATTTAGCTTATGAGCTTTGTGGTAATAAGCACAAGGAGTTCAATCAGGTGTGTTAAATGTGGGGAAACCCAAAAATATGCATGGCTCCGCCCCCCCAGGACTGGAGTTTGACACCCCTGGTCTAAAGTATCTGAAAACGGGAGCAAGAGCGTGGACCCCTGGGGGGGGGGGTCGCCAAGGACCCGTTTGAGAAACACTGATCTAATTAAGCTACAGGGAGCTGGTTAAGGTGCCATCCCAGGCTCTGCAGTGACCCCCCCCCCCCCGACCATACGGCAAAATCACGTTACGACTTTATACTTACTTTATCCTAAAGATAGCCGTCAGCCAAGAGCAGAAGCCCTGAATTCGAGAAAAGAGAAGAAGCAATTTCAGTTTGAATTAGTGCAGGTTTCTCCAGGAAAGGTATAAATGAGCGACACTAAATGATGGCCTTCCTTGGTCCTTAACGAACTGCACATGCTTCCTTAATTCTACACACTCCATTGTAATAAGTAATACCCATAGTGTGCTACGCTCACCTTTACCCCTGCTGAACAGCAATACACAGGAGATCTCTCGGCATAATATCTATACCTATCCATACACCACTGTCTAGATCTGCATACAAATAAATCTCTCCAAACAATCCACATGAGATGGGAAGAAAAAAGGAATGGAAGTACTTTGCAAACAAAAGTGATCAGGCACTGACTGGAGAGCTTCCCTCTGTTGTGTCCCTGTGTATAAGTGTATAGGTGGTGCCCGTCCCACTGGCAGAGCAGCTGGGGATGAGAGCTCTGACTGACAGGTGAGATTTGGAGGGGGGGGGGAGGGGGGCCATTACGACCCACATGGACAAGAGATCCGTTTTTGTGTTCACTGGCTTACGTTGTCTCTTTGCTCAAAGTCAACAGAGCTGGAAACAGAGGTGAGGCGTTCATATCGATCGGGCGTTTCCGAATGTAGGGCCGATGCCACACTAGGAGAAAAACAAAAATAACATTACAAGTTCGTTCAGGTGTGAAGCAATTATCCTGGCCTGCTCTCAAAGCCTGCTTCTGCCTGCTTATTAAAACAGTACATTGCACTAAGACTAATGTGCAATTAATTCCACTGTTCAACACACAATTGTTTTAAACAGTTGTTTTGGGTGCTGAAGCCGACCCGTGCTCTCTATGAAGACCTGGTTTACTTTCACACATGTATGAGCAATAAAACTGGGTAATGTGCAAGCCAAGGACTCTGGGAGCTACACGAGTACTGGAGTCTACTGAGAGCAGAGCAATTACTGTGGCTAAGAGTCACCCAGCTCGGATGTCCCCAAGGAGCAGAGGTGCCAGAAGAGGACAGCAGTAGTCGTCATTAAGCAGCTCAGCGGAGACGTGTTTATCATCATCAGCACGGAAGGAACGACTCTGCTATTTACATCACAACTGGAGACATGGGCAGCGTGTCACGTAGAACCCAGTACAGCTGTAACAGCACTGCAACCCTGGGGTAGCCTTTCTGGAACAATCTGTCAGGTTAATCTTCACTTTGGGAGCAGATTTTAATTTTGTCCTTTTGCTGCGGTTTTGGCCAAGGATGCAAATTTATAGACTGATGATCTGTAGGCACCCTGGTGGCTGATTTAGATAGGTGTTTAACATATATGCAAATTAACCTGTGCATTTTGAAGCCTAACGCACCTTGTGAGCATGACACCCAGTCCACTGCAGCACAGATATTCATCTGCAAGCAGGTCAGTGGACCAAGCAGAGACCCCTAAAGTAGAGCTGCAGTTTAAAATAAAATAATTTTTAAAAAGCCATTGCCTCTTCAATAGTCTCCTGTTAATCTGCTGCTCTATAGTATGCATCTTAATGGAGCTGGCAATTTCAAACCTTAATTACTCAGCACATGACCATCCACCTGTCATCCGTACAGCTTTGACAGTCCCAGGGTCACACAGACCACTGCAGGAATCGCAGGAACTTCTAAGGAATTATCAAGTGACACAAACGGGTCCCGGGCCCTGTGGAGAGCCTTATTGTGGAGGAGTCTCTGGATTGTACCAGGACCAGAACGTAATTAGCACCAGGTCCGATGGTTTAAAAGACATGGTTTCTCAGCTCAATCTGGTAAAAAAAAAAAACTTTGCTTTAAAGATCAATCAGGTTGTCAGTTCACTATCTGAGAATAGACATTAAGGAATCAGGATATTAAGCTTGTAGATAAGCTTGCAATCACTTGTAATTAACTTTTATCTGAACTGAAAACAAAAATTAATACAGAGCATTTAAAAAATCAGTCAGTAGATACAAATTCTTACAGTAGCCATTTAATCATCCTTTTATTGTCATTTTATCAGTTAACTAGTAGTTGCACTAACCTATCCAGAATCACATACTAATGCATAAAAAACATTTTTTTTAAGTATGAAAGTAAGACATCCATTGCAGGGCTGCAGTGTGACCCCGGATGTCTGTCTCCACACCCACACCCACTTAACTTTAGCCAGGGAGGGACAGCCTGTTTGGGCATCACTAAAACACCAGCCGTAACACTATATTGTACGTCTGCTGTCTCAGAACTATTTAAAAACACGATCACTCACAGCGAATCAGGACAACCTTTTGCTGAATACAGTCGCTCTGCTTGTTATGTGTCACATCAGTAAATAAGGACGATTGATTTTGTTTGTACCTATTAGTATCACCACAATGATAAATATGCCCCCCAGTGGCCATAACGCCATCCACAGACAAACTAAGCCTCCCCCCACAAAACTACTTTGATTTTGTAACAGTTACATATGTACCGGAAGCAACAAACCTGCAATAAAAGTTTCCAGTGACACACTGGCCATGTCATCCCACCGCCCCCCCCCCCAAAAGGGAGAGCTATACCACCAGTCTGGATCACCCAGAACCCCCCCAGGATCAGAGCCATGTCATTCGCAGGCATGACTCATTTTTGGATAGTTAGATATCTGCTTGAGCAGAAGCATCCACCCCTCAGGACTCTGCAGGGGTGCAAAGCGAGGCCCAATCAAGTGGCTCCGGCTGGCAATCTCACAGGGATCCGGGCAGAGCTCTGTGCTACGCGCCTCCCTGAGCATCACAGAAGGGCACCAAGATCAGCGGCCAATTACCTGTTTACTGCTTCATAATCCTTTGTACTTGTTCTGTTCATTTTTGGTTAAATCAGACAGGTAAGAAGGTGCATGCGCAGCAAAGAGAACAGACTGTGAAAGCATCTTAGGGAACACCAAAGCAGAAATGCACTTTAAATCCCTAATGGGATTCAACCGCTGTCGCAGGAACTGCAGGCAAAGTGCTCAGAGGTTGAAGGAAATCAGTGAGAGCCCCCACCACACAGTCAAACCCCAAGTCCACACAAAAGGGCCGTTAATTCACCAGAGGGAAAATGAGCGAGAGTGGGCAGTGAAACCGGCATAGCAGGAGACACACAAATTCAAAAGTCAGAACATACTATTCCCTCTCGTCCAAGCCGCTGAAGAGTTTCTTCAGTCTTCAGAAGAAAAACGAGAAAAAAATTAGCAGCATACAATAATGAGTCAGCTTGTGGTCACTAAACAAATCTGTAACGAGTTATTTTCAAAAAGGTAAACAACCTATGACGTGCAAATATGATTGTGTTCAGTAAGCATGGTCAGGTGACATCACTGTTCCTCATTATTAGTGGTCCATTAATAAGCACCTTGCAAAAACAAATGACCCCAAGAGAAGCCAAAAGGAGCACAAGATATTACGCTGTGTAAGAATTTATAGTGAGGACAATAAGCCATTTCTGTGTTAGAAGAATTTTAACGGCTGGACAAGGTGTCCATGGTGATTCACGTTCCGTATCCTGCCAGAGAAAAAGAAAGAGAGCACGAGGGAGGGAGATGGAGAGAAAGAGAGAGGGAGATGGAGAGAGAGAGAGAGAGAGAGAGAGGGAGACAGAGAGCGAACAACAGTGCAGGAACACAAAGGAGCCATCGTCTGATGACAGGGTGACCATCTGTGACATCGCCACCTACTGTAGAAGAGAGGGGGCTCTGTGCTCTTCAGTGTGGAGCGGGTAGTGACAGCTGAGAGTGGCCTCCGAGGGCATGGGGGGGGCGTGAAAGGGCAGTCTGAAGCACACCCCTCCACACATACTTCCCACCCCCCTGCTTACACAATGACTCAAGGAAGGAAGAGCAATCAACTCCTGGAATGGGTGGCTGGTAGGGGGGGCAGATGGGAAGCAGATAACAGAGATTACGGAGGGGCATGTGCTGGGGGGGGGGGGGACTCAGACATACAGATATACCCTCTTAGGGTCCAATATGTTAATATCAGAATTTCAGCAGCAGAACATCTCATTTGTGGAGGTGAAGGATGAGAGACATATTTACCTGACAAGGCTGCTACACAACCTACAGACCATGCAGTCTACTGTTAAGAAGAACAATGCTACATTTTTACAAATGATATTTATTCTAAGGGGGATGATTTGCTTCTGCAAATCATATCATACTTAAGTAGAATATGCAAAACTGATTTAAGCTACTTCTGTTAATCAAGAGACCACATTAAAGTGGTATATCCATATCAAAGCATGCCAGCTGTTGTATGATAACTGGACACTAGAATTATGTGTTCTGTAGAACATTTTTCAGAATAATATAATATTAATATTAGGAAAAATATATCAGTGAAGTGGCAAATATTATTTCTGAACTTTATTTAAATTCTACAGCTGCATGGCAGCATTAGATCCTGTACAGCAAACGCTGGCTGCAGACCTGAAGGCCCAAGAAATCCTGGAAGTCACATGGTCAACCAAAGCTCTGATTGGCTCAAGCAAAGCTCTGATTGGCTCAAGCAAAGCTCTGATTGGCTCTAACAGTTTGGCGGCCTTAAGGCAACTCTGAAGCCTCAGGGAAGCAAGGGGGCACCACCATGCCATAATACGAAGCATGTGCTTCATTTCTTGCTATATTAGCCAGTTTACCAGAGGAACACTCAATACTGCCAAATAACCCAAGTACTGTCATAGAGATCCTATATCAGCTAATAATAAAAATCTTGCATTTATCATGGACTGTCAGTACGAGATAAGGAAAAGGCCATCGGTTTGTCTCTATCAGCACTCGGGAACCAGGACCCTCTGTCCTGCACTTCCTCAAAGGATTTCCCGAGATGGGCGATGAAGCCGAAGCTGAATTCGCAAACCCTGCAGGCTAAAAGCAGTGTGAAGGTGGGGGGGGGGGGGGTTCAGCGGTCTGCTCACTGCCCACCCTGACGCGGAGTCTACATGGAGTCTGAACGGATCCTTCACCTTCCAGCAAAGCTGTTTCACACGGATGGATTCATACAGTAATGACAGGATAGCCGTGACTGTCACTGCGCCACGAAGGAGACCGAGATTTATGATGCGGAGAGAGACTCGCCCCATGTTCTATACATTCAAGTCTAGAAGACCTTGGAATGCAGGGACCTGGAAACTGTAGAGGTTAACGTTAGCACATATTAAAGTCTAGAAAACATAGAAATAGAGGCTCGGCGAATCAACTTCTAACAGTTTATACACAGACATTTAGGACATTAGGTCTGAAAAACAAGAATGAAAAATATACATTAGTTCCAGTGAAGGTTTCCTGCTGGAGAAGTATATGAATTATTCACACATCCACCCATCAACACACCCATCTGTGAACTCCCATTTGTGAATCTACACTGAAGAGTCACCACAAGGACTTTTAAAGCCAGAAGCTCCACAGGAAAACTCAGATGGTGAAGTGCGAGCGTCGGTACTCTTACCTGTCTGAGTCTGTCACTAGCGCCAAGCGTCCATAATCCCAGGCCACTTTCCGCAGAATGGAGAACACAAAGAGAAGGACCTGAAGGGCAGCAAGGTGAACGGCGAGATCACGCACTATCCCAAACACCGGATTAACACAGCGGGATTACATTAAAAACAACACTTCTGTTGTAAAATGAGAATCCCATCCCTCTGATTGGCTGCTACCTTCAACATGATGAATACAAATTTTGAATCCTGATGTTTTTGTGCTGCAGCACCTAAAGGTATTCCTAGGGACAAGGCGTGTCGTGCGGTTACTGAAATGGCTGAAATCTCATGGGCAGGATTCACAAAAAGAAAGACTCTTACATTGTATTTATTAATTTGTCCATTAGTTTGTTTTATAGTTTGCTCATGTTACAAAATTTTATTTCATTGTCGTTCCAGTTGACGGCAGTACATGATTCTGAACGCTTACTCAACAACTGAAACACATCAAGTCAAGCTGGAAGCAGAACAATATCTGAGTTAATGAAACGAGTTGGCTAATCCAGATTTACCGGCTCCATATTAGCCTCTCCTGTGAAATCTAACCCTGCCTACAAAAACAGACACCAAGTTTGTCATTTATCCTGTTTTACTGCTTGAGTGATTTTTATTTTTTTTTAACTATTAGTATTGTTGTAATGTAATGTTGAGAGCTTTTGGAGCCTTGGGGAATCTAACCACCAGGCAAAAAGAGACACTGCAACAAAAGTATGTCTGCATGCCCGCTTAATCATTAACGGGTTAAGTGGCTGCTCAACAAAAACATTACCAACTAAGCCTATGATGGTTTAATACACTTGATGACATTTTTGGAGCTATCATTTTATAGCTGTGCATGAAGCTTTGCCTGTTTACCCTGAAAGACCTCAGTAAAGTTACCACCGTCATCATTTACACAACACTGCTTTATGGTCTGTGACTCTGTGAGCATTAGCAGTCAACTGCAGCCATGAAAATCTGATGCCAGCTGTCTATTAATGTCACCTGCTTCAAAAATTTAAAAAAAAAAAAAAAAAAAAGGACCAGCAGAGAACAAAAACTAAAAAAAAAAAAAATCCCGCAACAGTACTCTGGTTCCTCTGGTGACTCGGCATCCCCCCCCCACACGACCCCCAGCCCAGGAGGCCGCCAGCTTACCAGAAAGCACATGAAGTCCAGGGCGAGGACAGTGGGCACCCCCCCGAAGGGCAGGCCCTGCAGTACGGTGCTGCGGATTCGGGCCGAGTAGCAGTAGTCCTTGGAGATGATGGAGCAGTTATTGGGGGCCGTGCAGGCCCGTGCACCAAACACGCTCGTCATCATGATCAGCACGAGGAGAAGCGTCACGTCCAGGCGCTTACCATCTGTGGAGAGAAGCCGGGATCGCAGCCATCAGTGCCAAGGTAATGTGTTCAACCTTCATGCGAGAGATTCAGCAAAATGAGCCCTAACCCAGCTGAAGCAGGTCATTTGATAGAAGTCACTAATACAGGGTTATTCAACTCACGGTCCTCGAGGTCCGAGCACTGCTGGTTTTCCAGCCTGCCTTTACCTGTCAGTCAGGTGTGAAGCCTCTGACCAATCAGAATCAGTAATTATTAAACAACTACCTGGGGGAACTGAAAACACGGCCTGGATTTGGAATCGAGGTCCAGAGTTGAAGAGCCCTGCACTAATACATTGGTGAACCTCCAAAAAAACAAAAAAAAAACTTACACTAACACTGAGAGCTCAACAAGGCACTTTAAATGCATTAAAATCCCTAGAAAGACAAAATAAGCATTATTTAATTAAAGAATCTATTAATTTATAATGAACTTTCATCCTGTTAAGTTGACCACATCAGCACTGCACATAAAATTATAATTATAAACTCAGATAAGGATCATGTCGATTAACCCCACCCCACTGGCTGGGGGGTCTTACTGAAGGCCGGAGACAGAGGCAGAGCTACACAGTACAGCAGTCTTGGTGACATCAGGTGACGTCGCCATTTTTTTACCATGCATGTGTTTTAAAAAAATGGAAAAGACTGAACAACAGCAAATAATAGCAAATGTCTACTTGCTTATCCTGGTGAGTGTGACTAGAGAGGCCTGGAGCCTGACCCTGGCAGCAAAGGGCACAGGGTGGGATCACCCTGGACGGGATGCCAGTCCATCACAGGGCACATACATGCACACACTGGCACGAATTAGCATAACAGCAAGTGTCTGGCCGGTGTGAGGAAAGCAGACAAAATGTATGAACTTCAATCAGCAGGAGTGGGATTCGAACCCCAAACGGTGGAGATGTGCAGCTACAGTGCTACACGCAGTCACCAAGTCCCCCTGAGCCAACCACTTCTGCAGAATCCAGGACCAGTGGAATCCACAGTTCCCAGCAAAAGCACAACAGCACACAGCCACTGAAACACGGTTTACTGCAGGCTCGGCCTGGCTGTCTGTGCCCATTAGGGCACTAAGACCTTCTGCACATCCCTAGCACCTCATGACATGAGGGGAGCCTAACAGTCTCGTTAAGCCGACATCACAGAGGCGGCAGTGGAGTGAGGAGACCCCACGCTGTGCTGGACAGCACTGGCGGCAGGCTGCCGGGGGCTCACTGTCCCCACTGCACACATTCAGCTGTAGAAGGGTGACACGGCACATCAATGCACCAGTAAATTCAACCAGATACAAAAAAGCAGGAGCAACGAAGGTAAAGAAAACCAAGCTTTCACTGATGCTAAATTTATACCTGCAAGTGTCCATTGTGGGGGGGGGGACTTGCCCTGTCTCTGCCTGCTGTGGAATCAGTGGCTCAGGAGGACTCAGAATTTTCCCGGATGAGGATCCTCATTTTTTTAACCATAGTGAGAATCCACAAATGTTCCCGTAAATAACAGAATGAGGTTTTCCTATCCATGCAGGTCACAGATAGGGTCGCTATTGCCCCAGGATTCTCCAGGATTGTTCTGGAATTTGATCCACCGTCCAGTGGTGGGAAAAAATGGTTCCAGGACATGAATTTTAGTAGAATTTGTTTTTTTTGTGGCCGGCATTATTTGCTGATTAACTGTACTTATTTGGTTTGCACCATCCTTACTTCTGTTCAAATTCTAGCATAAAAAATGCAATTATTGGTAAAACAGCCAAAAGATGCTTAGTAAAGCAAAATATCAAAGTGTTAAGAGACATGGCTGAATTGGTCAAAAACTGTGCGTGGAAGTTGAGAATTTTAGTATCTTCATAATTATTATTCACTCTAGATTAAATTATAGCTATAGAATAAATGCGCGCAAAATGCACATCCGAGAAGCCGGGTGACAAAATGAGCTGAAAGACCGGCGTTCGGTTACCAAGCAAAGAAAGATGTGAGAAATCCCCTCCTTAAACGAACTAATGTACAAATCCCTTTATTAACATATTTAATTCACCGAAAGAATGCCTGTATTATTTTTGTCCGCACCATCCTGTAATGTTCAGTGAGGCAGGAAAGCTGAACAATAGTGTGCTAATTCTCTTCCCCCAAAGCACTCCTTCCTCTCTAACACAAGTAATCCTCTGCAAGGCTAAAGACACAACATTCCTCTCGCACTCATTTGTTTCCATCATCCTTCTTTTCCACAGTCTCATTCTTCCCTAAAATACCCAGTCTCTTCTTCTGTTCCTAAGCATTTAAAAGACTGGGACTAGGGGTTCTGAAAAAGGATGTCATGTCTCCAACAACATAACATCTCTCCCGTCTGGGTTTGATTAAACAGGCGCGACGATGTTCGTCAGCTACCTAATTTCAGCCTAGAACATTTTGCTGCACACTTTGAAGGTGGGACACACAGACAGACAGACTTTCCCAGGACAAGTGTGTCTGAGAGTGAACTCACACTGAGGATGATCTTACTATGGCAGGATAAGCAAATCAGCCAGCCAGCGACCAAATCCTTGAATGTGACTGAACATGACGTTTTCCAGTGGGACCTACAACAAGCTGTTATTGGGTCAACTTTGCATTATGGTATTTTATAAAAACTAGTAGTCAAGTTTTCTTCGGAAATTTAAGAAGTCATCTTTCATTAACATGATAACACACTCACTTCCTTACTATATAATTGTGGGCTTGTTCACACGCTGTTTTAAAAGCGTCTTGGGTGTTCAGATCACAAGCAGACAGCTTTCACCGTTTACATCTGTGTCTGTCAGGCGTCTCCCAGGTCTCCAAATGTCCCCACAATGTGATAAAAAAACAGTTATTTTGACCGTTCTCAAACCCCATAGGGGGAAATTAAATTTTAGAAAAATCTGACTGCAATCAAAAAACTAAAAATGTCAAAAATCCTGTGTTTTATTTGGTTACTTATGGTAAACATTAGGAACATTAGAGCTGGGTAGGGGTTAAGGTTGTCATTGTTGGGATTAGAGTTTTTCCCCCGATAGAAATGAATGAGCAGTCCCCACAAAGATACGAATACAAACGTGTGTGTGTGTGCGTATGTGTCTCCAGCAATGCACCACAACCTAGTGCTGTATAAGCAGTGATGGAAAAAGGAATAAATAAAAAAAGTGTGTGACGTGGCCGGTAGTCATTTAAAACACAGAAAAATAATCGTGCACATAGAGGCTGCATGATTGCAGGCACTTACTAAAAGTGCATAGTGCCATTAAGAGCCAGTGAGGAGCTGACAGAAAGGCTGGACCGGCGGGTCGGCTGCTCTGCGCTCGGGGTCACAATCACGCCACACTGGCCAAGCAGACTCTGAAATCGGATGCATGGACAGTCATGCTTTTGTATAATTGCACCTATACATTCAAAGTTGCAGTCTGAATAAAAGAACTCTCTTAGGAATGCCATTGTACATTCATTCATTCATTCAGTCATCATACTTCGTGCCAGAGCATCGCTGGCTGACAATAGCAGCCTGTGTTATGTGATTTATAAAGTGAAGTTCTCCTCAGAAAAGAAGAATCACTTTTCAGCCTGACATTCAAGGGCGATAAACAAACAAACTGCGACCAACGTTGAAATTTTCCATAAAATGTAAGTAGCCAGCAGTACATTAGAAATAGGCTTCGTAAGGCTCAGCAAGGGCATGTCTGACTCTTCATATTATGAGGATGATGACCATTCTTATTATTAGTATTATTATTATGATTATTATTATTATTATTAACAATTATATTTATTATGAGGATGATGCCCATTCTTCTTCTTCTTCTTCTTCTTCTTCTTATTATTATTATTATTATTATTATTAACAATTATATTTATTATAATAATTATTATTGATGATAATATTTATTCTTCTTCTTCTTCTTCTTCTTCTTATTATTATTATTATTATTAATAATAATAATAATAATGATGATAATCATTGTAATTGCTACAGTTATTACAAAGCTACATAATACATGCTGTTACCCCAATTCTTGGACAGATTATCCTACAAGTATGCATTTTGCATAATTAAATAAATGAACTATTACGCTAATTAATTTCAAAGGTTTATAGCTTATGGAACTGGTAAATAATTACTAGATTAAATTACCAGAATAACAGAAAGTAATAACGTAAATGCCAAGAGAGGCGTCTTGCCCTCCGGCGGGTCAGCGGCTCTTCTGAAGGACGGCAGCCATCGCGGGCCAACATGCCAGCAGCAGCTCAGGCCCGATGGACCTCGGCCTGCCGAACGTCTTCACCCTGCAGGACCGACACGCTGCCACTCACCTCCCACACACATGCAGCTTTTTAACACCTCGCACCTTGTTTTTACTGGTTATGCCTAGGCTGTACACTAAAATGCAAAATTAAATCTCTAAATATCCAAATACCTCACAGCTATCTTTCTTTACATAATGCGCAAAAAACCCAGATCAGGACAAACCCAGTGTGGGGACCCTCAGCACCGTCTGGCCATCATCTGTAAACGTATCTGTGTTTATTTTGTCCGTAAATAGCTAATTATTAAAATCCGACTCGCCTTCTATAAGCAGCTTCATGAATATGTAGCGTGGGGGCTTTAATCGAGTCACGGACCCCCCACCCCCACCCTCCCTCCCTCTCTTTCTACTCCACCTTACCCATGCTGAGTAAAAATAACCTGAATCAGACCAACAGGTCTGGAAAATTCCAGTCATCGTGCTAGAAAACCTCAACAGCACCTCATACCTAATAATACATCTGATATTAATGCAACACTCCGTCTGGCAGATAGCGCTTAATCCCACTGAACACGGAAATCGATGTCCGTCCCTAAAAGACGCTCGCTTTGCCGCCAAAGCGCTAAAAGCCCAAATAAACAAGCAGAGAAGCTTTACCCATAACTGCTGCTGGCGGACTGTCAGCCTCCATTCACTGCCGCTCGCTGAATAGTTTTCTTGTACATACAAGGAATTAACAAATGTCTATACAGCCCCCAACCCTACTTACCATGGCACATGGTACTTAGCACTGCGCGTACATTAAAATAAGCCCCATCTCGTAACGCTGAGCACTGGCAAAGCCGCAGGCAGCCAGGTGAAACACAAGCCTCCTCCTCGAGTTACCTCTGTTGTTACAGCCTCCTACGTCTCCTGTTTCTTAAGGGACGATCATCCCCGATGATGACCAGCCTGCATCGCTCGTCTTTGTCCTAACTTTTGATAATTGCAGGAAAATCCCCCAGAAGATGACGACACAGATGCTGAGGTTCCCAAAAATGAAAAAGAAGGTCAGCTTGTCTCAGGGAGAGGACTAGCAGCCCGGCGTAACACAAGACGGCGCAGATCCATCGGCAGGACGGCCGCAGGCTCCGGTATCAGGTACATTCATTTAAAATTTATACTGCTTCTCTGAAACCAAAAAAGTTTTTGGCTTAATCTTAAAAAGTCACTCGCTCTGCCCGCAGGAAGGTAATATCTGCCCAGCTCATCACACCAGACGAGCCTCTCTGGGGACATGCCGGCTGAAACAGGGCGGGGCCACGCTGCTGGTCAGGGTTTGAGCATAGAGAGGGATGGCAAAATGCCTCTCAGGCCATCGGGGGGTCAGGTGAGGGCCAGGGGATCAAGCAAGGAGGCGTGAAAGGCAGGGCATGTCGGCACGCAAGCACAAGCAAACACATACACACACACACACACACACACACACACGTACATATACAAAACACACACAAACACACACACACACAAACACAAACCCACACATATATACACAGAAACACACACGCACAGACACACATACATACACACACAAACACACACACACATACACACACACACACACTCCTCCCCGGACTGACACAGGCACAGTAAGAGAGGGAAAAATTGACTAATAATTAAACACAACATTCTGGAAAATCACTTTAATAACGTCATTTTAAAGTCTGAATTCACAGCCTTTAAGTATTTCTTAAAAACAGCTTTATCATATAAACATATGAAAAATTACCACATGCAATATTCAGTCCAACTCCAATCCAAAGTAACCATATATCAACTGCACTAAATCTCATGCCATTGCTGCAGGACACTCCCTATAAAAATATCTCAGCATACCGATAACTAAGCATTAAGCAGATAAACCGTATAATTATAGCCAATCACAATCCATGACAGACCAGGTTTGGATAAAAATTAGCAGTTTAATTTCTCAAGCTGCGTGCCATCACTCAGCAAATGCGATGTCACTTCCTGCCCACTCGAGCGTCATCCACAACATTATCTGCTGCGACATCTCTGAACGTGTCTCCTGAAACCGGGGAAAATGGATGAACAGAGTTTCAGTTCAGGGGACTGAAATCAAAAGAGACACGAGTCTCTGTAGGACAGAGTAGAGGGCATATCGAATGGTGGACATGTGCAATAGAGCAGGGATGCAAAAAGATTATTTCTGTTTGACCAAAAATCTTGTCATTATTTCAGAAAAAACAGACATTCACCAGACATATAGGTCAGGCAATGACTATGATTAACACATATCTATAATGAAGATATGTGTTATAATCTGTTTCATACTTGTTCATATAGCATAAGACGCATCCCATGTTTGTTTACACTTACTGTCATACTTCCAGAAAGTACAAATTAAGGTATATTCATGGTTCCTCCCAGTTCACCACACTCAACAGGCCCACAGACTTTTCGACACGCCCACTCTCTGATACGCTCAGCACTCCAGCCTGCAGAAACATATACTTCTACCAAAACTCTGGTGAGATCTAAAAAAAAACAACTAACATATTGAATGACATTTGTTCTGGGTGTACATCTGTACGCAAGGTTTTGGAGGAGGATGTGTTACACTTCCTGAGAGCCTTTTTGATATATTCAATAAAACAGCTATTGTCCATCCATATATCCATCTTCTGTAACTGGCTCTGCTAAACAGGGCCGTGGTGCCAGGCAGGAAGCACAAACCCCCAAGGCCAGGGAACATTCCGGAGAGGATGCCGGCCCATCACAGAGCTCATACTCATGGACACAAGAAGTGGGCCAGACTGCAAGGAGGCAACCCGCAGGAAATCCGTGCAAAACAGGGAGAACATGCAGATGGAGTGGGGGGGGGGGGCAGGATATGCAAAAGCCACACCCATACCCACACGGGGTGGGGGGGCAGGATTTGAACCTTGGAGGGTGAGGTTACACTGATAACTTTTTTATTTAGGGTGCTGTGATGGTTATTTCCCTCCTAATGGATGGAAGTCCAGAAATTAGAAAGAGAGAAAAAAATGATGATGGTTAATATAATAACTTACAACGTTATGATGGGGGTTAAGGGGCCGAAAGACCCGACAGCCTAATGTCAAGCCTGTGATGCGAAGCGGCCACGTCCCAATGACAGGCACGCCACTGCAACCTGCACAGCCATACAGCCATACACCCCCCCCCCCCCCCCCCCCCGGGCTAGAGAGAGCCTTCAGATCACCACCATGACCATGTGCAAGCGTGAAGGAGAGCAGCGGTGGCTGCGGTGTAATTCATTCAGGAGGATGACATCAAACACGGCTTCAGAGGCACGTCTGCAGAGTAAATGCGCTTCAGCACTGGCATCCCGTCCAGGGTGTCCCCTGCTTCAGTACACAGGCTGCCAGGAAACACAGATCCTCTAGAATAGATGGATGGAGGAACGGAGGGATGGAGAGATGGAGGGATGCTTTTCATTTAAGGATGGGAGCAAATTCACACTGTGAACTTTGTGCTAATCTTCTAGTCTTACTCAACAGGTTTCCCTTAATAACCCAGTGACCTCAGTCATTCAACACCCAGAATACAAAAGGCTTGGCCTCAACGTGGGGATCCCTTTATACATCACTCATTTTTATACCAATCTCTATAAAATGATACAGATCAACACAAGTGAGAAAAAAAATCACATCCAAACAGTAAGATAAACAGTTTGTGGCCAACTAAACCAAACAAGGTTAAATCCTCCTCATAGTGGCTGACTTTAATCTCGCATTCCCATCCTGGTCAAGAAGTGGATCAACATTTTCCCAAAAATTCCAAAATCTGCATGGTTCCTCAAAAAATTACAAATATTCCAAGGTACACAGACTGTGTATTTTATTTCTTAGCAAGTAATAAATACAGGCAAGTTATATATACAGAAATATTTATACTGATTAGCAAAACTATTAACCTATTGCACACAATTTCATATTTGATTTGATTATTGAGCTAATATAATACAAATAATGAATACAGTACAATGCACTGTGACTGTAATTTTTTAATGTATTCAGGCCATTGCACACCAAGTCCATATTTTTCGTCTGAACTTGTTGCAGGTTTAAAAATAAATATGATCTCACCTTGTGTCAATCATGTTTACACACTGACTCAGAAAGTTTTGTTCATCATTAAAGTTTTTGGAACAGGTTTGATTTACTGTGTCAAAAGCTAATAACCATGATCTTGTATGTATGTTACAGCGTTTTGAGGCTGTGCCCTGAACATCTGCCAATCACCCAGAAAACACATTTCTGCTGACATAATTTGGATTGCCAATTAAAGTATTCCTTCTAATTTCGAAGACATGAACGTTTTCCATAACAATACAGACACGGCGAATGCAAAAACATTCCATATCAAAGAGATACATGGAAATACGAAGGATATGGAAGGTAGAGAAGGTTATAGTCTATCTATAGGTCCTTCTGAATGGCAGCCAGAGACACGGACTTTGGTAGGACACTGCTGACAAATGGATCCTCACCAATGGACAGGAAGAAGCCTCCTAATCCCAAGGGAAAGTGCGGGGCGCCTTCTCCGGGTCGGCATTATAGAACCAAGTATCCATTATCAAGGAGAAACTGAAGAAACAGCAGCTTCTAATTAATGTAACTGCACCAGAACCCAAATCACTTTCGCAGTGACATCTGTTCCAAGGTTAAAAGTAGAAAAGTAAACTTTATATCTCAAAGAATTCAAGACAGAATAGCTCTATATGCAGGAATGCCCAGGAAACCGTATCAGTGCATCATCTTAAACTACAAAAGATCAAATGTTTATAAATACATTCCTGATACAAAGCCCGGTAACCACAGCTATGACATCACTTTGCAGCTGACTGTGCGGTTAGATTACCAGCATCTAACTGACTGCTGCATGCTATCCACACCTGGGCAGGATATCAATCAAACTGCTCCCAACTGGACATCATTATATTACTAAAATATAACAAGCAGATTCTAAAGATGTCCATGTAAAAACAAAAATAACTTGGTCACCATCTTTATGGGCAAAAAATAAAAAATCTATCTATTAAGGAGATAGACTTACATGAGGTCACATGATACATGAGGTCACATGACAGCCCCACAACATTACAGAGTCATGACAACACGTCATCTATATCAATACTGTAGCGTAAATGCAACTCTTCAGTGGCATCAAAATATTATTACATTGCATTACCGCTTGCCATCAATATTTGCAAGAAAGAATCCACTTCCTTCGAAACTGTATATAGTTGTATATATGTTTTGTAGGCCTGCCCATATTTTCTCCATGTAAGAGAACCTCTTAATTTAGGAAGATGATTAGGACATAAATATTTATAAGACACTCTTAAAGGATAACCACAAACAAATAGGACTGCATGAAAATGAAGGTTTCCTTCTCTCTGAGTAATCCGCTTCAGCCTGCCACCATTAATCTCATCTAAATTGATCCAATTCTTGCATTTCCAGAGACAATTCAGGGAAAGAGATGTAGAGACCAGATATACAACATACCAAATTAAAAGGCACTAAAAATAAGGATGAAAAACAGATTTCACAAAAGGCGAGAAAGACAGACAATTCAGAGATGAAACACTCTCCTTCCAAACAGCTGATAATTTCCCTTCTCCCTTCTTCTGTAAGGAAGCATCTCCAGAGAGCCCCCCCCCCCCCCCCCGAGATCACAGACTTCCTAAGGCACACCGCCCTTTCTATCCCCATCTCGACTTCTGTCCTTTCATTTAAAACCGGCTCAGGCTTCCTCTGGGAGCCTCTCTTTGTTGTTAAAGAACATTTCAGATACTTCACCCTACTTGTTTTTTACCTGAATAACAGCCCACAAAGCAGGCAATACCTTCTGCAGGCTTTGAAAACCCTCGACGCTTTACACATTAGTTCCTCACCTACGCATTCAGCAGACACAGCTTTAAACTTGCTCAGAATTCTCTGAATGGCACTGCTGCAATTCCTTTCATTTTTCCTCCCATTTCATGTACTGCACACCTGCAATCAAGTCTGACTCTATAATTAAAGGTAACAAAAATTATGTGAAGAAAACCATGAAATGAGTATAAGACAAATGTATTACATGTTTATCACCTGTAAGAAATCTCATTACCAACCGACAATTACTTTGAAAGTCTTCATCATCATAACAGGACCTATAATTTCTGATGGATTCTTTAAACACCCACCCATCTTCAACCACTGCAAGCCTACAGCACAAGGCACAAGGCAGAGGAACACCCTGGATGAGGTATCAGCCCCCCCCCCCCCCTTGTTATTTTGTTAAAACCGGTTATTTTGATGTTGTGGGGACCAACATTAAGTCCTCACAATGTAATACAAACAAAATATACACACACCAGGTTTATGAAGAATCTCCATTCATTTCTATGGTCAAGCCCATAATTCCAACAATGATCTCCTTAACCCTTACCCAGCCCTAACCTTAACCATAAGTAACCAAACAAAATACAAGACATTTTTAGTTTTTTGATTACAGTCACAGATTTGAGTTCTTTTGTGGAAAAAAAAATGTCCCCACAAGGTCAAAATTAGAGACGGCAGCGATGCAATATCGGTATTGGGGTGATACTGGCCATACCTGTCAAGTTTTGGATTTGAAAATAAGGGAAATTTTCCGGCACCCACCGCGAGCCGCCCCACCACCCCAACCAAGCTCCAGTATCCCTTACATTTTAAGACAGGTGTACAAGAAATCTAAAATAACCACTTGTCATTTACATTTTATTTTCATTACACATTTTCTTTTAATTTCTCATGTTCACTCATGTGGCTCTCTGGCATTCACTAATGACTTATTATACAGATTTGTTGCAGACTTTGTATCCGTGTTGAAGTCGTCACAGAAGGTGAAAGTAACGTTGTTTTTGGCACACAGCATTGCCATTTTAACCTCCGCATTTATGACTTGGTTATTGTTGTAAATGACCTGCAGACTACTGCAGGTGCCAGTTCTCGCGAGGCTACTGACAGTTCAGTTTGGAGAGGCAGAGGAATTTTTTTAAATGACATTATAATACGGGAGATTTACGGGAAAATACTAATACGGGAGGACGGCGGGAAAGAGGGGTAAAATACGGTAGTTTCCCGGCCAAAACGGGAGACTTGACAGCTACTGTATGATACTGCCAAAAATTGTTGAATCGGAAATTCAGGGCAGGAGTACGAGGGCTAATAAACCACTTCAATTTTCCATCAGCGATTGGTTTAGCCTGCAAAATCGTGATTTTGGTTCTTCACAAGTTGGCCATGAACAACTAGAGCCAGCTGAAAGATCACAGGAACTCGATGAGCAAGTCGAAACCAATAATGAAAATGACTGGGATCACATAAAGTCATATATTATATAAATATTATTTATCTATTATTATAATATGTAAATAGCAGGAACAGGTGTGGCTCATTAGAAGCCAGGTAGGATAGAAAACCTACTGGACAGTAGCTCTCAAGGACCGGAGTTGGAGTCCCCTCTGATATGTTAGTGTATATTAACTCTGCATGCTCTATCTATTAGTGTATACTAACTCTGCATACTCTATCTATTAGTGTATATTAACTCTGCATACTCTTTAATAGTAAATGATTTGCATGACTGCACTGCGCATCTCTGTCTTGGCAACCAGCCTCACTTTGTAACTGTGGAGTTCCCCACAGTCATTTTTAAACTTTTTACTGTCGTTAACTTTGCATTTTTAATAATGGGTCCAGAACGTAGTGCTCCCAGTGCGTACAGTAGTAACTTTGTACATACAGTGGTGTAATTTAGATGGTTTGTATATAATAAATTAAGAAGTCTTGATAGCAAATGACAAAGTAATTTTACATGCAAAGTGTACAGTACTGTTTGTGTAGAAACTGGTAATAAAAAAAACACAACATTGGTTTAGCATTCAGGCTAGCAGACTGCTGTAGGGTGAGGTTGGGTGTGGGCATTATTTGCAAATCGTCACATTCAGAGGGATGTTCCAGGCCTATCCCTCGTCAATGTGAAGGGGGTACTGTACCTTACGCTGATGGAAAAATTAAGCAAAACTGTAGAGTGCAGTGTACATATAGGCTACTGCTGATTTTTCTTAAGTCTGAACACAGTCTAAATGTCAACAAACTAATAATACAAACTAAATGTCTTCAGACTTGTATTATTTCTAATGTTGGTAAATTACTACTTAAAAGTTTTCTGCACTCCATTGTTTATTTTGTACTGGATACTTATGTGTAGTTTTTGACCACAAATGGTTAGTTGGGGTACTTTTGTGATTGATTCCTTATTATATTTAATTTGGCAACAGATTTAGTTTTGCAAATGATATCATGCCTTCTCTCATCAAAATAACAGGGTTTTATCATATTGTGGAGACATTTGGTCCCTACAATGTAATATATACATGACCATGAACACACACACACACACACACAGTCACAATACGAGCTACTGCCATCATTTCAAATGAAATTAAAGTGAAGTATAACCAAGCCACGACAGATATGCAATATACCAAAAGGTTTTAGCCCATTGTTAAAATTAAAATTTAATCCCTTAGTGTGAAATGTGTGAATCACAGATTGTCTCCTGAAATGGCTTTAGAAGAACAGAAGACATTCCGGAAAGTCACGAAGGAGGTGACACAGCTCCGGGCCAAACATCTAGAGTGTGTTTCCAACACACCAGGCACCTGAAGGAAAACTGCGAATGAACAGACAGTGCTTTACAAACTGCTTTTAAACGTTTGATTCTTAATAAATCAGGAAAATGTCTCCGTTTATCTGAACTGACCAATTAAACTTATTTAACAGAAAATGGAATGTGAAAGCTGCTATGAATTGCGTAGTTTAAACACACACATATTTTTGTTGATTTTATAAATGGTACCCCCAAGCAGGAGAGAAAGAAAATATTACACATGTGTTTTTAGTTAAAACAATATTTCCAACAATGGAAACAGCACAGGAGAAAGTCCTAATTCTCAAATGCTTTCACAGCCTAATCCTAACTTTAAAAATAATTTTTTTTATAAATAAATAACGACACAAAGAAATCGTCACCTATTCGCTATTTGACATCTTTTGTTATCTTTGCTTATCGAAACATTCTCACTATAAAATCGAAGGGCTCATTCTGGCTTCAGCGCCCCCCCCCCCCCCCATTCTCCTCATCATAATTATAACTTTTGTAAAGGCATAGGGCAGAATGAAAATGCCGTTAATTAAAAGACAAATGACAAATACTGCAGGCACCTTGCACCAGTGGGTTACCTAGCAACCATTCTGCAGTCACCAGCTCCCACTGTTTCTAGGATACCGAGCGCATGCCAGGCATCACCCGCTCAGGCCTGGCTCTGTACCACACTGACCGGGGATGACAATATGACAGGACAGTGCCCCCAGTGGATAACATTAAAGCATGCAGGCAGTTTATTAGCTAACCCTGAAAATCAAACAAAATTAGCAGCTGTTCCTACCAATAATAAAAAAAAAACATTAAGGCACTCAAATCAAATCACAAAAAGCAAACAGGAATATTAAAAATGTTGCTGACAAATGTCCTTCTGAGCAGTGTCACTGCTACCAGGCGATCTGACTCAAAGATTACCAAAATGGACAGAATAAAAAAAACAGGTAAGGTAATATTTATGCACAAAATATATAATTGAAATATAATTCAACTCCACAGTGAATTCGGTTTTAAAATAGAAATTGCTTAAAATAATAGAATATTTACTGATATCCATCAGAGCCCATATCAGTCGTGATGCACTGACACTGTAGCCTCCACGGCCTCGTATTACGCCAGTGTATAGAAAGGAGACGGATATCAAAAACCCTTTGTCATCCGTCAGACAGAATGAAAGAACAATGCAAAATGCTTGTTTGACCTTCACAGCAACCAGGAAATCCAGCAGAAAATGTCCTATTCCTCATGACCACTGGGGAACAATTAAGATAAAAAGCATATAAACTGCAAGAGCGATAAAGTGCCAGGTGCCGTGTCCCTGAGCAAAGTGAGAAGGACGGTTCATAGAGCAGAGGAAGATGCCAAGGTCACTGCTGGAGCATTACAAAGGACCGGCAACCTCATTCATCAAACTTTGCATAAATTTCATCGTTTAAAAAAAAAAAAAAACTATATGCACAAAAATATTCAGGGTGTTTCGCAATATGCCTACTTGACCATACTTGTGTTTCTTGCATAACTGTTTAAAGTTCTTACATCGCTGAAGACCAGTTCCTACACAAAGAACAGAAGTACAGAGGATGGTAAAAATCCCAGGTGTTGTTCTTGCCCCAGTCCAAATATCAAGGATGCAAGTTATTGTACCTATACACATTTTAAGTTTTGTTCGATAAATGTGCGATTTTGCAGGCACAAACGCCCATTCCAGTTGACTTTTTGTGCAAATCAGCCGCCAGGTCTCCAGGATTGCAGTCAGGTCACTCTAATGATCTAAAGTTTCCATGGAGAAAGTTGCCACGTCTTTATGAAAGGCCACCCACAGCTCCCCAGGAAGCCCCCCAAAGGCCATTAACACGTGACCAGAAATCAGGTGCTACATGCAGATAACATGTGAAATGCAATCAGGTGTTATATAATACATATGTACAGCATATAAATATGGGGGACTTTAGCCATTCAAACTGGTGGTAATTTGATGCTGAAAGCATAAGAAAGGAATATCATACCCAGGGCAAAATGTGGATATTAATGTCATTGGGCTGTTTCACCTTCACTGTCCCTGAGGGCCTTATTAGGGTTAATACCACCTTATTAGGGTTAATACCACCTTATTAGGGCTAACACCAACTATTACAGAATTTGTGCTGAAAAACTGTTTTTTGCCTTTAAGAGAAACTTCCAGGTAAATAACTGCAAGCTTGTTATATAAAGCAGTGTTTCCCAACCCAGTCCTCGAGGAACCCTGGACAGTCCACGTTTTTGCTCCCTCCCAGCTCGCAGCCAATCAGGAACACTGTATACCTGGTACAGGTGTGCTGGGAGCTGAGAGGAAGCAAAAATGTGGACTGTCTGGGGTTCCCCCGAGGACTGGGTTGGGAAACACTGATATAAAGGGTAACGTTTAATATTTTGTGACGCCCCTCCCACTTTTTAGTGCTGGTCCGGAAGGAGACGGAGCCTTTAAGTGAGGAACAGCACACCATCTTTTTCCAGTGTCATGATACACTGAGGCTCCTGTCTTGCTAACTACAGCAGGCAGTTCCTTGGAAATTAATGGATAATTTCAGAGAGCTTGTGCAGTGGTGCAGTGACCAGCACTGTCCCCTCACACCTCCAGTGTCAGGGCTTGGATCGCACCCCGGTTCCTTGCATGTTCGTCACATGGGTTTCCTCTCGCGGTCCACAGACATGCAGTTAGGCTGCAGTTTGTCCATAGTGTGTCCCAGGATATACCACCACCCCATGTGCCACAGGTCCAGCCCCCCCCCCCCCCCCCAAATACCTACACTTCCTGGAGGGCAGGCAGGTCTTTTATTTATTCTATACTCCTCTTCAAGGTAAATTTACAGTTTGTTAGATTTGTTCATCAATAGTCAAGAACCTGTTTTGGAGGCATCTGCCTTTTTAAAGTAGAATTCACCCAACGGACGGAGGCTCACATTGAAGCTACCAGCGGCTCATGGCCATCCGCGAATCCTTGGACGAATAACGACGGGGCGAGGAGATCGGGACACGCGGCTGCAATTAGCCGATGGCAAAAATAACCCGGAATGATGGACAAAAGGAAAAAATGCATTAAAATAACACAATTTAACAAATGCAATGGCAGAGGGCAGGGTGTGAATGGCCTCCCCGGGAAGGTCCTGATCAGCTGATTTTTGGATATGCATAGTGGCCCAAAATATACAGTGCTTGTTACAAAAAGAAAAAAAAAGTCGTAAACAATCATAAAAGCACAATAAAGCAGCAGGGGGTGCAGTGTCGCCTCACACCTCTAGGGTTGGGGGGTTGATTCCTGCTTCTCTCCTGTGGGGGAGTGGAATTTGGCTGCTTCCCCATCACACAATTTTCCTCCCACAGTCCAAACACACAAAGACAGGATACCTGGCATCTCTCAGTCGCCCTGAAGCTGACAGAGAGAGAATTTCTATCACTACTTCAAAGGAAGCATCTTTCCCAGTTACCTACATCCGTGAGGAGAGTTAAGCTTTCTGCAAGGCAATTTCAACCTCTACATGAAAAGCGAGACGAGGGGTGGGGCCTGGATATCACAATACAAGACGTGTACATCGCTAATCTGACAGGTCACAGAACAAAAGGTATTCGGAAATAGTACAGAAATAAATCCTTCCGTCATATAGATGGTTAGAGTAAATATATGTTTTAAGATTTTAAAGACATTAAGCAAAGCTTGCAAATAATCATTCTATAAATTCTGAAGTGGCTGATAGGTTTTTGGATGCAGTTTTAATATTAATGAGCATTTCATAAAAAAAAAAATGTAAGACTTGGCTTTAAATCTTTGAAGCTGTTGGTCGTGATGCAAGAAAAATCATTAGGAAAAATGATGCATACTATAGAAAAGTAACTTTCCATATATTATCCATAACAACGTATCCAAAGCAGGCCTGCAGTGGGACTGGAGGATACTGTAGGATGAGTAAGCCAGGGGACACCCTGGCTTACTGGCACAGGCAATTTAGACAAGCGCGCACAGGCACACATGTGCAAGGACACATGCGCACAGGCAACTTAGACACACCAGTACACTTCAGCTGGACCTCTGTGGGTATGGGAGAGGAAGTCCAGAGAGAGAGAGAACATGGAAACACTTGGAAGGTGTAAGACCACAACGCTATTCACTTCATAAATATTCATGCACGATATGCTTCAATCCTTGAAGCTAGCTAACGTTATGTTGCTAGCTTGTTCGCAAATTAACGGCACCGACATAAAATAAATCAGACTGGCTAAGCTCAAGATACGGTTCACAAACCGCCTGTTTACCTGAATCAGGTGCTAAGCAAATCCAGTGTGCCTCCTCCACTACAAACTCCAGTATACTGAGTAGATCTACAATTTACAGAATATTCCGGCCGTCATGTTCATATGCCCCCCCCCCCTTGAGGGACATAGGACACCATAATCTGTGGCATACAGCAGTTATCTACAAAGACACATGCCAGTGTGGCCCCTTCAGGGTGAGGTAACAAACCCCCCCCCCCCCCCCACCCATCCAGAGATCCCTCTGCTCTCGATAGACAATGTCATTCAAAACTATCTCCAGTTTTGCTTGAGACATGATGAGGACAAAAACGGTTCAATTTTCCGGCAGTTCATATTTTCTACTGTAAGGTTTCACTGCTTCCAAAGTTGTCTATGATATGTAAAATATAGTGATTATCAAAACAAAATAATTTGTTTTATTTTGCAATTATGTTCCAGTTTTATTCTGTTTTATAAATCCAGCACATTCCTTTTTATTAGTTTCTCAGCTGAATTATATTTAAAGTTCAAGGAAATCCACTGTTAACAAGACAGTTTTTTAAAGTTCAATAAATGCATGATATTTCCAAAGTCAGTGAGTAATCGTATTTAATAATCATGATCGCAGTATTGACCAAAATAATTGTGATTGTGATTTTTGCCAGAACTGAGCAGCCCTACAAAGGGTATAGATAAGATAAGATGATAATAGGAAAAAATAGCAAGAATCAGAGCTGGGATCTTTTGTTCTAAGTCCCCAAATCATAATTTGTATAAATACTGGTGCATTTCGGTCATGCTTGAATAAACAAGAAACTTGAGAATTACTAAATGCCAAAAAAATGCTAACTAGGATTACAGAGCTCATCAAAAGCAGATTGCATTAGTACAGCAGTTTGTCTTTGGTTCGCCCACGGCGAGATTAAAAAATGAGTCTCTCACACCAGCGACAGCAATCCTAACCCTAACCCGATGCCCAGAGGGCCCAGGCTTCAAGGACCAACACAGCGTCTAACTTCTGACATCAAATCTCTCACAGTGAGTGCTCATTACATCAAGGATGAGGGTGCAAGGCAAGTCAATACTGAGATAGATATGAAAGACACAACAGAATATTAAATCATTACAGAATAGTTAGACTGAATAAAAAACTGATATGTATTGCAGGAACCCTAATGTCAATTAAAATCTCAATTCTGAAAAGGTTATCTTTAAACACACTATGTTATTTGGGCATTCATGTAAATCTGTGGTATAAGCATAAAGCTACTATTTGCACTTGTCAGTAGGTAGATGTCACAATCCACTCTAAATTAAGACGCATGGATTAACAGTAATCTGGCTCTGGCTAATTGGTGTCTATAAAATGCGGCTGTCTTCTGATTTATTTGAAAAAGAAGTCACCTGTGACAGGCTCCCTCCATCATTCTCTTTCCAGCTCCTAAACCATTTTCCATGAATACGTAATTAATAGTGACTCCAATTTTTAAGTTTACATGCTGGCTTACATACCCTGCTCCTCTATGTTGTGGTGATAAGTTTTGAAATTTAGCTATAAATTCGCAAAATTATGTTAATTACAATAAAAAGGAATTATTAACAGTAGTTGCCTACATAGAAAAACAATTTTAAAAATCGCTGCCTAAGGCTGCCTTCTAACAGCGTGGTCTTAGAAAGAAACAAAAGAGACAAAGGAACAAAGAAGATGTAGTTAAATGCATATTTTCACGGGACCCATCCTTGGCTTAGGCACCAAGGATCTTAATGCATATGTGATTTAGATGGAAAATAACATATGTAGAATATAATGTATGATAAAAGGAGGCCCGCCGGTAGGCTAAACCCCGCAAAGCTTTAAGCAGCTTCAGTGGTACGGCGTTTCCTCCCTCGGCAGCTGCAGTGGCTGTGCAGGAGGCATTTTGGGGATATTTGCCGGCGGTAATATTTTTAACGCAGGAGGCTCATCTGTCGTATGCAGGTAGCATAACCGTGTCTGGGGCTGGGCGACTAAATGCTTTATCTGCGAGCAGCAAAAGGCCGGCAGATCTGATATGATTGGGGAGATCCGACAGCTTCTCCCCGACCTCAAACGTCAGAAGATCCCCGATATCATATGAGCGCTCGCCGGCTGCGCACACTGAGGACCACCACCAAAATAAGAAAAACGCTGTCCTTTGATCTGATCAAGCATCAGACGTGTCATCAAAATGCATTTTCATACGTCCTCCCGCTTTGTGGAAGCATACCCCCGTGCCACACGTTATTGAGGCTGGGAATAAAGACAAGCAAGAATATGCATGACAGGTCGCGGCCACTTCGGTTCGGGAATTAAAGTCTGCATGGGGGTAATGACGATAAAAGGAGGCCCACCGCTAGTCGAATAATAAGCTTCATCACTAAAACGCTAAAACGCGCAACCTTACTGTCTTTTTTTTTACCTGGAACGCCAATTGGATCTTCGTCTTTTTTTCGTCTTCACTCGCTTCCCAGTCGGATCTCCATACGAAACGGTCCTTTAATTAATCCACCACCAAGAAGGGAAAAAAGCATTCCCCTACATAACAATGAGAAGAGAGAAACACACGCACCTTACTGCGGCTGTGGGCCGGTGAAGGCGAAGCCGCATTCCGCTAAGCGAGGCTGGCAGGGGGAGAGGAGGGGGCGGTCTGCTCGCTGGAAGTAAGGACGTCACCGCAAAATGAGGCTTTTTTTCACTCTTAGCATGCGTCGTGCTTGCGCAGACGCCCTAGCAAATGTACATGCCATATAGCATCGAAAATCTAAAAAAAAAAAAGCCAATTTGCAACAATGGGGAAGTTGGAAGTCTCCTGTATTATTTAGAAATGAATGACTGGCTACTAACGGAGAGGGGGGTATAAAATGATGAATGGAGGCGCGATTGTGTCCACACACGCCCCGCGACAAAGGGACGGACGAGGAAGGGTGACTCCCGATTGACGGGCATCGGAGGGCATAGGGCTCGGGGGTTTTTAACACGTAGCCTACCGTGAAGTTTAAATATTAGTAGAGCAAAATCTCGTTGTTGATGATGATAAAGGGAATAATTCATTGAGCAGTGTGATAAAATTATTGCTATATGAATGCCAAGTAGTATGAAATTGCTTACACGCCGAAAAGCCACTCCAGACCGATATTAACCCTAGTTAAAGGGTTCACCAAATAAAAGCGAATTCTTCACTGATAACTGATCACGATATAATGATGGACTGGGTCGTGTTCACTGCTGATAGCTCCCTTGGCAAATCTGAGGCATTAATCACTTATAGATACACTGTTGCATACTGAAGTTAAGTAAAGAAGACATTAAAGAGAAACCGCAGAAATAGAAATGTTAGCTCACACAGTGTATTTGCTAGAAGAGTGTGTAGTATTTATGATACCCAGCAGTGGGGGATGCGGTAATTACAGGAGCGTCATTGGGGAAGGATACGGAGAAGCGTGTTTTTCTTATGGGAGAATAGCACGTTATAAAGGAAACCCTGTGAAAAGTCACGTAGATGATGCGCACAGCAGATTCAAACTCGCCACCACGCACAGCCTCACTTAAGTATTATTATTATTGTTGTTCTTGTTCTTGTTATATCTGAGCCATATGTAAAATTTACACATTACATTACATTACAATTTACAGAGTAAAATCCAGTATGAGTGTACTATAAAATGACTACTATTGCTTTTTCAACGATAATCACAATAGTCTATGAAAAACATAAATCTATCCATTCATCTTCCGTAAGTATTTATCCGATATAGAGTCTTATTTGATGACGGGATTATTGAGGCTAACGTGATACATTTTTGTAAGAGGACACGTACGGTGCTGCCAATGCTTCTCTCCTCAATAAACATTTAGCAGCATGTTGCATTTTCAAGTTTTCTGTTCATAAGTATAGTATTTCAATAAATATTCATTCTTGATGAGTATTTAGAAAAATATCTACTGTTGGATTCTAATTATCTTGTGTGTATATCAGACACTTTTTAGGGACGCTGTCTTGAGAAAATGAATATTATATTTTTTGCGGCTAAGAATTCCTCCTTTCTATGAAATGTTTCTTTGGTCCCTGCACAATAGTATGCTAGTGAGGAGAAGCAGTAGATGTTCAACCAAGGAGCCCCTGTTAGCTGACTTATTGCTTGGACTGTCTTGCCATTGCATCAGGAGTCTGTCAGCTTTGAAAGGCGGAAGGGGTTTGAAGTATGCAGTATTTTGCCTAAATAAGTAAAACTCGCAATATCCGCTTGACATGTGAAATCTTGGAGAGCCATTTCAAATAAATCTAAAGGTATTTGCATAACCAACTGTCGGAGTTTCAGGCAGCTGGAAAATTGTCAAAATGACATTGTCTCTGGAGCAGCGTTAGGAGTATTCATTGGTAATGTCAATAACGTCAAACCGTATGCCTAAATAGGCCATCTCTTTTTCTATATGTTAATATTGACCATTTAATTTTATTTTAGTTTCACTTTCTTTCAAAGGAAGGCCTTCAAATTATTTCACTGCACTGGGTTTGAGAAATAGCAGACCATAATACACATTATGCAGGTGGAAAAGTCCCCTTGAAAGATTATATCATGAAAACTTTTAAAAAGGAACTGTATTTGGGTGCTGAGTTGTTGGATTAAGATTGCAAGAAAAAAAGAGTGCAGCTGAATATGGACTGAGAGGGCAGTCAGACAGCTCCAGGGCTCACTGGGTACCGTCATCGCCTCACGCTTCCAGAGCTGTAGGTTCAAAACCAGTCATCGTCTGTGACTGCTGAGTTTGCATGTTCTCCCTGTGCTTGTCTGGATTTCTTCCAGTTAGCCTGATTTACTCCTGCACTCCAAAGACAAGCAGCTCAGGGGAATGGATGATTCTAAATTACCCATAATGCCTGGCTGTACCAGGAAATGGGTGTGTATGCCAGCATGTTCCCTGCTGTACAGCCAGGGCTTCCTGGGACAGATTCCAGGGCACGGTGATCCTAACTAGACCAAGGAGGGATGGAAGGACAACTTTAGCTACCAGGGCGTTGGTAGCATTAAAGCACAGGATCGCATTTTTAAAATTCGGTTTGTTTTAAATAGCAGTCTTACAACTTGATTCTTGATTCAGGTGACTGGGCATGCTAGGGGAGAGTAGGGTGTGCGTGCATGTGTGTGTGTGCGTGAGATGTTCTCTTCTTTGCCCTCGTCTGCAGGTCATCGCACCACCTGTAGGTCAGATCTCTGTTCACCGTTCTGCAGATCAGATCTCCTTTCCAGTAACTCTCTATGGTCTGCAATACCAATGGCATGAACTCAGTTGACCTTCGCCCCAGGTACAGAGTATCAGGGCAGTGGAGAGAAGAGTGACTCAGAAGGTAATTGCAGATGTTGATATGTGACCAGACATGCACAGGTAGACTAGCAGAGGGCTTCAGTGTGGATTTAAACAGAGACTGAGGGGGCAGCCCTCTCATATGCTGGCAGATTGCTGCCCAGTGGCTGAAGCCTCTACTGCCAACAGTCTTTTTATTTATATGAGGAACTGCAGGAAGGTCTGTATTCCTCAGTCTCATTATTATATACCTAAAGGTTTTGGTGATCAGCGGAGGTCTGACCTTTTAGTGCTTCGTAAGTGAGCCCAAGAACCTTAAAGTCCGTCCCAAATTTTACCAGAGGCTATTGGAGACATTAGAGTAGCTATAATAGGTGTATTTTCTCTTCTGGTTTCCTGGGCACATACCATGGGGACGGTGCCAAGCAATGTACCAGCAGCGGAGGTTTTTATACAGACTATAGATACATGTAATTAATGTTAAAGATCTTTATTTGGCTTTTGGTGCACAGCAAACAATTAATCACTAAACCCACATTGCTACAGAGAAGTGTGATTGTCACGCCAGGGAACACATCTCCACTGCTCTAGAATCCAGTGGCGGTGTGCTTTACACCACTGCATCTGACGCTTTGCACTGCACTTGGTGATGTGAGGCTTGGATGCAGCTGCTCAGCTGTGGAAACCCATTCCATGAAGTTCTCTACACACTGTTCCTGCGCTAATCTAAAGGCTACATGAAGTTTGGCAGTCTATAGCTACTGACTTTGCAGACAATTGGCAACTTCTGCACACTGTGCACCTCAGCATGCACTGTCCTCAGTCTATGATTTTACGGGGCCTACACCTTCGTGGCTGAGTTGCTGTCATTCCCAATTGCTTCCACTTTGTTATCACTAACGGTTGACCATGGAATATTCATGAATAGTCTTAGTGCACAGGTGGCATCCTATCACGGTACCACGCTTGAATTCACTGAGCTCCTGAGAGTGACCCATTCTTTCACAAATGTTTGTAGAAGCTGCCACCAAGAACCAACCCATACTCAATTTGTACTGCAAACTCACAGTATTCCATTATAAAGTAGCTGTTTCTGTGCTGACTAAAACGAGACCAAACAAGCCGGCTGTGTCATCACCATCTGATTGGTTGAAATGCATGGAGATACCAGTGTTCTGTGCATGGATTACCTGAATGAAAAGGGGTATATTCCATATATTATTCATTATTTGTACTATCTCACATTGCAATGTATTGACACATTCCTGGTAACTCAGAACTTGAACATTTCAGACTTCCTAGCTTTTCTTTGGACCGTCCTCCATGGGCCGACGTTGATTTCATTACTCAGATAGCATTTTCCCATTTCCATGGCATCTCAATTCCAGAAATGATGCAATATAACCCTGGTTCCTTGAAAAAGGAATGGACTGTGTGGCAAATTTAAAGAAAATAATAATCCTCTAAATTTTTTTTAAACGGTATAATGTTCCAGCAGGTGCTATGGTGACTCAGCGGGTAGCCTCACACCTCCAGGTCTCAGGTTCGAAACCTGCCCGTGTCTTTGAGTTTTTGAAGTTTATAGTCCAAAAACACACAGACAAATAGGCATCTTTAAACTGCCCTTAACTCGTGATTCTGAGTTTGTGACCTGCCACTGACTGACACCTGCCTCATCATGGCCTTGTACTCGAGTTGTGGTATGGAACATGGAGAGATGGAAAATGTTCAGAGGAAAGAGTTACAGAATATATAGATTTTTCCATCCATCTGCATATCTCGGGCCGGGGGAATGGGGCAATCCCAGGCAGGACTGAACACAAGGCGGGGGGATACGTAGGACAATAGGCCAATTACATAAAATCTAGCATTCCAGGTATGAGTTTTTAATTATTTGTCAACCTAAAATAGACGGATGCTGCCTTACATCCTGTGACTCCCTATATAGGACGTGGATAATCAGTTACCAAAATTACAGCAGAAAGCATTAAAAGGCCATTTAAGAATGAACTAATGTGTTTGTCGTGTATATTCCAAAATCTTGATGGATGTTTTACATCATAACGTCACTGTCAGCGCACAGCATACCACAAGGGCTGTTTAAAACAGGGCATTTTTATTATCCATTTGCATAAATACATGTACAGGTACATAGGAATTCTTTGGTTGTATATTCCATCTTGCTGTCCTATGAGGCACACCCACATAAAAGTGAGAGGAAAGTTTGGGTTCCAAGGACAAGGTCAACCACTTATCCGGCGTTCCTGGGGGGTTTTAAGGTTCAGGACCCAGCTTACGGGTCCGCCACTGACACGCTCATTCTGCCGGCTGCGGGACCCAAAGCGCTGACCTCACATGGACATAGATTCCTAACTTGCAGAGCACACACTATCAGCTTAATATTCTACGCAATTAAGTACACTTTCAATGAACTGAAAAAACAATAATGCAATAATAGTGCTTAATTAATATACCATACATTTTTTTTTAAATGTAACCCTCAATTATAATTGCAGAACCAAAAACACATTGAGGGGAAAATTTCAAAGGCATAAAGAACTTTCTTTATCAGGATAAAATGGTGAGATGAGACGGGGCTAGTATTACGAGTGCTAGCATTGTTAATTATAATACATAAATACCATGCAGGCAGAATAACCTACTGAATTTCTATTACTTATAATGCTTATATAATAACATCATTCATGCGTCAGTGTTTTATTCACTGTAGTGCAGTGTTATGTTTTATGTAGACGCATGTATTTGCATAAATACATGTACAGGTACATAGGAATTCTTTGGTTGTATATTCCATCTTGCTGTCCTATGAGGCACACCCACATAAAAGTGAGAGGAAAGTTTGGGTTCCAAGGACAAGGTCAACCACTTATCCGGCGTTCCTGGGGGGTTTTAAGGTTCAGGACCCAGCTTACAGGTCCGCCACTGACACGCTCATTCTGCCGGCTGCGGGACCCAAAGCGCTGACCTCACATGGACATAGATTCCTAACTTGCAGAGCACACACTATCAGCTTAATATTCTACGCAATTAAGTACACTTTCAATGAACTGAAAAAACAATAATGCAATAATAGTGCTTAATTAATATACCATACATTTTTTTTTAAATGTAACCCTCAATTATAATTGCAGAACCAAAAACACATTGAGGGGAAAATTTCAAAGGCATAAAGAACTTTCTTTATCAGGATAAAATGGTGAGATGAGACGGGGCTAGTATTACGAGTGCTAGCATTGTTAATTATAATACATAAATACCATGCAGGCAGAATAACCTACTGAATTTCTATTACTTATAATGCTTATATAATAACATCATTCATGCGTCAGTGTTTTATTCACTGTAGTGCAGTGTTATGTTTTATGTAGACGCAGAGTTAAATATTAAATTAAGTATTGCATAGTTAAATAAAAAGAAGACCTTGTAGCAGCAGCAAAAGGAAGAGTTTGGGTGAAGAGCAAAAACCCTCAATCATCTTCTTCAGTATAGATACGTTTGGGTTATTTGCAGGCAGCGAAGCACAGGGTACAGGGCCTCAGCAGCCCCTCCTCTTCAACCACACATGGTCATATAGAGCCACTGGGAAAGGCAGGAAGAACAGCTTTAGACAGGAGTGGCATTTCTGCTTCCAAGGAGCAGATCTTTATAGGAACGGCAGTTACCTCCGAGACATTCAGCTCCACCACACCACTGGCCTCTTTTTCCATTTCCTTGAAAGTTCCTGTTAAAAAGACAGATTTATATGTGTATATATGTCTGTGTGTGTATATGTACACACAGACACACAGACGCACACACGCACACACACAAGCACACACTCCCACATATAATGTTTTACATATGCTATTTTCATGTTTTAAAATTTTACCTAATATAAATTTATGAAAATAAAACTGAAATATTGAAACGTATAGCATTAGTTCTGCCTAGTTATGTCCCAGTTTTACTGGTACAGGCCCTTCAAAAAGGAATAAGAAACACATGGAAGTCTTTACTGTCGACCATGACATACTGAACATGGATTCCAGTTTGACCAGGCAGCAGATGAAGTTGTCAAAGTCGATCATCTCATTGTCCGCATATCTGGCTACCAGGACCTGGTTTAATTTGTTGTTTAGCTTGAAGCCTAAGAGGGGAGATACAGCACAGCTTAGCTTAGCTTAGCAATAATAGTGCTGGAAAATTCAGCGTGTGTGTTATTTTATCTCTTTAAACCCAGCTATTTATATTACTTATAAGATAAGCTAAAGTTTGGGGAAAACAAGAAGAGTAAAGCAGACATACAGGGTGTTAAAATACATTAAAATACTAACAAGGAAGGTCCAGTAATGCAAACAAGAATAAAATCTGTCAGTAGTTGCTGTCAGAGCTGAATGCAGATCCACACCCATAGAGAGGAAGATGGTGAGCAAAGCTGCCATGATACCTGCTGACTCCAGCGCAAGCCGCATCTCATAGGAGCTCATGGTTCCTGAGTTATCAAGGTCAAACTGCCTGAAGACCCCCTGACAAACACCACACAGGTAAAGAGAGTCAAGCACCTCCGCAGAACTGGCATCCATTTCCCCTGACAACACACTTGTAATGTCAAACCCATCTGCCATCCACTGTAATCATGTAAGTGTTTCTGTGCCTCCAGGTCTGTACAGGTCAACATCGACATCACCTTTATGAACACTGCTGCATGCGCCTTATGAATTATGCAATGAAATTACCAAAACACACACACAGATACTTACCAGCCACTTTTTAATCTTGTTCCACAGGATCTGAAACTCCACCAGCCCAAGTCGGGCGCTGCCATCTTTCTATATATATGCAGCTGGTCAAGGAGTGTTGATTTTTCAGCAATATAAAAGCACAATATGCTGTACATATATATATATATACCTATATACCTATATATATATATATATATATATATATATATATATATATACCAGAAACATAGTCCCCACAATGTCAAAATAATAGTTTTTAACACGTTATGGGAACATTTGGTCCCCATAATATAAAGTATACCTGGACCACACACACACACACACACACACTGATATACTGCAGCAAACTAAAAAATTTGAAATCAGCAATGACAATATTTTTACAATTTCGTGTTAAATATAAATCTGCAACGATACATCCAAGAGACTGATCATTCCCCTGCACGACTCCATGCTGAAGCCGTCGGTCTTCAAGTCTTTGTCTGATACAAAGAGAAACCAACGGAATGGTAATTTCACACGTCATTCCTCATGTTTATGTCCCACGTGAGGGAACACTTTTGTCTGTGTGACAGAAGAGATTTTTTGCCAAGCAAATGAATTAATCTCTTAACAGACTTTCTACAGACATGTCCCTCCACAAAATTTAACTATTAAACAGATTTAATATTTTAGTATTTAATGAATGAATGAATGAATGAATGAATGAAGAAAATTAACCATCATCCAGCTCCTCATCTATGTATGCTTGTTTCCATAAAGTAGTTACATCAATATATTTCGACAGCCATCACAGACAGACTTACGCTTGGACACCACTCTGTTCAGTATGGTTCGGAGCTCATGAGCTGCAATCTCCATGTCCTGAAATATCATAATTTCATGTAGGATCAGGACAGTGCTGTGGCCACCAAAATCATCATAACATTACAGGCAGATTCTTCTATAAGACAAAGGCTGTTGGTGTAACAGAGTGACAGCAAATGAGGGAACAGCCAAACACAGCGAGTATCTTAGGGCTCCCTGACATATTAATTCCACATCTGTACAAAATTACACATCTGTGCTACAGAAGAATATGTATGCCTGAATTTCCCTCCGTGGATTAATACTGTAAAGTATCCATCCATCCATCCATTCAGGCATCCATCAATGAATAACAGATGCTTTTCATCAAACATTAACCAGTTTGAGCAATGAGTGGCAGAAATTGTGGTGTACAATATCATGCGTTCATTAGCTTAATACTAGAAAAATGTCCACCATCATTCATCAGGATAATAGGAATTGTTTCGATTAAACTGTAATCTATTTAAATTTGTCACTGAATGTTACAATTTTTCAAATTTGTTTTACATAATGTAATGACAATCACTTTCAATAAGCAATGCAGTGCATTTGTAATTCACAGGGGTTTGAAAAAGAAAAGACACAGTCATGTTCAGATGGGATGATTAAGAATTCATAATATTTTACAATAGAATAGGAATCGTATTGTGATTTTCTCAAAGGACACCAAAAGCACATATCCCATAAAAGTGCCTTAAGATTTTGTCATTTCAGAACAGAACACAATTACAAATAATTGCAAGATCATGATCAATGACACTCACCTCCCCAGACAACCTTGCAAACATTGACCTGAAGTTGTCATCAATGTCGCCTTCAGAGACGTCCTAAAATGAGGCAAAATCGTGAATCTCAGATGTTTAGCACCACACAATAACACACTGTAACAAAAAGGAGTCTGCGTCCTCACCTCATCTTCTATGTTGGCAACTATGTCATTGTCCAGCTCTCTGTGAGAAAAAAAGAACAACATGATTTTCAGGAAAGTGGCAACAAAATTACCTTTATAAAGAAAAGGTAATTTATTTAATAATTTTGGTGCTGTGCCTAAAACCAGGCTATTTACTATGTGATGGATCATAACAGCTTTCTCGATAATACGAAAATGTACATCATGTGAATTTCAACAGGAACCTTAATTTAGAACATGTTATATCTGATCTTTTGCAAACCGGATTGAACTAATGCAATATCCTGCAGATAACCACAATCCACTAACCTATTTTAAGCAATTTATAATACCTAGTAGCTACTTTTAACTAATTTAAAACCATAATTAGATTTGGAAGTGGTGTGCTATTCAATTTATTATACAAGAGGCACCATCTGTCCAAATGATAATTACACAATAATTACACAATGGTTACACAAAACACAGGGTATTCATTTCATCTGGGAGGATAAAAATCAAAATAGGAATTGGTTATATGCATGATCATACACAGCTCAGAAACTGAAAGATGCAGGCAAGCAGTGTGACCCAAAGCAAGACAAAACCAGACAGAGTGACACAGAGCGACACAGAGTGACACAGAGCGACACAGAGTGACACAGAGCTGTCCTACAGAACCAGCACCAGCAGCTGTAGTTTTAGAAAAATTTGTGTTACTTATTACAGAGCATTTCATTCTCACCAATAAATTACACAGATGTAAAAATGCTTTAAAGGGCTAATTATTTATTATGGGCTGCATTAAACTATTGCATATTGGAATACAAATTACACTATATTCCCATAGAAATGTTTAAAATCATACAGTTGTGCCACTATACTCATGAACCTAAGTGCGTGGTCTAGTATTCTATTTAGTATAGTAATAGGGCAAAACCAAAAATTTTCTTTTCTTGATCTTCTAAGGGGCAGCAGCTATAACTCTAGGTTGATTAAAAGGCATCTAATTTGCGATGAGGTTTGAGGGAATGGAAACTAGCCCAGCTCAGTAATGTAGCATGACATTATGTTGTAACCACAAGCAGCTTTGTGTTTGTAACAAGCATAATAACTTCCTTTCATTAAACTGTCACATGTCCAACCAAAAGCCGTTCATGCACTGTGGGAAGGAGTTACCACCTGGAACTGGACCATGAAGACTCAATCACAGCATCACCTGTTACCATAGACCTGGATTTCTGATTTCCCAATACTCACTGGGACTCGGACGCCTTCTCTGTGAAGACCCGGAGGACGAAGTCGGCGTCCTTTCCTGGCTCGAAGGTAGAGGGCACCACCAGGTACTCCCCTGGCGGGAGACGCAGGCGGGTGCTCACCTCCCTCAGGTTGATGAACGTCTCGGAGCGCGCGCAGGAGCCATGCTTCAAGAAGAAGTCCTTCTTCAGGTGGACACTCTGGCAGCCCTTAAACTTGAGAAACGGCATGTCATTGGGTGCTTTTTAATTAGCAAGACATTTGCAATAACATAAAACAACAAACCATTTGTGTTTAGTGTCCCTTTGGGAGCCACTGACTACAACTGCAATTAATAGCAAAACGGCAAGAAGAGAACTGAATGAGTCGGATAAAGAAATTAAAGAAATAAAAAGAAAATGTCTGTGCAAAAGATATATAGTGGTACATTAAACACTGCTTGACTTTTGTTATAAAACCAATACATTTGCAACATTTACTACGCAAGTGTCCCAAGACTTTCTGTGAGCTGGCTGCAATGACATGATGAGCTCAGTAGTGAGATACCATCATGGGCGTCGCCGCCACTAAATCCCCCTCACATTTCATAATTATTCATTTGGACCCCCCCACATTTACCATAAAATATTAGTTCACCCAGCGCTGTGTCCCCCCCATTCAAAATGCTTTTGACGCCCCTGGACACCATAGGGTTAACATAGTATTTACCTCTTCTGGGACCTGAAAAATAAAGCAGAACATAACATTAGTGAGAAGAATGGTGATATGCTCAAAATATATATTTTTTAATGTTTGACTGAACAAAATTTGAATGAATACAAAATAAATATATTTAAAACAGATGTTTAAGCATTTAAGCAGGCAGACATAATTTTTACTAAGGCATGCATGTTATATATGGGCTGATATTTGTGCCACTAGAAATTGAATATGAATTTTGTATATTTCAATCTGCAGTTAAAAACTGAATCTGAATTTAATAGTTTGAATCTGAATTCCAATAACTTGAAACAGCATTTATCCTACTTCGAAAGTTTTCAGTTCGCAAATTCAATTTCAATCTATCGTGACACACATCCGGGTCCTTGAGGAAAAGTAATCGACCGCAGATTCACAACGCAACTCATTTCCACGTTAGGCTGCCATTTGCTGACCTACGCAGAGTGTCTGCGACAATCTGACCTCGTAGATGGCAAAGCCGATGGTGTGCATGTCCTGGCCCTGCCGCCGGTATCTCCGCCGATCCTTCTGCATCAGTGCCACAAGGAAGCTGCAGGCCACCTCGTCATCCTCAGGGTCATCATCCTCCTCAAGCAGTGTCACCTTGAACTGTGGGTTAATCCAGAAAGTATCTGTGGACAGAAATGTTAAGATGTGGCCTTACAGCTGAAGATGATCTGCAGGAACATCTTTCTGCCTATAAAGGAAGGCCAGGTATTGCAAACAGCTGAGGTATAGCTGTTTGGATCCAGCACAGGGCATCAGTAATTAGTCATCAGACTGTCATGACCCACTTTGGAAATGAAACCCTCCCTAGGTGACCTTAGCCATAGACATTATGACTGAACACCACCAGACAAAACACTCACGGACAAAGGAGCCTACTTAAGATCCTAAATATATATCAAACTATATTCTTTTAACTCAGAGCATTTACTTTGTCCAGCGTTTGATGTCTAGGGTGGAATGTCATCTTTGACGATATCTTCACACTTGAAAAAGGTCTATTCTTTGCTCCAGGCCAATCTTTCTCCATGGGTGGAAGTAGAGGGAAGACTGACCTATGGCGATTACTCTGGGCAATAACTCAAAGCAGTCCTTGCAGTTCTAGTTCATGTTGATGTCTCGGCTTTCTCAGTTTTATGTTGCTTTTTATCAAGACGTTTGCTAAATAAATAAATAAATGTAATGAACTCATAGTGACCTGAGCAAGGAACAGCAAAACAGACAGCAGTAAAGACCTCAGACCTATACTGACCAACTCCTGAAGCAAAAATGTGCTATTTGCCTCATTTGCGGCTCGTTTTGGATAAAGGTGTCTGCTAAACAAAGTAAACTGTGAGAGTACTCTGTGCTCGTTTTGGATAAAGGTGTCTGCTAAACAAAGTAAACATTGTGAGAGTACTCTGTGCTCGTTTTGGATAAAGGTGTCTGCTAAACAAAGTAAACATTGTGAGAGTACTCTGTGCTCGTTTTGGATAAAGGTGTCTGCTAAACAAAGTAAACACTGTGAGAGTACTCTGTGCTCGTTTTGGATAAAGGTGTCTGCTAAACAAAGTAAACACTGTGAGAGTACTCTGTGCTCGTTTTGAATAAAGGTGTCTGCTAAACAAAGTAAACACTGTGAGAGTACTCTGTGCTCGTTTTGGCTGCTGCTTCTCTCCAGCGCTTATCGCTGTTGTTGCTGTGGATCTACATTTATTTCCTTGATTTTTCCAAGGAAAATTATTCACATTTTAGCAGAACTACAGTACACTTTGCCTGCTCCCACAAGCCCTCTCGCTTAATGTTTTCCCATGCCAGCATAGTTGGTGAGTAAGTCTCCACTACCCTGTTAACTATGCTGATTACCGAGTTGGGTATAACTTGCCAGTTTTGGGTAATATGGTATCAGTTAGTGATGCTCCCCCTGAGGATTAATGCATATTCTTCATCACAACTTTGCAGTTGGAACTGACATCCCGGTCTGGAAGCATAGACATATAGACCACGTATGGCCCATCATATTGTTCTCCGCCAATGATATATTCACCGCTCCTCAGTACATAAATTCAGTAGTAATCACACTGCCATTCCTGCAATCTGGTCTGCAAGGCCTGACTCAGTAAAAAGCCTGACTTCAAGATGGCGGATTAGGTCTAACAGCTCGTTGAGACACTGTCGAAGGGAACAGAGTAGGGAAATAAAGGAAAATACACTGACTACAACCTCCATCTTTCACTGTAAAACTGTTGCTCTTTAGTAGATAAAGCTCCTTTTCTTAAAGGGTTGACTACCTCGAAACAACTGGACATAGTACTGCTTGTTGAAATTTGGCAAACACTTAATAACTTGTTACAGTTGAACCTGCTAGTCCCCTGTGGTTACAGCTTTTTGCCCTGTATGAAGGGCAGGGGTGGTGGTCTGGCTGTGGTATAACCCAAGCATGTTTAACTCCCAAATTTCATTTTGTCTGACTAGTGTGATCACTCTGCACAATGCCCGAGCATGAAACGCTAAACCATGTCCAGGCCCAATTGAAGAGGTGGGCCACAGCACGGTTCAATTGGACTCATGTACATTATACATGAAATGGACTTGGAAGGAACAGATCGGGTAGGCGGTAAACATCGAGTAGCGACAAATATTGCTGGAATTAAAACTGCTGGGAAAAATATTAACAAACTCAGATATGCAGACTATACCAGTCTAATGGCAGAAAGTGAAGAAGAATTGAAGAGCCTCTTGTTGAAGGTGAAGGAAGAAAGTGCTAAAGCGGGCTTAAAGTTCAACATTAAAAAAAACTAAGATCATGGCATGAGGACTGCACCTCTTGGCAAATAGAAGGGGATGAAGTGGAAGTAGTGTTAGATTTTATTTTCCTAGGTTCAAAAATCACTGCAGACAGAGACTGCAGCCATGACATTAAAAGACGCTTAGAAAGTGAAGAAGAATTGAAGAGCCTCTTGTTGAAGGTGAAGGAAGAAAGTGCTAAAGCGGGCTTAAAGTTCAACATTAAAAAAAACTAAGATCATGGCATGAGGACTGCACCTCTTGGCAAATAGAAGGGGATGAAGTGGAAGTAGTGTTAGATTTTATTTTCCTAGGTTCAAAAATCACTGCAGACAGAGACTGCAGCCATGACATTAAAAGACGCTTCTCCTTGGAAGGAAAGCAAATCTGGGCAGCATATTAAAAAGCAGAGACATCACCCCTGACAACCAAGGTCTGTATTGTCAAAGCTGGGATTTTCCCAGTAGTGATGTATGGCTGTGAGAGCTGGACCAGAGGAAGGCTGGGTGCCGAAGCATCGATGCCTTTGAACTATGGTCCTGTAGAAGACTTTGAGAGTCCCTTGGACTGCAAAGAGATCAAACCAATCTATACTAAAAGAAATCAATCCTGATTATACAAATAATTGATTGAAGGACAAATAATGAAGATGAAGCTTGAATATTTTGGACATATAATGAGAAGACAGGAGTCACTGGAAAAGGCGCTAATGTTGGAAAAGGTTGAAGGCAGAAAGAAGAGGGGGCATCAGAAGATGAGATGGATAGACACCGCAGTAGAAGAAATGAGCATGAGTCTGGGGAGGCTTTGACAGACGGTGGAGCACAGGGCGGCCTGGCGTGCCGCGGTCCATGGAGTCACAAAGAGTCAGATCCGAGAGGTGGTGGAGGACAGGGCGTGCCGCGGTCCATGGAGTCACGAAGAGTCAGATTCGAGAGGCGGTGGAGGACAGGGCGTGCCGCGGTCCATGGAGTCACGAAGAGTCAGATCCGAGAGGCGGTGGTGGACAGGGCGGCCTGGCGTGCCGCGGTCCATGGAGTCACGAAGAGTTAGATCCGAGAGGCGGTGGAGGACAGGGCGTGCCGCGGTCCATGGAGTCACGAAGAGTCAGATCCAAGAAGCGGTGGAGCACAGGGCGGCCTGGCGTGCCGCGGTCCATGGAGTCCAAACATTTGATAAAATATACGACTCTTCTTTTACATGCAGCACAATGAAATGAAAATCACTGCGTTGCATATTGGATAAATCTATGAGGGCCCAAGACGACTCCAAATAAGCCACAACACAAGGACATTAATCATGAATTCCATTCTGCTGTGCCACAGTGCTTCCCCTTTTGTTTTCTTCAGCACAAAAAGTCATAAGGTGATAATGAAAGTGCGTCCGGGAATGTGAGCGCAGACCAGAGGGTCAGGGGGGAGGGGGGACAGTTGTGCTTGGGCCACAACCAGGCCAAGTGTTAGTGCTCCCATAAGACTATTGTCATTGATTCGCACCATGTTGCATCATTTAGATATTTGGTTTTTATAATTGCTGGACAGGTTTCCATATATATCCCACTAATCTAATTAATCTAACTAATCATTTAACTCCTACCATAGTGACCTGCAGTACTGTGTGTCCCAAGACACTAAAATTCACTACTGCAACTCACATGTATGGTGTCCCCCAGGGGTCAGTTTTATCTACTCCTGTTAGGTTATATCGCTCATCAGCATGGTCGCAGTTTTCATTGCGATGCCAGTGACACACAAGTGCCAATACAATCACCTCCATGCCACCTGCTTCACTACATGACTACCTTTGTAAGGTGAAGTAATGAATTACCTCTAATTTCTGACCACTTAATTTTGATAAAACTGAAATTCTTCTAGCTGCTTTAAATTCACTCATTTCTGTTCTGCCAGAACCGAACATTGACACATCACATGACCATATGGCAACGGACCACATTGTGTCCACTCTCAAATGTGTGTTAATATGAAGACCATTTCTCCCAAACAGCACTGAAAGGTTTATAAGCTCAGTCATTTACATGAACAGATCATTGTCTACATTGCATACTCTTCCCACATATTAGCTTTGTTATCACTTTCTTATAAGATCATGAGTGACAATTAGTCCTAATAAGTGGACTGTCTTTACTGGGCTGAGTAACTCAAGTCAATTACCACGGGAATTCTCTCTCTCTTTGTTGCCTGAAACATTAAACCAGTGCCTCAGAGTTTCCTTTGATCTCCGTCTTTTAAGAAATGGCTGTAACATCATTAACCAGTGGATATGGGCTAAATAACTGGTACCCTGTTTGAAGAATCGCTCATCTGTATGCAAAGTAGAAACTGAATACTGACCCGAAGAACACAGCTTTAAACAGGAAAACATATCATATGCAACATACACTGACAGGTTAGTAGACCGTAAAATATACAGATAAGTGACATACAGAAAAACATTCTGCTTGCTGACTTCATCAACTGGGATGAATTACCAGTCGCACCACATGACGATGTAGGAAATTCATGAAAAATATTATTAAAGTGACTTAACAAGCATGCTTCAAGTACTGTGATTTCAAAGGCCACAGTATAACTCTGGGAGTATTCTGAATGACCTCTTATGAAAAATACGAATTACAATTAATAATAAGTTTATCATGAGAAAAACACATATCAGTGCAACAGAAGTACCTTTATTTTAATGATAGACATAAACGAGGAGCTAATGGACTGGGTTTAGCTCTGCACTGTATGATGCATTTGCCAGATGTTCACACCAGCTCAGGTAAAGAGCACAGCTGGAATGAGAATCAGTCCACAGCTGCCTACACCTGCTGCCTGAAGCACATTTATTTATGCAAGATGCTTTTGTCCAAAGTGACCTACAAGTGATGAAAGCTTGGGGTCAAAGAGCAAGGTCAGGGGTTAAGATCTTTGCTCAAAGGCAGAGTGGTGATGTTACTGCTCTACTGGACATGGGATTCAAATGCACAACCATCTGATCACATTTACAGATCCCTATCCTACTGAGCCATGCACAATTCACTTCATAATCTCAGTGGCCGGTTTATTAGGTAAACCTGCTGATTAATGCATACAGCCTGCTTCTCCAAATAGCCAATCGTGGCTGCATTTAAATACATAAAGCACACAGACAGGGACAAGAAATGCAGTTACTGTACAGCTTAGCACTGGAATGGCTAACACCCCTGATCTAGGTGATTTTGAATGTGGTGTCGTGGTTGTGGGCAGATGTGGAGGTTCCAGCGTCTCGGAAACAGCAGTCCTGCTAGGATTTGCACACATTGCAGTGTATACAATTGACAGAGAATGGTGTGATGGTCAAAAACATTAGATAGGGGCAGTTCTGTGGGTGAAAACGCCTTGTTAATGAGAGATCAGAGGAGAATGCCAGAATTCTGACACTGCAAATACAAAAGCCCGGTATAGCAGTGTGCAGACAGGCTTCTCTGAAAACACAGAACTTGTCCTCTGAAGCGGTTCTGTGTGACCTACTCAGTGCTAGTAGGTGTGCCTAGTAATATACTGACTGTTACATATATTTATGATTTGTTTTCTTATTTTCACTAAATTTATTGGTGATGCTGTAACATCAGCACTTGGGTAAACCAATGTGCAAAATAAACCCAATTACACTGAAATATAAATGGTCCTCAGTGCAGTATATCTATGAATAAAAGGCTGCACATCTCTGCAAGAATTAGAGCCCATGTACACAGTAAGCTTTACTGTTTTCAGTGCACGGTTGAGCTGTATCGATGGGTAAAACCGTAAAGCAGTGAGACCAGGTGTATATGTGGCGTGCCAGTGTGGGCGAGGGGGGGGGGGTCCTCACTGGGGTGGTTCCTGCAGCCGCCCGCCGTGCTGCCTTTCCTCCAGCTGCCCTCGAACTTGACTGTGTTCCAGAAGCTCAGTGTGTCCTCGCTCAGGGCATCTGCAGTCAGGTTGCAGATCTCCAGGCGCGAGAACTGCCTCAAGAATTCCTGGAATGACATCCTGTCAGGGGGAATCAGAGGGGAGTTCTGTCAAGTCAGAATGAAACAATTTTACTGGAAATAGTCATTTTCATTTTCAGTGCTCTAATTCAAAAACACAGTGAACGAAATGCAGCATAACAGATCTGTAGACACATGTATACAGTATATCCCTGGGTGTTTGAAGGAGTCCCAGGACTCTCCACTATCCTTGGAGACACAAATTAAATAAAAAATATAAATCAGCTTACAGACTAAGAGGCCCACATCACTCTTAGCTAAGGTTGGCATCCCGCTTTCAAACATAACTGTCTTTTAGACACACCGATGCACGTACAATGGGGCAAAACACACCCAACAATGTTTGTCCTGTTAATAGCATTGACAAATGTACCGATAGCTGCACAGCAGTTAGGCCGGCTCTGGGTGAAATAGTTTGTCCGAAAAACAAAGCAGTCAGCACTCCCCGTTAGAACAGTACATAAACTACAGCGTAAATAGAAAGCTGTTAATCTGAAGGACCGTATGACCGTATGCTGCTGTGTCTAATGCCTCTGTGCTAGAATGCCACGATAAATAAGCATTAGCTTAATTTTTAGAAATATAGCTAACCTCAACAAAAAGCAATTCAACTATCAGCTACTATACCTGGGTTCATTTAAATCAGAGCTAGATAAGATTTTAACAACTCTGAGCTATTAGTTAAGTTCTTGATGGGCCGAATGGCCTCCTCTCATTTGTAAATTTCTTATGTTCTTATATCACCTTATATAAGCTGTAACGACCTTACAAGCTTCTTCAATAAGAAAACCAATAACAGTAGATCTGATACTCAGCCAGTACACATAAAATATTAAGCAGCACAAATAAGTTTACCCTGAATAAGGCTTAAGTTTTACAAAAGTAATTATAAAAATATTTCCCAGTGCCTGCAAAATCCCATTTAGATTAAATTGTTTAAAAATTCTCCTGTGTCTGTATTTAATACAGTAATGTAATACACCCTGTTCCTGACCTTTACTCTGGGAAGATTCTTACTCTCCGTCTCACTCTCACGTTGCTCAAGGACTCCAAAAATATCAATGTGCTATGGTTGTTACACAAATATACTCTATTACAGTACTAAGAAGTAATAATCTGTATAGATTTGAGTTCACACTGTAAATTCAGGTTAAAGACAAATTTTCATATTAAGGCAATTTAAACTGATATGCATTTCTGGATTAGGTGTGGTTGGGACAAAACAACATGGTTCTTATATACAGATATACAGATATTTCCCAAACACCACAGTCCAAAAACAAACAATTTTCAATGAAAATATTACAAACACACAAAAACACAAAGAACTAAAACATTTACATTACTTGCTTCTTCCTGCCATCAATAACGTTCAGAATTGTGAATGAAATCAATATCTTCACAACCAAATACTTTTCAAGTTTTCAGTTAATCTTGGAAACAAGGTCAAAGATGCATACTGCCACCTAGTGTTCAGTGGTGTAAATAGGGTATTAGGAGACCTGACACTACAAGGAGCCAAATCTCTGTCACATCTGATACCCCACATCCTGACAGTCAGTCAGCTGAGTTCCCCTGAGTTTGCTCAGTTGAATCCTTAGCTTTCTGAAGCAAAAGGACAGTCCAAAAATATGGTTATGCACATTTTCTACTTTTAGAATTAAAATTTAAAAATAAACGTGTGTCTTGATTGGTAAAATATACATTGTATGTAGAACATGGTCTGTATTGGCCTTTTGAACCAAACAAAAGCGATGGGGAAGCTGAGTCGTACTTCCACCACACAATTTCTATAAAACCTATTTATTGTTGCAAATGGCACCATGAATGAAACAGCTACGTAAATTCAACCAATCTTTCTACAAAATGAAAATGACTTCAAAACAGTCAATTAAAGCAATATAAAGTAAACTTAAAGTGGGCAAAACATTGTGTATGACTACGCTTCCTCTTTCCTACTGTACATTATCCCATCAAATTCAAATCTGCCGCCTCACTTTCAACCATGACGTAAATATCATTCTCGCATGACACAGCCCATTCCCGAAGCTGTAAGATGGCATAAACACACTCATTGTTTAGTAACCGTATCTAAATTAGTCTGCCTATTACGAACACTTAACACTTTAACAAATACTTTGGAATAAAATATTGAATATTCTTTGCATTTACATATTTAATTTAGGTTCAGGTTACTTTATTTGCACCCATAGGTAAATTTGGTTTACGGGAGATGAGTCAACATCCACAAAGCCAGCAAACATGCACACCGACCCAAACAAACAAAAAAATAAAAACACACAAGACGTAATAAGTATTTTTACTTGATCACATGTATCAAATAATATTTGATTAAATAAACAAAACAACTGGAGGTAAACACTATCTCTTCATCTCTTGCCCAATTGTAATGTCCTGTTCAATTGAATGATTGCTGATGGAACAAAGTTATTTTTGTGCCTCTTAGTTCTGCACTTTCAAGTTATGAACCTTTGTCCTGAGGGAAGAATCTGGAACTCAGTGTGCAAAAGATGGGGTTCATTGTTTAAAATTCAGCTGGTTATCCGCTGTAATTGTTTAATAGATAGAGATGGTAGGTTCTCACCAATTATACTGCGTGACCATTAAAAAATTTGATTCATTGAGTTTCTGCCTTTTAACGACAGGTTTCCAAACATAACACCAAAGGAAAGAATAAACCTGATTGTCTAAAAGCATGACAAAAAAATTCCTGGAAAGCTAAGACCAAGAAGGGTGACCGATTTTATTAAAATGAACTTCAAAGAGACAGATTTAAAAAAAACAGTAGAAATACTAAACCGGTCACATGACTAATGGTGTGATATGAACCTTGTGATCAAAGTGCATGCTTACCAGAACTCTCCGTCCTCCTTCCGACACTGCATGTTCTCCCTGTCAGACGATTCGATGCTATTCCATTCAGAAGAGCTTAACAAAGAACAGGGAATATAACAGCAATCAAAGACAGCTGTGGCAGCTCCCCGGCAACATCACTATGGATGCAGGAGAGGCGGCAGAATGATCTCGTCCATACTTATCGCTCCAGGCACCAGTCCACTCCACCTGACCCCAGGGGTTTCGGATACGGATCAGCTTCTCGGGCCGGCTCCGGTACAACACCTGGCACATGGGGAGAGAAACTGGAAGTACCACTTTCACTACTGCCAGAAATTTCCGGAAGGATGTGACTCACATTTAGCCATGGTGCTTGTTCTTAGTTATTCTCGTTTTGTAATTTGAGCATTTCACATTATTCTGAATTCACACCAGTAACTATAAAGTGAGCACTGCACATTCTACCAGTGAGGCTCATTTACGCATTACATACCGGAACCTCCAGCGGCAGTTTATTCAATAACGGCTAATGTTATAGCCGGGATAAGATAAATCATGTCAGGGAGGAGACTCTGAGGTAAGACAGGATCTGTAAACTACCACTTCAATCAAAAGGACCCGGATTTCACTTAAGCACTGAGTTCTTGCTGTGTGCTGTACTTGGAAGAAATCCACATGAGCACAGAGTCATGGATGGACAGAAACTCACACATGGAGGTACTGGTCCTCTGTGAACCAGCCAAGCCATTTGGACATAGCCAGTGCCCACAAAAGGTTGTGATAAGTCTAACATTAATAAATGTACTAAGCCCTACTCTTTTAATAAATGTACTAAGCCCTACTCTTTTAATAAATGTACTAAGCCCTACTCATTTAATAAATGTTTAATAAATCAGATGTAAACAATTAAAACATAATTTCATCATAACCTAAAATAATCTGTAAGCAGTACAAAATTTCTTAAAAAATATAGCAATACTTTGTGTTTTATTTTTAAACCCCAATTAATTACTAATTAAAATAAGTGTATTTACACCCCAAGGCATTTCAAGACATCACATTTTTTGACAGACACGGTGAAAGGACACAGTGCAATTACTAATGAATACGTATAAAACACATAATATTAATATAAATGTCCCCCCCATAGTTTAATGCTTAAAGCACAACATGCCTATATTATTTAGGTTTATCCATACCCTCACATTGCAGCAAATAGCAACTGGGGAAGTGTAGTGTGATTGCAAAATTACTGCGACAGTACACATAAGTATTGCGAGGGATTATATTTCCCCACCCTGACCTCTCTGGGGCTCCGTAAACAGCAAACAACAAAATTGCAGCAACAGTCTAATTCGCTTATAGGCTAAAGTGACACTTTCAAATTCAAATTGGTTAATTATAGTTTGAATATGAATTTTTCACATCATGCTCAAAGGAATGTTCGCATACTGGTTAAAAAGTGACAGCCCTAGTACCTGGAGGAAACCCCACAATGACATGGGGAGAACCGCACATGCACGGAGCCATGGCGGCGACTCAAACCCGGGTCCCAGAGGTGTCAGGCAACAGTGCTAACCACTGCAACACCATGGCACCCTTTAGTGATTTAGTTTCTGATGGAAATTATTCCATTTGAAAAACTTAAGAATGACTCCATAGAAATTATATCAACTGAAGACAGGTGAAATGGTTAAGTGGATGCATTGATGAGCACGGTGACCACAACTGTTACACTTGGATTGTGTGTAACATAAGGCATCCAGACACTGGCTGCTCCCACTCACCTGCCTCAGGCCTGTAACAGAGTAGGCGTGACCTTTGACCAGCTTCTTGAACGTCACGGCCTCCATGTCAAAGGCACTGGTGATCTGCAAGGAAGGCATGTGTTCTGCTGTCTCGCATCATTTGACCTCGTCTCCCTGATTCCCCCAATATCCCCCAAGTTCACCGCGAGCTCTGATGCGGCGGCTCACATCGATGGAGCATCCCAGCAGAGATCCCCTCTCCAAAGCCTTCGCTATGATCCTGTACAGGTCCTTGGGCGGCTTGCGAAGCTCGTACATCTCGGACACCCCTCCCGTGAAATCCTCGAAGCCTTCAGTGGTGCTGCCCCCTGACAGAGCTTCATAGGAGCCATTTAGTCTGGGGACAGTGACCATAACACCAAAAGCTCAAAACAAACACACACTCACATACTAAGTCATTAGGCTCTTAACTCTTGACCTTCTGCACTGCTTAAATACTATGAAAATACCAAGACATCTGTAATTAGTGCATAATGATAATAATAATAATAATAATTAGGGATGCACAAGTATGTAATCACCATTTAAAGTGATATATGCAGCAATTTCATGTCATAAGAACGCAGATGCATGCTTATTTTATGTGCATTTGCCCTGCTATGATAAGAAATTACTGTGCTTTTTAACTTTTATACTGCAAATACAGTAAGAATGAGCTGTATTGCTTCACACAGTGAATGCGTACTTGCGTACCAGTTCATCCCTGATAATAACTGTACAAGTATATAGCGATTCTTTGTTTTTCACATATCCTACACATATACAGGTTATAGCAAAGCCTGGGGTCCAAGCATAAATTTAGCCATGTATCTGGCACCTCTGGAGCTGTGTTTTGGGTTAAAGGTCTTTATCAAGGACCCAAAAGTGCTAATGGTACTCCACAGGAATCAAAAACCCACCCAGGATTCAAAACCCACCAAGCCACACACCACCCAGCATACTGGGAAATGAAGTAGATTGAAGAAACCCCACAACATTTTAGTGGCACCAAGAACCGTACTTGGCGTAGGCCTTCTCCAGCAGCGCGCTCCAGAACTCACAGCCCTCTGCGGAGTGAACAAACATGAGCTCTCCATCCTTGACCGGAAGCCGGTCGTCGATGACCACATCCACCCACTCGCCGAACTGCCAGAACTACAAAACAGAAAACAAAACCTTACAAAGTTAGCCCAGGGAGTAAAAAGAGTATAGTCAAGCCTTTGTACCTGGAAGTGGAAGATTCCGGCATAGCCATTCGTGAAAGACTGTCCATGGGGGACCACTCTGTGGAGGAGTTTCTCGTTGAGAGTGAGGGAGGCGATGGCAGCCAGGAGCCAGCAGTCCCCTGGGAACACCAACAGAGGGGCGGTCAGCAAGCCATCACACAAAGAGCACATCTCACAGAGGAGCGGTCAGCAAGCCATCACACAAAGAGCACATCTCACAGAGGAGCGGTCAGCAAGCCATCACACAAAGAGCACATCTCACAGAGGAGCGGTCAGCAAGCCATCACACAAAGAGCACATCTCACAGAGGAGCGGTCAGCAAGCCATCACACAAAGAGCACATCTCACAGAGGAGCGGTCAGCAAGCAATCAGACTAAGAGCACATCTCACACCAACATCAATACTTAATGCTGAATTGCCATAAGGGCCAAAGATCCCCTCACAGGAAGAAAGAAAACAAATTAAGACGGAGGAAATAAATACACTCAGGATTGTTTATGCATGCAGCATTTCAATACTGTTACAGAACAAGAGACTTCTGTAGACATAAAATCACAGAACAGAACTGTGTGGCATTACTACACAAAAAAAATATAAAGTAAAAAAACCTCAGTGACTGACAAATGATGAAGAATGAATACGCTGTAAGAATGGGAGATGGCTTTAGGGACACGACCCACTGCGGCAGCATAGATGTGGATTTGAAAGGTCTGCAGACCAGAAAGCCCTTCAAAGGAACATGACAAGCACACCAGCTGGGCACGTTTACCACCGGAGGCACGTTAAACATTGATGCGAGTAGCATCTGGAAAGTTCCGACAGCTTACTATTATTCTCAACAGGAACCGTCTCCAGTGTAAAGTAAGGGGGTTGGTCAGCCCTGTGATTCTCAATATTAACATTAACCAACTGAATATTTATACGAATTTTCTATGCTTTTGTCGGAAGCAAAACTTAATTACAGTTTTGGTTAAAGCCTTATAAAAATAATTAACAGCAAATAACTAATCTTCAACATACCCTATGTGCTCTGTGTTCTCCAGCTTAATTCACTGTGAATGTGAATGTGAGTGTGAGTGTATGGATCTGGGTCAGTGTGTGAAAAGCTGTTATGCCAATCTGCTGTTTGTGGATCACAGCTGGGCATTCAAAACACTCATGCTCTCCATTCATTCTCCATTTGGATTAATCTCCAAACCATTAGGATTTGGCGGGTCCACCTGCAACTGCAACCTGGATTTCCTCAACAACAGACCACAGCATGTGAGAACAGGCAAGAGAAGCTCTTTCACCCCATCCGCCAACAGTCGTACTCCTCAGGGCAGGGCGCTGAGCCCTTTGCTGCGCTCCCTGTATACCCATGATTCCATGGGCAGACTCCGCTCCAACCACATTGTGAAGTCTGCTGATGACACCAGTACTGGATAAGCAACAACAATACGACGGCCTGCAGGGAGGAGGCGTAGCTACTGAAGACCAATTCATACTTCACTTCTCTGCGTGCTACTGTGGTCCCACACACACAGTGAGTGACTTAAATTTCACCATCAAGCGTGTGCGCCAGACACTGCATGCGTAGCACAGATTTTTATGCCCGGTAGACATTATGCATGTCAGTGTACGTCGACTAAGCATGTGCAAGGAAATTGACTAACTGTTTCCAGTAGGTGGCACTACTACACAGAGCAGAGGCTAACGATGAAAAAGGAGAAGAATAGTTGCTGATGTAGTTATGGTGAACAGCTGTTTAAGGAGGGTCATTGGTACCCACAAATCTAATATTTCATATTGTGCAGACATTATACCAAGATACACACTATTTCCAAAAGCAATACTATTACGCTGAAAAAATCTGCAGAGATTGAAGGGGTGGGTCCCAGCTAATTTTGTCTCAAAGATTTCAAAATGTCGCCGTATGCTGTATTGCCTTAATACCATCCAAGCCCAGTTACAACTTCAAAACTGTCCATAAAAGTTTACCCGTTTCCCTACACTGCTTGTATTTGTGTTTGTTACAGTACGCCTGCCCTCTCCTGGTCTGGTGGAATATCACTGGTGCATGCAGCACCGACCACGGTCATCTGTGTCCACAGACACATGTAGTGTGTACAGAAGAGTCCACTTGCACTCCTGTGCGTAGATCATAAGGGTACCAGGAACATTAAACAAAGCTTGACAAAGTGGTCAGGAAAATAACCCCTCCCTGAATGGCAGCAAAACCAAAGAGCTGGTCAGAAGAGGGTCTGCTACTGAGATCCTGGGAGTCACCCTCACCGATGACCTCAAATGGACTTAACAAGCAGAATCTGCCGTGAAGAAAGCTCACCAGCACTGTTACTGCCTCGAACATCAGAGTAAGGCCCGGATGTCACCTGTAGCTCTCCCCCTTCTACAGGTACCTCCAGAAGGACCCGGAGCTCAGGAATACGAGAACTCAGCTAAGGACTCCGGAACAGTTTGTTGCTGTTGTGTTATTTAACAGCCACTGCCACTTTAAAACCTTAGAACCTTGTTGGGCTACTTGTATACAGACACTCCTCACTTAATGACCAAGTTGCGTTCCCATGACTCAGTCATTAAACAAAGAGCCACCCCTTACCGATATTTCAACATGATGAACCACCTCAGGGATGAGAACCTGAATGCAGCAGGTGATACTTCAGCACCACATTAGTCCAAATGGACCCGTGTGATTTTTTTTTCCAGGTGGCTGGAGTGCCAATCCTGCCACCAACCTATATCCTGGAAGTTGGAGGCCCTCCTTATAGGGCTGGATATAGGTTATATAGGACCCAACGGAGTAGGATCACTCTGGGCATTCACAGGATTTGAACCAGTAACCTTCCTGTTGCTGGCACAGATCCCTAGCCTCAGAGCCACCACTCTGCCTGCAATATGGGGTGCACTAACCGACTGTGGGAACAAGACTGAGACTGAGAAAGGGTGATGCGAGATTAGATGCTTTACGTTGAGACACCGGGCTGCCATTTCCACGACCAAAGTTCTCGTACAGTGTACAATACCGACTGGTCAGAGCTGGTCGTAAGTCCGTACGGTCGTTACATAGGTAGCTTGTTAAGTAAGGAGTGTCTGTGTTGCATGTTCTTATACAGTTACGTGAAGAAAGTACACCCTTTTTCAGTTCTATGGTTTAGGTATCAAGACAAAAATTTTTTAAATCATCTGGTTCTTTCTATGTTCTAAATTATTTAAATGTAACCTCAGGTGTAAAACTACATACAACAGATTCCACCATGTCATTATTTATTAACAAAGATTAAACCAAAATGGAGAAGCCATGTGTGAAAAACTAGAACCATCTTTAGCAGCAATAACTCGAAGTAATCGTTTTCTGTATGACTTGTAAGAGACTGACTCTTACATTGTTGTGGAGGAATTTCGGCCAGCTCTTCTTTACAGCATTGCTTCAGTTCATTGAGGTTTGCAGGCATTCATTTATGCACAGCTCTCTTAAGGTCTCAGTCGGGTTGAGGTCTGGACTATGACTGGGTCATTGCAACACCTTGATTCTTTTCTTTTTTCAGCCATTCTGCTGTAGATTTACTGGTGTGCATGGTGTCTCTGTCCTGTTGCATGACCCAGTTTCGGCCAAACTTTAGCTGTTGGACAGATGGCCTCACATTTGACTCCACAATACTTTGGTATACAGTGGAGTTCATGGTCGACTCTGTGACTGCAAGGTGCCCAGGTTGTGAGACTGCACAGCAAGCCCAAATCATTGCACCTCCACCACCTTGCTCGACAGCTGGTATGAGATGTTTGTGCCGAAATGCTGATTGGTTGTGGCGCTGTGGCCAAACATCTCCACCTGTTATTGTTTATCCATAGGACGTTATTCCGGAAGTCTCGTAGTTTGCTCAGATGCAACTTTGCAAACCTAAGCCGTGCTGCTATCTTTTTAGAGAGAGGAGGCTTTCTCCTGGCGGCCCTTCCAAACAAGCCATACTGGTTCAGTCTTTTTGTAATCGTACTGTCATAAACTTTAACATTTAATGTGCTAACTGAGGTCTGCAGACGTGTAGCTCTGGGGTTTTTTTGCAACTTCTCTGAGCATCGCAGGGTCTGACCTTGGGGTGAATTCACTGGGATACCCACTCATGGGAAGATCACACTTGCTGATCTCAGCACTTGGCTGCTACACACACTCTTAATTCCTATGGAAGCAGTAAGGCTGTACAGTACTTAATTTTGCACACACTGCTTCTGCATTTTGGCTTAGTTTTTGCTAAAAAAAAAAATAATGACGTGGTGTAATGTCTTGTATTGTGTGTTGTATTTAATTAAGACATGCTAAGGACCAGAATTTTTTATTACGTCCTGATACATAAAACCTTAGACTTAAAAGAGGGTGTACTTTCTTTTTCACGACTGTATATTGTTTGTATTGTGTAAGTATATTGTATGTATTACTTGTTCTCACTATTCTTTTATGTGTTATTTGCATTGTTGTGTCATTCATCGCTATGTTATTCAAGTCTGAAGGGAGGTACACAAGCTTTTTCATTGTACATATAACAATAAAGCTTTTGAATTATTGAGACTCTTAGCAGTGCAATGACATACAGCAAAAGAACAAACAATAGTTTGTGCAAATAAGCCAAAACCACCCAATTATATGAGTGATCCAATTCTGCAGCATCCCAGGTATCACATATATATGTTATATTTATATATGTTTCAAGTCAGTATGTGGTCAACTTGCAGAATCCTGGCTGCTATAGTACCTGTTACAGTACCAGACCATCACTTTCTCATACTCACAAAGCAAGAAGCCAGTTTCCATTCCTGGTTGATTTCACCCACCAGCTGCTTATCCAGCATGCAGTGGATTAAGTATATTCTCAGGCAGTATATTCTAGGAAACTGTGCCAGTCCATTGCTATATAGCATTGGAAATAAAGTTTGCCTAAGGTTGTCAGGTATTCATAACAAAGAACAAAGATAACAAAGATAAGCCAATGGCATTCAAAGACTTGCAGAAGTAGTGTGAGGCATGAAGAGGAGCACACCATATTTATGTATAATTATCCTGGATACTCTAGGGCTGGCCTGGACCCGCCCAGGCTCAGTGCTGTAGTACCAGCCTGACGTGACTCACTGACGTGACGCATCTGCAGGCAAAACCCTGCTGCTTTCTTTGGTCAAAGTAACACCCAGAAAAGAGCGCAATGAAGTCCTTCAACGGCCATTTTAATTCGGTTTGGAAATGCGGCAGGTCAGGTTGCTGTTTTTACGCCACATATCATCTCAGTGCCCGCAGAGAGCTGCCCCCCCCCCCCCCCCCACTTTTCCCAGACTTTGCTCTGCTGTAGACCTATTTCAAAAGGCACGGCACTGATTCTTTTTTGGCATCAATCAACACTCCACACCCCATTATGACAAACTGAAAACATGCATTTAGGAACTTTTGTTACAAAAGGAAAAAACTTTTGTTTTTAAAACTCCCATTTTCTTCAATCTAAAGGTGCTTCTGCATCGGTTACGGTTGTGAGCTCTGTCAGGTGGCTCCTACTAGCTTCGCACTTCGTTATTCCTTGCAGAGCTCCGATTGCAGACTGCAGCTCACCCACGCTTCCTATCCCACCTATAGGAGACTGTCTTAAAGTCCAGGCTTCAGCTGGGCCGCTCCAGAACTCTCAGAGTCTTGTCTCCAGCATCGTCTTGATTTTTGACTTTGGACTGTTGTCATACTGAAAGGTGAACCTTCGCCCTAGTCCAAGGTTGTGTGCACCCCCACAATACGATACCGCCCCCACTACTCTACACCTCAGCGATGCTAACAGCCAGGCAATAACTGCCCCTAGATTGTCAGTCGAGTTGTAGGGGCACCACAAAGATGATCGAGTGTAATAGGACGTGTGTGAAGTGTCACTATCTGGAATGCCACAGTAAAAGGTATGAATACGTATGCGTAAATGGGAAATTTCATTTTTTAATTTTTAATGAATTAGCAAAAATTCCTAAAAACCTTTTCACTTTGTTATGATGGGATATTGGGTGTTTGTTGATGAACAAGAAGAATCAATTCAGTCCATTCCGAAAAAAGCCTACGAGATGAAGTTTGGGAAAACTGTGTATTGTATGTTGTCCCGAGCGTAGTGAGGAGAGCGGCCTAAACTCACCTAGAGCCCCCTGGCAAATATCCGTCCTAGTAGCTCCACCCAAGATGAACTGGGGGTTTTCTGACAGCTCCTGCAAGAGAAAAAGTTCTGTGATCTGAAGAAATTCCAGGAATATGAAAAACAGCCAAAAATGAATTAAGATATAACGGAGATTAAAACCAAATGACATTAAACAAAATTAATTTTCGAACAATGTCCCTGAAAAGTACAAACATTTTTCAGGTACCTAAAGGATTTTCATGACTTGCTAGTCTAAGAAGAAAAAAACAGCTGCCAGAGTGTTTCATTCTAAATCTGTCCGTCTCGTCTCAGGTTTGTCTGTGGATTGACTCACTCCGCCAGCAGTTAAGAGTCACGGACCACAGACCACACAGATGATCCAGTCTTAATGTCCTACAGTCAGGAATGGATAAGTCGGGATGCTACATTTTAACACACTGCAGTAAGCAAGCTTTGGATCGCCACAGACCACATGATCTGTTCATTCACCCAACTACTGTTAACATGAAACCGGCCACAGTTTCCCTTGGCTTCCATTTCTCTCTGTTTTATTAAATCCATATCCAATGCTGCACCCAGGCAAAGTCTCCATTCCACTCTCCCATCCTAACGTCTTTAAGTCCTGCTCCCCGTCCTGCCCAGAGCAAGTCTTACGCGCTCTTACTCACCCGTTCGGGTAAAAGGCACTCCTCCCATTCAATGCATATTTTAAATACATTGCAATGAATACTAATCATACTGTTTATAAATGACTGGCTTTTGTGACAATGAATAAGGTGTAACAGTTAGGAATAACAGGCAACTATAGCATAACCAGCGTGTCATGTAACGGGTCACCCCAGACACACACAATGAGCCAGCGATGTGCACAGTCTACTAGGCCTGCACATTGTGCAATGATAATATTACATTGTTATGCATATGCAATTGTCACACCCCAAGGACTATGTCAGTCAGCTAGGTCGAGACCTTCAATAGTTTACATTAAAACAGTTTTACTTTGTCATAGCAAACAATACTTTGTAAGCTCTGCAATTTTAATGAATGTTCCTTTTCAAGATTACCTAATACAGTATATGTTAATATATCAGTGTAAAGTTTACCACCACTGTTTTTGCAAGCGCTCCCCGAACCAATCATAATCATTTTCATCCTTGCAGTTGGACTCATTCAAAGAGAGTGGCGCATTTGTGAAAATTTTAACAAAAATGACCGAGGAGGAAAAAAGCAAACAAGAACTGGCCACCAAAAGACATTCAGCTTCCACTGCATGAAAATACTATAAAGAGATGATATTAAGCAAAAGCAAGTGATTTGTCAGCACTGCTTTGTGTCTCCTGGCACAGCACTAACTTACCCGATAGACTACTGGAAGATAAGTTCTATTTTTCTATAGGTTATTTGGTAACTCTTTACACTAACTGCACCTTTATAATACTTTCATAGAACATTCATAAGCAGCATTTAAGTATACCTTAACATCCTAATATACCAGTAAAGCTTTAATATACATTAATAATAAACATCACATTATTATACAATTATTATGTTTCTTGTTATCATGTAACTTCTGTTATTAAAGCTGATAAGGTATTATGATGTTACAGCATTCTTACATGCTGCTTATGAATGTTCAATGGAAGATGATGTCAGAAAAGGTCAAATACACATATTGATAAACTGTGCCCTGTGATGAACTGGCATTCCATCCAGGGTCCCCCTTGCATAGGCTAAGCAGTATGGAAGATCGATGGATCATTAACTGCCCTCACTACCATTAAGAAGTGAACCCTTCACCCTCCATGCCGCAGCACTACTGCCCACTTTGAGAGGTCTAGCTGCACCATGCCTGCATCCTACTAAGAACATCAGAGACTTGAAAACCGCCATCTATTGTTGTGAAAGCTCAAATCTTGGGAAAATGTGCCAAGGGGAGCCAGTGAATACTGCAGATCAGTTGTCAGAGACTCACCAGACATAAAGCGTCTCTTTGTATAACTGCTATTGTGTTAGCATCTCGCTCAAGAGGCTTGATTATTTTCACAATCACATTTCAGTCTTTTTCTGCTCTCAGAAAATGTAACCAAAACGTATCAATAGAAGTCACCCGGTTAAAGAATGAGTGTGAGCTATTTTATTTTGTTGTGTACAGGCCTGTGTTAAGATCAGGGATCGGCAGATTTCTGATACACGTATTAAAATTTTTCAATACAAAGTTGTTTGTATTTTGTATTTGACTTCATTAATTTGTATTTGACCTTATAAAACGATTATGCAATTTGTATCAAAATACTTTAATGCTCAGTATTTCTGTATTTTGAAAACACAAGAAATACTTCCCCCATAATGTATGCGTGATGATGTCATGTGTGCAAAAAAGGTTTGTGCTACACAAGAAGGAAATTTAGTTTTAATGAATGGTCATTAGAGCCAATTTTGAGTTGATCACTTGTGTTGAACCTAAACTTTCTGAGTTATTACTTTTTCATTCATTTGAAATACCACTATGAGTGTTCACAGGAGTAGCTGCGATATATTTTGGACACTTCAAAATATTTGATCTTTTGTTTGGTTTCACATTTGTATTGTGTCTTATTAAGCAGTGAAAAAATGTTGGCCATTTGAGTCAGTGTGCTTGTGAACGACACCTTACTGTGGGCCGTATCCATTTCACGCCCCGCGTCTTGGAAGTGTTGGGGGCCAGTTCCTTGAAGCCCAGGGACAGGGGTTCAGCTGCGAAAGACGGGTCCTCAAAGAGCTGGCCACTCTGTAAACATTCCTGCTTCAGGGATTCGTAGTCCTGGTTGAGAAATTTCACCGCCTGCTCTTGGGTCCCCACGCCTTCTGCCTTCAGTCTGTCCTTCTGTATGCGTGCCGAAATGCCCCCGAACAGATTCATCCTGGGGTAGGTACAGTAAAGGGAAGTGGCAATAACAAGAGCTAAGAAACTAACCAGAACTTTAGCATAACCACTTTCCCAGAATTCTAAGCGGCTGCCAATGACATCATTATGCTGTTGGCGTGAGTGTGACAGCTTTCATGTAATTTTCTCATGTTCCATCTTAAACTGCGTTTTCTTTTCTGAGCAAACATACACAGATAAACAGCCTAAATATTTTTCTTTGACTGCCTATGACTTTTGCACAGCACTGCATGTTGTAATTTCTTGTTTATTCCAAGAAGCCCCTATTGCATTTGTTCAAATCGAATGATGTAAGATATGGTGGAGTTCGACAAATATGCTGTAAAATAGCTGTAGGCCTATTTTTAAATAATATTTCTTTAAACTATTATAATATACTCAAAATGTTACACTGCATAAGAAACTACTCACTTGATATAGCTTAATGTGGCATAACTGTTTCAATGTTTTAAAATGTTCCAAAAAAATATCTTTAAAGACAGATGCTGAGGGGGTCCCCACAAGGTAATCTAGCTGTCCGACCTAGTGCTGACAGTATTACATTTATACGAATAATTCTGATGGCAACTGCTTTTTACAACTAGAATTTGCTGAGGTAAACTCAATCATTTATTGAGATTCTTAAGCTTACACATCATAATGACATGTGGTGGATTGTGATGTGGATTCCTTAGGATTGCTATCAAACAAATGGTTTTGAAACCCCAATAAACCAAGGTGATCACTCCCACTAGGCTTTTGGCGGCATCTATTTTTTTCATGACGTCAAACCTTCTAGACATTTCAGCACGGTACATGGTACATGATGGTATTTAAAATAAATAAATAAATGATGTCATGTACGCTTCTCTGTAGACTCCGGAATCAGAGGAAAGCTAAACGGACCCATCAGTGAGGAAGCCGAGTACTAAGGAAACAAAGAGCTGACTCCTGGGTGAAGACATAAAAAGATCACCTGTCACCACCAGGTTGTACTCCTGCCCATTCAGCACATTCATGACGTATTTCGTTTCTGTGGTATTAACCTACGCATGCGTATTCTTTGACGGTTTTTTTTTTTTTAACTTAAGTCAGGCTCCAATCACCGCTAACGCTGTGAGATACATCGTCTCAACACAGCATCTCCATACCAGTTTCATAGAAAGAGGAGTGTGTATTTTTTTTACGTTATTAAAAATAATACCTTTGGGTTTTCTAAATACCAGGGTGCACCATAATACCATCACACTGCCCAGGCCTAACTTCCACAGTAGTGTTGCACAAAATACTCAGAACTAAACTTCTGTAGTAAATATTAAGTTTCGAGACAGATCAATGAAAATATGTAAGGTATACAAGTAAAAATCTGTGATACAAGCAGCTACAGTAATGATGATGATCATCATAATAATAAAGGAAAAAAAAAATCAGAAAAAAAATCACATTAAATGCATTATGGATAAAAGCCCATATTAATTAATATACATTTCAGATTCTGGAATACGTGAAGGAAGGTTCACATGCGGTCTCACAAACTCTCCTAGCCTAAAACAGGGTGATCAAAAATACAGAAATATAAACCAGTTTTACCTGCAGGTCCCGTTTGCACCACGCTGTAAATAAAAAAATAACTCCAGTTATAATCCGCAGCACAATCAATCAAACACGTTGCTGTGAACAAAAACTATCACCTCAAGCCGTATGTCCTGCAGTCATGCCATTTTAAGCACAGAGTCGCATTTGTCAAGGGTCTCAGGACAGCTGAGAGGACCCATGGATGCTCAAAACGGGTCTCAATACTGGCAGTAATGAGATGGGAACCTGCACAGCCCAGCACAGTCTCAAGGGCATGGAGGAGATCTCAAGGTTACAGGCAGTTACTCTAGGAGAGATGGACAGGGCCATAGAAGGTCCTTAACCCATCAGCAGGATTGGTATCTGCTCCTTTGTGCAAGGAGGAAAGGATGAACACTGCCAGAGCCCTACAGAATGACCTCCAGCAGGCCACTGGTGTGAATGTCTCTGACCAAACAATCAGAAACAGACTTTATGAGGGTGGCCTGAGGGCCCAACATCCTCTACTGGGCCCTGTGCTCACTGCCCGGCACCGTGGATGGTCTGGGGAGGCATATCCATGGAGGGACACACAGACCCCTACAGGCTAGACAACGGCACCTTGACTGCCATTAGGTATCGGGATGAAATCCTTGGACTCATTGTCAGACCCTATGCTGGTGCAGTGGGTCCTGGGTTCCTCCTGGTGCACGACAATGCCCGGCCTCATGTGGCGAGAGTATGCAGGCAGATCCTGGAACATGAAGGAATTGATACCATTGACTGGCCCCCATGTTCACATGACCTAAATCCAATAGAACACCTCTGGGACATTATGTTTTGGTCCGTCCGACGCCTCCAGGTTGCACCTCAGACTGTCCAGGAGCTCAGTGATGCCCTGGTCCAGATCTGGGAGGAGATCCCCCAGGACACCATCCGTCGTCTCATTAGGAGGATGCCCCGACATTGTCAGGCATGCATACAAGCACATGGGGGCCATACAAACTACTGAGTACGATTTTGAGTTGCTGCAATGAATTTTCAGCAAAATGGACTAGCCTGCTGCATCATTTTTTCCACTTTGATTTTCGGGGTGTCTTTGAATTCCGCCCTCTGTAGGTTGATTATTTTCATTTCCATCAAACGATGTGGCATCCTTTCCTTCTTAACACATTACCCAATCCATATCAGTATAGATATCCAGCAGGATTTTTTCCCCATTTAAATCTGATGCGTTTTCAAAGTGTTCCTTTAATTTTTTTTGAGCAGTGTACATTATTTTATAACTTCCAGAGAAGTCCAGGAAAAATTATCTAAATGTTGTTTTTATTTGTCTATACACTTTCCAATCAGAGGTGCACAGTAGGGACATGGATAGCCTGGTGGCTCCTGGGGGCCCAGCACTTTACGGGGGGCCCTGAAATGCATAAAATCATAGAACTAAATAATGTAAGAGGGCAGAGAGGCCTAAGGTGACATTTTTTTCAGTTGGCCCAGAATTTATATCTGTGCAGAGCAAGGGACGCCCCAGAAGAGACAACAGTCAGTCACAGAGTACACAATCGGACATACAAAACAGGACAATTAAAGCTACAGTTCTCCAGATAATGACGGGGGAGCAAACCAGAGGAACTTTACATGGCATAGGGAGAACAATGTATCTCCACACACACAGAGCAGGGGCAGGATTCGAACCCACAACCCCTATGCTGATGCCCTCTATTAATTTTTACTTATTAAACATTATTATTTAAACTTAAAAACGCAGTGGCTCATTAGGTAGCAGTGAGGGAAGCTCTGTTCTCAAATCCTGTCCCCACTTTTTGTCTTCATATCTGCTTTCATCCCAAAGAGTTCTGTTCTTGTCCCGGCATTCTGGGCACGGAGCACCCCTCCCTGTGCCCTTGGTCTCCCAAGGCAGGATGCAGGCTTACCGTGACCCTCTACTGGGTGAGAGGCTATGGGCAGTAGACGAATAATCCATATTTATCCAGATGGGGGTAAAAAAACGCATAAAACCATAGTTTCAATGTGAAAAGACCATATTTGCTTATACTGGACAACTCAGAAAGGCCTTTTAAAGCTGAAAATAAATGTTTCAAATCTGAACTGCATCAAGCCTTAAAATCAATCCATCCATCTTCCAAATTCTTATTCATCTCAGAGTCACCGATGACCTGGAATCTATCCCAGTAAGCAAAGAAATATGGACTGGGGTAATGGGGTAGACACCCAGGATGGGATGCCAACCCATTGCAGGGCACGCACGCACACACACACACACACACACACACACACACACACACACACACACACACACACACACACACACACACAGCAATCGAGAGTCAACTAGCCTTACTGCTTTGGACTATGACACAAAGTGATCTTTCAGTCTTTCACACAGCCAGAGCAGAGGTAGGATTCAAACTCTGTGCTCTGAAGGCACAGAATCTCAGGCCACCTTACCAAACCACCATGTCACCCATGAATGAAGTGGGCCTTTAAATGTTTTTTTTAAAACATCTTCTGTGTAATCAGTACAACTAAAAGTATAGATGAGTGGCTGTGAGCGCTGTCTGTCTTTAACACCAAGTGCTGTGTGCCCAGGATGTAACTGCTGGGATTTACTGGCAGTCCAGGAGGCTGGATGAAGCTCCGACTCACGCGGAATTCACTGCCCTCTCCGTGTGGGCGGAGTCTCTCCGTGTGGGTGGAGTCTCTCCGTGTGGACGGAGTCCCTCCACATTCTTGGCTGCACTAACACAAGCATTCATGCATGCTACATTTTTTCCAATGATGAACAAAATCTTTCCTTCTCTTTTGAATAGATATTTCATTCTAATGGTGTATTGGGCTAGATTGCTGTTAGAAACAATCCAAACGTTATTTGCTGTGAACAGACATCTTATTTGTTGTTTTGCATGTGTTCTTAGATACAGGGATGGAATTTATTTTAAAGGATTGCAAGAAAAATCTGTCTAAAGAATATTATAACATCATCAAGCAAACGTTACAGGATTTATGTTATAATTAAATCCTCTTATCTTCACTTATTATTACACAGCAAATGTCACATGCTTTCAAACTATATTGATTTAATTGATTATAACGCTAAAATTGACAACAAGTTACAAATTATTATTATTTTTTTTTAAATAATCTATAATACAGCGATATTTTTAGCTACATTTAACCTTTTACAGCATCATGATTTGATGCCATTAAGCAGCCTATAACCAGTCGCTTAAAAATTGTATTAATTAAAAAGGACATTTACAGTTTTGCTATCGCGAGTGTTAAAGTCGGTGAATGAAATCATCCCCAAAGAGATATTAGTAAACAGGAACTGCAGTTGCCACCTCTGGATCAAGACTGTCAAAAATAAACGTCCTATAACGGACGTATATTCAAAATCACAATAATGCAGATGTAGATGCCAGCAAGATACAGAATAGAAACTATACACAAAGCTACAAATGAGTCAATGTCAACTTTAACATTTATTATTGCAACTAGAAACATGCAAAAAAAAAAGAAGAAGCTATTTGAAAAGTAAATAAGCAGAGATGCTGCTGCCACCAGTACAATTCATAAGCAGCAAATGTAACACTAAAATTCAGCGCAATTTATGGACTTGCAATATATGTGAGCATCTATGGATGACGTGTTTCTGAGGCAAACAGAAGAAAGTGCGTGAAATCAGAAAATGTATAAGATTAAACTCACCACGTCACGGTCAGTTTTCCTCGGTTTCACCCTTTACGGTACGTTTTAATCGAATAGCAGTGTCCTGAGATGTATGCAGTGAAGATGCCCCGTAATGATTATTACTGAGTGCAGATCTCCCAGCAGTCCGCGGTCAGGCCCCGTCCGGCCCAGCCCAGATGGGAAGGGAGGGGCGCTGGCTACGCAGCTGCGGCCACTGCGAGCGCTGGACCCGGCAGCACACTATTAACGAACCGATCGTACTGAAGGTGACCATTGGTACTCTTTTTTTAATTGTCTGAAATGTCCGGGATTTCGCTTTGTTTCGTGCTGATCCTGTATTTACTTCCTACAATCGCAATACTTTCTATGTGCACATATATGCGTTTGCTTTGACGCACCTCTTTTCATCCTGTCCCCAGTCCTTTGTTTTGGTCACTCTATCATACTACCACTCTGTTTATGCGATTCGTCATTTTTTAAAAGGCAAGGTGAAATTTAGTTAAGGCAAAGCGTTAATTCTGATTTCCCAGACTCATCTGGCACTTTAAGAAACAAATCGTAACTATTTCGGACCAATTTCCGAACTGGAGTGGAATGGGATCGCATTTAACGTACGTTTGGTGTCTAAACAGTACAGACCTGATGGTGTCGCTATTGAACAATTATATTGTTTCAAAGCAATAAGGTTGTACGTATATTTATTGTATTTGTTATAAAAGTAAACATTTTTGGCATGTCGCCATTCTTAGCATTTTGCTCAGTTAATTTACTTTGAAGAAAATGCCGAGGGTGTGTCTTGTCTCTGTATGTACGTGCCATGTTCAAATAATAACACATCAATATAATTGTAATATGTAATTTTATTATTGTAGAAAATCTAAACCTCACAAGAATAAGTACCCAATGTGCCTGTTAACTTTGCACCATGCGTAATAAAACTTGTCTGTAAAATCAGTTTCTTTAAATGCATTGATTAAAAAAATGATCTTATTGAATCTTGGCTTGAAAACTTCTTAAAGTTCTTCTAGATCATAGTAAACGTGAGCCACTGAAAAAAAAAGAAATAGGAACAGTAAATAAACATAACTAAGTTTTTTTTTTTACATTTGTACACAGTGATTTTTCATTGCCTCACCTGGAACAAATCAAGCTCTATGGAGCCGGTCTTATGCACATCTGCTTTCTTAAAAATTCCTATGAAAAAGAGAGGCAATTATATATTTAATATCAATCACATTTTAAAATACATTCTTCTTGCCCCACAGAAGCAGTGTATCATGTCTGTTTCCTCCTCAGGACTTACTGAACATCATCTCCAGCCGGATCAGGCAGTTGACAAAGTTATCAAAGTTCACGGTCAGGTCGGGGTCCGAGTAGCGGGTGATGATGATCTGGAAGATGGGGTGGTTCAGGGTGAAGCCTGCGGAAGGACAGCATTACCATGCGGCAGCAGTGGCCATTAAAGACAGCTGGGAAGTGGGGGGGGTGGTGGAGGGGGGGGGTTTAGCGTGGTGGGGGTGGAGCTGGGGTGGGGGGGGGGGGGGGCGTGATCCTCACCCGCCTCCTTCAGGGCCAAGCGCATCTCTGTGGTGCTCATAGTGCCAGAGCTATCCGTGTCCATCTTCTTGAAGATACCCTATGAAGATCACCACCCACAGTCATTAATAATAATATCATCATTTTGCTAGCCAATTCTAAGTCCACAGTGGTACCAATATGAGTTTTGGCCCTGTAGTGTTAAACATCATTAAAATTATATATCACACACTTCACTTCTCTGTAAAAATCCCCACAAGGATCAAAAACATATTAATATAATGTTTACCTTCATTTACAAACATAGTTATTGTTTTGCAAGATTATATATATCCATCCATCTGCTAAACCTCCGGCGCAGTACTACGCATCAATCATCCCATCATTTCTAGACTATTTCTAACATCTAGTAGAACAGCACAATACCTTCCTATATGGCAGCATGACCTCCTTTGAAAATGGTCTGCATGTTGGTTACAAAATGGGTAGATGTAAACATCATGTTTTTCCACTGCAGTATTGGTGATGGATGGATGGATGGATGGACGATGCTTACCAGGTATTTCTGTATCTTCTTCCAAAGTGTGGCAAACTCCCCCAAGCCCAGCTTACCATCTCCACTGTCCTACTAACTGTTAAGGATCTCTCGATAGCTTCATGAAGAATGAACAGTCTGCAGCCTTGGCATCAGGCTTGTGACGTGACGTGATGATACACATGAAGGATACATCCATGAGATTGACCATGACTCTGCAGGAGTCCAGACTGAAGCCTCCTGCGTCGAGTTTGATGTCAGTGCCTTAACGAGTACAAACGGCACGTTAATTAACCAACTGCTGCCTCTTGCTTCACTCAATACACTGTGAGGGAGAAACAAAACATCGCTCACGTTTTGAAGTGATCTTATTCAGAATAGTTTGTAGCTCTGAAGCAGAAATCAACATGTCCTGTAAAAACAGAAAACATCAAAGCACATGCTCATAAATAAACAAATTCTTTCCACATATGAAGCTCTTAACTATAGTTCCTCTTAGATAAGCTTTGACTGACTTAGCTAACGGAAAGAAATAAAACAAGATTAACACTGATTACCATTTAACATTTCTTCAGTTATCAGCTAGATATTTATAAATTTGACTCACAGAACCATTGAGGCTCATCTCAAAAGAACATCTGCCTTTAACCATCTTTAAGTTCTATTTACTTCTTAAGTTCTGTTTTACTTAAGTAAAATAAGTCCAGAATGGAATTAGAGTTTCATCCATCCATTTTCTGCAGCTGCTTATCCCCCTATTATTCAAATCACGGTCCTCGAGGTCCGAGCACTGCAGGTTTTCCAGCCTTCCTTTACCTGTAAGCCCGGTGTGAAGCCGCTGACCAATCAGAATCAGTAATTATTAACCTACCTACCTGGGAGAACTGAAAACAAGGCCTGGATTTGGAATCAAGGTCTTGATTTGAAGAACCCTGGCTTATCCTATTAAGGGTAATTGGGGGGCCTAAGCCTATGGGCACAAGGTAGGGAACCACCCAGGATGGGGCACCAACCCACTGCAGTGCACACTCACACCTATGGGCAATTTGGGGGGGGGGAGAACCAGAGCACCCAGAGGAAACACCACATATGGGGAAAACATGCACACACCACACACATGGAGCCTTGCCAAAGACTCCAACCCTGGTCCCAAAGGTGAACCACTGGACCACAACGCTACCCTAGGAATGAACCTTTATGATTAAAAAATTTAGGAATATTGGGAAATATTTGGATTAATTTGGGATGTTCAGTCATGTAACGGTTCTGAAAATGTGGATAAAGTATCAAGACGTCTCGTGTAGCCAGAAACAGCTTCACATCACAAAAGCTGTCGTCATCTTAGCTACTGTCTTGTTATGCTTGTTAACACATGAAAGCTTCATATTTGACTATTTTAAACAAAGGGGCAGCGTGTGGCTCAGTGGGCTAAACCTGTGTGCTTGTAATCAGAAGGTCACCCGTTCAAACCCAGCCTCAGCATGTCTGCTGGTCCTTGAGCAAGGCCCCCTAACCCCCAGCTCCCTGGGTGCCGCTACAGGTGGCTGCCCTTCGCGGGCAGCTTAATCTACAACATTTTGAGGGAGGCGTAAAGTCAATTTCCCCACGGGGATCAATAAAGTATCAATTATTATTAAAAGCCTGCACAGCTTCACAGACAGTCAAGTCTGACAGGCAAGATAAGCAAACAGCCAGGTGGTGATGAGTCCAGCCTTCCAACTGCAGTGTAATATGTCATGCGGCACTTACACTTCCTGCGAGTTTCGTGAACAGGGTCCTAAATCCTGCATCGACATCAGAGTCGCGTACGGTGTCCTGGTGATAGAAATCAAAATTGTTAACACAGCCATGAACACCTGTGTGTGAAATTAAGGAATCAAAAGGGGAAAAAGATGACTCACATTCTCCAAGATTGCATCAAGGGGGTCATCATTGCGTCTAAATGAACACACAAATTTTTAATTATTGCAAATTTAAGGAATGCAAAATATACATTGACATTATATGGACAAAAGTTTTGGGTCACCTGGGCATTACATTTACAGGAACTTTTATGACATCACCAGGGCTAGACATAAGGATTTAGGAGGGCACAGCCACTTTGGCCTTGGCTATTCATATTTTTTCTAGGGCACAAGGCCATTAAGCCTGGGCACAAGGCCAAAATCTGGAGTAAAAATGTTTTTTCATTTATTTAAATTTCATAGGACACCTCGGGCCTTGTGGAGGAATTTTATTTCCATAAAGGATGCATTTTTTTATTTTCAAAAAAGCAGAAACTTTCCAAAAAGGCATTGGGCCAATACTGAGTCACTAATTACCAATTACTGTAATTACCAAGTTTAGACAACCTACGCAATACGACCTTCGATTTGAGACAGAATATATATATATATATATATATATATATATATATATATATATATATATATAGATATATATAGCTTTATTTCAAAAAACAAAATCCAACAATAAAGGAGCCGTCAATATTTTTGTATTTGTTTGCTCAGAACACCCGTATTCTTTTAGTGTACATGGCAATTGACTTGACGTTCGTTTTTTGCACACTGCACGCTACCAGTCCTATATCCTCCCAGCAGAGCTTGGTACTTCTCTGAGTCAAATCTGCTCTGCCTCGGCAAATGTTTTTTTACAACACCATCTGACACTTACCTGAACAAAGTAGATAATTTTCAACATTTTGCGGCAGTAGCCGCGAGTTCAGCTTGCTTTCTTTTACGTTCTCGATCTTTGCGAGGCATGGTGACAGCATAAGCAGCAGACGACAACTACACGATGATTACCGAAGAGGACACCTATCTGTTATTCGGAAACCGTCGGATGGCTTTTCCAATCAAAAACGTAACCCCCGATGATGCACCATTGTCATTGCTGTGGCTCCATAGTAGGCTGGACGATACATACCGTACCAGCCAATCATGCGACGAACACATGATCGTATTAGTCCAGAATTCATTGCGGTTCATTCAGTAGTTGGGAATTACGAGATGTGCGGGTCGACCTCGTTTCTCGTATCGAAGGTTGGGTTCGGGTTCAGTACAGATGCATCGATTGTTGACGAGGTAAAGTGAACCTTGTCGTGCGCAAGTCTTTTGTGTAATGAACGTTACTTTCGGTAAAAAGGGGGCATACGGCCAGACAAACATTAAAGGCAGGCCAATCTTGGCCGTAAGGTACTTCAATTTTGAGGAGGCGTGCGGCCAATTTTGAAAGGCACGACGGCCATTGGCCGCGGTGCCGCGGCTTATGTCTAGCCCTGCATCACATTCTAAATCCATAGGCATCAATATGGGGTTGGACTCCCCTTTGCAGCTGTAACAGCTGCCACTCTTCTGGGAAGGCTTTCCACAAGATTGTGGAGTGTGTCTGTGGGAAATTTTGCCCATTCATCCAGAAGAGCATTTGTGAGGTCAGGCACTGATGCTGGACATGAAGGCCTGGCTCACAATCCCTGTTCTAGTTCATCCCAAAGGTGATGTCCCAAATTTCTTGATATGCATGCCAATACATTTTGAACAATTCTCTGCTTCCAACTTTCCAGTACTTTCCAGTTTGGGGAAGGCCCTTTTCTGTTCCAGCATGACTGTCGACCCCATCAAACACCTTTGAGATGAAATAGAATGGAGACTTCAAGCCAGGTCTACCATCCAAGTTCATGTGGGTTTAATGGCCAGGTGTCTCAATACTTTTGTCCATATAGTATATTCAAAATACAATGCAAAAAAACTTTAAACTAAAAATGTAAACAAAAAAAAATCACAGGAAACATATCAACTTCCACACCTTCTTCTGAAGCTTAATCTGTATCAAAAACATTTTTTCCATTCTGCCTTAAAAGATTGTGAGATGCACGACAGGGTAACATTACTGAGTTTCTTGCTCCTGCTCAGAGAAGACGCGCACGCAGAAGTCCCCGTTCAGGTGGGGCTCGAAGGTGGAGGGTATGATGAGGTACTCCCCGACGGGCAGATGGAAGCGTGTGGTGACCTCTCGTGTATTGACGAAGGTCTCGGAGCGCGCCTTCTGCGCATGGGTCAGGAAGAAGTTCCTGTCCAGATGGACTTCCCTTTCGCCATGGAACTGAAAAGAGCAAAGGGACGTCTCACGCTTGACAGTGACATGAATCAGGTGACCTTCCTTAACAGCCTTTTGTTGCCAACGAAACAAAGAACTGCTAGTCAATGAAAATACTGTTTCACTGCAACGTTCACTTTCAAAAGTATGAAAAAAATCAACATGCTAAATAGATTATTCACGTCTGTTTCACTATCTTGAACTGCCTTGTGTTATTATTACATCATTACTCCAATATTGTTCACACCCAACACAAATATTTGTGCAATACTTTCTGTTGAAAAAGATGTTACACCTTAAGTAACATGTCTTATAAACTGTTAATCTCAAATGACCAACCTGGTTGATTTTGAGACTTCATAAGGAACCAGATAATTATTATTTATTCAGCTAGCATTCAATTACTTTATCATAACATATACTTCAGATATACAGCTTCTAAGGATATTCTTATAAAAATCCCATGACAGTCATACACAGGCTACTCTCATTATCAAGAGTAAATAGAGGGGACTATCAATTTTCAATAATGGATAATCATTATGAGCACAACAACATGACTGTGTCAGTACTTAGACATATGTCAGAGAAGATGCTGAAGAAGAAGCCATAGAAGGAGTAAATGATACAAGTCCCTCATAATCTAGCTGACTATTGTTGACCATGTTGATCTTCAGTTGGCTCTCGCTTAGACAGGGGACGCTCACCTGTGGCGGAAGCTGAAAGAGAACAGAAAAAGAGAAGGTGAACATGATAACACAGTAACAGAATTACCAAGGCATGTGGTAGCATCCATCCATTTTCCATAATTGCTGATACGATGCAGGGTTGTACCCAACATAAAGACTATCGCAGGGAGGCAACGGCACACAGGGAAAACTTTTGATCTCAAACATGCACAAAACTCCTGTGGGAATCAAGCTCATAACCTTGGAGGTGTCACTTATCCAAACACATAAAATAGGTATAATCGTTCTCTCCACCCATCGAGATCCTCACCTCGTAGATGGCAAAGCCGATGGTGTGCATGTCCTCCCCCGACTTTCTCAGGCGGCGCCGGTTCTTCTGGATCAGGCCCACCACGACGCTGCAGCCGGCCTCGTGGGTGCTGGGGTCCTCGTCAACCTTATCCAGCTTGAGCACATACTGTGGGTTTATCCAGAAGGTGCCTACGGGGGAGGACAAGCTCAATTAACATGCCAAAAAAAGCAACGTACTCCATGTGAATCAGCCCTGTGTTTACCTGGCAAACCACCTGGTAAACCAGCATAGCAATACACAGGATAAATCTGCATATACAGGCACAAACATGTTTTATTCACAGGAAGGAATGAGCCTCCAGCCATCAAGTCATGGGTAATTCATGGGAAAGATCGTATCTTCTCTTTTGAAATGAAAATCACAGTCAGGGATGGAACTTAAACATTTTTGCTACTAGCCCACTGTGCTAGTTCAGTAAAAATAGTCGGACATGAAATTTTTTACCAGCCAGTGGGTTATTGCATCCCTGCCCAAAATTTGAAACTGTATGTAGTGAGTGGATTGTGTGTCTCGACTGCGTTTCATAGATGATCTGGCAACTTGGGTAACATCAGACGAACATAAAAAACTTATGGATCCATGTGTGATGATTATTCATAGGAAAGTGTGAGGATCATGCAAATTACAGGAGTTTCATGGAAGAAACAACAAAACAGGAAGGTGAAATAAACCCAGAAAAACAGGAATGTTGGCAGGTATGCTAGTATTAACTTCTTTGTACTTTATTTTGGAGGGCGTGCTCAATTTCCAGCCTTGCACACAGATCAGCAGCACCAGAAGCAGCATTCCTTGAATAATTCCTTCGGGTGGGGATAATTAGTGCTCGACCTCAATGCCCCCTTGTAAAGGAACTTGTCGTACCTTCAATTAATATTTGTTGAGATCCTCACCCAGTATCCTGCCTATTATGAGATTACAACCCTGTCAGCACAGATTGTAGGCATAAACGGCAGATGGAACGCGATCTGATTGCAACCATTACGAAACATAGCGTTTCATCTGCAAAAACGTCGGACCGTCGCAGTGTTAAAAAGCGTTGCTCGTCAGAACGTTGGATCATCACATTTAAGTCAAAGGTCGCTTGTTGGTAGGGAAAACTACGCATCACATCGGACCTTTGTTTTGTTTTCATCGCTGTTGAGATGGAAAACGTTGCGATTACATCGCCTGGACGGAGCTATTTCATGCCCGCTACATAGGGCCAATGTGCAAATGCCTGAAATGCTACTAGATACCGAGCTTTCAAAAAACGTATCAACGACGTAGCGCCGACTTAGTTGTGCTGACTGGGAAAGGAGTCCTCTTAAGCCAGCCATTTTTCAGGCTTTTACTAAAACAGTAATACCACCAAGGTCATAAGAAGCAGAACGTAAGAACCAGACAAAAGTGAATTGTTGTTTATCAACATACACCTCATATCCCCAGGATTTCAATCATTGTCTAAATTCAGGCTGCTAATTTATTTTTCAACCTCGCAATTGTTGGGGTGATGTGCACTTAGAAACCACACCTCTTTTTAGCACTTTTTAACTTTCACAAAAGCTTGGAAATGTGTGTAAACCATGGTGATGGTGGTGATGGGTAAAGTGATTGGGGTTATTGGTGCAGGCAGCGGCATGTCCGCTCTTACTGGGGTTGTTCCTGCAGCCTCCCGCTGTAGAACCTCGTCTCCAGTTGCCTTCGTGGTTGCACACACTCCAGCTCGTAAAACGATCGCTGGTCAGTGCATCCGGTGTCAGAGTGCATATCTCCAATCGAGAATAATGCCTCATGAAGTCTGAAAAAGACATCCTGACAGAAACAGAAGCACACGGCGTGATCAGGGTCGCCAGGCTCTGCTGTACAATGTTCAATTAGTCAGTTACGCACTATCCAGTCTTACCAGAACTCGCCATCATCTGCTTTCACGTTCTGCACCTCATGGCTGGTGACGTAGTTCCACTCAGAAGAACTGTGCGTAGGGAGATCACACAAAAAGTTACCCCCTTGTTCACTAACCATACTCAATGACATCTTTATTAGCTAAACAACACTTACAATTGAGCCTTCTCCCTTGACATTCAACTGACAGCAATAATTCTTTAACGTTTACATTTATTTTCATTTAGCAGACACTTGCGTCCAAAGAGACAAATATGTGAGTCAATTAGCACATTGCAAACATATGTCCTTTCAGGGAGTCAACTAGGCATAAGTGAGGCTATTCAATGACCAGAAGAACAACATTCAGGGCAAATGGGGAGGCATCGGGTTAATCGAGGACTTCCTGGAACAGACTAGTTTCTGGAAGGTGGAGAGGGAGTCTGATGACTGGATGTGGGTTTGGTAGCTCATTCCACCATCAGGGAACCACACTGAAAAAATGCCTGGAGTGCCATTTCTCACACCATGGAGGAATCTCCAATCGGTGTCCGTTTGCAGACCAAACACTCAGCAGTGAGTAGATTTAGGCTGCTCATTCCCACAAACCTACTTGTCACTCCAAGCTCCCGTCCACTCCACTTGGCCCCATGGGTTCCGGATCCGCACCAGCTTCTCTTTGCCTCCCCGGTAATCGACCTAAAGTCAGGGCAACAATCCTTACCGCACATCTCTCAGCGACACTAACCGTGTTTGCATTCGCTAAGCCTCAGAAGAATAAATGAAGGCGTAACCGTAAATGTCAGTTATGAGCCATACCTCCGATGCACCTGTAAGGGAATAGGCGTGGCCCTTCACCAGCTTTTGAACAGTAATGGCCTCAGAATCAGCAGCACTGGTGATCTGGACGAGCACAACCAAATGGACACGAAGGCAGATTAGCTATCTGAGGGACCCCTGGCATTTCCATGCAGCTCTCATTTTCCGAACATCACCAGTGCAGTAGAGCCACTCATTATAATAGTCAATAATAACAGATTATGTAAGAAGAGTATTGTTCCAGGGTAGGCAGATTACGACAGTGCTGCTCAATTCTAGATATTCAGGATTGTAGGGTTTGCACAAGGGCTTATCTTTGGTTTGAACATTGGGGGGGTTGAGGTCTCCACCCATTTAGGGGCAGACACAATTAGTGGGGGGGTTGCATTAGCTGGTTTTGATCGTAATTTACGCCCATGGGTGTGCAAGTTTTCACACGCGATGCACTGAGCTCTTAATTGCTGCCTTGAAGTATCCATTTTCACAGTAAATCAATGGCTAAGTCAGTCAGCTAATTAACGCAAGGCAATGAAGGTCATTTCAAGGCCTAAATGGGTGATTCCAAAAGGTCCAACTGGAGGCCGGTGCTGCTCACGTACGTCGATGGAGCAGCCAATCAGGGCTCCTGCATCCAGAGCTTTCTTGATAATCTGGAACATGTTGGGGGGGGCTTTCCTCAGCTCGTAACACTCAGCGATCCCGCCAGTGAAGTCCTCAAAGCCCTCTGTGGTGGACCCCCCCGACAGGGCCTCGTAGCAGCCATTCACCCTGGCGAAGCCGCAGGAGGGGCACAGGTAAGCAGGCCTCCTATTGCATCAAAGCTACTGGCTGGCCATCACCAGCGATTAGGATCGTTTTTGTGAAACAAAAACACATAAGCAGCAACTTTCCTTAATTATCTGGCTCCAAAAGAAATTAATCATAATAGTTTGTAGCTGACATGCAGCACTCTTCCTTTATAAAGTTATGTAACTTCTAAATGTCACTGATCGTTATCTCAATCAAAGGCAGGTTATTTGCTGGGGAGCTATTAGCAATATTAGCAAAAAGCAGAAAACAGAACAGGCTTCCTCACCAGTACACTGTATGCTGTCAGTGTTGTTACTGCTTACACGGGAAGGCAAACTACCTGCTGGGGTTTACTACCAACATTAGCGCCAGTAGTCTTAGCATTAGTTCTGCTTTATTAGCAAGCGCACGCTTTCATACAGCGCTACTCTAATATACTGAGATCTCTCAGTTCAGCATGTTTAGCATTAAATTTGGACGCAAAACTTCAGGAAGCCCTAGAGAAAAAAAGCCCTTTCTGGAAGAAAAAAAGAGGACTTTACTCACAGTAATAACAACACCCCGTCAAAGACAGGAAGATGTGACGGTTCTTGTTTAGATTATGTGTAGAGGGCAGTGTTAACCTTCCTGTTTTTTCCCTAATCTTAGGCAGCACTGAGTAGGCATTATATTTGGCATATATGTACTTAATTTTCTAGTAATTGTCTTATAAATCAATTTCAAATTCTGGTTTCTGCATAGAGTTTTAAGATACATGAGATACAAGCTGAAGATAACACTGAAATGGTATTTGAGTGCATGTTCACACCTGCCGTATAAATTAATCATTCTGTGTTGTTGTTTAATAGGGCCATTTGAGGCCTACTCACTTGGCGTAGGCCTTTTCCAGCAGGGCGCTCCAGAACTCAGATCCCTCAGCTGAGTGGACGAACAGCAGCTCCCCATTTCTGGTGGGCAGCCGGTCATCGATCACCACGTCCACCCACTCGCCAAACTGCCAGAACTGTGGCAACACAATGGAGGGAATGATTCCCAGGGATATGTTTGTCATTTATCCTGCATTGCCATTTTATTGTTGTGGGTAAAGTATGCTATTAACCTGTGTTACTAGTAATAATGCAATCGTAATAAACAATTTTAAAAAATGTATTTTCCTTTAAGTTAAAGAAAAGTAAAATTTGGAGTTGACTAGCATGTAATTATTTATTGAAATAGACAAAAATGTTCTAGAATAATGTATGATTTTTATATTTAAGAAGCTAGACTTACACTTACAAAAGAGTTAATTATGATGAGTAATATAGGAACATACAAATGTCCACAGAAGCACCGAAATATAATGCTTTATTGTGCTTTTCAAAAACCCTTGTGGCAGGCAAATATTACACTAATGAGCAAAACATCTGCCAGAACGTCCGTTATCTGGACTGACAGGCTGCTTTGAGGCTAACATCTCAAACAGCATGTTTCCTCCCACCCTTTTACCAGGAAACCATGACAATTTTCAAAACATTGCTACCTTTAAAATCACAATAAATGTGACATTCTGCTTTTCATAAATCAACTGCAATGCTAGGCTTTTAGTAGCATGTTAGGGGTAAAGAATAACAACAGGATGTGTTTCACAACTGGACGTGCATTTATGCTTTGTGTATATTACTGAAAAGGGCAATCATATTTAAATGGCCCTTTTGCACTAGCTTTTCTGTTACATTATTTAGAATAAGCTAATCTCAAATTACCTTGACTGGTAATATTCCCATCAGCTGGGTCTGTATGCCATGCAGTGTAAAGCAATTAGCAGAGCATGCTGGAACATGTAAGAGGCCAGCTCACAAGCAGCACGTTAAAGAGTAGCATATGAAAGCAGGCCAGCTCACAAGCAGCACGTTAAAGAGTAGCATACTGTATGAAAGCAGGCCAGATGTAGCGCATTTTTTAGCGTTGCCAGAGTCTGTCCTTTGCTACCTGAAAGTGAAAAATTCCAGCATAACTGGCATCGAAGTCCTGTCCACTGGGGACAACCCTGGCTATTACATCCTCATCGAGTGTTAGGGAGGCGATGGCAGCCAGAAGCCAGCAGTCACCTGAATCGTGCGAAAAGAACAAAATTTTGATGTGTAGAAACCAAAATAGGCTTTTTCACTTCAACTGAACATTGCATCAGTCTGGACCACTATATACTGTCAATGTTGTTTCTGGTTACACTGGAAGGCATATTTTCTGCTGGTGTTTATTAGCAAGATTAGCAGCAGTAATATTAGCATAAGGGCTAGTTCGTTAGCAGGCACATGCTTTTATTCAATGTGACGCTCTAAGCTGCGGAGGTCTCTGCGGTTCAGTGCGTTTCTCACTAAATATTTGCACAAAACTTGAAAATCTTCAAAGCCCACAGAAGGCCTTAATATCAAAAAATAATAAAATAGAAAGCAAACATTTTGTTCGGCTCAGAATATAAACAGAATCAAGCATCCGCTCATGTACATGCCGTACATGAGCGGATGCTTGATTCTGTTTATATTCTGAGCCGAACAAAATGTTTGCTTTCTATTTTATGTTTTCCTGTTTTGGGTTATTTTCTGAATAGCCATTACGCACACAGACTTACACTCTGTGGGCAAGGCAGTTTAGAGACATCAATTCCCCTAACTGCACATCTTTGGACGCAAACTCCGAGCTAAGGCAACAGAGCTACTCACTGAGTCACTCATAATTAAAAAGTGACTTGCAAAATTTGTGTAATAAATACAATCACCCTCTTCACACTGACTAAACATTGCGTGACTCTGGACTGCCACACTGTATTCTGTCAGTATTGTTTCTCGTCCATTTTAACCACATTTTACGGTATCCTCAATGATGTAACGCACCACTGGGAGTGCCTGTGTATTGGGGTGAAGGAGTGCTACCTTCCCGTCCAATTAGATCCTGTTAAACCGCGCTGCACTGCCAAGCTTAACCAAAGATACTATAAAATTAATTATGTTTCATGTGCTGCTCTGTACATATAGCATGCAGGCCAGTCTATGCGGGTTTTACGGTTTCCTGTTTACTTGTAAATCATAAAGAGTAACAGATGCGTGGAGAACACGTGACTTTGGCCCTTCCCTATTTTATAAGTGAAACAAGAGGGTTCATTGGACTCCCCGAGAAAGCGAACTCGGAGATACTTCCTTACGACAGACAGCACGATGTACAAAAAGCCAGGACCAAACTTCGTAATTCCCATAGTATATTTGATGAATATCTGTAAATTTATTAGTTTTAAATAAAGACTGTTTGTTTTAACAAACAGACTTAACCCAAAAGTTATGTTTTGAGGTTAAACAAATTCATAATCTGTTCTCAAATCTGGACGCATGTGCTGTGTTTTAGTCATTCCGTTTTACATATGGTAAATGACAAGTTAAGTGAGAGTAACAGCTACGCTACTGAAACAATTTGCTCGTTTCATGCAGGTCGTTTCTTGCTGATTTCTCTTTTGATAAGCGTTGTGGTCAGGGTACGGGTGTCTGGAGTCGGATGATTGTTCATGGAATCTATACTATAGACACGTGAATTAATGCTTCGCCTCATTGCGTATTGAACGCGTTTATTAATAGCGGAATAAACCTTGGTGTTGGTCTCCATTTAAATTAAAGAACCTCCGAGCCGACCGAAGTTGACTTACCCAGACCTCCCTGGCAGATATCGGTTCTGGTGGCTCCTCCAACAATAAAACGCGGGCGTGAGCACAGCTCCTGGAGATAAATGCCAAGACATATACCATAATCAGGGGCGCCGTAAGGGGGAGGAAACCTAGGACCTACAAAATTAGGAAAATAACTGGATTGGTTTGGACTGGGGGGCCTAATATGATATGCTTTCATGGGGCCCAAAATCTCTAGCAACGCCCCTGACCATAATATTTGCATGACGACTCGTTTGCATGCCTTACTTCTTTGAATTTTATTCAAATGCTGTAATAATTCAGTCATTCCCAGGGCAGACCCGGATCGGGTGGTAATGGGGGTTGGTTGACACACCCATAATTTCCAAGCGAGCAAAGGGTGCTTCTGCAAGTTCTCCAATCCACATTTTCAAGATTCTTTGTCACATGCATAATTATACAGGTACAACATGCAGTGAAATGTATCCTGAACTGAGGAACCACTCAACTAGTTACAAAACATATGGAAAAAATAAAAAGGAGAAATTAAAAATTTTAAAATAGAACTTTGAATATAATACAGATTTGAAACAGATTTACATATGTGCGACATGCAGTTATAAGTTATACAGTTAAAGTGCAGTGTATGGAATGATGACGATGAGAATGAGACCCTGAGAAGGTTGTTGTCCAGTATAGTATAAAAGTACTATAATAATATACTACATTGTAGAGAGAAGGGGGCGTGTCCTGATTGAGGAGTTGAATGGCCTGGGGATAAAAACTCCTTCTAAGTCTTTCTGTCTTGGCCATGATGTTGCAGAACCTTCTGCCTGATTGCAGAAGCTGAAATAGTTTGTTACCAGGATAAGAGGGGTCTTCTACAACCCTTATGGCTCTGGATCTACATCTCCTTGTGTAAATGACCTGCAGTGAAGGGAGAGCTGACCTGCAGCAGCAAATGTTCAGTGGCCAAGATTTTATTACTGTTCCTATTACTCTACAATAGACCATGTTTAAATTGATTAGGTATTTTGAGTGGTTTACAGGTTCAGAAGCATTATTTCACTGACATTTTAACTTTCGATTAAAGCGAAAGTTCTGGTTATTTTTCTATGATGCTAGATTCTTACAAATTGCATAGAATATTACTATACGTTTTTATAACTATAAAACTATGTGCAGTAAATTTTCTATAAGGAAAATGCTAAGATCTTAAGGGTTAATTTACAGGTAGGCTATCTATGTTATTATAATGTAATACATGTATGAGATATACAGCGCTGAATGTAAACAGCCCCGGTCTCTACTACAGTTAATCTGACTTTGGAAAATGGCTGGACATGATTTCATGTGGTGGTGATTGTCTGAAATGAAAGCAATGATGTTTTTTTCATTCAACAAATAAAAGTAAGCCGCAAACTTACCTAACTAGTTTCCCAACTACAACTGCAGCTGAATCATTTTGAGTTGCTTAACCTCACCCCAAAGAATGTAAAGTGGTTATTAGGCTTTAACATGTGAAGAATAAATTGAAATTATATAAAAAGTAATCAATAAAACTTTATGTCTTCATCACAGCGAATAACATCGCTTGTTACTTCGCGGAAGTTTAAAAAAGTTACGGTTAGATACTTTTTCTTCTCCCGATAGCATTCCTAATATGTAACATCGGTAGGATGCGGTCAGTATGCTGCTTCAAAAATTAGACTAACGTAAAAGTAAAAGTGGTGCTTACCCGCGGCCGTTTCCATTGGACTCCTCTAGTTTTACTCGAATTGGGTCCAAGTTCTTTAAAACCCAAGGACTCCGGAACAGCTGGGAAGGAGGGATCCGAAAAGAGTTCGCCACGGGCCAGGCACTGACTGCGGAGCTGCTCGAAGTCCTGGTTCAGATACTTGATGGCGTTGGCATTGGTACCAAACCCTGCGGCCAGTGCCCGCTGATGGGCCAGCTTAGATGCAACTCCGGACATTTCACTCGGGCCCGCGGTGCCGTGTATTAGCGTTCCTCGGTTGCTTTGCACGTAAGACTGGATCGGAGCTGCTTTTTACTCCTCCCTGCCTTCTCAGGCGTGGTCTCTAACTTTATATCGTAAAAAATACGCGACCTACACTTGAAGCTGTTTTAAAAGATCATGCAAGAGATTTTTGAAAACATTTTACACATTGTTTTTTTTTTCATATCCTACTTTAGATAATAATCTTGAAAACGTGTGCTGACATATGTTTCAAAAGGGAAGTTGACACAGTGACGAGATAAACCGACCTAAAATGTACTTGTATGTTTTGATAAGTTTATCAGCCTTATTCACCAAGATGAAACTAATCGATTCTGATAAAATTAATATATTCTGTTTTCGCATGCGACGATTTTGCAGTTTTAACGAGTTAGTTTATGTCGTAGCGCTGTTTTTAAACGGTGTATTATTTTATAAAGTAGAGCACTCAGCTTTGTTTTAGCCTAATATGGGAGAAACGTAGAAGAAACGTAGAGAGTATACTTAAACCGAAATAAGCATACCAGTGAATGTTGCCTATCGTTTGCCTATAAGCAATATACCTGGATTTTTATATATTTTTTTCAGGCATGTTAAAACATGACAAGACTGTGAACATAACCTGAGGCTTAAGCCCAGCCTTGTTATTGTGGTTAATGTGCCCGTTTCAGGGCTGCAACCCTGCACATTGACAGTATTGCATAGTTTACAGTTCACTGGAATTAGGGGTGGGCTTGCTGATTTTGAAGAAATTGTCTACGGAAACCGCTCAAATGTTTACATGATCCAAGCGAAAAGGCCATTATTTTAAACATTAAAGTAGTTAATAAATCTTTAAACTAAAATAAAATACAAATAAATAAGTATAATGAGTATGAGCTCATGGACTTCCTGATTAAAGAAAGAGCAGCACGTGAAATAAACATATTCAGTTGTCCGCAAGTAGAGGGCACCCTTTCTGCTGCGAGACAGAGAAATAATTGGCCAACATAAAACAAAATACACCATCTTAGCCTTCTTACAAGCATCATATTAAATGTGTTTTCATCTTACAGAATATTCCTAAACAAAATTTTGGCAGTTTTTTTTTTTTTTTTTACTTGCATTTATTTTTATTTAGCAGACGATTTTGCCCAAAGTTCCTCGCAGGGACTAGAACTGGTTCTACCGGTTACGCAATCAGGACAGGGATACACTGTAGCTGTCAGTATTCCGGCGATCGGGCGAGGGGGCGTGGCTGCAGAGAGCTAACAGGTTCCGTCTTTACAACCAAAATGCACATAAATAATTATTCTTTATATCAACAGCTCAGCGGAAGGAGTATTTAATGTCAATTATTTTTAAGAACGGTGATAATGGCATACCTGAAAAAATACCGCAATGAAGTTCATGTGACTTCTGTATTATTATTGGGTGTGGTCATGTCAGTGTCGGCCCCTAGATGGCATTTCTCCACACTTATTTCCTTATGCACACCATCATTCGAACCCCCTCCACCAAGAATGGTTTGTTCCTGACATAAGTCCCAGCTCGGGTGGCCTGCCTCCTGGTGGAACTTGCTCGCCAACACACTGCCATGCCCCACCACATACATATTAGTCCAAGGAAGTGCCAGATTATTGAGCTTAATTCCACACTACACATTACATCACCACGTATGTCCATAATATCATATAGTGTTGAGCCACTCTGTCTCTCTTTCTACCCACAGCTACCCCAAGGTTGCAGAGGTCCTGCAGACCATGGAGGTGGTGTGACCATAGCCTGATCTACTGAGCACCACTGTACTAAAAGGCCCTTCAGACTGGAGGCAGAGCCAATACCTGAGTTCACAAAGGCCAATGTGCCCCTCAGAGGACTTACTGATTGGAGAAGAAAGGGAGCAGGATAGCAGGAGAAATAAGAAGCGATCCAGGTGGCACCAACAAGGCAGAGGTGCAGGGGAATATTCCAGGAATCCCTATAGGCAGGACAAGAGCAATTTGTAGCACGTGGCAGCACTTTGTACTGCTCTCCATTCTATTCTCATAATTTGGATACCACTCGGCAAACTGTTTCTTTTTTTTTTTTTTTACACAAATCGGAATAGGTGAATCTTACAGTATTGCTTATGCTGAATTCTATCGAATCAAAATTTACCCGTCATGCAAGGATTTTGAGTGACGGACAATTAAACCTTGCGCTATATGCATATTTACGGTATATGTGCACGGTGGAGGTGACTCATCACCTATATGGGCAATTTGGTAACTCCAATTAAACGCAGGATGTTTTTGGACTGTGGGGGCAAGCATGGAACCGAGGCGGAGAGCTGAGTCGGAATGGAGCACAATTCATAAATTCTGACGGACAGATCTTGCCCAGTCGTGCACGACCTCGTATGTTGTGGACATTCCACACCTGGGTTCCCATTGGGCTATGGACAATGGGGAAGTGGGCACCCTCCACACTCCAGCAGATAAAGCCAAGACATTAGCTCTTTTTTTTTTTTTTTAGACATCTTTGGGGTTTGTGAAGCAGGGCTGCATCATGGTTACTCAGCTGTCAGAATTCAACGCAACGAGCATCGCTCTCCCCTGGATGTACAATGGGGGTGTTAGGACAGGTTCTTATTGCTGGACTGGAATCTGAAAATCGCATTTGCCTTCTGATGGTTGCTATTGTACAAATCACAATTTTTTTTTTTTTTTTTAATTGCAAGTCATAACCAAATTTTCAAATGAATGGTTTTCCAATAAACCATACGCTCAACTTTGTTACGTTCTGCTCAAACTAGATACAAATTGTGGAAGTGAAATTATGTGCGGCCTGTACTGATTTTTAAAAAACCAGTAAATGTTTAAAAACCAGTACAGGCTGATGTGCACAGAGTTTCACTTCTACAATTTGCGCCCAGGTCGAGGCAACTTTAGGTTTATTGGATAACTATTAATTTGAAATTTTGATTTGTAAATAATTAGTCAGTATAAAATCAAAGGCTTGGCTGTCTAACCTAAATATGAACATGAACACCCATCTATGGAAAAGTGATGTATTAAAGAGCTTTATTTGACCATGTGAGAAAACCACATCCCTCTCAGTCAATACAAGGTACAGCCTAGGCAGCGTGAAGTAAGCAATGCATTTTGGTCCATTTTCTCAGTCCTTTAAACATGTGCTGAAAAACGAAAGAAAGGTCAAGAAACTTCAAAGCTATGTTGAATAAATGTATTTTATATCTGTTGTGAAGCCAAAAAAATCCATTTAGTAAAATCTTTTGTAGTGTGACAAGCAGACAAGGCCCCACAAGTCTTGACAGCCTGATATTTATGGGCAGCCCAGCGGTAGGACCTCCATGGGATTTCCTCCTAGAAAAGATTTATCCATCCCCCATTTTCTGAAAACGCTTGTCCTATTCAGGGCTGCGGGGGTCCAGAGTCCATCCCGGAGGCAAGGGGCACTAGGCAGGGAACGACCCAGGGTGGAGTGCCAACTCATCACAGGGCACATTCGCACACCAGTCACTCACACATGCACCTACTGGTAATTTGGTAACTCCAATTAGCTTCAGCGGTTTCGGCGCAGCATGGCACAGGCAGGAAAAAGATGATGATCCACATACAGTTCTGAGACAAAGGGGTTTACTGGGGAAACTGGACACAGAGTAAAACTGCAAAAAAAGGACCAAGAGGGACTAGAACTCAGGGCAAACAAAGGACATAACTTGTAATCAACTTAATCAAGGGGAACATGATTAACTAGGAACAGGTGGGGGGGGGATTACAATTAACTAATCACAGAACAAGGGAACTCCAAACACTGAACACTGCAAAACACTGAAAGATAGCACGAGGAATAACTAAGAACCAAAGAACTTGCAAACATAAAGCAAGACGCAGGCAGGATAAACCAAAACAGGAGCACAAGGATAAACCATAAAAGATAAGGAAAAACCAAAAACGACCAACCAGTGAGGCAAGCTAAAGGCCAGCCTTAAACCCATGACTCGAGGAGAGACAGCCTTGGTGCTGAACACTTAACCCACTGAGCTATGCGGCAGCCCAGGGAACAAGGAAAACACACTAGGGACTAGTACAGTGACAGAGGGAACAGGATGGCCAGTCCCCAGAGGAAACCCCACAATGGCATGTGGAGAACATACAAACTCCACACACATAGAGCCATAGCAGAGGCTTGAACCCTGGTTCCGTAAGTGAGACAACAGTGCTAACCACTGCACCACTGTGCCACCCCAGAAAGGTTTTATAAAGTTCATTATTCAAGATATTAAATGGGACTAAAACTGTGGTGTGAAAATGAAAATGTTACAATGTTTTGGTACAGGAGTGGCGCAGTGGCGCAGTGGTTAGCATTGTTGCCTTACTTGCCTGGAACCAGGGTTTTTCGTCTCTCTGTGATGCGTTCTGGCTCTGTGTGTGGAGTTTGCATGTTCTCTGGGTCCCTCCCACAGCCCCCCAGTCCAAATCAGACTTACCAAGTTGCCTGTAGGCATGCATGGTGTGACTGCAGTGGGTTGGCGCCCCATCCTGGGTTGTTCCCTGATTTGCGCCCACAGCTTCCCAGATGGGCTCCAGACCCCCCTGATCCTGCATAGGACAAGTGGGTGTAGAGGACGGATGGATGGATGTTTTAGCACATGGCATGATCTCTGTCATTTTGAACCCAGGAAGAAATGTCAAACATACTCAGGGAAGAGTCCAGATGATAAATATACGGCCTTTTTGTAAAAGCATCTTATCATTCATACATTTTGTTTATGAAGCAGACACTTCTATCCAAAACAATGTACTTCTTTGTAAAAGCAGCAAGTCAGACAATCCCTAGAGCAGTTGGGGGTAAAGGACTTTGCTGAAGGACCCAACAGTGAAACCACTCTGCTGACCCGTGGATTTGACCTGAATACCTCCTGATCATAACCTGCCAAGACACAAGCCATCCACCTTTTCCTTATGTCTGGTACTGGTACTGGCCTAGGTTCAGGTGAATTTAGTGGGCTCATTTATCTGAAACACAGAAGTCGTCGACTGACACAATTACTCCATGTTGAGAACTTTTGTATCTATCACACAAGATGCACGCCAGCCTTGTCCCCTCTGCTGCCTGAAATAGGCTCCAGGCTCCAGGCTCCAGGCTCCTCCACAACTCAGGTGGTTGAAAGGGGGACAGTTCCTGCCCCATCGCCATAGCAGCACATATAATCTCGGAAGCTTCTTTGCGGGAATTAAAATGAAACAGTGAGGAAATTGGGTAGATTTCACACATTTCATCTTGCTCTCCGTGAGACACTCAGACATAGATCTAGGTGCGAGCAAAAGTAGGGGCTGCAGGTGGGTGAATGAAGCACACAATGTATAAAACAAAAATCAAGCACAGAATGAAAGTACTGACACAGCAGCCAGTGCCAGTGGGAAAGGGTTAAAAGCCCGCCACTAAGGCTGAGGATGTAAAGTGTGTTTGCCCCACCTCTGCCACACTCTCCTCTACCTGTGTGCAGGGTTATCTGGCTCTCCTTATAAGCCAACACAGCTACTGGCCGCACTGCACACACACCTCATTCTGCTCTGTTGACCCTTGCAGCAGCTCACGCAGCGGATAGCGCAATGTCGAACGTCGCAGCTTACCTGGTTCAGAAGGCGGCCCGGGCCGAGGGAGAGGGCAGCAACGACAAGGCCATTCCCTTCAACAAGCAGGACTTCCAGGCTTTGCAGCAGCAGTGCCTGCGGAGCCGGAGCCTGTTCTGCGATGACAGCTTCCTCGCCGAGCCGGCCTCGCTCGGCTACAACGAGCTGGGCCGCTACTCGCCCAAGACCAGGGGAGTGGAGTGGAAGAGACCCAAGGTAAGACGAAGGACACGATTCTGATGACAATGGGAATGCAAATCCAAGGTTAATGAAATTACATTAAAATCAAATAATTAAAATCTAAATAAATTTCTTAAAGTTAAACTCTTTCAACTGGCCTGACCTTAGCTCAGCTATCCAGATTCACTTCTAAGTAACAGCATTTATCAAGCACAGGCTATAAGCCAGGGGTCTCCAACTCCGGTCCTGGAGAGCTACTAACCAGTAAGTTGTCTATCCTACCTGGCTTCTGATGAGCCACACCTGCTCCTGGTATTTACCTGAGAACTAGTGCGGCTCATCAGAAGCCAGGTAGGATAGACAACTTACTGGTTAGTAGCTCTCCAGGACCGGAGTTGGAGACCCCTGCTATAAGCTGTCATACCATAATGTGACATGCTTACATGATGTTTAGAAGTTCTGCAATCACTGACTTTATGCTTAAAGGGCTGTCGTGGACCACATTGAATAGAGGAACAGAAATATCTAGAATGACATTTGCCAAGTAAATTACATGATACTGTAGATCATTTCCTTCAGTAAACTGCATTTGTGTAAACAGTTTACTCTAACAAACACTGCGATCAGATTAACAGCCTGTTTGTGTGTCATTTCTGCAGGAGCTTTGTGCAAATCCTCAGTTCATTGTCGACGGAGCAAATCGGACCGATATCTGTCAGGGAGCCCTGGGTGAGTCTAAGAGCTGAAGGAAAGAATGATGAGCAGGAGATAGAGAAGATCCTTATCTGAAGGTGTGGTACCTTCTGATTGGAAGCATGCCAACATAACGCCCATTTTCAAAAAAGGGGATAGAAGTAATTTGTCAAACTATAGGCCAATCAGTCTAACTTGTATAACTGGTAAAGTTATGGAGGCTATAATCAAAGAGAAAATGGTAGATTACCTGGACTCAAATAACATTTTGAGGGATAGCCAGCATGGATTTAGGAGAGGTAGATCCTGTTTAACAAATCTGTTGGAGTTTTTTGAGGAAGCTACTCAGGAAGTTGATGATAAGAAGGCCTATGATGTCATCTATTTAGATTTCCAAAAGGCTTTTGATGTTGTTCCCCACAAGAGGCTCTCACTTAAACTCAAAGCGACAGGTATTTTAGGAACTGTAGCGACTTGGATTGATAACTGGTTAACGGATAGGAAGCAGCGAGTAGTTATAAGAGGCTCGATGTCACAGTGGGCCTGCGTTCATAGTGGGGTACCGCAGGGTTCAATTTTAGGACCACTTTTGTTCCTTATTTACATAAATGATATAGACACCAATATATACAGTAAACTGGTGAAATTTGCAGATGACACCAAGGTGGGTGGTGTAGCAGATACTGAACTAGCGGCTCAGCAGCTACAGCGGGATCTTAATTTAATTAGTGACTGGGCTGACACCTGGCAGATGAAATTTAACATAGACAAATGTAAGGTACTCCATGTAGGGAGCAGAAATATAAAGTACAGGTATTTTATGGGACCTACTGAAATAAAGGTAGCTGATTATGAGAAAGACCTTGGTGTGTATGTTGATGCTTCCATGTCTCATTCTCGCCAGTGCGGGGAAGCAATAAAAAAGGCCAATAGGATGTTGGGGTATATCTCCAGGTGTGTGGAGTTTAAGTCAAGGGAGGTAATGCTAAGATTATACAATTCCTTGGTGAGACCTCACCTAGAATATTGTGTACAGGTTTGGTCACCATATCTTAAAAAGGACATAGCGGCCTTAGAAAAGGTGCAGCGTAGGGCCACAAGAATGATTCCTGGTCTTAGAGGAATGTCATACGAGGAAAGGTTATTTGAGCTAAATCTGTTCAGCCTCAAGCAAAGGAGACTGAGGGGGGACATGATCCAGGTCTATAAGATTCTAACAGGTTTGGATGCTGTTCAACCGAATAGTTACTTCAGCATTAGTTCAAATACAAGAACTCGTGGCCATAGGTGGAAATTAGCGGGAGAACATTTCAAACTGGATTTAAGGAAGCACTTCTTTACACAGCGTGTAGTCAGAGTATGGAATAGTCTTCCTGATAACGTAGTGCAAGCTGAATCCTTGGGTTCCTTTAAATCAGAGCTAGATAAGATTTTAACAACTCTGAGCTATTAGTTAAGTTCTCCCCAAGCGAGCTCGATGGGCCGAATGGCCTCCTCTCGTTTGTATATTTCTTATGTTCTTATGTTCTTATGTTCTTAAGATGCCAGATATGCAAAGGCCAGCAGAGCCTGGGTGAAATCAATCAGCCTATATTAGATGCTGTGCTACAAACAGGGCATGCAAGCATACAAACAAATGCCACTAACGCAATGAAAACTGTAAACGGCCTGTAAAATATGTAGTAATACTTTACTTGTGGGGGCACAAGTAACTTGTTTACTCAGTTACTTTTCAAGTACAAATCATGAACAAATATAGTAACTGCAAGAAATACATGAATCGTCATGATTGATTAATGATGAATGAACATGGGATCAGTACTAACTAACACTTAGTTTCTGGTTAATTAATATATTAAATGAGTGTACTGCTACATTATACACAAAAAGTTACCAGATATTTTTCAATTAATAATAAACGTCAAGCTGTTTGTCCTTATAGCTGTTTAATAGAGCTTCTGAAAAGCAATTTGTTTACATTTGCCTCCTATTTAGTATCTGATAAAACCCCATTGGCATGTCTCTTAATCTTGCATTATAGGCGTAATATTCAGTACTTAAACGGCATGTGCACATTGTAGACATACACGCTGATGGGGCCACCCAATACAGCTCACACCTATGTTTGTATTGTATTGTGTGTAAATAAGATTCCTTTTTCTTTCTTGCAACATCATTCCATAATGAGCAAGAAAAAATACAATGGTCATTCATGTATTGATTATTGTTAATCATAAACAATATATCAGGGTCCAGTGCCAGCCTTACACTTTACATCACAGCTGCTTTTTATCTAGAGAGAATTACTACCCAGTTTAGTCATTCATTTCTAACTGTAAAGCTGTTTCAGTTAATGGTTAATTTGAGTATAAACATACCAAATTTATGTTTTTCCTAACTTTACTTGAAGCTGTCATCTATAATGCATTATATATACTTTCACAATGCATTACAATGGTCGGTATAAGAATTACAGCACCTTCTGACAGTTATAAGGCATTGTCGTGTTGATTATAATACTTCATAAGCTCCAATGAAGCTCTCATTAATAATGCACAATAGATACCTTCATAGTTCATAATGGCCAGTATAAGAATTAAGGAAGCTTTATGCTGCTTTATGAAGGTATCCATAGATGAGAGCTTCATAAAACATTCATAATAAATAATAAACATGGCTTTAATGTGTCATGTTTATGATGCTTTATGAATGTATTATAATATGTTATGAATGCGTTCATAGATTCTTATAAACATGGGATTCATAGAAGGTGTAACCATGTTTTTTGTTAATTTTACCTGTACTCGATCATTGTAGAACTCATATTAAGTGACTTTGAGCCTTTTATACTACATGTGATTACACTCCTGTGCACATGAAATTCACACCAGTTTGCTCATTAATCTGAAAATAAAGATGCTAGTGCATTACGTCTCTCATGCTTTCGAGGGTGTTTCTGACATTGACTGGGTGTGGTAATTGCTTTCACCATGGATGATTTAAGACTTTGCAATCTAATATTTGCTGCCAACATTATCTTTTCTTTGCATAAATAAAGCCTTCCCTTTGGAAAAACAATGAGTCATCTTACAGTGAGAGCCATGAGTTTGGCCCTGAATGCTCAATATCTTGTTCTATTTGAAATGGATTGCTAACTTCTATAATGGCTAATGAGAGGTCTCATTACTGTTATTATTTTCTGTTTGTCTCAGTTTTGAAAAATCAATGATCAGGTGTATCAAACACTTTTTTTTTTTTTTTTTTTAAGTTCACAATGCACGAGATTATTAGGTCAGTCCTGAAGATTATTTTGAGGAAAACTTAGGCAGTTATAATAGTGAATTCAAAAGGCATTTTCAATCTTGAAATTTTGAGAGAACATAAAAAAAGAAAAACACTTTGCTTCTGTACAACTATTAATCACAACAAATAGATTTTTCTCTCTTCTTGTATGTCCTGCATAGCCACCTTTCTTCTCAATATCCATCAGCAGCCTGTTTCCCATCGCAGTAGTTTTTCATAGAAACTATTATCAGAACTATTTCATAGAACTATTTCATAGAAATAATAATCAGAAACTAAATAGAAGGCAAATGTAAACAAATTGCTTTTCAGAAGCTCTATTAAACAGCTATAAGGACAAACAGCTTGACATTTATTATTAATTGAAAAATATCTGGTAACTTTTTGTGTATAATGTAGCAGTACACTCATTTAATATATTAATTAACCAGAAACTAAGTGTTAGTTAGTAATGATCCCATGTTCATTCATCACGTCCGATATTAGCTCAGGCAGCTTGGACAGCCTCTGATAAGCGTGCTGCTAACCATCTTGGTAAATCTCACGCTACATTAAGGTCCAATGCGCTTTAAGTCAGGCAGTGGAGGGGACTAACTCATAATTCTTTCATCCTCTTTGGCTTCATTGTATAGTGATCACACTTTAAAAGTATGACAGTTCAGATTGTTCTGCATTCCTCTGAGAGACGTTTTACCATTTTGTCTGTCCATTCTCTGTAAGGTCCCCTTTTTGGAGTACTAACAATTTCCTTAATGATTCTACATGTGTGCCCACAGTTTCCTGTTTTACTCCAAACAGAAAGCAAAACCAAATAACTGACTGAATAAACATTGGTCTGAGCAGAAGACATGAGTACAACATACACATTTAGCTAATCATTCTGAGTGGTGTGTAGAGACTAATCTCTTTTTATAGATTTTACTAGAGATTAATCTAGAAAGTGTTGCTAGGGGCGTTGCTAAGGCTGTTTTGGGGTGGGGGCTTTAGTCATCCTAAAATGTTCATTAGCCCTCCCCCCAAATAAATGTATAATAATTACATTGTGTATTCTCGTTCATTTCCATTAAATCACCCCCCATAAAGTCTTATCCCTCGTTTTCATAATTCAGTTCATTCATATATAGCGCCTTTCACAACAGAACCCCAACACACTTTACAGGGGTGATACATTACATCATCATTGAGAGAGAATAATGCAAAAACATGGAAAAAGAAAGAAAGATGACAACAGGGGAGAGGAATGAAAAACTCCCAAGTGGGCAGAAAAAAAACCTCTGGGGGTCCAAGGTCACCTGGCTTTGCTTCAGGACACAAACCTCATAGTTCTGATAAAACCCTTTTCCAAGAACTAGGACAAAAGCAAAGAATCAGAATTGTATGCAGTTGGTTTGGCTGAATCAATAACCAACTGAATAAGGGCAATTTCAAATATATACATTTAAAGTAATAGCTTATAGTGAGCCGTGTATTTGCCAGGAACTCCCTGCTTTTCTGCAATGTTTTACCTTCAGCCGACAGTGACCTTCTTCCTTTTGTGCTTTTCATCCTGGTTTGCACAATGTTTTCCTTTCTTTCAAGTTTAGGGTACTCGCTTGTTCAAACACATTTCAGCGTTTAAATTATGAAGCCCAAACATCTCCCTCTTGGACACGTCTTTCTGGTCGCTGCAGAGTAAATACATTGTTGAAGTTACCTAGGAACACGGATTTGGTGGCGTTCCTCCTTATTTGGAGCTGGTGTGCTTTCTAAAGACGTGTCGCCCAGGACTAGGATGTTTCTCCTGGGCGTCATGTTTGGTTGCGTGAGTAACGTTATTAACTTTCGGCTTTTTCTCTCTGAAAGTAAGCAAACGACGGACTCACGCACACTAGCGCCCTTGCTAATGGTCCTAATTCCCAGGGTTGCCCTAGACGTGCTAATCTCCCCTTACTCTTACCTGCCTTGGTCAATTAATTAATTATATCTTTACAATATAGTTCATATACTAAATATACTGCAGTGGTTCTTAAACTTTTCTTTGAGAGTTGGTACGTGGTGTAAAAATACTAAGCTCTCTGCGTACTACCATTATGACCTCTGTTTAAAAAGGCACTAAAGCCACTAAAGGAAGTTCGCGAACCACAATAATTCCAGAACCACTGCTATAGGTAAGAGGGACTTCATTGATCCCATAGAAAATGTGCATCCATTTTGAACTGCATTTGGAACAAGAGAACAGAAACATGTCAAAGGTGCAGTATGGCTCATCATTGTTCTCTAACTCACACTATCTACAGAACCGGTTGTTCTTTCAAAGAGCCTCTTTGCATGTTTATTCGCTTATCTGTAACTCACTCTGCAGGGGACTGCTGGCTGTTGGCAGCCATCGCGTCCTTGACCTTGGACCAAGACATCCTGGCCCGCGTGGTTCCGCAGGGGCAGAGCTTCCAGGAGAACTATGCTGGTATTTTCCACTTCCAGGTGAGTGGGCATAGCAGGCACTGGCAGACTGGGCACACACTGGGCAGTGTGAGACTCAGTGGGTCAGGCCTTTGTGCCTGTGATCAGAAGGTTGCCAGTCACATGGGCGAGACCCGAACCCTCCCCTCTGACCCGGCACTCCGGCCCCAAGCTTTGCTCTTAACTGTATGTGTGAGTGTTTATGTCGGGATATGCAAAAAGTATTATTTTAAAGTGACTGTACTTGTGCAAATTGCATATAAAGCATATTGTCATTTAAAATTAATACAACCGACAGTTTGTCCTGGTAACAGTTCTTTGGCTGCCTTTTGCAGTTTTGGCAGTTTGGCGAGTGGGTGGACGTGGTGATCGATGACCGGCTGCCCACCAGAGAGGGGAAGTTACTGTTCGTCCACTCAGCTGAGGGATCTGAGTTCTGGAGCGCCCTGCTGGAGAAAGCCTACGCCAAGTGAGTGACACGCTGCATTTACCTGTCAGGAATTGCAGTCCCTCCCAACTCCGGAAAGAAACCATTATGATTTAAAAAAAGACAGCAGCACTAGACAAACTCCTGTCACGGCACTCGTACAAATGCCTCTGAAATTTACCAGAATAATTATTTCCAATAAGTAAGACATAGTCACCAGTCTTTTAAAAAGGATAATCTTCTTCCATCTTCCAACTACATATCTAGTGTAGCGTGGGGCATCAGGCTGGGGGTGGGGCTCACCCTGGATGGGATGCCAGTCCATTACAGGGCAGGTATTTGTAAGTTAAGAGTTTTTCGCATCACAAAAACCTGCCATTTTAACAGGGGTGTGAAGACTTTTTATATCCACTGTAGACACAAAGACAGTCATATGTCAGGAGGCGATTTAGACATTCTGTGTTTCTGGACTGTGTGAGGAATACCCATGTGGCACAGGGAAAACATGACAACTCACCTACAGTGACGTTGGGCGTCAAAGCCTCCTGCTGCCTCCTCAGTACCTCCTCAGTGCCTCCTGCTGCCTTCTCAGTACCTCCTCAGTGCCTCCTGCTGCCTCCTCAGTGCCTCCTCAGTGCCTCCTGCTGCTGTCCAAACGTATTTTCTGCTAAGAGAAATGTATCTTTGAGAGGAAGAAGCAGCATGAATCAGGCAGCCATGCATTTCCATCCCTAATTAGCCTCCAGCTCCAATGGTTCATATCCTGATGACCTCATTCTCCTACAGACTGAATGGCTGTTATGAGGCTTTGAGTGGAGGGTCTACAACTGAGGGCTTTGAGGATTTCACCGGTGGCATCTCAGAGATGTATGAGCTTGACAAAGCTCCACCTTACCTCTTCAAGGTCATCCAGAAGGCTCTGAGATTAGGCTCACTGTTGGGATGTTCTATTGATGTAAGTCAGCAAACTGATGCTATAATACAACGATTATGAAAATCTTATAAAAGCTGTTTTTATGCTTATGATTTGAAGGAAGACCTTTTCCACAATATTAACTTCAGATGGTCCAGTCTGTCACCTGCTCTTCATACATAGTTATTTAGTTTTAGTCTTGGGGTCCTTTCATAAGTTGGTTATTGTTTCATTATTGTTTACCCTGTTAAGTTTTATTAGGCTGTTCTAAAGTAATAATGTGGGTGTTGTATGTAATGTCAGTTATAAGCTAAGCAACCTTTAAAAGTGTACATTTATATGCATTAAAGGCACAATTTACTAGAACCTTGACCCTTGTAGCATTTATACAGCGTAAACAGGCCTTTCTCAGCAAGGCAATAAGATAGTTACTTATTAAAATGCTAAGTCTTATTGAAGTTTTATTCTGCGATTGCAACACTCTCAGCCACTGCACTGATGCTGATCTCTTGTAGTACAGGCATGGAACACATGTATCTTGATGAATATGTATGGTGTGTCGTGCAGATCACCAGCAGCAGCGAAACCGAGGCCATCACCCATCAGCAGCTGGTGAAAGGTCACGCTTATTCAGTCACCGCGGCAGAGGAGGTAAGACAAGCCGCCGGCATTGGCCCAAAGTGCTCCTCCTGGTTACACGAACACTACAGCTCAGATTAGGGAAGAGAGTGACAGTGTCCTGCTAACAATGACTCAGCATTGTTACTATGATTACTCGTGACTGTGAGGTGGTGGATGATGGTCTCTCCACAGCCATCAGTGATTTGAAAAAGTGAAGTGAGTGAGCTGGATTAGCAGAAGTTCTTTTCTGTGTACTCATGAGCACGGAGTCACAGACTGGGAAAAAATGCTCCTCAGCGCCCTCTAGTGCAGTGTTTTTCAACCCAGTCCCCTGGGACTCCCAGACAATACGTGTTTTTGACTTAGTTGGTTCACATTAGACACACACCATTACGTGTATGTTTCTGTCCATCCGTGTCTCTATCACTGCCAGACAGTCTACATTTTTGCTCCCTCTAGAGGAAGCAAAAATGTGGGCCATCCAGGGGTCCCAGAGGAATGCATTCAGAAACACTGCTCTGATGTAAACACCAGATTTTCCTGTCTCTCAGGTCAGCTATTACGGCAGGCGCGTGCAGCTGGTGCGGATCAGAAACCCCTGGGGTCAGGTGGAGTGGACGGGACCCTGGAGTGATAAGTGAGTGCGGAGTGAAACACACTGGAGACGCGAGTCTGCACACTACGGCCAGGAACTGCACAAACACGTATGGTTTCCTCCTGCAGTTCAAGGGAATGGGACGGTGTCCGTCGGGAGGAGAAGGAAATGCTGGACAAACAGGCTGAGGATGGAGAGTTCTGGTGAGCAGCTCGCCATCTGTGTTCAGGTTTATGGTTCGGAGGCGTCATAAGGTCTTATTCATGTGTGGCCCAGTGGGACCTTTCATCTATCGCAGGGCTTCCCTGCATTTTTCATTTGATTGTGGCAGTTTCATCATTCGAAAAACAATTGTGGCCCACAAGTTTCATTACGTTTACAGCAACACGTACATGAACGCCAGTGAGCAAAACATATCAATTCTGTAATAAATACGGTTCTGTTTTTTCATAAACATGCTCACTCAGCTAATGGGAGGGCTGCTGTCGTGACCCAAACACCGAATACTCACTGCTGTACAGTAACCCCCACTGCTGTACAGTAAGCCCCACTGCTGTACAGTAACTCCCACTGCTGTACAGTAAGCCCCACTGCTGTACAGTAAGCCCTTCCCATTCACCAAACGGACTGTTGCAAGTTGGCCATGAACAAAAAAAAATACTGAAAATGATTCTGATCACAAACTAATATGTTAGTGACACATATGTGTTATCGTAAGTGCACACCGTACCTTTAATATTAAAAGTCTTGGCTTGGCTATGTCCCGGATCTTTGTCCCGGCAATCAGCCTCACTCATGTGTTAGCTGCCTTCGTTACCATGGCCTCTTGCATTTCTCTGACTTTTCAGTGGCATTCATTTTACATTTCCAATAATCCAAAATATAGTGTGTGCAGTAGTGACATTGTACATACAGGGATTTCATTTAGATGGTCTGTCTATTATATAAAAAGGTCTACATAGAAAATAACGAAAAACTTGACGTGCAAAGTGTGCAGTACAGTACTCGTAGAAACTGGTAATAAATTGACTTTTTTGTTATTGTTCAGACCAGCAGACCGTTATAGGTAGAGGTTTGGGGTTCAAGTATCATTCACTAATTTTCACATCTGGGGTGGGGGGGGGGGAGGGTTGTGGTCTTCAGTCCCTAACACTCATGAATGCAATATGGTGGTTGTTTATCCTCCTAACCTTTCATGTTCATTTTAATGTCCAAGTGTGCTCTTCACCTTCAACACCCTAACTGTATACACAACCCACAGGTTGGGAAACGCTGGTCTACAGAATCCTATTTATAATGGATTTACTGATTCAATTTTATGCAATTAGTAATTTTGTAAAAATTCTGTGAGCCAAGTGTGTGCGCTGTCCAGTCCCGTTCGGGATGGAGAACAGAACTATGTGACTCAGGGGATGTGAGGGAAGAATGAGGTCTATTTGGGGAAGGGAGCGGGATTTAATACAAGCAGCAGGGAGAAGCAAAAACCAAAGAGCTGCTTTAGCATCAGTACAGGAAAGACCGGAAATGCAGCTGTCAGCTGGGTCTGGGTGCGTGTACTGGTCAGGAGAGAAAGAGACGTATGTACATCAAAGGACAGTACAGTATATACAATCCCAATGGCCACTTGACTTACCCCTTGGCTGCTGGCACGGCTCCTTTATCCAATCAGGATGGCCTACTCAGACTTCATAAGGCAGTTCTCCAAGGTGGAGATCTGCAACCTGACACCCGACACACTGACCAGTGACACGGTGGCTCGCTGGAACCACTACCAATTTGACGGCACTTGGGTCATGGGTGCCACTGCTGGAGGTTGCAGGAACAACACAGGTACATAGCAGACGTCATGCTGAAGATACAGTGCTCAGAGAATCTGCGGACACTTGCTTAATTCTGTAAAAATGGGACTCTGAAAACCAGAGGTGGGAATTTCAAGTCCAGAAAGTACAAATCCAGACCATGATTTAGTTTCAACCAACCAGTTGAGTACTCTGTGACTGTGACTCTTTATGCTCAACTGGTTGGTTGAAACTAAATCATGGTCTGGATTTGTACTTTCTGGACCTGAAATTGCCACCTCTGCTAAAAACAAATGTCTGCCATTCTGTTATTGCAAAGGTGTTACTAAAAACCCCCAGTGAGACTGCTTGTCGAACTTTAACTGAACAGCTCTTTTAGAACTATGATTTGGGTTTAAATTTTTTACTACTTGAAATTTTACTTAAAACTACTGGTTGTTTTTAATGTGATGTACATTTTTATAAACAAATTAATAAAGTAATGATCTCATCTGTCATAAAACCAATAAATTGGCAATATCTTTTCTGAATGAAGCAATTGTCCCAAGACTTTCTGTGAGCACTGTTGCTTTGTAACCAGAAGATGACATTGTGGATGTGTCTGGATTATGAATATGTATTACTAAATTGCAGTGCCATGCACAGAGTTTAAGGGGCATGGCTTAGGGTAGATTTTGCCACCCTGGGGGTCTCTCTCGATAAATTTTGCATGATTGTCGGTTATCGAAAAGGGGGGCACTTAGAACCTCAAAGACGCACTTTCAATTGTTTGGGCAAAACAGTCATGTGCTCATTCGCCACACCACACAAGCCTGGTAAGTTCTGTAGGCTAATTACATCTCTCATCTGTCCTTTTTACCTGTCTAGCCACCTTCTGCTCCAACCCCCAGTTCACAATCAAGCTGGAGGAGGTGGATGACGACCCCCACGATGGCGTTGATGGATGCACCTTCCTCATGGGCCTTATGCAGAAGGACGGCCGCAGGGAGAAACGCTTTGGCCGGGACCTCAACACCATCGGTTTCGCCATTTACAAGGTGCAAGACCCCACAGGTTACTCCTTGTTGATTTCTTAATATATTTTTAGTTGCTTACAGCTTGTTTTGCTTTTTTTTTTTTTTTTCCAGGTTCCAGATGAGGTACTTTTTCCTCCACCAGATTAAACTCTGATCTTAATGCAGTGATGTCACAGGGGTATCATGTGAAGCCCCAAACATATGGAATTAAACCATGGTTGATGTTCTCCTTATTTTACAATAATCACTAAAATTTTAGAATTAGCCATCAGGAAATATACTTAAATGACACTTCCTCCTTCGTTTTTATGCCAAAACTGTTTTATAAAGTTACTAAGGATGAATTTCTATGATGTAAAAGCAAACAGCCCCCAGGGTTAGGGTTAGGGCTTGTTGACTCACAGGCTGTGTGCTTGGCGTCGGCCGCAGTACTCAGGCCGCACCAACGTCCACCTGGGCCCCGACGTGCTCCTGAGGCAGCGCGCCGTGGCCATGAGCAGCACCTTCATCAACATGCGCGAGATCTGCAGCCGCTTCAAGCTGCCGCCTGGCCACTACGTCGTGGTCCCCTCCACCTTTGAGCCACACAAGAAAGGATCCTTTATCCTCCGCTTCTTCTCCGAGAAGCACGCTGCCACCAGGTGGGTGCTGTGTCACCTGCACGTTTAATCCTCGAAGTTAAGGACCTTGATCACGTGCCCAATAGTGATATGATCGAATCCCGTGGCTGGCTTGGTAAACTGGCAATATTTTCTGGAGAGGAAACCAAGGGCGTAGATTTGGGTACGGATGATAAGGACATGTCACTACCACTGTTATGGGAGTACCGTGTGCGTTTACGGTGGTGGGGAGATTCAAGTCAGATTTGGTCCCTACCAGTGAGCGAATTAACCCGAGACCCTTTTGCACACTGGTCTCTACCAACGTTGAAACCAAACCTACACCCCTTACACACACAAAAAATCATAAAGCATCATAATAAAAGTATTGTTGAACAGAACTTGAGTATTTACTACAAAATATTATCCATCTGCCCACATTCTGCCTGCTTGAGCAAAGTCATTTAATATTATATACGTATATTATAATATTATATTTTCATAAGAATCCTTATAATTTGTAACCATTTGTTACTATATGTTAATTTTCTACAGTCCTATGGAAGAAGATGTCCAATCAGAAGTACAGGAGGTATATAATTGTAAAAATTATGCGATATTGTAAACAAGTGTTTGTAAATCATATATAGAATCTTTAAAAAAAAAAAAAAATGAGTATTTAAATACCTAAATATTACTACTTCTAATAAAATTGAAAGTAATGAAAGTGGTACATATTTTTCAGCATGATATTTCTGAACATGATGTGGATCCTCATTTCAAACACCTGTTCTTGCAGATTTCTGGGCCAGTAAGTTCACTGATTTGAGTCGGTCCTGTGCTAAATTGTATCAGTCATTGTATATTATTGTATGTTAAATAATTCATAAATAGATTTTAATCTAAGCTTTCGAATTTTCTGCTTGACAGGATGCTGAGGTGTCTCCGTTTGAGCTTGTGCAAATTCTAAACAGCATAGTCTCTAAAAGTAAGCTGCTTTCTTACGCTTGATAACCGGTCATCACAATACAGACCTGTGCTGTAATGTTTCACCATCACTTTATAGGATCTGATATCAAGACAGATGGATTTAGTCTCGACACCTGCCGGAACATAGTCAGCCTTTTTGATGTATCCTTTTCTAAGAGGAATCATGGGAACTCTCTGTTATGGTAATCAACCAAAGTCAAATTAAATTGGTACTTGGGAAAGTGAACTGAGACCAGTTGAAGATGCCCTTGACGGTAGACAGAAAAGCGGAAACTCTAAGCTGGGCCTGCTTGAGTTCCATGCACTATGGATGAAGATGCAGAAATACCTGGTAAGTTTACAGAGAGGTATTATGTTGGACATTGTAGATTCAGGTCTACCATCTTCATCAGCAGCTAGTTAGGTTATACTTAATGGGGTTCCATGAGAGAACACTGTTTTTTTCTGATTAACTGCAGGAAATCTTCAAGACATACGACACTGACAATTCTGGTACCATGAGCTCCCATGAGATGCGAGATGCTCTAGCAACTGCAGGTTTGCGCATCCAGCGTTATGCAATGCAGTTGTACCATGTTATTCATGATCCTGCATCACTGTCTCTCTACAATGTCTTATAAAACAAAATATGCTAAAAAATCAGTTTTGGACTGATAACAGGGTTTTTAATGTTTCGGTTCTGTTGGCCCAGAAATTAGCATTCTGTTAGGGCATTAGGATTTTAACCCAACCTGTAACTTGATGCATGATGTGACTTCTTAGGGCTCCAGGTGAACAGCACTATTCTGCAAGTCATCGTGTCACGCTACGCTGACACAGAGTACGGCATCGACTTTGACAGCTTTGTGGCCTGCCTGATCCGACTGGAGATGCTCTTCGGTGAGTCTGCCTATTCGATCTACCCACCATGTAGTACAGAACCAGGTTTCTCAAACAGTGGTCCACAGGGTGGGCGGCAGGCAGGGAAACGCTATTTGTTCCATAATGGGCTGCTGCCCTTGAAACTAATGTGATTGCAGCCTGTGTAAAATTTGTGAAATATACCGATGAGTCATCTAAATGTATGGAAAATGAACAGAGGTGAACTGGGCCACCAACATGATAAATGACGAACAGCCAAGTCTTGTAGCTGGAAAGGCTAAGGAAACCTGGTACTAAATAATATAGAAATTACTCGACCTCAGGTTAAGTATGATATATATAGTATTTTTTTTTTAAAGTTACTTTGAAATGCATTCTTGTACAATTCACAACAAAGCCAATGGTTAGACATTAGCTTACCAATCACTCAATAGTGACAATTGTCTCAAATATGCAAATACCAAAAATTGTTAATCAACCGAGCACAAAAGAGTAATGTTTGTAAAGAAAAGCTATTTTAATATCCATTGACACTAATCAGATGTAGCCCTTGCAAGAAAAACAGATACACTATATGGTCAAATGTATTGGGACACACCTCTTAATCACTGAATTCAGGTGTTTCATTCAGACCCATTGCCCCAGGTGTACCTAGCCTAGCCATGCAGTCTGGTTTACAAACATTTGTGAAAGATTGGGTGAATTCCAGCATGGTACTGTCACAGGATGTCACCTTTGCAATAGGGCTGGGAATCACTAGGCACCTTATGATTCAATTTAATGATGATTTCTCAGGGCTGCGATGTGATGAAACAATTATCGATGCATCCAGATTTTTTTCTATACAAGATTTCTTTTTTCTCACAGTGTAACTAGTTCATACTTTCAACAAAAAGAATTTCTATTGATCCATAATGAATTCACTTCCAATATCTTTTATTAATAAAACAAATGGAAGAGATGTGGCAAGTTAACGAAGATTACATTTGCCAGCATACATCCCAGCATGGCAAGGGTCCAACAGGAAAAGTGTGGCTGTAGCAGCATGTAGTAGATTAACAGACTGTTAATGATTCAGAATACAGTCTATTAACAAAAAAGACTTTTTAAAAACATCCTTCCGATATGTGCAATAAGCAATAAAATCCTTCAGAAGAAAAAACTAAACATTTTGCTGTAGCAATATCAAACAGCTTTCATACAAAAATACATTCAAAGCAATACAAATAAACAAACAATACAGAAAGGCAGCCCTCGTAACAAAAATAGAAAATAGGTTCTCAACAGCTGAATACAGACGCAAATCCTTGGCAATAGAAGTTGCGATAGAGTTTGTAATGGGCTTTGCCCTTTCCAAGTTGGGTGAAAGCTTTGATACCACTTGCTTGATGGTCCTCTGCTTGGCAGCAACTACAACCAGGTGTTCTTCTTCCTCCCCTAGGTGGAAACGTGTAATATGGTTTCTCATGTTTGTCATGTTTGACATAATTTGCATACACTGTGGCTTTCGCCAGGTCCTTCTTCCCTTCACTTCTTAGAAGCCAAAGTGCTTCCATACAGTAGCTTTAAACACAGCCGGTGCCAGTCGGATTTCTCACTCCATGTTATGTGTCAGGGTGCTTTTACGCTACTGTCAATACTTTCCCTTTTCCATTGACTTCTGGTTGACTACCAATACCAAAAGTTCCAGTACCTAAAGTACCAAACGAGCTGGGGTACCTCTTTTGTACTTTAGGGCAGGACTAGCAAAGTCCTCTTTGCATTGTGCCCGCTGTAGCGTTTGGTGGATACGTGGTACTTGGGTGTTTTTCTGGGGCTGGGCTAGGCCCCTTAGTTCCAGTGAATGGCAGCATACCAAGACATTTTCCATTCAGGATCAGTTTGGTGTGGAAGAACTTGACTGGCCCGCACAGAGCCCTGACTTCAACCCCATCGAACACCTTTGGGATGAATCAAGCTGGAGGTTGCGGGCCAGGGATCTCATTCGTGAAGTGTGAGCAGAAAGAATTTACTAGTAAAATGCTCGTAAAGCAGGAGTATTCAACTAAAATTTAAAGAGGTCCAGTTAGAGAAAATTTCTTGAAGCAAAGGTCCGGAAGATAATAATGTCTAAATATTTAGTGTGATGTATATTTAAGTAGCCTATTAGTTCTATCATCATTGCATGTAATCAATACCTGACTGTCAAATCAAATTAATTCAGTACAATTCAAAAACCTTTTAACAATATTTATTGTCACATGACATTTATTGACACAGAACTTTGGCCAGCTGGATTTTCAATTTGAGATGTCTGCACACATGTAACAGTTCTTACAAAAGCAGACTATTTACAAGGTATTTAACTGTGTAAATACACGTTTGACATAGCTAATTTTAGGTTTTATAATGGAATAATATAGATTTGCCGTAAGACTTCCTGCGTGAGTCTGAAAACGTGAGTGTCATGCCAGATGCTTGAGATTTGGAAACCCTGAAAACGTACATTTTTTTTCATCTTGAGTTGATTTATATAACAAATAAAATTACTTTATACAGTTGTTGAAAATCGGAAACTACAACGAACATGAAATCACCAATAAACATCTAATTTATCCAACATGTTATACGATACATACTGTTTGAAAACTTTTCAGCTTTATGATTTCAGGACAGAGCAGACACTCTGTTATGAACATTACGCCTTTTTGGTTGCAGGTGTTAGCTTCGCTGCTACTATTAACACTAATGGCATGTTAGCGCAAACAAAGGGCTGCATACACTGAACTACGTCTTGCTTGGCAGTTAAAGGCGTTTGACGTTCATTGGCGTGGGAAACAGTGGTTCTAGTGCTAAACCTCTATCGAAAAGACTACACACGCTGCGCCGGTTAAAATAGAAGCGCCCCGTCAGCTTTTAAATCATAACCTTCTGTTTTGGCCATCAGTCCAGGTCCGTATGGAACAGCTGTTCATAAAAACATATGGATCTTACTAGGGATGGCACGGTTCATAAAAAAAACCGAACCGTTCGGTTCACTTGTCTCGGTTCGGAGCATGCATGCGTTGCACGGTTCGACGGTTCATGACGGTTCAATGTAGCCTCGTGCCCCGTATGTGACGTAAGTGTGTTTCCCTTTCGCGCGAAAGAATAGGCTATGCACAGAGCGGTGTGACGTAGTTCCGGTAAAAGTTCAGCCAGCTAAGTAATTTCCGGTAGCCTTTCGTTTGCTGCGTTTAGCTCGTGTTTTCGGCGTTACCACCCTGTCTCTGAAGAAAACGTTTAAATTTCAGCCAACAGATAGCACAACATCTGAACACTGTTGTGTGCCTTTGTTGTGTGACTTTATTTAATGTGCGGTTAGGCACTTTGTTAAAGAAAATTAAGTTATCTGTGACAAAGCACTCCAGTGAGTGTCATGCCTCGATCGTCCGCTCTTTCCGTGTGCCACGCCCCCTCGTTAACCCTGTGTGGATTCCCCGTGTTTACCAGCTGTTCCTGATTGTTGTCAAATTTGTCATTACTCCATTGTATTTAGTCCCCGTTTCCGTTTCTTTCTCCAGTCCGGTCATTATATTGTAATTCTGCTTTACCGCTCGTCTGTGTTCCTTTTGCTCATTAAACCCCGCATTCCCCCGATCCTAGGTCTCCTTGCCTCTGCTTCCCCGGTCAGCGTTGTAACAGTGAGCTTGTTTCCATGCTGCAATGTGAACATTTGCCATGTTCCTAAAAATTCTGTTTATTGCACAGTGTCTGACCACACAGACCTACAGGCTATTGCCAGATGATCATACTAGACATATCAACTGGACATATTTTCCACAGATTGATGTCTTGTACATACACAGAAACTGATTTTTTCGATTACTCAAGAACATTCAATATAATTAATACCATTTTTTTCACGATATATATATATACAGTATATATATATATATATATATATATATAGATAGATAGATAGATAAAACGAACCGAATCAGGCTTAATCAAGATAGGTGATCTACCATTTTAACGATCCCCAATTAAATTAACCCCGTGGACCGGACAAATACAAAACGAATGATTAAACATTATATGCGTCTCTTTTTGTATGTTTTCTAAATAAGACCGCGTGCCCATACCCAACTGTAATAGCGATTAAAGCGATCTATTCTTTTAGCATTTATGTTAAGGCAAGACTTTTACTTTATTATTATTATTTTATCTGGGATTAATAATGTTTAATAATTTTAATAATGTGCTTTAAGTCAAGTCAAATTCAGTTTATGCATGATTACATGATATAACTTTTTTAATACTGTATCCTAAATTGTGGATAATTAAGCTATATATCATATGCTGAAGTACATTTCTGGAGTGTTAAAGATTAAAAGAAAAAATAACAAGAACCGTACAGAACCGAAAACCGTGACCCTAAAACCGTGATACAAACCGAACCGTGGGTTTTGTGAACCGTGCCACCCCTAGATCTTACGCATGCTCAGGATGAAGCGTAGTGCATGTATAAATAATAAAAAGCATGATATATGGATGACATTTGCACAAAACATGTTACAATACACATGCAATAAAATACTGTATAAAGAGGCGAATAATAAATGACAGGATATCACACCCTTCAACAAAATCTGTCAAATTGGTTACTAGTTTGATGATTATTCAGCAACACAGGTGCCCCTAATTGAGTGGATTTTCCAAAAAAAAGGAGAGAACTGGACCACTTCTCTGGCATGCGGGTTCCTGAGCATGTGGAGTGTTGGCCATCTCTCATTTAGTCTCCACACAGCAAGCAGAATCTCCTTGTTCATCCTAAGAAATACAATAATTAAGAATGGATGCAATGACCTCAACTGAAACAAAGAATTGCGAAGAGCTGGGACCCCCTCCAGTAGAGGAGTTACTTTTTCGTTGAAGAGCCATGCGTGTCTTTGTATCTAATTTCAAATCATACTATTCCTGGTTTAATTTATTGAACAGTTCACCCTAAGGAAGACACTAACTTAACACCATTCTTCACCTCTTTCCAAGCAATTCCTTTGCCTGACCCAGTGACACCACTACTCACACTACAGAACAATATCTTTCTCTTGATAACTTCTGTTAAAAGTACCATGGTCTCTGCTACTTTTTTCCTTTCTTTTTTCGCTTTTGACATTTTGACAGATCCTGCACATCCTTATATGGCAAGATTTGGGGCGGTGATGGATGTTGATTATGGTAATGAACTGTTGAATGAATGAACGTGCATTGACTGGTATTTATGAATCTACGCAGGATATTATGAAAAAAAAAATCAAGGTTTTACTTATGGTTTGTAAATGCAGTGTAAGATTTTAGTAAAAACGCCTATTACCCGCAAATGTATTACGAACATTTCATGAATGAGACCCCAGCTCCAACATCAGTGCCTGACCTCACAAATGCTCTACAGGATGAATGGGCAAAGCCTTCCCAGAAGGGTGGTAGCTGTATTAGCTGCAAAGGGAGGTCAAACTCCATACTGATGCCAATGGGTTTCGAATGGGATGTAATAAAAGTTCCTGTAGATGTAATGGCCAGGTGTCCCAATACTTTGTACATAGTGTATTTTGCATCATTGAAGTTTCCATCAGATTTTTAATGTACTTTTAAGTGCGCTGTAGATGTGGAGGGAACATCATTAACTATAGCAAAACGAATAGCTAAAACTGCTGTATATTAGCTATTAACACTAGCTGAAAAGTTAGTCACATGCTTGTTCAGGTTAACAAAAGGGGCATCATAAATGCTAGCTGTGATCCCAAATGAAAAATAACACAATTGAAAATAAAGGAAGTTAAACATATAATACAGTCATTAAAAAAGAAAAACATTCATCACCATTTTGACTTAACCACAAAATAATTAACACATCTGGAATGTGTAGAAAAACTCCTTTTCACTATTAAGACTGACTGGATGCTGTACGGAGAAGACTGTATGTATGTTTTTGTGAATTTTATAAGTAATGTTGTACACTGAAGGTAGCATAGTGAATATGGAGTTTGCATGAGCTACTCATGTTGTAGTGGTAACCTCCTGATGATAATGTTTTTAACCAAAAACAGGTATGTTTAAAACCCTTGATAAAATGAACAGTGGGAAGATTGAACTGGACATCTCACAGGTATGCAGTCAGTTTTCACTTTAAGTGTATTTGTGTGTGTGACAATCTAAATAAATGTAAAGCAATTACCTTCTAATTAACTTATAAATGACATTCATCAACATTCATGCATTTAACCTGACTACCCTCTGTAACTCAATGATTCAAACAAGTACATAAAACATATGCTATGTGTAGTTTACATTATACCGCGAGTCTGTCTGTCCGTCTGTGTGTGCATTCTCCCATGTTTTTGCAGACGTTAATACTTGTTTAATGTTTGCAGTGGCTCTGCCTGGCACTTCATTAAAATCGAACGCATCCCAAACATCTTGAAAATGTTAAATTCGTAATTGGCGGCAAAAACTACAAGAAACTCAAGAATCTCTACTTCAGAAGAGAAGATGTGTGCTGTGCATCATCACCTCGCCTGTAAGCAGTCAGTTTATTGCTGTCCACAAAAAAACCTGCATAAAGTACATTTGTAATGAATCACATCATTGATAATCATTGATATATTGACTTGAGATGTCAGTTGTTTTTTAAAGCAGTATATTCACGACCGGATGGATATACATGTTTATTAAACAATCCAGTAAAATGAAAAGTTAATCTGAGTGGCCTATTTATTTTTCCTGACATTAGAAATTTTATGATGTGTAAAATCCTTATTCATTACTGCATCTATTGAGAGAGTAATATTGACTCTGTAACTAAACCACCATCTGATTTCATAAGAACATAAATTTACAAACGAGAGGAGGCCATTCGGCCCATCAAGCTCGCTTGGGGAGAACTTAACAAATAGCTCAGAGTTGTTAAAATCTTATCTAGCTCTGATTTAAAGGAACCCATGGTTTTAGCTTCCACTACACTAGCAGGAAGACTATTCCATACTCTAACTACACGCTGTGTAAAGAAGTGCTTCCTCAAATTTGTTTTAAAATGTTCTCCCGCTAATTTCCACTTATGGCCACGAGTTCTAGTATTTAGACTAATATTGAAATAGTCATTTGGCTGAACAGCATCCAGACCCGTTAGAATCTTATAGACCTGAATCATATCCCCCCTTAGTCTCCTTTGTTCAAGGCTAAACAGATTCAGTTCCGCTAACCTCTCCTCATAAGACATTCCTCTAAGACCAGGAATCATTCTCGTAGCTCTTCGTTGCACCTTTTCTAAGGCAGCAGTGTCCTTCTTGAGGTATGGTGACCAAACCTGCACACAGTATTCTAGGTGTGGTCTTACCAAGGAATTACGTCATACATATTACTGTAATTTCGTTCTGACTGGAAAATCGATTATGGTCTATTTTAGCCTTGTACCCTGTGTTGTCCGGGACAGACACAACCCTGACCATAATAAGCTGTTGCAAGATGTATTCATTTAAATTTTGAAAGACTTATGTAGGCTACTACTGATCACCCAACACATTTTCTCTTGCCCAAGAGCTGGTTTGTATGACTATTGTAAGTCATATGTTTACACATGCTAATTGCTAGTGTGGAAGTGAAAGTTAAAGAAGATTGGCCAATATGCTGGTGTGTCTGGCATGTCACCAGGGGGTGCTGTTTGCCTATATGTAAATCAAAGATACTGCAAGAATGTTCTAGCTAGAGAAACACCATGCACTAAACTGTTGTCCATGTCATTGCACACCCCCCCCCCACCATTATCAGTCCTGTGAGTTTCCTCAAATATTTGTCATGGGATGACAGTTTTGAAAAACTGCTGAAAAAAAGAGCTTCTTATTAAAACAGTCTTCTTGACTCGACACAGTTTGGTTATAGGGCCGAACGAGAGGTAGAGGGTGCTACTGCCACTCTGGGAAATCCAAGAGCAAATGTGCATAAAGCCTCAGAGACTGTATTGTAATTAACCCTAGGACTGCAGGCCGCATCACCCGAAGTTCCGATGTTAATTCTAAGAAACACTTCTAAAAAATACTTTGAGAGACTATGATCAATACGCTACGTGTCCTACCAGACTTAAGACACTGGGCCTGTGTTGTATTAAAGATGCATATAAAACTCTCCCCCTTCCACCACTTGGAGGAGCAGACCACAACTACATTCAACTCCTCCCATCCTATTGTACTGCGCTGCAGAGGGAAAACCCCCTCGACAAATGGATTAAGGTCTGCGCTCTTGAATCCACCCAGAGCCTGTAATGTTGTTATGAGTGTCGACTGGGAGATGTTTAAGGAATCCAGCTTGGACACTGATGTTCTTACAGATGTTATCAGCTGCCATGTTTCCTTCTGCGTGGACAATGTGATTCCTGAAAAGTCTGTCAAGGTGTACCAGAATAGTAAACCATGTGTGACAAAAATTACTCAAGGGGTTGCTATACAGAAAAAAAGCATGAATTTAAAGAGGGCAACTATTTGGAATTGGAAAAAACTGAAAAAGCAACTGAAATCTGATATAGCAAACACAAATTTAGGCTCTGCATGGGAAGGTATGAAGACTATTATTGGTACAAAGGACAAAAGGAAGGGATTTAGACAGTTTGCGCAAGAGCTCAATAAGGTTTGAGGTTCGATACACCCAAATTTAAGGATGTCATTCTAGGAAGCCTATCTATGTGATATTTCCCCAGTGCCTTTTGATCTGCATCAACAGAGTGCACCAAAAATTTGGAAACAATCTATTGTTTTGACAGTGGCTAAACACAATCACCATAAGGACCTAAATGATTTCAGATCACTCATCCTGACCTCACTGGTGATGAAGTGTTTTGGAAAAACTGCTGAATAAAGAGCTTATTAAAACAGAGTCTTCTTCACTCATTACATTTTGGTTATAGGGCCAAGCGAGGGGTAGAGGATGTTACTGCCACTCTGCTAAACCTGTTACTCAAGCACCTAGAAAGCAATAATACCCATGCGAGGATTTCATTTGTTGGTTTTTCATCTGCTTTTAATACTATTCAACCGCACATCTTAGCAGACAAACTTTTAAAACCTAGTGGGGGTTGGATTCTGGATTTTTTGATGACAGGACCCAGAGGATGAGGGCGAATGGAGTATTGTTAGAGGAGATATCCTCTTTTACAGGGTATCCTCTGTATATCCTCCGCTATACATTGTTCACACTGAACAACTGACGTTGTTCATATTACCTCTGGGCACAGCCTGGCATGACACCTGGTCCTCACCTGCAGGTTTAGGGGCATTCTCCACGACAAAACTAACATTTCGCCCACATGAGCTACAAAATTTGTGCAAAGTTGGCCGCTGAAAGCCACAGAACGGACAATACATTTTGATCTGAAAAAACAAAAAATAAAAATAAAAAATAACAATGTTACCGATTTTAGCATGCTTTATTTGTATTCCGTTGTTCATTATTATTAAGGGGTCTGAATAAATTGTAAAATATATTTTTTTCCATCAATCTATAATGAATTTTGACCTGATTTTAACCATTAATGAAGCACTGCAGAATTTTGTCATTTATTTGCATATATTTATTTAGATATTTATTGGCAATTAAATTAATAACGTTCCACAGTTAAGTGTGTGATTCGTCAGATTAGTCTAATAATATCCAAAAGACCAATGAATCGTATGATCAGGTTGTTTAAAAAAAATACACCTTTTAGTTCACGCACAACACCTCTGCTCTGACCAAAAGCCACTGAACAAATAATCAGCTCCCAGATGGGTTCGTCACTTTTTGAGGTCCCCCTGAAACATTTCCGTTGTGGTGCCTGCTATTTGCAGCGCTTTTTTTGTGCTTGCAGCACGTTTTTTGTGTTTGCTGCGCGTTCGTGTGTTTGCAGCGCGTTTCCGTATTTGCAGCGCCTGTGTTGTCAAACTGATGGAGACGTTTTCTTAATTTGTTGTGTTTTTTTATGTTTGCATGTGTTTTCTTGAAGTTGCAGCGCGTTGAGCTCTCTCGGCCACCGTACGAACTCGCCCGTGTATCACAGCTCTGGGGTTCCGGATGTCCAAGATGGCGCACGCAGCCTCCAATCCAGCGCCGCTAACTTGAATGCCTTTTTCTTCGATATCCCTCAGCCCCTTCACTTCCACTCAACGCCAGGATACGACTCGACCACACGAAAAATACAATTCGACACACCCGCTGACGTCGGCCACAATTAAATAACGATGCTGTTGCATTACTGTCTTCCGCTGCAGACAAAATGGTATCCAACATAGGCACACCGGACTGCTCGCTACGCTTTCCGTTTGAGACGGTGCAGTCGATACTAGCTCCAAATTCTAATCGCAGACTTCTATCCCGCAACAGCAAAACCGGGTCACTCGAGTTCTAAGTGTATCACTCGACTGTGTTCCCTCTAGGAAAACTTCACATTAATCCGTTACCACTTCATCCGTCCGCCATTATCCAACCGTCTTCTCTAGGCGCCGCCTCACTCCCAGAGTGAGACCCGCCCACCAAGGCTACTCATTGGCTATACATGACAGCATAATCCACCGAGTCCAAACACTAAAATCTAATAAAAGATTTTAATAAAGGACTACAGGTTTTTATACCTGTTACACTTCAAAAGGTAGTAATGTACTCAATGAGCACAAAGACACCATTCTTAAGGCTAAGTATGAATTTTATTAGGTTTATTTACAAACAGCTTCTATATATCCTTCCTCCTGCGGCCATAACCCATAAGATTATAGATGGAACGCTGCAGTCTTTGTTCCTGGGACTGCTGAGTCTGTGCTTGGTCTCGAGACGTTTCTCCTTGCTGGAGTCGATTTAAATAAGCCAGTCGAGGTCTCCTTGTGTTCACTGCCTCCTCTCTAGGGAGCAGTCTTTGGCACTCGCCTCTGGGCTGTTGATTTTGCCTGGGCCTTCTGTCATTCTGGGGCTGCCGGTGGAAATGGTCCCACTCTGTGTCAAGCTGGAGACCTCTGTGATGGAGCTGAGCCTCATGTCTATTAGCAGGCCCTTGTTCAAAATGCTCCTCCACCTTTGATTTCTCCTTCCAGTATGACTCTCCATTCCTTCCACGCTGGGGTCTCAGATCAGAGCGCCATGCAGTGCTTGTATGGAAAAACCCCTGATGGAGTTTGTCCCTCCTAGGCACTTGGTGGAAAACCTTCGCTTCCCATTCACCCTCTCCTCTGAATTTTTTCTGTTCTGTTGTTTCTTTTCCGTTTTCCACATTTCCACTGTGAGTCTTTTCTGCCTCTTTCACTCTACCTCTCTCTCTATCACTCCTGAGAGGTACTTCCTGCGGCACTTTGCTCTCCTTTTCAGACTCCATGGGCTTTACTTTTGTAGGAAGTGCCTCTTTTACGGACACTGCAGCATTTTCCAGGTTTCTTTTTTCACCTTGTTTTCTGCCATTATCCTCCTCCATCAAGCACTTATTTGTTGGGATTTTTCCCTTAACAACTCCACTCATTATTTTAACTGTAATTTTAATCTTGATTTTCACCACAACTTTGATTTTATCCATCTTATTTTCCATATTTCTTGGACTAAGAAGAAACAGAACTACTCTCTTCAAAAGATGCAAAAAGAGTGAGGAGAATACAGTGCTTTCTCTGATGACCACACCCACTGAAAATTCCGGAACATTGCAGGTTGCCGCGGAAGCAAGTCGAATGTAAACAATAACATTATATATCAAACTCCATGCACCAATCATATCACTGCGCAGAAGATAAGAGCATGAGCACCTCGGCGATAGCTTCTGTGCAGTGATTGGTGTGTGGAGTTTGGGAGAAAAAAAATAGTCCCTACATTAAACTTCTTACTACAAAGTCTATGGATTATCTTGAGTAACCGAGTCATGACTTCTGGTAAGAGATGCTGCTGTTGGATTTTTCAAATGTAATTTTCTGGCACTTTAATCACCACCCTTCATTTCCTGTTTTTGATCGAACGTCATCCAACCTAACGGTGGCATAATGAATGGCTGATATTAGGTACAATGATAGGTAAAATTTGACAGTTGTATTGTCTTGCACTGTCACGGCAGCAACACTAAAGTAACCACCCAGGCAGCACAAGTGCATAGGCATGCCGTTTCCGGGACGCTTTGAAATTCGTTGCAAAGCATCTTTATGAGATTATTTGCTCACTAGCACAACGTCGCAGACATCAAATATTGATTCAACCATATTGATTACCTGGGTCTCTGTGTGATGTATTTCAACAACATGTTGATGAGATCATAATGTGATCTATAGCCTACTGTTATTTTTTTCCCATACATAGCATAACCCCACAACAGGGTTATATTATGTATATTTATAAAGTATAAGGTTGATTTCTTCTGGTCCCTGTTTAATACGCATCCGCAGCCAAATGTAGTATGAACACAAGCTGCTCTGTGCACAACCATCCGCAGCTCAAAAGTGCACATAGAATTACTAGTGAAGTATGAACTAGGCTTAATTACCTACAATGGTTGAAAAACCAGATAAGTAATGCTATCCTCATAATTGACAGCGTGACACTCACAACCATTTTGCTTTCAATGAGTCATGTCCAGTATCTGTTCCCTCATAATATTATTATTTTGTTTTTATATAACATTATTTGCATCACCGTATGAAGTGTACTGAATATGACTCCGACTCGGCCCATTACTCGAAGAATAGCGGAGATGTGGGCAGCCTGTATCCAGCTATTCATCAATGTCTTTTTATTGGATGGGGTTAATACTAACGATTAAAAAGAGCTTATCATCACTGATGTGTTTCTTAAGAACATAAGAACTATCCAAACGAGAGGAGGCCATTCGGCCCATCGAGCTCGCTTGGGGAGAACTTAACTAATAGCTCAGAGTTGTTAAAATCTTATCTAGCTCTGATTTAAAGGAACCCAAGAATTCAGCTTGCACTATGTTATCAGGAAGACTATTCCATACTCTGACTACACGCTGTGTAAAGAAGTGCTTCCTTAAATCCAGTTTGCAATGTTCTCCCGCTAATTTCCACCTATGGCCACGAGTTCTTGTATTAGACTAATATTGAAATAGTCATTTGGCTGAACAGCATCCAGACCCGTTAGAATCTTATAGACCTGGATCATGTCCCCCCTCAGTCTCCTTTGCTTGAGGCTGAACAGATTTAGCTCAACTAACCTTTCCTCGTATGACACTCCTCTAAGACCAGGAATCATTCTTGTGGCCCTACGCTGCACCTTTTCTAAGGCCGCAATGTCCTTTTTAAGATATGGTGACCAAACCTGCACACAATATTCTAGGTGAGGTCTCACCTAGTTCAGAACCTTTAAACAGGTAGTATTAATGATGGGTGGAGAGAGACATCCTTGAAATGTAGCAGCCAAGTCCTGTCATCTCAAATGACAAAATAATGTAAATATTATTTCCTGACGTACAATTGAGTGGATCCTTTCCGCAATGTATTATTTCTTTTAGTAAATGCTTTGAATTTCTGTAAAATTTTTATGCTGGTATGAAAGGCAGACAGCAGGGGGACACCCTGTATGGGATGCTAGTGTGTCACAGGGCACACACCATCAGCAACTCGGACAACAATTTACCGTAGTGTGTACCGTAGTCCTCGGACTCCAACAGGAAACAGAATCAAACCTGAGGGACTCAGAGCAGCGGTGGGATTCGAACCAGAAACAACAGCGATGTCCTCAAAAAATAACTGATGCCCTGTATATATTAATATTATTCAAAAAATGAACAAAAGTGGCTTTAATTAATCATAATTTACAAATGAATGCAGAAAAGGGTCAATTCTCCCACGCATTACATCATAAAAGTGCGCGGCTACGTGCCTTTTCTGCTCAAACGTATTCGCCCATCAACTTATGTCTGGGATTTACGCCTATCTACACTAGATACACATTTTGGTGGAGAAACACCAGAATATGAGCCTCTTGAATATAACTGACCTTTATGTACATTCTGCCACTTACTTAAGCACTTTAAATTGTATTTTTCACTACATGCTCTGGAGGGCTGTATTGAGTCACACACCTCTGTATGGCTAAACAGAATATTGCAGTGTCTAGAAATCCAAACATGTACCATGCATGGGAATAATTCAGGTCTTTTGCACACTTGAATCAAATGCTGCCCTGGGCAATCCTTTCAGGTCAGGTGGGGACAGAAACTCTGAGACCCAGAAATTGGAGAACTGGGGATTTATTAGAAAGATCAGGCAAACAAAAGTAGAATCGCCGGGCTTGTCTCAGGGTCACGGTCATGGGGCCAAACATTTCAGAATTAGTTCAATCCCGTAGTGATGTGTAGGTCATGAACGAAACGGCTTTTGGAGCCGCCTCTTTGAAGTGATCAATCGGAGCCATTTTTTTCTCATTTTTTAAAATCTCTTTATTGGTCAACTAATAAACTAATTAAACTAATTACACATGATGTGTGGTGGTGTCTGTGTGTCCACACAGCAGGAGGGGGAGGAGCGGGGCTACAAACACAGCCCAGACACTGACAGAGAAACAGGGGGTAGGGTGATGCGAGAGAGACACTACAGAGACAACACGTTTCACTATAAATAATTAAAAGTTTATACATACGATCAGAGATTTGATCTTTTTGTCAAATTCAGATGGGTATTTGTTTTTGTACTTTAAAATTTATTTTTTGTAGCACTCTGTTCCATGTTGAGTATAATGACCCATATAAATAATAAACATTTAATATAATGTATATTTTTTACATTAGTAATTTATTGTACACATAATTTTACATTATTTTTAGAGTGGTAAGGAGCATGCACTGATTACAGTGTGTAAGGAGCATGCACTGATACAGTGTGTAAGGAGCATGCACTGATACAGTGTGTAAGGAGCATGCACTGATACAGTGTGTAAGGAGCATGCACTGATTACAGTGTGTTGCCACACCCATCACATGACAAACCACCTCAGGGATGAGAACTTAAGAGCAGCCAAGCACCAGGTGATACCTCAGCACCACGCTAGTCCAAATGGACCAGTGTGAATTTTTTTCCCCCCCAGTGGCTGGAGTGCCAATCCTGCCACCAACCCCCAAGTTTTTCCCCTTAAGTTGGAGGACCTCTTTATAGGGCTAGATGTAGATTAATGTCATACCCAGGACAAAGCAATTGCAGGCTAAGGGCCTTGCTCAAGGGCCCAATGGCCCAATGGAGCATTCACGGGATTTGAAGCAGCAACCTTCCAGTTGCGGGCACAGATCCCTAGCCTCAGAGCCACCACTCCACACTGTAAAAACTGTTACTTAGATTCAACTCAAAAAAATTAAGGCAACATTTTCCAACTACTTTTTGTAAGTTTAGTGAACTTCTTGTTATTTTGATTTGGTAAAAACCAGTATTATTAATTTTACTGTATGCTAAAAAATTAAGTAGAGTCTACAGTATAAAGCAAAACATTTGAGTTTAACCATTGTGACAAAGAGCAGCATATTGACCAAATCATACTTAGTTAAAATAAGTAACATTTAAAATAAACTTTTTGATTTTAATTAATTAATTTACTCTATTAATTTAGACAATTTCTTCAATCCACTTGAAATAATTAGTTAGCATTGCCATAACTTTAAATTAATAAGGAAAGAGAGGTATTCGTTTCCAACGTTTATTACTGTATAACAGCTGCCATATACAAATTTTTATGATACGTTGCAGAGAGAAGCGTCAAAAATATAATGTCCTCATCTTTTCAATCATGTAAGGGCAACAACTGTGACTACAAATCTATCAGTTAGCGTAACCTTTAACTCAGTGTTCCCCAACCGTTTTATCACCGCGGTCAAAAAAATTTTCGCGGACCGGGGGGACGGTTGCTCTCGTAATGGCGCCTGAGACGTATCCGAGAGAATAATCCGGTCATCTTTCAAAATACAAGGTTTTTCAAAATGAAATACCGGTACCGGCCCGCGGCCCGGTGATTGGGGAATAATACTTTAACTGACACATGTACGAGGATGAGAGACCATGCTACTAGTGTTTTGCTAGCTATTTCGGAAAAAGGCAGAACATTTAAGACGAGTGATTTGAGACAAAATAATTCACATTCACCGAGGCTAACGTTATTAGACTCCTTAAACAAACAAAATGGCGATGCAGCACGTGAGCGGGTCGTGACGTTTTACTTTGGATATAAACACTTAGAGTTTTGTAAAAGCAACCTATTGTGAAGGTCAGTAAAAAACAATTTTTTGATAGGTAATAATAAGTTACAAAAACAATCACACTTTTTACTTATGTAAAACTTAAATGAATTCAAAAAGGGAATCAATTTATTGGAAGAAATATACTTTTTAAAATAAATTCCTATAGACAACACCCCTGAAGAGCTTTTTACAGTGCACCCATTTATTATTTTTAGGTAATAAATTAATTTAAGCAACAAAGGAGCCACTTGAGAGCTGAAAGAGCCACCTCTTTTTAGTGTGCTGTACCATAAGAGGAGGCTCTCTTAAAAGAGCTGGAGTTCCCAACACTACAATTCCAAATATTTTTAAGTTTACTGTGAACTATGCTAGTAAGTTTATTTTGTGAAATGGAGTGTATTTCATGCTGGTTTAAAATTTCAAGTTGGTATATCTAAGCAAGGTAGATGACTGACAACCCAAAATAATTTATTTTCATGGGAATCAGCAAAGACCGTGTCTTCCGGGTTGTGCGATATTATGCTAAGACTGCTGAGGCACGTCCAGAGAGAAAAGGTGGTGCGCAGAACATTCAGGAAAATGACATGAGAAGACAACTCATTCTAATGTTAGTTAGCTACTCCCCAACACTGGTTACAGTAACCATTTAAACATAATATTGCAAAATTAAACTAAACCTTCTCCAATCAAATATTGTTTGTTATTTTGTTTAAGACATACATTGTGAAGTATCAGAAAATAATCTGCAACAATATAGCTAAAGTATGAAGAACCAAAATGTGCTTTGATGATATTCAATGCAGTGATGAATTCTAAGTTAGAAAGTGAAGCTCCATTTATGTCCTTTAAGTAGTTACTTCAATTTATCTGTAGAAAATTGGAGAATGTTTTTTTCAAATGTTGCAATTTACTAAGAAGTGTGAAATTGCAAAGTGGTCACACAGGACAATCTAAAATGAAGCAGTTTTTCTTTGAAAAGCATATTGTGCAATAGTAGTTCTAGATAAGGACATTTAGTTTCCTGATGTCAACATAGAAGCTTGGCTAATTAAAAATGCATTCACTACATTAAAATATAATGTCTGTGATGAGCTGGTATCCCATCCAGGGTCTCCCGCCTGCTGCCCTGTGCTTCCTGTGATGGGCTGGTATCCCATCCAGGGTCTCCCGCCTGCTGCCCTGTGCTTCCTGTGATGGGCTGGTATCCCATCCAGGGTCTCCCGCCTGCTGCCCTGTGCTTCCTGTGATGGGCTGGTATCCCATCCAGGGTCTCCCGCCTGCTGCCCTGTGCTTCCTGTGATGGGCTGGTATCCCATCCAGGGTCTCCCGCCTGCTGCCCTGTGCTTCCTGTGATGGGCTGGTATCCCATCCAGGGTCTCCCGCCTGCTGCCCTGTGCTTCCTGTGATGGGCTCTTATCCCATCCAGGGTCTCCCGCCTGCTGCCCTGTGCTTCCTGTGATGGGCTGGTATCCCATCCAGGGTCTCCCGCCTGCTGCCCTGTGCTTCCTGTGATGGGCTCTTATCCCATCCAGGGTCTCCCGCCTGCTGCCCTGTGCTTCCTGTGATGGGCTGGTATCCCATCCAGGGTCTCCCGCCTGCTGCCCTGTGCTTCCTGTGATGGGCTGGTATCCCATCCAGGGTCTCCCGCCTGCTGCCCTGTGCTTCCTGTGATGGGCTGGTATCCCATCCACGGTCTCCCGCCTGCTGCCCTGTGCTTCCTGTGATGGGCTGGTATCCCATCCAGGGTCTCCCGCCTGCTGCCCTGTGCTTCCTGTGATGGGCTGGTATCCCATCCAGGGTCTCCCGCCTGCTGCCCTGTGCTTCCTGTGATGGGCTGGTATCCCATCCACGGTCTCCCGCCTGCTGCCCTGTGCTTCCTGTGATGGGCTGGTATCCCATCCAGGGTCTCCCGCCTGCTGCCCTGTGCTTCCTGTGATGGGCTGGTATCCCATCCACGGTCTCCCGCCTGCTGCCCTGTGCTTCCTGTGATGGGCTGGTATCCCATCCACGGTCTCCCACCTGCTGCCCTGTGCTTCCTGTGATTCCAGCCTGTACCGAAGTTATTGTGGAAAATGGGTGGATGAAAGATTTAACAAATTCTTAACATCTTCAGTAATGGGAGCTAAATTTAGGACCTGAGATTCAGTGAAGGAACTTTGCTGGTATTTATTAGACAGGCCTGAGAAGAAGTGAGCAGGACTTGTAGCCACGCCCCCTTGATCTTTTACATGAAACAGAGTGCAGGACAACAGCACAGGATCAGCACTGGGGAAGCCTGCTGGAAAAGTGACAGTCTAAGACATGGTGGCACTGTGGTACCACACAACACGGCTGTGTGTCTGTTTAGAAGATTTATGATGCAGGACCATCTGACACTGTGTTCTCACACGGTATCTCCATCACACAGTAACACCAACACTATGATAACTTTAATATTACATCTGCAGTGTAATAACTGATCTTTTATTTCTCTCAGGTGAAAAGCAAAAATCCATGTTTGCCACTGAGGGAAATGACATCATTCTACCATATAGCTTTGAGGCATCTGATGACTGCTTCAGAGTATCCTGGGCTTATACTCCAAATCCGGGACCTGTGGCTACCTTTCTAGTCAATAAGGGGAGGATCACAGATGCAGTCCAAGCTAGAAAAATGAAACGGTTGCCAGACTGCTCTCTACAGATTAACAAGCTGAGAAGATGCTGGATTGTATACCTGTGTATTCCAATATGCAAATCGTCAAGATTTATTATTGAATATTCTTGAGAGTAAGTGTTCCTACAATAGGATCAATATTTTCCCCTTGCTTTAAAAATAACAGAGCAGCGTGTTCCATAATTTCTTTTTTTTCACTTTCTCAAATTACATGTCATATGAGATAAAATAGTCATAAATTATATAAAATAATGGCACATTACTGATTAGGGTAACGTATGAAAAGAAGGATTACAAGGAGAGGTTTAACCTTAAATAGATTATTTTAACAAGGTAATGGAAGCCTTTAGAATCTTTATTGACACTGGAATAATCAGATTTACAGTCTTGTCCCACAACTGATCTCTGTACAAACGCTGTAGCTGAACAGGCTGTTGTAAAGGAATAAGTGACATCAACACGTTAAACAAAGTGACTCATTATGTTGTTTAAGCCATAAATAGTTTCTGCTGGACTACATGTTCAATGGAAGTTTATAGCTGTGAGTCTATTTACCATCCATGTTCAATGACCATTAAAATGAGACATAAATATGCTCATAACGTCTGTTTCTATGTTTGAACCAATACCTTCCTGTTAGACGTAGATCATTTGAGTATCCCTGACCAGATGATGTAATATTGTCCTTTTCACAGTCTCATCATCACCTCACCAGGAACCGTTTACTGTCGGTACAGCTGTGACTTTGTCCTGCTCCCTGCATGGATATGATATCTGCACAGTCATTACAGACAGAGAAATCAAATTTACGTGGTTTCACGAGAATGGCAGTGAGCTAAAGGGAGATACCAGGTACCATATTCATCAGAAGAGGTGTCGGTCTGCTCTGACTGTGACTCTGGATCAGTCAGACCACAACAGGAATTAGACGTGTCAGCTGACTGTGGATGGGAGACTGAAGAGCTCAGCCAGCTACATAACCACTGTCTCTGGTAGGGTCTCTGCTTCTCTTCTTCTCTTCACACCCATGCTGGATGCACCCATATTCACCGACTTTGTTACGTTATGTATTGATGCTGCTATATTGCGATCATGCGTGACGCAGTTATTAGCGTTGTTGATTCACACTTCTGATTCTCAGCCCAGCTCCATGCCAGTGGAGTTTGCCTGCTTCCTCCGTGTCATCGTGGGGTTTCCTGTGGGTACTCTGGTTTTCCCCCACAGTCCAAACACAGGCTATGCTGAATTGGAGTTGCCAAATTATATGGGTTGGTGCCCTGTCCTGGGTTGTTCCCAGCCTTGTGCCCACAGTTTCCAAACCCCTGTGACTCTGCACAGGACAAGTAACTATAGAAGATGGATGATATATATAATATGCATATGCTACTGATCTAAAAATATTTAGGGTGCATACTTTTCAATGCAGTAACTAATGGTTCTTATAGGACCCCAAGCTAATGGAACAGCTCATGGCATTTGATGAGAATTACACTCTCAGGATTCAAGTGTCATTATTCTTTATTGCCTCACAACCTGGTTGGTAGAATATGGATAAAGAGATTGTAAATTTCAGTTTGGCATAACAGTGACTAGTCATGTGTCATAATTGGTTGTGTCTCTGTGGGGCTGACAGGAACCGACAGCTTCAGCACTGTCTCTGTGGGGCTGACAGGAACCGACAGCTTCAGCACTGTCTCTGTGGGGCTGACAGGAACCGACAGCTTCAGCACTGTCTCTGTGGGGCTGACAGGAACCGACAGCTTCAGCACTGTCTCTGTGGGGCTGACAGGAACCGACAGCTTCAGCACTGTCTCTGTGGGGCTGACAGGAACCGACAGCTTCAGCACTGTCTCTGTGGGGCTGACAGGAACCGACAGCTTCAGCACTGTCTCTGTGGGGCTGACAGGAACCGACAGCTTCAGCACTGTCTCTGTGGGGCTGACAGGAACCGACAGCTTCAGCACTGTCTCTGTGGGGCTGACAGGAACCGACAGCTTCAGCACTGTCTCTGTGGGGCTGACAGGAACCGACAGCTTCAGCACTGTCTCTGTGGGGCTGACAGGAACCGACAGCTTCAGCACTGTCTCTGTGGGGCTGACAGGAACCGACAGCTTCAGCACTGTCTCTGTGGGGCTGACAGGAACCGACAGCTTCAGCACTGTCTCTGTGGGGCTGACAGGAACCGACAGCTTCAGCACTGTCTCTGTGGGGCTGACAGGAACCGACAGCTTCAGCACTGTCTCTGTGGGGCTGACAGGAACCGACAGCTTCAGCACTGTCTCTGTGGGGCTGACAGGAACCGACAGCTTCAGCACTGTCTCTGTGGTGCCGATGGCCACGCCAACTTCTCCAGGTGGCACTGGTATGATATTTTAATGGGTTTGCTCTCAACCTCTTAGACAAATGCCATCTGCCTTCATATACTAAACACCCCTGATACTTTATACAAGATAAAAAAAAATCTAAGCACTGGATGCACCGGTATTGACACATTATATTCCATTATATACCACTACTGTCTGGTATATCAAATACATAAAATGATATAATCATTGTACCTACAGTAATAAATTAGCTCCAGTCCCCCATCAGTAAGACCAGACATCTAAAAATCTAGCTGCGATTTAAAAACCAACTTATCATAAATATTTTTATAAGGTCAAAATGTCTATGTATTAACATAGTTAGGTGGTCATGGATCACCTCTGTCTGCCATCCCATCGTCAGCTCGGAGTCTAACCTGACTCTCCCTCTGTCCCCATGTGACTGGAGGAAGCGTCACAGCCATAGAGCTGCCAATCCGACTGGCTGTTTTTTTCTTTATTCTGGCTCTGCCTCTGATCATTGGAGCTGTAATTTACACCAGGAAGAGGATCCGGCCAATCAGAGGTCTGTGTGATGGACATCCCTCTGTAGACTGTACACTAAAATGTGTCTAATACAGTTTATCAGTCACATACATTAGCAGAGCAGTTACATCAGTACTAAGCCAGTAACCTACATGGTTATGGCAGAGGTCACTTGTCAGATGGTACCTATGATGGGATGCCCTGGTTTACCTAGTCCCCTGTTTACCTGGTTACCTGTTTCCTCTCCTGCAGACCAAGTGTCCTCAGGGACTGAACTTCATGAGTATGTTAATACAAATAACAAGCCCTGATTCATCAGCACTCCATCAGTGTGAGACCATCGAGCACCTGCCGAGCGAAGCTTGTGATTGGTGGACACAGAGATGGTGGACAGCCTTCCACAGCCTCACCTCTTCAGGTCCATCACTCACAACTGCGGCTCGAAAGCCCAATAATATGGATTTTTTACTATCTATTAAACTTAGCAATTGTATATATATGGCTACACTTCTTAATCTAAAATTCTAAGTGGCTACATTTTTAATCCTTTTCCTGATTGTTCCTTTTTAATTCCCTGGATTGTGCTGCCGGCCCCAGCATTAGCATATCTTGAGTCTGGTCCCTCCCAAGGTTTCTTCCTTCTGGGGAGTTTTTCCTTGCCACTGTCGCCTATGGCTTACTCACTGGGGGCTTTGGGTGGGGATGCTGTGAAGCGCTTTGAGACGATGTAATGTTGTGATAACGCGCTATACAAAAATAAATTTGTTTGTTTGTTGTTGTAACCTTCCCATGACATGAGATATCATTTAAAATTCATTCATCTCAATGTTGTTTAAAGGTTTAGCTAGAAGATTATGAGTTATAGGTAAAAGGGTGTTTTATTCTAATTGCAATCGCATGTTTTTGGTTCTGCCACAACATAGTCTTTGAAAGATTTCTGGTTAATTAACAGAACTAACTTTCACACTTTCATTTAAGAAAGGACTTTATGCATAAAGGATTTCATACATTGGTATCCCTTAGTGATAAACCATGGCAACAATAACAATTTAACTGCCAATAGGAAGCATGCTTGTAGTACTATCAAATTCCCGCCAGATGGAAGCATTTCACAAATGATGACAGTGTGGCTGCCAGGACTAGAGCTGCAGTAACTAATAAATTACAGTCGTGGTCAAAAGTTTTGAGCAAGTATTCTTCAGTGCTTCAGTGTTTGTAGATCTTTTTGTCTGATGTTTCTATGGTACACTGAAGTATAATTACAAGCATTTCATAGTGTCAAAGGCTTTTATTGACAATTACATTAAGTTTATAGAGTCAATATTTGCAGTGTTGGCTCTTCTTTTTCAAGACCTCTGCAATTGGCCCTGGCATGCTGTCAATCAACTTCTTCGCCAAATCCTGACTGATGGCGGCCCATTCTTACATGATCAATGCTTGGAGTTTGTCAGAATTTGTGGGTTTTTGTTTGTCCACCTGCCTCTTGATAACCAACCACAAGTTCTCAATGGGATTAAGGTCTGGGGAGTTTCCTGGCCATGGACCCAAAATGTCAATGTTTTGTTCCCTGAGCCACTTAGTTATCACCAAACTGTCACAAACTGTTTTTGGATGGTTGGGTGAAAGTTGCTCTCGGAGGATGTTTTGGTACCATCCTTTATTCATGGCTGTGTTCTTAGGCAAAAAATTTGAGTGAGCCCACTCCCTTGGCTGAGAAGCAGCCCCACACATGAATGGTGTGAAGATCCTATACTGTTGGCAGGACACAGGACTGATGGTAGCGCTCACCTTTTCTCCTCTGGACAATCTTTTTTTCGGATGCCCCAAACAATTGATATGGGGATTCATCAGAAAAAATAATTTTAACCCAGTCCTCAGCAGTCCAATCTCTGTACCTTTTGCAGAATATCAGAATGTCCCGGATGTTTTTCTTGGAGAGAAGTTGCTTCTTTGCTGCCCTTCTTCACACCAGGCCATCCTCCAAAACTCTTCACCTCACTGTGTGTGCAGATGCACTCTCATCTGCCTACTGCCATTCCTGAGCAAACTCTGCATTGATGGTGCCCCAATCCCGCAACTGAATCAACTTTAGGAGACGGACCTGGCACTTGCTGGACTTTCTTGGGCGCCCGGAAGCCTTCTTCACAACAATTGAACCTCCCTTCTTGAAATTCTTCTTGATCTGATAAATAATTGATTTAGGTGCAATCTTACTTGTCTATGAAGCTCTCTTTGTGCAAAGCAATGTTGACTGCATGTGTATCCTTGCAGGTAACCAGGGTTAACAGAAGAAGAACAATGATTTCAAGCACCATCCTCCTTTTAAAGCATCCAGTCTGCTATTCTAACTCAATCAGCATGACAGAGTGATCTCCAGCCTTGTCCTCATCAACACTGTCACCTGTGTTAACGAGAGAACCACTGAAATGATGTCAGCAGGTCCTTTTATGGCAGGACTGAAATGTGGTGGAAATGGGTTTTTGGGATTAAGTTCATTTTCTTGGCAAATATTTACTTTGCAATTAATTGCAGTTCATGTGATCACTCTTCATAACATTCTGGAGTATAAGCTAATTGCCATCATAAAAACTGAGGCATCAGATTTTGTGAAAACCAAAACTCATGTCATTCTCAAAGCTTTTGGCCATGACTGTATAGGCCAGGGGTATTCAACTAAAATTTAAAGCGGTCCAGTTAGACAAAACTTCTTGAAGCAAAGGTCCGGAAGATTATAATGTTTAACTATTTAGTGTGATCTATATTTAAGTAGCCTATTAGCTGTACCAACATTGCATGTAATCAGTACCTGACTGTCAAACCAAATTAATTCAGTACAATTCAAAAATGTTTTGACAATATTTGTCACGTGACATAGAACTTCGGGCAGCTGGCTGGAGTGAGATTTTCAATTCGAGATGTCTGCACACATGTAACAGTTCTTACCTCGTAAATAGTCTGCTTTTGTATTTAACCGTGTAAATACACTTTTGACGTAGCTAATTTTAGGTTTTATAATGAAATTATATAGATTTGCCGTAAGATTTCCAGCGTGAGTCTGAAAGCGTGAGTGTCATGCCAGATGCTTGAGATTTGGCAGCCATGAAATGTACATTTTTTGTTTCACCCGAGTTTATTTATATAACAGATACCATTACTTTATACATATGTTAAAAAGCAGAAACTTCAACGAACATGAAATCAACAATAAACTACGGCTATTTATCCAATATGTTATATAATACATACTGTATTTGAAAACTGTTCAGCTTTACGATTTCAGGACAGACCAGTCACTCTGTTAGGAACATTACGGCTTTTTGGTTGTGGGTTTTAGCTTCGATGCTACTACTAACACTAACGGCACATTAGCATAGACAAAGGGCTGCATACGCCGAACTACATCTTGCTTGGCGTTCAAAGGCGCTTGACGTTCATTGGCGTGGGAAACGGCGGCTCTACTGCTAAACCACTACCGAAAATACTACAAACGCTGCGCCGGTTAAAATAGATGCGTCCCGTCAGGTTTTAAATAATAACAATGTTTTGGCTATCGGTCCGGGTCCGTATGGGACAGCTTCTGGGTCCGGACCCGGCCCGCGGTCCGCCTGTTAGTGACCTCTGATCTACAGGCTTAGCAGATGTGGATGGAGGCAGTTTTTCCCATTCTTCCTTGCAGAACTGCTTCTACAAGTTTGAAGGCTTTCATTGACAGCATATAGACTATATATTTCATTGACAGCAATAGCACTGCAATTTGGAGATTTGCTTTTAAAGGTGAATGTGTACTTGCGTACTAATTACATGCAGTACTGATTATAACAAAGATTGTATCAGAAATTCGGATCGGTATCGGCGCCGATCCAGACCTATTTGACGGATTGGGCATCGGCCATGTGTGACCAATCCACGTCCTATACTTACTTATTTAGTTTTTGGCAATCTCTAAAAAGATAGATTTAACACGAAATAGGAGCTATTTCCATAATCAATCGCACGACAGCTCTTTAATAATCGACTAATCGTTTTAATAGTCGATGACTAGTCGACTATCAAAAGTCGTTAGTTGCAGCCCTATTTGGGTTGCCGTTAAACTTACATCAAAAACATCTTCAAGATTCCAATATGGAAGGTAACCGATAAAGTAGAGCTGGGCGATATGGCATAAAAATAAAGTTTCCGATTTTTTCACAAAAAATCCAATTTCCGATTTTAATCGATTTTCCCCTCCCCTACTCAAACTCAAACTACAGATGACAAGAATGGTTCAAAACAAGTTTTAACTTTAACCCTAAAGTAAAAAACAGCTAAAAGTGCAATCTGACAAGCCATAAAAGATGCTCATAAGTGAGATGGCAGACCACGCCATTGTAAACACTTTTAGAAACTTGTAAAAACTTTTAGAAAGCTTTCTCTATAGCTTATTTTCAAACTGGCAACAACACAATACGCCCTCAAACTTATAAAAGTAATATTGTAATAATAATAGAAAAAAAACACACAATTTTATCATGTCAGCTTGGTATTAAGTAAATACTTTATGCCATTGGGCTTGACACAGTGCAAAAGAAAGCGCTTGAAAAATTGCCAGTGTTAAGAAAAATGAGGCACGTACTTCGGGTCTAAAACTTTTAGCATGTTAATGAATCCCAGCTTTTCCACAGTATGTATGGGCACCATGTCTTTTGCAGTATACATGGCAACAGCGTTTGCTATCGACTTCCATCGTGCCTGATTCTTATATGGCACATAGTTCGAAAATGTGCCAGGGACAGTTGCTTGCTTAACTTTGTTTGTCGTGCTGGTGCTCCGGCTATTTTCATTTCGCTGGGAGCGGCACTTCTCCCACTCCACTGTTTGCCTCTGCTTTACATGCTGGAATAAATTAGTCGCGCTGCTTTCTTTAGTTGCAACAGTTTTTAAAGTCTTTGCAACGAGGACTTGTTTGGTCTGTGTCCGACCTCGCAAAACCGAACCAATTCCATATTACAGATGTAGCAACACTTTTCTTGGGCACAATCGCCAGCTTTTCCCCTATCATTGCTAGGGTTGGGTACCGTTTGGGGTTTTTTCGATACCGGTGCCAAATCGATACTTTTAAAACGGTACCGGTGCCAAAACGGTGCCTGAACCGATACTTTACAAAAGCCACAAAATGATGGTGGATGACTCAAGAACACATTTTTATTGAACAAAAAATTAAATGCTTAAAATTGAACAATATATTAAAAGTTTAAAGTATATATATGAATATATAATCCCTCTGCTTTTAAGTTTATTCCATGTGCCCTCAAATGTTTCATTAGATTTGACGTGTTTCCCCCTTTACACGCAACTGCTGTAAAACATTTGCTGCACGTCGCGGTGTCAGAATCCTTTTTTTTTTTTTTTTTTTTTTTTAAATATAGCCACACTTTCGACCGTTTAATTTTAGGCATTTTAAGTAAGGGATAATGTACAGGCAGCCGGTAGTTATCGCAGAAATAAGCCCCGACAGTGTGATCAGGACCCGACGCGAAGCTTATTACACGGCTACTTGCCTCATAAGGAAAAAAACTAGACATGAATATGAATTTGAAACATTTTATTGACATATTTGTTTTAAAATAACATTTTTATCTTTCCGCGAAATGGTATAGTATCACGTGACTATGCGTTATTACTTTGGAGCGGTTATTATTTAAAAATAACGAACCTGCAAATGTCTCAACTGACCAATCAGAATCAAGCATTCCAGAGAGCCGTGTAATAACGAAAATTATTTAATTTAGCAAGCTAAGATAGCGGTAGACCACCTGCTGCCGTCAGAGCAAGTGTAACGTTAGTTGCTGCATTCACGCGCATCTCGGATGGTCTCATTTCCTGATGATGTCACGTGTGTGTTGATGAATCTGATGTTTATTACAACTGTGTCATCATAGCCCCAGAGAACAAATATTTCAATCGACAGTTCAGGCATCTAAGCGGCACCGAAATGAGGCACCGAAATTCGCGTTCTCTCTCGGTCAGGTACATACCGTTATATTGGTACCGGTTCCGTATCGGCACCGGATTTCGGTACCCAACCCTAATCATTGCCATGTTGTTAGTGAATCTGCTACAGTGTTTGGGTGCGCCGCGCTAATTTACCCATGAAGAATGGTGCGTCGCATTAGTTCCGCTTTTGGCACTCGTGTGTAAAAAAGTAATAAAATCGATTTTCATGAAAACCTCATCCTGAACTGTAAATTCGAATTAATCGATTAAATCTATCGCCCAGCTCTACGATAAAGTTTTGCACATTTCATAAAACAAGACAGCGCAAGGAGTGTGTTCGATCCAGAAATGGCACCGCAATCCTGGATAGGAACTAAAGTGAGCGGTATTTAGCTACATACTTCAAAAACATTTTTAAAACTTTGGTAGAATAATACCTTAGTTATTTTAATAATTTAAGGGATAAAAGAAAAACATTTGTCGTGTTTGTCAATGTGTTATTTTAAGCAAATGCATTATTTTCTGACAGCAAAAGTCCTGTCGTCATGTTTTAGGTGTGAAATTATATGGTCAAGCAATGTTTTACAGCACGGAGAATTAATAAAGAATTTAAGCATATTGTCCCATACGTGCCCCGGAATATAACCGTTACAGGGCGGCTCAGGCCTGCAGACAGGGTAATATTCTCGCAACATGATTACGTCAGGAGATTGTCACCGACCTTGCCTGCTGTCTCTGGAGGGAGCACCCCCGGATAGAAACTAGTAAGCAGCATTTAGTAACAAGCATCAAAAACATTTCAAAAAAACTTAACAGAATAAAGCTTTAAGTTATTTTAAAGAAGTTTTTTTTTCAGTAAATGTTTGTTCACGCTCATGCACACAAACACATACACCAGTGGTCAGGGGCTTTAGAGTTTAACTTTAGGTTGGTGATCGCGATGTGCGCCCAAACCTCAAAGCATCCTAACTAGAGGAAACAGCACCCCCATGGTGTGTCATATCTCTTGTTATACCAGTGATCAGGGGAGAGCGCGGACGCAGTCCCCCACTACCAGAAATTATGCAGTCGAGATTCCCACATTTGGGGAATTCGCAGGGGTCAGCACAGCCGGAGTGCAATGGTTGAGCCTCGCCCTGGGTGAACCACCTTCTTGATCATGGTATCTCCCCTGCCAGGTAAGTATGAGTTGCTCTCGCCTTCAGATGGCACGCCACTCTACAGCAAGTATGTTTAGTTCGCGGTTTTCCTTTCGTATGGACAGATCTCAGCCTATAGTGATTCTGAACAAGTATTCCTCAAAAGTACTTTTGCTTTGCTGTATCTGCTGCCGTGTGAGCTGTATCGTTTTCATTTTGCATGTTGTCACCCACTTCCGATGTCCCAGAATGCCTTGCACTTCCATAATTTGTGGAACCATCCAATCAAACAGGAAGAGGGCTGTACAATGTTACCAGAAGTAAAAGGCTGAGGGACGTTAGGGCACGGAACACGAAAAAAACGCATTCAACTCTGGCTTGAAAATGTATTAAATTAATATACTTTAATCATACCTTTTTCACAGACTATTAAACGCTGAACACAAGCATGCAGGATGCTTTAGAAAACACATCTGTGGTTAACTGTACACCGCAGTGCAAATGTAGTTTTTGACCCCTTGGATTCAAGCAGCAAATTACTGGAAGCTGCTCCCCCAGCGGTGTGGGTCTGTTTCCCTCCCCCGCCATGCTCTTTGTTCCATCATGCCAGCTCTGCCTTTAAGAGGGTGACAGTTTTCCCTTTTGCTTTAAGCATACATTCCTTTGTATGTGTAAGGTGATCCTTAGTCCAGTGGGTGGTGCTGTCAGTAGCGCTGTTGTCACACCCCTGTGTTAGCCTGTTGCTATCTTAAGTGAGGAACAATAACATTACTGACAGGACAAACACCTGCTGAAACAAAGTTATTTAAATTGTGGCATGAAATGTCAAATGACTGACAGCTGACACAGCTTTATAGACTTAAAACTTAAATGACATCATGCAGTCAAATGCAGCCTCTGGTTTGGACTATGCCTAACTAGGCTTGGACAGAATTGAATTTTTCATACCATCACACTGTCCATACATGATACCGTGGAATATGGTATCTTGATGGAAATTTGAAATGTTGACAGTAAAGTTCACCTATTGGGGGATTGGAGTCCCCACGATAAAAATTGCTGTTGAAATCCAAGCAGTTTCCAAACTCCGCTTTTCAGGTTATGACGAGTTAGTGCATCACCACATTCTTCTGATTCACACATTATTTCTTCACTAACCAACTTGCTGGATAATTTCAGCCATTCTGGTTCTCTGTAATTTATGGAAGTCTGCCCCTAGTGGCAGATCCCTTAATCTACAATGTGACAGAGGCCATTAGGCAAAACAATGTTAGATGACGTAGGATTTTGTTATATTACTTTGTGATATTACTGGCTTTATTATTTCTTGACACAGAAATGCCAGCTTGTGTGGCCGCCAGTAATCAAACTGATGATAGTAATGGTAATTAGGAAAGCACCTAGTCCTCACTCCCAATTGAGACCAAACGGCAAGGGGCTATCCTATGCAAATTACCTAACAAAGACTGAGCAGTCAGGCTGTCACAAGGTAAGATGATCAACGAAGAGTTGTTCATCGCCACTGTCCTGTTCTTGACCTTTCATCTTGTGGTTCCAGCCCGGCTGTGATCAAACATGGTCTATTGTCTTGGGCCCTGTTCACACCTGGTATTAACATGCGTCCTCGGTGATCTGATCACAAGTGGACAGCGCCAATTACAGGCGTGAATGCACCCAAAAAACGCATTGAAAGTGCATCAAGATCCGATCACACAAACCACATTCGGAGGTGGTCTGGGATGCATATGGCCACATTCTTATAGCAGTGTGAAAGCGAATGTATCCTGGGCCGCATTGACGGACCGCCTACTCATGTGGGCGCAAGTACGTATGCATTGGACGGGCATATGGCTTATATCAGAACGTATGTCTGTGCAGAATGGGCCACCGTGTAGTAAACTACATTGTCAATAGCGTCGCATCATCTTTCCTAAAACACCAAAAAAAATTGGTTTGAATCTACTGGCAAGTTGGTTCAGTATCAGACTGTCGTGATCCATTCGCATGGAAATATGTTCAAAGTGTGCATCATTGTTTCGCGCAAATTTGGAAAATCGTGTAAGTGACCTGCACCAGGTCCCAGAGAACCATAATCAGTGTTTCCCCTACCATTATATTAGGGGGACATCCCTCCCGCCCCCCCTTGAAGGTCAAGTTAATTTTATTTAATTTTACTTTCTATATAGCGCCAGAACAGAAATCATTTTAGGTTATCCAATCCTATAGAACAGGTCCATACATTGTCCTTTGATCAAACAAACTAAATAACCTTACGTTATTTCTTATTTACACAACAGCTTGTCATTTTTGTCTCTACACGGTCTCGCATTTTACAATTCTCCTCTGTTCTTTGTATCGCGCATGGCAGAGTTCCTCCCCGATGACAGGTGAGCACACTCCCACCAGCGGACAGAGAGCGTGCGTCAGAAAATGTGGTGTCAACCACCTGAAAAGCAGACAAAAATATCTGCGTCTTTTTAAACGCTCCCAGGCCTTAATTGTCATAAAAAGAAATGTTGATGTTTAGTTCAGTTGTTATATTGACTGCTGTCATTAAAAGAAACACATGAACACCATGAATCCTGTTAGTGTCATCCTGCCCCCCCAGCTGTAAACCAAGGGGAAACACTGATAATCATTTTCATTTAAGTTTAAATCACACCTCTATAAGTTTAAGTGAAATTTGTGTTAAGTCTTTGCTTTAAAAATACCTCGATATTACAACAAAATCCACATTTTGAACTCTGAAAAATTTCAATAATATGCTGCCCTAGTGCATGCTTTGTTAATCTCTTGACAGGCCATTCAGATGTTGTATCTGTTCCTCAGATCAAATCACAATAAAGTTTGGCTCTCTTCATGTGTCCCTGAATCCATTATAACTTTAATATGTTTCACTTAGATTCGGAAAACAGTGATAAACTAACTTTTCTTTCGAGACGGCAGTTGCATTGTCAGAGGCAGTATATTGGCATAACCAAACCAACAAGGAAAGCATTTGCAAATCCTGCCTCAAAGTGGCCCAGTTGGTTTAGCACGTTAGGCACTGGTACTTGACCAGAAGTAATTGTAAAAGGGAAATGACCAAAAATATGGTATCTGCTGCAGTGGAGGAGCACCTCAGGTGTATCTGCAGTCTGTCCAAAACAGCAGAGGTCACAACCCCTAGGGTGTGGGATACTAGTCCATTACAAGGCACACAGACAGCAGAGGCAGAAAATACCATTCCCAGGACATGAGATTCTCTCCTGTAGCTTGGAGACCGCTGCTGAATTCTAGCAATGCCAACTGGCCCTGATGCTGATTTCACCGTACCGGACTATTTCTGCTGCAGGCCCCTGCACACACTTTTCTGACAACGAGGTCATGCTTGCGCGTTACACTTCTTTGTTTTCACGAAGATCACTGCAGCCATCTTGTGGCTGAATTGTGGAATTGCATGTAATGTCAGACAAACCATCAAACCCTCTTACTGAACTTTTAAGAAACCGTATCACTTGCATCTTTAATTACATTAGACATCAGAACAGGAAACGGCACTTTACAAACCAGAATGTTAAGTGCCGCATAAAACGAAACAATTGTAAACAAAACTTCACACAAATTCAACAGAAAACTACAAAACTACTCACATTCAAAACTAAGTCTAAAAGGTTATACGGTTTAACACACAATATAAATCACTAACAAGAAATACAAAACTCACTCATTCACAATAAAAGCAAACACTTAAAACATTAAAATTAAGCACACTGTCCCTGCTGTAAAGTCCCCAGTTAAACAGAGCTGTAGTCAATCACTACAAACAAGCAGCACAGCAAGCAGCAAACACACATTCCTCCTTCCACAATCTACTTTTCAACCACAAGTTTCCCCGGTAGGGGGTGCACCGTTCCTGGAGATACTGCAATACCAGGTCGATGCGTGGAGTGGACGGAGCAAGCCCCTATTCCATCTCCCTGTTCCAAAAATCAATTTAATATATGGTCCCCAGATAGGGGACGTATCAGATATTAAACTGATAAGAACAGATACTACACTTGATCTTAGCCAAAAGGCCGAGAAGCGATACCCGTCGCCTCTCGAATAGACTCAGATGAACGTCCGACAAAAAAAGCCCCTTGACGGGAGTGTTGTGTACCAGCATTACGGAGTGACAGAAACACCAAACCCAGCTCCAAATGCGCTCGTTTACACAAAACTCAAATATTCAAATAGACAAGCCGGCCTTATCGAAAAGGCACCCCGATCCGGAGCACGCGTATCCCAGAATGCAACGCGGTTTCATAAGCACTCTCTCACTCTAGCCACCAAACGTCATCATTTGGCAGCTAACTCCGAATACTCCGCAACCTTAAACGCTCTTAAAGCTGTTTTTAGCTTATCCAGTGGCTGTCCCTACGTAGACACGTAACATACACGTAAATGCGTGTGCAGGCTTGTCTCGAATTTAAATCTCACGCCAGCCAGTAGACCAAGGTTGACAACCCTGTCTATGGGATAGAAAGCTGGCCGCTGCCTTGCCTTGAAATATTGCTACTGCGTCTCTTTGGCGAACAGGAGAACGAGGCTGTGGCTGCAATGTGACAGACCTCGCCGAGGGTGAGGATCTGCGCCCCGTGAAAGTTATCAACTCTATGACCTTCAGTTCCCGCTGTCCCTCTCCGTTCACTGCAGAGAAAAACACACTTCTTCCCACTGCGTGGGGATTTCCTCACAGTGCCGGAGGTGGCCGACCGCCGCAGCCAAACTCACTACATGCACGCGCAGGACCGCCGACTCTCGCGCCTTCGCCGGCACGCAGGCTGCTCGAGCGACTGTCACGCTCACTCTATGCAGACGCGCGTATTGCTAATGCCGATCGATTACGTGGCCCTTTCACATTCATCATCTCACAGTTTACCTGCAAGGGCGAAGGTTTGCTTTCAACGTTGGTAGGCACCTAATCAGCCCAATGACCCTGGAAACACACGACATTACAACCGTCCATACCCAAATCTACGCCCTTCTACTTCGGATAACTACCCGTGCAACAGAAGGAAACGTTCAACTGGTGCTTCTTCAAAACACCCCAAAAACGTTACACACTTCCACATGTTAACCCAATGAATCGAGCTTCTGTTAGACCACGCTACAGGCCGGTAGCTGGCCACCAAACACACCTAGAAGACGACGCAGATACGGTTAATAAACCGCTATCTATCCAAATGCATGTTTGTTTGTTTTTTACATCATTACAAATAAACACGCAGTTTGTCAACTTACAACCGCTCTAACAATATGGCCGAAGGACGACACGTTTCACTCTCCCGGTATCTAATCGCCACGGGGCCAACGGAAAGATGCCTGCTGTCGAACTGATATTTTTATTGCTAAAATGCACCTTGTGACCATGAGAGTTAACATTTAAAATTTAAAAAACACAACACCAGTCCAGCTGCTCACCTAAGATCTTTGTCAGGAATGTGCAGATTTATAGCGAGTCACTTTCGCGGTCGGCGTCGCACGAGGCCCACAGGCTGCGCTTCGCCGACAAGGCCGCTATCGTTTGTTTGCACCAATTAGCTTCTAATTTAATTGCCAAGCTAAAAGTAGGAAACACTTGCGACTTTTAGTTTTTCCATACAGCTATAATTTCCAAACAAACTTATCTGGCTACCGAACCGTTTGGTTTGGGAAATTCATTTGACTTAGGCCTATTATCCATTTTCCACCCCTTCCCACTTTTAACCATTTCTTTTTTATTTGTCTTTATTTAATTGCCTAGGGAGTAATCAGATTTACATTTCGCTGCTAGTTGTATCTCTGTAACCGTGCATGTGACATATAAATCTTGGGTGAGGTTCCAGTACATTTGGTTTGCGCAGTTTGTCATTCTGTGGATTTCAAGTTTGCATCCTATCAAGAAATGCAACAAGAAACAGCTCGACGACACATTTTTTTATCGCTTGAAGAAAACATCTCAACGAACAAAAAGGCTCCTAAAATCTTACCTCTCTCGAAATGGCCATGCAGACACCGGCGCGCACCCGACAGCGTCCGCGGTCCAGTGTAACCTTCTGGCACCTGTGGGCGTTTCGCATTTCAGCGTGACTGACTGAGGCGATCAGAAGACATGGACTCATCCAACTGCTGTTCGCCAAATTAATCGATCTTACAAAAGACACAAATGAGTCTAAAGCAGTCTGAAACCGTTTTTTGCTAAATATCCTACCGAGGACTAGTTTTTTCTTTATTTATCTTAAATGCATAAGTTTTTGTTTACACATAGTTTTTCTTTTTACGGTACAAAGGTGTTGTGTGTATATGAATGGAATATGTTTTGTATGTGTTTATGTAATGTTTGGACCTTTAGTCTGCTAAATACAATAAATATAGTTTCTTCTGTCAACTGCGCTGAATGTCAGTAGACGGTTATGTTTGGAATTTTAAAAACTTAAATCAATTTAATTACAAACAGTTAAGCTAAGCTGAGGGGCCTGCACGAGCAATCGGCTGCGGCCTCCTTGTTTTGGGCCAGGGCTTTGGAAAGGGAGGAGAATGAAAAATGTACAGCCGTCGCTGGGGTGGGCTACGCGATTTACTATCGATTTATCAAGGTAGCGATTATTAAAATCATGCCGGTTAAGCAAACATGTTGCTACCAAGCTAAATAAACAGTTATAGTGAATAAAACATAGCTAAGTATAAATTAATAATGTAGTAGAACATGTCGCTTATACTGTCAACCTAAATGTAAACTTTTGACACTAGGAACCCTAAACCTATGCAAATTTGCGTAAAATCCGTAGAGCTAACACCTCTGCGGACCCCTTCAGCGTCATTGTTCTCTTGCTTTTGTTGTGCAAACACACCATTTACCTGTGAAGCCTGAGAAGACACCCCCACCCCCACCTCTGTTCCACCTCAGACACTTCACACCTCCACTGCTTCCACACTCTCTGCTCACTGCTCCTCTCCCCCCCAACCACGGCATCCAGCACACATCCAGCCCCTTTAGCCACTGCCAATGGTACCTTGGCGTTTATCTGAACAATAAACTGTACTGGACTCATAACACAAATGCACTCTACAAAAAAGGTCAGAGCAGGCTGTACCTGCTGCGGAGGCTTAGGTCTTTTGGAGTGCAGGGGCCGCTCCTAAGGACCTTTTTTGACTCTGTAGTGGCATCAGCCATCTTTTACAGTGTGATCTGCCGGGGCAGCAGAATCTCTGCCGGGGACAGAAAGAGACTGAACAGGCTGATCCGGAAGGCCAGCTCTATTCTAGGATGCCCACTGGACCCGGTGGAGGTTGTGAATGACAGGAGAATGGTAGCTAAGCTGCCATCCCTTGTCAATGCCTGTCGCTCCATTGCATGCCTGTCCATATACAGTATATACACTCACCTAAAGGATTATTAGGAACACCATACTAATACGGTGTTTGACCCCCTTTCGCCTTCAGAACTGCCTTAATTCTACGTAGCATTGATTCAACAAGGTGCTGAAAGCATTCTTTAGAAATGTTGGCCCATATTGATAGGATAGCATCTTGCAGCTGATGGAGATTTGTGGGATGCACATCCAGGGCACGAAGCTCCTGTTCCACCACATCCCAAAGATGCTCTATTGGGTTGAGATCTGGTGACTGTGGGGGCCATTTTAGTACAGTGAACTCATTGTCATGTTCAAGAAACCAATTTGAAATGATTCGAGCTTTGTGACATGGTGCATTATCCTGCTGGAAGTAGCCATCAGAGGATGGGTACATGGTGATCATAAAGGGATGGACATGGTCAGAAACAATGCTCAGGTAGGCCGTGGCATTTAAACGATGCCCAGTTGGCACTAAGGGGCCTAAAGTGTGCCAAAAAAACATCCCCCACACCATTACACCACCACCACCAGCCTGCACAGTGGTAACAAGGCATGATGGATCCATGTTCTCATTCTGTTTACGCCAAATTCTGAATGTCTCAACAGAAATCGAGACTCATCAGACCAGGCAACATTTTTCCAGTCTTCAACTGTCCAATTTTGGTGAGCTTGTGCAAATTGTAGCCTCTTTTTCCTATTTGTAGTGGAGATGAGTGGTACCCGGTGGGGTCTTCTGCTGTTGTAGCCCATCCGCCTCAAGGTTGTGCGTGTTGTGGCTTTTCTTTATTTATCTTAAATGCATAAGTTTTTGTTTACACATAGTTTTTCTTTTTACGGTACAAAGGTGTTGTGTGTATATGAATGGAATATGTTTTGTATGTGTTTATGTAATGTTTGGACCTTTAGTCTGCTAAATACAATAAATATAGTTTCTTCTGTCAACTGCGCTGAATGTCAGTAGACGGTTATGTTTGGAATTTTAAAAACTTAAATCAATTTAATTACAAACAGTTAAGCTAAGCTGAGGGGCCTGCACGAGCAATCGGCTGCGGCCTCCTTGTTTTGGGCCAGGGCTTTGGAAAGGGAGGAGAATGAAAAATGTACAGCCGTCGCTGGGGTGGGCTACGCGATTTACTATCGATTTATCAAGGTAGCGATTATTAAAATCATGCCGGTTAAGCAAACATGTTGCTACCAAGCTAAATAAACAGTTATAGTGAATAAAACATAGCTAAGTATAAATTAATAATGTAGTAGAACATGTCGCTTATACTGTCAACCTAAATGTAAACTTTTGACACTAGGAACCCTAAACCTATGCAAATTTGCGTAAAATCCGTAGAGCTAACACCTCTGCGGACCCCTTCAGCGTCATTGTTCTCTTGCTTTTGTTGTGCAAACACACCATTTACCTGTGAAGCCTGAGAAGACACCCCCACCCCCACCTCTGTTCCACCTCAGACACTTCACACCTCCACTGCTTCCACACTCTCTGCTCACTGCTCCTCTCCCCCCCAACCACGGCATCCAGCACACATCCAGCCCCTTTAGCCACTGCCAATGGTACCTTGGCGTTTATCTGAACAATAAACTGTACTGGACTCATAACACAAATGCACTCTACAAAAAAGGTCAGAGCAGGCTGTACCTGCTGCGGAGGCTTAGGTCTTTTGGAGTGCAGGGGCCGCTCCTAAGGACCTTTTTTGACTCTGTAGTGGCATCAGCCATCTTTTACAGTGTGATCTGCCGGGGCAGCAGAATCTCTGCCGGGGACAGAAAGAGACTGAACAGGCTGATCCGGAAGGCCAGCTCTATTCTAGGATGCCCACTGGACCCGGTGGAGGTTGTGAATGACAGGAGAATGGTAGCTAAGCTGCCATCCCTTGTCAATGCCTGTCGCTCCATTGCATGCCTGTCCATATACAGTATATACACTCACCTAAAGGATTATTAGGAACACCATACTAATACGGTGTTTGACCCCCTTTCGCCTTCAGAACTGCCTTAATTCTACGTAGCATTGATTCAACAAGGTGCTGAAAGCATTCTTTAGAAATGTTGGCCCATATTGATAGGATAGCATCTTGCAGCTGATGGAGATTTGTGGGATGCACATCCAGGGCACGAAGCTCCTGTTCCACCACATCCCAAAGATGCTCTATTGGGTTGAGATCTGGTGACTGTGGGGGCCATTTTAGTACAGTGAACTCATTGTCATGTTCAAGAAACCAATTTGAAATGATTCGAGCTTTGTGACATGGTGCATTATCCTGCTGGAAGTAGCCATCAGAGGATGGGTACATGGTGATCATAAAGGGATGGACATGGTCAGAAACAATGCTCAGGTAGGCCGTGGCATTTAAACGATGCCCAGTTGGCACTAAGGGGCCTAAAGTGTGCCAAAAAAACATCCCCCACACCATTACACCACCACCACCAGCCTGCACAGTGGTAACAAGGCATGATGGATCCATGTTCTCATTCTGTTTACGCCAAATTCTGAATGTCTCAACAGAAATCGAGACTCATCAGACCAGGCAACATTTTTCCAGTCTTCAACTGTCCAATTTTGGTGAGCTTGTGCAAATTGTAGCCTCTTTTTCCTATTTGTAGTGGAGATGAGTGGTACCCGGTGGGGTCTTCTGCTGTTGTAGCCCATCCGCCTCAAGGTTGTGCGTGTTGTGGCTTCACAAATGCTTTGCTGCATACCTCAGTTGTAACGAGTGGTTATTTCAGTCAAAGTTGCTCTTCTATCAGCTTGAATCAGTCGGCCCATTCTCCTCTGACCTCTAGCATCAACAAGGCATTTTCGCCCACAGGACTGCCGCATACTGAATGTTTTTCCCTTTGCACACCATTCTTTGTAAACCCTAGAAATGGTTGTGCGTGAAAATCCCAGTAACTGAGCAGATTGTGAAATACTCAGACCGGCCCGTCTGGCACCAACAACCATGCCACGCTCAAAATTGCTTAAATCACCTTTCTTTCCCATTCTGACATTCAGTTTGGAGTTCAGGAGATTGTCTTGACCAGGACCACACCCCTAAATGCATTGAAGCAACTGCCATGTGATTGGTTGATTAGATAATTGCATTAATGAGAAATTGAACAGGTGTTCCTAATAATCCTTTAGGTGAGTGTATATCCACAGTGTTGTACATATATTTATATATATGGACACGCTTCACTTAGAACTGTGCTGACAGTTTCACTCCAGGAGAACACATGACCATAGACGAACAGCTGTTCCCGACCAAAGATCGTTGTCGGGATTTGGAGACCAAATATGTCTAAAACGTTTCCTTACTTGGGAAAGGACCCCAGTCGTCAGAAGGGGGAGAGGCTAGCAGATGGAGCCATTTCTGGACGACGGGAGAAATGTCACAACAGACAATTTCTTCACCTCACTCTCACTGTCACACAGACTGCTTCACTCTACAGGGCACGGTGAATAAAATTTGCCATGAACTTCCTCCATCGGCAAAGGACACTGCACAGGGAGAGGAATTCTCCACGTCAGTGTTTAGAATGGCGCGCATGTATTCAGTACGAACAGCAACACGCAAGTGGCCAGTAGCTGTATTTTACAACATGCTGGACCTGGTGGCGGTGAATGCCTACGCTCTGTACAAGGCGTGTACAGGGTGGAAAGGCAAAAGAAGATTGTTTCTGATTTTTCTAGCCAAGGAACTCTGTTGCCGAATGCAGGGACGATGGTCACTGGGTCTGCAAACATAGATTTTGAAACAGACAGACAGACAGACTGTGTGGGAGAGTAACCTCTGAGACAAAACGTAGAAAGATGATGAAGAGATGAACCTGGAACTGAGAAACTGATAACATTTTTTATTTTTTACTTTTTGCTATTTTTACATGAACAGCCAGAGGAGATAACATGCAAAGCTGGAGAGATCATATAAAAACAAAATTCACTTTTGGTGTCATAATTGAGTGATGGCCAATGAAAATTAAATGACATTTTATTCTGTATGTTCAGCTGCATGTCATTAACCATGGACCATGACTTCACTCAGCTTATGACATTTGTGTACAAACATATATTGGAGAATGAAGTTTTAGCATGTTTTCACTCTATTCATTTCATTCTATTTGATAAAAAGCAATTACTAAATTCTGAGCAGTGGTTCTCTTGCTTTTTCAAGTTTCATTTCATATGCCAAGATAAATCACAGGGCTAGACATAAGCCGCGGCACCGCGGCCAATGGCCGTCGTGCCTTTCAAAATTGGCCGCACACCTCCTCAAAATTGAAGCACCTTACGGCCAAGATTGGCCTGCCTTTAATGTTTGTCTGGCCGTATGCCCCCTTTTTACCGAAAGTAACGTTCATTACACAAAAGACTTGCGCACGACACGGTCCACTTTACCTCGTCAACAATCGATGCATCTGTACTGAACCCGAACCCAACCTTCGATACGAGAAACGAGGTCGACCCGCACATCTCGTAATTCCCAACTACTGAATGAACCGCAATGAATTCTGGACTAATACGATCATGTGTTCGTCGCATGATTGGCTGGTACGGTATGTATCGTCCAGCCTACTATGGAGCCACAGCAATGACAATGGTGCATCATCGGGGGTTACGTTTTTGATTGGAAAAGCCATCCGACGGTTTCCGAATAACAGATAGGTGTCCTCTTCGGTAATCATCGTGTAGTTGTCGTCTGCTGCTTATGCTGTCACCATGCCTCGCAAAGATCGAGAACGTAAAAGAAAGCAAGCTGAACTCGCGGCTACTGCCGCAAAATGTTGCAAATTATCTACTTTGTTCAGGTAAGTGTCAGATAGTGTTGTAAAAAAACATTTGCCGAGGCAGAGCAGATTTGACTCAGAGAAGTACCAAGCTCTGCTGGGAGGATATACTGTAGGACTGGTAGCGTGCAGTGTGCAAAAAACGAACGTCAAGTCAATCGTCATGTACACTAAAAGAATACGGGTGTTCTGAGCAAACAAATACAAAAATATTGACGGCTCCTTTATTATTGGATTTTGTTTTTTGAAATAAAGCTATATATATCTATATATATATATATATATATATATATATATATGTATATCTATATATATATATATATAGATATATATATATATATATATATTCTGTCTCAAATCGAAGGTCGTATTGCGTAGGTTGTCTAAACTTGGTAATTACAGTAATTTTGGCCTTGTGCCCAGGCTTAATGGCCTTGTGCCCTAGAAAAAATATGAATAGCCAAGGCCAAAGTGGCTGTGCCCTCCTAAATCCTTATGTCTAGCCCTGAAATCATTAAGCATTAGTATTTAGGGACGGTTTCGTAAATTTACATTTATGTGCAAAAAACTACCATAGTAACAACGTTATTGACCAAAAACTCAATATTTTTGTCTTGTAATAAATAACCATATCGAATAACCATGAGAGAAGGAAATTCCACGTTCAAGGAACTCTCTCCCAGCCAATGAAATACATCCAACTATGTATAATTGTAAAACAGATGGTCAGTCGTTTCTATTAGCCAATCGCACAGTAGGCAGTTATTTACCTCCAAATTAAAACGTAATTTTCACATATAGTCCTCTTTAAAGGAACCAAACTCAGACCTCTAGAAGTGGTCCCAAAAGTGGACCAACAGAAAGGGAACTCAGTTCATTTTGTGATCACAATGCGAGTTCATTTGAAAGGGGACTCAGTTCTCTTTCTGGTTTACTTCAGCTCAGATGGGGCCTCAGTCAATTTTCTGTTCATATGGAGCTCTCAGACCTTTACTGCTTTTGATTCCGGGTAGTTTTCACTTCAGTTGTAGATAGTTGACGTTTTATGTTTTCTTCGTTCCAAATGTCAAGAAACACCGTAGTCTCCTCCGCTGACCAAACTATTCCGTGTCCCAAGCTTGGAGCCATTATTTTTGCTTGTTTCCCGGGACTGTACCACGTGATCGGACTACGGCAAAGCTAAAGGGTAAAAATTGTCGAAGCAAGCCAGGACCGCTTTGTGTTCATAATGCACAAATTAAACGAACCGTGACGCGAACTAAAAGCGAACCGGACTGAGACTACCTCCCGATGTCGTCTCAGTTCGGTTCGTTTCAAAGGGGTTTGAGTTTGTTTGGCGTGTTCACTAATACGCCAAATGCTGACTAATCCATATGAGTTCGCTTTAAAGGCCGAAACGGACCAAGTGTGAAAACATCCTTAAATACTTTGTTCTACGGCTTTAATTTCAACCTATCCATAATCTTTTAAATCTCTATTACTTATTGCTGGCCCAGGATATAAAGAGTTAATTTTTTTCTTAAAAACCCTTGCGGATGTGTGGTGAATGCAGATTTATCAATTTTGGAAAAGTGAAATAAAATGGTAAATACTCATGCAGAAACTGAAGGTTACTTTCATAAGAGATTAAATTTTATATTCATAGTAAATATTACATATATTATTATATTCATAATACATGGTATTTACAAGTGGATGCATATGCTTGTCATATTTTGCAAACATTCATTAGCGTACGTTAATTATTTGCGTACGTCCCTTGCGAGAAATAAGTGAATGAATGCCGCGTGAACGCGCTTGTCATCAGTAAACAGAATCCCCACTTTAACAAGGATCTTCACTGCTGAGGACCCGAGTGGCTGGACCAGGCCAAGGGGACGCCCACATAACACCTGGCTGCAGCAGATAGATGGACACTTTGGTTGAAATGGATTGCATGTCGGCCCGATGGGGGGGATTGCCAACCGGGGCTACCGAGGTGCTTCGTCGTGTCGCTACGTTGCTACATGCTACCCAGCGTGACCTTACCTGTTTAAACTTTAGACCTACAATAAACTTACACCTAGCATCTTACAGAAATCTTACAATTGTCAGCGCATTAAATAAATAACGATACATTACAGACTTACTCATGATGAATCTGACATTCAAAACTGATCCATACACCTTTCAGAATTATTTTCTGTCTCTCACAATGAGAAATCTCCGCTACAAAAAAGCCCATCAGATTATTTCTCCAGTGCTTTCATCACAGCCGGAGCGGATTCTGCGCAAATGAAAGTGTGCTTCATCCTGGCTGGATTTAATTTGGCTTTACTGGGTGTGCAGTGAAAAATCCTGGGTGACATATTGTTGAAAAATTGTGAATCACAATAAAACAAATATTTTTCCAAATGACTGTATTGCAACCATGTGTATGTTTTACATTTTTTAATTGTAATTCTTGTAATCTTATTTGGTTTTATTCGGTCCTTTCGCTTTCTTAAATTCATGTATTCACTTTAAAAGTGCTGAACCGATACTGAAACGATACGTTTACGAATGTTTTAAAAAGATGTGTAGGCCTAATTAAAATTATTTTAAAAGTTTACATTTAGGTTGACAGTATAAGCGACATGTTCTACTACATTATTAATTTATACTTAGCTATGTTTTATTCACTATAACTGTTTATTTAGCTTGGTAGCAACATGTTTGCTTAACCGGCATGATTTTAATAATCGCTACCTTGATAAATCGATAGTAAATCGCGTAGCCCACCCCAGCGACGGCTGTACATTTTTCATTCTCCTCCCTTTCCAAAGCCCTGGCCCAAAACAAGGAGGCCGCAGCCGATTGCTCGTGCAGGCCCCTCAGCTTAGCTTAACTGTTTGTAATTAAATTGATTTAAGTTTTTAAAATTCCAAACATAACCGTCTACTGACATTCAGCGCAGTTGACAGAAGAAACTATATTTATTGTATTTAGCAGACTAAAGGTCCAAACATTACATAAACACATACAAAACATATTCCATTCATATACACACAACACCTTTGTACCGTAAAAAGAAAAACTATGTGTAAACAAAAACTTATGCATTTAAGATAAATAAAGAAAAAACTAGTCCTCGGTAGGATATTTAGCAAAAAACGGTTTCAGACTGCTTTAGACTCATTTGTGTCTTTTGTAAGATCGATTAATTTGGCGAACAGCAGTTGGATGAGTCCATGTCTTCTGATCGCCTCAGTCAGTCACGCTGAAATGCGAAACGCCCACAGGTGCCAGAAGGTTACACTGGACCGCGGACGCTGTCGGGTGCGCGCCGGTGTCTGCATGGCCATTTCGAGAGAGGTAAGATTTTAGGAGCCTTTTTGTTCGTTGAGATGTTTTCTTCAAGCGATAAAAAAATGTGTCGTCGAGCTGTTTCTTGTTGCATTTCTTGATAGGATGCAAACTTGAAATCCACAGAATGACAAACTGCGCAAACCAAATGTACTGGAACCTCACCCAAGATTTATATGTCACATGCACGGTTACAGAGATACAACTAGCAGCGAAATGTAAATCTGATTACTCCCTAGGCAATTAAATAAAGACAAATAAAAAAGAAATGGTTAAAAGTGGGAAGGGGTGGAAAATGGATAATAGGCCTAAGTCAAATGAATTTCCCAAACCAAACGGTTCGGTAGCCAGATAAGTTTGTTTGGAAATTATAGCTGTATGGAAAAACTAAAAGTCGCAAGTGTTTCCTACTTTTAGCTTGGCAATTAAATTAGAAGCTAATTGGTGCAAACAAACGATAGCGGCCTTGTCGGCGAAGCGCAGCCTGTGGGCCTCGTGCGACGCCGACCGCGAAAGTGACTCGCTATAAATCTGCACATTCCTGACAAAGATCTTAGGTGAGCAGCTGGACTGGTGTTGTGTTTTTTAAATTTTAAATGTTAACTCTCATGGTCACAAGGTGCATTTTAGCAATAAAAATATCAGTTCGACAGCAGGCATCTTTCCGTTGGCCCCGTGGCGATTAGATACCGGGAGAGTGAAACGTGTCGTCCTTCGGCCATATTGTTAGAGCGGTTGTAAGTTGACAAACTGCGTGTTTATTTGTAATGATGTAAAAAACAAACAAACATGCATTTGGATAGATAGCGGTTTATTAACCGTATCTGCGTCGTCTTCTAGGTGTGTTTGGTGGCCAGCTACCGGCCTGTAGCGTGGTCTAACAGAAGCTCGATTCATTGGGTTAACATGTGGAAGTGTGTAACGTTTTTGGGGTGTTTTGAAGAAGCACCAGTTGAACGTTTCCTTCTGTTGCACGGGTAGTTATCCGAAGTAGAAGGGCGTAGATTTGGGTATGGACGGTTGTAATGTCGTGTGTTTCCAGGGTCATTGGGCTGATTAGGTGCCTACCAACGTTGAAAGCAAACCTTCGCCCTTGCAGGTAAACTGTGAGATGATGAATGTGAAAGGGCCACGTAATCGATCGGCATTAGCAATACGCGCGTCTGCATAGAGTGAGCGTGACAGTCGCTCGAGCAGCCTGCGTGCCGGCGAAGGCGCGAGAGTCGGCGGTCCTGCGCGTGCATGTAGTGAGTTTGGCTGCGGCGGTCGGCCACCTCCGGCACTGTGAGGAAATCCCCACGCAGTGGGAAGAAGTGTGTTTTTCTCTGCAGTGAACGGAGAGGGACAGCGGGAACTGAAGGTCATAGAGTTGATAACTTTCACGGGGCGCAGATCCTCACCCTCGGCGAGGTCTGTCACATTGCAGCCACAGCCTCGTTCTCCTGTTCGCCAAAGAGACGCAGTAGCAATATTTCAAGGCAAGGCAGCGGCCAGCTTTCTATCCCATAGACAGGGTTGTCAACCTTGGTCTACTGGCTGGCGTGAGATTTAAATTCGAGACAAGCCTGCACACGCATTTACGTGTATGTTACGTGTCTACGTAGGGACAGCCACTGGATAAGCTAAAAACAGCTTTAAGAGCGTTTAAGGTTGCGGAGTATTCGGAGTTAGCTGCCAAATGATGACGTTTGGTGGCTAGAGTGAGAGAGTGCTTATGAAACCGCGTTGCATTCTGGGATACGCGTGCTCCGGATCGGGGTGCCTTTTCGATAAGGCCGGCTTGTCTATTTGAATATTTGAGTTTTGTGTAAACGAGCGCATTTGGAGCTGGGTTTGGTGTTTCTGTCACTCCGTAATGCTGGTACACAACACTCCCGTCAAGGGGCTTTTTTTGTCGGACGTTCATCTGAGTCTATTCGAGAGGCGACGGGTATCGCTTCTCGGCCTTTTGGCTAAGATCAAGTGTAGTATCTGTTCTTATCAGTTTAATATCTGATACGTCCCCTATCTGGGGACCATATATTAAATTGATTTTTGGAACAGGGAGATGGAATAGGGGCTTGCTCCGTCCACTCCACGCATCGACCTGGTATTGCAGTATCTCCAGGAACGGTGCACCCCCTACCGGGGAAACTTGTGGTTGAAAAGTAGATTGTGGAAGGAGGAATGTGTGTTTGCTGCTTGCTGTGCTGCTTGTTTGTAGTGATTGACTACAGCTCTGTTTAACTGGGGACTTTACAGCAGGGACAGTGTGCTTAATTTTAATGTTTTAAGTGTTTGCTTTTATTGTGAATGAGTGAGTTTTGTATTTCTTGTTAGTGATTTATATTGTGTGTTAAACCGTATAACCTTTTAGACTTAGTTTTGAATGTGAGTAGTTTTGTAGTTTTCTGTTGAATTTGTGTGAAGTTTTGTTTACAATTGTTTCGTTTTATGCGGCACTTAACATTCTGGTTTGTAAAGTGCCGTTTCCTGTTCTGATGTCTAATGTAATTAAAGATGCAAGTGATACGGTTTCTTAAAAGTTCAGTAAGAGGGTTTGATGGTTTGTCTGACATTACATGCAATTCCACAATTCAGCCACAAGATGGCTGCAGTGATCTTCGTGAAAACAAAGAAGTGTAACGCGCAAGCATGACCTCGTTGTCAGAAAAGTGTGTGCAGGGGCCTGCAGCAGAAATAGTCCGGTACGGTGAAATCAGCATCAGGGCCAGTTGGCATTGCTAGAATTCAGCAGCGGTCTCCAAGCTACAGGAGAGAATCTCATGTCCTGGGAATGGTATTTTCTGCCTCTGCTGTCTGTGTGCCTTGTAATGGACTAGTATCCCACACCCTAGGGGTTGTGACCTCTGCTGTTTTGGACAGACTGCAGATACACCTGAGGTGCTCCTCCACTGCAGCAGATACCATATTTTTGGTCATTTCCCTTTTACAATTACTTCTGGTCAAGTACCAGTGCCTAACGTGCTAAACCAACTGGGCCACTTTGAGGCAGGATTTGCAAATGCTTTCCTTGTTGGTTTGGTTATGCCAATATACTGCCTCTGACAATGCAACTGCCGTCTCGAAAGAAAAGTTAGTTTATCACTGTTTTCCGAATCTAAGTGAAACATATTAAAGTTATAATGGATTCAGGGACACATGAAGAGAGCCAAACTTTATTGTGATTTGATCTGAGGAACAGATACAACATCTGAATGGCCTGTCAAGAGATTAACAAAGCATGCACTAGGGCAGCATATTATTGAAATTTTTCAGAGTTCAAAATGTGGATTTTGTTGTAATATCGAGGTATTTTTAAAGCAAAGACTTAACACAAATTTCACTTAAACTTATAGAGGTGTGATTTAAACTTAAATGAAAATGATTATCAGTGTTTCCCCTTGGTTTACAGCTGGGGGGGCAGGATGACACTAACAGGATTCATGGTGTTCATGTGTTTCTTTTAATGACAGCAGTCAATATAACAACTGAACTAAACATCAACATTTCTTTTTATGACAATTAAGGCCTGGGAGCGTTTAAAAAGACGCAGATATTTTTGTCTGCTTTTCAGGTGGTTGACACCACATTTTCTGACGCACGCTCTCTGTCCGCTGGTGGGAGTGTGCTCACCTGTCATCGGGGAGGAACTCTGCCATGCGCGATACAAAGAACAGAGGAGAATTGTAAAATGCGAGACCGTGTAGAGACAAAAATGACAAGCTGTTGTGTAAATAAGAAATAACGTAAGGTTATTTAGTTTGTTTGATCAAAGGACAATGTATGGACCTGTTCTATAGGATTGGATAACCTAAAATGATTTCTGTTCTGGCGCTATATAGAAAGTAAAATTAAATAAAATTAACTTGACCTTCAAGGGGGGGCGGGAGGGATGTCCCCCTAATATAATGGTAGGGGAAACACTGATTATGGTTCTCTGGGACCTGGTGCAGGTCACTTACACGATTTTCCAAATTTGCGCGAAACAATGATGCACACTTTGAACATATTTCCATGCGAATGGATCACGACAGTCTGATACTGAACCAACTTGCCAGTAGATTCAAACCAATTTTTTTTGGTGTTTTAGGAAAGATGATGCGACGCTATTGACAATGTAGTTTACTACACGGTGGCCCATTCTGCACAGACATACGTTCTGATATAAGCCATATGCCCGTCCAATGCATACGTACTTGCGCCCACATGAGTAGGCGGTCCGTCAATGCGGCCCAGGATACATTCGCTTTCACACTGCTATAAGAATGTGGCCATATGCATCCCAGACCACCTCCGAATGTGGTTTGTGTGATTGGATCTTGATGCACTTTCAATGCGTTTTTTGGGTGCATTCACGCCTGTAATTGGCGCTGTCCACTTGTGATCAGATCACCGAGGACGCATGTTAATACCAGGTGTGAACAGGGCCCAAGACAATAGACCATGTTTGATCACAGCCGGGCTGGAACCACAAGATGAAAGGTCAAGAACAGGACAGTGGCGATGAACAACTCTTCGTTGATCATCTTACCTTGTGACAGCCTGACTGCTCAGTCTTTGTTAGGTAATTTGCATAGGATAGCCCCTTGCCGTTTGGTCTCAATTGGGAGTGAGGACTAGGTGCTTTCCTAATTACCATTACTATCATCAGTTTGATTACTGGCGGCCACACAAGCTGGCATTTCTGTGTCAAGAAATAATAAAGCCAGTAATATCACAAAGTAATATAACAAAATCCTACGTCATCTAACATTGTTTTGCCTAATGGCCTCTGTCACATTGTAGATTAAGGGATCTGCCACTAGGGGCAGACTTCCATAAATTACAGAGAACCAGAATGGCTGAAATTATCCAGCAAGTTGGTTAGTGAAGAAATAATGTGTGAATCAGAAGAATGTGGTGATGCACTAACTCGTCATAACCTGAAAAGCGGAGTTTGGAAACTGCTTGGATTTCAACAGCAATTTTTATCGTGGGGACTCCAATCCCCCAATAGGTGAACTTTACTGTCAACATTTCAAATTTCCATCAAGATACCATATTCCACGGTATCATGTATGGACAGTGTGATGGTATGAAAAATTCAATTCTGTCCAAGCCTAGTTAGGCATAGTCCAAACCAGAGGCTGCATTTGACTGCATGATGTCATTTAAGTTTTAAGTCTATAAAGCTGTGTCAGCTGTCAGTCATTTGACATTTCATGCCACAATTTAAATAACTTTGTTTCAGCAGGTGTTTGTCCTGTCAGTAATGTTATTGTTCCTCACTTAAGATAGCAACAGGCTAACACAGGGGTGTGACAACAGCGCTACTGACAGCACCACCCACTGGACTAAGGATCACCTTACACATACAAAGGAATGTATGCTTAAAGCAAAAGGGAAAACTGTCACCCTCTTAAAGGCAGAGCTGGCATGATGGAACAAAGAGCATGGCGGGGGAGGGAAACAGACCCACACCGCTGGGGGAGCAGCTTCCAGTAATTTGCTGCTTGAATCCAAGGGGTCAAAAACTACATTTGCACTGCGGTGTACAGTTAACCACAGATGTGTTTTCTAAAGCATCCTGCATGCTTGTGTTCAGCGTTTAATAGTCTGTGAAAAAGGTATGATTAAAGTATATTAATTTAATACATTTTCAAGCCAGAGTTGAATGCGTTTTTTTCGTGTTCCGTGCCCTAACGTCCCTCAGCCTTTTACTTCTGGTAACATTGTACAGCCCTCTTCCTGTTTGATTGGATGGTTCCACAAATTATGGAAGTGCAAGGCATTCTGGGACATCGGAAGTGGGTGACAACATGCAAAATGAAAACGATACAGCTCACACGGCAGCAGATACAGCAAAGCAAAAGTACTTTTGAGGAATACTTGTTCAGAATCACTATAGGCTGAGATCTGTCCATACGAAAGGAAAACCGCGAACTAAACATACTTGCTGTAGAGTGGCGTGCCATCTGAAGGCGAGAGCAACTCATACTTACCTGGCAGGGGAGATACCATGATCAAGAAGGTGGTTCACCCAGGGCGAGGCTCAACCATTGCACTCCGGCTGTGCTGACCCCTGCGAATTCCCCAAATGTGGGAATCTCGACTGCATAATTTCTGGTAGTGGGGGACTGCGTCCGCGCTCTCCCCTGATCACTGGTATAACAAGAGATATGATTGTGTCACACCATGGGGGTGCTGTTTCACCCAGTTCTCACTGCAGTGGGGTTCCATAGTTTGGTACATATATGGCACTCAAGGTTCTATATAGAACCATTTCAGAGGATTCAATTAAAAGAATCCTAAAGGTTCTCTGATTTTTAAAAAAGAGGGTTCTAAACAGCATCGTTTTTCGGCCTTTTGGCCAAGACCAAGTGCATTATCTGTTCTTATCAGTTTTAAAACACTTTTTTCATTGGATTGCGTCGGGTTTTTTAGAGGAAGGCATGGCAAATCTAATGCATGCCCAGTAGGTGGCTTGACTGTCGCTGCCACGGGGCGACCCGTGCCTTCCTTTTTAGCCTTTTATTCCTGCTTTTATTTTCATTTTTATTAGGCTGGGGATCCCGCAGTGGCTGGTGGCCTGTCTGCCGCCCTGCCAGGGGAACTGGTGTTTTTATTTCTTAGTTGGTTTTTATAGTTTAGATCTCCTTGGCTCATCCCTGTTTTAAGATGATGTGAAGGGGATATTGGGTTCTCGAAGGAACAAACAGGCACACTTGGGTTTGCTTCTAAAAACGCTTTATTATAATACAAAATAACCTTGCATTAAAATCAATACCAAAATATTGGATCAAAGAGAATGCAAAATAATTACATATCAAAAGTGATATCCAATGGTATTATAAATCAAACAATAAAACCGCCAATACAAGTGATTATAGGCATGTATAAAAAAGTGACAATTGAAACATGCATATATAGAAAGTGCAACTTGATATTATGGTTATTGCGATAATTGATTGAATCAAAAAAATTATCACTGCAAAGCTATTCACACTCGGACGTGCCATCATCCCTCACTCTTAGACTCGGGAGCCCGTTTCAGTCCTGGCAGGAGACCAACGCGTGAGTCCCAAGAAAGTGCTGGGCAACACGCGCTCTATCCCACGGCTGAGCTCCGGTCAACACAGATCTCCCCCTTCTTTTATGCTAAATTTAGGCACTGCCTGCGAGCAGGAGACTAGCTGGCCAGGCTCACCCCTCCCCTCAGGCAATGTGTTGTCTAATTTCCAATTTTTGTCCGGGTAAACAGTTTGCAGCTTCAATCAGAAGTGATAAGACAAGTTTCTATAATCAATGCGTCCCCCCCTCTTCCTGAGGATGGGTTGAGCGTCCTACACACACTGACCACTAGGTGCGGTTTCAATCAAAGATAGTTAGGCAATGCTTTCCCCTCTTCTTGCCGCTAGGCACAGCTACAATCAAAAATAGTAAGAGCAGAGCTTTCTCTTCTGTTTGAAGACAAGGCAGGTGTCTCACGCTGACCAGTGGTGTGAAAAACATATTGAGCAACACCTTTCCCTGTCCTCTGAAAGCCCCTCAAAACCCAGAAAAACATGGTAAGTGTCCTTGAAGAGGGTAAGCACCCCAGAACAAGGATTCTTCCGAATAAGATGAGGATACTCTGAAACCAGTCATTTATGAAAAACAAGTGGTATAAGTGATCAGAGGGAAAAAGAACATACTTTTGCAGTCTAACCTTGACACAATAATATTATAGGTGAATCATGGATGACATATTTAAATCTCAGGATGATTGATTCTGATCGTGTGTGTGGACTAATCACCTCGTATGTATGACAGTAACAGGAAGACAATGATTAATTCTAGGCAATGTAGTCGTCCGGAAATTCGTCCTAATACAATCCCGGACCGACAGGTGGCAGCTGGTGCACTGCAGACGTCGGTGGACCTGCCCGGATGGCGATGGCTGGCGGTGCTGCGAAAAAGCCCTTCAGCGGGCAGCGGCCTGCGTAACACCGCCCGGTTCTGCTGGAGGGCCGAAGAGGACGTTGGCACCTTCCCCGACCGCCTAGCCTTCATCTGGGAGGTGGCCTTCGGAGCGCTGGGCCTGCGCATGGACGATATCCTCTGCGTGTAGCGGAATGGGCCCTTCCGCTTCTTCGAGGTCACCTTGTCCACCGACGAAAGCGACAACAAGGTCCTGGAGCGGAGCAAGGAGAGGGCCTTGCACCCTCTCCTCGGACGGTGCAACATCGAGCCACTGTGGTGGCCCAACAAGCGGGTAATAACTGTGCGCTGTTTCAACCCGCATGTCACCGCCGAGGCCGTCGCTGTTTTTAAAAAAGTTTGTGGATATCTGGGATAAACTGGGGACGCCAGTTTCAGGCCCGCCTGTGCCCGGACACTAATGGGGCGGGCAGTTTTAGCCACCCCCCCAGCCTATTTTAATTTACGGGGTAACAAGGCTTACCTCTTTTCTGGACAGCCTCCCTTCTGCCGACAGTGTCACAGCTTTGGACATACTCTGGAAGGATGCGCCAACCTGCGCTGTTGCAACTGCCTGGAGTCGGGGCACATGGCCAGGGGCTGCAAGGGCCCCCGTCGCTGCACATATCGTAACGGCGACGCCCATCTAGCGCGTTCCTGCCCGCAGAAGAAAACATCATATGCAGACGCTCTGTTGGGCAACCAAAACCCGGTGCTGAATCCTCTCGTAAGCTTTCACAATCTGTTTTTTTTTCAGGGCTGGACTGCGAACTTCCAGGTAGCCTCAACCAGAGAAGTTTAACCAGCGTGTACATTAGCCGGTTGTTCTGCGCACTGATGTCTTGTTGAGCTGGCGCATAGCGTTTAGCCATCTTAAGTCGCTGAATCATGCCAGCCTCAAGATCCTCCCGCTTGGTGCGGCAGTACATTGTGTTTCCCCAGTGTGTTTTGTACAGCTGGTTAAACCTCTGGGGCTGTTTGTCATATTCCTCAACGGCATTCCAGGCATCAATCAGACTGCTCCTCTGTTCTGAGGTCAGCGTTAAGCGCTCCTCATTCAGACCAATGTCCACCAGGAGAGAGCAGAAGATCTCCAGCTGTCGGTATCCAGGCAGGGGATTTGAACTGCAGATATCCTCCTGTTAAAAAATGCAATGTGATATTTTAACTTGTGCAACTGAAGTGACTACGTGCAAATTAACAATAAATAATCATGAAACAATGGAGATGGCTAGCTACTCACAAAAGCAGGAGGGTTGGTTTCGCTGGTCTCACTGCTGGTGAGCCTCATGTGCGACAAAATGGGAGCCACCACATCACCGTATGCCTCATCTTCCTCCCCCGGGTCAGGCTGGCCAACTTGAATTACCTCCTCGTCCTCTGCAAGTCCCTCACTTGACAGGTTATCCAATGTGAAGGAACCCGATTCCCCTGTGCTCTGACTGAAGAGGTACTCCAGCCCAAGCAGCTCATTTGTCATCATAGCAGCAGGGGCACGGAGGTTCTCCTCCACAGTCTCCCCAAATAGCTGCTGGCAGCGGGTGTTCAGCCTGGCGAGCAGTGATGCTGAATAAGACGAGTGACGCCGACCTTTGCCACCATAAACAGCATCTGAGGATCTATCGGAGTTCCAGCGGACGATGCCGCTAATCAGGTAGACCTGATAGGACCTGCAGATGACAAGATGCACTGAAATAAAGATAAAACTAACTGGTTTGAAAAAGCTGTCAGAACTGCCGGCTTCATATCACAGGAAAGGCCGTGATCAGGCGGAACGACTCCTGTGCCCCGAGTGTAACTCTCCGCACATGGTGCTTGAGCTGCGCCTGGGACACATTGAGTCCAACGTCTTCGTCCGAAAGGAACGCAAACATCGTGGATCTCTGTGCCCTTACAGCTTTGATGAGGAGCTCCAGATCTTCACGGTTGTAGGCCAGGACACCTCCAGCGAGTGCAGACTTGAAGGTGGCGTATTTGGAATGGTCCCTGTGCCCGGCAACACCCCTGATCCACATACAAAATCAAGGGCACGGGCTGATTTGCCTGCTGGAAACGGTCCATGACTCCACGACACATGGGCCCCAGAGTCTCCGCAGACGAAAGACGAAAGACACAATCTGTGAATGTTCATTGTCTATGCTGGTGAACCACTCAGCTGTGCCTTTGCCCTCCCCCTGACAGCTTTCTGACCATATATACATTGGTCGATGTTTGCCTCCAAGACAATTGAGACTTGCGGGAAGCTCTCTGCGTACTCCGCCAGACTGTCTTTAATCCAGTGGTTCTGGATTGCCGCCTCCTTTTCTGTGCTTGTCAATGACACTGCAATTACAAGCAACATGTTATCATTAGCAAAAAACCTCTGCAAAAGATTAGCAACTTAATAAATGTATCTAGAGGAAAACTGCTTTCAGCAGCTAAATAAAATGACACTTAAGCATGAAGTATAAGCGTAAGTTCCATAGAATATACTTACTACTTCATGTAGCCCACATCGTTTGCCACAAGCCAGCAGAACGGTGCATGCTCATACTGGCCAAATGGTATGACCAGCTTCCCCAGGCACTGCTGATGGGACGGTGCTGGAATCCCTTCAGCACAGAGGAGTTCTTTGGCACAGACCAGGGCAGTGGACTGGTGCAGCAGTTGGCTGGGGGGCTTGAGGAAGATCATCTTCTTCTCTTTGTACATGCGGGCCTCTTTAGTCGCCACAAGTACTGCCTGTTGCCGACTTGGCAGAGCATTGGGGTTCACAACCCGGATTGCTGGTGCTGCCATCTTTACTTTACCTGGAATGTAATGGAAATGTACTAATGACATATTAGTTATTATGAGCACTTCTCTAACAAATGTATTATCAAAGCTGTTTATTCTGTTCATATTGTGCAACTCGTTTATACTATCTAATCTTTAGCGCATGTTAAGGGACATTTTTTTTCCAAATTACCAAACGGTAATTTTTGGGGATGGACAGAAATGCTCCGATCCTATTGAGGATAGAAAAATAATTTTCCACAGCCAAAGTATTCACTTTACACTAATCTTTTATATTATACAGTTGTGCAGGTATTGATGAGGTTTTCTATAGATGCAATTTTGTCAGACATTTCATTTTTTTCTTGGGTAAACACAAAAGAGAATTGGTACGTAGGATAGTGATTAAGTATCATGGCAACTCGCCCACAGTCCCAATTTTTTAATTAACTTGGTTTCAGGGGAATTAGATTTTGTAATTTTTTGCATATGGTTGTTTGTATTCAGCGTTTCAAATATTGTTTTATGTAAAAATTGTTTACTTGAATTGTCAAACAGTGCCATTTTAAATACAGGGTGTCTGTAAAATACCCTGGCAGAAGACATCTTGTGTTGGTTTATTGCCACCATTTAAAAAAAATAGAAAAATGCTTCACTTGCTACTGTTCAACTATCGAAAAGAGTATTTGCCGTCATTCTTCAGTTATTCCTAAATTCAGTTAAATAAGTAAATTACGAGCATGGCGTGAAGAAAGTTCTATTCATCAGTTAGAATTCTGATAATGTAAAAAAGATACTGTTTTTACTTCAGTTAAAACACTATTGCCAAAAGCAATAACACTACCTGGGCATTGGAAAAAAACAGTACATACATTAATTACTATTTTTTATTTTAGTTAAAACAATACATTAACAAAACAGTATTTTGTAATTACTGTATTTTACAGTTGGTACACTGCTGTAACCCAAAAATACAGAACATATCACTTAACTTACTTTAGTTACGTGATTGTTACTGCAAATTAAAAATAGTTTATTAGTTACTTTTAAATTGCCGCCAGTTAAATTACTGTGAATTTTACAGTACGTTTTTAAGTGTACCCTTGACATATACTCTAGTTTGTTGTCAGGAACATACATTGAGGTTGTGTTGTCTATTTTAATATTTAAGTTTGAGTAGGAATGTTTTAACTCTAAACATTCTTTCAGGTACCCAAACCATAAAAAATACAGATGTCCTGGGATGTCTGATCATCAGGTTTCCATTTTTGAGAGACCACAGCTCTTCTTTATGTACGTTATTTTATGCAAACATTATTCTTCAGTTGAATTTATATACCAGTGGTACCTCGGTTCTCAAACTTAATCCGTTCCGGACTCTGGATCGAATCCTAAAAAGTTCGAGTTTTTTTTTGTTAGCATTTAAACACAAAATGAACAGGATAAGAGCATTTTTTTCTTAATGGCTTCCAAAATGATAAAGATATTATCCCAACATTACCCCTGTCCTGCCCCGATCGTCCGCTCCTTCCGTGTGCCACGCCCCCTCGTGTGGGATCCCCATGTGATCAGCTGTTTCTGGTTGTTGTCATTAGTCCTCCGTATTAAGTTCGCGTTTGTTTGTTTCCCCAGTCCGTTGGACTTGCTTACAGCGCTGGCCTAAAGCAACGCATTCTGATCCTGACGCAATGCATTACGGTTAGATGCATTGCAACCTCTCACCCGGCTGCACAAACTGAAACCGCCTCCGTAACGACACACATTTGCCCTTGTATCCCAGGCAGTTCCGATGCGTAATCTGCTACTTTTCCCGAATATCACGTAAAGCAGTCAGAACTGGTTTTCAGTTAATTTACCTGGTAAAATATAGTTTAAATAAATGACATAAATGCTCTAATAGTAGTTAGTGGTTTATTTATTGTTAGTTACTGTAATGTTGCACTGCTTTATTTGGTTAATCATCCAGTCTGTAAAGAAGGCATTCAAGTAAGAATTGTAATGCTCTCCAATGCCTGCTGGAAGTTTACTTCATCTTTGGGGTGCAGTACCCCAAGCAGATAAAGCACACCTTGAGTTTTGCAGAGCATGGTTTGTTTCAAATGGCAAATGGACAAAAACCTGTGTCTATTCCTGTACTAAAGTTGTACAAATCAGATTTGCTCATGACTGAAAGGTGAATTGTGGTTTTCTAATGGATTTTATTTAGGGATGCACCGAAAATTCAGCCACCGAAACTTCTCGGCCGAAATACTTTTAAACACAACCGAAACAGGATTTTGTGATGACGCAAGCAAAACCCGCGACCAGCATGCGCTCGACTGGATCAGAGCCAACATGTCTGCCATGTGGGCGTATTTGAAAATAAGACCCACGGAAAGCAATTTGTAAATCATGTAAATGCTGAAATTTCAAGATGTGGTGCATCTGCAAAGACCATAACCCTCTGGGGTCTAGGGGTAGAGAGAACACTTTCCCTGACTGAGGCATGATCACATATTTCTTCAAATATCAAACTTAATTCATGGCAAATTATTCAAATTATTTCTTATATATTTGTTTTGCCGTTATACTCATCTTTATTTTAATGTATGTTGTAAATATGCCATCAAAGTATAGACATTTCAAAATGCAGTTTGGAACACTTGCAGAAACATAATAAAAAGTACATAGTAAGCAATGCTGGCAGTTTGTTTTGATCCCAGATATCTGATCACCAAAGTCTTGGCTACATGAAGATGACTAAATAGTGTAGTTGCAACATTCAGTTGGATAAATAAGAAAAAGGTAACTCATGCCACTATTTCTAGCAACTTTCATGTGTATGAATGAACCATTGACACCCCCCTCCCCCTTTTATGGTGCTGACGGGGATGTATCTGGGTTGCGTTCATCAAATTACCATGCGAATGCGATTTGAATACGCGCTAATGCAGCTATTTAGAACGTGAATAGCGATCTTCGGGTGACAGCGGTACTACACGCCCCCATGCAGGTAAAACAAAGTAAGGTTACATGGTTTACTTTTTTGCCGATTTAACCTAATTTTACAAACTTTAATACTTCCAACAATAGACGTTTTGAAAAGAGATTACGGATTTATCCATCTTTTTTTTTCATGATTCTACATTAAGATTTCATAAGAACATAAGGACTATACAAACGAGAGGAGGCCATTTTGGCCCATCGAGCTCGCTTGGGGAGAACTTAACTAATAGCTCAGAGTTGTTAAAATCTTATCTAGCTCTGATTTAAAGGAACCCAAGGATTCAGCTTGCACTACGTTATCAGGAAGACTATTCCATACTCTGACTACACGCTGTGTAAAGAAGTGCTTCCTTAAATCCAGTTTGAAATGTTCTCCCGCTCTAATTTCCACCTATGGCCACGAGTTCTTGTATTTGAACTTTGCTGAAGTAACTATTCGGTTGAACAGCATCCAAACCTGTTAGAATCTTATAGACCTGGATTATGTCCCCCCTCAGTCTCCTTTGCTTGAGGCTGAACAGATTTAGCTCAACTAACCTTTCCTCGTATGACACTCCTCTAAGACCAGGAATCATTCTTGTGGCCCTACGCTGCACCTTTTCTAAGGCCGCAATGTCCTTTTTAAGATATGGTGACCAAACCTGCACACAATATTCTAGGTGAGGTCTCACCAAGGAATTGTATAATCTTAGCATCACCTCCCTTGACTTAAACTCCACACACCTGGAGATATACCCCAACATCCTATTGGCCTTTTTTATTGCTTCCCCACACTGGCGAGAATGAGACATGGAAGCATCAACATACACATCAAGGTCTTTCTCATAATTAGCTACCTTTATTTCAGTAGGTCCCATAAAATACCTGTACTTTATATTTCTGCTCCCTACATGGAGTACTATGGGAGGTATTTTCTACAAAAATTTAAATGAGAATGATAAAAAGAAAAGAAAATACAATCTCCACTTTGCCATTTACTTCCCAAAGTCTGTGCGTAAAAATCCTGCACAAATTAAAATTAAAATGAAATAGCACTATTTGCATTTTAATTTTCCACTCATGTACGAGTCAGATGTGAAAAATTGGAAAATAAAACTAAAAACCCCTTTTTGTCTTTTCATTTTCCAATTTGACTTTTCATTTCCTACTTTGGCTTTTCATTTTCAAGTTCACTACATGCAAATATATGTTAATCGGAGCGGGGCGGTGGGCGGAGCTACTGATCACTGCTGCGCTTCTCAGTGCGTTTGCCGATTCCTTTCTTCTTGTGTTTCTTGCCCGTGTCGCCCAAACTAATGGCAAAGTCACACGCGGCTTAAGTTAGCTACAGCTTCCGATTCATTTAGCTTCTTATTCGTAGCGTCTTATTACACCCGCAACGGTGTGCGTCTCCCATACTACATCACAGTGAGAGGGAGCAACAGTCTGGAGGGCTTTCACTCCTTCCTGCCCAGCATGATTCCGGGCCCTCACTGTGCTGCTCTACCTTTTCAAGTGTACCTCCTGGCCGGCATCACTCGCTGGAACTCTGACAGGGAGTCGGCGAGCGTCAGAGGACAAAAGGGGAGGAAGCACATGGTTTACCAGTCTCCTCTTGTTCATCGCCTGAATCAGCGGTGTCAGGAACTGTTTGGGGAGGTCGAAGAAGCCAACTACAGGCCTCCTGTTCCGGCTGGTGATGAACGAATTGGGCTGGAATACCCGTTTGCTCAGTCAGCTGAACCGTTCAGCGCTCCTGACCACTACTCACAGGCCCGAGAGACACTGCAGGAAGAAGAGGATGAAGGGGATGATGTCCCTGCTGAGGAATCCACAGTGGATGCAGAGGTGGATGAGGAGATGGATGCGGGCTACACCTCTGAAGGTGAGGGTGACACTAACTCCACTGAGGAAGCACATCTCCCTCACTGACCAGGCCGTGGCTGCTGAGCTCGACCCCTTCGTGGAAGATGTGTGTGGACCAAATCATCTGCTTGGGTATGAGCATGTTGAGGAGCTGAGCAAAATTTTGGTTGACATTGCCTTGGAAGAGGGAAAACTTGCCATCAGCAAGAAAGTCATCACTGCTTGGAGCAAGCTGGAGCTTCACGATCGAAACATTCAGCAGTTTGACTCCCTGTACTCTGCACGCTGGGGAAACGCTCTCTTCACCAGCGGAGACCCAGCAGAATCGTCGTTGGTACAGAAGCTGAAGTTCAGCAAACGGTATTCGGCTGCACATCTGCTGGATTCCAGAAAAAACAGGCTGATGTACTGCCTTGAACAGCTCTGGCTGCATCCCGACTGTGGAGGCAAGCCTCGAGGCTCACCACAGAAACATCAGGTGACAAAGATGTACCAGCGAGTGCAGCAGAGAGTGACCGTGGATGACGCTGAGCTCAGCAAGCTTGGCATTCCAATCCTCAAAATCAACTCCAAGTGTGTCTCTGAATTCACCCGCAGACAAGAGGCCTTGTCTGCCAGAAATGTCACAGACCAAGGTTTGACTGTCTTCCATCGCCATCAGAGCATCACTGACAGCACCCAAACCTCAGCACCAGCACCAGAATTGACCTCACAGGAAAGACCTCACACCAGTCGGCCTCAGGTGGAGTATGAGGTCACACCATCTTTGGCAGGAACAAGACTGCTTAAAAAAAGAGCCCCTCATCCCCCCCCACCATCCTCTCCAGTCTTCTCCCCCTACCACCAAGCCAAACAAGTCTTCAAGCCACCCAGTCCAGTCAGGAGAAAAAATCACAATCCACAACAGTGACACTTACCTTGGTACCTTGTGAGCCATCAGCTGCCTTGTCCACATCCCAGGCATCCTCGTCCACATCACAGGCACTGTCTCTGGCATGATCCACAATCTATAAAAGAAAAAGAGCTGAGCGTGATGGTTCAGGACCACAGTGCCAGATGAAAATGTACATCTGCACTCTCTGTGGTCAGCCTACACAAGGCCACAAAAAGAAAACGTATTGTGCCATGTCAAAGTCCTCCACCTCAAAGGGGTTTTCTGGACAAATGTATCAAACATTCAGTGACTTTCAGGAGGCAGTGGACAAACATTTGGGCAGCGAGTGAACCAACCAACCACACACACAGATATGTTGTGCACTTTGATCAATAAATATATTATATATATCTACATGAACAGTGTGTTGTGGTTGTTAATGTTAGTAAGTAAATACAACACTGAGGGGGTTTTATATGTCTAAAAGACATTTTGAACAACAAATAATGATATCCAGTCCATTTAGAGATATAACCATAAGGCCTTATTAAGGTCAAAATAAACTATATAATACTATAGTAAATATTCACAAAACTATATTATAAAATGGAAATAATACATTTCTATAATACATTTTTATGTCAACAGAACACAAATGTCAATCAACAATGGCATCTGGTCGTGTTATACAACACCTATGGTGTTACTTTTATCATGGCTTAAATGTTTTATACAACCTTTAGGTTTATCAATACAGAATATGCTGTTCGGCACAATTTTTTTTAATGGAAGATATCATCAAAAAAACACTTTAAAAAGCTAATGAGATGTGTGTTTCTCATAATATACACCTTACACCAACTCAGGTCACCGACGCAGCCCTTTCCACTCTCTGACAGCTCTTTGACAGCTCCAGAGGCCTATGGAGAAAAGAAGACATTCAATTTCACCTGTCCAATCACATCCAGTTTTTGTCTCACAGTCTACATCATGATTTGCACTTCATTCGACTCAATTGCAATGCAATGATTTTTTTTTTTTTTTAAAAGAAGGCCATTTTTGAAACCGCATCTCTTTCATAGCTGCTTGGGCTTATAAACAAAGGTTTGCTTAGTTATTGCCTATTTTATTTAAAATAATAGCTGCAGCTAATTAAATTAAAGTATCATAATTGCTCAAGTATTATTTGCTATTACAATATCACCCATTATCATTCTTTATCATTAATAATGATTAAGTATTAAAAATATGAGTACAAGTGAACCTTTTAAAAATGCTGTTTAGAACCCTCTTTTTTAAAAATCAGAGAACCTTTAGGATTCTTTTAATTGAATCCTCTGAAATAATTCTATATAGAACCTTGAGAGTGCCATATACACTCACCTAAAGGATTATTAGGAACACCTGTTCAATTTCTCATTAATGCAATTATCTAATCAACCAATCACATGGCAGTTGCTTCAATGCATTTAGGGGTGTGGTCCTGGTCAAGACAATCTCCTGAACTCCAAACTGAATGTCAGAATGGTTAAGAAAGGTGATTTAAGCAATTTTGAGCGTGGCATGGTTGTTGGTGCCAGACGGGCCGGTCTGAGTATTTCACAATCTGCTCAGTTACTGGGATTTTCACGCACAACCATTTCTAGGGTTTACAAAGAATGGTGTGCAAAGGGAAAAACATCCAGTATGCGGCAGTCCTGTGGGTGAAAATGCCTTGTTGATGCTAGAGGTCAGAGGAGAATGGGCCGACTGACTCAAGCTGATAGAAGAGCAACTTTGACTGAAATAACCACTCATTACAACCGAGGTATGCAGCAAAGCATTTGTGAAGCCACAACACGCACAACCTTGAGGCGGATGGGCTACAACAGCAGAAGACCCCACCGGGTACCACTCATCTCCACTACAAATAGGAAAGAGGCTACAATTTGCACGAGCTCACCAAAATTGGACAGTTGAAGACTGTTAAAAAATGTTGCCTGGTCTGATGAGTCTCGATTTCTGTTGAGACATTGAAATGGTAGAGTCAGAATTTGGCGTAAACAGAATGAGAACATGGATCCATCATGCCTTGTTACCACTGTGCAGGCTGGTGGTGGTGGTGTAATGGTGTGGGGGATGTTTTCTTGGCACACTTTAGGCCCCTTAGTGCCAATTGGGCATCGTTTAAATGCCACGGCCTACCTGAGCATTGTTTCTGACCATGTCCATCCCTTTATGACCACCATGTACCCATCCTCTGATGGCTACTTCCAGCAGGATAATGCACCATGTCACAAAGCTCGAATCATTTCAAATTGGTTTCTTGAACATGACAATGAGTTCACTGTACTAAAATGGCCCCCACAGTCACCGGATCTCACCCCAATAGAGCATCTTTGGGATGTGGTGGAACGGGAGCTTCGTGCCCTGAATGTGCATCCCACAAATCTCCATCAACTGCAAGATGCTATCCTATCAATATGGGCCAACATTTCTAAAGAATGCTTTCAGCACCTTGTTGAATCAATGCCACGTAGAATTAAGGCAGTTCTGAAGGCGAAAGGGGGTCAAACACCGTATTAGTACAGTGTTCCTAATAATCCTTTAGGTGAGTGTATGTACCAAACTATGGAACCCCACTGCAGTGGGAACTGGGTGAAACAGCACCCCCATGGTGTAGCACAATCATTTCTCTTGTTGTACCAGTGATCAGGGGAGAGCGCGGACGCAGTCCCCCACTACCAGAAATTATGCAGTCGAGATTCCCACATTTGGGGAATTCGCAGGGGTCAGCACAGCCGGAGTGCAATGGTTGAGCCTCGCCCTGGGTGAACCACCTTCTTGATCATGGTATCTCCCCTGCCAGGTAAGTATGAGTTGCTCTCGCTTTCAGATGGCACGCCACTCTACAGCAAGTGGGTTTAGTTCGCGGTTTTCCTTTCGTATGGACAGATCTCAGCCTATAGCGATTCTGAACAAGTATTCCTCAAAAGTACTTTTGCTTTGCTTTATCTGCTGCTGTGTGAGCTGTATCGTTTTCGTTTTGCATCTTGTCACCCCCTTCTGATCTCCCAGAATGCCTTGCATTTCAGAATTTGTGGAACCATCCAATCAGACAGGAAGAGGGCTGTACAACATTACCAGAAATAAAAATATGAGGGACATTAGAGTAACAGAACATGAAAAACACGTTCAGCTCTGGCTTGAAAACTTTTACGTGAAACAATAACTTAAAATAAACCAGTGCCTATACTTGGATACCTTTACAGTAATATCAAACTGACAAACACTGAACACAGGCATGCAAGATACTTTAGAAAGCACATCTGTGGTTAACTGTATACCGTAATGTAAATGTAGTTTTTCGGGAGTTAGTGCATCATCACATTCTTGATCAGATTCACACAGTATTTCACTAGCTTCTTTGCTGAAAAGTTTGTCATTCTGGTTGGCTCAATTAATTTAAGGGAGTCTGCTGCTAGTAGCAGATACCATATTATACAATGCCACAAATTCCATTAAGCAAAACAAAAAGCTAGATAATCAATAGCAGCCTACATCTTCAAAAATTTGCATGTGGATTTTTGCCACTGGAAATGTAAATTTTTTTTTAAACGTATATTTGAATGACCATGTTTGGCCCCTCAGGCCTAGTGTGGGTTGTGATTGTGTTCCATCCCAGTTATAGCCCTGCCTTCTACCCTATGGATGGCATGCGTGCTTTAAAAATCCACAAGATGTTGGATAAGAACTGACCCCTTGATAAACTCTGCTTTTTGTTGTATGCATACAAGCAGCAAATTACTGGAAGCTGCTCTCCAGGGGTGTGGGTCCCATCCCCTCCCTGGGCAGTATGTGCCTTTTTAAACACTGTGCTCTTTGTTCCATCATATTAGCTTTGCTTTTTTTTTTTTTGAGGAAAAATGTTCTCACTTGATTCCAGCATACATACTGTATATTTGCATGACCAAACTGATCTGTGGCCATACAAAAAGACATAATTATGTTACACCGTGGGGGCACTGCCCCACCCAATTCTTTCTGGCAACAGGGGAAAACCAAAGACAATGTTTCCTGCCATGAGTCTAAAGCACCAAGGATTAGAAAATAGTTTAAAACAAACCACCAGTCCTTTGTTTCTTCATAGTTCTCCATAGGGGGAAATGCATACATATGGTAATGTTTCCCCTACCATTATATTAGGGGGGCACCTCCCGCCCCCCCTTAAAGGTCAAGTTAAATTTTATTTTCTATATAGCGCCAGATCACAACAGAAGTCATTTAAGGATACCTTTCGTATAGAACAGGTCTATACGTTGTCCTTTTATCAAACAAACTAAATAGCCTTATGTTATCTTATTTACACAACAGCTTGTCATTTTTGTGTCTACACGTGCGTGCACACACAGGTGAGCACACTCCCACCAGTGGACAGAGCGCGCGTCGGAAAATGTGTAGCGTCAACCACCTGAAGAGCAGACAGAAATATACTGCAGTGACAAAAGCTGCACACTTTGTGGATAATCGTCATAGAAAGAAATGTTCTGATGTTTAGTTCAGTTGTTATATTGACTGCTGTCATTAAAAGAAACACATGAACACTGTGAATCCTGTCGGTGTCCGTCTGCCCCCCCCCCCTCCCCACCAAAAGCTGTAAACCTAGGGGAAACACTGCATGGACAATAACTTTTGGAACTTAACACTAGTCTATGGCTACATACATTTATAGAGATCAGCAACCTGTCACTACAACTCAAATGAATGGGTTATCCCAAGGGACTGACAAAAGTGGTATGCATTTGCCATAAAAGTGATTCGCGCTGCATTTGTGGTACGCATTTGCACTGCTACACCAATAAATGACCACACGTCCCTCTTTATCCCGGCCACTATGTACCAGTGATGCCAATCCCTGCTCATTCCATTTTGTCAGCAAAGGATCCTCACATCACAATTTTTAATTCAATCTGACATGTGAATTACACAACTTCCATGGCTGAGAAATTCTGCTTTTTTCTTCTTTGACATTGTTAAAAAAAAAAAAAAGTACACTCGGGAAGTTCAGAAAGAGTACTTTTTCCAAGGCAATCAAATTGAACTTTCACACAAGTTAGTCTCCCCCCCCCCCCAAGGTTCATCTCGGGAATGGCATTTTTACTACTAAAAAAAATATATGAATGTCAATTTATCATACTGATGTGTGTGTATATAAAACATTGACCCTTCAATTGGTTTCCTTCATGAGAAGCCCCCCAAAAGTGCAGAATTTAAAAAGGAAAGAAAAAAAATGACAGCCTCAAAAGGGCATATGGGAGGAGGTGAAAGTTTCACTCAATTAGGAAGAAAGACTTAAACACGGCCAAAACAGGATTTTGTGATGAAGCAAAAACCGCAACCAGCACGCGCTGGACTGGATCAGAGCCAACATGTCTGCCATGTGGGCGTATTTGAAAATATCAGAAAAAGACCCACAGAAAGCAATTTGTAAATTCTGCTCTATTCACGAGTTTAGGGGGTCACATGCATCAGAAATGGCTGCTGCTGTATCTGCCAATATGTTTGAACACCTGGCATATCAAATGATCTAAAAGCGAGTCTTGGCTGCATACAGCACCGGTTATGAATTCCCCGCGACAATCACTTCACACCAGTGGGTCTTAATGGAGAACTAGAGCTGGGCGATATGGCCGAAAAATAAATGACAAATAAATGGTTCAAAACAAGTTTTAACTTTATATTTTATTTATTTACTTATTTTACTTTAAAGTGCAATCTGACAAGCCAAAAAAGATGTCTGTGAAATGATAGACCATGCCATTGTAAGCACTTTTAGAAACTTGTAAAAACTTTTAGCATGTTAATGAATCACCGATTTTCCATAGTATGCATGGGCACCATGTCTTTTGCAAGACCATGTCCAACCCTAGACTGGGGACCATAACAGAATATAGATCGCGACAGCGTTTGTTATCGCCTCCCACCGTGCCCCATTCTTATATGGCACACAGTTCGAAAACGTGTCAGGGACGGTTGCTTGCTTATCTTTGGATGTTGTGCTGGTGCTGTGTGTATTTTCATTTCGCTGGGAGCTGCACTTCTCCCACTCCGCTGTGTCTCTGCTTTAGGTGCAGGAATAAATTTGTTGTGCTGCTTCCTTTGGTTGCAACAGTTTTTAAACAGACTTTGCAACGAAGACTTGTTTGGTCTGTGTCCGACGGCGCAAAACCGAACCATTGCCATGATGTTTGTGAATCCGCTACAGTGTTTGCGTGCGGCGCGCTAATTTACCCATGAACAACGGTGCATCGCATTAGTTCCGCTTTTGGGGCTCGCGTGTAAAATAAGTCAAAATCAATTTTCATAAAAACACATCGTCCTGAACTGTAAATTTGAATTAATCGATTTATCGCCCACCTCTAGGGAGAACATTCGCTCTCTTCTCACCCCCTTTGAGCAGCTAACTGAAGAGATCAGCTATTCTGATGCATCTGTAGCAGACGTTATTCCCTTAATTTCAGCACTAAAGCGACCAAACAAAGAGGTTGAAACAGACTACGGAGTGAAAACAATGATCTGAATGCAATTTGTTGCAGTGGTCCTACAGAGAATGTTAAAATGGACTTTAATGCACTTTGTGTTTGAGGAGAGAAGATATTTAATTTCACAATATTCCAGCAGTCAGTTATAGGCCTGTAGGCTATTCAGGAGTGGGGCCAAGTGAAACATTTTCTTTAGAGTTTTATTTTATATTGTGCATTGTTGGAATGTCAGCATTCAGTGCTAAACACACATTTTCATAGTTTTGTACAGTAATTGATTAATTCTTTGAAGCATGAATATAAATTTATGCAATTGCAATGCAATGATTTTTTTAAAAAGGCGGCCATTTTTGAAACCACATCTTTCATAGCTGCTTGGGCTTATAGCTTATAAAGAAAGGTTTGCTTAGTTATTGGCCATTTTATTTAAAATAATAGCTGCAGCTAATTAAATTAAAGTATCATAATTGCTCAAGTATTTACTATTACAGTATCACCCATTATCATTCTTTATCATTAATAATGATTAAGTATTAAAAATATGAGTACAAGTGAACCTTTTAAAAATGCTGTTTAGAACCCTCTTTTTTAAAAATCAGAGAACCTTTAGGATTCTTTTAATTGAATCCTCTGAAATAATTCTATATAGAACCTTGAGAGTGCCATATATGTACCAAACTATGGAACCCCACTGCAGTGGGAACTGGGTGAAACAGCACCCCCATGGTATGACACAAACATATCTCTTGTTGTACCAGTGATCAGGGGAGAGCGCGGACGCAGTCCCCCACTACCAGAAATTATGCAGTCGAGATTCCCACATTTGGGGAATTCGCAGGGGTCAGCACAGCCGGAGTGCAATGGTTGAGCCTCGCCCTGGGTGAACCACCTTCTTGATCATGGTATCTCCCCTGCCAGGTAAGTATGAGTTGCTCTCGCTTTCAGATGGCACGCCACTCTACAGCAAGTATGTTTAGTTCACGGTTTTCCTTTCGTATGGACAGATCTCAGCCTATAGTGATTCTGAACAAGTATTCCTCAAAAGTACTTTTGCTTTGCTTTATCTGCTGCCGTGTGAGCTGTATCGTTTTCGTTTTGCATCTTGTCACCCCCTTCTGATCTCCCAGAATGCTTTGCAATAATTTGTGGAACCATCCAAGCAAACAGGAAGAGGGCTCTCCAATGTTACCAGAAGTAAAAGGCTGAGGGACGTCAGGGCACGGAACATGAAAAAAACACATTCAACTCTGGCTTGAAAATGTATTAAATTAAAAAACTTTAATCATACCTTTTTCACAATATCAGACTATTAAACGCTGAATACAGGCATGCAAGATACTTCAGAAAACATCTGTGGTTAACTGTATACCGCAGTGCAAATGTAGTTTTTGACCCCTTGATAATCTCACTTTGCTCCTTGAAGTATGGATTCAAGCGGCAAATTACTGGAAGCTGCTCCCCCAGCGGTGTGGGTCTGTTTCCCTCCCCCGCCATGCTCTTTGTTCCATCATGCCAGTGGCCTGTACTACGAAGGGGGTTTAACCAAATCAGACTTAACCCCGAGGTAATTTGCGAACGCGAGGTTAACAAAATCATGTTGACTCCAGCGGGGCTAATCACTACTACGACGCCAGTTAAGAAGTTGATTTGTTAAATCGGTGTTAACTGCATTGGAGTTTAGCAACGCAAGGCACCGTTTGACTCATAGCGCGATCTCCATATGTGTCACGGAGGAAGACTGCATGCTAATTATGCAGCGTTATGAGGAGTTTAAATCAACCCTTTAAAGAAAGTCCAATACCACTGCAGGTAACAAAAGCAGGCAGGCTTGTTGGCAACGTATTGACGACGAAGAAAATGCATACGTACATTTTCACGGTCATAAAACGTGGTCTAAAATATCCCACAACCGAGTATTAGACAATGTAGTGTTTTCTGAAAAGAATTGAAATACTGTTAATAAATACAGAGGCTAACAGATGCGACACAATTCAGAAGTCACCTATTATATGCTGCTAAGTAATATAATGCTCCCTGAAGTTCCATTAATATACATATGTTACTCATAATGAAACCTAATGTTAACAATAACTGATCCGATTTCAAATGCAATAGTAGTGGAAAGCGTTCGTCGCAGCAAGTCAAGATGAAATATAGAAACATCATGTCAAGTGGTAGGGCTATGTATTTATATTTCTACTCATTATGAAAGATTTGTTGTCTAGCCTCCACTAATAGCGTGTTTCTATGTTTTACAGCTAATAATAAAAGGTGTCTGTTAATATGACACTTAATAGAAGGTGAGCCACTGTTTAACAAACAATTAAATGATTTACAACAGGACAAAACGAAAAAAAAAAGCATATGTGTAGTGAGAAAACGACTTGGAACCTGTCACCGCGGTTAAGTTAACTGAATATCGAATATGAGGCTTTCTGGCTTTAATATCTTTACGGAATTAAGTAAGGTGGCCGTTTTTAATGACAGAATTGTGATGTCCAGTACACAGACATCGATGCACACCGATTATTTTTCCGCTTCAAAACATTTTGTGATTTGTGCCAAATCATGTTAATCGCTAATATAATATAGGTCCTTTCAGCTGTAATGATATATGGTGGTTTAGTATTTTGGGCTCATGGCGACTGTTGCACACCCCTTTGTTTCCCAGATTGCTTTACATGCAAATTTTAATTTTTGTATCCGTATACTGTGCAGTCGACAATACATGAATGGGTTAATAACTTTAAAACTAGACAAGACAGGCACATCTAGTGAAGTGTGCTTTGATCAGTGGACAACAGGGAACAATGCACACCCCTTGGGTTTTCAGAATAACTTTCTCTGTAACAGTTATTAATTAATACATTGTATGCATATTATATGCCATTGCTCCATTTCATACATATTAACAGAGAGAGCCCCTCACGATTCGCGCGCCAATGTCGTACGGATCATCCAGGCACGCCGGCATTGTCTTCGGAGAAATTGTAGTTGGGGGGGCGGTGCTCATATAGGGCTGGCTTACGCAGAAACCTCGACTTAACCAAGAACAAAAACTGCTCGGAGCAGTTTTGAGACTTAGGGTAAATTGCCATAGCAACATGTCTCGACTAAAACCTACCCACCTTTCGTAGTACGGGTTAATCGCGAAGTTACACCACACGTCATCAAGTTACTCGCAAAGTTACCCCGATAAGCCAGTTACCCCGCTTCGTAGTACAGGCCACAGCTGTGGTTAACTGTACACCGCAGTGCAAATGTAGTTTTTGACCCCTTGGATTCAAGCAGCAAATTACTGGAAGCTGCTCCCCCAGCGGTGTGGGTCTGTTTCCCTCCCCCGCCATGCTCTTTGTTCCATCATGCCAGCTCTGCCTTTAAGAGGGTGACAGTTTTCCCTTTTGCTTTAAGCATACATTCCTTTGTATGTGTAAGGTGATCCTTAGTCCAGTGGGTGGTGCTGTCAGTAGCGCTGTTGTCGCACCCCTCTGGGGGTGAAGGTTCGACTCCCACACTTAGTCGGCGTGCGAGTTAACGCTAGGAAACTCCCTTTTAAAGAGGCTATCGTCGCGCAGTAGGCCAAATCCATCGTGCACTGCTGACCATCAAAGGTGAAACCTGCAGTGTTAGCCTGTTGCTATCTTAAGTGAGGAACAATAACAACAACATTACTGACAGGACAAACACCTGCTGAAACAAGAAGTTATTTAAATTGTGGCATGAAATGTCAAATGACTGACAGCTGACACAGCTTTATAGACTTAAAACTTAAATGACATCATGCAGTCAAATGCAGCTTCTGGTTTGGACTATGCCTAACTAGGCTTGGACAGAATTGGATTTCATACCATCACACTGTCCATACATGATACCGTGGAATATGGTATCTTGACGGAAATTTGAAATGTTGACAGTAAAGTTCACCTATTGGGGGATGGGGTCCCCACGATAAAAATTGCTGTTGAAATCCAAGCAGTTTCCAAACTCCGCTTTTCAGGTTATGACGAGTCAGTGCATCACCACATTCTTCTGATTCACACATTATTTCACTAGCTAACTAGCTGGATAATTTCAGCCATTCTGGTTCTCTGTAATTTATGGAAGTCTGCCCCTAGTGGCAGATCCCTTAATCTACAATGTGACAGAGGCCATTAGGCAAAACAATGTTAGATGACATAGGATTGTGTAATATTACTTTGTGATACTACTGGCTTTATTATTTCTTGACACAGAAATGCCAGCTTGTGTGGCCGCCAGTAATCAAACTGATGATAGAAATGGTAATTAGGAAAGCACCTAGTCCTCACTCCCTGTTGAGAGAAATATGTTCAAAGTGTGCATCGTTAATGTTTCAAGACAAAAATATCTGCATCTTTTTAAACACCCCCAGGCCTTAATTGTCATAAAAAGAAATGTTGATGTTTAGTTCAGTTGTTATATTGACTGCTGTCATTAAAAGAAACACATGAACACTGTGAATCCTGTTAGTGTCATCCTGCCCCCCCAGCTGTAAACCAAGGGGAAACACTGATAATCATTTTCATTTAAGTTTAAATCACACCTCTATAAGTTTAAGTGAAATTTGTGTTAAGTCTTTGCTTTAAAAATACCTCAATATTACAACAAAATCCACATTTTGAATTCTGAAAAATTTCAATAATATGCTGCCCTAGTGCATGCTTTGTTAATCTCTTGACAGGCCATTCAGATGTTGTATCTGTTCCTCAGATCAAATCACAATAAAGCTTGGCTCTCTTCATGTGTCCCTGAATCCATTATAACTTTAATATGTTTCACTTAGATTCGGAAAACAGTGATAAACTAACTTTTCTTTCGAGACGGCAGTTGCATTGTCAGAGGCAGTATATTGGCATAACCAAACCAACAAGGAAAGCATTTGCAAATCCTGCCTCAAAGTGGCCCAGTTGGTTTAGCACGTTAGGCACTGGTACTTGACCAGAAGTAATTGTAAGAGGGAAATGACCAAAAATATGGTATCTGCTGCAGTGGAGGAGCACCTCAGGTGTATCTGCAGTCTGTCCAAAACAGCAGAGGTCACAACCCCTAGGGTGTGGGATACCAGTCCATTACAAGGCACACAGACAGCAGAGGCAGAAAATACCATTCCCAGGACATGAGATTCTCTCCTGTAGCTTGGAGACCGCCGCTGAATTCTAGCAATGCCAACTGGCCCTGATGCTGATTTGACTGTACCAGACTATTTCTGCTGCAGGCCCCTGCACACACTTTTCTGACAACGAGGTCATGCTTGCGCGTTACACTTCTTTGTTTTCACGAAGATCACTGCAGCCATCTTGTGGCTGAATTGTGGAATTGCATGTAATGTCAGACAAACCATCAAACCCTCTTACTGAACTTTTAAGAAACCGTATCACTTGCATCTTTAATTACATTAGACATCAGAACAGGAAACGGCACTTTACAAACCGGAATGTTAAGTGCCGCATAAAACGAAACAATTGTAAACAAAACTTCACACAAATTCAACAACAGAAAACTACAAAACTACTCACATTCAAAACTAAGTCTAAAAGGTTATACGGTTTAACACACATAATATAAATCACTAACAAGAAATACAAAACTCACTCATTCACAATAAAAGCAAACACTTAAAACATATTAAAATTAAGCACACTGTCCCTGCTGTAAAGTCCCCAGTTAAACAGAGCTGTAGTCAAACACTACAAACAAGCAGCACAGCAAGCAGCAAACACACATTCCTCCTTCCACAATCTACTTTTCAACCACAAGTTTCCCCGGTAGGGGGTGCACCGTTCCTGGAGATACTGCAATACCAGGTCGATGCGTGGAGTGGACGGAGCAAGCCCCTATTCCATCTCCCTGTTCCAAAAATCAATTTAATATATGGTCCCCAGATAGGGGACGTATCAGATATTAAACTGATAAGAACAGATACTACACTTGATCTTAGCCAAAAGGCCGAGAAGCGATACCCGTCGCCTCTCGAATAGACTCAGATGAACGTCCGACAAAAAAAGCCCCTTGACGGGAGTGTTGTGTACCAGCATTACGGAGTGACAGAAACACCAAACCCAGCTCCAAATGCGCTCGTTTACACAAAACTCAAATATTCAAATAGACAAGCCGGCCTTATCGAAAAGGCACCACGATCCGGAGCACGCGTATCCCAGAATGCAACGCGGTTTCATAAGCACTCTCTCACTCTAGCCACCAAACGTCATCATTTGGCAGCTAACTCCGAATACTCCGCAACCTTAAACGCTCTTAAAGCTGTTTTTAGCTTATCCAGTGGCTGTCCCTACGTAGACACGTAACATACACGTAAATGCGTGTGCAGGCTTGTCTCGAATTTAAATCTCACGCCAGCCAGTAGACCAAGGTTGATAACCCTGTCTATGGGATAGAAAGCTGGCCGCTGCCTTGCCTTGAAATATTGCTACTGCGTCTCTTTGGCGGACAGGAGAACGAGGCTGTGGCTGCCGAGGGTGAGGATCTGCGCCCCGTGAAAGTTATCAATTCTATGACCTTCAGTTCCCGCTGTCCCTCTCCGTTCACTGCAGAGAAAAATACACTTCTTCCCACTGCGTGGGGATTTCCTCACAGTGCCGGAGGTGGCCGACCCCCGCAGCCAAACTCTCACTACATGCACGCGCAGGACCGCCGACTCTCGCGCCTTCGCCGGCACGCAGGCTGCTCGAGCGACTGTCACGCTCACTCTATGCAGACGCGCGTATTGCTAATGCCGATCGATTACGTGGCCCTTTCACATTCATCATCTCACAGTTTATCTGCAAGGGCGAAGGTTTGCTTTCAACGTTGGTAGGCACCTAATCAGCCCAATGACCCTGGAAACACACGACATTACAACCGTCCATACCCAAATCTACGCCCTTCTACTTCGGATAACTACCCGTGCAACAGAAGGAAACGTTCAACTGGTGCTTCTTCAAAACACCCCAAAAACGTTACACACTTCCACATGTTAACCCAATGAATCGAGCTTCTGTTAGACCACGCTACAGGCCGGCAGCTGGCCACCAAACACACCTAGAAGACGACGCAGATACGGTTAATAAACCGCTATCCATCCAAATGTATGTTTGTTTTTTTTTTTACATCGTTACAAATAAACACGCAGTTTGTCAACTTACAACCGCTCTAACAATGTGGCCGAAGGACGACACGTTTCACTCTCCCGGTATCTAATCGCCACGGGGCCAACGGAAAGATGCCTGCTGTCGAACTGGTATTTTTATTGTTAAAATGCACCTTGTGACCATGAGAGTTAACATTTAAAATTTAAAAAACACAACACCAGCCCAGCTGCTCACCTAAGATCTTTGTCAGGAATGTGCAGATTTATAGCGAGTCACTTTCGCGGTCGGCGTCGCACGAGGCCCACAGGCTGCGCTTCGCCGACAAGGCCGCTATCGTTTGTTTGCACCAATTAGCTTCTAATTTAATTGCCAAGCTAAAAGTAGGAAACACTTGCAACTTTTAGTTTTTCCATACAGCTATAATTTCCAAACAAACTTAACTGGCTACCGAACCGTTTGGTTTGGGAAATTAATTTGACTTAGGCCTATTATCCATTTTCCACCCCTTCCCACTTTTAACCATTTCTTTTTTATTTGTCTTCATTTAATTGCCTAGGGAGTAATCAGATTTACATTTCGCTGCCAGTTGTATCTCTGTAACCGTGCATGTGACATATAAATCTTGGGTGAGGTTCCAGTACATTTGGTTTGCGCAGTTTGTCATTCTGTGGATTTCAAGTCCTATCAACAAATGCAACAAGAAACAGCTCGACGACACATTTTTTTATCGCTTGAAGAAAACATCTCAACGAACAAAAAGGCTCCTAAAATCTTACCTCTCTCGAAATGGCCATGCAGACACCGGCGCGCACCCGACTGCGTCCGCGGTCCAGTGTAACCTTCTGGCACCTGTGGGCGTTTCGCATTTCAGCGTGACTGACTGAGGCGATCAGAAGACATGGACTCATCCAACTGCTGTTCGCCAAATTAATCGAGCTTACAAAAGACACAAATGAGTCTAAAGCAGTCTGAAACCGTTTTTTTGCTAAATATCCTACCGAGGACTAGTTTTTTCTTTATTTATCTTAAATGCACAAGTTTTTGTTTACACATAGTTTTTCTTTTTACGGTACAAAGGTGTTGTGTGTATATGAATGGAATATGTTTTGTATGTGTTTATGTAATGTTTGGACCTTTAGTCTGCTAAATACAATAAATATAGTTTCTTCTGTCAACTGCGCTGAATGTCAGTAGACGGTTATGTTTGGAATTTTAAAAACTTAAATCAATTTAATTACAAACAGTTAAGCTAAGCTGAGGGGCCTGCACGAGCAATCGGCTGCGGCCTCCTTGTTTTGGGCCAGGGCTTTGGAAAGGGAGGAGAATGAAAAATGTACAGCCGTCGCTGGGGTGGGCTACGCAATTTACTATCGATTTATCAAGGTAGCGATTATTAAAATCATGCCGGTTAAGCAAACATGTTGCTACCAAGCTAAATATACAGTTATAGTGAATAAAACATAGCTAAGTATAAATTAATAATGTAGTAGAACATGTCGCTTATACTGTCAACCTAAATGTAAACTTTTAAAATAATTTTAATTACACATCTTTTTAAAACATTCGTAAACGTATCGTTTCAGTACTTTTAAAGTGAATACATGAATTTAAGAAAGCGAAAGGACCGAATAAAACCAAATAAGATTACAAGAATTACAATTAAAAAATGTAAAACATACACATGGTTGCAATGTAGTCATTTGGAAAAATATGTTTTATTGTGATTCACAATTTTTCAACAATATGTCACCCAGGATTTTTCACTGCACACCCAGTCAAGCCAAATTAAATCCAGCCAGGATGAAGCACACTTTCATTTGCGATGAATCCGCTCCGGCTGTGATGAAAGCACTGGAGAAATAATCTGATGGGCTTTTTTGTAGCGGAGATTTCTCATTGTGAGAGACAGAAAATAATTCTGAAAGGTGTATGCAGGGGCGCTGCTAGAGATTTTGGGCCCCATGAAAGCATATCATATTAGGCCCCCCAGTCTAAACCAATCCAGTTATTTTCCTAATTTTTTAGGGCCCCTGTCGCTCCTAGGTTTCCTCCCCCTTACGGCGCCCCTGGGTGTATGGATCAGTTTTGAATGTCAGATTCATCATGAGTAAGTCTGTAATGTATCGTTATTTATTTAATGCGCTGAGAATTATAAGATTTCTGTAAGATGCTAGGTGTAAGTTTATTGTAGGTCTAAAGTTTAAACAGCTAAGGTCACGCTGGGTAGCATGTAGCGACACGACGAAGCACCTCGGTAGCCCCGGTTGGCAATCCCCCCCACCGGGCCGACATGCAATCCATTTCAACCCAAGTGTCCATCTATCTGCTGCAGCCAGGTGTTATGTGGGCGTCCCCTTGACCTGGTCCAGCCACTCGGGTCCTCAGCAGTGAAGATCCTGCGAGCCGGTGTTGTTAAAGTTTACTGGTGACAAGCGCGTTCACGCGGCATTCATTCACTTATTTCTCGCAAGGGACGTACGCAAATAATTAACGTACGCTAATGAATGTTTGCAAAATATGACAAGCATGCATCCAGTTATAAAGACCATGTATTATGAATATAATAATATATGTAATATTTACTATGAATATAAAATTTTATCTCTTATGAAAGTAACCTTCAGTTTCTGCATGAGTATTTAACCAGTTTATTTCACTTTTCCAAAATTGATAAATCTGCATTCACCACACATCCGCAAGGGTTTTTAAGAAAAAATTAACTCTTTATATCCTGGGCCAGCAATAAGTAATAGAGATTTAAAAGATTATGGATAAGTTGAAATTAAATCCGTAGAACAAAGTATTTAAGGATGTTTTCACACTTGGTCCGTTTCGTCCTTTAAAGCAAACTCATATGGATTAGTCAGCATTTGGCGTATTAGTGAACACGCCAAACAAACTCAAACCCCTTTGAAACGAACCGAACTGAGACCACATCGGGAGGTAGTTTCAGTCCGGTTCGCTTTTAGTTCGCGTCACGGTTCGTTTAATTTGTGCATTATGAACACAAAGCGGTCCTGGCTTGCTTCGACAATTTTTACCCTTTAGCTTTGCCGTAGTCAGATCACGTGGTACAGTCCCGGGAAACAAGCAAAAATAATGGCTCCAAGCTTGGGACACGGAATAGTTTGGTCAGCGGAGGAGACTACGGTGTTTCTTGACATCTGGAACGAAGAAAACATAAAACGTCAACTATCTACAACACACAGGAATTTGCATCCATCTTGTTTGAAGTGAAAACTACCCGGAATCGAAAGCAGTAAAGGTCTGAGAGCTACATATGAACAGAAAATTGACTGAGGCCCCATCTGAGCTGAAGTAAACCAGAAAGAGAACTGAGTCCCCTTTCAAATGAACTCGCATTGTGATCACATAATGAACTGAGTTCCCTTTCTGTTGGTCCACTTTTGGGACCACTTCTAGAGGTCTGAGTTTGGTTCCTTTAAAGAGGACTATATGTGAAAATGACGTTTTAATTTGGAGGTAAATAACTGCCTACTGTGCGATTGGCTAATAGAGACGACTGACCATCTGTTTTACAATTATACATAGTTGGATGTATTTCATTGGCTGGGAGAGAGTTCCTTGAACGTGGAATTTCCTTCTCTCATGGTTATTCGATATGGTTATTTATTACAAGACAAAAATATTGAGTTTTTGGTCAACAACGTTGTTACTATGGTAGTTTTTGCACATAAATGTAAATTTACGAAACCGTCCCTAAATACTAATGCTTAATGATTTATCTTGGCATATGAAATGAAACTTGAAAAAGCAAGAGAACCACTGCTCAGAATTTAGTAATTGCTTTTTATCAAATAGAATGAAATGAATAGAGTGAAAACATGCTAAAACTTCATTCTCCAATATATGTTTGTACACAAATGTCATAAGCTGAGTGAAGTCATGGTCCATGGTTAATGACATGCTCGTACACATACAGAATAAAATGTCATTTAATTTTCATTGGCCATCACTCAATTATGACACCAAAAGTGAATTTTGTTTTTATATGATCTCTCCAGCTTTGCATGTTATCTCCTCTGGCTGTTCATGTAAAAATAGCAAAAATTAAAAAAAAAAAATGTTATCAGTTTCTCAGTTCCAGGTTCATCTCTTCATCACCTTTCTACGTTTTGTCTCAGTGGTTACTCTCCCACACAGTCTGTCTGTCTGTCTGTTTCAAAGTCTATGTTTGCAGACCCAGTGACCATCGTCCCTGCATTCGGCAACAGAGTTCCTTGGCTAGAAAAATCAGAAACAATCTTCTTTTGCCTTTCCACCCTGTACATGCCTTGTACAGAGCATAGGCATTCACCGCCACCAGGTCCAGCATGTTGTAAAATACAGCTACTGGCCACCTGCGTGTTGCTGTTCATACTGAATACATGCGCCCCATTCTAAACACTGACGTGGAGAATTCCTCTCCCTGTGCAGTGTCCTTTGCCGATGGAGGAAGTTCATGGCAAACTTTATTCACCGTGCCCTGTAGAGTGAAGCAGTCTGTGTGACAGTGAATTGTCTGTTGTGACATTTCTCCCGTCGTCCAGAAATGGCTCCATCAGACTCATGACCACATTATCTGCCAGCCTCTCCCCCTTCTGACGACTGGGGTCCTTTCCCAAGTAAGGACACGTTTTAGACATACACTCACCTAAAGGATTATTAGGAACACCATACTAATACGGTGTTTGACCCCCTTTCGCCTTCAGAACTGCCTTAATTCTATGTGGCATTTACTTAGATTTCTAGAAAGCCTTTGATGTTGTCCCCCACAAACGGCTCTTGTTAAAGCTTAAAGCTGCAGGAATTTTAGGAACTGTGGCAGCTTGGATCAAAAACTGGCTAACTGATAGGAAGCAGCGAGTAGTTATTAGAGGCACTATGTCACAGTGGGCCTCCGTTTATAGTGGGGTACCGCAGGGTTCAATTTTAGGACCACTATTGTTCCTAATTTACATTAATGATATTGACACGAATACATACAGTAAACTGGTTAAATTTGCAGACGACACTAAGGTGGGCCGGGTAGCAGATACTAATCAAGCAGCAGAGAGGCTTCAACGGGATCTGGATTTAATTAGCGAATGGGCTGATACTTGGCAGATGAAATTTAACACAGATAAATGTAAGGTAATCCATGCAGGGAGCAGAAATATACAGTACAGATATTTTATGGGTTCCACTGAAATAAAGGTAGCTGATTACGAGAAAGATCTCGGTATGTATGTTGATGCTTCCATGTCCCACTCTCGCCAATGTGGGGAAGCAATAAAAAAGGCGAACAGAATGTTGGGTTATATCTCTAGATGTGTGGAGTTTAAGTCAAGGGAGGTGATGTTACACTTATATAATTCCTTGGTAAGACCCCACCTAGAATACTGTGTGCAGGTTTGGTCACCATACCTCAAGAAGGACATTGCTGCCTTAGAAAAGGTGCAACGAAGAGCTACGAGAATGATTCCTGGTCTTAGAGGAATGTCTTACGAGGAGAGGTTAGCGGAACTGAATCTGTTCAGCCTTGAGCAAAGGAGACTAAGGGGGGATATGATTCAGGTCTATAAGATTCTAACGGGTCTGGATGCTGTTCAGCCAAATGACTATTTCAATATTAGTCTAAATACTAGAACTCGTGGCCATAAGTGGAAATTAGCGGGAGAACATTTTAAAACAAATTTGAGGAAGCACTTCTTTACACAGCGTGTAGTCAGAGTATGGAATAGTCTTCCTGCTATTGTAGTGGAAGCTAAAACCATGGGTTCCTTTAAATCAGAGCTAGATAAGATTTTAACAACTCTGAGATATTAGCTAAGTTCTCCCCAAACGAGCTTGATGGGCCGAATGGCCTCCTCTCGTTTGTAAATTTCTTATGTTCTTATGTTCTTATGTTCAACAAGGTGCTGAAAGCATTCTTTAGAAATGTTGGCTCATATTGATAGGATAGCATCTTGCAGTTGATGGAGATTTGTGGGATGCACATCCAGGGCACGAAGCTCCCGTTCCACCACATCCCAAAGATGCTCTATTGGGTTGAGATCTGGTGACTGTGGGGGCCATTTTAGTACAGTGAACTCATTGTCATGTTCAAGAAACCAATTTGAAATGATTTGAGCTTTGTGACATGGTGCATTATCCTGCTGGAAGTAGCCATCAGAGGATGGGTACATGGTGGTCATAAAGGGATGGACATGGTCAGAAACAATGCACAGGTAGGCCGTGGCATTTAAACGATGCCCAATTGGCACTAAGGGGCCTAAAGTGTGCCAAGAAAACATCCCCCACACCATTACACTACCACCACCAGCCTGCACAGTGGTAACAAGGCATGATGGATCCATGTTCTCATTCTGTTTACGCCAAATTCTGACTCTACCATTTGAATGTCTCAACAGAAATCGAGACTCATCAGACCAGGCAACATTTTTCCAGTCTTCAACTGGCCAATTTTGGTGAGCTCGTGCAAATTGTAGCCTCTTTTTCCTATTTGTAGTGGAGATGAGTGGTACCCGGTGGGGTCTTCTGCTGTTGTAGCCCATCCGCCTCAAGGTTGTGCGTGTTGTGGCTTCACAAATGCTTTGCTGCATACCTCGGTTGTAACGAGTGGTTATTTCAGTCAAAGTTGCTCTTCTATCAGCTTGAATCAGTCGGCCCATTCTCCTCTGACCTCTAGCATCAACAAGGCATTTTCACCCACAGGACTGCCGCATACTGGATGTTTTTCCCTTTGCACACCATTCTTTGTAAACCCTAGAAATGGTTGTGCGTGAAAATCCCAGTAACTGAGCAGATTGTGAAATACTCAGACCGGCCCGTCTGGCACCAACAACCATACCACACTCAAAATTGCTTAAATCACCTTTCTTTCCCATTCTGACATTCAGTTTGGAGTTCAGGAGATTGTCTTGACCAGGACCACACCCCTAAATGCATTGAAGCAACTGCCATGTGATTGGTTGATTAGATAATTGCATTAATGAGAAATTGAACAGGTGTTCCTAATAATCCTTTAGGTGAGTGTATATGGCACTCTCAAGGTTCTATATAGAATTATTTCAGAGGATTCAATTAAAAGAATCCTAAAGGTTCTCTGATTTTTAAAAAAGAGGGTTCTAAACAGCATTTTTAAAAGGTTCACTTGTACTCATATTTTTAATACTTAATCATTATTAATGATAAAGAATAATGGGTGATATTGTAATAGTAAATAATACTTGAGCAATTATGATACTTTAATTTAATTAGCTGCAGCTATTATTTTAAATAAAATAGGCAATAACTAAGCAAACCTTTGTTTATAAGCCCAAGCAGCTATGAAAGAGATGCGGTTTCAAAAATGAGAAATGATTGTGCTACACCATGGGGGTGCTGTTTCACCTAGTTCTCTGTCAGTAATGGAAGACCAAAGGAATTGTCTCACGGCATGTGTCTGAAGCACTAAGCATCAAGAAATATGTAGAAAAGAGTTATCAGGCAGTGAAATGCAGCCTTTGTTTTGGGCTATGTCTAATTAGGCCCCAAGCCCAGACAGCCAGAATTTATTTATATGCACTGCTCAAAAAAAATTAAAGGAACGCTTATTAATCAGAGTATAGCATCAAGTAAACTAAACTTCTTGGATATTCATCTCGTCACTTAAGTAGCAGAGGGGGTGGTTATTCAGTTTCAGCTGCTTTGGTGTTAATGAAATTAACAACAGGTGCACTAGAGGGACAACAATGAGACGACCCCCAAAACAGGAATGGTTTAACAGGTGGAGGCCACTGACATTTTTCCGTCCTAATCTCTTCTGACTGTTATTTTAGTAGTATTGCATTTGGCTATGGTCAGTGTCACTACTGGTAGCATCAGGCAATACCTGGACCCTACAGAGGTTGCACAGGTAGTCCAACTCCTCCAGGGTGGCACATATTGATGTGTCATTGCCAAAAGTTTTGCTGTGTCTCCCAGCAGTCTCAAGGGCATGGAGGAGATTCCATGAGACAGGCAGTTACTCTAGGAGAGATGGACAGGGCCATAGAAGGTCCTTAACCCATCAGCAGGATTGGTATCTGCTCCTTTGTGCAAGGAGGAAAGGATGAACACTGCCAGAGCCCTACAAAATGACCTCCAGCAGGCCACTGGTGTGAATGTCTCTGACCAAACAATCAGAAACAGACTTCAGAGGGTGGCCTGAGGGCCCGACGTCCTCTAGTGGGCCCTGTGTTCACTGCCCGGCACCGTGGAGCTCGATTGGCAGGTCCGTCACTGGCACCCTGTGCCTTTCACAGATGACAGCAGGTTCACACTGAGAACATGTGACAGAAGTGAAAAGGTCTGGAGAAGCTGCGGAGAACATTATGCTGCCTGTAACATTGTTCAGCATGACCGGTTTGGTGGAGGATCAGTGATGGTCTGGGGAGGCATATCCATGGAGGGACACACAGACCCCTACAGGCTAGACAACGGCACCTTGACTGCCATTAGGTATCAGGATGAAATCCATGTACCCATTGTCAGACCCTATGCTGGTGCAGTGGGTCCTGGGTTCCTTCTGGTGCACGACAATGCCCGGCCTCATGTGGCGAGAGTATGCAGGCAGTTCCTGGAACATGAAGAAATTGATACCATTGATGGACCCCCACGATTGCATGACCTACATCCAATAGAACACCTCTGGGACATTATGTTTTGGTCCGTCCGACGCCTCCAGGTTGCACCTCAGACTGTCCAGGAGCTCAATGATGCCCTGGTCCAGATCTGGGAGGAGATCCCCCAGGACACCATCCATCATTTCATTAGGAGGATACCCTGACATTGGTAGGCATGCATACAAGCACGTGGGGGCCATACAAGCACGTGGGGGCCATACAAACTACTGAGTACGATTTTGAGTTGCTGCAATGAATTTTCAGCAAAAAGGACTAGCCTGCTGCATCATTTTTTCACTTAGATTTTCCGGGTATCTTTGAATTCAGCCCTCTGTAGGTTGATAATTTTCATTTCCATCAAACGATGTTGCATCTTTTTGTTCCTAACGCATTACCCAGTCCATATCAGTATAGATATCTAGCATGACTTTTTTTCCCATTGAGATCTGATGTTTCCAAAGTGTTCCTTTAATTTTTTTGAGCAGTGTATAAAGCTGACATTTTTACCAATGCAAAAACAAGTGTAAATCGTCTACTTGAATGAGTCTTTAGAACATACCTCCACTTGTTCAGCTGATAGGCAGTGATCAGTCATCAGAGGCAGAAGGCAATCCAGATCCAAGCTTATGTAAGGAGAAAATAAATTAACCTACAGCACCTAAAATTCGTTTAAAAAAAATAAAAAAAATTAAGCATGTTCTTTACCTTTTTATTAATCTGGCTAACTTTACACAATAGCAAGGTCCTTTTTTTTCAAGTCTCTCGTTCATTCTCTTCCATCACATTGTTCTAGACATTTGTTATGGTGCCTTTTCAGTTTCTGTAATCGTGGTTACAATGACAAAAGCGGAAAGAAATGTAAACAGATTTCACACACGGAAATACCAAAACAAATGCCTATATATTTCAAGGTGAAACTGGGGACATAAGAAAACATGGCTAATTTTTATTTTTCCAGTAGGCTGATTCGATCTTCCATTTTCAAAACTTCTCGCTCATTTTTCACAACAGTAATACCTGACAATAGCTTTTCCTCCTCCTTTGCTGAAAATATGCAAACAAGTAAAGATGCTAAGAATTAAAATTAGGGTGAGATGAAAATTTCACGCACCCCAAGTTGCACAGGTATTCACCATTAGAATTGGAAGCCTTTTAGCGTTATTACACACAATGATAATAGGTTCGTTAAACTATGGCTTTCTGAAACCCATTCAGAAACAATGAAGAACAAATATAATCATTTGCACAGTCACAATAGAAAGTATAACATTTAAAAACTAGTAAATAAGTTTTTAAAAAGTAAAAAGTTTAACAAGGTAAGGTAATGTAATTAATACAGTGACAATACAGTATTGCACAGTATAAGCAACAAATGTCGCCTGAAAATGCCATACTTTTTCCTAACCCTAACTTGGGGACTTAGGGTGAAATATCCGGTTGTTGGGAAGTAGGAAATATGCTACTAAAGCATGCTAAACTGTGGTTTCCTATCCTAGAGGGGAGCAGAACTGTTATAAAAATGCAATAGTTTTTCAAACCCTAACCCTAGCCTCTGTTTGCTAACCTTAATTTGGGACCTTAGGTTGATACTACAGGCTGTTGGCAAGTAGGAAACATGCTACTAATGCATATTAAACTGTGGTTTCCTCTCCTACCGGGGAGCAGACCTGTCAAAAAAAACACATGTTGATGCCTGAAGATGCCATACTTTTTCTAACCCTAACCCTAGCCTCAGTTTGCTAACCCTAACTGCAAAAAAAAACCCTAATACTCTTACCCTAACCCCTAAAACCTAACCCTAATCCCAAGACAGTGGAACTGCTCGATAGCATGTCTTGATAGGTAGCATTGGTTGATAGAACACCGGCCCTGATCCTCAGTTTGAGGGCCTTTGAATATGCCTTTACAGCATATGTTATATTATTCTGTTTCCGGATATTCTGTTTGTGATTTCTTGTTTGCAGTATGTGTACTGTCTGTGCACTTTGGCGTTCGTCTGTGCAATATGTTCTTACTGCTGAATGCACCCCTTTGGGCCAATGAAGTCCATTTAAATATTAATCTGAATCTTAATCTTAACAGATCGTCATATACCTGCGCTATCAAAAATGTCCAAGTGCAGTTTGGATAGACATCACACAACACAAATGTGCTCTCGATTACTGACAGTGCTAATGTTTAATTAGTGTTATTAATGTTCTAAATCAAAAATTAACGGGGCATAGAAATCACAAATAGCCCTCAGAAATTGTTTACTCACGTGCTTCCGTTTAACTGTGATTAATTTTTATTTGCGGCATACGGAAGGTAACCTTTTCTAGCAGACAGTATAAAGCGATATAAATATGTCAGTGTAAACAGGATATGGACAATATTTGCTTACAGATGTGTTCTTTCATTTAAAAGTTTTCTATACGTCATTTCATGCTTCTATTGACACGTGTGTTAATATTAATTAACATAAAATCTGCATTCCGGTGCTCGCCGCCTTCCGCCAAACTGACTGCATTCCACAGACGGAGATCGAGCACAGTGTTCAGAGGCCTTGGGCAGCGACTGGTTTTCATTTGCCATCTTCATTCTAATTGTTTTATTTATGTTAAAGCGTTTCAGTCATGAGCCATTACAGATTGACTTCTAATTAGCTTTTAATTGAAAGTTAAAAGGCACTGGTAAGAGTTAATTACTACTTTTTACAATATGTTCCAGGTGACTAGCTCGTGAACCGGTAATACGGTATCCATCATTTCAGCATGAATAGATACTCTGTTATTCATATTGTTCACTATCTTCTCATTATGTACACAGAGGGAGAGAGAGGACTGTGCAAAAGTCTTATGCTACGTTCACACTGCGAGCGGCGAGAGCGTCGATGCGACCGGAAGTCATTCATTCTCTATGGGAAGGAGCGTCAGGAGGCGTCGAGGAGCAGCGCGTCGTGATCTGGGCGGCGGGAGCGTCAGACAGAAGTTGAATCCAGTCAACTTTATGGTAATGAGCTGTGACGCGGTTGGGCGGCAACCAATGGGAATGTAGAGATGCTCCGCTAAAGAGAGCGCCGCAGAACATAAGCGTGTAAACTTTTGTTCCGACCCAACCGCTCCTAGGCACAATGGAGGAGAGACTTATTATTGCTGTGGCCGGGTACCCAGTTATATATGATGTGTCTCTGTTTGCATACAGGGACATAAATAATAAAAAATGAGGCATGGACCAGAGTGTCCGAAACAATCGGTGTTCCAGGTGAGATGGTGAAGTGCATAATATATTTTTTTGTGAAAAAGGAAGGAGATCAGTAGTAATTTTGGCGCCATAGCAGAGAAAACAGTGCAAATTGTCGGTAATGTTAAACCTATTTATAGCATTAGTGTTTGTCAAAACATAATTATGTGTTTTAGTAGAACTGTCGTGAAACATTTTAAGTACTATTTATGTTAACTAAAGAAACATAAAGCACAAGCAACTACTTGGCGATCATCCATTGTGATCCAAGGTAAATTTGAAAAGAAGCGCTACACTATATGTAACATTTTCCCTCCAGAACGCTTGATTTTAAGCGGGAATGCAAATAACTGGCTCACAACAATATTTATTTGACAAATTATGTCCTATCAGGAGTCGGTGCAAAGATATAAGCTACACGTTTGTTTGTTTTGCGGCCCCTTTAAAAAGTTCTCAGAGCCTGGCATTCTGAGCGGCCTTGTCCCCGCCCACTCTGTGACGTCAGAGAGCGTCTCCGGCGTTGGCTAGCGTCGCGTTCAGGGCGGCGGGAGCGACGGCTGGCGTCTTTGACGCTCGCGGTGTGAACGTAGCATTAGGCAAAGGAAATTTTTAAAGCTATTTATCTAGGTAGCAAGTATATATTTGCTCAGAACAAAAACCATATTTAACATTATAGATTAGGCAAATTAAGAGTAACACAATAAAAATAAAAGATTTTTTTTCTATTCCCCCAAAGTTGGCTGATACCTTGCTAGATGGCTAGATGAACACAGCTCCCAAACCTCTCCTCAGGGGCACCTCAGCCACTCCACGGATTTATTAAATTTCACCACCAGCTCCAATTAATTAATTAGATGAATTTGTTAAACAACTCACTGAGGTGCTGATTAGCCAAACACAGTGTGCTAGCAGTGCAGTCAAAACATATGTCGGGGCATTGGATGATTTCTGCAAGTACTGTGGTTATTTTAGGAGAGGTTTTGAAATGGCTAAGCTCACACACTTTGACAGACATAATACCATAATTTTACACAAACATGAACATCATTTAAAGAATTTTCCTTAACTGCCTAAGACTTTTCTACAGTACAGTACATAATTTTATATGTGTTTGTGTGTGTAAAAATTAACCACCCTGGTTTGGTCTATTAAACTGGGTCTTTGCTCTGGCAGGTAAATACGGACAAATGTGTAATTAATATGTATGAACACATGTTGCCCTGCGATGGGTTGGCGCCCTCTCCTGGGTGGTTCCCTGCCTTGCACCCTTAGCCTCCGGAATAGGCTCTGGAGCCTCTGCGGCCCTGGATAGGATGATAGCAGGAGATGGATGGATGGATAGAACACATGTGCTTGGTCAAGTACCCCTATCTGTATCCTGTTGGACTGGCTGGACAGGACACTCTAGCGCATCTCTACAGTCGTGTCCTTGTCAGGGCTGTAGCACGTGTGGGTGCGCTCACGATTCAGCCCTGTAAACATCACCTATGACAGCAGGCTGCTTCCTGACACCTTTTACATAAAACACTGCAGCCCCCCCACATGCTTTGACACCTGTCCCAGTTCCCAGTGCTCCGTGACGCCACCTGCATCCTCATAAATGCACAGAATTACCCAACACCCATCAGGAATCCAGTGGCAGGCTGGGATCGAAGGCCCAGAGCTGGCTCTGCACCTTGGTGGTACTGTGCATTCCCTGTGAGGGCATTAGCTTGACCCCCTCACTGCATGCATGCACATCTCACCCCCCTCAGCATAAAATATGCAGATCAGCTTCCAGCGCCCCCATCAAAATGGTCGTTACTCCGTGATATCCTTCCCTCATGGTTATTCAGATATTTCCACCTGTGTGCTGCTCCGAAGGTCACCAGTGTCTCCTGCAGGTTGTTGAGTAAACATTAACCACAGAACTGGGGTACGAGGTAATCCAATGTGCTGAACTTCTGACCCTCACTAGCCCACTGCCTGCCTACCCCCCCCCCCCATGTTAGCTGAGCATAAGACACCAGCCTGCATGGTCAGGCCTAGGATCAAGGAAGAACACAGTGGACAAGTGTACAACAGAGCAGCTTTCTGGAATGTTCTATATGTCACATTGATCAGCAGTCACAGCAGCGCCTGCAGTTCTCATTTTCTCTCACATATTCCATGCACACTGTCTTAATGTTAATAATGTAGATTATACATGTCGTACCTGTACAAGTATCTATAAGACAAAGTTACTGTGTATAAGAAATGCACTGGACACAGCTGAGAAATACAGATATCCTACCTTCTCCCCCATGACAAACAGCTCAGCATGGCTCCCCCTAATGGCAATGTGTTGAAATACACAAAAACACATTAACACCAAAGAAACTTCAGATGGGAAGGTAAAATGTCACGCTGCCATGCTTTGAAAAGGATGAGAGAATCCTATCGTCGCCTTTTCAGGGCCTGGTTTCCCCCTTTCAGCTTTAATGAACCGTAACCTGCTCTGTAGTGACCTCTGCTGAATTGTTTGGTGGCCCCCACTCTAAACCTTGGGTGGGGGGGGGGGGGGTCATACTCTAATGGACAGCAAAGACCATACAGTCGCCTGACCCTTCTGCAACACTGCAGAGCGCCCCTAGCTGCACGTGAGAGCCGTTGCATAGACTGATCTTCAAATATAAACACATAAGCGTATTTATATGTAACACGTTTACTAGCAACAGTGAACATGTGGGTTCACTGTGTGTATCCTCCACACAGCTGGGCCTGGATACAAAGCATAGGTTACCCTGGGGCGTCACGAACACCCTGCTCCACAGCAACCTGAGGCCATCTCCTGCGGCTGTTGGTGACGGCGAAGAGCGCTCACATCCCATTGGATGAACGGCATCACATGACTGCCTCCCCATAAAAATGTCATTTGGCCCTGTATAGTCATCAATCACTGCTGCCCTGGCAAACCCAAGAGGACCTGAAGGAGACCATCTGACCCACACTGCAAGAGACAGTGACGTAGAACCAAAAACATAAAAAAATTAATCATAAAATTAAACATCAATTATTCTGAATATAATCAGAGCTTTGTGCTGATCCATGGACTGTAAAATCTCAGGAATGTTTCAAAGTTTTGCTATCAGACTTTGCATTTCATTAACTGGGAAATTTGACAGCAGACACCCAAAGTATGTGTATTTATTTCAAAATTAGTAAAGATTTGGATTGTTGAACCACATATTGTCACTGTACCTTCAGTGTGTATGCAAACATGCTGTCTCCCTTCTAACAGTGTGACTCCCTTCATTCATATATGACTCATAGTGCCATCCTGCCTGACAGCCAGCTACTGCACTTCCGCATCTCAAATGGCCGCCGTGCCCCCTAGACTGTGCTTGGCTCTGGGGTATGTGCAGGCTGGCTCTCCAGACCCCTACCTATGCTATGACTGGCATGCCTGGCCAAACGGCTCCTCCTGGCGTGATGTTATTTCTCGTTTGGTTTTCCCTGTGAGCAGGGCTTTGGGATCAGATACGATGCAGCCCTTCATCTTATAGACGGCAGGTGGAATCCAGCCAGAGACCTTTACCTCCGACCCCGGGGGGAGGCTGTCTCAGCGGGCACCAAACGGCCTCGAAGCCACGCCCACCGCATCGCTCTGAACACAGGTCAAGGTCTGCGTGACACACGATCCAGGGGCCAGACCAATGCAGCACATCGTAACACCTGGTATCTGAGCACGCTCCATTTATTCAGGAACGCCAAGAAGTGCCATAGTGACTGAATGAAGTGGGCATGCTAATATATCCCAGCTCTGTGCTGTTAAAGGGGCCATTGGCACTTTTCCATGCTTCTTGTTGGTATTACGGTAGTAAAGGTATGGGGAAAATATGCGTATATATAAACGCATGTGGGTAATCCCCACAATATACATGCATTTTCGTCGTAACAGCCGCGGTAAGGGCACTTGCAACCTTCCAACCTTTAAAAAGCTTTTTCGTCTGAGTTCATTGTGCCCTCTAGTGTAGGCACTAGAAATGTACGATCTTCATTTTTGAGGGTTGTTTGAGCTGTACTTATACCGTTCATTGCACAGTGACAAGGCATTTGTTTCAGAAAATCATAACTCTCACGCGCAGTCGTACTGCTGGTATACACTGATTACAAACACAGCGTATTTCCTCTTTAGCCAGACGTCTTCGGGAACGATAATGGCACGGCCTGGCCATGCAACCTAATTCGGGACGCCGCACAGCATTTGTCCAGAGCAGGGGTTAAGCGAGCGGCCAGAGGGTGGAGGTCAGCTCGTGAGCGGCGCGCTCGTACCCGTAAGCGCGTACGCGCTCCCCCATTGATGCGCGCTTCCCGCTCGCCTATTGGCCAGTGCGCTGTAGCGCTGCCAGAAAGGGGCCGGCCGGCCTGAAGGGAGCTTCATAGAAGAAGTAAGGAGTGACGGACCGCCGGCTGAGGATGACGGGGAGCGGGGAAGGACCTGCAGTAGCCGGGGCACTCGCGTCCTACACCGGCCGCCCTAACCTTAAAACTTGGGCTATTTCTAGTTTTGCCGAGTATCGTTCGGGTGCCCACGTCGCGTCGCACTGCTTTTATTTTAATTCAGTTTTATCTAGTGATTTGTTGTCCCGTGCAATGGTCTCTTTGAAGCCGCTGTTGCGGGCTCCTTGGTCACCGGCGCCGGAACCACGGTAAACGGCGACAAAGAGGGCGGTGAAGCCCAAATTAGAGCGGCGTCCGCCAGTAATGCAACAGTGTGAGCGGCGGAGAGGCGCCGGGCGAAGAGCCGGGGAGTCCGACGCGGGTCGCCGCCAATGGCCGAAAGTTGATCCGCTCGCGGCGCAGAAAGGGTCACCCGGTTTACCCTTCACTTCTGATCCGAGCTCCGGTAAGTGTGTAGGCGCCGTGTTATAATGACTGAAAGTCAGAAATAAAGCAGCAAAAAAGTTTTCCGTCCTGATAAAAACGCTTAAAATGATTATTCATGGGGGCGTAACTGTAGTAAATTTAGTATCCTGTCATTACATAACCTCCTTGTTTATCTTATCTGTCAAAATAAAATAATAAAAATAACCGTTTCTCATTATAACGCCTCACTGATTTAAATTGCTGTTTGGATAATACTCAGTTTTCCGAAGAAACACAAATAGATCAATAAAAATTAAAAATAAAAATGATGGTTTGCGTTATTAACGTGAAAGAAAAAGCCGACGTCTCTGCGATGAAACCAAGGGGATCTGCCGCTGCAAATAAATAAAAGGGATCCGCCGGTGAATCGGAATCAAAGGGATTCGCCGGCCTGGCTGTGTGTCCGAAACAAGTTTGTCTTTTTGACAACTAGACGTTGTAGAGTGACGCCTTCCTGTCTGCACCGTTAAAATAGATTACTTTGTTTATGCATAGTTTTACGTATTTATGTAATTCAGAAGTGCATAATTCTGCTGTAATATATGCATGCCTGCATCTGAAGTTTTACCTTTTATCGATATATTATGTACTGCAGTTGATAGTCATGAGCTACAGTGCGTATTGTTATTGTTGCAGACTGCTTTGAATCCTTGAAAGTAGTTTTTTTCAGTCTTAGGAAATGGTAGACATTCAGATTGAGGAAATGCATGTCATTTTAGTCCGGATGCGCTGTGATCTTCAGCTGTGCTCAGCAGGCCCAGAGCACGTCGTCTACATAAAATCTGTCCTGTGACTCCAAGTGTGTCTCGAATGCGGGGATCTCTCACCATTTCATGCTCATGCAGCCACATGCACTGCACCTGTGCGGCCTGCGTTCACATGCGTGTGCAGCTGTAAAACAGCTGCTGTTACCTTAGAAACCGAAGAGAGAAATAGTTTACAGTGTTTTGGACCCCAGATGTGGTCTTTTTTAATGATATGTGCCCTGGCAAATATTTGACACCCGCTTGACCTTTGGTAGTTAGCGGCGTTAATCAGTAGTCTGCAGTCACGGCTCACCGGCGCTGTGGCCACATTTAGAGCGTGTCCGCGAATATGACCGCTGGTTTAACTCTTGCCCGGGTGCCCGTGGTTTGTCCTTAGCCAAGGTCACTGGGTTTTCCAGCTCACCCGGGCACACCGCCGCCAGCTTCTTTGGGATTCCTGGAGAAGTCGCGGGGGGGAGGGAGGGCTGGAATGGAAACGTTTCCTTTTGGGGGCTAGTGGGTGGGGTGTGGTGGTGGGGGGGGGGGGCTTGTCCTATCTGATAAAGAGTGGAAACACATGTGACTGCATAGTTTAGCTTCTGCTAAACAAACTCCTGTGGATTGAGGACAAACATTAGCTGTGAAGGTTATGAGCTACTCAGTAACCCCTGTGGATGGCCTGATGGCCCAGAGTGGCTTGCGTTCTGCTAAGTGGACAAAATGGTTGTGTTCAGATTCGTAGTTCATGCTCGCAAGACTTAATGAAGAGCCGAGCAATTCTTGACATTATGTTCAATCACTTTGAGCTCTGGTTACTGTAGATGTAAAGAAATTAGTACAGTTACAGTGCAGTGTCAGAATTTATTAATATGTGTCTGTGTTTTTGTATAGAAATCTTGATAGTTTTTTTTTGGGGGGGGGGGGGAGTTCGAGATCATGTATCTTTTTTAAAATTTTTTGAAGCCAGGTGAATTGGGTGCCTTTGTGAATTTCAAAGGACCGCGTTAATCTGTGGTAAAAACGCATTCGAATGGAAGCCAAGATAAGGAAGATTCAGGACTTAATGTGGTTGGTATGGACCGGCCTGATTAGGTTTCGTTTGGCCTCTGTGGCAGTATTAATTCCTCGGGATGAATGCGCGACGATTGTGAGGTGCTGAATGAACCTGTGTATGAGGTATGGGATGTTGCAGTCAGCCCTGGAGATTTAGCTGTGGGGGGCGCTGCAGACGTGAGAAGGGCCCCTCTGGTGTAATTTCGGGGAGGATACCCTTTGACCGGAGCCCCCTCCTTATTGTTCAGAGCAAAGGAATCAAACAGTCTGGAAGTCCCAAATGATGGCACCATGAATTTTAATCAGCTCTGAGGCTGTTGTTTACGTCTTATAAGATTGTGTAGGGTCAAGTGTTTCATTGCATTGTTTTCCAAACTTATTATTTTGCCCCGGTCTCTTGTGAAGGAATGCTTCTGTTTGGCCATTAGGATCTTTGACCTTGCAGTGACTTTGAGGCGTTTAGAGAATATGAGGCAGTGCTTTGTGCGGTACAGTCATTTAATACATATAATCTAATAAAAAAAAAAAAAGCAACCTGATCGCTTTGTAGTTTAACCTTTATGTTGACTGTAAAATCTGACTTCTCAGACATTACTTCCGACACATTTCAGTCAGTGCTGCACCTACAAAACAATCTTAGGTAAACTTTTTTCTATGTATTTCTGTTTTTTTCTTTCCAGGATTGTCAGGCTTGCAGGAATCTCACTGTGAATAAGGGGCTTTCAAGTGGCACCTTGGCATTGATGAAATATTCTGTGCAAACATGCCGCCAGCGCTGCCGTTTCTAGGTATTTGTGTATTAATAACGGGCTGGCTGTCAAGCCTGAGCGGGCGCCCTGGGATGGCTTAGCTCGCCCCTCCCTCTGTCGCTTTGCCGAGCTATATGGTTGCCGAGGGCTGAGTATTCGTGGAATGCAGAATTGCCGTGATCTGATAAAGTTTGCTTTGTTACCCCCCCCGAGCTCTCCCCCCTCTGTGACCTGACCAAGGCTTAAAAAACATATATAGATATAGATATAGAGCCTGGGAATTGGAAAAGTGCGGAACTGGGAATATATGCATGGCGATGGCTGGGAGTCCCTGTTATAATTAGATTATTACACGTCGGGGATTACACGCGAGGCCAGTGTGGAAGCTGGAGGACCCACTCTGATCCAGCAATCAGCCGCCCAGCGGATTGCATGTTGGTGGTGGAGATGTGGGGTGTAGCATAGCGGAGGTGGCAGCGCCACCTACTGGTCGATCGCTACAGGCCATGGCGTTACTACATGCTGTTGCTACATTGCCCCTTTGGGTAACTCCGAGGTCTCGCATCTGGCCTCATTTTTGAGTTGGGCTTCGAACTCTCAGTCTAGTGGTTTTGTGCACCAGCCTACCATAGTAATGGGAGAAAGGGGGCTTGGAAAGCTGTAGAGCGGCGGAGGGTGTACTCTGTGGGAATGACTGCTGAGTTGGCCCCCTGACCCACATGGTGATGGGCCACACGTCCCTGCGGGGTGTGTGTGTGTGTGTGTGTGTGTGTGTGTGTGTGTGTGTGTGTGTGTGTGTGTGTGTGTTTGCATGCATGGTCAGCTGCGGTAGGGGTGTAAGCGCATGAAATGCGGTCTCAGCACCTGCCGATTTTTATGCCACGCGGCGGTTTTTTAGGATAAACAATAGCGCCGAGTCTCATGAGCGGAGGTGGGGGGGTTACAGCAGATGGGCCCGTGTGTTTGTCAGGCTCCTTCTGTGGTGGGGGGGGTGGGGGATGTGTCAGGGTAAAACAGTGCCTGTGTACGCTTTACACTGTGTACGCTTTACACTGGCCGGTGTTATTGTTGTAAACATGGAGGTGAGCTGCAAAGCCACCCTGGGTAGTGGGAACACTTTTGGGAGGCGTGTGACTCCCTCAGATGGGGGACGTGGGACCTGCACGCCGGAGGCCTCCTCCAGGGGGCGCTCTGGCAGTACGGGCAGCTGTAAACATCCTTGACTGGAAGCTGGTGTAGAAGAGGGGGCTTTCAGTCGGATGTTTGCAGCCGCCCGCTGCTGTTGCCGTCGAGCCTGCCCCCCCCCCCCCACACCCATTTACTTAACTGTTTGCTACGTAGCTCACTCTTTAACGGTGGTTTACCCTCCACCAGCTGTGTTATACACGGGGCCTCCAAGCAGCGGGGGCAGAAACTTCACCACGGTCATCGTCTTTGATGGCCAGGGGATGAAGTAGGACGAGAGAAAGGGAGAACTTGGCGGAGTCTGCGTGCGGCACAGAAGAAACAGTCATTTTTTTGAATGTTCAGTGGCTCTTGGAGGAATCGCACCCTGGATACCGATGCTCCCATCTGAACGGGACACTCCCGAAATGGCATTGATGTACTTGTTTTTCATTTCTTTCTGTCTTTCTCGGGCAAAGACTGACGTTGGTATTAAGTATTAATATCCACCCAGTGACATGCCAGTCTTTGCTGAAACTTCTGGCTGCTGACTTTGAATGGTAAGGCAGGGGGCGCTAGGGAGCAGCAGGCCTTCGGCCATGTGGGAAAGCGTTTCTCTCCAGTTAGGAGTATCTAGGAGAGATGGAGGACTTTCTCACTGGGGCATGAGGGCTGTGAGACAGATTAGCGTGGCGCTAACGTTCTCCACTCCCTTTTGTGTTCCGGAGCTGATCAGAAGAGCAGTGTTTTATACTGACACGAACCATAACAAACAAAGTGTACATGAACCAGAGTGTTTGACTGCAGTTGCCGTGGATCCGGTTGCCGTGGCTGCTGAGCGGCTCACTGACGAACATCCTGTCCAATCCCGAGGCAGACTGTGACCTTTTGCCTAGCCCAGAGACGAGTTTATTGGCCGCAGCTTTGCTTTAGTCCAGGAACTGACTGAATCCAGGGTCAAAAGGCATGCTGGGAAAATCAAAGCTGGTCTTTCTCATCCCAGACACCACCTGTCCCAGAGGTCTGAGAAATGCTTTCGGACCATACGGCTGCAATCAGCTCAGCACTCACTCAGCTTTTTTCCACATGGTGCAGCTGTCATTAATCGGAGCTTGCCTGGGCAGCAGTCACTCTAACCACTACAAATGGACCGGCTTCTATTGCACACTTCACAGTGTATTTTCTGATGCACATCAGACAGAGAGCTGTACGGGGGGATGTGTAACCCCATTTATCGCATTTATTCGTTCCGTGCATCAATTATAGCCAACTCGCCATAACAAATATCCTTGGCGAATAAGTTTGATTCTGCTTCAGGACTCTGGACAGTTCCTAACAAGGTGGTTGTGGTCACATGACTACATGTAGGCGACCACCCAATGTATGGCATAGGGGGCAGGGCCTGTGGCTCAGTGCGTCCCAGTTGGTTTATTTTGCACTCTGAGGGTCACTGTGTCCACTCTAGCAGCCCCCCCCCCCCAGTGGCCAGGTCCTCCCCCATGAGTAGTTTGCAGGCAGCATCTGAGCCCTGTGTCAGGGCAAATTGATATGGTGTGGCCGAGCAAGGGGGGGGCAGGCTTGGGGTGAGCAGAGGACTCTCCTGAGGCTCCTCATCTTGAGTACCCCCATCCTGAGGCCCCCTGTCCTGCCCCCCCCACCGTGACCTATGCTTTTGCCTTCTCACCTGCCATGTTTCTGCCTCTGTAGAAATACCAGCTGAGCTGCTAACGCAGAGGTCTCAATATTGCACCATTAATAATAATAATAATAATAATAATAATAATAATATTATTATTAATAATAATATCAATAATCATGAAGTGACTGATTGTGATAGTGTAACGGCATGACAGTGTAGATGCAGTGTCGATACAGTGTGCTGATAACCTGTACAGAGTCATTTCTGTGGCCCCGAGGGTGATGGTGTGACGTGGCTGTGGGGGGGTGTTATGGCCACAGTGTCAGAACCCCCACCTCCCACTGCTCCAGCCTCTCTTTGTCTTTGGGGGTCATTAAAGAGAGCAGGCAGGGCTGCTGTCTGACAGAGGAAACGGGAGGATGTGAAATGTCCCCCATTCAGGATGGCTCCCGCTGATAGGGAGGGGCCACATCCTCTGAGGGGGGACTGATGACGTTTGTTTGGGGGATTCAACAAGACCCCCCACCACCGACCCAGCCTCCCAGGACCCTCAGAGCCATCACCACACTGTTTGTTTGTCTCATACAGTAAATAAACAATCGTTAGATGCAGGGTAGCTCTCCTATCTGGCCAGCAGGGGGTGCTACTGGTGAGAGAATCTGCTAGCCGTAATAAGACCATGCTTGTGTACCTCCCCACAATGGTCCATGTTATTGGGCTGGATGTTACCTGCATATCCCAGTAATGCACCCGCAGAAGCCGTTCCATCTCTGGCCAACCACTGGGTGGTGTCATTCTCTTGGATCACCTCCGGGCGGAATCCAACGCCTCGGGCAAACTCTTTAATATTAGTCCCCGTTCCAAGCAAGCCTCGAATCTCAGGGCTGGTGGCTGTCTTTCGGAGCAGAACCCCAGGACCCAGAGACTGTAAACATCCTACACTCTCAGCTGTAGCAGTGCCAGAGGCTGGGAGCAGGGTGTTTGCTCTCTCTGGCCCGGAAAGACGACTTTGGCGGCAGCTGGCAGAGGAAACCGAACTGGGCCACGCGCTGCGATTGTTACCCCTCTCACCCAGGTCTCCACGGTGACCCTAAAATGAAACCCCTCCCCAAAAGAACAGCCCCGCCTTCAACCCCAGCCGTACCCTTATTGGAGCAGCGAGAAGAATCTCCGGCGGCTTTTGAGGAACGAAGCGGTGGAGGCTGTCAGTTTTCGACACCGATGGGTGCCTCTCAAGGGGGAGCACTGTGAAAACAGAGTTAAAACGCAAACAGTGACACGAGCCTTCTGACGGGCGTTTCCCCTCCATGACGAGACGGTAACAAAACACTCTGTTGTGTCTTTCTTGGTTACTTAAACGGCCAACGCTCACTTTCTCTGCAGAGCGTTTGTGGGATGGAGAAAAAGAGCCCGTGAACTTTCCACGATTCCAGCGTGAACTCGTGCAAGGAGTTAAGGATCGTGTGCCAGCTCTGGGCGTTTAACCTACCCCAAAGGGGGCATTCCTTAGAAAGTCTTGGCGCCACTGTCAAACAAGACCTGCCCTTCTTGTGGGGGTCGACACAGGCCCAGTAGGGCACTTGGAAGGAAGTGCTTATTTGTCCAGAACGCTCTAAGAAAGCCAGACATTTGATTGTTTCATTTCCTGAGTGCCTCTGGGGGCTCCGCTCTATGTGCCTGTGCTGCAGTGAACAAAGGCGGCTCAAATGCGCAAGAAAATTATGCTTGCGTTTGGTCAGGGGTGCTCCTGAGAGGTTTTATTTTATTGCCACTAGAGGGCGTAACAGAATTACTTGCACTGCTACTCAACTGGGAATTGACACAGCAGAAAGAACAGGTGGTACAAGTGAAACTTTATGGCCATTATATTCCTGGTGAGATTTAAACTGAGAAATTGCACCATTAGAGGGCGCTACCTTCCTTCTTGATAAGGGGCACTGGATGATCGAAATGAGTGGATGATGATTACATGCTCACATCACATTGTCTGTCTATATATTTTATTTATATATCTATATATTTTATTTATATATATATATATATATATATATATATATATATATATATATATATATATATATATATATATATATATATATATATATATATATATATATATATATATATATATATATATATATATATATATATATATATATATATATATTTTTTTTTTTTATTTATTTTCCCCCAGCTAATTACATTAGCTGTGTTTAATGTAACCAGCTCATGGCTGTCAAAACAAAGGCCATGTGCATTTTTAAGATGAAGCCACACCTGTTAACTATTTTTATTAATATTCTCACCCAATGATGTGCCAAACCATGTTGCTAATTCTTTTTGAGCTATTTCCGTGGTGCCTATAAAATGAGTGTGTTGTTTTCACACCAGTGTATGTGAAAATGGACTGTGAAATTTGCCTGCAGTGTTTGTGTGACTGCGAAGACAGTTTAAAGGAAATGTCGAGAACAGAGCTGTGCAGAATTTAGGAATCTGATAATCGGATCTCAGACACCGGTGCTGAGGTGACGGTCTTGTGTGATTAGAACAAGGAAGTGATGTCTTATTACACCCATTAGGGGCGGGCACATCTTGATGAACAGGAATTGGAGGATTCCTGATTGACAGCAAAATTAACCAATAACGTGCCTAATAATAAGGGGATTGGGTGGTTATTCTAGCAAAACAACTGAGATTAATTAAACCACAGGCAGATTGAAATCAGTACAACCAAATCTGGATTGGCATTCTTAACAATAGAAGAGTGGCTCTCTCTGCTGCTCCTGGGTCATGTGATGTAGCTGTGAGGAGGGGCTCCCTCTAACCCTCCGGGGTCATGTGACACTGATCTTCCCACAGGTACTGAGCCAAGCTGCTCTCTCTGAGGCTGGCAGGCAGAGAGCACCCTGGGATTGCTGTCGTTACTGTGTGGGGATAATTTATGCAGGGTGGGAGCAGGTAAAGAAAGTTCCTGTGTTAGAAAAAGTGATATTAGCTAATCCCCATTATAGAAAGAAATGCTACTGCAGACCTCAAACGACAGCTGTAAATGTAGAAATCACATTTACATGTAGAAAACACACGCAAGAGGCAGGGTCAGGTGACTGCAGTCATGTGATCACCAGCTACACCTATCTGTGCAGTAGCCCTTGTGAGTTGAGAAGCCACACTCTGTGCCTTTGCATCCTCTCTCCAGCAGGGGGAGTGCAGGGCCCAGGAAGGTTTCGGAGAGCAGCGAACAGGACAGCAGTCAGAAGGTGCGTCGCTAGTGTTTCAAACAAAAAACACCCTGATGCCCAGTTTACAAGAGGTGAGCGCAAAAGAGAAAAGACTAAACTCGGCCACCAATACAAAACAAGAACTTTGAAGTTAAAGTGACATCTGGAGCGACTTGACTGCCAATGTGTGCTGTAATTTGTACTGTAGAACTTCACCTAATTAACGTAACTGCAACCTTTATCCCAAACCCCTGGGTGAATGAACCCCCCCCTTCCCGGCAGGTAAGTGCTTACGAATGTTTACCACAAGGGTCAACTATATTTGACTTTTGCACCACTTGTATATTTTCGTTTACATGTATTTTTTGTGTATAAACTAAGAACCTCCAAGAATGAAGAATTGATAGTGAAAATGAAAGGCATCCTGTAGGGTAAGTTCCGATTTAGGCGGCCGCAGGATGGAGATGCTTCTGCTCCTTCTGGGCTGACTCTGACTGTCTTGTTAAACACCGTCAGTCCAGGCCTCTTCTGGCAGAGCGCGATAAACGCTGATTCTTTCTATTGCCATGTTTGCTTTTGTATTTAGGGTAATTTAAGACAATAAAAAAAATCCAACACTTTTAATGTGATTTGGCTGTCATCTTGAAAGCGGAATTTTCCAGTACTGGTCCATGTCCTTTATCACGTTTCCCCACAACGCTTCTGGAATTACACCGACGGTTATTGTTAAAATTCTAAAATGTGTTTTCTTACTGACCTAAGAATTACCTTATGGATAAATAAACAGTATCCACATTTAACCAGTCTGACTGCTGCTGTTTGTTAAGTTTCTGGTCTCTAATGGTGTGCGGTGTTTATGGACCATCCTGAGCCTGGGATAGAGTGTGTATCATCATTGCTGAATATCTACCTTCCAACCTGTTATCCTGGTAAAGGTCACATGGGGTCCTGCAGCCTATCACAGGCAGCACTGGGTACAAGGCTGGGGGATGGGATGCCCATCTATGGCATTCATATACACACACTCATTCGTACACAGCTCAAGTAAAAGCCATCTGTAAATTTCCAACTGCATATCTTTGGACTGCAGGACTCCACACACACTGGGTAGAGACTAGATAATACATAATCTCAGAAACGTCCTGCTCACACTTCCTCATAGGACGCTCCCGGAGAGACTCCGAGTGTCACCTCTGACTGAGTGCCTGTCCGAAAACCAGAACATTCATGAGAATCCATTTCCAGGAGACTGACCCAGATGGAATTTTAGGCACAGACCTGCGCCGGGTGGGACTGTTGCATGCTGTTCCGTTAATCCACTCTTCATTGGTTAGAATTACTCATTTGCAATGGATTAAGCAAGGGATCTGTAATGCTGCAGAAACAAAAAACAGAGTTGTGTCCTGTTGCGGTTCAGCTGATCCCATAGCCTTATTAAGTCCCATCTAATACTCATTTGTGGTATGTTTGATACCGAAGTAACAAGGTCCCTTACCGTGGCTGCCATTCCAAAGTCTGTAGCTCTGAATGAGGCAGTGGGTTTCATCATTGCTGCTGTGCCCCTTGCCCACCTCATATCTGATGTGTCTGGCTGGACCAGAACTTGGTCCTGGATCTCCAGAGAAAACTATAGTCATGGCCAAAATGACGCTTCTTGAACCATTTGCTGTATAATTTGTCCCCACTAGATGGAGCTCTCCATACAAAAGAGGGCTCAAAGCATGTCCCAAAGCAAACCAAGAGCCCCATCTAGTGGGATGCAATAATATAGCAAATGGTTCATGAAACGTCATTTTGTGCATCAGTACAAAACACTAAGGAGAAACCGCAGATGACAGAGGTTGGTGTGCAATATTCTTGGACTCCAGAAAAGATCTCCCCCTGTACTGTACTATTCTTTTCATTTTCCTATTGGCTAATCCATTCCACAGAAACGTTTGCAGGATTCCTAATAACTTCATTCCAGTGAGACAGACCCCGCTCAGAGTACACAGAAAGTGGCAATTATTGTTGTTGCCCCCTGCTCCCTGCCTCAGTAATCATGACTATTCATGGGTGTGCTGGCGGTGATCCTGTATGATTGGTCTTCATCACGGTGATCTGCATATTAAGGGCAAACCGCAAACATAATCAGCACCGTAGGAATAAGGGACTCACACTGCATGAATATGCATAGACACCTGTGTTTTCGGAGACTTGCTTGTAAAGCCACCACAGGAGTTTTACGCGTTGAAGTCTCCCAGACACTGGTGTGGGAGTTTTGGCAGACGATTGGACTGGAGAGAAGGTAAGAGCATAGAGCGCGATGGCAATGAAGGTGCTCAATCGGAATGTGCCGGAACATTCCCAACGACACAGAGTAAAAATGGGGTGATAACGGTGCTCCACCATCCCTCAAATCCCTTGATCTGAGATGAAAAAGTAATGTGTCTGCGCATAAATAATCTTTTCTGTACTGTTACATGTTCCTTTGCCTATATATTCTTTACTTATTGAGTACTTTAATTCCTTGTGCTGGGTGTCACTACACAAGTGAGCAGTCCAGTGCACCTGTAGCGAAAATAATGGGAATGAAATCACAAAATGTTACCAAGTAAAATAAAATACGTAAGAGTCAATGTCAAAAACCACTCATTATTTCATCACCATCAAAAACGCCCTCGAAATGGTGCCAGGTCACACAGATGTAGCCCGACTGAATGTAAGATGTGCATTCTATGGATATCAAGTGCTGTCCCTTTGTGTCACACATCATGGAAACTCATATTGGCCTCAATCTGTCCATGGGGACATATCTGGAAGAGAGAGAAGCAGCTGCAGATTTTCAGTGTTGTCACACTGACCAGATTCACACAATGGTGTTTAATAGGATAACCTCATAAGATATACAAGGGTTGGTTGCTTGGGTTTTTAGGGGGGGGGTGGGAAGTGGAGTGAGGAGCAGATGGAGAGTTGGGTCGGCAGGAGAGGGGTCTGAAAAATTGTGTTTTCATGGAGGCAGCTGTTGACAGGCGTGGCATGTGGCTCACTTTGTCACTGTTTCTTCATCCCTGGAAGGAAGTCTGAGCTTTTTTTTTGGTGTTGCCTCGTTTTTCAAACAACAAATGTGTCACATGGCGCTGGTAAAGACACGTGCCCCACATTGACAGTCACGCTAAATCAATCAAGCGTGTGTGAAAGCAACTGGCTTGATCATTGTTCAAACGCTAATCCTTCACGACTCTCGCCAAATTAGCACAGCTGATCTTCGATGAGTCACTCTAACAAGTGCTCTGGCCTCCCATCCAGAAAACTCATCAATGCTGCTCGTCAGACGGCATTCGCCTCGCCATCGCCATTGAATATCTTTGGCAGCTGTGTGGCAGTCTGTGGATGTGTCACATGACACAACGCCATATAGCAGGGGTGGGCAATCTTATCCAGAAAGGGCCGGTGTGTATGCAGGTTTTTGGGACAACCTTTAGGTCAGCTGTTCCAACCCAGGTGTGAGGACTCTTCAGCCAATCAGTCCTCAAATTGGTAATCCAATTAAGGAGCTGCAGTGAAAACCCGCAAACAACCCCCGGCCCTTTCTGGATAAGATTGTTGATTGCTTCTGGTGGATGTCACACAAAGCCGAAGCAAACCTCGGAGATGTCACTGGGCGGAGTCACCTGCAGAACCGTCGATGCTTAAAGGAATTATGTTAAGCAAATAAAGAACATGAAAATACCAAAAATGATACGCTTATGGTCGATAGCTTTGCTGATGCTAGGTAATGTTCTGGCAAACATCTGGACTAGCAGCAGGTCAGTCAGGTACACGCGTTGTGTCTATGACGCCACACTGCTGTAGCCTGTGCAGAATCTGGTCTGGCATTGTCCTGCTGAAGTTAAGTATGGACGTCCTGGGAAGAGACGTTGCTTTGATGGCAACATATAATAAAGCCATTATCACTCAAGTATTTGCAACAGCCATCCATACACCCATGTTTTTTCTAACTCAACCACTAGCACACCTCACACAGCTAATCAATACCTTATCGACTTGTTCTAACTAATTAAATTAATTAACTAAGTGAACTGGTGGTGAAATTTAATAAATACATGAAATAGCTGCGGTGCCCATGAGGAGAGGTTTGGGAGCTGAAGAGGTGTTCATCTAGCCATACAACTAGATATCAGTAACTTTTTGGAGAAAAGATGAAATTCTTAATAATGTTTATTGTATTACTCTTAATTTTCATATGTTTCAATGCTAAATTCTGTTTTTTGTTTTGATCAAAACTGCATACCCAGAAAAACAGGTTTAAAAATTTCTTTTGATTGATTATGATTTTTGCACAGTACTGTATGTTTCCCTAAAATCCTAATATATGCCCGAGAGTCAATGGTACCTTCACCTACATGCAACTCTCCCATGCCATGGGCACGGATGCACCCCCATGCCATCACAGATGCTGGCTTTTGCTGATATCAGTCTGGATGGTCGGCCCATTTTTTTCTGAAAACAAACTGTGGACTCATCTGACCACAGCACGCTGATCCACAGTCTTTTGGTCCGTCCGAGACAGAGAACTTGTTGGTGTTTCTGCATAGAAATAATGTATGGCTTCTTCCTTGCGTGACAAAGTTTCAAGTAGGATTTCAGGTTGTAGCGAGAGAATGTGTTAAGTGACAATGTTTTTCAGGTGGCTATATTTGTCACAGTAGTGTGACAGTTTCTTAGGCAGTGCCGGCTGAGGGCTCAAAGATCACATGCATTCACCAGTGGTTTCCCACCTTGACCTTCATGGATGCTACTTTTACACCCAATCATGATACTTCACAGGGTCGCCAACTTTCATCAGCTGGCTGGCTGACGTTGCTTTGATGGCAACATATAGTACTGTGCAAAAGTCTTGGGCAGCCAAAGAAAATGATGTTTATGTGACATTCATGTTGGAGAAAACTATGTTAGTATGTCTGTCAAAGTGTGTGAACTTAGATATTTCAACACGTCTGTCATTATCACTCAAGTATTTGCAACAGCCATCCATACACCCATGTTTTTTCTAACTCAACCACTAGCACACCTCACACAGCTAATCAATACCTTATCGACTTGTTCTAACTAATTAAATTAATTAACTAAGTGAACTGGTGGTGAAATTTAATAAATACATGAAATAGCTGCGGTGCCCATGAGGAGAGGTTTGGGAGCTGAAGAGGTGTTCATCTAGCCATACAACTAGATATCAGTAACTTTTTGGAGAAAAGATGAAATTCTTAATAATGTTTATTGTATTACTCTTAATTTTCATATGTTTCAATGCTAAATTCTGTTTTTTGTTTTGATCAAAACTGCATACCCAGAAAAACAGGTTTAAAAATTTCTTTTGATTGATTATGATTTTTGCACAGTACTGTATGTTTCCCTAAAATCCTAATATATGCCCGAGAGTCAATGGTACCTTCACCTACATGCAACTCTCCCATGCCATGGGCACGGATGCACCCCCATGCCATCACAGATGCTGGCTTTTGCTGATATCAGTCTGGATGGTCGGCCCATTTTTTTCTGAAAACAAACTGTGGACTCATCTGACCACAGCACGCTGATCCACAGTCTTTTGGTCCGTCCGAGACAGAGAACTTGTTGGTGTTTCTGCATAGAAATAATGTATGGCTTCTTCCTTGCGTGACAAAGTTTCAAGTAGAATTTCAGGTTGTAGCGAGAGAATGTGTTAAGTGACAATGTTTTTCAGGTGGCTATATTTGTCACAGTAGTGTGACAGTTTCTTAGGCAGTGCCGGCTGAGGGCTCAAAGATCACATGCATTCACCAGTGGTTTCCCACCTTGACCTTCATGGATGCTACTTTTACACCCAATCATGATACTTCACAGGGTCGCCAACTTTCATCAGCTGGCTGGCCTGAGATTTTTAATTCAAGACAAGTCTGCATATGCGTTTACACGTATGTACTGTAGCAGTTACATTACCTTGTAAATAGTCTTTTGGGTTTGCAAACTACTCCAAGACTTTCGCTAATTTTAGATTTATAATGGAATAATATAGATTTCTTGTGTGAGCGTGAGAATCTTAAAGCATCTTAGAGTATCACACCAGATGCATGAGGGCTGGCGACCTTGACCTCACTTGCTGCCAGTAAGCCTGCTTAATATGGAATCTGCCAAACCGGTTTTACTGGAATATTCCTTGCACATCTTGTTTTACCTTCTGTCCCAACTTTTGTTGAGTGTATTGCGGCAAATTCTAACTTTGTTTATATTTACAAAATACAATCTTTTCTTTGTTGTACTTTTGTCAGTTAAATTCCTGCATAACATGATACAGATTTTTGTTTGTGCTGCATTTTAGAAAATTTCCAATCTTTCTGGAAATGAGGTTTGTAAATCTGTAGAGTGCTGTTGGAGAAGGAAGGTTGTTTAACCTTTTTAAATTCTGCACCCGGGATAACACTGCGTACTGTGTTTACGTTACTTCCTGCATAATGATTTAATACAAAAAAAGTGTGCAGCTTAAAACTCATCCAGTCTGTGACACAGCTTATTCACGCAACACCCCGCAAAACCGTGCGGTTTGCGTTTAATTGCTTTACGCATGCATGGAAATGGAGTACCCAGTTTAATTGGTTTATTGACATGAATTTAAACAGCTCACTATCGTGAATATTCAGGACCGCATGAAGCCAAACCGAAATCGTTTATTCCAGTTTCGTTAAATGGGACAGTTTTGATAGTGATGCTGCACTGTAATGGTTCACCTTGCAACCCCATGCTGAATAAGCAGCTGGAAGATGGATGTATGGTAATCAAGCAAATCAGCCTCTGTGTGCCTTTGCATCAGAAGAACACACCGTTATTGATAGTTTGCTTCACTGGGGTGGATGCAGGTGGACGTCGAGACCCTGCTTAGAGCGGCTTTGCATCAGCACCGCACCCTCCACCCCCCTGCCCCAGTCTGAACATTCAGTTCTTTAAGAAAGACACCTGTTTGCTGAATAAGGAAATGAATGGATGGATGCCAGAGGCCGCCTGCTCCACCAGCTGGACAGGAACTGCAGCGTCAGAGATTTTTTTTCTTGCAGGTGCTATGGGCTGCTTCGTCATTCAGCAAGGATGTGGACCGCCTGAGGGTCCCCGAGGACCAGGTTGACAAACATTGATTGTAGACGAGGTGAGTCCAAGCAAACAGAGGAGACGAGACCAACCAATCAGATGTCTTGGTCCGCCCTCCTCTAGTCCTCTAGTTGCTTGGACCCACCACCTGATTGGCTATCTCTTTGAACCAATATTTTTTTCCTTCTGCCCTCAGAACATTTTTTTAATAAGTAAAGCGCCCACAAGCTTGAGGCTTGATGGACCCATTAAAGCAAATGTATGGGATCAAAGAAGAAGCCACAGGGTAGATGGGAAATGACAATCTATAAATGCAATGCTTTTCAGGCTGGGCTGCAGGATGACCATGAACACACTAACAAATGACCATGAACACACTAACCTCTTTACTAAATTTATAAATGATCAAAATGTCCTGGATAAGAATTCATGGGAAATGGATGGATGGATGGATATGTCTAAATTCACATCTGCGTGAATCTCATTGATAATGTGAAATATTTATTCTGCTATATTATTTATTGGCTTTAGAAGTGATCTACATTCATATAGTGCTACTCATTAAGGAGAAAATACCTTGGCAGCCTTGTGCTAGTGCTCTCTTATTAAATGCGGACCATATATTTAACATATCACTGTAAATTCCGTTGGCAGAAATGTCTTTTGACAGGAACTTTGATCCAAAGCACAGCAGGCAGTATTTAAAGTAGGCTTTCTGTCAGCAAGGCTGCTGATGAAGAAAGGAGCTCAGCTGCTTCCAAAATCAACGGATGGGAAATTATAGCAAGCTGCAGGACAGAAAGCCATTTATTACGGCAGGCAGGATACCTCATTGTGCTGCCCTCAGTATCAGCCATCTGCACACCTGTCCCCGGGTATCCCCCCCCACACCCGCACACCTGTCCCCGGGTATCCCCCCCCACACCCGCACACCTGTCCCCGGGTATCCCCCCCCCCCCACACCCGCACACCTGTCCCCGGGTATCCCCCCCCACACCCGCACACCTGTCCCCGGGTATCCCCCCCCACACCTGCACACCTGTCCCCGGGTATCCCCCCCCACACCCGCACACCTGTCCCCGGGTATCCCCCCCCCCCACACCCGCACACCTGTCCCCGGGTATCCCCCCCCACACCCGCACACCTGTCCCCGGGTATCCCCCCCCACACCTGCACACCTGTCCCCGGGTATCCCCCCCACACCTGCACACCTGTCCCCGGGTATCCCCCCCCCCCCCCACACCCGCACACCTGTCCCCGGGTATCCCCCCCACACCCGCACACCTGTCTCCCAGGTACCCCCCCCCCCCACACCCGCTCACCTGTCTCCCAGGTACCCCCCCCCCACACCCGCACACCTGTCTCCCAGGTACCCACACCCCCACACCTGTCCCCCAGGTATCCCGCCCCACCTGGGCCCATTACACATGTACCACTCTGATCCCAGGATAAACTATACACAGCGACCTTCCTCGTCTGTCACGCTGTCTTTTCCTTTTTTATGTCGGCCCAGTCACTCCATGTAAATACAGAGGCACAGACACTACAAAGTCATGCTGGATTCAGTTTCGGTTATCCAGTGTCCCCATATCAGCCTGCTGCCATCGGATCTTGCGGTGATACTGTACCATTTTTGTGCAGCAGGTGGCAGTGTTACCTGCCCTGTGCCGATGAAGATCCTTCACAGGTTGTTTATTAGATCTAGGTCCGTGAAAATCGGTCAATATTTTCTGCTAAAATTTTCTCAAAAAAAAATCTGGGTTATACTTAGCTGAGAATAGCATTCCGTGGAGCTGTGGGCATGTTTGTAATCAGAATAATAGGCTGCTGTCTGTATGTACCATATTAACGTATCGACAAACACAAAAGAAAATAAACAGGCGTAAAAATTTGGCTTCTGTTATTGCCCGTTACATGGTATTGCTATCCATCCATTTTCTGAAACCGCTTATTGTATTCAGGGTCGTGTGGGGTCTGGAGCCTATCCCGGAGGCTGCAGGCGCAAGGCGGGGAACAACCTCGGAGAGGGAGTCAACCAATCACAGGGCACAATCATACCCCATTTACCCACACACGCCTATGGACAATTTGGTAAGTCCAATTAGTCTCAACATGTTATTAGACTGTGGGGGATATCTGAATTGCTTGGAGGAAACCCTACAATACCACAGGAAGAACATGCAAACTCCACACACATGGACCCATGGCGGAAACTCAAAACCAGGTCCCCCAGGTGAGACAACAGTGCTAACTACCGCACCACCATGCTACCCCCAATACAGCTATCATACATTAAATATGAATATATGGTATTAATACTAATATATGGTAAATACTTTTAAAAACTGGATACATGAATCTTTCAACCGCGATCGCCCATGACCAGGGCCAAGAGGTTCAAGCAGGATGAATATTTGATTTCATTGTTCGCAGTTCATAATGGATCTTGAAGTGGATCTGAGAGCAGCGCAATTCTGTGGAAATAATTATTCAGAACGGATTTATTGGCTGCAGCAACCCGAGGTCCAGGCAGACCCTGTGGCTTTCGCCCTGGCTACTCGCACCGGGGATATTTTGGAACGTCCGCCCCCATTCGAGGATGTATGCCTCGCTGATGAGGTACGGGTGAATCTGCGACAGCTCAGGAGTAGGGTGGCTGAGGCAAACCTGCGGAAGGTAGCCCTAGATAGTGGAGTTTTCTCTTGTCCGCTGTCTGATCCTTCCTAAGTGCTCCAGTCAGCAGGGAAGAGAAGGAAGCGAAGGAAGCGGGGGAACCGAAGACGCGAGAAGACAACGGAGCTCTTCATAGGGGCCGTCTCAGTCTGCGCTGCCCATCCGGCTGCTTAATCCTGCAGTGTTCACTCCGGAAGTCACCACAGCGGCAGCGTGCCCCTTTACCTGGATGCACCTGGCCCTTAAAGGGGCCAGGTCCTCCCGCGGGTCCCCCGGTTCCAGAAGTGGACGGCGCCCGGTACTGGGGCATGAACCACAACTCTGCCCCCTGTGGTTCCCGTGCCTCTTGCAGCACCCCCTGCTTCATCGCCCGAGGTACCTGTGCCGCCTGCAGCGCCCCCCGAGGTTCCTGTTCTGTCCCCCATCGTTCCTGCGCCTCCTGCTGCTTCCGAGGGTCTTGAGTGGTCAGTTCCCGTGGGTCACCAAAGGCCCCGGCTGCACCGCCTGCTGGCCCTGAGTCGGCAGTTCCCACGGTGCCTCCTGCTCAGTTCCCTGAAGCCCCTGCGCCTCCTGCTCAATCCCCCATGGTTCCTGCACCGCCTGCTCAGCCCTCAGCAGTCCCTGAGGCTTCTGTGCCGCTGCCTGTGGTTCCTGGCTCGGCGGCTCCTGCACCGCTTCCTGAGGCTGCGTTGCCGCCCTCCATGATTCCTGCTGCTCCACCTGGGCTCCCAGCTCTGCTTGCCGCTGCTCCGCCCGTGCTCCCAGCTCCGCCCGTGCTGCGCCCGTCGGCTCCAGTCCCCCCGGACCTGGCTCCCTCGGCCTCAGTCCCCGTGCCTCCAGTTCCCATGACCCCAATCCCCGAGGAGGTCCCCGAATTCCAGACTACCGCTCCTCTAGGGGTGTGCAAAGCAGCAAAGCAGCCGGTATTTGTATCTGTATTTGTATTTGTTGAGGGGGGAAAAGTATTTGTATTTGTATTCGAGTAAAATTCAAAATAGGCGTAAAAATCCAGTTTTTTGCGTTGCACTTCTAATTTACGTTATAGTGTAAGTATTCTTTAATTATATCCATTATAATAATTATGGATATGCAGTAGACAGAGTAACTTAAACGTACCATATAACTCCTACAAGTGCATACAATTCGACACAACTACACAACTATTGTTTTAACCTTTTTAACCAAACGTTAACGTTACTCTGTCAACAGCCTATTGTCTAAATTACCGAGCTAACAGAGCTACGTAAACAGAGCGAACATGAGAGCACCTGACTGCAGACGTCAATAATGCAGCGTAATGGAATAATCTCCCGATCAAACTCCGCTTCCCGAAAGTTATAAACTGCCTCCGGAACCCAGTTAAGGTACAAAAATCTATTCAACAAAAATAGTGATAGTTAAGTCTTTTTTCGCTCAGCCGAGCCTTCTCTGTTGCTGTGTGGAGCAGCCTGTGTCAGTCACCTCTTTTACTCCCCCCCCCCGACTCTCGAACTCACTCACTCACTCACTCATCCGGGCATGCACTGCGGTCTCAAGAGGAAACGCAGCTTTTTGATATAAAGTTTTTCTTGTTCCCGAATACAAATATTTTTTAAAGTATTTGTTCGAAATAAGTATTCGTAAAAACACATTATTTGTGCCTTTCCGAATACCGTATTCGGGTTCGGCTCCACCCCTACGCTCCTCCCTCCATAGTGGAGTTGGAGGAGTAGCTCGAGTGGGACCCCTCTGGGATCTCCTTGACTTCCTCGGTAACTCCCCCTGGGACTCCTCTACCCTCACAACACAGCAGATCCCGGCCGGGTTCCCAACTCTTGGTCTCCAGACGAGGAAGGGGACACCGGCATCAGGGTTGATTCCCTGGCCCAGCTCGGTTCCCCCTAGTGCCGATCCCACAGACACCGGTGGGGTCCCCGCCTGCGAGTCCTCAGGCAGCCGCGCCTAGGCAGGCGAGGACTGCATCCCCATCAGCCCCTGTTCCAGCCCCGCGGAGACCTGCTGCTCCAGCGTGCCCTACAGTTCCTCACGCCCGCCGAGGGTCCCCTCTGCTCCCCTTTGCCCCTTGCCCTTAGCTCCCTTGCCCCCTGTGTTCACGCCCCATCCTGTTCCACCATTGTTCCCTCCTAAGCAAGGGTGTAACTTTAGTTTGAACATTGGGGGGGTTGAGGTGTCCACCCCTTTGGGGGGAATACATGATTATCTAATCCCGTATTATAGGGGATGGATGACAACCTTGAAAACACTGGCGAGAAGGATAACGGAGATTCCATTGGAGACCAGCAAAATGTTCCACATGCCTGCCTTACTGCAAAGAAGTGTTTATAATCACTGGTAGCAAAAAAGACTCCGGGAGAATGCACTGCAAATTGTGCCAACCAAAACACCATGAACTTCAACTTCAAATTCAAAAATGACTAATTTGTTGTTTTCAGTAACACTGGTCAATTTACAAAGTTTGCTATGCCGCGTCCTGCTAGCAGCTATATGGGGTACGCCTTGGTTTACTAGCATTAGTGAAGTAGCTTAAGTTAGTAAGGTTAGCTATCTCTAAGTGTTATTTCAAAATATGATCTAATTCACTGGCAGAATACCATAATCTAATATTATTTATTAAATGTAATATCTGTATACAGCCATATCGTCCCCTTGGAAATATAAGGTTCGATCTGCGTTCTGAGCGGTTTTGAGATATTGATGTTTAAAGTTTTTGCATTCCAAATAGCAAAACTGATATGTAGAACAAGTGTGTTTCATACATGAGAAATACAGGCACCCTAAATGTAATCTAAATGTACAATATGAAAATTCTTGAAAATTTGGAATTTTTGGATCAGGTCAAATGCAGAGAGAACCTTCTAATTCTAAAGACTCACGATCTGCTTGTTATTTCAACACAATTTTTCTGGTCCCCACAAAGATCTGTGAATGCAATCAAAAAACTAAAAATGCCAAATGTCTTGTATTTAGTTTGGTTACTTATGGTTAAGGTTAGGGCTGGATTGTGGATAAGGTTATCATGTTGGGATTAGAGTTTTCCCCATAGAAATGAATGGAGAGTCCCCACAAAGATATAATTACAAACATGTGTGTGTGTGTGCGTGTTTGTGGCTTGCACGTATGTTCACTCCTAGAGAAAGTATGTGAATAATTTGAAAAGGTACTGTACACATTCCTCACTTCAACTGCGATGAAAATAAGGTAACAATGTACATTTACCTGTATATCTATATGTCAACTCCAGACAATGGCTCATTCTCCAAGCAACCAACATTATGGGAGAGTAAGAGTGTCACGGATCAGTGTCGATAAAGCCATCATTGACTTCTTCTTCCAAGGTCTGTGTGCACTTGAGCAACAGGATTTCAAAGCTCTTCTACTTCACCTTCAACCCAATGTATTTTAAGCCTATAGCTCCGAGTATTTTAGCCCCGATGCCAATCTACCTTAAAAAAAAAATGAAGTCAAGCCTCAGGTAAACCTGACTCAGCCCCTGGTCAAGCCTCAGGTAAACCTGACTCAGCCCCTGATCTTTTCAGCAGCTAGAAACTCCCTTGGTTGCTGTACTCTAAAAAACAACTTGAAGAAGGCCACAAAAGTAATCTGAAAACTGCCTTGAATAAACCTGAGTTTACTCAAGTTGAGTTTATCGCAACCACTACTGATTGCTGGACAGTACACCGACAGAGTGTCACTGGAACGTGTCACGGCACACTGGATTGAGTCTGCAACTCTGCACAGGTGTTATGAAGTTAAATCATCTGACATGGGGCAAATATTTCACTGTACAGACACCACAGCTCTCCTGGACGTTCCAGGAGGCAATGGTTCCCCGACACGCGCTCTCCTTCTCCAAATATACCAGATAAGTTCTAGGGTTTTTGCTTATTCGCGCGCACTCTCGGTCTTAAAAACAAATATCCAGGATATTGCATACAATTTGCAGGTGCCATGGAATCGCTATCAACATGCAGGAGACTCCCTGAACTTCTGTGAGAGCTGGGATGTGTGTATTGTACGATTTAGAAGCTGTTTGCCTTGATGCTTTTATTGTGTGGTTTGTTTCCAATTTGCTTAGACCCACCTCTTCTACAATATCATCTCTCTGAACCATCATTTTTCATTCTACCCTCAGAACATTTTTGTGTAAGTAGAACTCCTATGAGCCAAGGGCAAGTCCAAGAGGAGAAAGAGAGAGTGGTGAAGAAGATGATGATGGGTGTCGAGTTTGTTGAAGCTGGAAGCATGTTAGATGAAGACGATAGCTTGGAATATCAGCTTCCAAAACACCATTGCTGTGTCTGCCACCTTCTGAACTTGATGTCAACAGTTGATGTCTCAGAAACAAATGGCAATACAGTCTACAAGTAGCTCTCTTACTCAGCAGTGTTTCAAAGTGTTTCAGTCTTTGGAGCAACAGCTCAAGATCTGCCACAACTGCTGAGTTTATTGAAGACAATCTCCAGCTCCTGAGGCCAAATGAGATAAGGTTGAATTTGCTCTTCTGGAGAGGATTGGAGAAAAGGCCATTACAGTAGTCTGCGGTGCGCTGAAGATAGCCATGTATGCACCTACCCCATTATTTTTAGAGCTTAATGGCTGCAATATGCAGTAGCCTTATATCAATGTCTTACAGTTAATGACAGATTAAAATAAAGTATTTACTAACAAAGACACTACAGACACTCCTCTACTTGCAACATCATTTTAAAGGTATACGCAAGTACAAAGAACTAGCATGCTGGGAATACGCACGCTGTTGCGTGGCAGGAGTAGTGGCCAGAAGTCATACTAGGCGGAATTGGCGCCAGAAAAATAAATTGATGTTGCGGACTGGAAACAGGAGCCCAATGAACACAATTTGGACTTACAGTTCTCTTCGTTTGTATGTCTGAAAGTTCGTAAGTTGAACATTCATAAGTAGAGGAGCGTTTGTATATTGCACAATGCTACCTGACATATATTATGCTCCCAACTTTGGGGGAACAGTTTGGGGATGACCCCTTCCTGTTCCAACATGACTGCGCACCAGTGCATAGAGCAAGGTCCATATGGGCATGGATGAGCGAGTCTGGTGTGGAGGAACTTGACTGGCCTGCACAGAGTCCTGACCTCAACCCGATAGAACACTTTTGGGATGAATTAGAGCAGAGACTACAAGCCAGACATGCCTGTCCAACTTCAGTGCCTGACCTCACAAATGCTCTCCTGGAAGAATGGTCAAAAATTCCCATAAACACGCTCCCAAACCTTGTGGACAGCCTTCCCAGAAGAGTTGGAGCTGTTGTAGCCACAAAGGGTGGGCCAACTCCATATTAAAGCCAATATATTAAGAATGGGATGTCATTAAAGTTCATGTGTGTGTAAAGGTAGGTGTGCCAATACTTTTGGCAATATAGTGTATGTTACAGTACTGTAATGAACTTTTTAATTGCTATAGATTTTCATGTTAATTCGATCAACATCCAAATCGTTTAACATCCAGTTTTACAGAATGTAATGTGGACGTTAAATGGGGGATACCTGTATATACATTTCCACTAACACTGTTTAAAGGGTAATTAACATTACAAAACATTGGGATTGGGTTTCACTTGTTTATTTGCAACAAAACAAGCACAAGATTCCAAAGTTAGTCTCTGATGTCCATTTCCTGTTATAATTAAGTAGTTTCAGTTGTAGCTGGACAGTTATGTGTTCCATCATATAAACGTGACATTTTGTAGCAACTGTTTTTTGTTTCTTGTTTGAACAGGTTCACTCCTGCTGAGCTTTTGTTTCTGGCAGAGCATGTGAAGACCATGAGCCCTTTTGCAAAGGTGCTTGATGTTCTTCAGATGTTTTTGTTCTCCTCAAGCCCGGCCCAGGTGAGGCCTCTGCCACTGCCGACCCCAAGAGAGTCACCTGGCATTCATTTGCATTCGTCTTACCTCTTGTTCCATCCTTCACATGATCCACTCCACCTGCCTCTCGTTATGTTCCTTTGTTACTCCTGTATTTAAGTGCCTCCCTGTCTAGTGATCCCCAGCTCCATCATTAATGTTGTGCTTCTCTGTTGCCCATGTCCTAGCCTCCCCTTTTTGATCCCCCATGATCTTGTTTATTTGCCAGTTCTGTTTCTTTGGTGAGCCTTCCTTTGTTTGCCCTGACACCCGTGTCCCTCCATTCTGCCCTGTACCACGACACTTGGTATGGGTTGCACTGTTTGCTTTATGTTTATGTTAGAGAAGGGATGTCAAACTCCAGTCCTGGGGGGCCGGACCCCTGTGTAGCTTAGTTCTTTCCCTGTTCCTCCTCAAATTTTTCAGCACAAGAGTTGTGTGGTAATTAGCACAAGGAGGTGCAAGGAGTTGAACCAGGTGTGTTAAATGAGGGGAAACCCAAAAATGTGCAGGGCTCCAGCCCCCCAGTACTGGAGTTTGACACCCCTGTACTAGGGGAAATTTTGGTATTTGAAGCATCCCTAATTGAACAAGCAAATCCAAGCAACCAGATTTATTGGGGTAATACAGGGGAAAGTTGTACGCTGTACCCAGGTCGTTATCTGTAGGCGTCCTCTCCAAATACCGAAAGCCAAGACGTGATCCGAAGTCGTGGTCGATAGGGAGAGTGCCGAGGATCAAAGAACCAGGAGATCAGTCCAGAGACAAAGATGAACAACACCAGGAGATGCACAAGGGGCTTCACGGAAGGGGCGGAAGAGCCTAATTCACACACACACACACACACACACACACACACACAAAACACATGTTGGTGTACCTATCTAGATGGAGACCGTCCACTTATTTCTATGGGGAAAAAAAACCTAATCCCAATCACAACAGCCTTAACCTCTACCCATCCCTAACCATAGCTATAAGTGACCAAACAAAATGGAAGACTTTTTGTATTTTTACTTTTTTTTTTATAAAACTGAGGTTATCTGGAAGAGGACCTGAAAAATGTCCCAAAGAGTGTCATATGCTACTGCTGCACTAAGGTTCTGGTAGCTATGTAAAGTAAGCCCAGTTTTTTGAAGGGACCCAGTGACACTTACTCACACATGCACACACATACAGATTGAAAACATAATCACAGTAATTTGCAGTCTGTCTGTCTGTCTGTCTGTCTGTCTCTCTCTCTCTCTCTCTCTCTCTCTCTCTCTCTCTCTCTGTTGTCCTTTGCAGGGCAACTTTTTACATTTATACTTTAGTTTCAGGACCTGTACCTTTTTACTTTAACCTAAGCCAATACTTCGACTTTTACCGGAGTCTTTTTAACATGAGTATCTATACTTCTATTTGAGTGAAGAATGTGTGTGTTTTTGCCATTTCTGCTGAAATGTGGACCCGTGACCCAGGGACGGATTACGGACCCGTGGGGCCCCTAGCCCAAAACAATTTGCAACGCTTATCAACAATGTATTTTCGTTTGACTATTTTAGAGGGCCTACATTCTTTGATCCTCTGCCTACAAGGGCCCCTGACCCTATAGGGCCTCTGATGGAAACATGGAGGGAGGGCGTTTGGCTGCCAAGGGCCCTTGAATTGTGGTGGTTGTGGTGGTGGTGCTGGTGGTGGTGGGGGCCCTCGCGAACGTTTTGCCCAGGGGCCCACACAACCCATAATCCGTCCCTGCCGTGACCACAGCACACGGATCCGCAGTCTTTCTGTCCATCTAAGATGAGCTCGGGCCCAGAGAATTCGCTGGCGTTTCTGCATAGAATTGATGCATGGCTTCCTCCTTGCCTGATATGGTTTCAAGTTGCATTTCTGGATGCAGCATTGCAATGCGTTAAGTGACAATGGTTTTCAGGTAGCCATATTTCTTACAGTATAGCGTGACAGTTTCTTAGGCAATGCCGGCTGAGGGCTCAAAAATCACATGCATGTCTCTGCATTCTCTGAATCTTTTCACAATGTTACATACTGTAGATGTTGCAAGACCTAATTCAATGCATCGAGGAATGTTCCTTTTTAACTAATTCTTCCAGGAATTTTGGCACATAAGGGTGAGCCCATACTTGCTTGCAAATACAGAGCCTTTGATGGATGCTACTTTTATACAATCATGCTACCCAACAAAATGACCAACTCACAAGGTGGCTGGCATGAGATTTTTAATTCTACACAACTCTGCACATGTAACAGTTTGATTACCTTGTAAATAGACTGTCGGGTCTGCAAACTCCCCCAATGCTTTAGATGTAGCTAATTTTAGGTCTTTAATGGAATAATATAGATTTGCCGTAAGATTTTTTTGGATGAGCGTGAGAGTCTGAAAGCTCATAGGCGTCGCCGCCATTAAATCTGAGGGGTACGTGTCCCCCTCACATTTCATAATTATTCGTTTGGACCCCCCACATTTAACATAAAATATTAGTTCACCCAGCGCTGTATCTATTGCTTCGCGAAAGAATCCATTCCACTTGATCGATATGAGAATACACATACGGCATCTAATTCATTAACAAAATTCTGGGGGAGGGTCCCCAGACCCCCCGCCAGTGTGTGCTTCTGACGCCCCTGTGAACGCGTGTGTCACCCCAGATGCCTGAGACCTACACCTTGACCCCACCTGCTACCTGCATAATATGGAATAGGCCTATACCATACCGGTTTTACTGGAATATTCTGTGCGAATGTTATTTTAACTCTGTCCCAACTCTTGTGCAATGTGTTGCAGCCATCAAATCCTATATAGACACTCCTCACTTAATGACCGAGTTCCGTTCCTATGACTAGGTCAGTAAGCGAATTCGACAAGTGAGGATCGAGCCGCCGTTCTCACGAGTTGAGCTACCTATCGAGACGTGCTATCGGGCCATTCTGCGCATGTGCAGTTCCACCGTTTTGGGATTAAGGTTAGGTTTTAGGGGTTAGGGTTAGAGTGAGGGTTTTTGGGTGGTTAGGGTTAGGGCTATCGATTAGCACTACGGTAGCCTAACTCGACAAAGTAGCTCAACTCGACAGAACACCTGCCCCTTATCGATATTTCAAGCATAATCCACTGGTACTGGGTTAGCGTCAATCATGTTTCGATATTGTTTTAATATTTAATTGATAACATTTTTACTATATTTATAAATGTTTACACAGTAGTGTGCTGTATACTGTAATAAACAGAATATAGGAAATCAGCTCTATTATACATTACATAAATTTGCATAGGCCTACTGTAAATACAGGAAATCGTTTTCATTGATTCTGAATAAAGAAAAGGTCTAAAAGAAATTGTAACCTTGTTTTAATATGCACTCGATGATTTCATCAAATTGGTTAACAAAATTTTCCGCTGCATCTACGTCCGCGCTTGCCGCCTCTCAGCTGATATTATCTCCGACAATACAAACTTATAGACTAAATATGTAGTCTTGGAGATGGCTAACGCTAGTGCAGTGAATACTGACTGGCTGCGGGAACGAGACTGAGACTGAGAAAGGGTGATGCGAGATGAGATGCTTTGACGCCGCGCTGCCGTTTCCCCGACCGAACAGCGCACAGAACCGGTCATTAAACAGGGAGACCGTTATGTGAGGAGTGTCTGTATTTACAAAATACAGTTGAGCTGGTCAATACAACTGTTTAAAATATTTTCTTTGCATTTTGTCAGTTGAATAAAGATTCACGTGAATTAATATATCACAGGTATTTGTTTTATTGTATTTTAGAAAGTAGCCTATTCCAACTTTTCTGGAAATTGAGTTTTAAATCAACTGTGGATTGCTGCTTGATTAGGAAGATTATCCTTACGTCGTGCTGTTAGCCGGTTGAAATGTATACATAGGCGCGGTAGCTGTAACAGAAGTGAGAAGAATAGTTTGGGATGATACAAGACGCCTACGAATTATTTCATTCCGATTTAAGAAGATTAAGCTACATATTCCAGCGGTTAATCGCAGAACCACTTATCAATGCGATTTGGAATAATATAGATTTGCCGTAAGATTTTTTGGATGAGCGTGAGAGTCTGAAAGATCATAGGCGTCGCCGCCATTAAATCTGAGGGGGACGTGTCCCCCTCACATTTCATAATTATTCGTTCACTGTCCACATTTAACATAAAATATTAGTTCACCCGGCGCTGTTTCTATCGCTTCGCGAAAAATCCATTCCACTTGATCGATATGAGAATACACATACGGCATCTAATTCATTTAAAAAAAAAATCTGGGGGAGGGTCCCCAGACCCCCCGCCAGTGTGTCCCCCCACATTCAAAATGCTTCTGACGCCCCTGTGAAAGCGTGTGTCACGCCTGATGCCTGAAAGTTACACCTTGACCTCACCTGCTACCTGCATAATATGGACGCAACTAAAATCTGTATACTCTTTATAGTAGTGTATAATATGAGTTATATGTGAGCAAGTCATTTTAAAATAAAATTTAATCGCATGTATTTCATGGATGATGTACAATATATGTGCCCAGGACCACTGATCCTACATATATATTTTACATAATACACATAGGACTGCTAAGAGTGGAACAAGTACTGGATCTTTGTGTAAACAGTGATGTCGTGCTTGTCTGTGCGGTAGACATTTCTTTCCAATCACGGTCCCTCTCACAAAGTTATTTAGCTAAAACAAAAGACGCATGGAGAATTCTCATTTTATCCCCCATTTACCTTTAAACTTGGCTAATTTGGCGTGAAATCCGCAGGTCTGTCGCCTGCTAAGTGATTAGCGCAGCGTTAGAATATAACTCGGGGTCTGTGCACAGCAGGTTGATTTTTGAACCAGTCCTTAAGACGCATGGAGCGAATACTTAAGAATTACGGCACCATACGGAAAATGATTAAGGTATAACAATGGAAACGCGTATCGATGGGAGAGGCGTCCCACGGTTTTATTTACTGTTAAAGATATGAAGATGTGAAAGCTGGTTTGTACACCACTAACCGCGTCGAATAGGCTTTTCGCTCCGTACATGTGAGTTGCCTCCAAGGTTTATAAACAAAAGAACCTTGGAGCAGTCTATGCTAAAATTACAACTATTACAACCCTAAAAAGCAAATAACATTAATAGCTAGGCAAATGCATTGTGTCTGAGTGCTCTGTATTATAGGTTACAGATAATATGCAACCATATTGCACATGTGTATATGGTCTTAAAGAACATCATTCATATAAGATGTATCAATTTAACGCTTTTTAACGTCTTCTACAAACTGAAATCAAGCAGCTTGTAGACTGGTGTGAATCTCACCACCTTGTTTTGAGTGTAATGAAGATGCAGGAGATCATATTTGATCCAAGGTCACTCGGTGAACTTGTCAAGTGCTTAATCACTGTACCGATAGGTCAGGTTACTACTTATGAATATCTTGGTGTCTTTATTGATATCTCACTCACTTGGCATGATCATGTTGAAAATCTTTATGCTAGGCTTCAACAAATGATGTATTTTTTATGAAGGCGTTAAACTTTGGTTTTTATTTTTTTTAATCCTAGAAGGTGTGGTCCGATATGGGATACAAACTTGACATGGTAACTCATTAATAGTTAAAATCCAGGCTTACATGTCTCATTCAAATGGCCATGAAGATCATAGGGATTCAAGATCAGCATTGACTTCAGTCTCTGCATGAAAAATCTGTGTACAGGGAAGCACAGAAGACCCTAATGACCCAGCACATGTTCTGAACCTGGAATTTGAAATGCTACCCTCAGGCTCAGGTTCAGGATGCCAAACTGCAGGCTGAGCAGGTATAAGAACTCATTCATTCCATCTGCTATTAAGATGCTAAATATGGACAAATAATAGTATGTTTTTGTTAGGTTTTGTTTTTTATTTAGGTGTTGAATGCATTGTATGCCATGGAATGTGTCATAACCCGCTCGTCCAAAACCTTGTGTGGCCACGCCCCCCTCATTAACCTCATGTGGGTTCCCCGTGCATAATTCCCCACCAGAGTGCGAATTACCCCTCCATAATTGGGGGTTACTGCCTTCATAACACTTCTATGACCATTATGATCCGCTACCGTTTCAATACGAATAACCACCAGGATCAATGTTAAGAGTGCAAGATGCGCTAGGGGTGTTTACTAACATGTATGTAACACACGGTCATGGTCTGGACATGCGACACAATGAGAATCAATACAGAAGATCTCATTATCCTTATCCCTATACAAAAGAATTTGGTTTTGATAACTCCCAGGAATTATCCTAGGAGAAGTATACTAGTAAAAGTAATAAGCCTATACAGTTACAAACAGCCTGGTCTGGTCCAGCAGTCTGGTGTTATTCCTGCCCTCTCAGTCCCCCCAGCTCCAACAGCCTTCAGAAATAAATATTTGCCTATTAGGCTAATATCTGTCTTGATGATGCAGTAGATCTTAAAGTACAGCCTAATTTCTAACTCACCTCTTGGTCCTGCTCACGGTCCTCATCCTGCCATCTTCCTGCTGCCTGCACACTGTCCTCATCCTGCCATCTCCCTGCTGCCTGCACACTGTCCTCATCCTGCCATCTTCCTGCTGTCTGCACACTGTCCTCATCCTGCCATCTCCCTGCTGTCTGCACACTGTCCTCATCCTGCCATCTTCCTGCTGCCTGCACACTGTCCTCATCCTGCCATCTTCCTGCTGCCTGCTCACTGTCCTCATCCTGCCATCTTCCTGCTGCCTGCTCACTGTCCTCATCCTGCCATCTTCCTGCTGCCTGCTCACTGTCCTCATCCTGCCATCTTCCTGCTGCCTGCTCACTGTCCTCATCCTGCCATCTTCCTGCTGCCTGCTCACTGTCCTCATCCTGACATCTCCCTGCTGCCTGCACACTGTCCTCATCCTGCCATCTCCCTGCTGTCTGCACACTGTCCTCATCCTGACATCTCCCTGCTGCCTGCACACTGTCCTCATCCTGCCATCTTCCTGCTGCCTGCTCACTGTCCTCATCCTGCCATCTTCCTGCTGCCTGCTCACTGTCCTCATCCTGACATCTCCCTGCTGCCTGCACACTGTCCTCATCCTGCCATCTTCCTGCTGCCTGCTCACTGTCCTCATCCTGCCATCTCCCTGCTGCCTGCTCACTGTCCTCATCCTGCCATCTTCCTGCTGCCTGCTCACTGTCCTCATCCTGCCATCTTCCTGCTGCCTGCTCACTGTCCTCATCCTGCCATCTTCCTGCTGCCTGCTCACTGTCCTCATCCTGCCATCTCCCTGCTGCCTGTACACTGTCCTCATCCTGCCATCTTCCTGCTGCCTGCACACTGTCCTCATCCTGCCATCTCCCTGCTGCCTGCACACTGTCCTCATCCTGCCATCTTCCTGCTGCCTGCTCACTGTCCTGATCCTGCCATCTCCCTGCTGCCTGCACACTGTCCTCATCCTGCCATCTTCCTGCTGCCTGCTCACTGTCCTGATCCTGCCATCTTCCTGCTGCCTGCTCACTGTCCTCATCCTGCCATCTCCCTGCTGCCTGCTCACTGTCCTCATCCTGCCATCTTCCTGCTGCCTGCTCACTGTCCTCATCCTGCCATCTTCCTGCTGCCTGCTCACTGTCCTCATCCTGCCATCTCCCTGCTGCCTGCTCACTGTCCTCATCCTGCCATCTTCCTGCTGCCTGCACACTGTCCTCATCCTGCCATCTCCCTGCTGCCTGCACACTGTCCTCATCCTGCCATCTTCCTGCTGCCTGCACACTGTCCTCATCCTGCCATCTCCCTGCTGCCTGCACACTGTCCTCATCCTGCCATCTTCCTGCTGCCTGCTCACTGTCCTCATCCTGCCATCTTCCTGCTGCCTGCTCACTGTCCTCATCCTGCCATCTTCCTGCTGCCTGCTCACTGTCCTCATCCTGCCATCTCCCTGCTGCCTGCACACTGTCCTCATCCTGCCATCTTCCTGCTGCCTGCTCACTGTCCTCATCCTGCCATCTCCCTGCTGCCTGCACACTGTCCTCATCCTGCCATCTTCCTGCTGCCTGCTCACTGTCCTGATCCTGCCATCTTCCTGCTGCCTGCTCACTGTCCTGCACACTGTCCTCATCCTGCCATCTCCCTGCTGCCTGCACACTGTCCTCATCCTGCCATCTTCCTGCTGCCTGCTCACTGTCCTCATCCTGCCATCTCCCTGCTGCCTGCACACTGTCCTCATCCTGCCATCTTCCTGCTGCCTGCTCACTGTCCTCATCCTGCCATCTCCCTGCTGCCTGCTCACTGTCCTCATCCTGCCATCTTCCTGCTGCCTGCTCACTGTCCTCATCCTGCCATCTTCCTGCTGCCTGCTCACTGTCCTCATCCTGCCATCTTCCTGCTGCCTGCTCACTGTCCTCATCCTGCCATCTTCCTGCTGCCTGCTCACTGTCCTCATCCTGCCATCTCCCTGCTGCCTGCACACTGTCCTCATCCTGCCATCTTCCTGCTGCCTGCACACTGTCCTCATCCTGCCATCTTCCTGCTGCCTGCTCACTGTCCTCATCCTGCCATCTCCCTGCTGCCTGTACACTGTCCTCATCCTGCCATCTTCCTGCTGCCTGCTCACTGTCCTCATCCTGCCATCTTCCTGCTGCCTGCTCACTGTCCTCATCCTGCCATCTCCCTGCTGCCTGCTCACTGTCCTCATCCTGCCATCTCCCTGCTGCCTGTACACTGTCCTCATCCTGCCATCTCCCTGCTGCCTGCACACTGTCCTCATCCTGCCATCTTCCTGCTGCCTGCTCACTGTCCTGATCCTGCCATCTCCCTGCTGCCTGCACACTGTCCTCATCCTGCCATCTTCCTGCTGCCTGCTCACTGTCCTCATCCTGCCATCTTCCTGCTGCCTGCTCACTGTCCTCATCCTGCCATCTTCCTGCTGCCTGCACACTGTCCTCATCCTGCCATCTCCCTGCTGCCTGCACACTGTCCTCATCCTGCCATCTTCCTGCTGCCTGCTCACTGTCCTGATCCTGCCATCTCCCTGCTGCCTGCACACTGTCCTCATCCTGCCATCTTCCTGCTGCCTGCTCACTGTCCTGATCCTGCCATCTTCCTGCTGCCTGCTCACTGTCCTGCACACTGTCCTCATCCTGCCATCTCCCTGCTGCCTGCACACTGTCCTCATCCTGCCATCTTCCTGCTGCCTGCTCACTGTCCTCATCCTGCCATCTTCCTGCTGCCTGCTCACTGTCCTCATCCTGCCATCTTCCTGCTGCCTGCTCACTGTCCTCATCCTGCCATCTCCCTGCTGCCTGCACACTGTCCTCATCCTGCCATCTTCCTGCTGCCTGCTCACTGTCCTCATCCTGCCATCTCCCTGCTGCCTGCTCACTGTCCTCATCCTGCCATCTTCCTGCTGCCTGCTCACTGTCCTCATCCTGCCATCTTCCTGCTGCCTGCACACTGTCCTCATCCTGCCATCTTCCTGCTGCCTGCACACTGTCCTCATCCTGCCATCTTCCTGCTGCCTGCACACTGCCCTCATCCTGCCATCTCCCTGCTGCCTGCTCACTGTCCTCATCCTGCCATCTCCCTGCTGCCTGCTCACTGTCCTCATCCTGCCATCTCCCTGCTGCCTGCTCACTGTCCTCATCCTGCCATCTCCCTGCTGCCTGCTCACTGTCCTCATCCTGCCATCTTCCTGCCGCCTGCACACTGTCCTCATCCTGCCATCTCCCTGCCGCCTGCTCACTGTCCTCATCCTGCCATCTTCCTGCCGCCTGCACACTGTCCTCATCCTGCCATCTCCCTGCTGCCTGCTCACTGTCCTCATCCTGCCATCTCCCTGCTGCCTGCTCACTGTCCTCATCCTGCCATCTTCCTGCTGCCTGCACACTGTCCTCATCCTGCCATCTTCCTGCTGCCTGCTCACTGTCCTCATCCTGCCATCTTCCTGCTGCCTGCACACTGTCCTCATCCTGCCATCTCCCTGCTGCCTGCACACTGTCCTCATCCTGCCATCTTCCTGCTGCCTGCACACTGTCCTCATCCTGCCATCTCCCTGCTGCCTGCTCACTGTCCTCATCCTGCCATCTCCCTGCTGCCTGCTCACTGTCCTCATCCTGCCATCTCCCTGCTCACTGTCCTCATCCTGCCATCTTCCTGCTGCCTGCACACTGTCCTCATCCTGCCATCTTCCTGCTGCCTGCACACTGTCCTCATCCTGCCATCTTCCTGCTGCCTGCACACTGTCCTCATCCTGCCATCTTCCTGCTGCCTGCTCACTGTCCTCATCCTGCCATCTTCCTGCTGCCTGCACACTGTCCTCATCCTGCCATCTTCCTGCTGCCTGCACACTGTCCTCATCCTGCCATCTTCCTGCTGCCTGCACACTGTCCTCATCCTGCCATCTTCCTGCTGCCTGCTCACTGTCCTCATCCTGCCATCTCCCTGCTGCCTGCACACTGTCCTCATCCTGCCATCTTCCTGCTGCCTGCACACTGTCCTCATCCTGCCATCTCCCTGCTGCCTGCACACTGTCCTCATCCTGCCATCTCCCTGCTGCCTGCTCACTGTCCTCATCCTGCCATCTCCCTGCTGCCTGCACACTGTCCTCATCCTGCCATCTTCCTGCTGCCTGCACACTGTCCTCATCCTGCCATCTCCCTGCTGCCTGCTCACTGTCCTCATCCTGCCATCTCCCTGCTCACTGTCCTCATCCTGCCATCTTCCTGCTGCCTGCACACTGTCCTCATCCTGCCATCTCCCTGCTGCCTGCTCACTGTCCTCATCCTGCCATCTCCCTGCACACTGTCCTCATCCTGCCATCTTCCTGCTGCCTGCTCACTGTCCTCATCCTGCCATCTTCCTGCTGCCTGCTCACTGTCCTCATCCTGCCATCTTCCTGCTGCCTGCACACTGTCCTCATCCTGCCATCTCCCTGCTGCCTGCACACTGTCCTCATCCTGCCATCTTCCTGCTGCCTGCTCACTGTCCTCATCCTGCCATCTCCCTGCTGCCTGCACACTGTCCTCATCCTGCCATCTTCCTGCTGCCTGCACACTGTCCTCATCCTGCCATCTTCCTGCTGCCTGCACACTGTCCTCATCCTGCCATCTCCCTGCTGCCTGCTCACTGTCCTCATCCTGCCATCTCCCTGCTCACTGTCCTCATCCTGCCATCTCCCTGCTCACTGTCCTCATCCTGCCATCTTCCTGCTGCCTGCACACTGTCCTCATCCTGCCATCTCCCTGCTGCCTGCTCACTGTCCTCATCCTGCCATCTCCCTGCTCACTGTCCTCATCCTGCCATCTCCCTGCTCACTGTCCTCATCCTGCCATCTTCCTGCTGCCTGCACACTGTCCTCATCCTGCCATCTCCCTGCTGCCTGCACACTGTCCTCATCCTGCCATCTCCCTGCTGCCTGCTCACTGTCCTCATCCTGCCATCTCCCTGCACACTGTCCTCATCCTGCCATCTCCCTGCTGCCTGCTCACTGTCCTCATCCTGCCATCTCCCTGCACACTGTCCTCATCCTGCCATCTTCCTGCTGCCTGCACACTGTCCTCATCCTGCCATCTTCCTGCTGCCTGCTCACTGTCCTCATCCTGCCATCTTCCTGCTGCCTGCACACTGTCCTCATCCTGCCATCTCCCTGCTGCCTGCACACTGTCCTGATCCTGCCATCTTCCTGCTCCTGTGCCTCTCCTGCCTTCTGCTGACCACTTTCCTTCATACACATTAACAGTTTGCAAAACTGCACCTATACTTTTGGTGTAATGTTCTCTAGCTCTTAACACTAATATTTTCTACTTACTCTACTTTTATCACCAAAAAAGTGTCTGATGTCTCCATCTTTCCTTTTCCTCATAGTGTGTCCGTGAATAAAATCTAATCTATATTTAACAAAACAGTATCTGGGCTATCAGATGAAGCTTCTAAAATGTCTATAAATATGAAATTCAGTCAATACCACTAAAATTCAAATAATAGGGCTTATTATTTGCTAGCTAGTTTTTTTTACGTTGCCCCTATAGGTTTCATTTACAGTATAGTAATGTTTTTTCAGAGCATAACGTTAGACCTTCTTATGCGTTAACATTAGCCTAATAACAAGCCACACAGGCTAAGTGGCTAATTAATTTCAGGAAGGCACAATTGATTCGTGATAAAATGAGAATGAAAACATAGGGAGTTCATCTCCTTGGAAAATGACCATGATCGATTTTATCTCACCAAATAAGCCTGATTTAAAAAGAGAACTTAGCTCATCTTGCTAGTTAACGTAACTAAAGTTGACTGTACCGGTGTTCTGTCGAGTTGAGCTACTTTGTCGAGGTAAGCTATGGTTAGGGCCAGGGGTGGATTAAGGTGCACAGAGGCCCCTAGGCTACAGTAGTCTGTGGGCCCCCCAACCCCGCCCCCCTCTGCACCAATGGGGGGCCCCTTGCAGGCTGGCACACGTGGGGCCCCTAGGCTTAAGCCATATCTAGCCTGTGCGTTAATCCGCCCCTGGTTAGGGCTATCAGTTAGCACTACGGACAATGGTAAGTGGACAACTTATAAAGACGTCAGCCTTTTTTTTTTTTTTTACAACAAAAGAAAAATGTTAAGACCTCCCCCCAAACTGCTATTTTTGTCTCTTTTGGGGGGGGGGTCTGGGTCTTGATCGGGGTACAGTACCCCCCGTAATTCGATGCATGGTAGCCACGCCCCCCTCATTAACCTCGTGTGGATTCCCCGTGTTCACCAGCTGTTTCGAATTGTCTTCATTAGTTCTATGTATTTAAGTTCACGTCGGAGTATGTTTCCCTAGTTCTGTCATTGTATGGTTGTGGTAATTTTGTCTCGTATGCCTCTTCGTGTCCCGATTAAAATCCTTTTTACCCCAGTCCTTATCTCCTTCTCCTGCTTCCCCGGTCCGTACCCGACAAGTCATAACAGAATGCAGTGGTTTGGGGCCCAAGACAAATTTCCCATTGGGGACTATAAAGCACCATGCTTACCTTTTAGTGGGGACTCTAGTCTTTTACAACAGACTTTTACAACTATTAATTGATGGATTGATTACCAGCAGTAAAGTAGCAGGCAAAATAAGCGTCTTCTTGTAGGGTATTTGGATGATATTTTTACGTATTTGTGTATATTGTATTATGTTAAGAGGACCGGAAAAACATTCATTTCCATTTGTGTCATGGTGCCGGCTGTTTAATAAGACCTGATCGTGAGTCGCATCGACATTAGAAAGTACCATATTTCCCTGTTCCTTAAGATTGGATGACATCACGACCCATTTCATCAGCTCCGTCATGCATACATCGCTCTGGCCTATAGGTTGGAAATAATAACCAAAGAGTGACGCACGCCACGCACATTTATGACAGCGCGAGGCAACTTACCTACCCTCCTCCGCAAAGAGACAGTCCGTAGTAGGAAACAGTTCAGGGAGCAGCGAGGAGCTGCAGTAAATCGAAACCTCGAACCTGCTTGCATATTTGCTGCATAACCCATGTGGATGAATTATATTTGAAAGAAATTCTTAATACTTGCACGAATGTAACTTTTTTTTTGCATGACTCAACATTTGACAAAATGATGCGAAATGATATTGATATTGACTCAATTTAACAGTAACGGATAAGTGTCTGTCTGGAAACTTTAACACCATGAAATCAATATTTTACAGCTACTTCTTCACCGTTCTGCCATGGGTTTTGATCGTTATAATCATGATTGACCTCGAAACCAGAAGAACCGTGCAGCGCAGGACGTGGCTATACCGCGATCACTACTACAAGGCTCAGAACACAGCCTTGCCGGTCATTTACGCCATCACCCCCACTTACACCAGAACGGTTCAGAAAGCGGAGCTCACACGACTGGCCAACACGTTCCGCCAGGTTCCCAACTTCCACTGGATCGTGGTGGAGGATTCTTACACTATCACGGATCTGGTGTCGAGCTTCTTATCCACATCTGGGGTGCAGCACACCCATCTACACGTGTCCACGCTGCTCAGATACAAGCGGCCGAGGCAACCCCGGGGTACCGAGCAGAGGAACGCGGCGCTGAGATCGCTACGCTTGCTTCGCTCCCGCAACGACTCCGGGGTGGTCTTCTTCGCAGATGATGACAACACGTACAGCCTGGAGCTGTTCGAGGAGGTACATGGGCATTTTGCTTAGTTTTGATATTTAGTTACAGTGTGTCCTGATTTGCGGTGCGTTCCTATTTCCTAGTTTATTCAGGCGTGGTTAAGGTGCATCTCCTGTTACCTCTAAATCTGGAAATGTAAGCACTTTATACCTATTGGTGTCGGAAAAACCATCCTAGTTTAGAGCTTACTTGTTTTTTCTTAATGATGACAGGTAAATTACAAGCAATTTTTTTTGTGATCAGAGGTAACATTGTATTTAAATAATTTTAAGTTGCCACGCTTGAATTGTTCTGAAATGACTAAAAATGAATGACTTATACCTTCATTTGAATAAAACTAGATTTATTCATTCAGAGATCACTTTAGATAGGCTACTTATAATAATTATAATCTCTAGGAAATCGCAGGTATCCGTTGCGTATGTCTCGCGTTAATAGCTGCATCGCTATCCGTGGAATATATTTTCCATTTGGGCAGCGGGTCATCTCAGACGAATTGTCACGTCGTGATTGATCTCACCGGAGCTTTGGGTGTTCACGATGTATTGGCATCCATGGTGTTATCTAAGGATTCAAAATTATACTTAAATCCGCTTTGCAATCTTGCCAGCACCAATAATTCCCTACGTTTTTGATGTAATTACTCGTAGACTTACCTGAGTAATGATTTAAACTTTGAAACCATTTTGATATTCTTAAATAAATAACGTCCTTTTCGCATTGTAATTTACGCTTATGTTTTTGCCAGACGGCAATCTAAGCGTCACGTCAGCAGTTGTGATACGACATTCCTCAGCATATAACAGTACAAAGGCACGCGAATTACAAGTCACACATACTTTATTTTATCAATCATATGCACGTAGTTTACATACGAAGATACTACTATGTGGTATAGAACCAGTTAACATTGCATAACACGTGGTGTGCCAAAAAAGACATCGTGGGCCAAATTAGGAGCCTAACAGTTTCACTGAAATACTTCATCCTATAAGTTCCATTATCCTAATGTCTGGAGTCTTCTTTCATCTTGAGCTTCGGGAATTAAATGTAGCTGTAACAGTTGTGGGTGCTTTTTGATGATTCTGTAGTTCCTAGTCTAAAGTGAAGCATGTTTTACACACACCTTATCATTTATCTGAAACCGTGATAAGGACAGTATGTCATTCTTTGACCCACGATAGTATTGTATGACCCAGAGGTGTCGCATTGGCTAAAATGTTCTTTAGCGCCCGCAAATAAATGTACACTAATTAGTTTAAGTAGTGTAGCCTATTCTCATTGATTTTGATTAAAATCAGACACCCCACAATAAAGGCTTAGCCCGTTTTTCGTAAATCTGTACACTTTTAGAAAATGGGGTAAAAAATTGTACCTTTGATTGTCACAGGGGCTGTACTCCTATAAGTGTACCTTTTAAGGTACAGAAATGGAACATCCCAAAGGTACAAACAGCATTAATGTACCATAAATGGTACACAATTGTTCCTCAGAGTTCATTTCTGTACCTTAAAATTACCTACAGCTAAAGGTACAATTGGCGGACCCTTGAGGTTAGTGACAAGCAAAGGGACAATTTTTTACCTTTTTTTCTGAGAGTAGTAACATTTCTGGTATGACCCCTTCAGGGATTTGACCCAGCAACCTTAAAGAAGGTAACGGGCTAGTGGGCATCCTCGAGGAGACAACCCTGCGGAAACCACCCAGAGAGACGCGGGTTGATCCCCGTGCCTTTGGATCAGTGCTGGTTGCTGCAGACAGTGTATATACGAATCACTTCCCTTCACTCTGCTCTCCTAATGTGTACTCTGCCTGCTAGGGTTGGGCTGCTCATAAAGCCACTGTCTGGACATAATCTGTAACGGGGGGCATAAAAATAAGACGCCCCTTTTCACTTTTTCTCCACGGAAACGAAGGAGCTGCCATGAATATTTATGGCACGTAGCGATAAGACTGGCGGAGCTCACGCGAGCGCCGAGTGATGAAATAAATGTAAAGCAGATTGGCGGCGGTTACTGTAAACCGAGTGGAACGCGAGTAAGGAGGTCGCCGCTTTATCCGGGCGGCACAAAGACACCCGCGCGGGGTGAGAGCCTCAAGGAAAGATTAGAGTGTATTTTGCATCGTAATGCATTTGCTGAAGTCTCCTGCCTATCACTGGGGGACAAGCAGTTTTAAGAGTATATTAAGGAGTCTTACTTATATTCCCGACCAGCCAACCGTTTCTTAGGTCGGACCGCAAGACGGTGGGTCAGGACATTTTATTAAAAGGTATTTGCATACATTTGAAAACCAAAAGCCTTATAGCATAGAGGGGACTGCAGACAGTGACTACTTGCTTCTTTGTTTCTTTACACCGTTTTGTCCTCATCCCATTGCGTCTCTTTTTACAGATGCGATCGACCCGGCGGGTGTCCGTGTGGCCGGTGGGACTGACTGGTGGCCGCCTATATGAGCGCCCCCTGGTGGAGAAGGGCAGAGTGGTCGGCTGGTACACGGGCTGGGAGGCGGGGCGGCTTTTCCCAATCGACATGGCGGGTGAGTATCCCTCGCTGCAGGTGGGAGGCAGGGAAAGCTTTAACTGTCTAAACTCAGCGTTGTTTTCCTCCTCAGTTACTTTCCTCCGAATCGATCACCTCATCCTCACAGGTAGTTACCACATAGTGAACACTAGGGGCGCTTTTTTTTTCTCCCCACATTGTGAAGCAATTAACCTTTGCGAACCTTTCAGTCTTTGGGTTTATGGCAGTCCTGTGGCTTGTGCTACCAGCTACGCAGGGAATTGCAAATTATACCGTTAAATTGTCACGGCTCAGGACAGAATTGCATGGTGTGACGGCTTTACAAAGCAGGCGAAGCATTACCAGTCCATTGGTGCTCCACGGCTGTCTTTGGGAATTGCTCAAGGCCGTTAACGGAGCCGCGTTTCGCCAAAGCGGACTGGGCTGGACTGAATGCACGGCCCATGCAAGTTTGGGCAAATCTCGCCTTCCTGCCGATACTGACATTATGTCGAATACATTGTGGAAATGTACTCATAGAAAATGAGCCCAAGCTACAGTGGAGATACTTCTGAGTTTTTGTTTGTTTGTTGTAATTTTAGTTTAATAGTCTGTAAAGTACCACGGAGTACAGCCGCAGTCTTGTTCTGGAGAACGATCCAGACTAAGCAAATAGATTATCCAGTATGGGTCCTTCCTGGAGGCTTTTATAGCTGACGGTTTGATGGAATTGTGGTATCTGGAGTCAGATGCTAGGGTTTAGTAATTAACGTGGTAAAATGTATCTGGATCAGGGGGCGTGGTTGAGGGGTGGTCATGTCGTTACATTGGACCCAAGCTTACTGATGACGAGCTGATGAAATGCCGAGAAAGCTGGACATAAACCCACCTGACCGAGTGATGTGACATATGTGCTTAAAACCTGCAGATACTGGGTCTCTCTCTCTCTCTCTATGTATACAGTATATGTATATATATATATATATATATATATACTCATTCACCTAAGTTACCCTAAAGATATCCAACTAATAAAAGGATTATCCAAAGGAAAACAAGGCGCAAGTTCAGTTCTTAAGGAACAGCTACACAGTTAGAAGAAAGTTATTTTTGTCAGTATTGGTTTTCATTTCTATTTAAAACCCCCCAACGCTCATTTTGGATTAAAATGTCTTAGAAACTGAGACATAAGAAGAGTATAAACTTTAAATGGTTTCCAGAAGATATAAACACTCCGGGAGCTGGAGATGAAAGGGCCAGCCGTTGTCCTGCAATCATGGTGAGCACAAGAATTTGAAATGAGACCCATTTCAGAGATAAAACTGGATGTACTGATGAACAGGAGTCAGTGTCTCTGCCATCCGGCAAAGCAGATGCCTGACAGATGCGGCTGAGAGTCCGTCCTCAGACAGGCATCGAACTAATCACTGGTCGTTGGTATGTCGGCAGAGAGTGCTTGTGATTGGTGCACATGAGAGAGCCTGCACCAGATTGTGAGGGCAGGTGGCATGGGAGAATGCTTCGAGGTGACTAATGTTGAATCGGTGCACGTGCGTTGCGTAGGCTTCGCCATCAACCTGCAGGTGCTGTTGGAGAACCCCCAGGCGGTCTTCAAGCGGCAAGGCTCAAAGCCCGGCATGCAGGAGACCGATTTTCTCAAGCAGATCACCAGGATGGAAGACCTGGAACCAAAGGCCAGCAACTGCACCCGGGTGAGTCTGCCCTGCCTGTTTGTAGTCCAGGGATCCTTTTCTGGAGCTGCTGGGATGTTCACGGTGTCAAAGAAGACATGGGAGTTACATTCAGATCATCCTGATCCCTGTCTTAGTGCAAGCAGGTGGCTCAGTGGGCATGGCTAGTCAACCCATTAGGTGCCACAGACAGCCGCTTAGGGCACCATCTTCTGGGGGGGGGGGTGCGGAATTAGCAAGACAATTTCACTCTGTATCAGACAGGGGGCGCCAGCTTGCTTAGTGCGCCACATGTGTTTCGATGGGAACTGTCAGTGGGTAACGCTGGAGCTAAATCGCTCATAGTGGGTGACTCTGCAATGTCTTGGCATCCAGGCCATATTCACCCCATGCTTCCCCGGAGCAGCTTCTGCGTAGATAGATGGAGGAGGTGGGACCAAGACATCTGATTGGTTGGTCCCGCCTCCTCTAGTTGCTTGGAGCCACCTCTACAATTAGATTGGTCATCTCTCTGAACCAATCATTTTTCATTTTGCCCTCAGAACATGGAAGTAAAACTCCCATAAGCGACATAGATGGGTGATCTCCATCATTATCACACAGGAGACATCTAAGCAACAGGTGATAACTGGGCATAGTGTTTGGGATCTTCTGCGTATCGACAGTTTATGGGAAATAAGCAGGAGCTGAATTTGCATGCGGCCCCATCGGGAATGAAGATAAGAATTGTGGAACTGATGAGTACTCGCTACCTATTATTTAAAGAAAAATTAAATGATAAAAACTAATTACATAGCTGATTGAGCATTTTGGCCTCTGGAGATTATTCCTCCAGGGCCTTTTTTTTTTTGCACTCATTAAAAATGCAAATAGATTCTTCTTCCTGGATTGTCTTTTTTCTGGCATTGAAGTAGAGGGTAACAGAAGATCAACACTGCGAATGGATCTTTAAAAGATCACCTCCCCCCCTGTTTATGCAATCATGTCACAGGCAGCCTGTCAAATAGGAGCCACTCAGTTAAGATATTAAACGTATTTAAAAGGAGACTTGAGCTCATTACGATTCCTGGGGGGCTTAGTAAGTAGAGACCCTCCGGCTGTGGGGTTTCTGTTTCTGTATTTATGTGCTGTAACCAGGGAAACTTCCGCTGGCCGTTCCTGGCTCCTTTGCGCCGTTGGCTGGGGGACGGTGCACAGAGACGGGCAGCTGAGCGGCGCCTCCTGCAGGCGTTCTACGGCCTCCGCTGGTCGCTGGTCGCGGGAGATTCACAGCCCCGCCGGTCAATGCCATCCCCCTGGCACGCCGCCATGTCCCTCTCAGGGTGATAAAGGAGTGTTTGGGGGGCAATTTGAAATAGCACAAACTTTAGCACCCCCCAGTCTCTCCAAGGGAACTGGGAGTACTGGGGGCGGGGGAGGGCTTCGGCTGGAAAGACGACAGACATTAATAGCCTAAGTTATGGAATAATTCTGCGTTAAACCACAGGGGGCAGCAGAGTTCCTGTTCTATAGAGCACCAGCCCCCGCTCTATAGAACCTTCCCTTAGGCCTGCCGGTGGTCCCGCGACTGCAACCTGCCACACTGCTCTGTCACACAGAGCTCCATCTGACCTTCTGGCACTTTCCATATCCACTACGTGGGCATCTTGAGAGCACTACAAAGGGTACGAGCCGATGTGGAAGTCAGGTAATCAGGACAGGGAGCTTGTGCGGACGGGGGGGGGGGGCACCCTTGGGATCTCCCTGAGGACGTGAAAGTAACACAGTTACAATAAAAAAGCATTCTAGGCTATAGGTAACAACATTATCCGGATCCACATACAGTGGGTCATCTGCTCGCCGTGGCAACCAGCAAGACGCTTCCCTAATGCTCGTTTTACAGTTTTTCGTTATTCTGGCCTGTAGTTTGGGGTCAGAGAGTCAGGTCCATTTAAGTGGCCGGCCACGGCACTCGGATGGAAATCGCTCGGCTGTGTCTGCCCTGGCCCCCCCCATTACAAATTCAGTCGTGCCTGGATACGGTCCGGTCCCAGAAGCCAGCCACGCCGAGCCGACGGGCGGCCTCGGGAGTCTGACTGTAAAGTGCTGTTTCAAATTAGACTGACACCCTGGGGATGGGGGCCTAAGCCTCTCTATAGGCGTCCAGCGGGGCCGCTTTGTGCCTGACTGAACGTGCGAAATAGGATTTTCTAGAAAGATATTATGACATGTTTTAAAAAAAAGTTTCAGCACTGATTTGTTTTTTTTTTTGGAGTTTTTAAAGACCTCTGAAAGGACAGGAAATACTATATCGCAGTCAGTGGCACTCTTGACCGGAACATGCAATAATTTTATTGAAAAGTGGACGATGAATCTTCTGAGGTTAAACGGAAGCCACGCAAGACCGGCATTCAGTGAGGCCACGCAGGTTGTAGCCAACGGACCACCTCGTCGCCGTGTGAAAATGTGTTGGATACTGACCCCCGCCCTTTCCTCTGACCCCAGGTGCTCGTGTGGCACACTCGCACCGAGAAGGTGAACCTGGGGAACGAGCCCAAAAAGCAGTTGGACTCCGTCGTGATTGAGGTCTAAAGGGTCGGGGAGGCCAAGAGGGACGGGGGCAAGATGACCCCTGCCTTCAACCAAACCGAAGTCCCCGGGACTGAAGACTCTGCCCCTTTGCGAAGGACTCGCCCTCTGCTGGGCCCAAAAAGACAGCCTGGCTGCACATTTTCCAGTGCAGGTCCACAAATCCTGTCACCCTGACAATACCCAAAAGAAGAAAACTGGGTTTTACTGCTACGGCCCTTCAGTGTCGTCCACCAGGAGAAGCTATGCAATGTGAGCAGTAACGGCCATCTTTATTGGAAAAGGACCGTCTTTCGAAAAGGGAAAAAAAAATGGCAAATTGCAACAGAACTATGTACATTTATGTACACAGCGAGTAATTAGACAAAAGAGAAACATAGATCAGAATATCATTTATGGCTGTTCACTGTTTAATGCATGAAAACATGTTCCATCGCTACTAAGCACCAGAAAAAATGTAAACACATCACAGAAATGAAGATGGAGGATGAGACTCGCTTCCCGTCCTGCCACACTGATGTCCTGTGTCCGCGATGGTGGTTACTCAGCAGCGATCATCGATAAATGTTCATCTCTAGCTTCATCCATTTCTTGACTTCTCCTCTCCACTCTCCCAGGTTGTCCGTACCATCATTTCAGCCCAACACAGATTACATAACATCTCATACTCTTCTACTCTATGTACAATAAATACCACATGATGACCAACGTGTTTCCGTTGATGGGACGGTGTTTTGGGACAGAGGCCTGGGGATACGTGGGCGTGTCTTTGCTCCTGGTAACACGTAAAATGTACAGCACATTTTCTCTCACAATATATTCTAAGGGATAGTTTGTATACAGGAAGTCACACACGCGGAACAGGAAGTCAAACATTAGCACATCGCTTCCATTTAAATACTATTATTCACTATTGTATTGGTAATGATACATTAGACGCCTGTATAATTGGTCCAGCAATAGGCTTAAAAATCATTTCAGAAAATAGTTTGTAGGTAAGATGTATGCAGCTGTCGGGGGGGTGCAACTTAATTCTGGCCTCTTGATGGAGATGGACGCACTCCGATCGGGCAGGACAGATTCAGATTGGGGGGAGCCCCGCCACCACCCGCCCCGCCGACCGCCTCCATCACTTCCACAGTTGTGTGCTGAGGGTCTGGCCTGGGGGGGGCCCGGTCCAGGCAGGCGGCTGTCCGAAGCTCACAGCCCCTCCCCCCACTCCATTCAGACTCATCCCGGACATTTGCTGGTTCACCTGAGACAGATAACAGATGGCAGGCGCTCAGGGTGCTGGGGCCAGAGACACACTAATGCGCCATCACACACGGACACACACACGCAGCAGTCAGGATGCTGCGGACAGAGTATTACCAAACACTTCCTCTCTCTCTCTCTCTCTCTCTCTCTCTCTGTGACACACAAAGACAGACAGAAACATTTGTCTATTTATCTCTCTTTCAACCTGTCAGTGCATTTAATGATTGCTAACCCCTACAAAATTGAAAAACAGATGAAACCTGACAACAAATCAAACGTTTCGCTATGTCCAGGTTCATACAAAATTGGAAATTTCCACACCGCACCTGAGCAGGCACTCACCCACAGACACCCACAAACACAGTCACACAGTCACCAGCACACAGTTACCCACAGTCACACAGTTACCCACTGACACACAGTCAGACACAGGCAGAAACACAGTCTCATACAGAAACAGTTACCCACAGGCAGACACACAGTCACCCACAGACAGTCTCCCAGTCACAGACAGTCAGACATAGTCACCCTCAGACACACAGTCACTCACAGACACACAGTCACACACAATCATTTACAAACACACACAGTCCCCTACAGACACGAAGTCACAGACACACTCGGTACGTTCCACAGCTGCTGGGACATCCCCCCCCCACCCCAACTTCTTTGTATATTCCTAAGCTGCTGCCCTCAGAGTCGCTAATGACTTTAGCTCCCAGCTGTCACACGAATGCAGAGAGAGCAAACACAGCCGGCCAATCGCTGACTCCATGTGGATCCCATATTAAGGCGTGTCGCTCTGCATGCATGACTCAACACACGCAACAAAAACCAATTTAACGTAAAATATGAAAACAATCACAGCAGGATCAATTCACCAGTATAACTGATGTGTTCTTGATTAGCTCCGATAGGAGGTATCTTTCCAGTTAGAGCCACTAGGACAGACATTATTGGAACAACCATGCTGAATAAATATTAGTGTTGCTAGAGCCTCCCGTTGCCTCGGGGGGGGGGCTGGGGAAATGGTGTTCTCACCTGGCCCACGTTCCACTGTCCCTGCTGGCCGGGCTGCATAGCATACATGTTCTGGGCGGGCACCGCCCCAGTTGGCACAGCGCCCCCCTGTGGTGGCATCATGCCCGGCGCCGTGCTCGTCACCCCGCCCGGAACGCTCCCCATGAAGCCGTTGGGCATCGCCATGCTGACCATCACGCCTGTGTTCTGGCCCACCATGGCACCCACCATGGGGCTGGCTGGCACTGCCCCGCTCATGGGGGCGTAGCCCTGGAAGGCCGCGGCGGGCGGGGTGGGGAACTGCATCTGGGAGGCTCCCATATACATGGCAGCTTGGGGGGGTTAAAACGCACAGAAACACACTGTAATATCTATACACAGCTGCCCACGCTGACCCCCAGAAGAAAGGCACCACGACTTTCATTAAAACTGAGTTATGAACAAAAAATAGTGATTAAGAGACTCAGTTATCTTGGGACAAAATATCTTAGCTTAACTGGACTTGGTGTTGAAGAAAGAGTGATAATTACAGTAACTACAAAATTCACACTAAAACCAAGGCAAAGCACCATTTTTCTCACTTTCAGTGTCAACGTAGTTACTGTGTTTTGCCTTTTTTGGGCAGCACAATAAAACCAGGCATGCTGGGAAAAATGACAATCGGGACTAGATAAAGGAGGTTAAAAAAAACAAACAAATGAACAAGAATCTGGGACGGCCTGAACCGTACACATATGAAAATGTTAAAAGTGACGTTAAAGGTGGAGACTCCTAACAAGCCTAAATCCCATCAAACTGAACCAGGGCTCAAACACAAGCCACTTAAACACTTGCTGTCCTCAACTAGGCAGAAACGAGTCCTTCATAATGATAAAACAGCCTTTTTGTCAAACGGCTGACATTCATTAATACTGAGACAAGTCACATGTGATTAAAGCCGGCTGCAGGCACAGTGTTCAGTCCATCTGAAATGCGGGCAGGCCATGCCCACATACCACACCCACAAGCCCCGCCCACATACCACACCCACAAGCCCCGCCCACATGTCCCATCCACAAACCCCGCCCACATGCCACACCCACAAGCCCCGCCCACATGTCACACCCACAAGCCCCGCTCACATACCACACCCACAAACCCCACCCACAAGCCCCGCCCACATGCCACACCCATATGCCCCCAGAATTCGAGGAGCAGCCAGATACCTGGGGCCGGTTGCTGGGACATTCCACCACCACCACTGCTGTACAGGGACAGGATGGAGTCCTTGGAGAGTGGCTTCTTGCTGGTCTCCTCTGTCTTGCTGCCTCTCTCACCAAACAGGTCCAGGTCCCCCTGGGCTGGACCTGAGCCTCCCGCTCCAGGCGCTGACGTTGCCCCCGACGCTGCCGTGTTGCTGCCGCCCTGCTGGTGACAGGGTGAATCCGTCGAGCCGCTCACATGTCAGCCAGTGGGAATGCACACAACCTGGAGCTTCCTGCGGGAGGCTGCGTGTCATAACGAATTACACCAACCCACATGGGCGAATAACAGGGATGGTGGCTACATGGAGGTCGGGGAATGGGGAGGCCTGGGTGCCGCTGGACTCCCCGCCATCGCTGACGCCGTCACCAAACCCTCGGCCTGCTGCAGCTGCTCTTCAGAGGAGCAGCGTTCTAAATCACCGGGAGCTAAACCCACCAAACCCCGAACACTCCCAATACCACAGAGAGCCCCCCCGCCACCTCATCGCAGGACACCTCATCAGGGCGATGCATCGACACCCAGCACCCAGAAGTAGTCTTCCGATTCCAGGCTGCGTGCGCCGAACACTCACCCATTAATACACACTAATAAGCCTTACTTACGACGTGCTGCCCCACGTCGGAGGGCCTCAGAAATAACGCTAATCCTATTATCTTCAGGAAAACATACAGTAAGACTGGCAGCCTGATGCTGGACATGGTTGCCCATCAATCCCGGCGATGATGATGGCTGAGCGGGTACGTTTGTGGGGGCGGGTGATGGACAGCATGGGGAGAATAAGTCCTTCCAGAGTCCTTTTACCTGCCTGCACCCCCCCCCCCCCCTCCAGCTCACGGGCTGATGGGAGATGGGGGGGCGGGATGGGACCTGCTGTCGTTCCATTTAGATGGACGCCAGATTGGCAGGCTGCCTGTTAGCATGCAGCCGCACACCTGGCTGTCAGCGGGGGTACCACGCGCAATAAGGGGTGGGGGGCGAAGGTGGGCGGGGTGCCAGAAAACCCAGACTGCACCAGAATGGAAAGAGCTTCAGAGGCGGTTTTCACGCCGCCGCTGCGTGGCGGCATTCTGAACGTGGTAAATATCACTGCGATAATGCGCCCTGCACACCAGCTGCGCTCCCGCTTAAGGAGGGTCCCACCCGAGATCCACACGGGCTCCGGTTTAATCTGCCAAATGGCAGCCGTCTCGCTGTCGGCAGTCGCTCTTTGCTGTATTGTCCGCCGCGCGACCCGCGGCACGTCTGGGGGCTCTCCGTCAGCCCCGCGTCCGCGTCTCCGCAGCGCGACAGATTCGCGTGAGGCTGAGGATTACAAAGTGGGAATGGTCAAGAGACGCACCACTTCTGAAGTAAATACCATAGGGGGGGGGGGGGGGGGGGGGGGCACCACGAGCTGCGGGAGCAGTGGCCTGGCCCCGCGTACGGCCTCAGCTAAAACCCTCGCTGCACGTTCTCTGCCCATGGCTACCTGAAAGCCTCGCGTCACCCCAAACACAGACCCTCCATGCACACACAAAGGCCTTCGTTAAAGAATTCCTTCAGCCCTGAAGGCCACCAAGACAGAATCTGTTTCAATCTAAAACCTCAATCCTGTAACGACACAGGAAACACAAATATTTTCCAACAGTGTCCAGACCTCTCAGAAAAACCTATGTAATTAGTGCAAAGCAGACTTGCTGGTGTTTAATGACACCCCAGTGTCATGCACACCAAAAATCTATATTTGGTGTGAGCAGATGTGAAAGTTACAATGATTCTGGCTGTCTTCCATTAGTAGACAACACAGTTCTGTTGGGGGGGGGGGGCAGAGATGAAGTGACCTTGATTCAGTTCTCAGAAGTTATACTTTGCTTCTCAAAAATATTTCCTCCTATAAAATAATTTTATAAGAGAGACCGTGTCCCTCCCCAACTGGCACCCCCCTCTCTGACTGCTTAAGAGACTCACAGACGTCTCCACTACCTGCGGCTTCTTCCCAGCCTGCTGCGGTACCACTGTTTGTCCTGCCATCAGAAGCAGCACCAGCACCTGCCTGCCGTCACCTGCCAGCCCCCCTGTTTGAGACTCAAATGTTAAAATTGGGACAGTGTGAACTGGAACTTTGCCATCTTGCTCATAAGAACATAAGAAATTTACAAATGAGAGGAGGCCATTCAGCCCATCAAGCTCGCTTGGGGAGAACTTAACTAATAGCTCAGAGTTGTTAAAATCGTATCTAGCTCTGATTTAAAGGAATCCAGGGTTTTAGCTTGCGCTACACTAACAGGAAGACTATTCCATACTCTAACTACACGCTGTGTAAAGAAGTGCTTCCTCAAATCCAGTTTAAAATGTTCTCCCACTAATTTCCACCTATGGCCACAAGTTCTAGTATTTAAACTTGTATTAAAAGTAGCCATTTGGCTGAACAGCATCCAGACCTGTTAGAATCTTATATACCTGGATCATGTCCCCCTCAGTCTCCTTTGCTCGAGGCTGAACAGATTCAACTCAGCTAACCTCTCCTCATAAGACATTCCTCTAAGACCAGGAATCATTCTTATAGCCCTACGTTGAACCTTTTCCAAGGCAGCAATGTCCTTTTTAAGGTATGGTGCCCAAATCTGCACACAATATTCCAGGTGGGGTCTTACCAAGGAATTGTATAATCGTAGCATCATCTCCCTTGACTTCAACTCCACACACCTAGAGATATAACCCAACATCCTATTGCTCATTTGACTTCCCCTGGAGGATGGGCTACCCCTTTGAATTTGGCTCCTCCCAAGGATTCTTCCTTCTAGGGAGTTTTTCCTTGCCACTGTCGCCTCTGGCTTACTCACTGGGGGCTCTGGGCGGGGATAATGTAAAGTGCTTTGAGACGACGTAATGTAAAACTGAATTGAAACTGAACTGAATCATACCTGAGCCGATCTGAAAAGCAACAAGAGCCCAGGTGGGTTAGCTGCCTCCTGAAGGATGGCCTGGTCCACCGTGTTCTCAAACCGGTGGATATGCAGGTAGGGTTAGGATTGGCAAATACGCAAAATCAAGGAGGGAAGAAGTACACAGACTATCAGAACCTGGCTTTTCATTACCTCAAAAGGATCCAGAGGAAACAGGGTTTGAAGGAACGGGGTGATTTTCTTTGACACCCTATGGTCTGATCGGTACACCATAGAAACAAATATGTCTAACTCAAAAAAAACAAGGTGTAAAACCCACAGGAGTTGAACCATCGCTGCCAAACTCTCTGCCTACCACCCTCCCATCTCCACACAGACACGTATCTAGGAAGCGTACATCATGTATCCCATATACAGTGCTCACTCTGAAGTGCATTGCTTCTCTCATCCTGATATCTTCGGTACCTCATTACATGGCTAAACGGCTCTATTTTAAGCCTTTGCAATCAACACCTGCTCCGGCGGTTCCCAACACGACCCTTGTCGGCACAGATGCCGGATGAGTCAGGGTACAAGGTAGGGAAGGGTGCGGAGAGAATGGGCACATCTTAAAGGGTCAGCACACCATTTAGGCAAAGATGCAACCAATGAATGAAAACTGATCCTGTCAGCGATACAAAACAACAGCTTGTCCACTGCTGCGGCTTTAACAGACATATTTAACAGTATTCTCATATTCTTTATTGCGCAAGTGACTGTTCTAAGATTATAGAGGAAGCATGGTTTCCCCCGTTTTTCCAAAAATATTGAATTAGTCAATGTAAATTCATTTTATTTGCAATCAAAAGTGTAATCTATCTCACTAATTTAACCACAGAACTGCTCATTTCATGAAAATTTCTTTTGGGACCATATACATTAATTTTCCCTTTAGATCAGGATAAATAGAGCCCATAGATGCCCAGTAACGACATACTTCACTGGAAGACTATGTAGGTTTCATATATGCTTTTCCAAAATGGAGGATAGACAAAATCTTATTGGTGAATATGCTCCGATTACATGTTTTCGAAGCCTAAATGGACGCTGTGCTTCACTGGGACTCTGAGAGCGCTTCGTACACAGTTTTTTGGCTTGGCAACATTGATTGGACAGCTTGCAGTCAGATATTTAGACTCGCCTGGAAGCCAGGCTTCCCTGCATGGTGATTGGGAGACGTCTCAACAAGACAGGATGAACTACCAATAACATTAATGCTCGTCAGGTTTCACATGCTGTCGGCGATGTTGGCTCACAGTATTCATTCACTCTGTCACATGCGGGGGCACAGAAACATTTTAAAGCAACTTAGAGTGGAAGTTTATCGTTTCGCATGTCATTGTTCACTATTGACATTTGTAAATATTGTACATAAAGTTATCATTAAGTTTTGAGTTTATTTAATTTTCATGGTCAGTGATTTTTCGCAGACTGGTTTGCTATTTCACTTGATAACTAAGCTGTGTGTGTTCAAGCTGAGCTAGAGAAACATGGCAGACAGTGTAGCTGATGCTGACTTCATACTAAACAAGCCCTTTGATGAAGGAGAGCAGAATTTACATATGTAGCTGACCGACTAAAATAACAGCCTTTTTTGGTTGTAGCGCCTACCGTCCACACTTTGCTTCCACCATATTTACCATCACCATTCTCTGTATTTTATTTTATAATTATATTGTATACAACACTGAGTGTTAGCCTACTCTAAATTCAGGCAGCTATATAATTTACCGAGGATGACGGGCATTGATGTTAGTGCAGTGGTCTGACCACCGTAGCACGGTAATGCACTGGAGAAAGACTGGGGGTGATTTTAGCGGCATCTTTCAGACACTGGCTTAGTCGAGCCCTCGGTGCATGATGTCATCTGCCGGAGTGGAGATAAGAGGCCTGCTGCCCCCCCTCCACCGCCCACCCCCCACCCCCACCACACAAGCAGACCTGCGTTTCCTCACCGGGAGCCGACTGGCTCTAGCGGGATATCTCGCGCAGGCAGAAGCTTTCCGTGCTCATGAATAAAACATTGCTTCATGCGGGAGGTACCCGGGTGCAAGCTGCTGACTAATCCCCATCCGAGCTTCCGGGGAGACCAGCTGGATGACCCCTGCCGCACCCCCTTGGTCTCCATTGGCCAAAGTTGTTGTGAAAGGAGTCTTGTGAGGCTGCGGCACGGCGCCATCGTGCACGTACGCACATGGAGCGCGTCACTTAAGGAGCGCAGGGCACCCTCAGCAGCTGCTGCTCGACCGAAGTGTGCCGGAAGGGTAAATACGACCACTCGGGCAGTAATGTCGGAGGCATGTGGTGACCTTTCCCTTTGGAGCTTTTGGACAGGCCAGACAAGACGAGCCGATCTAAGACTGTCGGCCGCTGGGAGAATGGGGCATGACTGCTGCTGGCTGGGAGTGACAGGCCTGCATGATGAGCTGCTCCCAGAGCGCCACCTAGGGTCAGGATGAAGCCAAGACAGGTGGGGAGTGTCTGCAAGCGACTGCATGGCGTTCATAGTTGGCCATGGACAGTTATGGAGAGAGGTATAGAGGAGAGAGGAGAGAGAGATGTGTTGATGAGAAAAGGAGGAAAGAGGACTGCAGGACGAAAGGTAAATGGAGAACAGGTGGGTGTAGAGAGCCGAGGTGGGAGGGGGGGGGCAGTAGGGGAAGAGAGAATGGAAAGAGAACAGAGGAAAAAGAGAACAACAAAGAGAGAGAGGGGAGAGGAGAGAATTGACGGACCAAAGAGTACAGAGAGCAGAGAAGATAGAAGACGGCAAAGGGAGAATGCAGAGAACTAAGAGCAGAGAGAGAGAAAAGAGGAAAAGGAGAGAGAGAGTAGGAAGAGAGCAGAGGGCGGCGGATCACCTGTGCGGAGGAGGATGGCAGTGGGTTGGACACCATGGGCCCAAAGATGTCCAGGTCGTCGCTGAGCGGGGCTGCACCGGCCAAGCCGCTGCCAGCACTGACCGCGGGGGTGTCTGCAGGGGAGAGGGGGCGGCGTAAGGAGCGGCGGCATGAGGAGGTGAGAGGAGTGTTCGCGTGCGGGGGGGGTGGGGCCACACTCACTCCTGCCCGCCGGCCACTGGCAGGCCAGGACTTTGATTCCGCTGAGTCAGGCCACGCACCGCACCACGCGGCGGGGGCCCCATCTGCTCAGATGGCCGCAATCGGAGGCTAGAGGCGGCACGCTAAGCACACGGCTGAGGCGTGGCACACAGATGGAGGCAGGACACGCGACGGGGGACCGAAAGTGCAGATTAGTGAGCATGCCGACAGTAACGGGGAGGTGGGAAACGGTGTCATTAACGGCATAACAGGGGGCAGGGGGGGGACGGGTACAGCGGTCCAGACAGCGATATAACCACAGCCCTGTGAGGCTAAATGACTTAATTTACACTTCGATTTCCCTACTGTTTTATCCGTCACTCATCATAACCGGCAGTTTGACTGAAATAAAAGCAGAGGCTGACCAGTACAGGTCAGGCAATCCAAAGATGTGTGTCACCACGTTTATAAGCATCTGAATGAATGTGGCGGGGTGCAGAGGGGGCGGAGCCAGGCTCCAGCAGCATGTCCTATCACAGCACACAGCCCCTGCGTTGACACCCCCCACTGGGATCCAATCCCCCAATCGCCTCATATCTGTCCACTGTGTGTCCACTGCCCTTGCCTTAGAAACCTGCCCCAAAATGAACAAACAAACTCTGAAGCCCCCCCAGTTCCCACCGGCCCACTCTACCAAAGCACCACCTGAGCGGCTCCCCCCACCCCACCCCCGCCAGCTGCTACCCAGCGCTGCGAAATGGGCTGTACAGGGGGGGGCGGCTCCAGCTCTAAACCAGGGCGCCCCCTGCAGGGCTCACACTGCCATATGGAGACGCCACCCCCTCCCCGCGCACGACTGCTTCCTGACCCCCTTGGTCGCGCTTTCTGGCGCCTCACCCAGGCCCAGCAGGTCGACGGCGGGCTCTGGCCTCCGGGCGGGGCTGCCTCGGGCGTCCCTCTGGCCCTCATCCTTCTTCTGGGCCTGAGTGAGAGAGAAAGAAAACGACAAAAAGATGACAGACATGAAGAAAAGAATTTCACAGAACTGCAGAATTCCTTGCTCCTTATTCCTTGTACCTGAAAACAATGCCTAACCAGGGTCAATCCAGCAGAGCAAAGTGCTTTTAGTGTGGCTTATGGGGCCCAGAGCAAGATGGGGCAGCCTGAGGAACACGAGGGGCAGCCTGAGGAACACGAGGGGCAGCCTGAGGAACACGAGGGGCAGCCTGAGGAACACGAGGGGCAGCCTGAGGAACACGAGGGGCAGAGCCGGCAGTGAGCCCTGAGCGGCGGCAGGCAGACACACAAACCGGGATGAGCAATGTCCCAGCAGACAGCATCCTCAGTCAAGCTGCCAGCAGGCGGCACACACACACATATACATGCATACACACACACACACACATATACATATACATGCATACACACACACACACACATATACATGCATACACACACGCACACACACACACACACATATACATGCATACATACACACACATACATGCATAGACATTGATTGATTGATTGATGAAACCCTTTATTGCTGTTGCAATACACCATGTCACTAGTCACAAGTACCAGCAAAAAAAAAATACACACACGCATGCACACACACGCACGCACGCTCTCTCTCTCTCACACACACCACACACACACACGCAGACACACACACACACACACACACACGCTCTCACACACACACACACAGACACACACACACACACACATCTCCATCTCACCCTTAAGCTACAGTCCACCCCCCTCCATCCCCAGCTCAGCAGAAAAGCCACGAAGACACAAATTAAAAAGCAGCCCTTGGGGGCAAAAATAAGACGCTGTGGTGTAAAAGGACAGTGAGCGAGTCACGCAGGAGAGGGGCGGGGCGGGGCGGGGCTTCAGGGCCACACCGCGCCGCTCTCTGGACACACGCTGACCGCTCATTAGCTCATGGCGCTAATTATGAGCCTGCTTCTTACTAATGCGACAGGAGCGCTGGGAACCGGCTCTCTGAGGTCTCTCTCATTGATACCTCCCCGCGAAAAGGCTAATGTGGTGTCAGCCCGGGCTCGCATCTAACGCTAATGCTAATGATGATGCTAATCACACTCGTAACCTTTAAGTAACAAGGCTGGCCGGCGACGGCTCTCGGAACAAACAGGCGAGCCCCGGCCCGTCAGGCTAACTAAAGAACAGCCCTCCCAGTCTCGCTCGGTCATTAACTACACCGGATGAGAGCAGAGGCGCACCACTGATGACGAAACCATGGCAACCGAGTGGACCAACATGCCATTTGCAGACATTTATGTCCCCCTGGCCACCAACCCCAAGAGAGAATGGGTGTGCTCGGGGCTTCAAAGGTCAGAAAAGATGTTCAGGGGAAAAGGTAAAGCCCCCCCCCCCCCAGCGTCACTTATGGTTCACTTATGAGTTCACGATGGCCGATTCGGAGGTATTTGTGGGGGAGGGGAGAGGGTCTGAAAGAGCCTTCGGTGGGGGTTCTGTGATGCTTGTGGCCATAAATCAAGTGCCAGTATCATACTTGGCATCCGGGCAACAAGATGGGTGGGGGGTGGGGGGGGGGGGGCGTGCAAACTGACCTGTAATGAGCAGCCAGAGGTAGGTACACATGTCCGCTGCTATCCTGATTCAGAAGGGTGGAGTAAAACAAGCAGAGGGCGCGGAAAAGCTACATCGCGGTCGGAGTGTTCCGGCAGGAAGCAGGGGTACTGCGGGGGGGGCAATGAAGGACATACACTGCAGCGGGCTCCCCCTTCCCTGCACACCCCCCCCACCACTTTCATTCTAGGCCATTCCCAGGAGTCCGGCTGGGGGGGGGCTCTCCGGCCCGCCAGGGTAGGACGTCTGGACCGATGAACTGAGCGACTGACTCCACCTCCAGGCGAGACATAGAGGAGTGTGGGGGTCGTGGGGGGGGGGGGGGGGGGCTAGGAAGGGAACATGAGATCCACATGATATCAACAAACACACACACACACACACACAGGGCCAGCTGTGGCAAACACACACCTGTCTGTCCATCTGCAGAACATGAGCTGCCAGCAGATCAAAGACGACTTGTGTGTGTGTGCATTCCTCACCTCTTTATAAACCACCTGTGGATACCCTAAATACGAGTTTAATGAATAAAGTTACTTTGAAGGCCATAGAACAAACAACCAAAACAACGTTGGCATATAAGTAACGAACGGTTGCAAAGGTGCCGAAAAGCCATTAGGTAGCACCACGGCGTTCACATGGCGGGGCCTCCATACCCCCCAGACGGCACTGGGGAGGCACCCGCACAACTACTGGCCCCTCCAAGAGGTGGAGGTGTTCAAAGTTGCTGGTAAGGGATGCTTCCCATTAACCAATAATATGCTTCGAATTGCCAACTCTAAGGACACAGGAAATAAATACATTCAAGGCTTGCATGCTGCATGCAAGAACAGCCAAATATCGGCAGCTCCATTAACATACATCACAACAACCCATAACGGCCTTCACAAGGCAGCGTTAGCGGCCGAGAGCAGGTCACATGATATGCAAATGTGGCAAAGTTTGCATAAAGTACAGGTCATTAGAATAACAGATCGTCCCCGGAATGGATTAGCTACCAGAGCAGCCTGATAATGGTCGACTGTTAAGTGTTGCCTTTGGGCACATTTGGCCGTAGGGTTTTATAATCTGACGGGACGAGCCCGCAGCCCAGTCGGATCCGAGCCATTTTCCCACAAACGCGCATGTGACGATACCATAAAAACACCCAGCGGCTGCATTCTGTCCTTGGCCGTCGCCGGACGCAGGCTGGAATCCAACGAGCAGCTCGGGTAGCTCGCGGATTTTACGGCCTTGTCGAGTCGGCTTGCGTCTTGGACTGGCTGTGATTCAGAAGTCAGGTGGAAAATGCTCACGTCATTCTCCCCTAAGAGAAATCACTCTCCTCTTATAGTTTGCTCACCGCTCATTTTTATTCTGTTATCAAGGTTAGGCATCGGCGTTTAGCGCCTGCATACCGGCGGGACGGGAGCCCACAGGGATATGACTGCACCTCCTGTTAACAAACCACCCCGAGCTCACAGACATGAACCTGTTTAGCTGCTAAACGTCCCCCTGACAGAAAAAATGGCAGGTCCTCTGGGGAGCCCTTTGCGCACATAAAGCCCTCTTTCATTAGCCTGCTGCTTCTAAAATGCAAACTACACGCTTCCTTTCAGAGACTTTTATTTTGACGTACTGGGAATCAGTGCTGCAGTGTCACCTTTAAGGACTGATGTGTCACACAACCGCGTCGGAGAGAAATTCGTAGAATATAAAATGAGATGCCACACAGCATAAGGATAAAGACGCACACACACAAAACCACACACTCACCACTGACTGGAAGAGGCAGTATTAGGGACTGGGGGCCATGGGAAAAAAAAACACAATTCACCCTCCCCTGACTTGGTAAATTTATTACCATTATTTTAGCCGCAAGTCAAAATCAATAATATCAACCAAGATATGTCCTTTATTTTCACTTTTGTGAAAAACAGAATACGCACCCAATAAAGCAGGTTTGTCGTTGTAAAATGCTACATAATCGGCTGCCCTCGGGGGCCCCCTCCTGGCTCGGGACCCCCCAGGCAATTGGCTGCCCTGCCTGTCCTGTCGCTATGCCTCTGCAGACTGGCTGAGTGAGGAGTCTAGTGCTGTAGACAGTGTGTAAACAAAAGGCACTATGGTGTGGCGTTGAGCAGAATGGTGAGCCTGTGTACACTCTTCCCCTCCACTAAGCATGCGAGGTTATGGCATAAATGAGCAGCTATTTCCTGCGGCAGGTCCTAGCTAGAAAATGCTTCCCCAGCAAATCCTATGAACAGGAAAATACAGAGAGACCCTAATGTCCAGTCCCAAAAGCCCAGAGAAACCGATATAGGCTAGCTCAGCTCCCAGCCCGACAAACAAGCATCAGCTGCCTGGCCCCGCTTCCAGGTAGAGGGAACTGGGAGCGCGTGTAACGCACCCCCCAGCTCAAACCCACACACTGTCACACCCCAGAGACTGCAGTCAGGTTACCATTAGCAGCACACACGTCGTGAGGGAGGGGAAGGGGTAGAGTTAAGGACACCCCCCCCCCCCTAAAGTGTCACACACTCCCTCGTTATCTGGCTTCCGAGGCCTCGGGTGCGAATCGGCCACGGCGCCGTTCGCTTCCTGGGACCAACAGTAGACTGTCGCCCTGGATGTCGCCATAGTAACCAGAGGGGCACATTTTAGGCAGGGAACGTTCCTGAGACTCAGCCGATGCCGGCGCGCCTTACAATTCCACAGAACCCCATTTATCGAGGGTGATGAAGCTCAGCAGGGCAGACGCACGCGGAGTAATAAATCCACAACCAATCACGTCTCCCTTTTAACAAAGGCCTGCGCTATTTCCAAACTGACAGAAGCACTGAGCAGGTCAAACAGGCCCCCGCCGACGTGACAGTGATAGAGATAAACAACCACTTAGCCCCTGAAATCAAAGCCCCTGCCCACTGATGGCCCACGAACAAAAGCTCGTCGGGAGAATAAGGGGCACCGACATGCAGAAGGAAAAGAGCGGAACCGCAGTGGCTGGGCCTCACCTGGCAACCCGCACCTTAAACGCCCGCGGCGTATTAATCCTGCATTACGGGTCTGAAGGCAGAACACCAACTGCCGGGACAAGGTGGCCATTATCCAAGAGGATCATGGGATAGCTGGTGGTCGCATGCTCATGCTCACATGGGCCACAAGCTAAAGTGAGGGAACGAGAGACAGCCCCAAGGCAGCAGAGGACCTGTGCAATTCACTGGGGAACTGAATCAAGGAGAAACAGCAACACTGTCCTCATACCCTCTTTGTACCCCCCATCAAAAAAAAAAAAACATAACACATCAGCCCTGTTCAGAAATTTCAGTTCTAAATACATATCACAGTTACAAAATATGTATCTATTCAACCAGCAGCAGACAAATACCCTCAATGAAATATACTGGGTTTATGTAGGCGTGATCCTGGACCTGCTCTCTATACATGTTCTGGGGCCCCTGTGGGCCCCTTACTGGCTTTCTATGCATGTTCCGGGGCCCTTTGCCTCTGTGGAGTAGTGTGGACCCATACCAGCTTTCCATACATGTTCCCGGGCTTCTGAATGTCAATGGACCTGACTCTACATCCTATACATGTTCTAGGGTCCCTGTGCATTGGTGGACCTGTTCCTGCTTTCTATACATGTTCAAAGGCACCCCATGCACTTTACTTCATTATATCCATTATACCCAGCATAACGAGACATAACCGGCTCAGATGATTTGGCACCTTCGATTACCAGGCTAGTGTATAATTGAGGCCAATCTGGCCTAAGAGTTTTACAGCTTACATTTTACAGAAGGGGAGGAAAAAACAAGCCTTTTATTTGCTTATTCCCTTCACATTTCAAGCGCTTAAAGGTCAATTATTTTAAAAGGCTAATTTTAAACAATTTAAAACCCTTTTGCCAAAACCTGAATGTCAGTATGTCTGCTAAATGCTGCCCGCAAATTGCGGGGAAGCGCCGTGGAGAAAGGATGGAACATCAGCGTGAGCAGGGCCTTGCAGAGACGGCCGTACGGCCCCGAGGCCCAGAGCACACCCAGGACATGCTGCAGGTTTTAAGGCCTTGCAGAGGCGGCCGTACGGCCCCGAGGCCCAGAGCACACCCAGGACATGCTGCAGGTTTTAAGGCCTTGCAGAGGCGGCCGTACGGCCCCGAGGCCCAGAGCACACCCAGGACATGCTACAGGTTTTAAGGCCTTGCAGAGACAGCGGTATGGCCCCGAGGCCCAGAGCACACCCAGGACATGCTACAGGTGAGGGGTTTTAAAGCTCTGAAACACAAGACTAAGGAGGAGTGCTTGTTCTGTGGAAATCCTCAAAATCAGCAAATCTCTATAGGGACATTTTCTACTGGAATGAATACCCACAATGACAACCGTAACCCCCACCCAGCCCTACTACCCTTAACCAAACAAAATACAAGACTTTTGGCATTTTAAATTTTTTGATTGCAGTTACAGATTCTTTGAAAATGGAGTTTCCCCTTGTGGTGCTGAAAAAATGGTCCCCACAACATCAAAATAAGAGTTTTTTTATCACATTTTTCCGGTCTGAAGTGTTTGTACTACACTAACCACTACCCTAATGCACTACTACTTTATTGCCCGAATGCCCTAATGTGTGTGAGTGAGAGAGAGAGAGAGAGAGAGATCCCTGTTATATTACCAATAATCCTATCCGAGTGACCTGCGCAGAGAGGGTTAAACGCACCTGCACTTAAAGATAGTTTGGGAAGGATGATGCAAACATCAGCCACTGACAGAAGACGTGAAAGTCTCCACCTAGTCTCCATGTTTCTCCAAATTCAAAATGAACTACTGGCAATTCCTCACAAACGCTGCCACAGGTTATTAGGAAAGGAGGATGGGTGTGTAATCATGGATACCTTCCACACGTGCCCATGTGGTCAGCGGCAGCATGGAGCTCGACATGGGGTCAGCACATGTCACTGCCCCCATTACTGACCCAAACAGCTGCCTGCTCCTGTCTGCACTCACCGCTCTTCCTATTTGGCCTGGGGGGGGGGCGGCAGCAGCTCAGAGATACTAAAGTCACCACTGCGACTTGTAAACAAAGGGACATGACAGAAGATTATAGGCGAGAGAGACGGATACAGTCTCTGCTCGGTTAGCGAGACCTCTAAGGATCGCTGCATCTGTCTACCTCCTACTGTAAGAGAAAAAGCAATAAATAAAAGAAGAGTAAAGAGACACTTTTGGTGTGTTTTTCAAAGTAGGACAGCTCTTCTAACGGTGTCCACGGCAACTGGCGGCAGATCCGCAGTGTGACAGAGGGGTGGGCCAGCACGCTCCAGTGTGAAACGGGCTTGCGGGCCTCACCTTCTCGCTGGCTGCCAACCGATCCCCCCTGGCCACCTCCCTTTCCATCCTCCTCTCTTCTTTCTCTCGCTCCTTCTGTCAACACAGAGACACAGGGCGGCAGCCTCAACAGGACATAGGGACTTTGCCCCCAGACTGAGAGGATTATTTCAGGGGTATTTTACGCTCATGTGACTCACTGCTGCAAGCTGATAGCAAACAGAGTTTGTTAAACCTGTTCAGGTGGGGAGAGATAATCCCAACCCAACTATCATCCATCCATCCATCCATCCGTCCTTATCCATCGATCCAGGGCATGAGGCAGGACAACCTAGTTACCATTACAGGGAATAATCAGAGCACCGCTGTGCTGTGCCCGTTCGCCGCTATGAATGCTGGGTAGGATTCCTCCTCTTAAAAACAAAGCAGTGATCTGTAAACCTGGTGAAGCCGGCTAACAGATAAACATTCGTGCTGCGGCCCGTGCGAGAGGAAACAAAGTGTCAAGCTGCCAACCGACCTACAGACACAGGCTGAGTCTGATTCCTCACCAGCGCTGCCTGGGAAACGCCAAACGCTGAAAAGGGTCAGCAGGAAGTCCTACTGGTGGGGGGGGGGGGGGGGTTATGGGCAGGGTCTTCCCACTGACCACGCCCACTCTTTACATTATTAACGGAAGTCAGCTTATATAGCCTTACACAGAGCAGGAGAGAGAGAATTGGTGTAAAGGGAGGGGCGCTACCTCAGCCTTGCTCTTCTCAACCGCTTGTGATGAGATGGGGGCCACTGAAGGTACGGCGGCCTCGGAGGACTTCTGCACAGCCGGGGGGGGGGGGCGGAGGAGAAAGCCGAAGTAGGTAATACAAAAAAAACAAGTACTAACAAGCAAAAAGGATGAAGGCTGTTCAGCGTCTGGAAGCTCTGGGAGTAGAAGTAGGGTGGAGGATTTCTGGGGGGTGGGGAGAGCTATGAAGAGTAGAGCAGAAATGGGGGGGGGACACACCCATAAATACAGCGAGATGACCAATAAGGAGCCATTGTCCTTCCACGGCCCACGCGGAGGCATGCATGTGGGGGGGGGGGGGGGCAATCAGGAGTGATGAATGATCAACTACCCAGGGACCTGCAGAGATGGCGGGCAACTGGTAATGCTGAGCCTGAAGGGCCATCAGAGCCTCCGGTTGCAGACCTTCAGACAGCAGAAGGCATTTTACACTTACGGTGTGCTAGTGATCTCCTCCCCTATTCTTACTGGGGAATGTAATGAAGGACTAATATAGTGACCATGTAACTAAGCCAGCGTCCTCCGCATTCCTCCCAGGGCTTCTGCACCTGAAAGCCGGGTACAGAGGCCTTCATGGTGAGCGAGGACACTGAGCCCAGGGGGCAGAAATCGGACCGACCCAGAGAGAGGTTCTCAGCAGGGCCTAGAAGAGCACCGGATATCCGTGTGTGTGTCTGCGTTTGTCTGTGCGTGTGCGTCTATGTCAGCGTTTCTGTCATTTTTACATTTTGGAGACCTTATATTGCCACAATGACATAAAAACCTGTAATTTTGCAATCAAAAAACTAAAAATGCCAGAAGTCTTGTATTTAGTTTGGTTACTTGTGGTTAAGGTTAGGGCTGGGTAGGGGTTATGGTCATTATAGTTGGGATTAGGGTATGGCCCACTGAAATGAATGGACGGTCCCCACAAAGATATAAATGTGTGTGTGAGTGTGTTTGTCTTTGTTCCTCCAGATGAAATCGCACGGCGGCCTCCTGCGGGCATTCATTTCATGCTCGCTGTCTCACGACTGCATCATTACCGGGGGGAGAGAAGGAGAGACAGAGGGAGGGAGGGAGAGACAGAGGGAGGGAGGGAGGGAGAGACAGAGGGAGGGAGGGAGGGAGAGGGAGCACAGAGCAGGTGCTGCGAGGAGGATGTGGGGATCCAGTGCAATGGATGATTTACCTGCAGGATCAGAGCATTTACATGTGTGCCTTCATACTGCAGGTTTTACAGCAATCTGGGGTTTAAAACACACCTAGCAGTTCCTGCATTACACTGAAAAGGATGGCGGCTTGGCCAATGCTGGACCTACACAGCCAGAGGGGAGGGGGGGGGGGGGTTGGGGCAGGGGGGGTACATACGGCGATGGCCTCTGCCACGCTCTTGTCATAGTACTTCTTCCTCTCGTACTTGTCCCTGATGAAGAACTCCACGGCTCTGGAGGGGGCAAGTTAAGGACGGAAGGAGTGGAGGGGGGTGGTACTTTGGGGACAAAGACACAGACATGTCACCCTCCGGTCACTGAGGGTAACACCAACCACCACTAAGCACATCACTCCCAACATCACGAGGAACACAAACACTTCATCTAATAAAAACTTGAACTGAAAAAGGGGCTGGTTCAGAAGGGAAACTCGACAGTATGATACATGACACGCGTCTCAGAGGGGCGGGGGGGCGTATATTGTCGTGGGGAGGATCCCCCAAGGAGCTGGGCCGCCTTTCCATTTTATTGAATCTTTGTTAAACTTGATTTGTGCCCCATGAAAATTTAATCACAACACCAATGTACAACTACTAAAAAAAGGCATTAAAAATGCATAATGGAAGCATGTGGTGTGTGTGTGTGTGTGTGTGTGAGGGACGTACAGGAGATGAGAACTCCTTCGGCTATAAAATGCAATATGAAGGCAGACGTCTGAAGCTGGGGTGGGGATAATTGTTGTCTGCGCTGAAGAATAAAATTGGGCTCCAGACATTCGGCTGCGTTAGCGCTACGTCAAGGCCCCCCGGGCCCCGGCGGGGGCCTGTTCTCAGAACCTGCACACCCCCACCCCTCCGCCTGCCTCCCTAAGTAACTTAAGAACCACCGGCAAGGAGTAGGAGGTGGAGAAGGCTGCTCTACATCCCCCCAATAAGACAGATTGAGCAAAGTACGCAGAGTGGGAGCTACGAGGTTGCTCAGCTCATGTCCTAGTGGGGGGGGGGGGCGGGCAACCAATTAATCACACTTAATAAACCTAATGTGTCGTCCCGTGAGAAAATTGGAAGTCTATTCATACTGAAAAGAATGGCTGAAACTGGTTGGGTGGCAACAGAGACACCAATCAAAATGAAAGTCTGAGAGGAATAGCAGTGGGCGGGACTCTAAGGCCAGCGATGGGTGGAGCCAAGCTGCTGATTCGCTATAACTGTGATGGGCGCATTCTCCTTTTAATCTTCATTGTGCCGCGTCTGAAAGGATACTGGTCGGTCTGAGGCCTCCTGAAGCTCTCCGGGAGGGTGGCCTCGTACAGCCGGCGGGCCTTGCTGTTGCCCATGTCCTGCACGCTCTGCAGGAAGAGAGGAAAGCCGTGAGATGATGATCAGGGGGTCGGATCAGAATCCCGAGTCATGCCAGGATTTCCCCTGGTTTTCTGCAACCGGTGCAGCCCTTAAACCACTCAGGGTGAATCATGCGACTCCACATCATCAGCAGCCAGCTGGGGGCACCTTCAGCTACGTCTGATGGCCATTTTCTGGCTGGCTGGCCCCGGGTTTGGAACTGACGCTGTACCGCGCTGGACCGTGTCGCTAAACCGTCCCAGCGAGCCCATTTATGCACATGATTTATGTCACAGCATCGGGGATGCAGGACGAGTCCACTCTGGCAAGGGTGGGGGGGGGGGGTGCTCCCGTGCCACAGTACCTGGATCTGCTCCGGGGTCCACTGATCCAGGTTGACGGACTTGACGCGCGATATGTGCACGCCCAGGTTGCGGTGGATGCCGGCGCAGCGGATGCAGATGAAGACTCCGAGATTCCAGGAGGCCCATCGTGGACCTGTGAGGGGAGAGAGGCGAGAGGGCGGGGCATGAGCCACTGGGCCTCCTGACGGCTGAGAAGTAGGTCCCCGGGATCAGCAGGCCCTGTATGGGGGCGGGGGGCAAGCGGCCCCTGACAGCCGATAGATCGCCCCCCGGTGGAGGATTTCATCTCTGCAAGCATTCGACCTGCTACTTTATCTGCAGCTGGCAGCTGTGAGGGGAAGGACGGGGGCGGGGGCAAAGTCCTCGGGTGGGGGGGGGGGGCAGGCCGGCAGAGGGTGACCTGGGCAGGGGGGGGAGGCTGCCTCAGCCTGAAGCGTGGTGGTTTTCTCCTGCATAGAGGACAGACAGGGCAGAGCTCTGTGTACCAGTACCGCTGGGTCACGGATGGGTCACAATGACCGATACCCTGTACTACCACTGGGCGGCGCCCTTGCTAACAGCCTGACCACCCCCACTGCGGAGAGAACACAGGCCCGCAGAGGACGACCGCCCGCCTCAGATGAGCATCTGCAGGCTAGGCTGATGGAATTATAACACATTCAATCCACTACCCCCCCCCTCCCGACCCCCGGCCCCCAAGGGTCGTGAAAAATCACAGCTTTCATGACAGGGTTGAATTGCAGTGGGCCACTCTGGTCAGGCTGGAAGGGGGACACTGTTGTCCTGCTCTGAAGGACAGTGACGACGGGCTGGCACGTCCCCGAGGCTCACGCCAAGGACACCCAGGACACCCGGAGCACTGGCGGTCTGCTTAATGGAAACACACACTGCAGGGACCATCCATAAATTGCTATGGGCATGACCCTAATTCCAACTCTGACAGCCTTAACCCCTACCCAGCCCTAACTTTAACCATAAGTAACCAAATTACACAAAAGTCTCCTGGCATTTTGAGTTTTTTGATTGCAGTCACACATTTTTATAAATTTGACTTTTCCCTAGTGGGGAATGGAGGAATGTCTCAGCAAGGTCAACATAACAGATTTTTATCACATTGTGGGGATATTTATATATGCGTGCGCATGCACGCACACGCGCACACACACACACACACACACACACACACACACACACACCTGCTTACATTCCATCAGTGCAGCACTGAGGATTCAGAGCTCACTAGCAGTGCCATTGAAACATAGTTCCCTGATTGCTATGCCACATACAGTGCCCTGTGACAGAAAAGTACTGTAACACTTTCTGATTGTTACCTTTGTTGCACTTATTGCTGTATGGACTTACTTGTAATTTATTTTGAACAAAACATCTGTAAAATATAAAGAATAAAAATAAATTAAAATAGCAGGCGGCAGCCGTCCCTGCTTCTCCGGAACGAGCCGTATGACTGCACGTCCCATTTTATTTTAAAGAGAACATTTTTATTTTTGACCTGAGGTATTTTGGACTTCTGATCTCAGAATCTAAGCCAGGACTACTGTGCTCATTTTTTGGGGGGGGGGGAGGAGGCATATGGTAGACGGGGAAGGGGGCAGCCCTAACAGGGCTAATACGCCTTTGATCCATTCCCGCGCACGCAGCCGTCCCTCGGAATTCCAGCACCACACTCCGCTTGCATCACCGGCGGCTGATCAAAGGAGAATGTCCGGCGCAGACGCGGGGTTTTAACCCCTGAGATGCTGGTCCCGCTCTGCGGCTCCGCGTTAGCGCCACGCCGCCAGCTGCCCGCTGTCATGCGGCGACCCTCACGAATCCCAGCAGACTCTGGGGGCGTCCCCCAATCCCGAACAGCTCCCCGACATCTGCTCTGCTGTCAGTGCCGATTCTCCGGATCCACCTTAACGGATGACAGGCGCGGCTCATCCCTGCATTCATCAAGCGTATTGTTTTATTTATTTATTTATTTGTTTATTGGGGGGAGGGGGGGGGGGCGTTACACACCTGCATGATAAATAGGTCAAGCGCCCCCTCCCCCAAGGGCTGAGAGCTGGGTGCTCAGTGTCAGCTGTAACCCCTAAGCGACCCAGTTTCTGGGTTAGACTCAATTACAGGAGCCGGCAGTGGTGCTGGGACCCACACTGATGGGGGCCATAATTCCAGGGGGGGGGGGGGAGGGGCTGACATGGAAGATCAACAGGCAACAGAGAGGCTCATCGCCTCAGCTTCATCACTGCATCTGCCTGCCCAACACAGACCTTTCTATTACTTAACACTGCATGTGTGTTGCATATTGGCAGCTGGGTGTAGTGTAGTGTGGGGGGGGGGCAAGCACGGAATGCCACCAATTACCACCCATCCAAGGGCACTCGGGCTAATGTACCAGCCTGGGGATGCAGATCTGCGCAGCGCCATGGAAATGCCCCATTCCCAGTTTGGCAGATTTAAAAAAAAAAAAAAACTGACTAAAACCAGAGTTTGCTATGAAAAAGTCATCACAAGTTGCCTTGATACATATTCAGATAGACGTGTGATCTGTTAGTGACATAAAACAATGTTTTATTCGCCATTTGCACAGGTACACTGGCTTGCTGCTCTTCACAAACTCCATCTCACTCTCTTCTGTGACACACATATACACGCACAGTGGAGAGTGAAGCCTGGAGTCCCAGCGCAGGGTTGGGTCATTTATCCGGCACCTTTGGAGCATTGTGGGGACCTTGCTCAAGGGCCCACTGCACGCGACTATTCTGCAGAGCATTCGAACTGGCGACCACCCAATCACAAGGCACAGAGGCCCAACCCACTGTGCCCCCTGGGGGAGGTATGATGTACTGCAATGCAACAATGCCGCAAAATATTTCTACCTGGGAACAAAGAGAGTTGGGTGGGGGGGGGGGGGGGAAGCAAGATCAAAGCGTGAGCCGTGGCATGTAACGAGCAAAGGGGGGCCAGTCACAGCTCGTCATGGGTGGGTGGGGGTCAGTGAAAGGGACCCCGGGTACCACATCATAATGAGGGTGAAGTACCCCCCCCTACACAGCCCCAAAAGCAGGGACCTGCACTGGCAAACAAGGGGTAACAGGGAGGTAATAATATCAGGAGACTGCGTGAGCCCTGCTAATGAGATTTATAATGAGATTTTCTTGTTCATATTAACGCGAAACACAAAGGATTGCAGAAGCAGCCCACGTGCCGATCTTCCGCAGAGCGGGACACCTATTATTTACGTTTTCATTTGTAAAAGGTAATTTCTTTTTTTTTTTTTTTAATTAAGAAGACTCAGCCAACGTGCCCGCAGTGCTCACTGTGGTACAGAGCAAAACTTTCAGAGGAGAGACAGCTACTGGGGTCCCAGTAGTGCAGGCTGCCATGACACCGCCCCTATGGCTCCGCCCCTATGGCTCCGCCCCTCCTCCTCACCACGGGTGCCACCGCTGAGTCTCTCGTGCCCAGCCTTTCACAGCTGTGCTTCCACTGGGGGGGGGGGGAGGGAGGTGGTTGCAGACCAGCGTTTCTCAAACTAGTCCTCGCGAACCCCCAGACGGGACATGTTTTTGCTCTCTCCCAATTCCCTCTGGGGGGGTCCGCTGCTGTAGACATAAACAGACTGGGGGAGGGTGTAGCGATGGTCTCACACCTCACCAGCTCCCGTCGCTCAACAAGTTAAGCACTGTGTTAACAACGCGTAGGTTGTGGGTTCACATCCCAGGGAACACAGATACATTGTAAGCCTTCCCTTTACTGCAGGCTCTTTTGGTAAAGGAGGTAAGAGCTCCACGGGGCACTGGAAAGGCTCCTCCCTGCCAAAACACCACGACCCCTGATGCGATCCAGAGGAGATTCACCCAACACAACTGCGAGTCATACAGGGAACATCCGTCAATCCAAGCTTAAGATTCAAAGGAACCTTCCAGGCTGCTGCACTGATGCAAGTAAATTCATTTGAAAAAGCAATAAAAAAAAATACAATTTTGGGTCAAACAAGTAAAACTCTTGGAAACTCCTCACTGCTCCAAAGCCTGCAAGCCAAGTAGTCCAGGCCGTCTGAGAATCCCCATAGCAGGGGGTCATGGACGGGGGGTATGGAGGAGAGCAGCCACCCCCCCCCCCCACGGCATCAGCGCGGTCATCCAGGGGTGGGAAATCTTATCCGCAAAGGGCTGGTGTGCATGCAGGTTTATGGGATAACCTTTAGGTCAGCTGTTCAGGTGTGAGGACTCTTCAGCCAATCAGTCCTCTAATTAGTGACCTAATTAGGGAGTTGCAGCGAAAACCTGCATACACACCGGCCCTTTGCGGATAAGATTGCCCACCCCTGGCCTGAGCTCAGTCCTGTCTGATAGTTTGAATTAGCAACACACAGTACTAGTATAAAACATTTAAATTAAGCACCAAGCCTGAAGCCGCTGTTACAGTACAGTATGTCCAAATTAGAGCCATACTGGCCAATTCTGAACAGCATATCAGCTCAGCCAAAGTTGTCAAAGTTACCAAACATTACATCATTTCATACTGCAAACTGGGGAACTGACTGGTAAACAACAGATTTCAACACAAGCTGTCACCTGGACAGCTTGAGCAGATTTAATTTGATTTTGTACAATATCACTCCCCAAAATGCTTAACACACCACAACATGTCCAATTAGGTGTCAATTAGACAGCACTGAGTGCTGAGCATACTTCAGTCTCTTATGAGTAACGATGCATTTCTTGGTAGGTGGTAGTCATGTTCTCTTTTTCTCAATCTGATCAATTATTTAGGAGAAATCTTTGGAAATCTCTCAGTTCTGGTTAAGTGGCTGAGTTCCTGTTTTCTGATGGGTTTTTCTGACAGACAGACATGGACAAACCTCCGAGATAAAGCTCAGTAAGAGCTCAAAGTGAGACAGGATGCATCAGAGGGTACAGAAAACAGACAACGAGCCGATACTGTGTCTGCAATTACTGTAACACCGATACGAGCGTACATCCCATCAGGCAGACAGCAGGGGCTGCATTTTCCCCCTCAAGTGGATGATTCTGCTCTAGTGGGTGGGGTCTGTCTCACCCGCCCACGCACCCCAGGTATTGTTCACACACAGAGTCTGGTCCCTCAGAGTCTGGTCTTAAAAAAGGAAACGCACTGACGAATCAAACTTCAATGCTCAAAATTCACCCAAGGGCAGCAAGACATTTCCAGCTCACAAAAGCAACGGGGCAACAGCGAGTGCCAGATATTTTCCCGAACTGTCCACGGCTCAGTGCCGTGAATAGGGAGCGATCTCCCACAGGCGGCTCAAAGCAGGGTGGGTGGGTGGGGGTGTGTGTGTGTCTGTGTGTGTGAGCACAGGCCATGTGGCAGCCGCCACAGCAGACCTGGCCAAGCGGAGGCTGGCAAACCCTGGCCAACATCATTATTCATCATTACCATATTTAGCTATTTACATAATGACTTCATTAAACTAACTTAAATATTTACAGTAATACCAATTTATATAGCCAGATTAACAGCACCGTTCTTCGACAGTACTTTCCCCATCTGTGAGCTGGTCCACTTAGGTAGCTTTGTGATCAAAGCCCAGCTCCCAACACAACAGATTGTAAATTAAGCATATTCAGCTTACAGAACCTTCCCTAATATGATCAGAAGGTCTTACATACCTCCACACAGTGTGCGAAATATCAGGGGGTGTCATGGGTTAATCAGGGGTATCGCACCCCCCTCGTATTTCGCACACTGCCTTCACAGCTAGGGCTGTTGCGATCACGTCACGATGTAATCGCGATTGTATGGCGCATGCGTAATAATCACCAGGGCTTCAGATGACGGCTCAAACATTTGACAGATGCCGGTGTTCTGTCGATATATGCTGCCTTGTCAAAAAATGCTACCATAGTGCTAATCGATAGCCCTAACCCTAACCCCCCAAAACCCTTACCTTAACCCTAACCCTAAACCCTAAAACCTAACCCTAATCCCAAGACGGTAGAACTGCACATGCGCAGAAAGGCTCGATAGCACGTCTCGATAGGTAGTATTTTATGACAGAACACCGGCTTTTCAGTACTATACAGACGTTTACTTACACCCACAGTTTGGTAAGCAGTTTAGTAATGTGCCTAAAATATTAATGAGATGCGTATTGCAAGGCCAAAAGTTAGTGATCTGTACCTATAAATTCGGCGTATCCTTGTGTTTAATAAACGTGATGGACTTTAAACTGCAAAATGTACCACCACACCACCAACATCTTTTTACCACAATATCTCCTCTTTCAAAAGATGTTGTGGCTGTTGAGCTGTTCCTTTCTTCACCGCCATTTCAGTGTTTGTCGCTTCCATGATTTACCAAAACAGTAGCATGTGGCGTGCTCCACTAACCAAATCTAATAAACATACGGATACTGAATTTATACAGACTACTGACTATTGGACGTCACATAACACATTTCATTACTATTTTAGTTAAAATACTAAGCTGCTGACCAAATTGTGGGCTTAAGTAAACGTCCATATAGTACTGAAAAGCCGGTGTTCTGTCGAGTTGAGCTACTTTGTTGAGTTAGGCTACCGTAGCGCTAATCGATAGCCCTAACCCTAACCCCCCAAAAACCCCTAAAACCCTTACTCTAACCCTAACCCCTAAAACCTAACCCTAATCCCAAGACGGTGGAACTGCACATGCGCAGAAAGGCTCGATAGCACGTCTCGATAGGTAGCTCAACTCGTCAGAACACCGGCATACGGACACATGTTTCACCCGTCATGTAAAGCCCTGGTGATTATTGCGCATGCGACAGCCCTATGCCACATAAAATCATCAACAAGGCTAAATATGCCACACTCACAAAGATCTAAACCAAAGGCAATCAGAGCTTTAGCTGCTACTCCCTCTGCAGGCTTAGTACTATAACTGACACAACAGAGCATCTTTGCCTCTGTTTTCACACTGACAGGAATTAAAAGGCATTAATGGATGTTTCTGCAGGGAGGCTTACTTAATCACTATACATCAATTTAAAGGGCATAATTAAGAGGGCACAGTGATATTAACCCTCTTGATAAAATTACACACCTGCATGTAAAATATCTTACATATTTTTACATCTATTTTGCAGCAAACAATGGATACATTAAAAAACGACGCTGCTCTTTTTTTAAGGGCCCATCTTCCTAGTGGAACTCTAGCTCCACCTAGTGGTCATACATAGAAAATGGTATCTAGAACACGAGATTATCGCACAACGGGACGTGCTACAAAGGCCTAGGGCAGAGCTGGCGCTGTAAATCACACTTTGCCGTCTAATATAGCCTTACAGGAATAGGATCATCTCTTGAGACAGGGGAAACAAGAAGCAGGATGGTGCATTAAACCGCGAGCGCCTCAGTGCTAAGCCCTCCCCTAAGGTAATTTACTCGTGATGGAGAGAGGCTGACTCCCGCGCTGACCTGCGGAGCCGAGGCGGTAACTTGAGATGATATAATACCACCCTGTCCTGCTGAGCTAGACCGTCAACAGACAAAGCATTCTAGCTCGCATATTTCTACGTTCACACTCGTTTTATCAAGGACAGCCAGCCCTGCTAGGGCAGAAACGCCCCAGAGAGATATAAATCCCACCAGGAGTCCTGTCCGGGCGCGTTTTTATCCACCAATCCCACCCCGTGCTTATTTATGTGACACTTAGTATGTGCTCTAATCTATAATGCCAAAAATACTGAACTGTTACACACAAACTAAAACAGCGTAGACATACACTACATACGTGCCGGCCCTAACTAACCTTTCATACAGCCCTCCAGCCACAACTAGGTTTGTCATCATCAAGCAATCTGCATCAATCCAGTTATAACCAGGGATGGATCATGGACATAACTAGTATGCAAGTACGCATTCACTTTTAAAAACGATACGTGCGACAATCGATTGTTTGTAAAAGCGCAAATGCGAACTTATTTTATGTGCATTTGCGCTGATATAAAGTAGAGCTAGCATATAAAGATTAAAATGCATATTTTGTTTTCATATCAGCGCAAATGCGCATAAAATAAGTACGCATTTACAGTGATACCACAATCGATTATCGCACATATCGTTCATAAAGGTGCGTACTTGCGTACCAGTTACGTCCATCTCTGGTTATAAATAATACACATTATTTAAGAGTTAGTTCCGACCAAGAAATCTGATTGGTCAAGATGCGTTATATCACTCCGCTTTACAGGTGTATCTAAACACCGTTACTTAGTTACATTAACGCGTGTCAGCCTCAACTGACGGAAACACAGTAGACACACTGTTACATTATTAACAACATTTACGTAACACGGATACATTTATCCATAGGGAGCTGCGGGAAAAGCCAGGGGACAAGGATAGAGGCCTGACTATAATGACACGGGGATATAGGGGATTGATTATTCTGACAGGATTAACAGGTAATTGGGCGTAATTTGGCCCGTCTGGCGGGCACATTGTAACCGGACTAAGTAAATCGCATTTCAGGATATTGATCGTATTATTAATAGCGGTCTACTTGACATAAACAAACGTTTCCCGTGGCCAATTCGCTTTAATTTCACCCCGCTTCAATCATGGTAGCAGCGAGCACAGTCGCACGACGCTCCTGCACCCGTATGTATAACTCCCCTCTGCCGGTCCTGACATTGAAAAAAGGAGAAAAAACACGATGAGGGGGAAAAACAGAATGACGCTGCCTTGCGTGCGTCCCCCAGCGCAGTTCCTCAAAAAGTGCGCCGTCTTACGTGGGGGGGGGGGGGGACCTGATAAGAAAGCGCGTGACGTAAGCGCTTCATAACCACGTGAAAAATGGGACAGCGGGGAAGACGGCAGAAGAGCGAGAGGCCATTAAAGGGGGGAGGAGATAGTGGTACTGCATCATCATGGCTGCGCTAAACCTTCAGTGAGAATCAGCTTGCAGTGGAAATAAAAGGAGAGGAGGAAGAAAAAAAAACAATGTTGATGCATTAGTGATTCCAAAACAGCATCCTGTTAAAGTACTATTCTCTAGAGCAGAAATTTAATGAACATGACCTCAATAATGTATTATTGATTGAATGAGGTAGTATTGTTGAATGAAGGGGTACCAACAATGAACATAATCAGGCTGGTAGGCAGGACAGGCAGGGCCACACCAGCCACGTAGAGCCCCCCCCCCCCCCCCCAACTGCAAATATCATATATATAGGAAACATTTGTGAGGATTCAGGCGCTGATGTCATGCACATTATATATACTAGTGACATGCTACTTTTACCTCTCTCATTTTATCTATACAATCTCATTGTGGTTGGAGTCATAGCACAAAAAAATTGGTACAAAACTTAAAACTATTTTGAAATGTAATGTTTTGTAGTCAAACTCTGTTGATGAGGCGTGTATTTAATGAATAAAGGTTGTTTGTGAAATTTGCTAAATACTGCAGTGCATGATGGGTACGATGTTTGGATGCTACTTAAATTTGGAAAGGAGGGGGTCCATTTTTGCTCCAGAGCCGAGTGTACAGTTGTTCCGCCACTATAAACAGGTACATCATCATCTGCATAAAGTAGAGTAAGATGGATGGTGCGAATGCAAATGTGCCTTCCAGGGTGGGATTTCAGGCACTATTATGGGATGACTGACACACCGACAGGCTACATGGACGACAGATGGATTCAGTGAGCATCATCCCTTTCAACAGGCGATGGGAGGAAACCTATTCAGTATTTGGTGATCTGTGTAACCCTATCTTCAATCCATTTCTAATATGCCGACTGGGCCATCCACAGTGGGGTACTGATATGGTAACTCGGTAAGTGATTCAAAGCGACCTCCTGAAGGAAACAGGATGTCTCTGTGCCGTGGTGAGAAATGAGGAGAGCCCTGAAGAAAGCCACACAAACTCAAGTAGAAGATATGAAGCTGGGGCTCAATCCAACCCTGCTATCCTGCAGAGATGACAGGAACCTCCTGAGGAACCTCCAGGAACCATCATGGCATCTATTAATAATCATAATGTAGGAGGTCCTTCTTATATACACAAGCAACCTATAAGAGATACTCCATCAATATTAGTAAAAATGTGAAATTTACTATACTGCAACAGCCTTTGCTGCCCAAAGTGGTCCGGGGGGGGAACTAGAGCCAATACCCTGTTGGCGTGGCGCACAGCTCACGACGCCTGGCACCGCCCGTTGGCAAGCTCCCACGTTCGGCTGTCCTCTCCTTGCTGGAGTGGCCCGTCCGGCTCGCCGATCGCCGTTTTGGCGCTGACTCAAGCCAGAAGACCTTGAGCGGCAGGGTGGAGAGAGAACTCGCCGGGAGAGACCACCAGCTGCTCCAATAGGGGGCGCTGAGGCATTTGGCCTGATGGTGAGACTGACAGATAAGTGGGACAGCAGGAAATGGGCAGACTCTGTGCACACGGTTGGCCTCACTGCGATGCGTCATATTTGCACCGGTTAAGACCACAAAAGCTCCGACCGTTCTACTCGGAACACCTGCCATCACCCCACACACCATCCTGCTACCAGTTCCGGGCTCTGGCAGTCCTTACAGTCAGCTTTAGTGTTCCCCAGTACAAATCCTTCCCTCAATCCTCAAGAAGCGACAGGTACCCTAGGAGATAAGGAGCTGTGGTCAGAAAAGGCCTGGTTATGGTCAGAGAAAGTAGTGCAGGAGGCTGCATTATTCACTAAGAAAGGGGTTCAAGTTTAGATATGCAGTCAGGTAAGCTGCTTTCTCAGCACACAGGCTTTTCACGTCGGCTTTACGGAAAGAGGCGCGTGACTGCCCCTCGAGGATTGGCCGGGACGAGAGAACCAGAGCCCCGACAGGTTTCAGTACCAGGCATGCAGGTGTGGCACCATTGAGCCAAGCTGCTCACAGTGCTACCCAAGAATTTGCAAGATTAGCGCGTATGGAGTCCGTATGGGTTCGAGGTGGGCCTCACAAAGACACTGAAACTGGGCCGTCCGCACGGACTCATAACAGCCAGGCCTCTGCCGTCTGGGTCAAACTGCAATCCTGTTTTTCGGCAGATTACGGACCTTCTGCGAGAAACAGTGGGAGACTAAACGTCCCTTCAATGGTGTGGAAACAAACCAACAGCCACCCCTAGGATTGTAAAAAAAACAACTCAGCAGTACAGCTAGAAAGTTGTAGTGAGGCCCTTCCTGATAGGTCTACAGCTTACTGTACAAGGACAGTTGGCAGTGGTGGCTTAATGGTTAGGGAAACGCACAACTGAAAGATCGCAGGTTCGAATCCCCGATTCAGCAAGGTACCCCCCCTCCCCCCAAGCACTACTCTCTGGGTGCTGAATTTTAGCTGCCCCCTGCTATGTCACGATGTCGCATATGGGTTAAATGCAGAGGAAACATTTCGTTGTTGTGCACGGTGTGTTGTGGTGCGTCAACAATAACCACTGATCACCAAATTCTAATTCGACAACTCTGAATTATTGCAGTCTTGCAGTATTTGAATAATAATGATGTCTTGTGCGAGAACGCAGACAAGATGAACATCCGCTGTGGCGAGCCCGTCCTATTTACATGAACTAGGATTCCTGAATCTCAAATGCCACAGTACACGAAACGTAGCCCGTATTAACTATTCATGAGCGTCCGGGTTAACGTAGCGCTCTTCCTGCACCCGGACCCCGAAACGCAGCCCCCAGACAGCCCGGCGTCCCGGAAGCTCCACGCTACCGCTGAATCCGGAGACCAAAACTGAGGTGACGGAGAGGATTAGAGATGAAGAACGGCACCTGCCATTGGCCGGACATTGATGACCGTCTTACGGGGCTTTGATTGGCAAAACATCCAGATTTGTATCAGTATGAGAAAACGCATATTTCTGGAAGTAGGGAGACATATTACTCCAAGAGCTCATACCCTTGAAATAGCTTCAAGTTAAATTCTGACTACCATTCCCTATAGCTTTAGGGGAAACCGATACTGAAATATGCATTTGTAATACATATGTAATGGCACAGATGAATAAAATAACGGGATGAATGAAGGTTTTTGCAGGAATGCGTTGAATGCGTCCTTGTGGAGACAGGACTGGGGCATGTTTGTGGAAATGCACCGGGTTTAAAGTGACTATCACCATCCTGCATCCGTTACCCACACCCATTCCCTAAAATTACCAATGCCGTAATAATTCCGATTAAAACATTCAAATGCGACGAAAAGAATTGTGACTGGATTATTAATGATTAGTGGATGAAGGGATGGATGAATGAATGAATGAATGAATGACCTGTTAAATATTAAAGAAGGCATGCAGAAATCATTCAGTCTATCCAAACCCGCATAAAATTAACAGAAGGGGCTAAAACACGGTATCGGTACCGATGTCTGAAAACACCTCCCAGTACCTTTAGCTTCGCAGTCAGCGCAGTACTTGTTGTCCTCCTCCCGCAGCATTTTGGACAAGATCGCCTGGTGCTGCTCATTCAGCTTCTGGGCCTTTTCCCTTTCCGATCGGGTCGCCATCTCTCTATCCCTCCGTCCCCCCTGCGTCGCTTCTCTCCGACAAAACGCCGACACCTACTTCCCTGAAGCAGCAGTCAGTAAACCGGGCCGGCTGATGAGCAGGACCATCCCCCGGAGCTCAGGCACCGAGGGCAAGGCGGCGCCAAATATGGCAAGGGGTTGGCAAGCGCCCGGACCTGGACCTGGACCCGGAACCGGAACCGCTACGCAGCTGGTGCCGGAGAGATGGCCGGCTGATCCAGGGGCAGTCAGTAATAATGATGACACCTGACTGGAGCCGGCGCCTTGTCTGCCGATGGGAACAGTGCGGTTTCAGTTACGTGCCTGACGTCTGTGTGACGGGGGCCGGCAGGCTGCCCGCTTACTGCGGCTGAATGGCAGCACGACTGAGGAAAAGCGACGCGTCTGCAGTGCCGGCTACTGACGTTTCCAGTACGGGGGATTAAAAACTATCCGCACGCACTCATGGTATATAACGGCAAATACAGGGTTACCGACTCTCGCGAATCTGGCGTGACACGCATGAAATCTTACAGCAAATTTTATTCTATTAAAAAAGTAAAATTAGCTACATCGAAAGCGTTGGGCAATTTGCAAACCCTGCAGACTATTTACAAGGTAATAAAACGTGTAAATGTGTGTGCAGACTTGTCTCAAATTGAAAATCTCAGCTAACCAAAGTTGGCAACCCTGGCAAACGTGAGAGAAGCTGAAATTTCACGAGTCACCAACAATAAAAAACGTCTAAACATACATTCACTGAATGGGAAGCTCATATTCCAGTAATTGTAATGTTATAATTTAATATCTGAGCATGAGGTCAGGGCAAACATTCAGATAAATCACTGAGCTGAATAAAGACCTGTCTTCCTTTACTAAATGTTTTAAATCTATGCCAGGTAAATACTGGCTCTTGATTTATAAAAAGATATATAATTAAATATAATCTCTGTAAAAAGCATCTGGTGTGCAAGCACATCTACAGTTAAAAAAAATGGAATGAACCGGGTCTATGAATGAACGACTCAAGAAGTGTTATATGAACTACTTTTAAATCATAGTAACAATTAAACAGTGTTACAGCATTACACATTGCAGAATCCTTATTATTACGGTTATAGACTCATAGATAGTATGTGAACGCTTGTATTTGGTGACTAGTGAAACGTCCTTCATTGGCAGCAACCGCACCCAGATGGTCTCTCTAGCTGCTGATCAGGTCTGTACTGTAGTTAGGTGTGCCCCAGCTTCTTCTGAGTTTTAGGTCAGACATCCTGACATTCTGCTGATACATCTTGGAAATCATTCGCTCCCCAGTAGCAAAACACCATTATGAAAACTGCTAAGCTATTTATGCACAAAATAGCATTTTGTGCATAAATAGCTTAGCAGTTTTCATAATGTGTAACATTCAAAATTGAGATTTTGAATGTTATGCAGTCATCTTTTATAGATTTCACAAATATGTAACTCACTGATTTCTTGTTGACTGTCTTGCTTCCACAAGCTTGATTATTTTGTTTGTCATTAACTTCACTTTTCACCAACTTTAGTGACTCAACCAGTACAGCTGCACTGACTCTGTCAAGAAAATGTGCTTCCGTTTGTTTCGCCTGTTCCCAGTGCACACAACTGTAGCCCACATAATGTAAATGATTTACATTTAGTCATGTGAAAAAATTAGGACTCACCCTTTATTTCTTCATTAATATCAACATATCAATATAAAATCTTCTTTCAAATTATATCTGTAAAGGTGACGTGATTGCACAACCTGTGCAAAAACAATACACACACTTATTTAATCAACGAAATCAAGAAGTCAATTTCCACTGAGGAAGAAATTAGGACACCCTCACAATCATATTTAAAATGCTTAGAATTAGATTCAGGTGCACAACATCAAGTGAAAATGGTTAGAACAATGTTACAGAACATTTTGGTGGAACCTGTTTTATTTAAACCACAGACAATATTTTGGTTTGCTCTTTATTATTGAAGTGAGTGATGTTACCTGCTATGGAATGTGGATGATCTTCTGTTCCAATGGGTCATTGTGCATGTTTGCACAACCAAGGACAAGCCGAATGTCCCTTTAGTTTTAATTATGCAAACACATCAATCGCGTGTTCAAATCAGTAATGTCTTTAGTAGATAAACATAGCACTGACATTATGTACATCTCATACAGGAAATGTATTACTTATAAAGCACTTACATTCTGCAGTACAGCTAAAGGAATTACACTGCAAAATCCTGTTGAACTGTTCCACTGTTTTCCTCTAGACACTCTTTATTTATTCTAAGCTAAGATCAGCATTGACAATGGGTGACATTAAAACTAAATAAATAAGTTTATCACAGTACATATACAGGAAGCTTATATACAGTTTAAAAAACAGAATATTGATCTCAAGGTGCAATAATTGTGTGTAAATGCCCGAGCCCAATTATAAAGCACAGCACAGACTACACATCATATTGAGATATTATATTTTACATGAGCAACAATATATCTAGAGCATGAATGTGTCACTGTCACTAATAAAAAGACTCCAAGCGAATTTTGACGGAATCATCTGGATGTCTGGATGCGATTCCATATCGGAGCAGCATCTCAATGTACGGTGGCCAGAAGCTCTCGTTCATCACCACGTAAGGTTCATGAGGGGTTTCCACCGTCTTGTTCATGAGGAGCTGTCAGGGTCGCAAGAAGCAGAAACCCAGTGAGCACACGGACCGTGACGACAAAACAGACAATTCCAAACCGGATAATACTGCGTGTACGTGCACCAGCGTGGACGTACCTCCAGGATATCGTGGAGAGAAATGAGGTCTCCTCTTGGCTCCGGACGAAATTTCTGCATCAAATTGATTTCATTAACTGCAGTCCCTTTTCATCAAACAGAACGGTAAGAAAACATTGGAGAAGCGGCATGGAGAGGAGGATCTCACCTTCTTCCTTTTGTTGCCGTTCTCGCCCTCCTGAGGAAGCGGGAAATGTTCCTGCAGTATGTCACTAAGCGTGCTCAGCAAGTTATCCTGGAAATCTTTCATTTTCTTAAGTTTTTTCTTCATGTCCAGTAAAACACTAGAAGTGTATTGCTGTGTCAGTCAATCAAAAGATGACATACTAAACAAACATACTACGTGCCGTCTTAGCAGTTAGCCGAACGCCCTACTCACACACGGAAAAACACACAGGAAATTAGCACCCACTCCTGGGGCCCATAATACGATGCAAGATTTGTGGGTTAGCCAGATAACTTGTCGGATTTAAATGTAAGTGAACGAAGAAAAGTTAATTTAAATTGGGGAACCTTAAATCTAGTTAACCAGCAAATCTTGCTTTGTATTACCGGCCCCAGATGTGTGGTTTTGTGTTTACATCAAGCCATCCGATGTACACATACCTTGTTTCTGATAGTCTCTCATTTTCTTCTTGCAATGCCTTTACTTGTTCGGTGGCTGCCCTCAACACCTCCTCCTTTTCTTCTAACCATTTCCGCTCACTGTAAAAGAACATGCTCACTGTAAAACAACACGCTCACTGTAAAACAACATGCTCACTGGACTTCTGCCTAGTCTTATAGTTATTTCACTGTCCAGCTTTGCCACATTAAAATGTGAAAATACAAAGATGAGACCAGACCTTTTTAAAATCTCTCTGAGTTTATCCCTCTTTGCTTGACAACAAGACAGAACCATCTCAAGTTGTGCATTCAGCTGAGACAACTATAAAACAAGTGAGCAGAGAGGAAAAAAAAAAATCAGTGTCGAAGTTTTAAAGGAAATAGTTTAAAAAGTTTCCAACACCATCAGCATTTAATAATGTTATGTTCAAGGTCTCCCCTTAATTTACTGATGTTAAGATTCAAATAAACTAACATTTGTTTGCAAGTAAATTTAATTACTTTACATTTATACAGATTTAGGATGATAAACATGAGAATATTAACAAATTTATCCAACAAACTTAATCAAGAGATTTATAATTTCTCTTTCTTTCCCATGTAGCAACTATGATACTGACATCAGAAATGGCCAGAAATCTTCAGAAATCTAAAGCTTTAAGCGATTGCTATATAAATGTAAATTCTTAAAAACCTCAAATTCGGCAAGACATACATGTAGAAAAGAGTCGCTGCTCTGACACACTTACCTCCTCTCTTCCCACGGAGAGTAACACTTCAGGATTTACGGACAGCACTGGGGACCGAAAATGACAGGCCTGTTTAAGAGACACTTTCCCCTTCAAATCATTTGCTCAACATAAGTCACAAACAGCGTTTCTGGCGTTTAATTGTCACGTACATCTTGGCTCACTCTCTTCCCACTGCTTCAGCTCTGCTGTCAAAGTATTTATCCGGTTCTCTGTCTAAGAGGCAACACAGAATTAAGGATTGTTTTCAGACAGATGCAACTATGTTCTGAATCTTAATGTAGTTGTTTAGGATTTGCCGGTTGCACACTGCGAAAGTTTTTCTTGTACAATACCACGGTACTTTTTAAAAGCATGCAAGCCATAAAACAACAGCATACAACATACCTCATTTAACTGGTTCTCAGAAGAGTCCGCATCTGTCACAGCGATGTCATTCTGAAGCTGGGGGACGTATGACAAGATGGACAAAGGTGTCAATCTTATCCACCCTAACACACATGACGTCGCATGTAGATTAATACAACCGCAAATCCACACCTGCTGCATGTAGTTAAACTGCTCGTCACATTCAACCAGCAGCTCTTCCCACGCAGCCTCCGAGCACTGCTTGCTGACCGGGGGGTCTGGCGGCAGGATGCCCTGGTACTCTGACATTTGCTTGGAAAGAGCCTTTGCCTGACAGAAGGACCGTTAGAAAATTTATATAGTGCAGCCGGTGTAACGGTGTCATAGAAAGAGTGAGCCAAACAAAAGGCTGAAAACTTACATTTTTAAGCAATTCATCCGGATCCTGCGCAAAAGAGGAATACATAATCGTTACGTGGAGACTCGAATACAATACGATGCTAACGAGCTAGCTAGCGTTGCAGTTCCTCCGTTAAAAGTGATATTACAGCGAATTCTCCCGATAGATCAAAACCAGGTTAAATAATTAATGACTGGGAACAATTAAAAAACAAGCACTCACCATATATCTAGTCGGCAATAGTTTCAAAGGACGACAATCAAAGCTTTAGCTAGCCGGAGCAGCCAATCACACCCAAAATACGAAAAAGCCGCCAATGTTTCGGGTCGTGACGTCATAGCGGAAGCGGAAGTGCGTGACACATATAGGGGTGTCACTTTTCATTCGTGTAGTGTATATGCATTCGGGGTCTGTGTAATCAACGTCGGCTGGTATTCCAATGTCCATAGATTATTTAGTAAATCCGAGACGAATAAATTGCAGTTATCTGCAGATGGGCGATCCTGGGCGATGGGTATTCCTTGCAGTTTTAAAGCCGCCAGTATCAAGCAGCGCACTGTCCACCTCAGAATGAACCTCTGCTTGGCACAATTCACCAATTTCATTTTTATTTTACGATCCAGTTATATCATCCCTTGTTTTACTGAGTATAAAAATGGTGAGGATAAAAATGAATTTTGAATCATATGAAACTAATTGTGCATTTATTATTTTCAAGAATTATGTAGTTTTTCGGCGACTCGTAAAATACCTAAGCACAGATGAAAATGTGGGATGCAAGCAAAAAAAAAAATAAAATGGTGTATAAAATGGTGTATATATGCTTCTGGCGCACTTGTGGAATGAAGGAATGTGGGGTAAGAATGGTTTCTCAATTTTGTGGTTTCAGAAACGTTTAAAATGTAAACCACAGGAAGCTTACATGTGAAATTGTAAAGAGCTAGATGGCACCAAAATACTAAAACAATGAAAACAAAAAACAATTGTTTCTAATAAAATAATTTCTTAGCATGAACAATTTGAAGCATTAAACTTGTTCAATATGTTAAAATATATTGCTTCTACTCAGGATAAACGGCTTCCTTTGAGTGTAACACTAGAGAATCATCATTTTAAATACATTCAGAAACAAAATAATGGCAAAATGGTTGCCCATTGGTTTTAATCTTACTGTAGAGATGACATCTCCTAAAACATACTCAGAGAATGGTTTGTACAAACTTGAGGGCCTTCACTGGTCTTTTCATTGCATTTTAAGAAAAGTGAGAACTAAGTAGTGGATGTTGAGAATGCACCTACACCCTCTGCTTTGTTTTTTTTGAATGACAAATGTCTGGTCCCCATTTGTTTTTGTTTTAGTAGTGGACGGGGTTTGAGAAGTCCCTGGTTGATGCACCAGAAACCTTTACAAATGGATGATGAAATGAAACCTTGCATTCCTGCACTAATGGAGACGGAGACCCTGGGCTGTCTCACACACACTGCTGCACGTCTGCATCTGCTCAGTGTTTGGAAAGCCCTGCCATTCCCACAGGGCCCAAAATGGAAGGAAGAAAAGCATAGGCCACCTTCTGAAAGGGACAGACTTACAGTCTCTGAAAGATATGCTATGAACCACATTCACTCCATACAGTAGCCTAAAGACATTTGTCAAGGCAATGCATTTGTAATTATAAAGTTTTAATGTTTTTAAGTGCTGTGCAATGATTCCCAGATTGATTTTCATTTTATACTTATATGCACTTATATGATAAGTACAACATTTTATGTATTTTAACAAAAAACAGATATAAACAGATGCATGTTACATTGTAAAACAAAACATTAATGAATCAATTATATCTCAAAATCTGAAGAATTTCTTGAAACATGTTCTCACAATGAGCTGGTACCACATTTTTTTTTCTTTTGTGAAAGCATAGTGTGTGAAGTTAATGATATGGACATTTTATATAGAAATAAAATCTAAAACTAATTCAGAAAAAATAGGTACTTCTAATGTCTCATTCTGAATATCACTAACTTCTTTTTAAACAAATCGATCACTTTATCTTCTTAATGAATTACATACAGAATGTGCTGAGAATGGTTGTTCATTTTTTTTCCTATAGCTGTAACTTTCTCTTTAGTTTTTTTATTTTCCATTTGCTTGCTTTCACCATTATACACCATTGCTAGATCGAGGCCATTTTTTTAAATGAATTTTTGTAAACATAATACAGCTGTTGTGTAGCTATTTATTTTCAGGGTGACACAATTTCCGCGTGTCGGCTCCTCTAATCACAAGAGGACATGCTGCTTATTTTGCCGGGTCTCTCTGTCCACGGCTGAAGGTTCTGAAGAGCAAACAAGGAGCTGTTCTGCAGGCAAATAGGGTCGGGGTCTTCTGGCTGTTCCAGTGATTTCTGGAAGGCTTCCTGTTGGAGTTGCAGGAGGATTCGGTTGGCCTGCTGCCGCTCTGCTTCTCTCTCCTCTGCCGTTTGCCGTCTAACAACGAATGACATCAAACACAGAGAATGTCACATCGGCAAGCTGTGACTGCTACTGAGGAAAATGCCATTAGGATGACAGCAGCTTCTCATTGCATACACCCCAACTGTAAATAATAAGCGAGCCTTTAGGAATTTTATTTAATCACATTCTACAATCAGAATTACAGACAGCATAGATACCTTTAAACTTTATACTGTATTGTTAATACACTTCAGTACCAGTTCAAAGACAAAATTATCCACCAACAAAACAAATACATCAGTCACTTTATTATTAATATTATTAATTCTAACATTCAATACAAAATAACCGATAAAGAACCTATTCTCTTGCTGGTAAAAGAAAATTATTATAGACTGGGGTAATGATGTATATTTTGTCAGTTTTTGCAGAAAATATTATACTGTATATATTACAGGTGTTTGGGTTTCACCGCGAGAAGGATAATCTAAAAAGCAAAGTTATCTAATGTCTGATGTGTTACTAAATCAACTTCTTTCACACACTGTAATCTTCGCTGGCCACCACTACTGCGCCCCCCTGTGGCCAATCTGCATCTCGTTCACCATTCCATATACATTTTTATTCTAAAAAAATCACATCACAATATCCGACTTGTTAGCATGATAATATGCAGGATCTTATGTGTGCAGCAAGAAAGACAAGGTAGAGGCTATGTACTGAATGTAAATGCATTTATAAAATTATCGATGTGTGAATATGCTGTATATAACGTAATGAAACAAAACCATTTTTTAAAATGCCCAATTGCTGTAGTATTACTGGACCTTTACGTGATTTTATCACAGAGGCAGTCCTCTGTTACTGTTATATACAGTTACTTAGGTGCAGTGCCTCAAAATATTAAAATGCAGTGTAAATGAAAAAAAAAATCTATAAAATATAAAACCATACATACAATATAAAAAGCATACATTATCCCGCTTGAGCTGGAAACCCAGCATATTTCATGTAAAATACATACTATATTTACTTCCATCCATCTTCCAGTGCCTGTCATGCGTCACAGGGATATTTTATGCAGCTGTTTGTATTTATGTCTATTTTTATTTATGTATTTATTTTATTTATATATTTATTCATTCATGCATATTTTTATTTATATATTCATGCATGTTTATTTTTACCTTTATCTCACATGCATAAAAATGTAAAAAGCTACAGGCAGGAATAAAGAGTTTCTGAGGTTAGGGTCAGTGTGTAGCATCCCAATACATTAATTTATAAGGACAAGACCAAATATGGCCATAAAATTACCCTACTACGTTGCACTTAACGTTTCGAAAAAGTTTGTCCCCTCAGACTTTTTAGTGGATTTCTGAGAATTTATGGCTACTTACCATATTTTCAATACAACTTTGCACCAGCGTTGTGAGGTTATGATGCGGCAGACTACTGGCTTATTGTGTGTTTGTATACATACCATATAAACCTGCATAGGACACAGTATATTCCATGAATGCACCCTGTTTATGTCATATACCTTACCTGTTGCCTTATATATGTAAATATATTTATATTGGATATCTCTCCATATACCACATTTTTGTGCTTAGAGTTTATATGTATTTGTATGACATTTCTTTTTAATTTATATTTTGTAATTTTCCATTGCACAGTATAATCTATGTATAGATTTGCATTTCTCTGTATACCTTGCATACATGTGATTATAATAATACTCTTGATTGGTAGCGGAGCTAAAAGCTCTAGAAAATATCCCATTAAACTTGTTTTTGTCAAAGCATAAAAGGGGCAGTTAAATCCTTGAATATTACATAGAATACTGAGTTAATTAAACGAGTAAGAAATGAATAGAATAAACTCAGAAGTTGCTGCTATGAATGGGGTTTAAAAAACCAAAACAGAAATTCTCACTCATTTTGAGTGAGACTGTTACTATTATGAGGCAATTAAATTAAGAAAAAAAGCTGGACTTGTTTATCTCAGATGTAGAACTCTGTCACACCTTCTAGAATCAATGGATTAACTCAAAATAAAAAAAAATCTCAAGTGTTATGCGTTTGTCATTCGATTATCCATCCACTCATTTTTACAAAGTAAATGTGCGTGTGCGTTGTCCTCATTATTAATGTCAGAATTAGTGTTATTATTAAAATATTGTGTTTTCTATGTAGTTGTCTGCATGGAGCTGCGATATATTTAAATATTTATGATAGGATGATCGCTGTATTTATTTTCGGGTTGACAGTCAACGACTTATTAATAATTAATGAACTACATTAATAAAGTATAGTGCATGTACATGTTCACCCAGTAGGCCTACCGGTCCTAGCCAATGTGACGCCCCCTGTCCGAGGCAAAGTTAAATTGACTGGTTAATTGGCGCCCCCTCAGAAGTTGGCGCCATAGGCGGCCGCCTATATCGCCTTCAGGGTGCCCGGCCCTGCGTTCAATTGTCGACATACGTTTGCCAGGTTTCACTGTTTAAGCTTTGAATATTCTATGATTTAAATCACTGCGATCGGTGATAAATTGCGAAACAGCTTAAAAACTCTATTTCATGAGTCACCGTATATTTGAAGGTAACTTTACCTCTTTAGGAATTTCCCATAAACAGAATAAGATTTATTGCATTATTATTGGAAATGTTTTCGGAATTCTGTAAGCCCTGTCACTGTGATTAATGAGGCACAAAACAGTTATTTTATGAATAACCGAACTGAATGTCCAGTCTTACCTCCACTTAGTCCTTCTGTTTTGGAACCATGTTTTGACTTGCCCATCAGTCATTTTAAGTGTTTTTGCCAAACCTGCTCTCTCTGCAGACGCCAGGTACTTTTGCCGGTGAAACCTTTTCTCCAGTTCACATATCTGATGTCTGGTGAAGGAAGTTCTAGGTTTTTTCTTCTTCGTCGGGCTCCGGTTCTGGTACGGGTGACCTGCACGGCGTGTGGAAGGTGAGAGCGCCGCTGGATTGGGATACAGACGCAAACGGAGGTGGCAGTATCAGCAGGCCAGCAACAAAGACTTCCGAGGCAGAAAGCTAGCAAGACTTTTCAGATGGTCTCAGTGTTATAAGCTACTCGCCAGTGCATCAGCTTTCAGCCATATCTGGCAAGGTGTACTGGAGCACACGTATTGCGTGGTTAATAAAAACGTTCTGAAAACGCACTTTAGCGCCTTAATTGGCCTTATTTTCACTCTACCTAATTATCACTTCTTCCAATGGGCAGTGTAAGTGCGCACTGCTGAACGTGACCTTGCCTACACGTTAAAAATAAAATTAACATAAGAAATGAATTTAACAAAGGTCCAGTTCAAGTCAATAAACTCCATAACAATTTACCAGAGGTTTGGTTATAATCAAAATATTTTTAAAGATGTTGAATATCAGAACATCAGAAATTTACAAACGAGAGGAGGCCATTCGGCCCATCAAGCTCGTTTGGGGGAGAACTTAACTAATAGCTCAGAGTTGTTAAAATCTTATCTAGCTCTGATTTAAAGGAACCCAGGGTTTTAGCTTGTGCTACACTAGCAGGAAGACTATTTCATACTCTAACTACACGCTGTGTAAAGAAGTGCTTCCTCAAATTCGTTTTAAAATGTTCTCCCGCCAATTTCCACATATGGCCACGAGTTCTAGTATGTATACTAATATTGAAATAGCCACTTGAGACCTGTTAGAATCTTATATACCAGGATCATGTCTCCCCCTTAGTCTCCTTTGCTCGAGGCTGAGTATGTTATCCAGCTACTGAATGTATATGTATGTGTGTGTGTGTGTGTGTGTGTGCATGCGTGCGCGCGCACATACATACATATATAATACATATATACATATATAATTTATGTACTGTATTATATATATAGGCCTATTTATATACACATTTTCCTTTGTGTTTGTTATTCTAAAATGTGTCGTCCCTTCCACAAGGAAAATCAATGTTGCATTCCACAACCTTGACTACAAGGAAATAAAAATAAAATTTAATATTCTTGGAAGGATTTTAATATTACGCCAACAGCAGCAATATGGCATAACCACAACAACCTTAGACGTTTAGGGACGCCCTGTTTACCAAAACATTGTTGGAATTCTGTTAAATTAAAATGTCAGAGAAATGGTATGAATTTTGTACAATTCTTCTTTCTTATTATCGTATAGTTGTCATGATGAAATATAATTGTATAGCTTAAATAGTGCCTATATATAGGTTACTGGGTATTTGCTTTGTTTTCTTAGACCTGTATTTGGTACATATCTGTGAACTTCAGTTTCGGTGTGTTCCATGGAAGAACAACTCTTCCAGCTAAACGAAGGGCCCGCCTCAGGTACTCAATTCATATAGTACACCTATCCTTATAAATTATAGGCTATCCCCGAGTTATCCAGAGAGTATCCAATTACAATGAGTATTATTACAGTCTTTCAAAAATGCACCATTTAGTCCTTACTATAGAAATTCGGGATGAAAATCGTGGATTTGAAAGAAATTGTCGCATAAATGAGGAATTTACATATCACTTCAAAATAGAAACCTTACCCCACAATACGTAAAATAAATTAATCAGCATAAAACAAATAATTAAAAATTATACTGGCGTGGCTTATGATTACTTACATGTAAGTCTTTCTTTTGTGTGTCTTCTATTGCTTGACATCCACGGAAAACTTAATCCCGCCAGATTATTAACGGTATTTACATTTTCGGGACTTGACAGCGTCGTAACACCGGGAGGCGCCGATGAATAAAAACTATTTAGCGGTAGGTGAGCGGGAACACTGACGACTCCGGCTTGGTTCGCGTTATGCCCGTGTATGTTCATATCCATATTCATATTGTAAGAGCCAATTAAAGATGTGCTCCCGCAAGAGCTGCTGCTGTATCCCGTAGTATTACTGATGCCGTAGTTACCTGTCATCGTGCTGTAAGCAGTACTGACGATGCATCCCAAGCCATAGTCGGGATCCTGAAGTCTGGAGTTGGAAACCGTGAAACTCCCCTGTTCCGCATGGTTCAAAATGTGATCAATGCCAAAATTTATAGCGTCCGTATGGTTCTGGAAGAGATTACTTCCAGTATGATCCATAGTTTCTGGAAGACTCCGTGTGCGCTAAAGTTTGTGCGCTTCTCGTTTTATTAGGAGATAACGGTGTTTGAAGAACGCTTTGGTATTTGTAAGATATGTGCGCGCCCTGGGTCTGTGATGGCTCAACTGAATCTTACTTTTGTTCTTCGCCTTTTTGTTTTGTAGAGCAACGGAAGCATCAATCAAAGTGTAAAATGGGCTGGGCGACTTTAAGGCTCTGGTGTTTTGCTTTAAAACCCAATTGGCTAAAATATTAAAGATCATTTTATGAAACAAGTAGCTTCGGTATAATGAATAAAAGCCCGGACCCGCAGTAACAACGTCGTACAACTGCAATCAAACAGTGAAACAGCCGTCAGAGTCAAATATCACCAAATTAAAATTGCATAAATAATACCATAAAAGATTGACTGTTACTGATTTTACATATATTTGTAAAAAGTTAACTAGATGTAGCCTAAAATTGGGAATAAAACATTTAGAGTCTAACGTGAGTTCTGTACTTGAGTAGAAAATGACAACATTCATCGATCAGGTGACAGATTACATTTATACAACGCAAACTTCAGAAAACTTGTGGAATGATCGTATTTTAACCACTTAATCTCAAGCCACGATTTACAGAGAACTATCTATCTATCGATCTATCGATCTATCTATCTATCTATCTATCTATCTATCTAATTATTATTTGTGGTACATTTTTGAAATTTGATCTACTTCTACTTTTATATTTGTATATGTGTACGAATTAGAGGAGTGTAATTTAAATTTCATGGCCTGCATTCAATGTAAACTGTGCAACATTCCTGCTTTTCATATTGGCCTAATGTTTGATTACAGTAAGGGAGCCAAGCTTTCCGGCAGAGAAAGTGCCACTTTAAGTGAGGACTGCGGAGAGGGACAGTGGGAACGCCAGAGAGGAGGGCGCTGTAGAGAATGCACTATATCACTGGATGTTAATCCAGGTAGAGCAGTTCCTTTAGAGTTGGGGTTCCCAAACTTTAGTTCATTTTGTTCATGTACGTTTGTTCATTTGTGTCGTACAAAATTTTCACAGACCAATGAAACAGCTGGGGGGTGGGGGTCGGTGCCGCTTTATTCCCAAGGTTGGGAAACCCTTTTTTTGGGTTCAGTGGATCATTCCCTTGTGCCCCAGTAACAATCAGCTGTTTTTGATCTATGAAGGTCGCATACATCCTATAGGCACATCTTGAAACCTCAGGGGCCTGAATTATAAAGCCAGATTTCTTTCATAGCCGGATAACTTGTCAGATTTAAGAGAGTCTGGGTTAAATGTAAGGCTCCCAGTGTTCATTCGATTCACCTCAAGAATTTTTTCTACACTTGCAAAAATAATGTAAAAAATTGTACCTTTGCTTGTTACTGGGGCTGTACCCCCAAGGGTCTGAAAATTGTACCCTTAGGTGTGAGTAATTGTACTTTAGACTCCGAGGAACATTTCTGTATATTGATGGTACATTAATGCTGTTTGTACCTTTGGGATGTTCCATTTCTGTACCTTAAAATGTACAATTACAAGGGTACACCCCCAGTGACAAGCAAAGGTACAAATCATTAGCCTTTTTTCTGAGAGTGTATTTACTATGTGATTACTATGTGCCCTGCTATGGGTCAGTGTCCCATCCTGGATTATTCCCTGTGGTGCACCAGTAGCTTCCAGGATGGACCACAGACTCCTGCGACCCTGAATGGGGCAAACGGGCATAGAAAATGAATGGACAGCAGCCTAGTTTAGATATATTTGACTTTGATGCTTTTAAATTTATTAGATTTTTTTTTTGTCGAGTGGCTTCCTGTAGCTCATGGGAAATGTCCCTGGTTGCCCCCCTGTTCAGTAAGCATGTGGTGTCGCTCATCTCTTGACAGAGAGCCTTGCCCTTTGACCCCCCACCGAGTTCTTGAGCCGCCCTGCCATTGGATCTTCTGCTCCGCTTGCCTCCCGTTCCCCAGCATCCTGTCGTCAGTAGGCAGGAGGAACAGGAAAAGCTTCCCTTTCCCATCCTGGCTGCACAATCCCAGCTGGGAGATGTTCCAGTCATTAAGACAGATTGGCACGTCCTGTCGACTTCTGCTTATTTCTGTAAATCTCCGTAAAATCATTACACGGAACAAAGCTTCCTCCCGTTTTTGAGTTAATGTACAGTAATAACTGAGGCAATTACTCACTGAATCATTTGGAAAGCTGCTCTTTGGTGAGGTAGCTTTCATAATAATTCTTCTTAAAAGGCAAATGGTTTTGAAGGGTTTCACAACCCATCCCTTTGATGTAGGGAAGAGTCTTGCTTGACTGGCTGTCCAGTAATATTTCAACTGCCGAAACCTGTCCATCTATCGCCATTAACGGATTGTCCAGCTGGGCTTAGGGGGTGTAAAGAACAGGCTGAATGTAAGATACTTCCACCAGCGTGCATGCACGCACACACACACACACAGTTGGTCTTCTTATCTAAATGGGGAACCGTCCATTGATTTCTACGGGAAAAACCCTGATCCCAATCACGACACCCTTAACCTCTACCCATCCCTAACTTTAACCATAAGTAACCAACACAATTGCAAGACTTTTGGCATTTTTACTTTTTCGATTGCATTCACAGATTTTTATAAAACTGAGGTTATCCAAATGGGGACCTCAAAAGATGTCCCCAAAAGTAGGGAAATTTCAGGTTTTACTACACTTTGGGGACAATTTGGTCCTCAAATGTGATCTATGCAACCCCCCCCCCACACACACACACTCAAACATGCTGTATTGCTAACTGCATATAAAATAGTAGGAATCACCATGTTAACATGACAGAGACAGGAAATGTCACACTCAAACCTGCATCAGCCATGCCTTCTGACAAAACTTCAGGTAGAAACTGGAACTGTGTATAAAATAATATGACATTGCTGGAACATAGGCTGAAAGAACAAGGTCAAAAGTCAAAGTCAAGTGGCCTGAGTGAGGTTTCTTCTGCAGTGTTACTGAGTTCACACTCCCTGACAGAGTGAGATATCGAGAGATCTGGAGGGACCTTGTTTACGTGATGCTGTTTTTGGATCCAGAGGAATCAGCTGAGGTGGTTCAGACATCTTATGAAGAAGCTTCTTGATCCAGGAATCTGGGCACATTCTGGGTTCTTACACGTCCTGGAAAACCCGAAGAACCTGTATTTTTTAAATGTTTTTTCCAGTCATGTAAGAACCATGGGAAATGAAAAAAATGTCCACATTCTGGAAAAAAGGGTTTTAAAAATGTAGGCTGATGTCAAATCCAAATCCCACATTTGATCACATTTTCATGTGTAACTGGTCGGAATTACCATACTTGTCTGAATATAAGGGGAGGCAAAAAAATTTCAATGAATTTTTGTGTAAAACAAACATTGAGTTTAGGTTATTCTTTGACAGTGGCCTGTGTTTGACTTCAAAGTCTCTCATTTAAAGGTAACTTCAATGGAATCCTGCAGTCAAGTGTAATGTAAAAATGAGTGTGAGTCATAAAAATGTCCTGGAAAATGATGTCTGGAAAAGAGAGGGAACCCTGATGTTGCATGAGGTGGGGGTCCTGGGGCAGACCTAGAGGGATCGTGTCTCCCAGCTGGCTAGAGAATACCTGGAGACCACCCAGAGAGGGATATAATCCGGCCTTAGTCTGCCCTAACCCGCTTGGCACACTGCCCTCACCTGGAGAGGAGGTATATAGGTGGGTGGGTAGACAGGAAAGACTCTGCGTTTTTTTTCTCAGTTCTGGTTCAGTCTGCATGTGTGCTCCGTCCTTGCTGCTTTCCTTTAAATTCTACATGCATAACTTTCATGCGAAAGTACGACACAGGGAATCCGCTTAGGAAAATGTGCGATCGTACAAATTAGCACAGCCACAAAACAATAAAACCTTCAGATTAATCATAATGGTCCGTGGGCCTATGAAAAATTACTTTGGCGCAATCAGACCTGGGATCACATTAATCTATTGTATTCATCCTGTATGGTCTCATTTGTCTTAATTCATTATTTGCTATGTGCTCATACCACTGGAGATTTTATGCAATGCAAAAAAATTCAGTTTATGAATACTGTATATTTATGGTCACATTGTAATAAATTGAACCAATAATGCTCAAACAGTGGCCTCTGCTACAAGATGGAGTTAAATGGAAACGAGGAAATCCATATTAATACAAATTTCATAGATGGTCAGCCAACAAACGAGCATGGAGGAAAATTATCTGCTATTTTTTTTTAAAAGAAAGATAACGTAGTTCGACCACATTCTCAAGACTGAGACAAGGGAAGGTAATGACTGCCTGTGTACTGGTGGGTTTTTGCCTATTTACTGAACAGAGGGGGACACAGCTCCTTGCGTGCCCCATGTCATATTATACATGATCATGGTGTCAGTGAGACCCCGGCATCCCCCTAAGCTGTGGGTGTGTGGGAGACATACATACAGAACCAGCCACAGACCCAACCACAGACCCAACCATAGAACCAGCAATAGACCCAACCACAGACCCAACCACAGACCCAGCCCTATCCACAAGCCTTTACCCACCACACTGCTGCTGACCTGTGATAGTGTTAACCTTCAGAGAGAGTGTATAATTTTTAATTAATTATAAATTTCCTCAAAAATTAAACAAAATGACAATGATTATTATAATACACAAAATCACAATTATCTAGCATTGTAAATGCATTCACGTACAAACTTCTTTTTAAAGGTTTATAGTTTTAACATATCATTATAATTAGATAGTAGCATACGTTTGCTTAACATTATTCATCCATTTTATGAAACCTCTTGTCCTATTCAGGGTCATGTAGGTCTGGAGCCTATATCCCGGACGCTACAGGTACAAGGCAGGGGACAACCCAGGATGGGGTGCCAATCCTTCCCTCACTCGTGAACAAGACCCCGGGATACTTAAACTCCTCCACTTGGGGAAGGACCCCCTCCCCGACCCGGAGAGAGCACTCCACCCTTTTCCGGCTGAGGACCATGGTCTCAGGTTTGGAGGTGCTGATTTTCATCCCAGCCGCTTCACAGTCGACTGCGAACTGCTCCAGTGAGAACCAGAGGTCAGGGTCTGATGAATCCAACAGAACCACATCATCTGCAAAAAGCAGAGACCTAATCCTGAGGTCACCAAACCGGACACCCTCAACGCCCTGGCTGCGCCTAGAAATTCTGTCCATAAAAGAACAGAATCGGTGACAAAGGGCAGCCCTGGCGGAGTCCATCCCTCACCAGAAACAAGTCCGACTTACTGCTGACAATGTGGACCAAGCTCTGACACTGGTTGTACAGGGACTGAACAGCCCTTATAAGGCAGCCCGGCACCCCATACTCCTGGAGCACTCCCCACAGGACTCACTGAGGGACGCGGTCGAATGCCTTCTCCAAGTCCACAAAGCACATGTAGACCCTGCCAAGAGTATAGAGCTGGTCCACTGTTCTACGGCCAGGGTGAAAACCACACTGGTTCTCCTGAATCCAAGGTTTGACTATCCGACGGACCCTCCTCTCCAGGGCCCCCGAATAGACCTTACCAGGGAGGCCGAGGAGTGTGATCCCCCTATAGTTGGAACACACCCTCCGGTCCCCCTTCTTGAAGAGGGGGACCACCACCCCAGCCTGCCAATCCAGAGGTACCGCAACATCCAGAGCCTTGAGGAACTCCAGGCGGATCTCATCCACCCCTGGGGCCCGGCCATCGAGGAGCTTTTTAACCACCTCAGCGACCTCCGCCCCAGACATAGGTGAGTCCACCCCCAAGTCCCCAGACTCTGCTTCCTCATTGGAAGGCGTGTTGGTGGGATTGAGGAGGTCAAAGTATTACTTCCACCGACCCACAACGTCTCGAGCTGAGGTCAGCAGTGCCCCATCCCCACCATAAACAGTGTTGATGCTGCATCGTCCATGGTCACCCTTATGCTTGAACATGGTGTTCATTATGGACAATCCGTGACGAGCACAGAAGTCCAATAACAAAACACCACTCAGGTTCAGATCCTGCCCACGTGAGCATTGAAGTCCCCCAGCAGAACAAGAGAGTCCCCGGGAGGAGCGCTCTCCAACACCCCTTCCAAGGACTCCAAAAAGGGTGGGTATTCTGAACTGCCGCTTGGCGCATAAGCGCGAACAACAGTCAGGACCCGTCCTCCCACCCGAAGGCGAAGGGAGGCTACCCTCTCGTCCATCGCGGTAAACCCCAATGTACAGGCACCCAGCCAGGGGGCAATAAGTATGCCCACCCCCGCTCAGTGCCTCTCCCCGTGAGCAACTCCAGAGTGGAAGAGGGTCCAACCCCCCTCAAGGAGACTGGTTCCAGAGCCCAAGCCGTGCATCGTGGTGAGCCCGACTATATCTAGTCGGAACTTCATCACCTTGCGCACCAGCTCAGGCTCCTTCCCCACCAGAGAGGTGACATTCCATGTCCCTAGAGCTAGCTTCTGCAGCCGAGGATCAGACCGCCAAGGTCCCCGCCTTCGGGCACTGCCCAACTCACACTGTACCCGACCCCTATGGCCCCTCCTACAGGTGGTGAGCCCATTGGAGGGGGGACCCACGTGCCTTCTTTGGGCTGTGCCCGACCAGGCCCCATGGGTGCAGGCCTGGCCACCAGGCACTCGCCATCAAGCCCCACCCCCAGGCCTGGCTCCAGGGGGTGGGGGCCCAGTGACCCGCATCCGGGCAAGGGAAACCATGATTCCAGTATTTTTTTCTTCATTAGGGGTCTTGTGAGCCGCACTTTGTCTGGTTCCTCACCCAGGATCTGTTTGCCTTGGGTGACCCTACCAGGGGCATAAAGCCCCGGGCAACTTAGCTCCTGGGATCATTGGAACACGCAAACCCCTCCATCACGATAAGATGTCGGCTCCAGGAGAGGTTAACAAATCTAAAGTTTGCTAAAAGGATTTACATACCAATACACTGGGAAAGTGGGGAGGTCATACAGGTTTGTTTTTGTTTTAATGGAGGCTATTCTGTTTTTATGTTATTGAACACTGAATATCATAACAGCTACACACTCATTCCCTGTATCCACATACCCACCAAGACACACTATAAAAAGGCTGAAATTTCTGATGCCTCTATTTTCAGGGGTCCACCACAGTAAACAGGGAACAGAATTTATGACCTAAACAAATTTGGTGCTTTTATATTACAAAATCAACAGTAAAATGATACCAGGTGTCTACGCGATATTTTATTTACATAAGGTTGTTCACATCTTTTGCAGATTGAATACCATGCGTGAACACCCCATGTTTACCTTTTAATGTGTTGTTGGCCTGTTGTTCTGTGTTAGATGACTTTTCTCATCCTGGCACCCAGGACGGAAGCTGTCAGATGCAGACGCTGAACAGACCCTTTCCTCTCCGGGGAATCCATTAACAAGTCAGCTGTCAGGATGACGCACACTGGCGGCTTGTGCCCCACTTGGGACGCCTGTTTTTATTGGACTCACATGGGCACCCGCGTTGAAGGGTGTTGCCGAAACGCAAAGGGAATCAATTTGGGGGAAATTACAATAAACCTCACGTCGAGGATCTCCCCTCACCCGGGACCCCCGCACGTCTAGCGGACAGGTTGAAGATTGATTGCCCGCAGTCGTAGCGTTTATGATTTCATGAGCCAAATTAAACTCTACTCCCCTTGCCCTGAGGATATCCGACTCTTCTAGTTGCTTTCGGTTTCCAGCGATTCATCGCCTCTCACTCGCCGGATTTTTTTTCTCGTGTTTCGGGGGGTGGTAGTGACAGGCGATCCGGCAGCAGCCAGCGCTAAGAGGACATTAAGAGTGGAACATTAATGCGCTAAAGGCTTAATGAAGTTCAGGAGAACGTGAAGGGGCGCGGCGATCTTCGCGTGATTGGTTATCATCAGATTAATGAGGATGATCATTAAAGTGATGGAGATGGATTGTTCTTTTCATGCCGTCTCTCTTCCCTGTCCATCCGCCACGCAGGAAGACAATGCGCAAGACTGTAACTGGCCAATCAAAGATGAATAAACTGTCAAATTTAAAGAGCCAAACAGGGGTACGTTACCCAAAAGCCCCTCTATATCCACGGTGTTTAAGTACTTTTTATTATATATTTTTAATTTTATTTTATTTGTAGTTTTCATGACAACAGCTGAGCTTATGACAGCAAACACAATACAGGCAATATGCTGTATGTTTACAAAAAGGTTATTACCCAAAGTGGTACATGAAATTACACAGCTGTGAGAATTAATCTTTCAGGGACTATTTCAGGAGTGTGGCACTGACTTGCATGCTCACCACGCCGAAGGAGGGGATTAAACACTGAGAGACTTTTTGGTGAGAATACTGGATTTGGTTGTGATTCTGTTCATCTTGGAAGATACAATGTGTTTCGGTTTTGTGGTTTTTCATCAGCACTATATTTGTGGCCGGTTGCGTACTTGTGAAATGTTTATAATGGTTGTGTCACTGAAAGGACGCTAACACCATTCCATTTACACACACTCACATGAAAACACACTCTAAAGAGCCAACAGGTATCTAATTTTTCATTAAATTGTTTCCCTACAAAATGTGTGTGAGTATCTCCTTCCATTCCTTATGGATGAGGAGATTCCATTCCTTATGGATGAGGAGATCAGGATGGATTCGCAAAGATTAACTGGGCAAGAATGTAAACGAACATTGATAAAATCGGAGCACCAGGAATTCATGGGCACAGCGGTATCACACAGTCAAATTGGAGGGAAATGGTGCTAAAAATAACTGTGCTGTGTTACTTTTGACAGCCAATGAGAGGCTGTGTGCTTCCAGGCGTGTTTTGGGTAAGGAAATCCCCAAATTTACAAAGAAGTAAATGTAAAAAGCTACGTGTCAAATGTTACATGTACTAAGCCAAACTGAGACATTCTAGGTGTTCCACAATATGTGTACTTGACCATAATTGTGTTCTCGCGTACCTGTTTTACATCATCTCCCATTTCCGAAGACCAGTTCCAATACTGAGGAATGGGAGAATGGAGGACGGTAAAAATCCCTGCAAGTTGTTCTTGCCCCACCCCAAATATAGAGGATGCATCAGTTGCATCCTTGCCGAACGAGACCAATCCCATGATTTATTGCAGCCCAAGTTTGTTTGTGGGTGGTGTTAGCAAGAACACTTTTGCCAAGAACACAAATATGATCTTGATGTTCTTGGTATTGATAAACACCCTCAATGTCCCTCTCAGGTATTAGGTACACCGTGTACATTAAGGACACTTAATCTAAATTGGTACAGTCTGTTAAGATTAGTTTAAACTATTAGTTTGGAACACTCCCACCACATTGGTAGGCACATGTCCCTCCTGTCCAAACCCAAATCTACGGCCTTGTACCCTATGCTACCTAGGATGGGCTCCAGGATCTTCCATGACCCTAAACTGGATAAGCTACTGGAATACGGATTTATATACAGATGGAGTTCATTTTTTTCAAAGGCACCCTGGAAGGCACAGGGTCTAGGGCTGTACATCACAGCTTCTCTGAGGTTGCATCTGGACATGTGATGACCTAGACTGGTGATTATGAACTTTGAACCTTAGAGCAGGTAACCAGGCTCTGACATCAAAGCACTGAGCAACGTAAGCAGAACCGTGTAACGTGCTGCTTCTCTCACCACCCTCTGGATGCCCCCCCCCCTCCCCACCGTGGGAATTACCACATATTCCCCGGGAAGGTCGATGACCAGCCGCATAACCTGTACTTCCCATGCCTTGAACCGCAATGAGAGTGCCGCAATCTCACAACTAGTTCTCATGCTAGTTGTCAGTTCTCCCGCCCACTAGTCCTCCCACCTGCCAAAAGGTTTAATTATTGCTCCCCCCCCCAACCCTTCTCTAGCCACTATCAGATGAATCTCAATGTCAGGTCTCCATGACAGATTAAGACAAACACGGGTAGGACTGCATGCACACCCGGGACCTGTGCCGCTGTTCTCTGTGGGTACGGGACCTGAATACCAATTTAGAGCTGAAGCGAAACCCGTTCAGATGTTAAAAAGACTGTCCATCAACGGAGTCCAGGCTGTGATTATGAGATCATGAATGAAAAGCAGGAGAGGTGACAGCCTTTGTGGCTGCTGATTTCATCAGGGAACACGCCACCTGTCAATCTGGAGAAATACAGTGGGGTATGCTAGAACAAACGTAATTGGTTCTAGATATATTTGCTATAACCTTTGTTCGTTCTAGCATACTCTGAAATATATCTATTTAGGGGTATTCCATTCCAACCCCACAGCCTAGCACAAAGTTAACATTCTACTCAACCATTTATTCAGGAAAAATGTAATTCAAAATCAAAAATATAAGTGTAAAAATAATGTCAAATTAACTTATTTAGCTTTTGTTTATAGTTCATATAAAATTGAAAAGAAATTCCTTAGTGAAACTATGAACAAACTTTCCCTAATAAAATGGTTAAACAATCTAATGCATATGAAAACAATAAAGTCTTTCCCTATGAAAACTATAATCATACTTTCCATAATAAAAGAATAAGAAATCTTGCATATGTCAAATTGTACCGATCGTTGATTTGGCTATACACCATATTCAGCACTTCTACACTGTTTCTACATTTTTCTTCAAGTTAATTAGCTTTCTCATTCTGTTTTGCGGGCTGATGGCTAAAATGATATAGCACAATAACCGAAAAAATATATATTTTCACTGCTAAAGGTGTCAATTACGGAAGAGGATTAGGGCCACCATGAAAATATTATTTGAATTCTGACTTTAATCTCAGAATTCTGACTTTAATTTCAGAATTCTGACTTTTTTCTCAGAATTCTGACTTTAATGTCAGAATTCTGACTTTAATCTCAGAATTCTGACTTTTTTCTCAGAATTCTGACTTTAATCTCTGAATTCTGACTTTAATCTCAGAATTCTGAGTTTAGAAAAAAAAGTCAGAATTCTGAGATTAAAGTCAGAATTCTGAGAAAAAAGTCAGAATTCTGAGATTAAAGTCAGAATTCTGAGATTAAAGTCAGAATTCAAATAATATTTTCATGGTGGCCCTAATCCTCTTCCGTAGTCAATAAGCAGATAACCGACTAAACTGATAACTGACCCTCACAAATGATAACAAAGATGCTCTGATCAAAACAGGAATGCTCCTGCACGTCATGTGCATGCGTTGGGTACGTCTGCCAATAGTATTCCTCTGCGTTTGTTTTAGCAGCTGTGTATTGTTGCATCCTGATTTTACTGATAAAAGCTGTTTGTTGTAGCATTCATTCATTGTAGCATCGTTTGTTGCCGCATACCCCACTGTCATGTGCTGGGATAGCACTGCGAGGCCATTAATAAGTACTTAAAAGTGCAAGGTTCTTCAGAAAAATTTAGACATGAATTTTTAATGCCTGGCAAAAATATGCTACTTTAGGGTATTTCATTATATATAGGGTATTATGTTAAATTTTATAACATGCCGAAATAATAGTATTATTTTCCCAGTTGTTTATATATACATATACAGTGCTGTGCAAAAGTTTTAGCCAGTCAAAGAAAATGTTTAAGGCTGTTCATCATGGTAGTAATTGTATATGTTCTAATATAAAATTGTGTTATAATTTAACATTATAACACATGCAAACTAACAGTAACACAATAAAGACTAGTAAGAATTTCTTCTGTTCTCCAAAAAGTTGATACCTTGTTCGATGGTTAGACAAACACAGCTTCATCTAACCATCTCCAAACCTCTCCTCAGGGACACCTCAGCCATTGCATGTATTTATTACATTTCACCAACATTAAATACATTAATTTATTTAATTGGTTAAGAAAATTCAATGAGATATTGATTAGCTGTACAAGGTGTGCTAGTGGTTGGGTCAAGAAAAAATTCGTTGGTGTATAAGGTTGCTACAAATACTGTGGTGATTTAATGAGATACTGTATGTTGAAATGGCTCAGCTCACATCCTGACAGACATAATGTCACAGTTTTACACCAACATGAAGATCATTTAAACTTCATTTTCTTTGACTGCCTCAGACTTTTGCACAGTACTGTATATCTATATATAATTTAATTTTATTGTTAATAGACCATTGATGTTTTCCGCAAAAACTACTACAAATTACAGTAATGCTATGCAATGTAACCAGAGGTATATCTCCTGATTTTTCTCACTCACTCTTGTGCCCCCTGATCAAACGGCACTTTTGACGAATGCTTACGTCGCTTATAGGGCAGGCTGGCCCTGATTCAATGTAAAGATGTGTGACATATATCTTACTTGAAATTTCATTTATTTGATAGAATGGATTTCTTATAAGAATACAAAAAAAACATCCCTATAATAAAAATTATGTTTTAATTTTTTTTTGCTCCTCAAAACTCTTGAGCAAACACTCCCATCTTAACTGCACCAAGAACAGACTGGGATGTGTGATGCAATAGCTTGCTGGCGAATCAGATGCCACCGTGTTGGAAGCTGAAGGCTGTTGACTCTTGTGCTAGAGAGAGCAAACGTGCTAAGATATGAGGTCTAGCCTGTGAGGACCACAGTTGCTCCTCGTCATGGTGCCTCGGTTCTGGGTGGAATCTCACAGAGCACACAGGCGGGCGCCTTGGGGTTCGGCCTGCTGATAAATGCTGACAGCCGGGGGGCTGCGCGGCCCCCCGTCTCTGGATGGGAAACCGCCACCCTCTGAACCTGCACCCCAAACGAAAAGCAGGCCTGCCTTAAGAGCGGATGACATCGCCACCAAACAAGAGCAGGTCAAGTCAAACTGATAGCTGCTATCTAGGTTATGACTGGACATCATCAGCTGGGTGACTCACCTCACATACATGTGGGGGAGCTTTTAAGGTAAAGTGCCTTTTCTTAGCCCAGACTGCTTTTCTCAGGATTGTTCCTGACACAATGGTCTCAAGGTCTTGGCACAGGATTACCTCCGCGTGTGCTTCATTACAGCAAACCATAATCAGTTCAGTTTGATATGTATTAGGTTCTGGATATGAACAAGGCAACTGTTGAAGAATCTCACACATTATTTTGTGAATACCCATCCATCCATCCATCCATCCATCCATCCATGCACCACAGCAACTTATCCAGTACCTTATCATTATGAGCATCAGTCCTATCCCAAGCAACTTTGGGCAAGAGGCAAGGAAACAGCCTGAAGATAATGTCAGTCTGTTGCAGAGTAAATGCGCACAATTACACATTAAGACTAACTTAGATACACCCATTCAGCTATCATCTATCAGCTATCATCTATCAGCTATCATCTATCAGCTATCATCTATCAGTTTTTGGTCCATACATATTTAAAAAAAGGGGAAAAAAATGTGCCTTTGCTTGTCACTGGGGGTGTACCCTCAAGGGTCTGCCAATTGTACCCTAGCTGTAGGTAATTGTACCTTTTAAAGCACAGAAATGGAATTCTGATTGGTTAGTTTGATTATATAAAACATTCACTGGTGGAACTATAGGCAATGCAGCCAGTGCAACAGCACTGGGCCCCACAGAAACAGGGGGGCCCACAGAAAGTCAATGGGCCCCTTCGCAGGGAGGATCAGGAGGCTATTAATCTATTAGTTTAACCCTTAAGGGTCAGAGGCCTTGTTTGCATGCATGGACAGAGCATCACCCTGCCCTGTCGGTGACATCGGTGATCGCCTAGGGCAGGCTTTCTCAATCTAGTCATCGGGGACCCCTAGACAGTCCATGTTTTTTGCCAGGAGGGAGCAAAAATGTGGACTGCCTGGGGGGGTCCATGAGAATTGGGCAAAGAAACACTGATCTAGCGTGACACTTGACTAGGGGGAGCAAAAGAGCCAGTGAAAAATATCAGAAGAAATACCTCTGGTTACATTCCATGACATTACAGTTATTCACGCTGCTAAAATATCGATATCGATTGATGGGATAACCACCTACAGCCCCATCAAACGTCAGAATAATGTGTCACTCCTCAGTCAATGAACTGGCAGGACTGGCAAGAAAATGAAACGGTTAAAAGAATCTGCGGCTCAGATAAGAAAATGCCAAGAAGATGGGAAGAAAGAAAATGCAGAGGTTTTTTGTTGTTGCAGCTAGTTACTTGGATTTAAAAAGTATTACTCACTAGTTCTAATATTTCACTACTTTTCTTGTGAAACAGAGGCTACGTAGTTAGTTAGCACTAAGAAAACCTGCGCTAATTAAATGTTTTTAATATAATTGAACTGACGAAATTTGTTTCTGCTGTTCTGCACTGTTACGATTGTCGTTTCAGTATACAGTGCATAAATATAGAAGTAGATTTATATGAAAAATGTATGGTGATGTTTGGACATAAAGACAAAAAACGTTTTTAAGCACTGTCAATCAATTCTGTTTTTTTGTGAAAATAACAATTTGATGTTAATTTAAAATTCAGTATATACTACGTTGTCAAGCTGAGTCTTGGGTGTTTCACTGCTTTGATGTTTCTATTTGTATTTTTAAATGTATTATTAATAACTTTGTGTTTATATCTTTGTGGTGTTTTGAGTCAGTTGAAGAGGTTGAGAAGTATGGGTGGATTATGTGTTTTTTTTGTTTTGTTTTGTTTGTTTGTTTTGTGTTTGGCGGCAGAGTCCTGCCTAGTGCTCCAGGACACCCACAGCTGGCCCTGAATGGGCATGTGCCCAGAAATGAGCCCCCCCCTCCCCCAAAACAAAAAATATCTTGCATTGGGGCCCATTATAATCATGTTACACCACTGAAAACATTATATTAGTGTATAGCAATAATATATTAGTATATTACTAATATAAATTGCTATACCTTTTCTCGTGAGTGAAAATGCATCACTTAAGTATTGCTCAACCTCTTGTACTTGAATTTGTTTAATGTATCTGTATTTTTCATTATTTAATTTTTGCCCTCTGTTATTTGTATTGGCTGTCTTGCAGTCTGCATGACTGGTTTGGCGTGAAGTTTCATTGTAAAACCAATTAGAAACCCAACGTATGTTCGCTTTCCATAGTGCTTAGGAATTCGTGGCAGCATGCATCAACGTCATTACGTCAATCCCTGTGACGTTGGATTACATAATGGGTATGGGTTCTTCTGCACGTTTTTTCTGTTGAGCTACGAACCAAGTGTAGCCGCTGAACCTCAGCTGGTAAGGTAAGCGCGGTTCCTTTGAAAGGAAAGGGACAACATCTAGGAAATTATCAATCGACAATCCAGTTGTACATTTTTAAACCTCTCCTGCAGCAACATTGATCGAATCTCACTATTCTTTTGTTCTCTTGAATTAAATTTCCTTGCACATATTCACAACCTACCTGTCCACTTACCTGTTTTAACTTGTATTGCACATTATCTTTATTATCTTAGATTTTAAATCATTTACAGTATTATTGTACACCGAACATGGTTATATAATGACAAATTAAATAAATGTTGTCCTTGTTAGAATAAGTATTGCAATATAAAAATGACGTCTGTGATTTGTTGTATATTTTATACTTATCAAAGTTTGGCACCCTGTCCTTATACTCTAAACTGGCAGGATTATTAGTCCTTAAACTCCGATGAAAGGTGAGTTTCCCGAAGGCAGTACTTGGAGAGTGTTTCTCCAATCCCATCGTAACTACGGTAGTTCGTAATCTTGCTCGTAAATATACGAGTGCTCCCGCCCATTTCTTTTTTTTTATTTGAACGTTTGCCTGCTATTCTGTCACAGAGACACAGAGGTCGCCCTACATATAAATAACAAAAAACAACCGACGCTCTTTTGGAAAACTTGATAATGATGATAAGGGGTCAATATTGCAATATACAACTATAATGTAAAGTATAAATTAGCGCAAAAGAGCTAACACTTGTTTGCAATTTGAGTACATAACAGGGTTGTGCACAATTCAGAACTGACTTGAGAATGACTTTGAAAATCAAATTGAATTAATAAAATTGGTTTAAAATATGGTGCAGAATAGCAATTCGAAGAATTAAAATGGAATTGATTTCACATAAATTCACAGTTCAGGTGCAATATGAAGTTTAAATATAAATCGCACAGCATATTACTTAAACAGCATACACTGAATCCCCCCCCCAACCACAATCACAAATATTTAGGCAGCAAAAAAGTACTCGTTGGCCATGCCCCCCTGTTTGAGCATCTGACTGAATAGTTGACTATTATTTATGACTATTATTTATGACTATTATTCATGACTATTATTTATAACTATTATTTATCATGAATCTGAAATGTCACCTATAGAATAAATAATATAATAGTCATTTTGTGTACCATGGTGAAAGGGCACTTAATTCATACAGTCATACAAGTAACCCAATCACAGCCTTATCCATCTGACAACCTATACGGTCACTCACAGTTACTTCAAGATACTGAAGACTCCTCACAAAGGGTAACACACATAAACAACTAAATATGCAAAAACAATAAATAAAAATATATGCACAAGGAAAAAAACCGACATAAATCAAATATGCATTGTTAGAATAGGCTAAAACATACTATTTTTTATCTTATAGCCATGCACATATAAAGTTCAGTTCACTCAGTATTACATATTAGAAGGTCAATATATACCATTGTGAAAGTAAATTTAGAATAAATGACATTCCTGTGTTGAGTGCATTGAATTGCTCTGAAATGAATTAATTAAATTCTTCTTCCTGACATTCCAATTCAACATTTTACAGGGTGTGGGCAATTTAATTCAAAACCCAATTGATGAATAGAATGGGCCACTATTCATGGTAGGCTATATAATGAGCTAACCAATCAAACTTGCTATGTGTTCAGTCACATCTTTTGAAGTGGGAATATATGTGTATGTGTGTGTGTGTGTGTGTGTGTGTGTGTGTGTTTCTGTGTATTTATATTTGCACATGATGATCATATAACATATTTAACTATTGAGATACGTGGGATCGATTTTCCTGTTATCGACAGTCTGTGCTTGTATACGTCGTTCGTTATTTTGATCATTATTCGCTAAGATGGATCGTTTTCAGGAAACGCACCCCTGAATTAGCAGTTTGAAGATAGGTGGATGCAGGGGCGTTTGTAGTTATTGAAAAATAATCAGGGGCTAAGTCAAATTTACCAGGGCTTGACTTTTTTCTTTTAAAGACAGATTGGCTTCGGGGCTAAAACTCGGGGCTCCGCATAAAATATTCGGGGTTATAGCCCCGACTGATCGGAGCTAACGACGCCCTGGGTTTGACGATTAGTTACTGACAGATGATTAAACAAACCAATTTATAAACAAATAATTGATTATGGTTGTTATAATAATAATAATATTAATAATAATATCCGTCGTCATATTTATAATTATAATGATTCACAAAACTGGCTTGTCGTTTCAATGTTTTACCACAGGGTGGCAATAACACTACATCAATCGGGGGCTACCTTTCCCGATAACGAACAATCTTAACGAATAACGAAGAAGATAAACGGAACCACGGAGGTAAAGATCGAATGAGATTTGTGTTTCCCAAAGCCCTTCGTTATCCGATATTTAACTAACGAAATTAAACTAGTTCTTGGTTGGTTCCATTGTCCAATTGAAAAAAAGCATAGAATGACAGATAAGAGGAACATCGATCCCACGTATTTCAGTTGTCAAATACAGGGTGGCCCACATACAAGCAGCCCCACACCTCAGTTCTCTTTCTTAAAAGGCCAGGCTTCTGTTATGCAGGTCACGGTGTATTTTTATACTACTGTAATATCAGCCGTGCACATGTAAAAAAAAAATCTTATAAAAAAACTCATCAAAATAACCGCATTAGTTACCTGGGTTGTGCAAAGCAGAATTTATGAATTGTGCCCTATTCCATTCATTAATTTGAATATGAATTGAACTGACCGCAGCTCACAGAATGTTATGAATTGCAATGACAGGAAGAACAATTTAATTTATTTAAATTCAAAGGAATTCAATACAGTCACACAACACAGATATGTTATTAAATCTAGCGAAACATAGGGCTGCATTATTGTATGATAAATTTAATAGATAGTTGATATATATACCGACCTTTTATATTTATTTTATATATTTAACTTTTAGCCTATTGTAAATATATACATTTGGTTTATCCTGGACCTCTAAATCATTTTACATGGCCACATATTTGTTGTTATGTGTGTCAACATTTTTAGGTGTCTGCACTAGCTTTTTGTGAGTGTCTGTAAATTGTCAGATAGATGGGGTTGTGATAGGGTTAGTTTTATGACTGTATAAAGTGCTCTTCCACAAAATCACATTTAAATGATTCATTCCGTAGGTAACACTTCAAATGTTACATTCTTTCATTCTGAATGACATGACATTTTTATAACAATGATACAGCATATGCTGTGTATGACAATTTTAATTGTACTTCCTTAAATCCAAATATGAATTGCAGTTATGCATCCTGTGTGCAACTGCAGTTCAAATTTAATTCAAGGGGCATTTTAAATTCAACTCTGATTTGTGTACACCCCTGTTACGTACTGAAATTGTATACAGGTGTTAAAGCTACAAAGGGCCCATTTTGCGCAATGCAAATTACAGTCTTTTATATTTAGGGCGACCTCTGTGTCTCTGTGACGGAATAGCAGGCAAAAGTTCAAGTAAAGAACGACGTAGAAAATAACAAATGGGCGCACTCACTCGTTAATTTACGAAGGTGATTACAACTGCTTTAGTTACGAAGGGTTTCGGGTAACAAACGATAATTGGTACGAAATAATTTCGTCCAAACCATTACGAAGCTTTAGGGAAAAGCGCCTACTTTTATTTGCGGCGCAGATTGCTAGTGTCGTTATAAATGTTTGCCACTAGATGACAGTGGAGTACACATTTTAATGAGCTTGGCATTCACTAGACATGCTTCGCACTTGTATTCTTTACACAGCTGTTACTCTCCTAGTGACTAATTATCTCTAATTTTCATCCATTTCACAGAACTTGAAAGAGGCTAGTTTTCTTTAGCATTGGGAACGAGAGGAATATCCAACACAGGTCCTACACCTAATTCACCAATCACCTTACACTCTGGACGTGTCATCTCCCTTCATTTTCTTAATAGTAATTTTGTTTTGTTAGTTTTAATTAGGAAAATGAGCAGAATTGCTGATGTGTTTACTGTATGAAAATACCTAGTTTTGTATAACATTTAATTCATTCATAACTCCTGAGATGCGCTGCTTTGAATTAATTTCTGTGAAATCCGTTTTCCATCATTTACACTGTCATTTTGTACTGTGAAGGTTGAACTTCAAAACCTTTGATCGTCTGCTATGCTACTTACATAAATCGATTCAGACTGCAAGGTTGTGTTACTTGAGAATTTGCTCGGTGAGAAGAGGGTATTCCCGAAATAGCTGCTATCCAGGTGAAAATGCTACCCGGAAGCTTGCAGAAATGTTGCTCTTAAGTTAAAAGAGCGAGCAAAAATTTCACTGAACCTTAAGACGAACCATTAAACATCGTGATTAAACATGTCAGACGTTTATTTAAATGACAAAAGGCATTGAAATAACCAATTAACCTGACACTGTATTTTAATGCCTTTGTATTTAAAATCTAACAAATACCATCAAATTGGAGCCACAATAATAGGCCTACAACGTTGTTTGGTTATATTCAAAAACGATTACAGAGCTATTTGAGTATACAATACGACTGTTAATCTCGTAGATATAAAAAGTCACATAGCGTCTTCGTACCATAACACAGCCATGTATTGTATGAACTTTCCAGTACCTCTAAAATTATGCTTATGAAAAGCCAGTTTACCCGTGTACTCCATTGTCACATTTTCAGATCCCTGCGTTTTCAATGCCCCGAATAGGGATAGATCCAAGAGGACGTGGGCTTGACTGTCCGTCCATATGCGAGTCAGATATCGGCCACAGCGTTTGTTCTGCCATCCAATCAACTAATTATGCCTCCAGGACAGTCACCCCCATCAGTTCCCAATTTTAATCTCAGTCAGTGGTGCAGTTACACGCTGGGGTTTGTCAGGGGCAACATCCAAGCAAACTCTCTACAGCACTTAGCAAACAAAAGCGATTCCTCTTTGTTTATTGTGCCTGAAGACTTTTTCTTCTGTGTCACGGCTCACACCTGCTTGTATGTAAGGTTTAAAAATAATTAGCCTTATTTAAGCACGCCGAAAATAACCTGATTTGCGCTTTCCTATATATTACTTCATCAGATGATGTATTTCAGAAAGTGTACGGGCGACCCAGAATTTCTAACCAGTGTACCATGTATCTACCGTCAATTTGAAACGGTAAAAATGTTTTCAGCTTGCTAAACTAATAATTTAAAGCCATTATCTGCATATAACTAATATTTATTAAGAAAGATATTCCTTCATTATTTCATTCATGATGTAATGTTCCCAAACGGAAATATTTGACAATAAATAAAATTCCAATGAACTGTCCGTTATACTGCTTTGACATGAAGCAATTTACCTTGTTTAATATCGAAAAATAGTCAAAATAATATAAAACGTGCTTAGACCATATAACAGTTTTTTCATTACTTTTCCACTGTGTGTAAATCATTTCTATTAATACTCATACCTCATTTTTCTGGATGAAAATTACTATAATTTTGGGATCAATCTTTAATATATTAAAAGAAAAAGATTACAGCTAACAGCAGTCACCTCATACAGCACGTAAAGGTGGCGTGTATATATGTATGTATGTATATATGTGTGCGTATGTGCGTATGTGTGTATGTATGTATGTATGTGTATGTATGTATGTATGTATATATGTGTGCGTATGTGTGTGTGTATGTATGTATGTATGTATGTATATATTTGTATGTATGTATATATGTGTGTATGTATGTGTGTGCATGTATGTGTGTGTATGTATGTGTGTGTATGTATGTATGTGTGTGCATGTATGTATATGTGTGTATGTATGTTTTTGTGTGTGTGTGAATGTTTGTGTGTATGTATGTATGTATGTGTGTGAATGTTTGTGTGTATGTATGTATGTATGTGTGTGAATGTTATGTATGTATGTATGTATGTGTGTGAATGTTTGTGTGTATGTATGTATGTATGTATGTATGTATGTATGCGTGTGAATGTTTGTGTGTATGTATGTATGTATGTATGTGTGTGAATGTTATGTATGTATGTGTGTGTGTGAATGTTTGTGTGTATGTATGTATGTATGTGTGTGAATGTTTGTGTGTATGTGTGTGTATGTATGTGAATGTTTGTGTGTATGTATGTATGTGTGTGAATGTTATGTATGTATGTATGTGTGTATGTGTGTGTATGCATGTCTATCTATCTATCTATCTATCTATCTATCTATCTATCTACTTATTGGTTGAAAAAAAACTATGTAAATTTGTATTATCATCTAGTCTATCCTGGTTTTCCTTTTAATTCCCACCGGGTTTGGCAGATTTTTCAGGATTCCATCTTGATCCCCATTTCCAGCATTTGGGGTTTAAAATTCCAAGTGCATGAAAACTTTGAAAGCGCTGTTATTCATTTGCTTTTAGTCAGGTATGTGTTTACACTAAAAAACTGCGTTTTTGCTGTGATCCTTTGTACTGAGTGACACACGAAGATTTTGTTTAAAATTATTTATGGTTCCCTAATTAGACCCTTGAGGAATAAATTTAACCTGTAGTTCTACAGTTTACACAGCTTTGCAGTCTAGTGAAATTTCTAATAAGTCAGCGATTTTAGGCCCCATTCTAGGGAAGTTCCTATTTTTTCTGTCTCCGCCCCCTCAGAAAAAGTCTTTTTCCGAATCCGTTTAGTGGACTTGTTTCGTATTTTCGTACGCATTTCTGGGGACTGAGTCCCCCTAAGGGTATGTCATAGAATCGCCCCTGATTCCGCTTGGTTTTTTAAAGGCAGTATGCCATTTTCAACATGACTACACTCAGGAAATTAACAAGTGCATTACAAGAAGATTTAAAACAATTAACGTAACTATTGTGGCTGTTTTGACAGCTACAAGTTCTATACCTGATCTAATTTTTCGTTAAATTTTCTTTAAAAGGGCGTGTCGGAGGTCTAGGTAACTCAATGGCTGTGACTGCATGCTCTAGCGGGATTTCTGATGGCCGAACTTTGTTGGGTACACTAAGACATCCCAAAAATATCTGCAGCTAAAATACGCTTTTCAGAAGTATAGCAGTAAATACATACACTCGATAACTTAAAACTTTATTTGGCATAATTAATATTATTAGTAATATAATATGTGTTGTTGAACAGTGACCACAGCTGTTGTGAGTACTCACAAGATTGGCGTCATATACCATGTTGTAGCTATCCATCAATCTTGTAAGTACTGAACAGCGTCGCGGGATGTTGTATTACTAATCACCAACTAATATTAAATATAACATACTTAAACACCTACCAGAAAGAAGTGCCGGTATCGTTACTTTTCCCACAGTGTAATTGGATTTTTTTGCTTACCAAAGGGAACTGTTACCAGTGTAGTTGGGTCGGCATAAATCCCACGTGATGATGGTAAAATCAGGAGAGCATTAACGGCTATAGCCTTTATTTATAAGCATGGTGTAGCTTCAGTACACGTGTGAGGGTGTAACAGTTCAGTTTTTCCAAGTGCTTTTAAAAGTTTTGTACAATTTTTATTTGAATTTGGGTTACTTCCAATATGAATTGGACGTGTTAATAGAGTGACTTAGCGGTCGCACCCAGGTTCAGGTATAAAGATTCGTGTTTGGAATTTGAAAATATATACATACATATTATCATTTTTATAGCTATATGGGTTTATAGTTATGTTTTTCTGCCCTATATATAGAGGTTGGATATTGGTAAGCCGGGATAATTTTTTAAATTTGACTCTAAATTACTTAAAAATATGATCCTAATGATAAATATTATTGTCACTCATAAAAGTATTATTGAAATAACTGAGCTTACATTAATAGCCCACAGAGACATAAAGATATAGAGTAAAAATGTTTTGTTTTTAGTATATTTTTACGTAGGCCTATTTTTATGTTCATTCTACTAATCAATGAACTCATACTGTCCTTTTGAATCTGCGGTTATCGATATCAATGAAATTCTATTCTGTTGTTGCTAACAATGTTATGTAATTTAGTCGCCTTTCCTTTCAACATTTGGTTTAATTTCTAGGATTTTTTTTGCACATGTAATGACTTCTTTGCAATCTGTTTTGTAAAACATTTACATTTATTTTTGAAACGTTACTTTATGATTTTGATTTTCCAAGCTTGAAATTACCGTTCACTTGCCAAGTATATGCACATTTACTCAGTTATTTGGACACTGACAGCTCTCAGAACGTTACAACTAGGATAACAGTCGACGTACAAACGCACGCGCACATAAATTAGCGGCGCTTTGAGGAGAGCCTCCAGCTCCTTTAAATCTTCGCTATTTTGACAGGACACATTAAGATCTGCCTGCTCAGCACGAGCACATCATAAAACTGGACAGGCAATTTCTGTTTTCACCAAATAGCTAGGCTAACTCGTTCTGCATCTTTGATTTTAATACACTAGACAAGCAGCTTAGCAGTAAGGGAGAGGAAAAAATATTTTAGGGTCCGCATAGTTTTTTTCCTCAAGTTATGCTTCACAATTCCCCTAAATCTATTGCTCTGTGTGAATTATCAAGTAGAATTTGATTAATATGCAAATTCAAGGCAAAGTGTTTCATATAATTCTTTCAGTGGAGAGTAATTAATCAACAGTTGAAGAAAATTAATACATATATCAATTTTGTCAGGGACATGCTTAGTTCAATAGCCCGTAAAATTGAAGTTTGAAGTATTAACGGGCTCTACAGGAACGTTATGACTAAAACTTTCAAATTCACCCTATTTAGTGATCAATCAAGCTCCCCCCTTAGGTTAATCTAGGTCATTTCTCATCTCAAATCATGCACTTTAGTGACAAGCCATCTAGCACAGAGTCGATAAAAAGTGTTTTTGTGTGTGTGTGTGTGTGTGTGCGTGTGTGTGTGTGTGCACGTGTGCGTGTGTGTGCGTGTGTGTGTGTGTGTGTGTGTGTTGCTATCTCCGAGCCGACCACCAACATGTTTCGGTGAAATTTAGTAGAAAATATACCCTGTATTCATATTCTACCGCACAGAAAATAAAAGATGCATACAACACAATTTCTGTTTTATATATGTATATGTAAAATAGTCGGTATAACGGTAATACATTGCAGTGTGCTTTAATTATAGGAAATAAACCAAAATTACTTTAATTATATCATGAAATAAATTAATTAAAATAAACAATTCCATAAAAACTGATTTCTAAATTTATTTGCATATACACACTTGGAATAACAGACCCAGGTGAATTTACGAACTCCCTCGTTAATCAGTTAACGGTAATTTAAAGAATGAATTTTTCATATTCTACCGACTTTTTATCTTGTATTTATGTTCACAAATACATACTTATATATATATTCATAATTCATATGGTGTATACATTAGTTTGTCTTTAACTTTTCCACGTCATCTGAGCGATGGCAAATGAGATCGTGTGTATGTGTGTGTGTGTGTGTGTGTGTGTGTGAGAGAGAGAGAGAGAGAGCGAGAAAGAGAGAGAAAGCGAGAGAGAAAGAGAGAGAGAGAGAGCGAGAGAGAGAGCATGGGGCGACCTATTGTTTCAGCAGGGACTCATGCATCAAACTTCAATTTTCCGGACGATTGAATTAGCGATTTTTTTTCTCTTGAACTGAAATACACTTAAGGCTTTGGGATTAATTACCACGTTCTGGTCTCTCAGATTGTAGTATTACTTATCGTTGCCACGTTTGACAACACCTCATAAAATAAGGAACTGGTATCCACAAACTCAGACTGCTTCAACCTTTGCTGATATAATAAACATGGTTTGTCTGAGGATCTCTGTATTACAGTTGCGGGGGCAAGTGTGATATAAGTGCATAACTTGAAGAACTTTGCTACTAGATTAATAATACAACGCAGGATCTCCAAAATTAGGTTCCTGTGGGTGTTTGTGCGCATGCACCTACCAACCAAGAAAGTCCGACGCTCAGCGAAAATACAAGAAGCACAATTTTTCGCATTATTAGTTATCATTACTATAATCTAGGCATTTGCATATTATTAATGTGCATTACAACGGTGAATGTTAGAACAGTCTGGCCACACGAATAACGCATCTAAATTAATAGCGTATTGTTCAAATTAATTTAACCCACTTTAGACTTGTTTTTAGACTTATCTGTGTACAACCTGTTTACATGTTTTACCTGGTGAAACGGTGTTTGGGGAAGTGGTCACGTTCAATAGACCCAGGTGGTATTGTAGTATACTTTTGTTTCATATTGACTCATTAATGTAAACGACCCTTTTTTGGGGAAAAAAAAATTGCGTTAACGAATAGGTACAATATTTTATTTCATACCGTGGTAAGTCAACAAACCAACCGTACCTGTCAAGAGGAAGCTACCTAAACGTTACAGTGCGATTAAGGGAAACAACTGAATTTATTATTATTATTATTATTATTATTATTATTGTTGTTGTTGTTATTATTATTGTTGTTGTTGTTGTTATCCCGTGATCTTAACAAGGATAGACGATTGGAAGTTGCATATTATTATTATTATTATTATTATTATTGTTATTATTATTATTAATTGCAGCTATTTTGCTTTTTATTAATGGTCAAAAATTATTTTGTTGCAATTTATTTTGAACTTCTTGAGATATGACAGGTTTTTAGTAACATTTAGCCTGGGTCCAATAACCGTTATTCTCTAACAAGCAGAAACTAGATGCCGCCTAACAAAATTAAACAAGTCCATATACCTAATCACGTGCGTGACTAGCAGGAATGCATCCGCGTGGCACTTCGTTTCTTTTTAAGAAATCTGAAGTTGAATGTGGCCCTTCCTTGATCACAGAATCCTTTTCTTCTCTTGGATACTCTTTCTCACATCATCATGTTTTCAGCTTCATTAAACTCTCTAAAGACAAAGGGCATAAAGAGAAAAAAGAAATAGAGTGGAAAAGAAAACAAACAAAAGACTCCCATTTACCAGACACTCGCATAAATGTCACTGTTTAAACATTTTATGACTCCCCTACTTAACATGAAAAACACTTTCGCCACAAGATGCGGGACCTAAAAAAATCTCTGGATAAAAGTCAGCCGTATTATTTCAAGCCCCTAAAAAGGGAAAGAGACAAGTGCTTTATAAAAAAAGAGCGAGTTTCATTGTAATTCATAGACTTGTTTAAAATGCCAAGCTAAACAGGCAAAGAAAGGAGTCGGCATTAATGGACACAGATGCCCTCGTGAAGAGAGGGCCTATGTATGCATTATAGCTTTTGTAAAATGGAGTTAAACAGTTTAAAAAGAGGGTTAACTCAATCCATCAAATTGTCTAAAATTTGTGAAGAAAATACAAAAACCATATGGCCTCCAAACGTTTGTGTCCTTTTTGTGCAGTGGGACACACTTGTCTCAGTATTGAGAGCTGCGGGAAACTGTGCATGGCCCATTGTCCCTTGTCACATCGGGGAAGACTGCTCATTTGTCCCCAGTTTTCATGCTTTACGCTAAAAATTACAGCCTCACCCCTTTTCAAAGAGGAATTATATAGCCTTAGAGAAACTGGCCCAAAACTTTGTGTTTTTTTGTGGCATCCACTCTTTTTTTCTCCCAGGACCAGATTTGTGTTTCTCACATAAATTTCGTTAAGAATAGGAAAACACACGTTGCCGGGTCAAGAAGGCAGGTTACGCTTTTACAATGTGAAAAGGGAAGGATGCCGCGCTAGAGAAATGGATATTTTCAAAAGCAAAAAAACAGTAAAGACGACGAGATGTCGACAACTTAAAACTAGAATTAACTTTCTGTATTTAAATATTATTGAAAACATTTATACTTAAAATAAGCACTTTTTGCTGTTTACTCCTTTTGCGAATATATACAAAATAAATTACCTAAGCACTTTTCGGTTTTGACGTTATGGTGTATGCTTATAGATAAACTACAATGAATTTGTTGCTATTGCAAAAAATCAACGAAATTAGGAAAAGGCAATTGTAAGTTTATATATTTATAAAATAAAAATTTACAATATAAATAAACAAAAGTAATTTATTTCGATCTAATACTGCTTTAACGACACTATTTAATAATGCCTTATTCCACAAAGCCCAGAAATGTTACTACTGCTCCTAAATTAAACAATACGTCAATTATCATAATACAACAAACTGAAATATTCTGAGAAAAGGGATTTTTTATTTTCATGTTATATACATTACGCATTTTACATTGGTTTAAATAGTGTCCTGGGTTAAAAAGGCACTTACAGGCATACAAAACATAGTAAATCTATTAAAATGTAAATTACTTTATTGTATTCAAACAAAGGAATTTAGAACTACTGAAAAGTAAATTAATCGACAGCTTGTTAAAATCACCGCGATAGATTTTTTTCTGAATAATTTTACCCCATGTTCTTGTCTGAAACTTTATTGTACGTTCGTCGATCAAACGCTTCACTTCAATCACCCTTTCGATTCATGCAATACCGTATAAATAAGTGTTATGCTGCGTGGCTGAATATGCAAATAGCCTAAATGCACACACACACGCACAGACACACTTACACACACACGCCCCGCATACGCACGTGGGGAAATGGAATTTTGGATAAATTAAAAAAAAACAAAAAAAAACAAACAAGCTGTAAAGTTTTAAACAAAAGAGAATACATTTATGAAAACTAAACATGCATTTATATATCATGCAAAAGCTGAAAAAGGTTCGATAATGGAGCGATAAAAATACTTTATGAGATTACCAACATATGAGCAAACAAGTGAATGTACCGGTGTGCGTGTCTGTTCAAAAACGCACATAATTCAGTCAAAGTCCTTGCTTTGTCCTTCGTTTGAGACGGCTCTTTAAATACACTGGTTATTGCTTTTACTGAAGACTGTCGTCTTGATTAAATACAGAGGAAGGATCAGAATAATATCTCTGTCACTGTGTATAGCGCTACGAATCGTTCATGCTTTGCTTTCAATATTTTCGTCAACAAAATGTCAGTTTAAGTTCATAGTTCTTGTGATACAATGATAATAATAACAACAATGGTTATGAATAATGGTTGTTGCTGTTATTATCATTTAAGTGGCTCTGAAATAATCTATCAGTCGTCCACGTCAATTTCCACGTCTTCGTCTTCTGAACACTCTTTGCTTGTTGTGTGGTCTGTGAACGGGGACAGCGGGGACATTCGCAATTTGTTTGAGATCTCCTGCTCCTGTGCAGACAACGCTGGCGACTCGGACCGCGAGTGTCCCAGTGTTCCGTTGGCACATTTCTCGAGGTCTGCGAGTTTGGCGATTTTTTCCAAAGGTACCGAACCAATAGCTTTGGCCGATTCTACGTCCGCTTTCATTTCTTCCAAATCCCTCTTCAGCTTCGCTCTGCGGTTCTGAAACCAGGTTATGACTTGGGCGTTTGTTAGCCCGAGCTGCTGAGCGATTTGGTCTCGGTCAGCTGGGGACAAGTATTTCTGATATAAGAATCTTTTCTCCAGTTCATATATCTGATGATTCGTGAAGGCTGTTCTGGACTTTCTTCTCTTTTTGGGCGTGTTCCTTTGCCCAAATAGGGTCATTCCGTCGCGACCTGTGAAGATAAATTAAACTGACATTACCTGTTTGATATTGCATATATGTACATCCCACGAGAATATTATTCACTAAAAATAATGCAGGCCGAATTAAAAGTCGTTAGCACGCAAAGTTTTCCAAATACTTCATAACTAAAATAATCACGTAGCGAAAACATAAAGAAGTCGTGTATAAATAGTGTAATTTGTAATTCCTGATGGTTACATTTAAAAAGCTTGTTTGTGTTCTGCATGTAGTGTATTATTTTTTCAAATTTCTCCCTTCATAATATATGCTTATAACAGTTATGATTCTGAATCAGATTCAACTATCAATTTACACCGCCTTAGTCAACTTCAATGCAATCATAAAATCATCAATGGTAAACAATTATTCTGTGCGAACGGAGTTTTTTTAGTGTGCAAGTGTATGTTCTAAAAACACAAAGAGCAGAGTACTACATTATGATAACCTGGCAGGCCTTAAATAATTAATTGACTTTCTTTGCGTTAATTTTTTTACATAGGCCTATTAACTGTTAAGCGGTTTGCTGATCAAAATAAATGAATTAAATAAGTATAAGGCTGTACAAACATGTCAACTTACAGTAGTAAGATTTGAACATTTTTTCGTATTTTCTAAGGACTTCGGTTCACTATTTTTGTTTTAGCGTTGCTATTTCAACGCTAAACATGTCTCTGAATTATTCACCGATTGCAATAATTTCGAAGATAATCGAAACATACCTTCTGCCGCCTGAAGAACGCTTACTTCAAGTCCTTTGAAGGTTTTGCTGGCTAGTTCCTCGAGGGCGCAAAGAGGAGACGTCTGGGTGAGCAGTGCCCGATTGGATAAGGGAAGACCCGACTGAGGGTGTTTTTCTGCAGAAGAAATCAGGTGTGCTGTGCCGCAGAGTGTGTAACTTCGCTTAACCGAGGGTTTGCTAAGAATGTCCTCAATACTGAATGGGGTTAGGGGTTTGTTGGAGTTGGCAGGCGGCGGAAGATGGTCCAACGGACTTCGTCGTCTTTCTTCAACCGCAGAAGCTTTTGCCTCTTCTTTGGATGTCATTCTTCCGCTACAGCTATGCAGACTTAGTTGAAAAATTACAAATATATTCCTGCTAATCAAACAAACATAAACTCTGGCAAACAACAGGATAAAGAACGGAAAAACGTCAGATTATAGTCGCCGAATCAAATAGCATGCTGTGTGGTTTGTCATCAGGGTAAATTATTTTATTTTCTGTATTTTAAATTCCGTATTTCCTCGTTTTCGATCCAAGCTTTCTTTGGCAGTAATGCTTCCCCCACGACGTGTGGCAGTCCGTAGGAAAATGGCACTTCCCTGAAATGGCGAGGCTCGAAGAGTCGCCAGAATTGACTATCACTAACAAGTTATTGTTGATTGGGAGGTAATCAATTATCTCCAGTGGCACTTTCACCCTCTCTCTTTCACTCTTTGACAATGTTGCAGTCCAATGCAGGGTTTTGCAAGTAGGGAGCCCCATTAATTAGAAGGCATGGCCGGGAGGAGGAGCCCAGCTGAATTATAACGCGTTATGCTCTTGTCATTTTTTTTTTCTAAATTGGTCGTTTGGCCATATACTACTAGATCTAAACACGAACAAGAACAAACTAACGAGGTCTCCAAATACATTTAAAATACGAGCATTTTCGGACCGTTTAAGCGATTCGGCCGGATCCGTCGGCAGGTGATGCATGCGTATCGGTATGACGAAAGAAAAAGCACAGGAGGTTTTCTCTCTTTTGGATTTTAAAGCGTGGTTTTAAAAGGCGCCTAGTAAGGAAATAATGTTAGGAAACGTCGAGATGTATAGATGAAATAGTTTATTAGACTGTGTACTCCGTCTATCTTATTTTGGACCGTTTTCTTCGATATACCGCTGTGGTCCTGGCTTGGGTGATATGCGCTTATGTTTTATAAAGGTAATGTAGAGCCAGACAATATATCAAGACTGCTAATACTTCTGACAGGGAGAGAGAGAAGGCAGCGTCCCCTTCAGCTCAGCTAAATCTTCTGTGCCATAATTCAAGTGCAAAGGGCCACCTTACATCACCAGTAAGATATTTCATCTCCTATAAAATCTCCTGCTGTTCTTGTCCTTGATTTTTCGTTTGTTCTGCTCTTTGTGTGCACACTGGTCGATAGGCCTACTGTATACGGCTGTATGTTGGTGCTTTCGCGAATAAACAGCTTATCGGGGTTGGGCGACGCCGGAATTATTTTTTAGTTTTATTACGCTTATTTTTTGTTTCGTTTGGTTTGCGGTGCTCCACTGCTTTGTTACGTATTGTACGTATTACGTACAAGCATGCTTTTAGATCTCATATTTGTAACGATTGTAAATGAAATTGTTAAAAAAAAGACAGAGTATGTGTGCTTTGGGGTAAATTGTAATAAATCGTTTTATTTTTTTTAGCTATATTAGATGTCAGAAATAAACCTTATATTGACTGAACTATAAATTGTTTTGGGAGCTAATATCATTTCAGCTTACAGACCTGATATTCAAGTGTTGGTTCTTTGAACAGAGAACAAAAGTTTCCCGATTATTTTTAATTACAGTTTACCATGAATGTAAACGTGGCTATTGTAAAATTTACGCAATTTTATGTCACCTTTATATGGTCCGACATACCAATAAAACCAAAAAAAATATTTAATCCCAAGTTTCAAAATTTATCTTGCATAAGTTTTGCAAAAATATTTTGTATAAATATCATTCCTTTAATAGCCTTCAGATACCTCAGGAAATAATCGAAATATTGTTGCATTGATCAATCCTGTACTGCGTTTTTTAAATGTATTTTGTGTTTATTTTTGATGAATACCGTATCTGAATTGATGAGGACAGTAGTATTTATAATATCGTATCGAATGAATAACGGTCCAACGAAATAATAAATCAATGAATCATTCGTGTTTTGTTGTTTATTTTTTTCCTTATATGTTCTAAATCGTGGCTGTAAGCCAATAATTGACCGTCTTTGATAATATGCATATAAGGAACTTCTATATAACCGCAGATTTTTCTTTGTTTTCTTTTCTTTTCGCCCGAGAAGTACGCTGCGTAAAATTCTGAGTAAATAATGCAATATAAAAACATGAATTATTATGTCCTCAAAACGGCATAAATAACGGACTCGTGTCTGGTGGAATTAGGGAGTGAAACGAAAGAAGACCGAGCACTAGAGGCGCCACTGATGCCAGTAACACGGACATCAAATAAATAAGTAGCCTACTGCAAGTTCAAGACTCACTTCACGTGGGTAACGCTTCATGTCCTATTTCAAGAATTTAGGTAGGTGTAACGTTATTGGTTATGACATCAAGGGGAGTAAGTCTTTCAATTACTTGTCTGTGCCCCAAGATAGTAATTAAAGGCGGCAGACAAAATAATATAAAACTTGGAGGCGGGAGAATCAATCTGTCCAAGATTAAAAATTACTGAGCCTTTGAAAAAGTGATTACGTAATGCTATTTTTGTCACGTATTAAGGAATAATATACGTATTTATTCGTTAACTCGGTCATCCACTGCTTCCCTAAATTTTCAATTACATTTTTGCAGAAGGAGGACAGCAAACAAACAAACAAACAAACAAGCAAACAAAGCAGCAAGCAAATAAAAGCTAGAAATGGACGCAGTTAAGTCGGTGTTAATGTACTGTTTTCGTTCTACAGTATATACATGCTGGAATCTAATCAGAGTATCAGATAGGTAAGCTTTATGTTTTTGCTTTTAAGTAACGTCCTTGACATGACTCTGCACGCCTTATTTCCAGTTGTCTGACTAGACAGTTTTGCTCTGGAATGTATGCCACTTTCATGGGTGTGCTATTTCTGATTTCACAGACGATAGATCTTTTTTTTTTTTTTAAAGAAAAAAACATCTGAGGAAGCTTTTTTGCATTCTTATGTTGCTGATTTTTCATTACATCTTTTTTTAAAAAAAAACGTATGTATATCTGTATGATTGCATCTATTAACTTGACTATTTTAAATAGCAAATAAATAGCAAAACTTATTACGATTATTGCTTAATATAGAATTATACTTTATATGACCGAGGGTTACGATTTACGGTAGAATGAAAGCTATCCATATTAAGGACGCGCAAGTTCTTTCTCCATGGCCTGCGATATTACGTCATATAAACAAAACCAATTACATTTTCTATACGTGCAAGTTACATTATTTATTTTCGATATCCGTATATATGATTTAAGAAAATTCAGATGCAGTGACACTTTAAATGAAATTACTTCTCTTTTTCTTATCACCTGAATATTGTGCTACTTTGTCTTTTTCAACTTCATCTGTTACTTAAATAGCAGGAAGTGCGATTGGTGATGTGGCAAAAAAGACTGTTTTATCTTACCTGTAGATAAGATATGGATAACCGAATATGTTTTTCTTAAAAATATATTTTTAAAAAACAAATAATAGTATCAAATTGAAATTCAGCAGAAGACCGTAAATAACTAATCAACACCAATGACCAGGTTACATATAAACCTATATATACGCCTACCAAAGACTAGTGGCATTGTTAATCTTTCTTGTATGAGGAACATCGTGCATGTCTGCCTTGGCTTCGCTAGCGTGTCCGCTGAAAACGCCGCACTTCCTGGCACACCGCTCTGAGGTGTTTCCTTGGGTGGGGCTTTGAGACTGAATGTGGTGTGATGCTTGCTCTAATTACAGGCTACCTTTATTTACTAACACTGCCGCCGCGCGTCTGACTGGCCGAACGTGAACGCGGGCGTCTCGGTCTCTCGTTTGAAACCTTGCGTATATTCAGGGCAGTACTGGTCCTGGGTGTTCTGTCGCCATAGGCAAGATTTTGCTGGGCGCCCCCCCCAGAGCAACAGAAAATAAATTTTGTCAGCTCATTACAATTGAAATATCTCAATAGCACAGGGTATTTGGCTAACTAGCTAGCTCGCATCTGTTTCATAGGAAAGGTTGTGAAATATTAAAGTTAGTCTAACTGTAATGTCACGGAATGCAACCAGAGGTATTTCTTATGATTTTTTCACTCGCTCTTTTGCGCCCCCAATCAAATGGCGCCCTTGGTAATCGCCCATGTCGTCCATAGGGTGGGCTGGCCCTGATTCAATGATATGTGAATGGATATTTCTAACGCACAGGCAGGTTGTCGTGATTTAATATTCATAACGTTTTGTTGTTGTTGTTGTTGTTATTGTAGTTGATGTCTGGTTGTTGTAATACTCGTAAGAAAGAAGTGCGGTATAAGTGTATTGTTACAAGTGATTTTTATGAAACGTCACATCTAGTAATAATTAATGAGTAATTCCAAGTAAAAGTACATATTATTTACCAAATATATTTATTATATATGTAAGAGAACAACATTAAATGGTCCTAATAATAATGTGTTATTATCTATTTATTTAATTTCTCTTCTATCCTGGAAAAAAAGTGCTAATTAGCTGCCAATACCAGTTTTTATTTGTTTGTTTATTAACTGTTAATCTGCTTTAAGTTCTGCATAGGTATGTGGTCATGTGGGAATTTATCTAGTGCACTGTGTGGGCTAATCTGCAGTAAACGTGCACAAGCCAGTAGTGGTTGACCCTTATGTGATGTTTATCATTTGTGTTTACCCGATGGAGTTTTAAATAAGTTTAATCAGCCCGTTCTTGCCTTGAAATTATTTTCTTATTTTTTACTTTAAGGTGTGCTTGTATTATACTTGCATTCTCACCCATTTACTGTACAAACTCAACACACTCTGGGAATTCAAATCATAACATTAAAATCTTCCTAGACTGTCTTTTTTATTTTCAGGAAAAGTTACTGAATTGCGCAAACTAATTAATACTATATGAACTTTATTGTCACTTACAGGTAGATTATCTTGATTTTACCAAGTTACAGTAGCATACAATGGAATTGTATGTGCTGGCTATTCTGTCTAATTTATAGTGGAGATATTGATAATCTTCTTTTTATGAAAGCTCTATTTGTGATCTCTTTTTTTAATGATAGCTAAATTCCTATCCAAGCAAAACAGTGCAAGAGTTGGTTTAATGTCAGATTTAGATTTAGCAATATTTTGTTTTATTTTGGGTTTTCTTCTAAACAGTACTCATGCTGTAAACAATTTTTTAATCCTTTTATATTTACTTATTTGTTTATTATTGAGACAGTGTTAGTTTTTATTATAATTTATCCTAGTACAAATGTTAGCTATTTGCAGTTTTTCACACTCAGCTGACCAAATTCATGAAGTTCTTGGTTCTTTTATGGTCCTGATGATGGACCCAATACTTAACATTTTGGTAGTACCATATGAGATTTGTTTTTAAACACAGTTTTCAAAAACTTTCACTCGTTACTGATTTTCATATTGGTTTGTTATTCATCATTAGCTCCTTATACAGACCTTAAAAGGGATTCATGAATGATTATCATTGCAGAGGTCTTCAAATACTCCATTTCTGTTTATCACCAATCATAAAGCTGAAATCCATGTACCCGCAATATTTAGGAAATGCTCACAGGCAGAAAGGAGTTGAGATGCTGGCAAGCGACTTGCAATTCGTGGTCACTGCCTCGAGGGTAACAAATGTGTGCAAAGATGTAAATTGTCTTGTCAAAGATGAGCACCTTCTGACTGAACCTTCTCAGAATACGACCCAGCTAGAGTTCTTACAGATGCTTTGACAAAGTATTGTGCAGAAACACAAAGGAGTGATACAGTGTTGCAGTCAACTTCTGTTGCAATGTTACTATTACAAACAGTTCTACTTTTGGTAGAACCAGAACTTGAACTTCCCCAAAGAGATGTTCAGTGGCTGAAGTGCATTTATAGATTCTTTTAAATCAATATATTAAGCAACAATCTACTGCAATGGCTGGGATTAGAAGGTGACCTCAGCATACTCCTTTCTCAGCATGCCCGCCTTTTAATTACCCTTCTGTTTATTTTGAATGTTTTTCTTTTTTGTAATAGAATAGCTAGATAAAATTGATGTAACACTGGGCAAGACAGAACTCCGCAATACCATTAGCTTTGTCAAAGTTGGTCAATTCAAATTTACTACTGAATCACTTTTAATAAATACTCCTTCTATTACCTCAGTTATCAGTGCAATTTTTGTACTTCTTTTAAATCAGTATAAGGACCATCCAAGGGTGTCCGTTTCACATGCTCTGAAATGCACAGCGAATAATCTTTGCAGTGTTTACCAGTGAATTAGTGCCTCCATGTTGGTGATTTCAGTGATGCACCAGAGTGCAAAACCAGCACTGCAAGGGACACTGTAGCTGAGTTACTGAATGAGAGCAGAAGGAAGGAAGTTACATTCAAACCACACTGGAGTTACAGTGCGGAAAATGAGCTTGAATCACACGATCACTGGATGATTTCGCTGCTCTGCCTCTTCAAATTAAACCAACCATGTTTTCATTTTCCTTACACTTCCTGGTGTTACAGAAGATGGATGTTATTATCCTAGAGAGCTGATAACATCTCAACAAATGTTCCACTGGAAGGATTTTATTGTAAGTTGAGCGCATTACATTATAGGTAGAACTGGTAGAATTACAGTCTATATTCACTTAGCTTTTCATATGTACTGTAGAAATCATCCAAGACTTCTTTTTTTTTTAAAAAATGAATTTCCTGAAAAATGTATAAACAATAAAAATGTTCAAAAAGGTTATTGGCATTGATTTTGCTTTTGAATTTGACCTTAAATCTACTGATTTACTTGAATAAAATCCACTGATGGGACTTGTAAAAATGTTATTGTTAAATATTTGAGGCCAGTGGTTGTATATTACATTTGACCCATATATGCTTAATCATTTTTAAAGATCAAAATTATAACGTAATTCAGACTTCACTCTTCGTAGAGCATTGCAAATCAGCATTTCTTCCTTGCATGCTTCACGATGAAGAATTTAGGTCGAATCATCCTCATAAGTTACTGGAATTTATTTACATATTCATCTTTTAAATATTCTGTTGGGTAGTGTGTTTTCCAAGAGATGTAGCTAAAATGAGATTATCAGTAGCCTATGCCTGTTTCTGCTGCTTCATCTTTGAAAGAGGATTTTTAAAAATATACACTGCACTAAAATGACTGATTTCACTGCTTAATAATATTACATTTATTTACTGGGCACAACTATTATCCTTGACCTTCTTTTAGATGGAATAAGGCTAAAATATTTCTACACAACCCAGACAAATATGATAAAAACGTGTCCGTTGTATGCATTGCATAAGTACGGTTTATCAGCTGGTAAATTTGAAATTGATATTGGTGACTAGCACAACAGTCCCAGTCAACGCCAAAATTACATTCTCACACGCTAAATTTGCAGAGAAAAACAGAAACGTTTTGTTATTTTTGTGTACATATGTGAATACGTTTTCAAAACAGCGTTTTCAGATTAGGATCCCAGGGTCTCCAAACTATATGCAGTTTAATTCGGTATTTGAATGATTAGTTAATATAGTGTGAAAGGAAAATGCAAAGACTTCGCCCGTACAATCTAGGTGTATGTATATCAGTTTAATGTATTAAATGCAGACAAGAGGATGGTTGATGGTAAGATGAAATCTGTATGTTCAAGAATCCGATCTAACAGAAGAACTCGGTAGACCCAGATTACGCACTATTATCGTAATATAAGGGTATGACAGAATGAGGTATGCTTTAGTTCAGCTCCCTTTATCTTGACAGATGACTTGTATGAGTCGCACAGAGTCATACATCAATTACTAAGTAATGGAGGTGGATGTTGGCATTGGGTGGAGTGTAAAACAGGGACTGATCTTTGCGTGAAAGCTGAACCAGGTCTCAGTATTTCTGAGTGAAATCTGAGAACTGCTGACGAATGATTAAAAAAGGGCTTCTCATCACGGTGAGATATACACCGCTGATAAATTGACGGGATTAGGAGGTCAGATATCTTGCCATTAAAAAAAATGTTCGATGCTCAGTGCACAGCGAGCGTGACGTTGGACATGAGACGCCCTTCATTCCACCTGCAAAGTACGTAACAGATTATCAGAAGACTCCTTCATGAAACGGTCAGGCCGTCCATTAAAACGTAAAATGCAACAACAAACAAACCATCATAAAACGTATCTGTGAAAAACACGACACGCGAAAAGAAAAGAAAAAACTAAATACTATCTGATATGCTTGCATGCGTATTTATATTTTCAAGGTTTGCTGCTTGGAAGAGGTTACTTAAATGTATGATTTGGTGTTAGTATCGAAAAAAAATCATCAGGTGCCATGCAAACGACACACGACAAAATTAGACTAGGGAGAATAGAGATCTTAGTCGGGAACCTTAATCTTACAGTCATAAGCAGTTTCATTTACAATTTTAAAAACTTCAGTAATTAATTTCTTAGTATGATACACTGTAACAAAGTTACTTTCAGTTTTCAGGGTCATGAATAAGTAGCACAACCAACAGGTAAATGGGCACGTTTATTAGAAAACATTTAAATATTTATTTTCCGTGACAATTCCAGTATCCGTTTTTCGCGTCTCCAAAGTAACACATTCCATTGGTGAGATCCTGCATGCGAACTGGAGGCCTACAGGTTCAGTGATTTGATTTTCATCCGATAAGAACCATTACGACAGAATAAAAGAGTGGAAACAGCCGCCAGCGTTTAAGATTAAGCACAGTCAAATGTTGTTGTTGCTGCTATAAGGTCTGGTAAAGGTGAATTCTAAGAGGACCGCAATTAACAGAAAGTTTTTTACCCTCTCTTATGTGCTTATGGTAACAGAAACATATAATAATAATAATATTAATAATAATAATAATAATAACAATAATAGTAGTAATAATAATAATAATAATATCAGTAGCATGCAACCATTTTTTCTACACGCTTCTCCGCCACCCAGAATGTGTCTCGCGCTGTCTGGGTGTCTAAGAGGAGACAGAGATAACAAGTAGCTCCCAGTCACATCGTACACTTATCACCAGTCAAAATCCGACGGCGCCTTTCTACTGTCACAGCTTATAGACTTCCCCAGGCAGCAGTGAAAAATGCATCCTCGCCTCCGAAGAAATATTGCGAAGGAAAACAAGCGACGCTCCTTGCAAACAGCCCTAACACGGCGATTGCTTGGAAGAAAGAATTAATTCATATATTTCCCTGTTTGTTTGTTTCTAAGCCTGTATATAGCCCAGTCACTGAAGGACGCGGCGCAAATCCCTTTCTGCCTTTTTGTACTTTTCACCAAAGTACGTAATCAATCCAGACCATTTTTCTGAATAATGCTTTGACATCACCTCGCCTTTTCTTCATATGATTATTATTGCTAGAATCAAACTACGACAATCTAACTGCTGCAACTCATTTGCAAATTAGTAAAAGTAAGGGATACGCAAAAACGTACCTTCCTCTGCTGCTAGTATTTCAGTACGCATTGTTTAGGTTATACAACACAAGCACCCCTCTCCTCACTTAGCCAATTAGAATTAATAAATGGCGACTGCATTAACCAATCAAATTGTTTATTCTTTCTGTACTGGCGGTCTATCTCTATGCTTGCTACAATTGTCCATGTTACATCAGATCAGAGAATTGAGCTGAATTTGGCGTTGCGTGCCACAGTTGCTAAAGAAAGACTTTAAATGTTCATGTGTACTTAAAATATTCACTGATATTCTATTTTGTTCTAGTTCAATGGCAGACTCATATCTGATTCAAGGGATCTTTCTATTCAATATTGATTATTGATTATTCTGGACTTTTGATCATCTACTTAATAACACAACAAAATCAAAAGAAAGGCATTTAAAAGGCAGTTGTCAGTCGTGGGCCTTGCAAGACGTTAGTCGTTACTTGACAATACTGGATTTTTCTCACTTATAAACCGATGGAGTGTGAACTCTTGTGAATCTGGTGATAGTATAATCCTGCTGGTGCTTTATCCAAGACAGTCATAGCAAATTGTGAGAACATTATGGGAGCTTCTGTTTTAGTACATTTCACCTGGATTTGAACAATTTCACCTAAACGCTTCCTGCTCAGTATAATTGTTGTCTTTCTCAGCATTTAAGCATAGTGCAGCATCACGCTGATTGATTCTCCTACTAGAGAAAGTAAATTATTCAATAAGCAGACTTAGAAACAATTATTTGATGAGAATTTAAGAGCGCACTAAACAACAGCAGCTAAAGACGTCTAATCAAGGCGCTGGCTGAAATAGCGCGACAGAGGCGGGAATCGATTTTTTTTGTCTTGGCAGGTGGTAACACCGGCTTGGGTTTCGCATCTGGTCGTGCTTCAGGTTTTGTAACCGCCCTGTGAGTATCACGTTAGCCGCTCTGTACATGCTTGTGTTTATATAGCGGTGCAGGGGGTCCTGGGGACAGACTGAGGAAGCAACCTGAGGATCAACGTGAAACCAGTAAAACAAAGAGTAATCACGGTGGGTTTCCAGTATTTTTTCGATGAGATGGACAGAGGAGTTTGGGTAAGGTTCCATGGCAAAGGTCCTGCATGTTGAGTTCGAGGTTACAGAGCTTAAAGCTGGTGCTTGTTCAGCTGTCAGTCAGATTTCACTCTACTGACAGCTCGATCCATTCTGCCAGGTGACGAGCATCTTGACTTTGCGTCTTTGTCTTTTTTTTCCCATGCCTACGTACTCAAGCCCTGAGGGGTTAGGAGCAGAGGGTAATGTCGATGGTCTCATAGGTTGCACACTGCTGGCTCAGGTCCCGGATGGAGGTCTATCGAGATGGTCTGTACTTACCCTGGAGAGCTCGGGAGAAATATCCAGCCTCACGTGTGGGTGAAAAGTCACAGCGCAAAGCCAAGCAGAGAAAATGAGCCGGATCTTTGTTTTACCGCGTTCATCATGCATGCACCTGCGGAGGTATGACTGTGTGTCTGTGTGTTTCAGCTCACATTTCTGTTTGTGTTCGTGCACATGTATGTGTGAGTGTACGTGCGTGTGTGTGTGTGTGTGCCATTTGGTGGTCTCTGTTTCGACGTTACTGCAGGGTTGCACCAGTTGTACTCCTATCAATCACAGGTGAATAGGTGAGTACAGAGTGACTGATATGCAGTGTCTCAGGGGCTGGGTGCATCCTTCAAACACTACAATTAGCCCAACGCCTTCAGCAGAATTCATTAATGATCCCCCCCCCCCCCACCCCGCTTTGCTTACTCAAATGCCACTGGCTCAGAATGGAGTTCTCTGTGGGCAACAGTGAAACGCCTGCCTCTTTAAGTCTTCACAAGATGTTACCCCCACCTCTCTCTCTCTCTCTCTCTCTCTCTGCCTGGAGTGCTCTCATCAGCTGACTGGCTTCAGTGCTGTAGTGAAATCAGCAGCTGACTCTATCTGCCTGAGATTAATGGCTTGACCCCTTTGTGTCAGGAGCTATCTGCAAGCCTAGACACTCTCCTCTTCTCTGTGGGCGCGGAGAGCTGAGCTGGAGCCGCTCTGCGGAGCCAGCGACTTTGACCGAAGAGCGTGGCTCCAAATCGATGCAGCCCCAGAGCCTCCTGTAAGATATGAGATATTGGTGAGAAATGGACGAGGGCCAGGCAGCTTCACGGGTACATTTCACATATGCGGCACGATGTTGAGAGATGAAGAAACCTCGCCCCTCCATGTATCAAAATTACTCTCATAGTTTTTCTTCAGTTAATTACATGTATCACTATGTATGTGTATAGATGTATAGATGTATAGATAGATAGATAGATAGATAGGAATTACCGAATTTACACTTTGCTGACTAGGAATTGTTTGCAGTCCTGAGTGCTCTCTGTATTTTTTCTCTATATTTCTATGTCTAAGGAATTTTAGACAACTCCAGGGGAAACACCTGTCCTAATCCATGGATTAGGTAGAGAGATAAACTGGTGGGCAAAATAATGGTGCATAGAGACATAAGAATGAGACTATGAACGTTATTGCAGATTAACATTCCAGACAGGGGACAGCTACCACTGTGCTTTTCCCGCCACACTCTGAACGTTCTCGTTGTACGGATCCAGTGACATCATCTGGCGAAAATAACGCTGAGGTAAAAGATGCCATGGATTTTGTGAATAGCGGCGATAGTGGATGGAGCATTAGAAAGATAAACGTTGTGAAAGCTGCCGAAGTACCGGCCAGGCATGGAGGAGCCGAGTCGGAATTGCAGGGATAAATGCGATTTTTGTGACGTATGGCCGCAATCTCACATTTAACACCTTAAGTTAAGCGCCTCGATATTAACACGGGAGAAAAGTTAAATAATTTACCACTCCCAGAATGAACTTCATCTGTCGCCCGAGAAGCCATCACCGGCTTTCAATTAGGAGGCCTGTCCTCTTGTGGGGATCCGTGTGACAGGGATGTCAGGCGCACTAAGATTCAGGAAGACGGACGACTCAGTGGCCTGACGCGCTGAGCAGATGTTACTGCCTATTGAGCTGTTAATTTAACGGGAGTTTATTGAATAGTAATTAGGCAGTGCTCCCTTTTCATAGCGACGGCCGGCCCCTTCTGCCGCGGCCGCGGGAGGCCTTCAGGTTAGAGGAGCGCGGCCGGCTCTCTGCCGTGGTGGAGCGAGCAAAGCAGACATTAGACCATGTTAGTGCTGTTAGTATGACTGCTGCGTGCCTCGGCCGATGCCTTTATGCCAAGGGAGGTAGCAGATCCCTCCACCTATCCTACTACAGCTCTTCAGGTCGAAGGGACATCCTCAAGGGTACAAGTGCAAGACCCTCCTGGGATCTGAACCAGCAGCTCTGTGTGTGTGTGTATATATATATATATATATACAGTATGGATTTTGACTGTGCCTTTTCACACTGCTCCTCGTCCCAGGGCATGGGGACCTCGGCAGAGGGCTGCGGGCCCCGGGCCCCAGGCTCGGCGGGCGGCCGGGTGTCATTTGTCGCCAGTAAATGATTTGTCGACTGCCCATTGGTTTGATGTGAAGCACCTGGCATCCCCGCTCGGAGGAATATGGTGGCTGCCATGTGCATAGACTTCTATATACTGCAAACATATGCTGCCATTGTTATGAAAATGAGTTGTCAAGATGTCGGCCCCTCTTCATTCAGCCGCCTGGGAGGACCCCCGCTGAGGGTCTGGGGTCAAGTGGGAAACATTGCTGTCCCCTCGGCCCCCCCGAGTGGGCTGTGCTCAGGAAATGTGAATTAGTTTCATCAATGTAGGGTTAACACTGTGCAAAGACAATAATGACCCCTTGTGTATTCTTAGTTTGATGTCTGTATTATGGCAAAGTGCTTATGAATAAAAATCAAATCAAGATGTGTCATGGACTGAACAAAGGGTTTGTGTAACGACAGCCAGTGCCGGCTTGGCCTCTTACTCTCCTGTGCTCAGGCTCAGCTGTGTGCAAGCTCAGATTTATGGGGATTATGAGAACGCAGCAAGAACAACAATATCCGCAACGGTGACACCACCAATACCAACAACGATAATCAGTGTAATAATCCAAAATTAAACGTCGTAAAAAATTTACTCGCCTAAAATTTATCCTTAACCTCGATGTCTGATGAACATTTATATAACGCAATCATTTAAATATTTAGGATTAATATTTAAATCTTGTCAGTGATTTTTTTTGTATCGTTGAATTCAAACAAAATGCTTTTGAAATTGGACGTTTCTAATGAATTCACATAAAGGTTAGGCTATTTTCACACACACACACACACACACACACACACACACACACATGTAGGGTAAACATATCCTTATGGGGACCGCTCATTCATTTAATTGGGAAAAATGCTAACGCTAACTATGACAACCTTAACCCCCACCCTGCCCTAACCATAACCATAAGTAACCAAACAAAAAATTTTTTTTTTATAAAATAGAGTTTTCCCTTATGGGGACCAGGAAACCGGTCTCCATAAGGGAAAAAAAACGGATATTTATCACGTTATGGGGACATTATGTCCCCATAAGGATAGATAAACCCGCTCACACACACACACACACACACACATCTATAAGTAGCGGTTCAGTCTGCATTTCACTTGAAGTATTTCTCCAATTCACTTTTGCGATCATCGACATATACATTAAAACAAAACAATCCAGAACTCTATCAGTCCCCAGTATAGCTAAAAGACTTAAATGGGTGTTCTGCTCTTTCAGTTCCGGAATCAATTTGGAACTAGCAGAGAATCAAGGCTTCACAATGAGAGAAAGGTTGCAACCTATAACCCTGGTTTAATTGAATGAAAATGTCACAGTTTACTGGCACAGCTCGATATCAGGGCTTAAAATTCACCCACGCTTTTTTGATTCCCTGTTTTCCGCAGCATAGGAATGATAGCTGCCATTTTCGGCATTGACGTGAATGCTCAATGTCTTGCTTTTATTAAGTCCCCTGTGTTTCATGATGCTTTGTGAATGCTTATGCGACATCCTCTCTCCCTGCTTCAGATACATGCCCCATACCCCCCCCCCCACCCCACTGCACCCCCCCCCCCCACCCCACTGCAGACCCCCCCCCCCACCCCACTGCACCCCCCCTGCGAGAACGGGTTGGGTTCCAGAGGTGACTAGTTCAGGTCCAGAAAATAAAAATCCAGACCAAGATTTTGTTTCAACCAACCAGTTGAGCATAAAGAGTCACATTCACAGAGTACTCAGCTGGTTGGTTGAAACTAAATCTTGGTCTGGAGTTTTAATTTCTGGACCGCCTCTATTGGGTCTGCCTTTGATCTTCATGCTTTGTGCTAAGAAGATCCCTAAGCATTCCGCTCTGCTGCCCCTCTGTGGTGAACCTTGGAATGCCAGGAGCGCGCAGTCCTCTGGGTCATGTGATTGCCTTTTAAAAAACATGTCTTCTCTAACAACACTTGTTTGGATCCTACTGTTACAGTTGCAAGGAAGCATTTTCTCTTCACACAGGTCCGTGTAAATGATATAGATAATGCGGAAATTATCTCCATAATTTAAACGATTAAATGAGCCCAAACACATTATTGATGGGGGTAATTAAATCAGCGCGTTTCCCAGTTCGATGAGAAGATGTACTGATTGTAATTTCTCTTTTCATACACATCCATGATCAGTCCTCTTCCATATTGCTCCCTGCCTCTCCATCTTGTCTGCACTGAATCTCCTATCGTGATGAACTAGTGGACAGATGCTCTGCTTTGTTTTGCAGATAATTATGGACCCTGACAGTTAATTGTCCCGGTCCGAGTGCAAACAAAGTATTAAGGCTACCCGTATGTATTACACGCTCAAAGGGGCATGTGTTAATTTTACGGCCTTATTAAAAGCTTCAGCCTTTCATATCTTGCATGCAGTGCACCTCCATTTTTCAATATATCATGCCATTATAGGTAATTGCCTTTAACGTGTCGCGTTAGAGGGGATCCTGTTGTGCCTGGGCAAATGTTGACAATTTTAATCAGAGAGAAAATACACCCACAGGATCTGTGTGTGTTAAGTACACGGGCTAACCACCTACACGCACTGGCTGAGAACAGGGTTAATTCTCAGCGGGCTGTGAAACTATGTGGTCCTGCAGACACAATGATACTCCCATTTACTGTAATGATCAAATTCTGATCTGCATGATAATTTACATGTATCAGATGTACTGCGTTTTGCTATTTATAAATGTATAACTTCAGAAAATTCTGGAACATTTGCATTCTTTGGCCATTTTCACTGTTGTTCTTTGATGATTACTGGTAGAGTGGACAACTGTCTGTCGTCATTTTGGAAATTTAAATATCCTATCATATCTGAACAATGAATTCAATAAGCCATCAGCAAACAAATCATTCCTCTAGGACTTTATTCATAGTACTTTATTCTATAAAGTATCATTCCTCTAGGACTTTATTCATAGTAATAATTAAAAAAGACATATATTTGGAAACATGTCCGTAATGCATACAAAAATATACAGGGTTGTATATTGTGGAAGCTGTTAACATATTGCTGTTTAATGTGTTTATTCTGTATTTGCAATTGCACGCCTAAGTAATGCCATATTTGTAATTGTAATTGTAATGGCTGAGCCGAAGCTCACAAAAATGCATTTATGGCTTCTTTTAAACTGTAGCTGGAATATATGCAGAGCACCAGCGGCTCCATTCCCGCCCCGCCCCCCACCTCGTACCCGGCACCGCTTCGTATTCATCACAGGCCAGCACAATATCCACTTGAGAAGCCCCTGAGCATGAAAGCACCATCCATCCGGATATAAGTCTCCTTCTGCCGTTTAAGCCAAAGCGAGTAAAACAAATGCAGTGGGTCATCACTGCAAGCCTAGTTTAAGGGCGACCTGCTCCCCCATCTCTCTCCGAGAGAACTGACACGAAAAATCACTCCCGCTCAGTCCCGGACACAGCCGCACACTCGCGCCTTATAAATATCTCTGGCTCTCTGGATAGCTCCGAGATTTATTCTGCTGCCAAGCCGGCAGAAAATTGACTTGTTTCATGGAGGCAGGCTATTGACACATTACTGCAAGGAGAGTTAAGAGAGCGCCAAGACCCCCATCCCCCCCCGCAACCCCCCCAACAACACAATAATGTAATCAGCAGTGTGGGAAATAGCTATGAGTGAAATGGCACATCTGACATATATATAGGAGGATATTGATGACATAAATGGATATGGGGCCATCCTGCCTCCCCTCTGCTCAGATTCAAAGAGAATGTCAATAGCTCAGTATCTAAACGCAGGCCGCTAGCTAGCCGGATCATTGCGAGACACAGGTAATTAATTGTTAAATAGATCTTGTCGTCACTCTCACCTAAGCGTTGTGATAGCGCATTAAATGAAGCTGATTTCAGCCCTGCCCACGGTACATTGTTTTATAGATTCCGATACTCCTCCGCGACGTGACTGCCGGAACAGCGGCTGCGGGGAGACTCGCCTCTCTCAGCTCGGCGGCACGGGGAGAACGGGAGAGGGGGAAAGATGGTGATGCGAGCAGGATTTTCTGCTGGTATCAGCACCTGGGCTGTAATGAGTGAGAGGTAGGAGAGTTGGGGGGGGGGGTGGGGGGGTGGTGCATAATTTAGTCTCTGCAAAGCTGAAGGCTCATATCAAGCTGAAATGGAGACCCCGGATGATAATTTGAAGGGAAAATTAAATCACCAATCAATATATATTCTGTAGTGAACTGAAAGTGCGGGTGTTTGTTTGTCTGTGTATGCAAAGGGAGTGACTTTATTTTAAAACTCAAAGCTCAGGAACTCAACACTTGATCCCCATCTAAGTCTAATAAAACATATCTGTCACTTAAATAGGCATATGCAAAAAATAAATTCTGAAGCAAATAAACCCCTGACTACTTAACTAAATGTGTATAATGATGCATTTTCTCAATTACAACGATGTAAAATGGGAAACTAATGACTACTTCTACATGTAGATTGATTTTCTTTGCAATCATTGAAAGTCATTCCGTTCTCGAACAGAACTGCTGAATTAATTTGAAATGATGTATTAATGTCGTGTATGAGCTGAGCTGTCCTCAGAAATGACGAGATGTCCAGCGTGTTTAAGAGGAAGCTGGAAACTCATTCCTGGCTGGTAAGAGTAAAAGAAAACTGTCCATATATAAGCAAAACCATATTAGATCTGATATCAGACAAAAGTATAAAGTTTAGAATGAAATTAAAGTATTAAAAGCTACTCAGAGTTTCCCAGGTAAGAGTGTTTCCCTTGTTGCCAACATAGTGTACTTTATTTTTTCTTCATAATAATTTTCTCCTTTGTTTTATTTACCCAATAAACAAAAAGGTACTATATCTGATAGGTGTCCATAAGGATACATAAGAAAGACGGCGTGACAGACTGTCCTAAGATAAAAATAAAAATGTAAGCGGTCCCCAGGTTATGAACCAGATCTGTTCCCTAAGTCTGTCTTTAAGGTGATTTTTTTTTAGATATGCCGGAAAATGATGATAGTGATGATAATAATAATAATAACAATAATCATAATAATATTACAGTAATAATTAAAGTAACTTCACACGGCACTGTATTGTACCTCGAACCGAAAAACTTCTGAAGCTGCTCAATGTTTCCGTGAGCATCACGAAGCAGACTGTGCATCCATTATTATGAACCATTGCATTTAACCCAGATTTTAAGTATCATAGACTTCACGTTTATGGCAGTCTGTAAGTTTGAGTTGTCTATAATTCGGACGTTCTTAACTTTGGCACTGCCTGTAACACACTAATTTGAGTAGTTTTTAAAAACTGCAGTCTTTGTAAAGTCTTCTGCACATTTGAACAATTACTGCAAATATCATTGGCAACTTTAACCTTAATCGAACTTAACAGACTGCCTAACTTCAGCCTTCTGACAGTAAGGAAAGTATGACGGCCGCCCGCCATTGCCCGTCCCGTTTGCATTAGGTGTATTTTTACGAATGTTATGGATTCCTCGTTAACATGGCCGTGTTTTCGGTGGATAGACTGCATACAGCGCCGGAAAGAACTCGCTGCTCTGTGCACATCATACACCCGCAAATGAAAACGTTTTATAGGCACCTTTAGGGGATCGGACACGCTTCCAGGCAACATACCGAAGATGGTGCTAAACAAAAGGGCTCCTACGCACCTTCTCGAATGACCTTGGCTCTCCTTGAAAGTCGCCGATTCACAGTGATATGAGTGGCACCAGGGTCCAACCTTTTGCTCTCTCTATTGTAACTCGATCGGCGCCCGAGGAGTGACACGGTAACCCTGAGCTGCAGGAACAAGCCAGATACGGCTGAAATACAAACACACTTCTAACAGGCGTGACTCAACCTTTCGCATATCCCGCAGCTTATTTTTTCCATAGAGATAATGCAGATTTATTGTCGGCAGTTTCCAAACGTTTGTCCAAATGATTTTCAGGCGTCTGATGGCTGACAGGTTACATTAAGGCAATTAATGATGTACTATCTGTGAACATCCAGGTTAAGGGTTCCGTTTCAGGTTACTCAGAGTTTCAACACAGAATTAAAACATTATTTTCACCAATTACATGGCAAGGGATGCCTTACTGCTAACAGCTCCATCTATATACATTTTCCAACACTGTTTATCCAATGGATGTTTACATCAATCATGGACCCTATACCAGAAAGGACAGGGAACAAGCCATGGGGAGACCATGCATGTAATGTAAAATTACAATAATTTGAAATCATATTCTGCCTTACAGTATTAAAATAAAGAGTTTAGTTACAGAATGCAAAACCAATGATCAGGCTGGCAACTGCCTATACAGCCCTGTTTTGGGTAGGTGAAGTCCAGCCATTCTGCAATATTTACAATATGAGTCCAAGATACAATATTCTGTTCAAATAAATGCCCAGTCCACACCTCATTGTGTACCTTTATCCATTATTTAAAAAAAAATCTACCTTAAGCATTTCCTCTCTCCTTACAATGTTGCCTAGATGAGTGTATGTTATATTACAACTGAAGAGCTGACCAGAGCCAGTTAATTAAAAATGGATTTTGTGAGTGTTGGGATATACAGTAGGTAAGTGTATGTCAAAAATCTGTAAAACTTTCTGTAGCACAAAGAAACAACATACAATTTGGCACTATGGAAATTTAAGGAGATTTTGCTAGGATATCGTCCCGTGCTTATTAAAGATGGAGTAGATTAAGTAAAAAATATATAAATTTTACTTGTTATTAGTTATTGTTACATCAGTTCTGAAGCATCTTCACATTCAATAAAGGTTCCTGTTATTAAACAGCATGACTGTGATAATGACCACGAAGGTGGGTAAACGGATATATTACTGTTTACCTCACCATTACCAGTCTTTGTAGACATGCATGCACACATAGCCTGATACGTTTAAAGTCTATCCTATCAAAGTGCAAAGTGGCTGAAAAATGTAATTGCTTCAATTAAAGTCAAATCTATTATCTGCAAGTTATGGCTAGCTTTGTCAGTAGCTCTTCATCTCAGCCCCAACAATATGAAATAAAATTTGTATTTCTGGAAAAAAAAACATGCATAGTATTCTGTATAAATACAAAATACAAATGATGTCATCACTGTTTATTACTTTGTAACACTGAACACACTACCCCTCTAAAAAGGTTGGTCAATAACATCACTTTGCATTTCATGCATCCTCGACAAAGATGCATGTGCCTTTTCTCCCAGCTCTGTAAGGCTCTTTCCCATGTTGCATCAACCGCCTGGATGAAGGGAACTCCAAGCACGGGGCTCAACCATAAAGGATTGCACAGACACCTGCCTGGTGTCACACTGATCCCTGTCATGGCTTCCTGAGGGAGGGGGGGGGGGTGGACGTGACACCCGCCTACCCCAGCAGATGTGAAGAAACAGAAACCCTGACCTTCAGCATCCAGAGCAGCCCACCGTCGCGTCCCCCCGCCGCTGCCTCTGCTGCCGCTCTTTGTTTTGCAATCCGAGCATTCCGGCTTCCTTGCCGGGATTTGTCAGCATCTCAGGGAGTGTGGTAATGTGATTAACGGGGGTAATTGAAAACTGACCTCATCATCCTGCACCTATTAACCTCCTACGCAGTTCCGCTGACACCTTTGACCAGAAAGGTTATGTCTGAAATGTCTTTATTCTTAAAGAAATATTAAGAAATTCCAAATCACTTTTGGAAGTGTTCGCAAAATACGGATGTTTGAGTCATCGCATTCTCTGCAATACGATACCTTCCAATTTTTTCCAAACCAATATTTTTATTAAATATTGGAAAGTAAAGATCAGAAAATGGTGTGAAACATAGGCTCAGTCCACAGTTAAGTTTCAATGTAATATATGCATATTTTATTTAGCTAGCACCTATCCGTAATTACTTTTTCTAATATACAGAAATATAAATTTCAGTATGGCCCATTAATTGGTGAAAATCACAGAGCTACACTCAGATTTATGGTAATTTTATAAATACGTAACATATATGGTTCCATGGTCAGCTGCTACGTTCCACATTGTTGTGAGTGACTTTCTGGACTCTCTAAATATGATAAACAGACCCATAGCCATAAATAAATTTTGTGCAGGGTCCGCCAACCCTACGGATAGGTCCCTCTCGGTAGATTTTGGCAAACGGAGGGGTCACCCTCCAAAGACTTTTCACTTTTCTGACTATGGGGGGGGGGGGGGGGTGTCCCCCACTGTAGATTTCACAGACAAGGGGGGCTGAACCATTTAGAGAGGGATTCGTTCTTGTAATTTCACTGCCTGATCGGTAACAAATAAATTTCAGAAGGGGTTTGAACCTCTTATTTTACTGGGCAGATTCATGTCCAGCGCTAATACAGATCTAGCACATACTCACGATGTCAAATATCCTTAATCTGCAAAAGCTGACATCGTGAGATATGACTGCATCATAAGTGTTGTTATATACGTGCCACTTTTGATCCTCAAATAAAGGCCATGAACAGCGACACGACCAAAAGAGGCAACCGTACGTTCGGTGCCACTATACGGGTAATTTGACATGATGTGTTCGCGCTTTCAGTTCGCCATCCCACTGCCAAACAATCCCCATGCCAAGCCTGCCTTCCAAAATCAATAATTGTTTTGGGCATCATGTTGCCCCATGATGTTGGCATCTAATAAAATGTAATTAGAAGCAACCTTTTTGGTTAGGAGACAGCTTATCAGCCTGCCGGATTCCAGTTCAGATGATCTAAAACTCCCACAATCCCATGTGTGACACAGCAGAAAAACCCTCCTGTCCCAATTGGTCACCTGAGCTTTTTTTAAGTGTGTTCAGCTATTGGTGTGACTGACCGCTCACCATTGGCTACTCTCCTCTCCCGTGGCACTTCTGTAGAGCGTCATTCGAAATCCCTTGTGATTTTACGCAATAGGCTGCAACAGTTAAACTCTTGACTCATCCGAGCCGCGCCGATGCAGCTGACGTCGTGTTTGTTTAGAGACCTTCCGGAGGGCCGGGCTCATGCGCGAGGCGGCCCGCTGGTTAAAAATAGCCCGCCGCGCATTCTTCTGCTGCTTCAGCGTCAGCTTCACTAAGTGTCGCTTCGACGCTGGAAGACACATGAAGGGAAAGGTCAGAGACACACGAGACGAAGAGTCGCCTTATCGTGTCCCCGATGCTGCAAGTGATAACCATGGGAATTACACGCCTTGGGGACATGGAGAGCTCTCCCAGGTGTCGATATTTATAAGTCCCTTAGAGAGGACAAAGCCAGGAGGGGCTCAGCCATCTAACAGTCCAGAAACTCGCAGCACTGACAACCGAAGCTGAGAACATTTTCAGCCTTCATAAATATATAACTGAATGATTAAATACTCCGGGCGGTGTGGTAGCCCAGTGCTTAGCACTGTTGCCTCACACCTCTGGGACCAGGGTTTGAGTGTCTGCCACAGCTCTTTGTATGGAGTTTGCATGTCGTGGGGTTTCTTCTAGGTGCTCTGGTTTTCTATCGCAGTCCAAAAAACATGCTAAGGTGTACTGGTGTTACCAAATTGCCTGTAGGTGTGTGAGTGTTGCCCTGCAATGGGTCACTGCCCCATCCTAGGTTATTCCCTGCATTGTACCTGTAGATTCCGAGAATAGGGCAAGCAGTTACAGAAAATGGATGGATGGAATACTCTAACTACAAGGAGCTACATTTGATTTGGCAATTGTTCCTCTTAAAAATACATTTTTCAGATTTAAAAAAAAAACAATTAGGCAAAGGAACACGCTTGAAAGCATGCCAATCTGTTGCAGAGCACACACATGCTCAGAAAATTTCACATTAGGGGAAATTCAGAGAAGCTACATCATGTAACTGGATGTCTCTGGACTGGAGGAAAGCAGAGAAGATGTATGAAACACTCATGAGAACATGCAAAGTACACATTTCCACAGGCCAGCAGTGAGATTCCAGCCCCCCCAAAGAGGTGTGAGGACATTTTGGTATTTACATATACTGTATATACTGTATTGTTCATTTCTATCATTATTATAGTCTGATCTTTTTGAGCAGCCAAAGGGTATCATGCACGCACACAAACAAATTTCACATCACAGAGATCCTGGCACTCGTGTCCGCGGTCATGCTCCCCCTAAGGCCAATGGATTTGTGAGGGTCAAAGGTCACCAGCACTAGGCCCAATGATAACAAAGCGGTAAGACTACATGTTAGGATCGATGTCCTGACATGTGTGAAAAAAGAGAGTGCCTTCTAAGAAATAACATTTAACTGAGATTAGGACGCGGTATCGGTGGTGAATTTGGAATTCCAGTGATTCTCAATAATCCCCTCTCATGCAAGAAATGTTATTGGTCCAGACAATCATTGTTGCACTTCTCCTCATGGAATTGTCTTATTAGGCTCTTGAGTTGTTTGGAGATGTTGCATGTCCTGCTGTTATATTATTTATATTTGTACAATTCATTGGAAGCTTAGCCTAGATACACTTACGCCTAGTCAACTCAAAGGTAAGTGATTGAGTTTGAATTGCTGAGAGTACAGAAGTACATTGTTCTATAAAATGACTTGTCTATAGAATTAGTTTTATGCCATTTTTACGTATTTATCTAATATGTAGGTTCAGTGTTAGGATATATGCTAATGTTTTGTTGTGCCAGAAGTCATTTTCAAACACAGAGCCTGAGAATCTTACAAGGTGTCTTTGGCTCTTTCGCCACAAGAAATGTCCCAAACATTTGCATGTCGTGAGAGCCCTTTATTTCCACATTAAATCAGGGCCTGGCTTGAAAAACTGCATAATTACATTGTTTAACAAGGGCCCTTTTCCCATACTCTAAAGTTTGCACAATGAGTCTGTTTGAGAGTCAAATTAGTATGGAATACACATACCTTCATATGGTACCATTGCTTTCTTGCTAAAGGCATTTTGTCTATGAAAATTTGTTGCAATAATTGGTTAATTTGTTAATTAATTATTAACATCTCTGTACGGCTATTTGAACCTTTTTTAATAGTCTTGCATACACTGGTAATACGTTACAAAAGTGCTTTCTCCAAATACTACACGCTGTTGATTTATTTAAAAGTCAATAAACTCAAACTAGCTGTTTGGATTACACCTCAACAAAGTGATAGTTCTGCTCATAAATAATGTGTGCCTTATAGATCCCATTTCTATTCTATAAAGAAACAATATTACTGCTTGTGCCTCTTTCTGTGACATTGGACCAAAAACGTGTTAAATCTGAGCCTTTTTTCTTTTCAAATCAATTCAGCTCCAAGTAGGCTAAATTAGTTAAGGTTCCATATCTCAGTGTTAAGGAGCCAGACAGGCATGTGGAAAAATACTTAAAGTTACTTTGGCTGCATGCTTTGAAAACCTAGCCTGCCCTCCTGGAGTGTAGCCAGAACGTCTATTAAATCCACCAAACCACAACGGTTATTAAAGCAGCGTTCGGTAAATGCAGAATGGATACGTAAACAGCACTGTATGCAAGTGCGGTGTAAGACACTGCTTTGAGTACTTCTACATTACTCCATGTGGTACTTTGGTTTGAGTGGTCATCTCCCAGAAGGGGGCGCTATGGAGACCCTTGGGCGATAGCGGTCCAGCCTGAATAGTTATTCAAAGTACCCAGCTGTCAGTACGAGGAAAGAGTACAACTGTCAGCTGTGGAAAAGTTGTCTGGTATAATGGCACTGGGACACATTGTAATGACACAATAGGTTGTTTAATACTTTCATGAGCATTTGGAAGTGTATAGCCGAAATGATAGTGTGCCCGTTCCGATAATACACTGTGGCATGCAGAAAGACATCAGCCGCAAATTAAGTAATGCATTACAGTACCGTTCAAGGATACAGCACCTCAGGCTCCCTCATATTCATAAAAGTGTGATTTATGTCCTTATCTCTCCCTCCTTAACATATTTATGAGAGAACCTGATGGGTGTCTTTACGCCGCGACCAAGAAACAACGCGTAGCGCGTAGCCTCCAACCCGACGGCGGGCCGCTTTTATGACGCCACCGGTAATGGCGTTTTCCATTCATTACACAAGATTTAGCGGCGATACAATGTCGCCCAGCCACGGGATGGGCTGCGGCGGCGCACGGTGGCATTAAGAACCGCCGCTGACGTCTTCATTTCCATCCCCGGCGGAAGCTGTGTATTATTGCTGCCGTTCGACGCCGTATGAAGCTGCACAAAGCCCTCGCAGTAATGGCCGCTCTGAATTATTCAGGCCTAGTTAAGCCCGGATCCCTCCTGACACACTGAGAGGGGATTTGATCTCCATCCATCTCCAGCGTGAAATATGGCGACGTGGACCCACATCGCTTCAGCACTCCTTAATCAAAGACCCAGTTCTGTCGCAGGCGAGGACATTCTTTCCTGATCCCATAATTGGGTTCAGACGGGACCGGGGACGAAGAAAGGTTCACCTGCGTGAGGTACAAAACGTGAATTTTACGCACATGGAGGGTGGGGGTTGGATATACTAATTTAGCACCATGTGACCCAACTGCCAGAGTGTGCTGCTGGAATCGGCGATCAGATTTAATGTGCAGCTGCGTGTGACGTTCCCTGTGCTGTCGGCAAGCTCACACTTTCATTCTCCTTGTCGTCTTCGCTGTAAACTGTGTCATACGTACACATTCACCCAAAAGTGAAAGGCTAATCGGAGGTAGATACAAATAGAATAACTCAAACTCCTGGAAATCAAACGTTCAGAGGTACTGAAGTATCGATCTCCTTCCTTTTGTTTGGTGTCGGAAAACAGTATTTAGCTACCGTGCTGCAGGGATTTACACAGAAATGAGAGGGAACCTTCTCAGAAATGGATCGAAAGCACAAAAATAGCATTATGATTAGAATAAGATTATAAGTAGTCTGATTGGAAGAGTCTGTTCAGGATCTGTTTGTCAGGTTCTGTGGTAAGGCCTGCTAGTTTTTTTTTATATACAGGAAGATCTGAATGAGGCTATGGAGCTATGACAGAAATCTCTGAATGTATGTATTCATCTAATCTACTGTATAGCTTCTAAAATGTGATCTACGCAAGACAGAGCTTGACATCGAGAGGGATGCAACTTAATAATTTAAATACTATGGTCTATTTATTAAGGGGATGAATGAATCCAAATTAAATATTGGGATTACAGGGTTCCCCCGCCCCCCCCCCCGCCCCCCCAATTCTTACGCCCCTACATATAACCAGATCTACAATCTTCTTCCTGAGACAGTATTTCGTTTCATCATGGAAACACCAGCTGGAAAAATTTGAAACTGGGTGGCCCTGATTGCGTGCTCACACGCGTGTGTGTCTGCATTCGTGCACACGCGTGAGGGGCCTGCGTGCATTTGCATGCGTGCGGCAAAGAACAAAGATTAATTTCACGTCCCCTGGACCTGGGCCGGCTTTGATTAATGGTGGCTAATGTCAGGCCCATAAAAACATGATATAGCAAAGGATATACCACCGGCTGAGAGAAGGGCATAAACAAGACAGATGCTTTTCGTCTTTGAAATAGTATGAACGGCGTGCAGGAGAATGGAAAAAAAAAAAACACACTTAATTGTAATGAAATACTCAGATTTAACGGCGGTCTGTGCCGAATTGCACAGGAGTGAGCGGATGTCAGAAGACCTCTCATGGTGAGCAAGACGGGTGAATTAAAAAGGTGGCCATTTAATCCGTCTTGTGCTGAAACGGCAATAAGGACATCAAAGACGGTTCGAGGGCAAGAGCCACGAGGAGTCGCAAGGAGACCCGGGTGCGACACTTGCGATGGAAAAATGCATTTCTGTTTAGCTTTGGGCTCTGTAATAATTATACTCTAATTCTATCTAATTAACAGGCTCAATTGCTCCTGAAGAAAGCTCATCAAAAAGAAGATGGTAGGCATGCAGAGATTAGAAAGCACTTTTTTTTTCCTTAATTAATGAACTGAGTTGAATAACAGCCATAAAATTAAGCATTCCCCCCAATGTGTATGAATTGCAAATTGGAGGCTTTTATAAATAGGAGCCCAAGGGCTAAAATTGTCACACAGCTTCCTGAGAAGTCAAAGTATTTATGCTGTGACGCACTAACAAGTCATATATAATATACATGAGTATAAATATTAAACCTCTGTAATGTATAAAGCATTAAGTTATGGTATGTCAGCTCACGGGCTATTTCAAAGAGAAAATCAGCATTAAAGTTAAAATTCATTATTCTGTATGCAGTGCAAATTTGTCTGGTATACTTAGGCATACACTGTTATTACTGTAGCGCAGTTTGAATTATGACCGCAGGGAGTTCGTCATTAAAGTGGAGGAAAACTTCGGGAGGTAATAATTTCATTGCATTCCTGCTTTATACATCTATGACGAAAGTCTAGTGACAATACAGCACCCCGTCCTCCAGATTGGCTGCTCCTCTTTCTGTAAATACAAGTTTCCCAAAGACATGTTCATTGCCGTAATATTTTGCACATGCTTTGAAATCATATTTACTTATAACTGCAGTGGGAAGTTTTTATTAGCGGTCGACAGACTCGTGTTGTTGTTTTTTTTTTTTTTATAAATGTGGTTAAGACCGATGTTCAGCAATCCTTCATTTGGGGTCCTCTGGAGTTAAACGTCGTTAAGATGCACATCAGAGATAGAGCAGCGTTATGGGGAAATTAAAAGCTCATCTGCTGTTATGCCACAAGGTGTGCTGTGCTCAGCATCCTCCTCCTCCAGTCTTCCGGGGGGCATTCGGCCTGCAGAACAGTCCCCCCCCCCCCTCCCATACCCCAGCTGAGGGGTGTGTTGAAAGAATGTATTGTCTTTATTACCAATGCTATTCTTGGCTGCTTGGTAAACTGTTTTTGGAAGCAACCAGAGCACCTACTTGTTTGCTGGCTAAGGGCTAACCTATGTGACCCACGCTGACCACAAAAGCCCAAACACTGATGCAAAAAGCTGCCACTAAAAATATCAATTCTGCGGCCTCTGCTTCACACGTATTTTAGATAAATAGCAAAATGCTAGCTAAGTGTTAAATAGCTAAATGCTAGCTAAGTGCTAAATTGCGCCATGCTAGGTAAGCACTAAAGGATTTGTGAGGGAAAAGCCTCAAGTGTTTTTCTGCTGCTTTGATTATCAAAATAAAAAAAAACCCTCGTGTTATAAATCATGTTTCTACAAACTGGCTGAAGCGTTTCTAAGGAGGCCTACAAGAACGATTAATGCAGTTCCAGAAAGTATTCCATATAACATTGCAACGTAATCAATGTTATAAACAGATGACTATCCCTGCTTAGCACTCTTCTCCTGCCAAATGTTGTTAGTAGTGCTAGGAAGGATAGTTTTTATGAAGTGCTAGACTGAAATTTGGAAGCAGCTCCCGGCCTAGTCAAGCTTGCTGATGAGCTAGATTATCCAGTTTGTAATGTGGCCGGCACATTAACTCCTTGACTGACTTTAATTGCATTCCTGTGTCATGCACCAAAACTTTATATCAAAAGAGGAAAACTGCATATTCAGGGTTGGGCTTTAAAAAAAGCATAGGGACGCCTTTCCTAAATGAGCCCTAATTGCTGGTTGATTTGGTGCGTTGTAAGATTCATGGACTCCAGGTGGAGCAGTCCTGTTTTAACAGTTGAGTCTGTGCTTGGCGAGCTCATGACCGTTTTGAATTTGTCAGCAACCATATATCACTTGGTGTGCGGATCCTTCCGCAATGATGAGTTTGCATTTCCTTTTGACGTAGTAAATAAAAATGACAATAAGATTATGAGCTCTCGCATTTCGGCACCTCTGCTGTAGAGAATGGAAACTAAAACAACAGACGTGAGGTTGACATAGTCGCCAAAGTACCTGCGAAATTATCGAAACATCCGAGATTTGAAAAAGAAGGTAAGGACGGTCAAATGGCCTTGTTATCGGCATAACGACCCGTTTCAGATGATAATTTTGCTTCCCCCTGCTTCTCTCCGAGCCGCGCTCATTATGTCGCTCTCTCCTTCGCCATCTACAGGGTAAGAGCTTGTTTACCATGTAATTCAATCTGTTTTCCCTCCCTGAGATGGAAACGCGTGGAATGTGTCTTAGGGGTGGCGGCGCGCCGTTTTTCCCCGGCACGGCGATCACGGGCGCAGTGTAGGATGTGCTGTAAAAGACGCCATGCTCTGTTTAGCCACAATGCAATCAGCACGCCCCGACATCGACATTTGCTCAGACGCCAAGGTTAGCTGATCTGCGAGGGGGCTTGTCGGGCGGTTTATATGCGCGTCACACGCTCACTTCCCCACCCTTGCGCCCCAACACGCGTACACAAGGAAGGAGAATAGCATTATTGCCTGAACACTATATAACGTATTTGTAGCCATAAATTAAAGGGATAACTGCACTGTTAGCTTTTGACTGAAGTCTAATTAACATAGGTTAGGAACACTGTTCCTTTAAGGCAATTAATCAAGACACATAACACATACCAGCAAAATAATAAACCGTTCTGAGATGGAGTTTTTTTTTTCCGTTGTTGTGTATGGGTATAATGTATGTACTAATGTAACTTTATAAAGATTTATATGGTGAATAATAATGCCAAAGATGCTCTGCTACATTTTATTACCCTCATTTTATTCCACTTTATATGTTAAAAAATTATAGTTCCCGCAACTTGGCATCCCACCAATAAAAGATTTGCTGCAGCAGCGCAGTCGTTTGTCAGTGACAGTTTGGTTTTTAACCAAATTGATGTCTCGTACTTGCTAAAAATGAGAGCTGTCTGTCTAATCGCACCGGGTAAGTAGCCGGAGACGAGACAGGATTGATTGGGCCGAAAATCACGTCTCTGCTGTCGAAAACGATCTCGGGAGGGAGACTCATCCCTGAACTAGGAGTGAACTTTGCTTTCCATATATAAATACAGATTTCAAGCCAATCAGTGAGCTGGCTCCAGGGCATCATCTCACAGTGCTAGCTTTCACATTACGATAATGTGAATCTCTCGCTCTCAGCCCCATAATGCTGGCAAGCGTAAATAAAATACTGTCTTTCTCTCACTCCGTCCCTCTGCTGGCAGAGAGATCCCTTGCATACAAATGAGCGTGGAAGAGCGATGGGCGCTACAGTAAAGGGAGGAGGAGCTGGAGGAGGAAGAGGAGGAAGAGGAGGAGGAGGGAGCAGCTGTGGCTGGAGCCTCCTTCGGCACGAGGTGGGCCCACATCTGGGAGTCTACCTGGACAGGCCTCCTCTGAAAAGGGAGGCCGCAAAGGACGATGGCCATCAGCGTCGGAGGAGTAGCAAATAAGGAATTACGTTTTCGGAACATGGTCGTTTTCGTGGGGGATTAAAGGCCTGATAGACGGCTAAGATAACGATGCTGAAACCGGGGTGCTTACGTCTCAGACTGCATGCTGGCACATACATACATGCATAATGGGCTTTGTAATAAATGAGGGCAGATAGTGATTCAGGGGTTTTTATGAACAATGCCTTATACGAGTCGAATCAGAATATGGATTCTCCCTCTTTTAATCATCAAAATTCAAATTTGTTATGGACTTAATTAATGCAACTAGGTTAGTTAGTTTGTCATCGGTTTGTCTTTTCATGTGATACGCTGATAAATTGATAAACTGATTCAAAATTCTTAATTACTTCTTTTAATTAGCTGGTTTGATCTGACTTAGTAATGTCGGAATCTGTCTGATATACTGTACAGGCCATTATAGACATCAACTAAAATTCATTTACTTTTTAGTGAATATACCATAGACATATTAAAATAACAACAAAAAGTGTGAAACAACAATAACAAAGAACATTTCTTACATGTTTTACGGTAAAAAATAGATATTAGTGGATAAGTGCCAACCTTCAGCTCTGCAATGGCTTGACTTGTTTACTTTTCCAGTGGAGAGAATAACCTCTGTTTGGCCCATTACGGCTCTGCCAAGATTGACAATTAAGGCCCTTGCCACCCCCCTAATGTGCATTTCACACTGCTGGCCACAACGATACATTTATCTGCAATAATGTTGCAAGACTCCACTTCTTTTCGTTCATTAAACCGCCGTTTGAAAACAGAGGAAATATAGCAAGCTGGAGGACACTATATTTGCCATTAGTAATTTCTGGCCAGACGGGCCAATTTTGTACATTCACAGCATGATTCATATAAAAAAATCAATTGTCCTTCAAATTCCCCTCTTGTCCCGAAGTTTCCGCAGATGCGAAAGCAATGACTGTTAATGGAATGTCACCTAAGCAATAACGCTACAGGAATTGACTCTGGCCGCAGAAGCGAATGGTCCGTTAATGGCGGCCACACAAAGTGAGCATTTACAGCGACGGTCCGGCATTTTCCGAGAGGTCCGGCAGCTCTCGCCGTGAAATACCACGCTGGTGTCCACTTATTGTACCTGGGTGTGGGAGCCTCAGACAATTATCTGTATAACCTGCTCTTTAATTTCTCGCTTGTCTGCTTACGGCGCCATCGACTGTCTAACAGAAGGACGTCAATGAAGGGAGAGGCAGCAACACTGAACAGGCCCCCACAGAGGACCACAGATTAACTTTAAACTTGCGGTGGGACCGGACAACTCTTTTCCATTTAAGTATGATCCTTAAAAAAGAAAACAAAACATCCTTAAGTACTCTTTGCAGCCTTTATCATTGTTTAATGGAATTATTATCAGAAAATAAAGATACGTAAATAAAGAAATGTGTTTTGGGGCACATTGACCATGTAATACTGTATGGAAATATTGACTACATGGTTAAACATTCCTAGGCATTTAACCCCAGTCGTAAACTGGCCTTCTATATATCTACATACCTTAATTATGCTTGTTTGGCAGCCTTAAGCATATTGAACACATCAGGCAAGTGAACATTTATAAGTATAAAAACTACTAATCAATTTATAATCAGCACTTTTCCCCAAAACAGCACAAAAATGTATGATACTCAGATGCACAGTGTTTGCTTTACGCTTTGCCAGAGTATGGTATCCAGGACTCGTGTGGAAGGAGCATCTTTGGAGATTCATTGCTTTGGCTCCGCTATGAGGAAATATTACAAACAAGGCTGTTAAAGTTACAGTTTTATGAAAAGGCAAAGATTGATGCAGCAATATTTATGACTATACCTTTGCATACAGGATCTTTGTTACTTACAGTATATCTTTTAAAATTATGGCTCTTAAAAAGTAGTGTTGGGTCAGAGACATTCTTTTTTAAAAACTGTTGTTTTCCGTCTTTGTTTCAATGATATAGTACGTAATTCCTTTTTTTTACTGTATGTATTAAACCCTAATGTAAGATCCTGAGCGGGATAAGACGATGGATGGATGGATGGATGGATATTGTAGTGCAGCTGAATTTGGTGTCAAAAGTATGTTTTTGTCAGTTGTGACATATAACGATTTTATAGATACAAGTACTGATTCATCATAACACTGCTGCACGGACTCGAAATCGGAACCTGTTAGTTATGATGGTCAGCTGTTTCAAACGCCATTTGACAGAGAACCGTCGGAGGGAACAATCAGCTCATTTCTTAGCTGACAAATGTGATTAAATATTAAACTCCTGCAGCCTGAAATTATGTCCCAAGAAACACTATGGACTGCACAACAGTCAGTGTTTTAAAAGAGGAATAACAGACAGTGGCAGATTACCGGCCCATCTTTGTAGTAGTAACCCAAAGGACTGTATTCCATGGATTTAGATGACTTTTTTCTTCCCTTGTTTGCATAAAACCGCAAAATAATGAAATGGATTTCCTTACAATGACCACAGTCTTTTGTTTTATGGACATTTTCATCTGATATTAAACAGAAGATCCTTCAAAATGGGTAATATTGTTTCCTTTGTGTCTCCACTTAAATTTCAAATATATGATCAAGATCTTCACATGAAAAACACAGTCACATGTAAAGCCAAGTCTTAGAGCAAGCGCTATATCAGAACACAGACACATCCATTCGGTATCAACTTATAATTACAATGGCTCATTTGAACACATTTGAGGCAGGCGCCTATCCACCCACAACACACCCTTGGCCCACCCCCTGCCCCCCCCCCCACCCTCCCTTTCTCAGCATATCCATCTCCATGACAGATGACTGGAGGCCTGAGGCTGCAGTTTAGATGATGTGATGCAGAGAATCTTTATTAACATTTCAGTCCCATTCCGCGCACAATATAAATTAGGTGGCATGTTAAATCTGGACGATTGTGGCGATACGTCACGGCGGTGGCAGTGGGCTTGATGGCTCAGAGTGTCCCTGCGGTGAATTCCATTGCCATTATTGTACTGTCCCGGGTGCTGAATGGACAGGCGCACTGATTGCCTTTTTCTGCTTTGTTTGGGGATTGTAACCGAGAAAAGCTTCTCATTAACGCGGGACAGAGGATGCGCAGGGAGAAGCAAACCTCTCCCTGATGCCGATAAGAGGGAAAAGCGAGGGGAAAAAAAGAGTTTCACAAAAAGACACCCAGGCTGCCTGTCTTATTTATGAATCTTTTTAACATCTAAATGGGTTGTAACCCAAAGTGCGACCGCTGATGGAAAACAGGGTCTGAGGTGGTACAGCTATTCAATATAATTAATTTCAGTAAATAAACTAAATAGAGACGTTAAGTCAAAACATTACACACCGTAGGCTATTGTGCACTGAAAAGTTGCAAATGGGTTTCATGAACGATGTCTTAAAACGGCGAGAAGTTTCAAATGGCCAAGCTACCTTTAATTTGTGCCGCTAAGCACATGGCTGTGTGTGTGAAAATGACGACTTTATCCTTTCTGCTGGGTTAAGCAAAACTAAAATTGGTACTTCATTTCTCTCGGAAAAGTAATGGACAATCACGATCCTATCATTTAGGCTGGTAATTTCAAATTAAGTGAATTAGCGATCCAATTTTCATTGGAAAATTAGGAAAAGTAGAAGAAATTGCACTTTTTATCTGATTAATGAGGGTATGCAGAGAGCAGAAAACATTTAACTATTTAACTCAGTCAAAAAAAAAAAAAGTAGAGGATTTTTTAATTCGTCGCCTGGCGCGGTTAGCCTGCGAATGCCCCTCGTTTTATCATCAGCCTTATGAGGATGCTCTTTCTGCTTGGTTTGAATGGGTTATGCGACTAATTTGATCGTAATATACCATCATCCACTGCTGGCTAAGTAATGCAGAGACAAATAGCAGCAGCACAGATCAGTCTTTGAGTGATAAAGTGCAACTGTACACTTTTTACGTTGCATTTTCTTTATAAACTTGAATACATAGACAGACAGGCCTGATCTACTTTGGTCTTTTTTTTATAGAAATGGACGGTTTGTTACTCCCACTGTATCCGGCACTCTATTAAACATACGATGAGTCGTAAATATATGGCGAAGCGTTTTTTTTCTCCCCTTCCTTTTCTTTTCCTTACTCGACAGAGCGGAGCTTATGTCGTTCTGTCCCGTGGACTCCCTAGTAAAAATGTCAGATTGAGGAGCGAAATGACAGCCCCAGGCTTTTGGTAAAGGTTCCTGCTCTCTGAGATGAGAACAAAAATTGGATCTGAGTTTCAAGCACCCTGCTCCATTTTCACACTGCAGTGGCCAGCGAAAAAAATAAAAATAAAAAAATAAACAAGAGAAATAAAAAGATACATATAAATAAATAAGTACATAAAATAAAGGGGCGACCATCGTGTCCAATATGGCCGTAAATGATAATGCGAAGGGGAGTCGTGTTTTTCTGCGTGTTTATCTGGACAGGAATGACCTCTAGTGCTCCAGCTTTTCCCCAGAGCTCTGAAATCCCGCTCTGCCATTTCATGGAAGATGGACTGGGGCAGATTGGCTTTCTGTCTTTCGGCCTTACAAGAGGGAACAATACCTTCAAGACATACCGGTTTCAATAACAATAAAAGGCGCGACTCGATAAATCATTTGTTATTAAATATCACGACGTGGAATTTATAAAGTCAAAAGCACACAATGGCGGCGGAAGTGACAAGGAGCCTAGATTCGTGTGTGTCGGGGGGGGGGGGGGGGGGGGGGGATTTGAATGCACTTTTATTTTCAGTTTTGGAAGAGGTTCTTAATCTTAAAAATGAACACAAAAAAGGCTGGAAATGAGAATGAGTGGATGTGGATGGCGCCGACACGCGGCTCACTGTAAGATGTCGTGGGGCTTGCCTGCCTTGCCTGCCCTTTTTCATTCCCGCTCTTACAGGAGGAGGCAGCGGCTTCTGTCATCTTGAAACGGTGCCAGGCTTCCAGTTTGGGTTGATCCCTGAAGCGTGAGCCTCACACATTCAAGCTGTTTCAACAGCCTGTCAACTAATGGGATTTTGGGAAGGGTACATTAGGCTTGTATGTTTGCAAGAGAACCTGCAGATTGACACCAGTCTGCCATATTTAAGACCCTGTGCTTGGTGTTATAAATACACTCCATCCAAAATTAAACAAACTAAACTCTTTCTTTGTACCTGCGACACAAAGGTTGAAAGGTCATGGTCTTCCTGAAAAGCAGCGTGGGAGGTAAGACTTAATAATCAATAATCGAAAATTATCTTAATAATAGCCTTTCCCATCACGACCCTGCTCAGGATAAGTGGATAAATGGACTGTCTTAATGCAGTATCTATATATAAAATTATCATCTATAGACAACCATAAATAACTGATGGTCTCATTCTTACATCTTGCCAAGGTGAATATTTGTGACTAAAACTGGAAGCTGGGTGGGTCTTTTCTGCACAACATTTCACAGTGCATGTTATTCCAAAGTTTACAAATTACATATTAGTTAAGAGCCAACTTTGTCATACATAATTACACCCAACCACTTAAAATGTACACCGAAATATAAATATTTAATTCAGATAACAGATGACCAAAACTTTCATAGTTTTACCATGTTTGAGTGGAATTTTACATTTTGCATTGCATTTCATGTCTCTGACAGGCCCAGATCCTGCATGTCAGGTGTAATTAAACAAACATTACAAAGAATACATCTGTGGAATAATTGCTAATCGCAGTTTCTACTTTGTAGATACTAAATGTGTTTTACATTGATTCATGAGAATGTAAGGTATGCTGGTTATTTCAATGAAAATAGGAACAATGACGCTGAACAATTATAAAAATCTGATATGAGTTGTGTCATTAATTAGCTAAATTAGACAATAAAATATAAATGATCTGGCAATATGAAATATCTCAAATGGTGTCCCTATAGACTATAACTCGAGTCACTCACATTTGTTTATAAATGGTTACTGCATGAACTTGTGCAGGATTTGTACGCTTATGGACTTTATGTGCAGCCCTGCATTCACCGTGCTTGAGATTAGAGCGTGATACCGTGCAAGGAGCATTATTATCTCCCGGTAACGTATCCATCTAATTAACTGGCAAATGGAGAACAATGTCACCGCACGCATTCTTCAAGGCGTGACCTGTTTTTGTATTCCAGGCAAGATGGTTAGTCAGATCAGCTGGAGACAAGTTCAGCCGAGTAGCCTGGGGCGATTAGCCAACCTGCATGTCTGTCACTTCCCAGCAGAAGGCAGTGCCCGCACCTCTCCACCTCCCATAATGCCCCATGCAGAAAAAGCCTGGCACAGACTATTTTGCCTGTAATGCTTATTTCCGACTCATCTAATTATTTGTGTGTTGATTGAACCTCCCTGTTCCTGCCATTCCACTTATGCAGTGCCAGGGCTGGGCTGCAGTGTGCTAAGGCTACAGTGCCATGTGCCACTGAGTTTCCTCTATTATGTACTGCTATCTAGTGGCCTCAGTCTCTACTGCACAGTCTAGGGGACCTAGTGCTCGCAGATAATGTGTCTGTGCCGGCTGTGCCTTTCAGTCCCTGTCTTCGAAGTCCACGGCAGATTTTTATTTTTTATTTTTAAACTTTGCACGCAGGAACATTCGGAGCAAATGAAATTAACCGTTATTACTGACCGATTTATTTATAAGAGATCTAGAAGAGGTAGAGATTTTACAAGAGCAAATACCTGAGCAATATTAAATACCTCAAATATCAATATGAAAATGCAGTATGCTAAATTTATGCAATTATTACATAGGCCTAATGCAATACCTAAGTAACAATAATAAAATTAGCAGATTTATTCAGTAAATGCATAGTTTTTATTTATTTTTTACTTAATGTATTACAAATTATGTATTATCTTACATCATTTTAATATAGCCTACACATTTTAATTGACAAACGTTTTTCACTTAGTCTAATAATTCAAGGTTATTTACCTCAGAGAAACGCTTCTTTATTGATATTTAGTCACTAAAACATATTTGTTGAGATTTTTTCACGATTCTGTTCCACAGGTTTTGGATGGCTGCCAAACTGCACACACGCGCAGCACCTGTGATTAGCCTCCCATGATGCTTTGCTCCAAGTCCCTACCCTGCGCACACAGTCCTCTGTCGCGGTTAGCATTAGTGGTAAATGATGCACTCTGGCAACCATGCTTAATTTGTGTCAGTCACTAAAAATGTGACTCACTGTGAGCCGTCTTGCCGCCTGACGTGGCTCAGATCGTAGGGTTCTCTCGCTACTACTGCTTTTTTTCTTTTGCTGTTTTTGTGATGCATTTTGCGTTTTTCACTGAAAATGTACTGATACAACACATGTTTTTTGCAATCAAAAAATCGTTTGTAGCTGCAACATGCTGGTAGCTAGATTTAAAGTTTGTTCCACTTGCAAATATTCAGTGCGGACTACAGGGCACAGTGTCCATGAAACGTTGCCCTTAAAAGCTGCGGATGCTCTTATTTTCCATCCATTTACATGAAATTAAACGATTCTAGTAGCTTCTTGAAATTAAACATGTTCATGACCTTTAAATGCCACATACAGAGCTGGGTTTAGCTTTTGCATTGCGGTATATTAAACTTCTGATTAACGGTCAATATGCTGAAATCGCTTCATCACTTATACCCTTAACTTTTTAATGAGTGTGGATAGAGCACATACTGTGATGTCTTAATGTACAAAAATTCATTATGTCTCACGCACGTCTGGATCCATACACATCAATTCATTTTTATATGACTGGATATATCCATCTGTCTTCTAACCGCTTATTCCAGTGAGGTTCCCAAGGGACCAGTAGCCAATGGTAGGCGACATAAGCAATAAGGCTAGGGAATACCCACAATGGGATGCCAGTCCGTTACTGGGCGGGCACAAACACAAACATGAGGCAGCTTACAGAATTTAGAAATTTAGAGATTGTATGAGCTTTGTGAAATGGTGTTTTATCCTGCTGGCATTTAGACCAGGGGTGAGGAACCTGATCCGTAGAGAGCCGGTATGGGTGCGGGATTTTGGAATGACCTCCCAGTCAGCCAATAACAGTGAGTCCCCAGGACTGGAGTTGAGAACCACTGCTTCAATATTGGCTGATTGAGCAGAAATCAAGACTCATCTGACCAGGCAACATTTTTCTAACTTTCTATTGTCCAATTTTGGTGAGTCTGTGCCCACTGTAGGCTTAGTTTCATGTTCTTAGCTGGCAGGAGTGGCACCCGGTGTGGTCTTCTGCTGCTGTAGCCCAAGTTTCAACGTGTTGTATATTCAGAGTTGCTATTTTGCATACCGAGGTTGTAACGAGTGGTTATTTGAGTTACTGTTGCCTTTCTATCTGCTTGAAACAGTCTGGCCATTCTTCTCTGACCTCTGCCATCGACGAGGCATTTTTGCCTAGAATACCACCGCTTGCTGCTTGCTTTTCTTCTTTTTTGGCCCATTCTCTGTAAATCTGAGAGATGGTCATGCATGAAAATCGCAATAGATCAGCAATTTCAGAAATCCTCATACCAGCCCGTCTGGCACCAACAATCATGCCACTTTCAAAGTCACTTATGTCTCCTTTCTTCCCCATTCTAGTGCTTGATGTGAACATTAACTGAAGCTGCTGACCTGTATCTGCATGATATTATACATTGTGCTACTCACAAACTGTATGATTAGTTGATTAGATATTTGCTTCAATACACAGTTGAACAGGTGCATCTAATAAAGTGGTCAGCTGAGGTGGAAACTTCATGTCCAAAAAGTACAAATCCAGACCACGATTTTGTTCCAACCAACCAGTTGAGTACTCTGTGAATGTGACTCAACTTTGTACTCAACCGCTTGGTTGAAATGAAATGTTGGTCTGGATTTGTACTCTCTGGACCTAAACTTTCCATATCTGGTGGCCAGTCAGTGTATATTTCTTTATTAGTTTTAAGACTCCAACATACTAAATAGTAGGCTACTATAACGTGATATAAGGGCATACATTCATTTTATAAAGGTGAAACACAAGTGAGTAAGTCTCCCAAACACTGATGGAGGCTATCTGAGATCTGCTTAATGTTCTTAAGGTACAGCCTCAGGACTGGTCCAGGCTATGTACCACCTCAATGGGAGACTAAGCTCTGGCTCATCAGAAAAGAAGGCCAGTTTGTGGACACTCCGTTCCAGGCCTTGGACACTCTATCCCAGTGGAAAGAGGTCAGGTTGGCGTGGTCCTTTTCATTTGATTAAGGACTGTGAGTGAGGGAAAGAAGGCCGGTGCAGGGAGGTGACAGAGCGGCTGGCACAGGCGATGGGTATAAGTGACAAGTGACAAGGACAGAAGACTGCCTCAAGATGACTTGTGGTGTCTGCGAGGCTGGCTTTGGACCATACTAAAGAAATTGCACTTGTCAAGTTGGGGAACCATTAGAATGGCTGCTGAACTATAAATAATGGAAAAAACATGGCTAAGATTAAAAATACTTCACAATGTTTTATATATCATTTTCGGCCTTAAATAAGCAATCCAAGCTTGTTAGGCTGATTAAATTGATTTTTACTTAAACAGATATTTATTAAATTTTCAGACATATGGCATCAGTCAGTCAAGGAATGACTGCTTAATTCCAGTATTGGAGTTTATTGCTTTATCTTAACCGTAAGCAGCAATTGAATTTCTCAAAGGATTTTTTTTTTTCTTCCACCCTCCCTGCACTGTAAGTGTGAAGAGAGTAATAAATTTGAGTTATGCCCTGGGCCATGAGTAATCTCTGCTTGTATTCCTGGGAATAATTGATAAACCAGATAAGATTTAGACCACGCTCAGTCACAGGAGACCTAGAACCTCTAGCATCCTGACATGTGCGTGGTCTTTCCCGCAGATGAAGTGCGGCTTGAATGATGTATTTTTGTTTTGGTTAATGACAGGAGGGGTGTTAAACCGGAGTGTTTAATTAACCCTACCGCGGGCTGCCTGTCAAGACACCCATTCGCCGTTGATTGAGACCTTGGCGTATCCTCAAGGAGGCGGGGGAAAGTGATAATGTGGAGCCACAACGCAAGATTGCTTTTTTAAATTCCACTTTATGGGTCACTGCTTTGAATTCATTACTGACTGCAAAGACATTCGGGTAGGGGAGGGGTAAGAATAATGCTCTCTTCTTCCACTGCGGAGAATCGAGTGCACTGTCGCGAAAGGGAATTAATATGTGACATCTTTATCTGGTTTTAATTTCACTCATAAATATAGCGCGCTTTATTTGCAGATCTGTGGAGGACGGATGATATTTAGATCCACGGCACCTCCATCTCTCACACCTTGCAGCAGCCGGAGTAGGAATGACATTTTTTTTTTCCAATGGAACTCACTATTTGGAATGATTTATCAATTTTCATGTAAAAAAAAAACAAAAAAAAAAAACGTAATGGTGCAAAAATTCTTCCTAGTACAGATCACATAATTGTGCTTTGCTGTAGTGTCCGGTGTGTAAGGGCATGACAGAAAATCCTAAAAAACAAACTTTAGTGCGGACTTTGAAGAGTGAACACAAAATGTCCAGGAAGAATGCCCTTTTTTTCAGTCTACAGTTTAAACCGCCATCAATCTTGCATATTGATGGCAGAGGACTCCCGATGAGCCTAGTAAATTCAATCTGAATCATCTGGGTTGTCTGTTTAATCAATAGGCACCATACGATGGGGGTGGGGAGAAAGGGAGGGGCGGGGGGTGCAGGGGGGGGCTGGGGAGCAGCACTCGCTATCATGATGACTTAAGATGGCGGTGGAAATTTGCTTAAAGCCTGTACCAATTAACTTCAGGATGATGAATGCTTGCGCGGGTGAGGAGAAGCCAGCCTCTTTGTGCGCCGGGACAGCTCAGCTGTTGAGCCGGGCGATTTCGAGGAATAAATCTAGTGAGCAGCAAGCAACGCCCACCTCTAATGATTATGTCAGTCTTGGCAAACACTCACACACTGGGGCTGTCAGGACACTATCAATCAAGGGGGGGTTTGTCAAAGGCCTTTGCTGAGATTAACGAGTCCGGAAGAATAACAAGTCCAATTTGCATAGAAAATTGCCCTAATCCACAGAAGCTGATAACGCTCCGGTCGAAGTATTTGGCTATTGCCATTCTTCCCGAAGTGGTATTATTATCACTTGGAATATTACTCTGCATTGACTCTTTTTTTAATCTTCTGGATGACAGTGTTAATATTACCCCAAGTGAATGGGCCCCAGAATGCTTAGCAGTCTATTCTGCAGCAGTACATTCAGCTAAAATCACCGTTAATGACATTTGTAGCCGAATGCAAAAATCTCGACTCCTTCGCCAAATCACGTTAAAGCGAAGTATCCTAATCTGTGAAAGTAGGACGTGTTTGTAACCAGGGCAATATTTGTTTCGGTATTAGCTTTGTTTTTAATATAGATGATTTACACTAATATATACAATGTGGTGTTTTATAACACAGTAAAGTTTAAGGAGACTTGTTCTGCCATCGCACTTTTTACGATGCAATTATCTAACGTGCAAAGAAAGACAGGCTCAGGAAAACAGAGCAGGACTAAGAGATTTTAGCAAAGAGTATCCCGTAAAACAAAATGACATGACACAAACAGGACTGCCCAAATTAAAAATAATGACTTCCTTTCTTTCATAACATGGGCTAATTTAAAACCTTGTTTAACTATGCTGTATGATCTGTACTGAAGTGACAATGCAAAACTAATTCCATTGATGAAACACTATCAGAGCTGTTTCTCCTGTCAGAGGTATAATCCAATCACTAGTCTTTTAACTATTTATGAAGGAAGCTTATGCATTGTTTTGTGTTAATTTATTTGGTCACACAGTAATATACTGGTCTTTATTAAAAATGCAGACATTACCCAGTTAAAGAATGTACTGTGTGGTATATTGGGCCACAGTAGAGTAAATGTAGGAGATTAATGAAAATTCAGGTTTAGATTAATACAATCTAATTTAATATAAGTCAGTTCTCACTGTGTTTCTGTGCAGATGTTTATACCTTCCCATGGTAAAACAGCTTCTTGTAGGATCCTTACAAAGTCCTCTGACCGATCAACATATTTGCATAAATCCAGGGCACAGCCTTGCATCTGAATGTTGAAAATTTCTTCCGAATACTTGTTTCATTCTTTGTTTTATATACATAGTCAAAAATGTGTCCAAATTAGCATATACATTTTCCAAAGGAGGTAAACCTATTAGATTCGTAGTACCGGGTCTGTAAATATTTTTTAATATTTAATTTTTCAGCTGCCAGTATATTTTTTGGCCCATATGACACAGGGAATTTAAAGTTATTGTACTACCGTAATAACTGCAAAAGTGATCAAAAGTCTGATTTCTGATTCCTTGTACATCCTCAGATAAGATTTCCATTCTTTTTTGGACAAAGTGTAATTTCCATTTCTATGCAGAGTGGATTCGACGAACTGTAGAGGGATGAATCCGTCACACCTGCTGCTCCTTCAGAAAAAACTGCTTTTCTCGACTCTTAAACTTTCCGTAAATTACAGCCATAGCATTGCAAACACAAAAGCTCACATTTCGTCGTCAATAATTAACGCGTTTTATATTTGCTACAATATGATCATATATAATTAGCCATAAAGATCTGCACAACAATTTATGTTTATGTAAAAGAACATCTGACTAATTAAAAAGTATAAAATGATTATGTAAAAATCACACCAGCACAAAAGGCTCAGATGGGTTTATCTGAACTGTGTATCACGTCCATATGCATATTAATTAGTGCCTCTCACAGTTTGTTTTTAACTGTGGAGGATCACCCAGGGAGTCTGTGATCTGGAATGGACGTAGCGGGCCTTTCTGAGATAATGAAACTCATTGATACACATGCCCTTTAAAGAAAGAATAAGATGAACCCAGGGTGTGCATTTGTCTGTGAAGTTTGCCATCAAATGAGACAGTGATGAATAAAGCTACTTCTGCCTGGTTCTGCAGGGAAAAGCCTTGCAGTATTTACTAATGTTGCCCTTTTCCTCCGCTACACCCACCTCTGATTGTCTGAGAGGCCCTAGAGGGATAATGAAGCCACACTGAGACGAGCCTCCTTGTCTTAACCATCCGACACGAGTGCCATCTGGCCCCGGCGACAAAAAAACAACATTGTCTTAAGTCTTCTAGTGAAGACGGAGGGGGGTCACATCACCTACGGAGCAGGGGGCTGGATTCTTCAAAAGTTCTCCTCTTTAGGGCTGTGGAAGGTACTGATTCACGGGGACATCTGAGAGAGACGCGGCGTGACTGAAAGGGTGCGGGGACAGCAGGGGGGGGGCAGCTAACAGCTGCCGGGCCGCCCAGCAGCTCGCTTTCTGATTTCATGCACGTACTCCTGTACTTCTTTAAAAGTAACTCTTTGACAAAGCAATCTGCGGGGGGCCCCCCTCGTAAGGTCATCTCCCTTCCGGGCATTACGGTGAATTATGGCGTCACGGCACGGCTATGAGGTCGCGTCGGTTACAAGACAATAGTCGGAGAAGGGCCTGGATGCTTTCTTTAGAGCTGCGGAGGAGAAGGGCACACTTTAGGGGTGCGCAACACAATGTTTGCTGACCTTCAGTCTGGAAGAATAACAGGTTGACTTTTGTAATGAAAAACAGTCTGGTTAGCAAAAAAAAAATGCTACACAAACAAAACAGGGGAATGGCTATAGGCCAAAAATAACTCATTTAAGTATTATAGTATTTAAGTGTGTCGATTATTCCTAGCATACACAGATCTGGGGGGGGGGCAAAGGGTGGCCATAGCCACACTAGACTGAAACCTGGCCACCTCATTGGCCACCGCCGTCGTATGTGCATTTTGTGGCATTTTTTTCTTCTCCAGAATTATGTTTCTTTTAGAGGCGGAACTTTTCCCTACAGCTGCAGGACCCATGGGAAGCTTTTAATGTTTGAAAACAATGTAGAGTTACAGCGTTCAGGCACCTTAAATATTGCCTTATTTTTTAGATGCCTTATATCCATAATTAGATTTATGTGCCACCCCCAAAATGACCTCTTGTCCCACCCTTACAACCCCACTGGAAATTTTCTGGCTCTGCCCCTGATTCCTACAGATCTTTAACATTTGCTCAATACCTTCTAAAACCAAATTGGCTAATGCTGAATACAGACCTGTAAACCATATCAAGACCCAGGAGAGGAGTGGTGTTGTACCTTTGACCGGGGTATATGACATCATGGACCACAGACCTGGGGGGGCACTGGGCCTGTGCCCGGATAACTTTTGGAGCGTCATTAAGAACGCAGTGATGAACAATCATGATAAAATGACCAACAAATAATTTCATGCAAACTGATCAACCTTTATTAATAAAAGGCTGAATTATTTCTGTGCTTTTTTTTTAAAACAAAAGCTTACATAAATGACTTTATCAAGAGCAAAAAGACAAGCGGACATAAGTTTATGCCCCCCCTCCCCCTTACAGCCCCCCACTTTGTTCAGATGTGTTTCGCGATCCATGTTAAACATGAATAACTGCAGTGAAGTATCCCTGTGTAAAAATGGGTAAAACAGAAGGTCTCCCTGTATGAAAACAAGGGCCCATAATGTAAGGTTAAGAATCCATATAGCTGGTGGAGTCTCCGGTCTCCCACTGTGAGCTACTCAAAGGCCCCGGCTGAATTGCCTCCACATTTTACAATATGCTGTATCCACTTCAGTAGTTTAGCACTGAATGGGTCAGCAACACGTAGCCAAACGGAATGTCACTGCAACACAGCAGCGCAAGAGCATACAGTTTCCTGTATGTTCCCGGCCTTGTGCTCTGCGCCTCCTGAGGTAGGCTCTAGGCTTGACCTGACCTGGGTTTGAAGAAGCCAATATGGAAAGTGGATGGAGCTGGGGGCGGGGATATAATCCTTAGCTCATGGGAGTTTTACTTACACAATAGTGTTCTGAGGGCAGAACGAAAAATGATTGGTTCAGAGATATAACCAATCAGATTGTAGTGGAGGCGGGTCCAAGCAACTAGAAGAGATGGGACCAAGACATCAGATTGGTTGGTCCCGCCTCCTCTAGTTGCTTGGTCCCACCTCCTCTACCCCCCACCTCCTCTACAATCTGATTGGTCATGTCTCTGAACCAATGATTTTTTGTTCTGCCTTCAAAACATTATTGTGTAAGTAAAACTCCCATGAGCTAATCACTACCCATCATCCATTTCCATTGCAAGTGAGCCTCTTTTACTTTTTGTAAAACTTTTTTTCTTGTTTATTCATGGTAAAGTAGCCAGTGGTTACTGTGCAGATACAGTTAGAAACACTTGAAACTTCAGACTACCGTCCTGTAAGTCTGAATACTCACATAGGAATGCCTGAAATTAAGGAGGTGCAACTGTAGCAAAGCCAAAAATGAAACACTTTTTAAAACTTTATCTAATTTTAATCAAAGTACTATTATTTTAGAGTATTTTTTCAGGTTAATGTTTTATTTTGCATTAAATAATGAATGTACATATTCATCATTGTTAATGGAAATCTGTATTGTTGTGTTTGGCAAAGGTTTTACACAAGATGTCCATCCTGACATAACTCCCCCCAGTTTACCAGGGCTTGGGACCGGCACAAAGAAATACACTGGTCTGTGCATCTCCAGTGGCTGGTTTTGTGCAAACCCAATGGCTGGGATGATGAAAAGAAAGGAGGCAGAGCTGGAGGTTAAAGACGTTAAGATTTGCATTGGGACTTAGGAGGACGGACAGGATTAAGAATGAGTATATTAGAGGGACGGCTCAGGCTGGAAGGCTTGGAGGCAAAAGCCAGGGAGGCGAGATTGCGCTGGTTTGGACACGGGCAGAGAAGAGATGCGGGGTTTGGAGTTGCCAGGCAAGAGGAAAAGAGGAAGGTCTAAGAGGAGGTTTATGGATGTGGTGAGAGAGGACATGCAGGGGGTAGGTGTGACAGAGGAAGATGCAGAGGACAGGAAGAAATGGAAACAGATGATCCACTGCGGCCATCCCTAACAGGGGCAGCCAGGGGAAGAAGAAGATTTACTTTGTTATGGTGGCCTCTTCTGGTGTGTTGTGCTGGGGATGTTAACTGAGGTAAGACTGGATCTCACATCCCACGACCAACTATAAACCCTCAGTGACCTCGTGACTGCTGTAGGGGGTGATAGAGATTTTGCCGACATGCCGATTAGCTTGTTGATATTCGGTTATTAAAATTTCAGGTTAGGAAGTTGCCGGCTCCTGCCTGACTTCACCTGGACACCAAAGTATCAGATAATCAGTATAATGCAACGCAAATCCGCTCAACCATCCAACTCACCCCCAGGTTTGTGCACCAGAAATGCACTTTAACTTGATGGATGTGAAATTTATGTGCAAGTGATTCCTAATTTTAACTGTTTAGGAAAGAAACTCTGCTGTCTTGCTGTAAATTTAAACACAATGGACATGCAGCGAAAAACATGTACTGTAAAACATGTATATTAGTGGTTAATTAGCTGACTCAGTGCATCCATAATAGTAATGTTCATATTCATATACCTAACTGTGTCTTTAAGGAGCCCTAAGTGTGTACAAAGCTGATCTTTTATTTAGTAATATTAACTCCACGAATACAAGCAGAGCCTAATTGTATGCCACTTAACTATACTGCCTTTATGATGGCCGTGCAATATTTCAGTTAATCTAATTTACATATAAATGTGCTTTTTTATCACGTAAATGTGGAGAGACTTTCATTTGAAAGTTGGTCAATGTCAAATTATATATGCAGGTCAGCCTACTCCTGCTCTGGTGCTCCTACTGTCCTGTTTGACAGACCTCCACCCCCCCCCCCCCAGTCCTAAATCTGCTGTTGTCTCCATCCCCGCAGTCATTACTGGGATACACACGCCGGTTTCTCCATACCAATTCACCGCTGCCGCTAATATAGACTTTCTCATAAAGAGTGGAAATTTGTCCAATCAATCCCTTTTAGTGTGTTATAAGTTTCACCTGACAACTTAAGGCCTTATTGATTAAACATTACTTTGTTAGATCCTAGCCAGTGCAATTGTACAGGGAAAAAAATGAAACCATTATCAGAGTGCTTCCTGTGTGATTCAATGGGCTCTTTGTGTAAGGAGGAGAGAGCTCATTTATCAGATATGAGTACACTTTATGCAGAGTATATATTACTCTGATGCGAAATTCCACTGTGCTACTGATGACATATATCCTATATATGTTGCGTCAAAATCCAGTTGATAGGAAAAAGAATAAGAGTGTTTTCACATGAATGAATCTGGCACTGCTTATTTAAATACAGGCTACATCTGGTAATAAACTGTGTTGGTTTCCTTATTGGCTATATATCCTTATTTTTTAAGTTAAAACCGCCAGGCTGAAAACAACTTTTAGAGGTACGTGTTATATTCCTGATCCAGCTTTGCTGTTTGGCTTCCAGGTGAAGCTGCCATACCAGTAAAAGCTGGTTACAGCTGGTTACAGTCAGCGTGTTCATGCTGAAGTGAATCCTGGGTGTCAAATGCATCTGTTTCAGTCTGAGACTATTTGATTTTTTTTTTGTCAGAAGTTTTCAAAAACAAGAATAATACAGAAGGGTTTTGTATCTTTTACAAAGTGGAGAAAGCTGACCAATGGGCTCTGACGCCAGTGGGCACATGACCATAGCGTGTGACAGTGCACCTGGCATCAACCCCGCCCCCCCACCCCAAAAAACACTTTTGTCAGTTAGCCCTTAAATATCTGCCCAGTGACAGCAGTTTAGGGTCTGGCTGAACACGGAGGCCTTGGCAGCACTCCCTCCCCATCCCTGTGTACAGCCCCGTGGTGGCAGGGGACCGCGGGCCCAAGCCAAGCGTCGTGAGAGCCTCGGCGAAAGGGGCGAGCCATCCATGTCGGACAGGCCACTCCGGGGAGCCCCGGCGGAGGGGCGCGGGGGCCGGGCGAATCAATCGGCGAGGTACTTAATGCACAGACTGTACAATTGGCGCCGCCGACATGGCAGCGTGAGAGGCCAGGAGACCAAGCCTGCTTCCCCGACAGACATCTGGCGAGGAGACTGAGAGCCATGTTGTTAGGGGAGAGAGACCGAGGCAAGACAAATAAAATTACTGCTTGGGTTGTGGGATCAGTGAGAGCCTTGCCTGCCTAATCTCACCGATGGGAGCATGCGGCTGTTGTAATCCAATTATAGGGGCATAAGCAATTTGTTAGACAGTCCACATAATGTAACCGTTTCCCAATAAAGTCTGACTTGTAATAGCGTTGCCGAGTATACACATAAATCTAAGGAAGTGGAAGCGCGGTGCGAGTCGCCAGCTGGGGCAGGAGACAGCTGCCTCAGCACATCCCGGAGTTAACTTCGGCCTCAATTCGGAGCGGGGGTGTTAATTTGCCATTTACACACTGAAACGCAGATTTGGTCTCAATCCAGGCAATGAATGCCTTCCTGGGATTTCGAATGCAAAGAGTGACCCTCCCTGGTAGCTGAGTTTGGTGGCTGTGGTCATCATCAGTAATGTTAAGATGGATAAACTCAAATCGCTTGTTGACTTGAGTTCTTAACTTGAAATTGCTTTTTTAAATGATTAAACATTTTCAAATGGGACACAATAGCTGGGAGTCCATGGAAGTGAAAATGCAGGCCGCCTTTGCGTTTGCCTAACTTGTTTCAATGTCCAGCAGTACATACCTCACCCTTACTGGCTTCTGATTGGATGAAGGCTTATGGTTTACCATGAAACGGGCTGTTTTCTGGTGATGGAGATACACAGTCAAGGTCAGGAGGAAGCGGGACGCAGCTGATGAAATGAGAGCAGCAGGACGGCTTGGAGAGTGGGGGGGCCAGACTGCAGCAAACGTTCCTGTAGGGCCCAAGGTCGCAAGGAGGCCTGCTGGGCTGATATGTATGGATGGACCATATCCAGGTACCGGGCCCCTAGGGGCCATCAAATAAGATTATCGTATTCGTCCAAACGAAGGGTGTTCAGGATGTAACCGTGTCCAACCTTCCCGCGCCAGGCTGTCATTTTCCAGCTGTGCGATGTGTCATGAATCGGGCTCATGTTTCACACGAGTTAGAAAAACCTGCGGAAGGTTAAAGAACCTGAGACCTGCCGTGGGTGAAGGAGGCCTGCATCTTCACACGCGCAAAGTTTTCCTCATTTGTTCTGTGCTGATGTGGCTAAAACATCTCACCTTAATTGGGCCCATGATGCAAAAACGAGCGTGTCAGGGCCACGATCCTCAGTGATGAAATAGCTAGCTCCCTGATATCAGACGCCTACGCTAGACTGACGGGTCTCTAGCCAGTGGTCAGGGAGACATTACCATTGCCCTCCTAGATCATTTGCATGCGTTGTAGCCTTAATTTGCAATCACGGACGCACTCCTGAGCCTCCGATAGCGCCGAGTAAGCGAATTAGCGCTAACGCTCGTGCTGGGCCGCGGAATTTACTGCACTCGCAAGACGGAGGTTTTATGATGTGCAGAACGGTCTGCCTGGAGTGGGCCGTGTCCCCAGAGACTCTATAACCTACTGGCTTGTTTAATGACAGTAGTTGTGTGGTAACCTCCACACACAGACTGGCTGTCAAAGGCTGCTTTATAGTATGTTATGTGTAGCTAAAAAGCTAATATGTAAATAAACAGGCTACATTTTGAGTTTATATATTTGGGTGAATTTATTTATTTGCTTATGTTTTGACGACACAGAGAGCTGTATGTAATTTTATCTATAATTACATTTTCTAACTTAAATAAAGATATTATTAAAACATTGCTTATTATATATTTTTTTCTCAAAGCCTATATTTTGATTGAAACAAGGTGATTTATAAAAAATAACGCCCAACTTTGATATATAGTTTAAAATAATACATCTAACCATTACTCTATTTTATTATTAAAACTTGTTTATACGTGGCTAGAAATTATAATTGATTTCTTGTTGTGATATTACAATGTGAATCGTTCATCTTCCTGTTACCAAGATGGATATCAGTTTGAAAATAAACGTTTGACACTGAAGAAATTATAAATCGATGTCCCAACTTTTTATTATTGCATGATTTGTTGAAGTGAAGATAATTAGATGCTATATCACCATGATGGAGGGCAACGGCAAATCTGATTAGGGCGTGCTTGCATCCCATGTTTCAACTCGCTGCAGATCCCGCAAAATGCATTTGCCGCCCTCTCATAACTAATGGTTGATTTGCATCGCTCTGACAGTGGCCTGTGTGTGTTATTTTGTCCTGATATCATCATAATAATGAGAGCAAATTAGAACAATCAATTTACATGGATAGTTTTTGATTGGAGGAGATGGGCAATATGGCAGAGGGTAATCCATCTTCTGAGTGCTGTCACATTAATGTAAGGGCTCCGGAGCCAGTGGGCTGGGCAACGGGCCAGCGGGCCAATGGCGTTCGAGCACGTAGACGCTGGGGGCGGGTGGGGGGGGGATGTTAGTGTGGATTGTCCTGTGATCAAACGTTCAATTAGCAGAGCTGGGGATAAACAGAGTGATGCATGGGAGTCTGCAGCCGCTGTGGTGTAACTCGGCCCCATCGGACTTGCTGGCCTCAGCGTCAGTAAACGTTTCGCCCTAAACTTTCTTCTGCTCCTTTTTGCCTGAGCCACTGTGCGCTGTGCAAAGGCAGCCATTTGTAATTCTGGATGGTGTTGCTGACGGTGGCCAGAGCAGGTGTGCAAGGAGCGAGAGTCATGTTTGCCTTTCTTTTTTAACACGGCAGCAAAGTCAAGCTGCTGCAAACGTTCATTAATTTTATTGGCCACATTAACATATTAATACTCGTACTGGGCATGGCCGTGTTTAAAGGGGGGGTTGGGGGGGGGGTGGGAGAGCTATTAAAATGTCCAGTGATCAGAGTGATGAAATAACTCAGTTCATGTCATCATGCATTGTGGCAATTGACAAGGTTCCTGATTATACCGTATCTAAATGTGAGTAGGTCGCTAATCAAGGTTATTATTCAGTAACATCTATGTTACTCATTCTGGGCAAGGTTCACTGGCAGTGTGTGGCCTCACCAAGTCTGCTGCTATGATTTTCTGCTCCGTTTCGTATTGATAAAAGGCCACAAGGGGTCCTCAAAGTTCCAGCTTGGTCTGTTAGGTCTCAGTGCAGGGACTAAATCTATATAACCACAAACTGGGGCCAGTGCATATACTGTATACATGTGAATGCAGTGTATGTAGCAGCAGCTGGATGGTTTCCATCATGTGTTTGTGTCACTGCTATCCATTTATATATTTTATATTTAACAAAACCTGCCTGACAATGCACATACATGTTTTGGTGTGTGTGTCTGTGTCAATGTGGCCATGTTTGTTACATTGTGATAAAAACCTGTTATTTTTACCTTTTGGGGACATATTTTCAGTCCCAACAAAAGGAAAGGGGAATCTGTGAATGCAATTTAAAAACTAAACATGCCAAAAGTCTTGTATTTTATTTGGTTACTTATGCTTAAGGTTAGGGCTTGGTAGGGGTTAATGTTATCATTGTTGGGATTAGGGTTATGCCTGTAGAATGAATGGACGGTCCCCACAAAGATATGACTACAAACGTGTGTGTGTGTGTGTGTGTGTGCGTGCAGGACAGTGTACTACTGTTCATCATACTTACCCATAAGATGATAAAGATTCCTGCTGCACACTGTCCAAATGGATGGGACACTAATTAGTATTAATAAACCTAATGAGGAGTGATGCACTGTACAAAAAACCTCTTCCTAATCCATTCTGTATTATTTTTATATTCAGTTGTTTTCTAGTCATAATAGTTCCAATTCATCAGATAAGATTACGCTTAATTCAAAAATGGCAAGAGCAATTATGACAGAGAATTACTTTCCTTGCTCAATAGCTGTATAGATGCACTTGTCACTATCATTATTCTTCTAGAAAGGTAAGAGTTTAATATATTCATATGAGAAAGCACTTTTGAGGAAACAGTCATTATTAAAAGCTACCATTACTTTCAATTAAGCAATTGTAATTGATGATTGGCGACTACACAACAGTCTACACTATTTATATAGTTGATCCAGGGGATCAGCACTTGACAGGCAATTTGCTGTACATATACTGGTATAATTTACCCAGATCAGGGACCTGCAAATTATGGGAGGCAATATTTCAGTCAGAGAGAAGTAATATTTCATACAGGCATTTGACTTATAGTGAGACTGCCGAGTTGCCCAGTCAATTCACTGCTTTTAAATCCCAGATCTTAAACTGATTTCTCTTTTAACTTGGACACTAGGTATGGTGTGCAGTTCTGGAGTCAGACAAATAGAGATGAATATATAAAATGAACAAGTCTTTGCCTTTTATACTGTAATCATGTGAATTTAAACAAGGATATTTAGAGATGAAATGCTTAAATGCCTTCAGACCATTTGTTATGCTTTTATAATAATGTATATTAATGTGTCCTGTGATGGATTGGCATCCTGTCCCCTGCATTGTGCCGTGTGATTGGCTGGCATCCTGTCCCCTGCATTGTGCCCTGTGATTGGCTGGCATCCTGTCCCCTGTCCTGTGCCCTGTGATTGGCTGGCACCCTGACATCTGTGATGGACTGGCATCTTGTACCATGTCTTGTGCCCTGTTTTGCCTGGGATAGACTCTTGGACCCCCAGAACCATGACTAGGATAAGATGGATGGATGGATGGATGATGTACACTTTGTAATCCTTAGAACAGGACTGAAATACACCTTTTTGGATTTGCTTAGAGACCTGCTCATCTAATTGCTGCTTTTATCTGAAGTAAAGGGTCTGTGACATGGGTTACTTCCCACATACCTTATATGTATAACCTCCTGCATCGTTGTAGGAGCCAGGAGGAGCCACCAGGGGGCCCTGGGAGGTCTCCCACCGGGGGCTCATTGTGCAGAGATCATTCAGTGTCACCCCCTGGAGCCGAGATTACACTCTGATTGCTGTGTGAGGGCTCTGGGTAATTCAGAGACGGGCGTAATCTGCTCCGCCATGGCTGCAGAAATAACTGACTTCATCCTAGTTTGAGGACACGACTGTGTTTGCCTGACAGGTTCATCTCAAATAAAATTCGTCCTTTTTTTATCTCTTGTGGAGACTGTGTTTAATACACCGAAGAAACAGGAAAGCAGATGCACCATTTCAGTGCTAAAGGATTACTCTTCCTAAGGACATTTTAACAAGCCTTAAAGAAGCAGCATTAAATGTGCTGCATTGTGAGTTTATGATTGAGTAGAGGACCCTAAACTTTTTTTCAATTATTACCTTTTACAACAGCGGTTACCTAGCATTATGTTTTTCTCGGTTTAGTGGTTTAAATGCTAAATGTGTTGGGTGACAAAAAATTTGTGGCTGTTCCTGTTTTTTAGGGGTAATACTCATTAAATTCAGTGGCCCTTTGTGGGCGGGGGGGGGGGGGGGGGGGTAGATATCCAAACTGTGTCTTGAGAGGTTTTTCATGAGATCCAGGAATTATTTAGATGAAATTGGTGAGTGTTAATGAACTTCCAGGTCTTTGACTGAGTCTTTTGACTGACTCTGCAGTGTCCTCACTTCAGAGACTGATAGCACCAGAGATTATTGTCTTATCTAGTTTTTTTATGTTGTAAATTACATGGACAGAATGTAACACGATTTGTTAAAAAAGGCCATCTGACAACATTCTGTGATTAGTGGTGATTCTGATTAATGTCTAGTGAGAAATTGCATAGATCCTCATGCAGTTAATCTCTACTTGTCTGATGATGGTCATGGGTTTACGAGAGTCAGTCCTTTGATGTCCTTTTACGGACGTGACCAGGCGAGTGACAGCCTGAGGGGACTTTGCAGAAACCAATTCGCCACAAGAACATATGCTTGGAATGTGAGGCGGATCTAGCAGGACCTGCAGGAAACCCCAGGAGGATGAGAGAGATTCATCACAGAGAGATTCCTAAATCCTTATCCTAACCCTACAGCCAGCCTGTTACCCCTAAAAAAATGTTAATTTGGACCCAAACCAAGACGTCATTCTGTGTGGGTCTGTGCCAGGCATGTAGCCACATAGTAAAATAATGGTTTCGAAATTAGCACTCCCCCCCACCCCATCTGTGAAATATAACGTGGGACTGCCCCCCCCCACCCCCCCCATCAGTAAGGGTTGCTGGACACCCCCCGAAATTTATTCATGGCTACGGGTCTGCTCTGTGGGACTGATGAAAGCATGGGTGGTGGGTTCTCAGAAGATGCCTTGGTCCCAGAAATTACCCTAAGAAAACACGAGGAATGTACTGTACGTACTGATTCAGTTAGGGCTTCAATGGCTGAAACGCCAGTTATTGTGTACCTCTAGCTGACTAACCGCTGAAGCCATACTTAACTATTCCATACTCCATCTGCTACTCCATACTTCACCTACTGTTACATACTCCACGTACTGTTCCATACTCCCATACTCCATCTACAATACTGTTCCATACTCTACCTACTGTGCCGCATACAGTGCTGTGTCAAACGTTTGATTTACACGCCTTCCCTCAATGCCAGGGCAGAGAGTTCTGCAAGCTTCCAGGCCCCGTGCATTACCGCTTCACCACTAAAAATACGCATCCCAAAGTCATTCTTTTCTGTTGAATTAACTGTAAATTCCTCCCTCTGTACCCCTTTGCAGGGTAGTCATGAGTGCTTCAGCTCAGCCAGAAATTTTTCCATTGTACCCTTGAGATTCAGTTGTAATGTATCTTTTTAGAATTAAAGTTTAAGGGTTTGTGTTGACGATTTTTTTAATTGAGTGATTAGAGAGGGACATTCTTAGGAAACCTAGACTTTGCCAACCAGGGTTCTGTAATTGGGGGTTCCCTACCAGGAGCTGGGAGGGAGCAAAAACGTGGACTGTCTGCAAGTCCCCGAAGACCAGGTTGAAAAACACTGCCCTAGGCTTCTCACAAGCTCCAATTGTTTTGATTCCCCCTCCAGGGACCTGAAGCTGAAGGCAGCATCAGAGATTGGACATGCATTCCTACAGATTTCACTGAATGAAGTACAGGCAAGGTAAGGCAGGGGAAAGAAGAAAGTGAACAGAGGCTGGGTCTCCAGACCATCAGTGACAATGGTCATTTTTCTCAAGAGAATTTCATGAGTTGGACCTCATTAGTAAATCTGAAGAACTGTTTCTATAATCAGCCAGACTTTTTCAGGAACTGAGACACTCTTGGGAGTTTTACATACACAAAAATGTTCTCAGGCCAGAATGAAAAAATGATGGTTCAAAGGAGGTGGGTCCAAGCAATTAAAGGAGGCGGGACCAACCAATCAGATGTCTTGGTCTCACCTCCTCTAGTTGCTTGGACCCACCTCCTCTACAATCTGATTGGTTAACTCTCTGAACCAATTATTTTTCCTTCTGCCCTCAGAGCAAATGAGATAGGTGGTGAGAGAAAGAGAAGAATGTTTCAGTATCAGCTATACAGTACTGTGCAAATACCTTAAGCAGTCAAGGAAAATTATATTTAAATGATCTTCACCTTTGTGTTAAACTATGACATTATGTCTGTCAAATTGTGTCAACCATTACAAAGTCTCTTTTAAAGTCACCCTGGTACTTGCAGTAACCATCAATACACTTATGTATTTTGTTGACATGACCACACCATGTTAGGCTAATCAATGCCCCATTGAGTTATTTAACTTATGGTAATTAATTGAGCTGGTGGTGAAATTTAACAAATATCTGGAATGGCAGAGGTGCCCCTGAGGAGAGGTTTGGGAACGGTGTTCATCTAGCTGTAGTTATCAGTAAATTTTTAGAGAAAAGAAGAAATTCTTGTTTATTTTTTATTGTTTTACTGCTAATTTACATATGTTTTAATGTTAAATTGTGAGTAACACTTTACTTGAGGGGGTACAAATAATATAGTAGTACACTCTTACTTAACATATTAATTAACTATAAACTAAGTATTAGTTAAGTACTAAGCCCATGTTCATTACTCAACCATAATGGCACGTGTCTTTCATGCAGTTAATATATTTGTTCATGATTTGTACTTGAGTAGTAACTCAGTTACTAAGTTTTCTTGAGTAAAGAAAGTTTTACCCAACTGTGTTCCTTGATTATAGTTTTGAAGTCACAAATAGCTAACATATGACTGTTTCATTTTCCATTTTATTTGGAGTTTGTCGTAAGCCAATTGTGTAGCTATGAAACATATTGCACTTCTTTATGAAATTGATAAAAAGTCAATAAATTATTATCAGCAACATGCTTAATATGTGGGTAAATGTATGTTTTTCCTTTTGCACTCGATCTGGGGACAGCAAATGACAACAAATATTAATAGGATATGAGGGAAGTGTCGTCCTCGTGTTGTTTTCGCTTTCTGAGCCCAATGGTCTGGAGCACAGACCATCGATTGTCTCCACTGAGCATCATGCTTGCCGCTTGTTGAGCTGGAGCACAGGCACGATGAAATTCTTGGAACGGAGGAAGCTTCAGAGGTCATAGAGAGCCACAGCTACCAGGAGACAGGAGCATAACGACTGTAAAACAGATGAGATTGCCCTGTTGTTGTTGAATGGCAGGCCTTCCAATGCGGTAATCCTAACACTTCATATTAACATTCATTTCAGCATGAACATTAATGTAACTGTCTTTGCAGTAGTACTTAGACACACCAATAATCATTTACTATGATATTTCAGGACCATTGCCATAAAATTGCCAAAAGTGTTATTTAATTACATACATCTCTATTCATCTGCTTTTTTCATTTTATAACCATTTATCCCGCACAGGTTTGAGATGATCCTAGCCTCATGGGACGTTTTACTTTCACAAAAATGTTCTTAGGGCAGAAGGAAAAATGATTGGTTCAGAGAGTTAACCAATCAGATGTCTTGGCTATATTGATTAAGTTAAGGTTTCCTTTGTGCTGAGTTCCAGACTGTGATTTTTTAATGTATGAGTATAAACTCTGCTGTAAAATATGAGTTCTGCAAACACCACAGTGCAGTGGTAAGGCATCACTTGATGGCCAACTAAGTACCTGTATTTGGATGGTAAACCAACAAGGAAAGTGTGTTTGCTGCTGGAAGAGGTGCTGGTGTGGCCAACTCATCAGCCCGTCCCTGTGGTCTGTGGTCTGACTCTCTGATGACATAAATAAAAGATCCTTGGGCATCTTTTGAAAGAGCGGGGTGGGGGGGGGGGGGGGGGGGGTACCCTGTAACAAAGCTTTATGTAATAACTCGACAGAATGTGACAAATTGAATGATGATGATAATAATAACACGGTAATGTTGCGACGTAAAATAATAATGTAGTCTATAAATTTGTAGCATTTTATCGAGTTATTACATTATGCATGGTATGTAACAATGCATTATGTAATAACATCGCATTATGTGTTGAAAATTTGTTAAATTTTGTCGAGTTATTACATAATGCAGCATTATTACATAATGCATTGTTACATACCCTGATGTCCTGGCTAAAATTGCCCACTGTTGCCCCATCAAATCTGGCCTCCTAATCATCCCTTATATCTAACTGGTGAATTCTCTGCTTGCCCTTAGCTACTGTGTAGTGGTGCAGAATGGCTGCCGTCGTATCATCCAGGTGGGGGCTACACAGTGGTGGGGGCTACACAGTGGTGGTGGTTAAAGTGGCTCCCAATTGGTTCTGTAAAGCACTATGTAAACGTACCATTCATTCAATCATAGAAAGTATCAGTCCTTATATCTATGGTGCTGTTTATGATTATATTTTTTCTTTTCTGTCCATATTGGCATGCCATTGATTAACAAGATGCGCACAAGTTCAGAATTAAAACAGCATTATAGAAAACAAGCATGGAACCGTAAAAATGACTATTAATGAGTAATGGTCTATAAGAATAAAAAAACTAGGGTATTGTAAGAACATGACTAATATGTAATTCGCTAATGTGCTGTAATATATTCTATCAGGGGCACCTAACAAACTCACAAAAATGTTCAGTCAAACAAAAAGTTTCTAAATGGCACACCTGTGCTTTTAAGCATATTATTTGTTAATTCTCCTTAATCCCTTTACAACCTCAGAATGTAAGAGTCCCATGACTTACTGATCTGGGGTGATTATATATCACGCAAAGGCCCCGCAGCAGGAAGCCATATGAGCACTGCAGGCCCAACACGCTGACGAGGCCCGTGATCATGTGATCCCACCCAGCGGTCACGCTCATCTTTGTTGATATGCAAACCGAGTCCAATGTTAACAGTATCTATGAAAAATATATCTGTAGCTAATATGTATTTCATAATTATGTATTCCGTATGGGAATGATGAAATACAGCATTCATGCTATATTATGAAATACATGTGACACTATTCAAATTTTAACTGAGAAATTAAAGGCAGCAGGGACAGGACTAACTGAACCATCCCTACCCAGCAGGTTCTTAAGATGAATTTCTTTAAAGGACATTTATGGCTGAACAAGTATTTACACTACGTGAGTCAGTACATGATTGGTAGAACCTTCTACAGCAATTGAAACAATTGAAGAGCAATTTTCCAAAACTCATTCGGTCTGTTTTTTGCTGTGTTTCAGATGAGACCGCCAATGACCTAAAGTCAGGCTTCCTTATCATATATTACAGTGTTTTGCGAACCAAAACATACTCAGTCCTCATTTAATCCAATGAAGAACTTTCTTGAAATTTCCAAAAGCATATCATGAGGACTGAGTGAGAAATTTGCTCTTCAATTGTCATCTGGGCTTCAGGGTACAATTACTTGTCACTGGGGCTGTGCCCTTAAGGTTTTGCCAATTGTACCCTTAGCTGTAGGTAAATGTACCTTTTAAGGTACAGAAATGGACTCTGAGGAACATTTTTGTACTATTAGGGGTATGTTAATGTTGATTGTACCATGGGGAACAAAACCGTACTAGAGCTGTACCCTATTTTCTGACAGTGTTCACAACACCTGCTTCATGTCACATCCAACCTCCCAGTGAAAAGCAAGTCTTTGTCTCAGCCTTCCGCACTCTGCTGTCCTCAGAAGCACTGCGGATGGGAGCCCCCCAGCAGTGACCTTCCTCTACCAGCACATGCTGTTACATTGCATCCACTCTGGCCATAAGGCCCCCTGTACACGGTTTGCATGGTTAACGTTGCTGCAGACTGACAAGTTGAAATGTTCTTTCCTCTAATTGGTCCAGTACTTCTGCTCTGGCACCATTCTTTGGGTAGACAGGCTGGTCTAATGGTACCTAATCCAGGTTCTCATTACATTGGAATTATTTTGATATTAAATTATCATTCTTTTATTATCTTATGATGATTTAGATTTTATTTGAGCATTTAACCACCTCAAGTTCAGTATTTATTTGTCTATTTATTTTTTTGTTTATCTATCTATCTATCTATCTATCTATCTATCTATCTATCTATCTATCTATCTATTCTTTTCTAAATTCATAAAACATAAATTACTTTTACTTTTATAAATATAGTTGGACCAGTTCCCTAACAAAAAGGTATACACTACTGTAAAGCTCGCCAGTCATTCATGTTATATATCCATATAATGAAACAGAGTGGTCTCCATTAGAAACCACGCTGTGGTCTTGTTTTGAATGTGGGCCCCGGATTGTAACAAATGTAGTTTTTAATTGCAATGTATCTAGTTGTAATGACAGATTTTACCTTTCTGTTTTGTTTTCTCTAGAATTGGGGGGTGTTCCACAAAGTAGAATTTCTCAGTTAGCTGGGTTAACTTAAACGAAGTCAGGATTGTCCAATATGAATGCTCTTTGCCTGAACTCTTATTGGACAATACTGACTTCTAGTTTAAGTTAACCCAGCTAACTAAGAAATTCTACTTTGTGGAACACCCCCAGATGTAGTACTCCAAATACACCATGTGCATTTTTCATCTTCAGTGTTTTGCTTTTTTTGTTCTTCTGGTATTGTTTACTAATAAGCATTGTAACATCCTCTCATAGCCGCCCAAATATTGCCATTTTCGTACACCATAAACAACGAGAACAAGACTTCGCAAATTCACTGAAGCTGCCTGATTTCTGGCTTTTCCTTCCAAATCACATTGCCTGCCCTCATGTGATTAAGCTCGTGTCACACGTTGTTATAACCGGAGCTGATGAATATTACTACCAGGCGCTCAGGAAATGCACGGGAGGCTGTAATGCGTGTCAGTCACGCAGAACCACGCCTGCCACTCGTATGTGCCGCAACAGTATAAAAAGACTTTAAAAATGCACAACTTTCATTTTTTCAACTTCTGTATTGTTTAGGAAAGGCAGTTGGTAGTAAATGGCCGATGAACTACTACTCCAACCTTATGGGAAATGCTCAGGGGTAAGTCGTAAACACGATATAGTTCTTTTCCAGCTTATAAGTTCATTTTATTTTGATTAATTTATATTCATAAAGAATGTGTCATTTGTGATCCATGAAGAGTGCGCAAGCAATGATTGCTGTCGCTATACGAGTTGATTTATTGGTTTATTTGTTCGACTGATGTTTATATTGATGATGGTGTGTTGGTGTTATCGTGCAGTACAATTAATGTTGTATGATGAGCAGTTGTTCCATTCTGATTGTTTTAGGCGATCCAGAGGAGTTCATAATGTAGATTTTTTGTAAGTAATAAGCGCTGTAAAACCAATTAAAGTAGCAATATACACGTTTCAGATGTTATTGTGCGCTTATTTACTGTACATCTCTCTAGTGCGGTATTAATGGAAACACTCAAGGTGTCGAATAACGAGAGTACTTTACACTTTACACTCTCAGAAAAAAGGGTACCAGATTGTACATTTGCTTGTCAATGGGACTGTACCATAAAATTCTGTACCTTTTAAGGTACACAAATGGACTTCCCAAGGTACAAACAACATTAATGTACAAAAATATTCCTCATAGTCCATTTCTGTACCTAAAAGGGTATATATACCTACAGCTACAGGACACAACTGGCAGACCCTTGAGGGTACAGCCCCAGTGACAAGCAAAGGTACAAATTGGTACTCTTTTCTCAGAGTTTACTTACAGCACATCGAAGCTGATAATAGTAAATGAGTTTAGATTAAAAATTTGACAGTGTTTTCACTCCTTAAAGCAAGATAATGTAACTCTTTGTCTAAATGTGTGATCTTGTGCAATGACAATGATAATAATAATTGTAGTAAAGCAATTAATATATTACACTGCCTGAATGTCGTAACGGCTTGCGGGCGAGCGGGGAAGCAAGCGAGCCGAGCCGGGGAGTCAAGCAAACGAGGTTTATTCTGGACGGACTGGGCAGCACAAGCAGAACAGCAACACAACGTCAATGACCGGACTGGGGAATACTGATTAAGAAGCGGACTAAATACACAGGATAGGCAGAAAACAATAGGCAACAGGTGATGACGATCGGGAATCAACATGAGGTAACGAGGTGGGCGTGGCACACACGAGGATCGAACAAGCAGGTCATGACACTGAAAACTCAATATAACTCAATTTATTTGGAAGTCATATTTTCTAACACCACCTTTCATAAGCGTTTCTGTGGAATAGTTCATGTTGGACAGGCTTCCCATTCCAAGGGACGATGACGTCTGCTCATAACTCACTATTTTTGTATTACACATATATTACTACTGTATGTGCCCAATGCCTCCTGGGATAGACTCCAGAAGATGGAGGAGTGGGCATATTTAACCATTAAATTGTCAGGGTCAGCTCCTATTTGTCCCAGTCTTTCCTGTCCCTTCCCCGTTTGGCCAGCAGGTGTCGCTGACCATCCCGTCCCTCCTCTCAGTCTTTGTGTTTTCCTCAGCTGCCTGTCAGCCACATGGCTCAACGTGTCGAGCATGCAGCTACCTGCAAATCCCTTTGCCGCATGTTCAAATCCCACCTCCTGTGTTTGTAGATTTTGTTCCCTTGTGTTTCAATTGAATCAGTTTTCTAGTCCCTGTGTTTTGATTTGTATTCGGTTTTGGTTTTTTGCCCTTGATTGTGTTTTTGCTGGTCTGTTGTCCCCATTGTTAGATTCTGTTTCCTACTTTGTTTCATGCTTTAGTTTATTAGTTTCACCTGTGGCCTGTTTCCCTGGTCTTTGTTAATTAGTCTCACCTGTCCTGTGTTAGTCTCGTTACCCCTTAGTGTTAAGTCCCTGCCTCAGTTCAGTTCCCCAGTGTGGTTCATTGTTTGATCTTTGATGTTGTATGTTGCCCCATTTGTAGTTAGTCTTTGTTTTTCCCCTTTTACTTTTGACCCCTCGTGGCCTGTTTTTGTTTTATAAGTGTTTCTAGTGTTTTTTCTGTTTAATAAATCCCCGTTTGTTCTTCGAGCCGCCAGTGGGTTTTCCACTTCCTGTTACCCGCCTGCACGATACCACGCCCTTGTGCTGGAACCTCTCGAGTCTGTGACATTACATATTTCGTCTGAATGCAAACCGTTTGCCTGCTGCATGTTAGCTAAAATCATATTCTTACAACATTTAAGATCCCCTTTCAAGTCCAGGAAGCCACTGTGATCTTTTTCTCGTATGGATTTTTAGCCGAGCAAGATGTGCAGACCTACAAATGGGTAAAATTAAAGTTATCTGTGATAATGCTGACGAAACAAACTTTGTTCTGATTGTTATACCCGTTTTAAAGATTGCATCTCAAATTTCAACAAAAAAGTTAAGCAGTCATATTTATAACATTCATATTCTTTATGATGATCTATGAATTCTCTGTAAAGAGTGAATCAGACCAGACTATAACACTACGATTGATGCCAGACGCACTTATACCTGGCAGTTTTATGAAGCAATTTTAACCATGACAACCTTAAAGGGGTCCCCCTAACCACTGCTATTCAGTTATGAATTTGCACATCTTCTTACTGCACTGCACCCTCCAGCTTCTAAGCTTTGCCTTTAATCTTTAGGCATATAAATCTAATCTAGACGCATCTGATCCTCTGCACGGTGAAGTGAGGTATGCTACATTAGCTGGAATTATCTGGAAATGAACTGGAAATGCGGCCAGGCTGGGGCATTAGTGACATAGCCTGTTGCAGGCAGTATTGCTCAAAGGATTATGAACATTAAGGAACTTGTTCAGGAGAGTATTTAAGCGGCAATAAAACGTTTTGACTTTCTATGCAAACAGATTAATCTTTGTTCCAGTTATTAAAGATGCAGATCTGGTACCAGGTCACCAGGTCACTGATTGGTTTCTGAGACTGATTTCCAAGCATAAGGGTACTCTTTATTTCCACTGTTTGAAACATCTTTCTGGAGAAGGTCTCTTTACTATCCAGCAATGCTAATTAACACCTAGTTGGCAACATTTCAGCTTAAGATAAACTAGAAGATGCAGTGAAGTCCCACACACACCTGGCAGGATGTCTGTCGCATGGTTTCTCCACAGTGGTTTGGAAAAACACTGGCTGAACGTCATTAAAAATCCATAGAATGAAATTCCATATTCCTGCATAATTGAATAATCGGCTGATGCTGGGAGAGTGTTGTAAGATTGGGGTCTCTGTGAGCTGAATGGTGACCTCTCACGTCTGGATTTCTGGGGTTGGTTTCTGCTTGCATGTTCCTTGTATGTCGATGTGGGTTTCCTTCCACAGTCCAAAATCGTGAGTCACCATCAAAGCCTAACTTGCCTGATTTGGCTCTGAGCGGGTTGCCAGTCAACTCTCTATAGCAGGGCTCTTCAAATCTGGACCTCGATTCCAAATCCAGGCCTTGTTTTCAGTTCTCCCAGGTAGTTAGTTTAATAATTACTGATTCTGATTGGTCAGAGGCTTCACACCTGACTGGAAGGCTGGAAAACCAGCATTGCTCGGACCTCGAAGACCGTGATTTGAATAACCCTGCTCTAGTTACTGTATATATAACCCTAACATAGTTAGCAACTATGCTTTTTGGAAACACAGCTCGGGTTGAAAAGAAGCAAGTGTCATTGTTGCTGTGCTAAATTGTATCACTGTAGTCCTATCTTTGTCAGGACAATCTGACCCCCCCCCCCGCTTTTCTCTGCTTTAAGCTATAGTATTTCATATGCTAATCCTTCGGCGCTGTGCCAGTTGTTGTTGGGCAGATTTTGTGTCTTTAGCAGCCGGTGTCACCAGTACCAGATCAAATGCAGCCCAGAGTCTGCAATTTCTCACCATTTTCAAGCGATTTTCCTTCCCTCATCTTAGGATGCCTTGTTCCTCTATTGGTGAATAGGGGTCCCTTAAAGGGGGAGAGTGAGGATGATTCCTAAAAAATTTGGAACGTTATTTGATTTAGTCTAGGTTAGGGGCCCAGTATGAGATGCTTTCATGGGGCCAAAAATCTCTAGTGGCCCCCCTGTTGGTGAATCTAAACTGCAGCATGTATAGGGTGTGTGTGACCGCTCGTGATTAGCTTATCCAAAGCCTGTACCTTACCCTATTCCCTGTACTGCCCAGCATCTCTGATTGGACAGTCCCTGTTCATGGATATTACTGTAATTCCCATTATGACCAGTGATAAATGTCCTTTCCCCCTATGGACAGCATGCTGTCACAGCCGTTGATGGAAAGGCTACATCTCATTTTATGCATCATGTGTTACAGGCTGCAACTAAAGGAGTAAATGACAAATGATACAGACGCTCGGCTATTGCTCATACAAAAACGGACACATTTTGAGTTTCTGATGAAGGTCATTTAATAGCTAACAACGTCAAAATTCCATACTGCGTTTCTTCAAGAGAGAAAATTCGACAGCTATCCCATGGCTCACACTGAAAGTGTTTGTTTGGTCTGCTTAATTAAAGATTAAAATATCTTTGTAGTCCATAAGTGATTGGAGCTGATGGATGGAGGGATGTGTGTATGGATGGATGGATAATGGAGGTTAATATCTTTCTGTCAAACTTGAAAAATAATCATATGTAGAATTGTACCTAAAACACTTTAGGCAATAGCTGCAGGATGTAAATATATGTCACAAAAGTAGTAACTAATTTCAAGAACAAGCTGTTAGTTTTCTCCGTCTCTATTGACAGAATATTGCAGGCTTCTGAACATCACACTCAGAACCATCCCTGTGGGTTTTCATAGGCTAATCCAGACATAAGAACATAAGAAATTTACAAACGTGAGGAGGCCATTCAGCCCATCAAGCTCGTTTGGGGAGAACTTAACTAATAGCTCAGAGTTGTTAAAATCTTATCTAGGTCTGATTTAAAGGAACCCAGGGTTTTAGCTTGTGCTACACTAGCAGGAAGACTATTCCATACTCTAACTACACGCTGTGTAAAGAAGTGCTTCCTCAAATTCAGTTTAAAATGTTCTCCCGCTAATTTCCACCTATGGCCTTGAGTTTGAGTATTTAAACTAATATTGAAGTAGCCATTTGGCTGAACGAGACCTGTTATAATTTTATATACCTGGATCATGTCCCCCCTTAATCTCCTTTGCTTGAGGCTGAACATATTCAGCTCAGCTAACCTCTCCTCCTAAGACATTCCTCTAAGACCAAGAATCATTCTTATAGCCCTACGTTGCACCTTTTCCAAGGCAGAAATGCCCTTTTGAAGATATGGTGACCAAACCTGCACACAATACTCTAGGTGGGGTCTTACCAAGGAATTGTATAAATGTAACATCACCTCCCTTGACTTCAACTCCACGCACCTAGAGATGTAACCCAACATTCAATTGGCCTTTTTAACTGCTTCCCCACACTGGCGAGAGTGGGACATGGAAGCATCAACATACACACCGAGGTCTTTCTCATAATCCGCTACCTTTATTTCAGTGGAACCCTTAAAATATCTGTACTTTATATTTCTGCTCCCTACATGGATTACTTTACATTTATCTACGTTACATTTCATCTGCCAGGTATCAGCCCAGTCACTAATTAAATCAAGATCCCGATGTAGCCTCTGTGCTGCTAGTTTAGTATCTGCTACACCACCCACCTTGGTGTCGTCTGCAAATTTAACCATGTCCAATCACATGTGTTTCCAATGGATGCTATATTAATTAAGTTAAGCTTCCAAACAGTGTGATCTTTTCTATTGTAAGTCAGTCACCTCTTGCTTTGATAAGACAGTGAATGCAAACCCGCGTCGCGTGTGCTAATGTTGTGCTATTATACTAGTCTTGTTTCCTGTTTAGCACGGAGACGAAGCATTATAGCTTTTACGTCATTAATCAAGCTCTCGGTTTTATGGTTCAGAACCATCAGTCAGGTCCTCCTCTGTATTTCCATTTGTTTTTATGAGAGCATTCACTTCTCACGATATTAGCCAGATCCTATGCGGTAGGCTACCATTAGACCATATACACATTTTGCCTTAATTTATAGCATTGGATGAAGTGTCTGGATTAGTAAGTCTTAATTCAATGCATGTAGATCATATCACAAGTTTTGTGAGTAATGGCACAGGGCTGTGATGTATCTTGCGGCACAAAAGATTTGGACCTTTGACCTTTTGCAGCAAAGATGAATGGCAGCTTAGAGATGTAGCCGACCATGACAGGAGGTATTTATCATAATGTGCCCTGTCCTTAAAATGTTTGGAAAGCCTTCTAATGCTTCGTATAACCTCTCATCCTGCTTACTGTATTTATATTTTACATATAATATAGTGCTGTGTAAAAAAAATCTTAGGCCTCCAAACAAAACTAGCTTTGTTATTTAGGTTGGTGCAGTTGGTGTGCAATTGTGACTTTTATTCATGATGTCTGTCAGTGGAGCTATTTCAAAACCTCCTGTCAAGTCACCCCAGGATTTGCAGCAACCATCAAGTGTACCTCTGTGTTACCATCAGTGCACCTTGTTTGACTGATCAATAGCTAATAAAGTTAACGAACCAATTAAGTTGTTTAACTGAGCCATTTGTACAGTTAAAGAAATATGATGTGAAATACACGCAGAAATAATAAAATAAGTTAAGGTGCCGGTCCATATTTTGTGAATTTGTGAATCAGAGTCTGCATTACAGTAAAAATTTCATATATACATTTAGAGCAGTGAATTCCTTTTAGGTGTTAATACAATTTTACCAGCTAAACATATTCGACATCATACATTATCACTGAGACATGCAGTGTAACTTTAATAATATATACAGTACATGTACATAAATGTCCAGATGTCACAGTACAGCATACAGATTCATTTGATGTTCATATCACACTCCTGCATAGATACAGACAGCTGGGAAATTGAAAGTTAAACTGAATGTTAAATTCTGATGACAGGTAAGCATATACCAGCCTAAATAATAGAGAATGCACCAGTTTCCTCATATTGAGGATAACGAGGGACAGGTGTAGCTAATCGATAACAGCTCCAGTCATCTGGTTCCGACCCCCGCCACCCAGTTGAAAATATTACTGAGAATTATTAATGCTTAATGCTTACGTTGAAGCAGATGTATGTTTGTAAATTCCATATAAAATCACAGGAGAAAGCTATAGGCTCTGAGTCGCTTATGATTGTCAGACCCCTGACGGTGCTGCTGTGCTTACAGCGTCTCACCTCGTCTTTGCTGGCTGTGGCTTTGCTCTCCTCCTTCGGCAGCTCCATGCTCTTCGGCTACAATCTGGCCGTCGTGAACTCACCAGCCAATGTAAGTACTCTCCCAAAGTCCAATTTAGCAGCAACGTAAAAAAGGCAGTAAGATATTTTGCTGAGGTTATTTGAGTCTGAACCATCACTTTCAGATGGAGTGTTTATTTGTATATATTTGTTTTTCATTTGCATGTTTTTTTTACTTATATATCTTGTATTTATAAACACACAGGCACATTTAAAATGTTCATTTTTAATGCAATCAATTCTTTATTTTTTTGTCAACACATTAAAATAGAGCTAAATAGATCTGATTCCTTAATTTCTAGAACAAGAGAAAATCACATCCTCTCATTCACATTAAGGAAGTAAAGCAAGTTGATCTCAAGTGTGAACTGTTTATGTTGAGTGAATATATGTTTCACGAGATTTGATTTATGATGCCATGACAGCAGCAGCAGTTAATCTTACTTGACATATTACGTTTGCTTACACTGGGCTGATAGGCACCGTGCATCATTGGGATATGGTAAGGTTATTTTAGTACAATCTCTACACAACATCGTTTTCTAGTGAGGTCATAGCTCATACTGTAAAAGTCACATCACGTGATGCCGCTTATTTAATTATGTAGGGATATGGAATTTTATTCTATGTATTTTTAATGACGTTCAGCCAGTGTTTCTCCAAACCACTGGGGAGAAACCATGTGACAGACATCCTGCCAGGTGTGTGTGGGACTTCACTGCATCTTCTAGTTTATCTTAAGCTGAACTGTTTCCAGCTAGGTGTTATTTAGCATTTCTGGATAGTAAAGAGACCTTCCACAGAAGGATGTTTGAAATAGTGGAAAGAACGAGTGCCCTTATGCTTGGAAATCACTCTCCGATATACTGAGACGTGGCACGCTCTCTTACAGTCCAACAGTCAACAAATAGGCACACAAGACAATCACAACTAAATGAACAGTGTGGAACTCTACAGGGTCAGAGTAAATGTCTGCTCTTTGATTGAACTGGTCGTCCATGGAGGAAATGAGCAGGAGAGCCAACCACGGTGTCCTGAATAACAATCAGGCTTGTTGTTGCTGAAGAAAAAAATCCAAGGAATGTCCTGGTGATATTTAACTTCTTGCCAGTAAGTCACACGGTTTGAAGTGTTAGAAGAAGCCCTGGAAGACAGAGTAGACATTGTTCAGTCCATTCAGTTCAACCTCGAGAACTCGGATTGATAACTTATTACTGGCAACACGTCGATCCCCTCCTTGAACAAATAGGAAATAGAAATGTATGAAAATTCCGAGGCAGTCAGATCTAATTTGTTCTTCACCTGGAAATGCTGAAGGGGTAAAAGTCACATGGTAAAAGTCACATGCACAAGGAGTAAAAGTCACATGGGAAGACTGGAAGAAGTCACATGACCTGTGGTTTTCCTCTGGACCGTATCTTTTGCTATTTTCATGCAAACAGAACAATGAATCAATTTAAATGAGTAAAAAGTATAAAAAAAATTAGAAGTGATTTATGAAGCTTTTAAAGGGTAGCTTTTTGGAATTGGCATGTTATTTTAGGAACTGAAACACTATGTTTAGCTTAGAAAAAGACAATGTGTCTTCAATGTGACTTTGTAATAATATACTTGATCTGATGGTGAGATTTTGTCCTGAGACAGCTGTGTTTTTTATGACTTATATTAGTGCTGGATTGTTCCATGAATAAATGTAGAAAATCATTTGCCTCTATTTCAAATTTGTCACAACAGCAGGACTAAGTGAAAGCAAAGAACTTCATTAAGGAGCACGGTGCACTGTCAGTCCAAAGGGCATACCCAAAAACTGCAAACACCCGCGTTGCCTGGTTTTTTGCCTGTCAGTTCTGTCCTCTTTAGCAGGCAAGCCTCTGAGTACTCAGCGCTGACAGGGTATGTGGCCAAGTGGGCTGAGTCGCCCCCAAGATACTACATGCAAATGGGTCAGGGGACAAGTCAAGGTCACAGAACTCTGCAAGGTCAGAGAATCGGCAAACAGGAACACATAAAGTAAAACTAGAAATCAAAGAATGAATCAAAGATCAGAACGAGAAAAAAATGTAACAAATTAATATTAAAAGAAACAGATAATTAGGAGACTAGAAACAGATTCAAAAACTGATTAAACCAGACCCAGAGACAGACCACCCAGACTAAGTATGAAAAACCAAGCCAATGGACATTGATCAGAAGAAGGTTAAATATATCGATTGCTGTGTGTGTGTGGACGAATAGGCATTAGGATAATCTGGAGCTGGGAGTGGCTATGAAGAATGATCACACCTAGGGGCACCACTAGGGATTTTGGGCCCCAGGAAAGCTTATCACATTGGGCCCCAGACCAATCATGTGCCAATTTTTTTAGGGCGACCTTTCACTCAGTGGCCCTTAGAATCGTCCTAACTTCCCCCCTTTTACTGACCACACCTGTAACTAGCGTACTGCATTCAGGACCGGGTGGAGCAAAAACTCATAGCCAAAAATTTAATTTTTGCGGGGTCAGGCAACTCAGTAGATTTCTCTCAGTAGATTTTGCCGACTAAAGGGGTCCCTTAGTAGATTTCAGCTATTTTGGGGGCTTTTTGCCAGCAGGGAGGGGGCTGAAGTTCATTTCAAGGGGGCTTCATACTCATAATTTTAGCACCTAGATACATGCAAGAAGTTTTTAAATTGTTTTTAAATTGTAAAGATTTATAATGTCTAGTGAGGTTTCATTTCACTTTTACATGAGAAAGTGTCAGTATTCTAATTCTTGCTGGCACTACAGTATGTTGTTATTAACATTTTCCCAAACTAGTACATCAAGGACTTCTACAATCGCACCATCGTGAGCCGAGGCGGCACAGGAGTGAGCGAGGAGACCCTCACGCTCATGTACTCCATCACCGTGTCTGTGTTTGCCATCGGGGGTCTCCTGGGATCTCTGCTGGTTGGCATGTTGGTCTCCAAATATGGAAGGTAAAGCAATGCTGTTGTAGATCCCTGTATCAGCATCTCAGGTTCACATTTGAGGTAAAATCCCTGTTTTTTTTTGTTTTTTTTTAATGGTTTTCCAAATAGCATAGGTTCTGATAGGACTCGATGACATTAGGACTTCTGGTGTTCTATTTTTAAAAAAGTTGAAAGAATGAAAGTAAAGGCACTCTCCTGGTTAAGAACATCCAACTTACGGACAACTCATACTTACCAACAGGCTACCATAAAGCTTATTATGCTAAAAGTTGGGGTTAAATAGAATGGTTCGTAAAAATGAACGCATGCACTTTTTTGGGAGGCTTGTGAAAACATTGTGCAGCATCAGCGATTCGTCAGCTTGAGGTACAGTACAGTACCATATGTATAAATGAAATGCGTTCATTATATAATCTGGTGTACTTCTTCCAGCTAACATACAAATTCGACTTAAAGACAGACTTAGGTAACAGATCTTGTTTGTTACCTGGGGACTCCTGTAGTATTATGTATTATATAATGTATAATAATAGATAAAGTTTAAAAAAATAATAATTGCACATGCCTGTGTATCTCCTACATCCTAAATGGGAAATTATATACATTTATTTATTGTGTGTGTATGTATGTATGTATGTGTGTGTATATAATATGAAATACTGTGTGTGTGCACGAGTGTGTTGAAATGAATATAAGTGATATAATATTTGTAATGTACAAATTATTTGGTAATAATTATTAAATTATTCCACAGCTTAATGTTATTGCATATGAGGTGAGTATGATGCGAAACAAATCAAATGTGATAGTAAAGTTTACTTCCCCTTGGGATTTATTAGCTGACAGGATGCTCCATCGAGTTTTGGTAGTCTTACATATTGATTTAGTCATGGAAAGTCAATCCCCTACATTTTTACATTAAAGCCGGGCTCATCCTGACAATAAAGCACCTCAGATTAATAGAGTGTGGCCTGTTTATGACTGCAGACTCTGTGTGTTTTGCAGGAAAGGGACTCTGGTGAACTCGACAGTGCTGGTCTTTCTTGGTGGAACGCTGATGGGCTGTAGCAAGATATGTAGCTCACCAGAAATGATCATCGTTGGCCGCTTCATTACCGGAATACACTCAGGTTCAGTCACATGACCCCTAGATGGGACTTAATAGACCAGTGATCACTGATAACTCACGGAAGTGTCTAGAAAATTGCTTCATGCTTCACCTTCATGCTGTTGGCAACCAAGCAGCGGGTGTTACATGTGTGATATTTTTCCAGACATATGTTTCTGAAGTACACAATCAGAAAAACAAAAAAGCACATATTTTGCACTATACTCAAGTGTAACTTTCTTTTAACATTGTAGTATTTGAGCCAATATACCAAATTAAACTACTTTCATCATCATCACCATTTTCCCTCCCCAGAATACAGGGTGTCCATAAAGTCTCCATTACAATTTCAAAAAAATGTATTACAAAGGCAATTGATGAGATATCCTCACCAGATTTGTTCTATGTACTCAGTGGTTATCAAAGTTTTTAATCACATTGCAAACAAAGGTACAGGACATCACTAATCTAAAGCAGGGGATCACTGATGCCATTGTCACCATTGCTGAGGGTATGCTACAGCGAACATGGCAAGGAATCGAGTACCGTCCTGATGTGCTTCGTGCAATTAATGGTGCCCATATAGAGGTGTATTTAATGAGGCAAAAAACCCTTAAATATATGCGTCTCATTTTGTAATATTTTCCACATATCTCTCTTTTCATTTGCCTTTGTAATAAATGTTTGAAATTGTAAAGAGACTTTATGGACACCCTGTATAATCCTGTCCTGAGTTTTTTTCTTGGTGCTCCTCCCTTGTGGGATATACCTGTCGAGGTGGAAAGTTCAGGTCCAAAAAGTCAAAATTTTGTTTCTACCAACCAGATGAGTATAAAGATTCACAGTCACAGAGTATTCAAGTGGTTGGATGAAGCAAAACCTTGTTCTGGATTTTTACTTTCTGGACCTGACATTTCCACCTCTGTGTGCCGGAGTAGCTCCACTGGGAGCCATCCAGGTGGAATCCTTATAAGATGTCCAAACCACCTCCCCATCTGCAGGAGCAGTGGCTCTATTTCAACCCCCACCCCAGATCTCTGAACTTCTCACCCTGTCACAGACACTGAGTCCAGCAACCCTGAGGAGAAACCTCATTTCAGCTGCTAGTACTTGCGACCTTGTTCTTTCGGTCATTACCCACAGATCATGACCAAAGGTGAGAACAGGGACATAGACTGACTGCTAAACGGCGAGTCTCACCTTATAACTTAACTCCCACTTCAACAAAATGGCCGTCTTCCATGCCCTGGAAACTGCAGTTCCCGAACCGATCCGCCCGTCAATCTCCTGTTCCCTATTACTATCTAGACCTCAAGGTACTTCAGTGCCTTCACTGATGGCGGACCCTCCCCCTCATCTGAAAGGAGCGATACACTCTTTTCCTAGAGAGTATCATGGCCTTGGATTATGAGGTGCTGATTATCATCTCTGATGCTTCACGCTTGGCAACAAGTCATTCAAGTGAGTGTCAGAGGTCCTGGTCAGAAGAGGTCAGAGGCTCATCTTCAAAATTAGCATCGATAAATCTTCCAGCCCTCCCCCCTAGATGCCCATTCTGACACGGGTACCTGATCCAAGAAAATTACACACATGAGCAGAAACAACATGCACCCTAGATAGAGGATGGCACCCACCATAAGAAGTGAGAGAGAGGGTTTGTCCTCCAGGTTAAGAAATTTCTTAAGTTTTTTTTTTCCCACCACTCAACAATCAGCTAGCACCCCCCGGCCGCAAAACGATACCGACAAAGTTTCCCCTCCCCCTCCTGAGGCACAGAGCATCTTTGGGTGCTTAATGCCTAATTCAGTCTAATTCATCTGGGCCACCAAGTGGTCATCAACGGCCACTACTTCTTGGTACACCTCACTAGGGGTCGTTCTTAGATTATAGTTTGTCTGGCCTCTCCCTGTCACGCCCAGCTCCATACGATCCTTGTGTGTGCCACGCCCCCTCATTACCTCATGTCAATTCCTGGTTGTGATCACCTGTGTCCTGTTATTTCTGGCTAGTCTTGTGTATTTAGTCCACATCTGAGTACGTCTCGTATTGTAGTGTCAGTGGATGTTCATGCCTGTATACCCTCCGTTACGAATAAACCCTGTTTGTCCGTCTTCACGGCTCCGCTCGCCTGCTTTCCGGCTCGCCTGCCCCGCAATCGTGACGCTCCCCATAGGCCTATTCACCAAGGGATGCTCTACCAGAATCTCAGGATCCAGATGACATTGCTCTGTGGATTATTAGTTCTGTGCAAATTCTGTATCTGGCTCCATGTCTCTTGACTGGAGTCACAGCAGGAAGGACTGAGGGATCAGCTGCTTTTTTCCCCATCCATCGCAGGAATTTCTCTGAGTGTGGTGCCCATGTTTCTGGGTGAGATTGCCCCAAAGAACCTGCGTGGCTTCATTGGACTCATGCCCAGCATTTTCATCTGTGTTGGGGTCTTCATTTCCCAGATCCTGGGACTCCATGAAATGCTAGGGAAGGTATGGAGAAAGTGACCCCGTGGGTTTTGGTGTGGGGGGTGGGTTCTGCTAACAGGATTGCAGGCTACAGATGGCTGCGTATGCCCCCAGGAGGAAGACTGGCCCCTGTTCATGTCTCTGGTGGTCGTTCCCACCTTCATTCAGCTGACGCTGCTGCCCTGGTTCCCAGAGAGCCCGCGGTACTTGCTGATGGAGAAACGTGACATCCATGCCACTATCGCAGGTGAAACACATTGGTGCAAAGGGGGAGAAATTCACCAGAACAGATTCGAATAAATATATTTTTCTGGTGTGCACTAAAAAAAAAAGAAAAAGAAAAAAGTATCGGTCAGCAGAGTAGATCCAACATTGGCTAATTTAAAGTTTGTAGTTTATAACTGTAACTTTCTGTGGTAGTACTTTACTGCTTGAAAGTTACGGAAGCAATTCAGGTTCAGTGCTAAGAGTAGTCCAGTATTTCCCCTGCCTATTATACCTGCTGCTGATCCTGAAATTGTAACAGAGATACTCTGTGAAAGATTTTCTTCATTACAGCTAAAATTTCTTCCATTGTATTTGGTGGTAATTATATGCTTATCCTGACTGCTTACAATAGGTCTCCCTCCATGAACATAAACCTGCAAAGGGCTAATACTCACACAGTAAAGACGACCGTACTATGGACACCAGTAGCACACTTAAGACCCTCAGACTACATGTCCCATGATGCTCAGCGGAGGCCCCGGAAATCTATAATGATAATCATTAAAGCCGACTGGCTGTGTCGCCTCCTACAGCACTGAAGTGGTACCGCGGCAGGTGTAACATCCAGTCGGAGATCGAGGAGATGCAGGAGGAGCAGCGATCCCTTTCTTTGGTGGACACGGTGTCCGTGAAGCAGCTGTTGCAGGACGTCACTGTGCGCTGGCAGGTTGTGTCCGTCGTGGTCATCAACATTGGCATGCAGCTGTCCGGCATCGACGCGGTGAGGGTTGTGTCTGAAAACAGGCAACCATCCAGTCTTGCTCTATTTGTGTGTCCTTCGTAATAACGAAATATTTTTAGGTGTTATCGCCTTGCTTGAGTGTACCCATCCTAGCTGTTCTGTGGCCCAGAGTTAGTCGCATGTTCAGTTCCGAATAAAACCACACTTTGATTTAGATCTGGTTCTACACCAACGCCATTTTCGAGAACGCTGGAATCCCCATCCCGCAAATCCAGTACACCACTGTCGCAACTGGAGCTATTGAGGTCATCGCAGGCCTTATAGGGGTAAGTAGCTACAACATTAAACGTTCCGTGTATCATTTATGTATAGCACAGTAGTCATTGCGTTTTTGGAGGAGTTTTGATCATCATGGAAAACAATCACACAAGAATCCTCACGGCCGTCACTGACACATGAAACACGTCCCTGCCCTGTTACAGCCAGCTTCTGTACTTGAGGCAAGAAATGAAGGTGGCCCCCTTTTGTGAAAATAATCCCCATAGCCCCTTTAATGTCCGCCTGTATTAACGCTCCTGCAAAGACAACACCCCAAGAAGGTGGCCCCAATCTGGGCCATTAATTCATGCTGCTTTGAGGATAGCTATTGGATAGCCAAGACCGAAATTTATCAGTTAGCCGCATGCTGTATTTAGGTCAGCTCCCTCCTACTAAGGAGGGTCAGGTCAGTGTCTGGAGCGAGCGAATGCTAAAGGGCGCTAAGGTAGCTAATTTTTATTCTTTACAACAATCCTCGGCTCGCCCCTTTTCCATGTCAGCTTAGGTTTACTTTGCTTTTCGTCTTCGCCGGTACAATTTTCCGGGCCCGGCTCGGTCTGATCTACAAGTTACCCCAGTGCTATTTCTAATATACCAGATACCGCAGACTATCTGGGAGAATTATGTTTCTTGTTTCAACCTCTCGGCTCCCCGAGCACAGCCCTCACACATAATGGAGGACCGGCCTTCGCTTCCCCAGCCACACATGCGGCGACTCGTGTTTCTTGGCCAGGATTTAGTGTTGCAGCAAAAGCGGATGGAGGCGCCAGCCCACTGTTAGTCATAAGAGCTCATTGCTGTCAATGTCAATTGGCCCTCAGTGGGGAGGTAAATTGCACCCAAAGGAAGTCTGGAGATTATGAGGTTATGAAATTACAGTGATTGTCTGGAGGTTATAAAATTACAGCGATACATTCTGCTGTCATCTCCCCTCTTTTTTTAAGTCATCACATTTCATTTTTATAATTTTAATGCCATTTTGGAAAGCGAAGCCGGCCTGTCTCGTCGTGGCTCTCCTTCCGAGCGCTTTGAGGACCTGGCAGGGACCCGAGGGCTGCCTAAAGTGACCCTCTCCGCTTCCCCCTCCAGTGCTTCACCATCGAGAGGGTGGGCCGGCGGCCGCTGATGATTGGCGGTTTTGGCTTCATGGGCGTGTGCTGTGCCGGGATCACGCTCTCGCTCATTTTGCAGGTGTGTGTGTCCGTTCTCCCCCTGTCCGTTCTCCTTCATGCCTCGCTCGAGCAGAAAGCTTAGGCACAACGATACTTTGCATTGTTGTCACCCCAGACCTATACAGATACATGATAATGCATATTCATATTAAGGGGTGCTGCTGGAAATTTTGGGGCCCCAATCCACACCAATCCAATTATGTTACAAATCTCTGGGAGCCTTGAAATCACCCAACATTTGCTCCCCTTAAAGCACCCCTGTTCATACTCTGACCAATGCAGGGGTCCCTGCACTTTATAGGGGCCCTTGAATACATATAATTACATGTAAAATTGGAGAAGGGTCCCAAGGTGACATTTTGTTGGGGGGGGGGGGGGGGGGGGCACAAATTCTGTTTTTGATTTTAGGAAATAACTGATCTTTTCTTGTGCAAGGCATGACAGTTTACTTTTTTTTTACTGGGTTGCTTTTTTAACCTTCGGCATAAAATGCTAATTAGATGTGTACATGTTTTCATCCACGGCGCACTCGTGGTTAATTCAATTGTGAGGATTAATGAACGTGTCTGTGTATTATCAATTACTGTGGTCCCTCATAACTCACGAGTAAAATGTAAGTCTTGTCGATTTAAGCCGGGCACCATGATCGCGTTTTCTGATTATAGGTTCACGTGTCCTTCATGCGGTACGTCAGTGTGGTCTGCGTGGTTGGCATCATCGCAGGCTTCTGCATAGGTCCAGGTAAATCTGCTTTTATAGTTGTAACCATGTATTACAGTAAATCTCTCAGCGGCTTCTTCCCATAGTGTCCATGAAATATTTATTAACCGAAGCAATTCGTAGGATTGTACAACCTCCGTGTCATTCCTAAAATTAATTAAAATAATGAATTTTATGGAGCTAAAATTCCAAAATAACTAAACTGCTTTGTGTGTGTATTCTGTCCCCTGCAGGTAAATGTGTCCTTTTTTCAGGTCAGCTGGTTTTTGCTCATAAGCAGGGCTCTTACTGTACAACCTTTTCCCCTTGATTATCAAAGTGGGTGGTGATGATAATCAATTACCATTAATTATGTCCGGCCCTTCGGAGTACCCCGTCTCTGTCCTACACTGTGAAACAGGGAAAGGGTGACCTCTGCAGGTGGACTTGTGAAATTGTTGACTCCTCTCCTCTGTTTTATAGATACATTAAGTTTGAACACAGGTTAGGGAGAAAAACGCGCGTTCCACTACTCTGTGCACTGTCAGTGTAGGTAATTACTGCATATACTAGCTTTTCAGTTACAAACAGCATCTACGAATAATAAATGTTACTCATTTATATAATGCATTACGCTTGAGTTTGGTCACATTTGCAGGAGTTAATAGTCAATCCTTAGAAAACTAATACTCTCATACGAATACCAGAGTAAACTAGCGCCCCCAGTAGGGAACTGAGATAACTACACATGATACAGGGTCTTACAGGGTTTTATTGTGGAGCAGTACTATAATCCACGCCCAAGATGGTAATAATCACATGAATAGGAAAACGATTCAAGTATTTACATAAGAAGCATTATTTATCAAGTATTTAATAACACAAGAAGTATTTAACTGCTAATTCCTGCACTATGTGGCAAAAAGTCATGAGAAACACAGCGGAGGATATCTCCCTGAGAGAATGATGAATGAACAGTGCAGCGGAGTACACAATTGTTGCACTATTCAGCCCTCCGACGGATCTATAATTCATTCCCGGCTCAGATTTTTCTGACGTTGTAATTATGTCTTTAATTACGATTTTTATGGCTCATTGTTCATAAACAATGATGAATGTGGCTTTTTAGGAGAAAATCCTGCGTGAACGATGAATTACAGCTCGGACCCCTTATCAGTCTGACTGCGTTAAGCCTCCGTCTGCAATTACGACGTGCAAATAATGAAATCTGCGCCCCGCATCCTTATGAATTCACTTCACCGGGCGGAGGACCTCGCCAGTGCGTATTTCTCACGTGTAACCAAAAGGGATTAGGAAGCTGCAGAGCCCTCCTGCTGTTTTAACATATTAAACCACTAAAGATTTATAACGCCATTTGGTCTATCCCCCTCACTACTGTACCATAACCTAATATTGTACGTTTTAAGGAGGTTTCTTAATGCCTTTTTGCATTATTCTTATGCAATATGCAACATGTCGCTGATAACGTATGAGTCGTATAAAACTAAAACGACTGTGCTCACATGTCCGAACTGCGGCGCAAAGCTAGGGTCAACACACCGGGCTCAAATGGATGGGAAAGTGGCATATCCAGCCGCTTTCGACAACTGCTGGCGCGGAGTAGGAGCGAGGTGATCCGGAGAGAGGAGGGAGTACAGCCTGACTAGGGATAGAATGCCAACTCCATATGACAGCATTTCTTAAGCATTTCTTCTTTGGGGGGGTGGGGGATGGGGACATCTGACAGCCAATTGAGCACTAAAATGATTCATATGGGATTGTGTGAACTTGTCGGTAACACTTTACTGGAGGGGGCACAAATAGTCCAGTAGTACACTCTTAGTTAATGTATTAATTAGCCAGACACTAAGTGCTAGTTACCTACTGATCCCATGTTTCATCATTAATCAGTCGTAAGGGTTTGTGAATTTCATGCAGTTACTATAACTGTTCATGATTTGTACTTGAGTAGTTACTAGGTTACTTGTGCCCTCTCAAGTAAAGTGTTACCAACTTACCAACTCATATGAGTGATACACACACACACACACACATGTAGGGTATACATATCCTTATGGGGACCGCTCATTCATTTCAATGGGAAAAATGCTAACGCTAACTATGACAACCTTAACCCCTACCCTGCCCTAACCATAACCATAAGTAACCTAACAAAATACAAGAGTTTTTGCATTTTTAGTTTTTTCATAGCAGTCAAACCGGTCCCCATAAGGGGAAAAAAAACTGATATTTATCACGTTATGGGGACATTATGTCCTCATAAGGATAGGTAAACCCGCTCTCACACACACACACACACACACACACACACACACACACACAGATATATATAAATGCTAAAAAGCTGCCAGACTGAAACCTCGCACTTCCGGTACACCTTCTCCGCGCCTGTCTGGGACAGTTACCAGGAAAGACACACAAACACAAGTCTCCCATCCAGCTGAACATCATGTCTGTTTTCTCTGGGAATGAAACATGTAGTCAGAGAGAAATCAAGTGCCAGGGATGGACTGCAACTGGTGACCCTGGAGTGTTGTGGCAGTAAACTTGCTCTGAGCCAGTGGGCCAACGTGAGTAACAGTAAGACAGCATGAGGCAGAGCAGTGTCTCCCAATCCGGTCCTTGGGAACCCACAGATGGTCCATGTTTTTGCTTCCTCCCAGCTCCCAGTAAAACATGGACTGTCTGTGTGTCCCCACGGACCGGATTGGGAAACACTGATGTAGAAGACAGTGGGTTTTGGATATCTTCCTGAGAAAAGAAGTCTAGGCTCTTCAGTCTCCACGGTGTTCCCCATCTAAATGGAAGTACATGTTTTTATACATTTTACATTTACAGCATTTAGTGGACACTCTTATCCAGAGCGACTTACATTTTTCTAAATTCAGGGACAGTTGGGGTTAAGGGTCTTGCTCAGGGACCTAATGATGGTAGTGCCAGAGGTGGGACTCGAACCTGCGACCTCAGATGTATAGATATGATGGGAAATAAAAGAAGCATAAATTTTTATTAAAGATTCAAGATTAAGTTCCAAAATTCCTTTATTTGTCACGTACATCGTTATACAGGTACAACATGTAGTGAAATGTACACCTGGTCGCTCCAAAGATAGATATAGAAAATACAGAAATACATATACTGAAAATGTGGAAGGTATAGAAGGTATACAACGTGCATATGTTTAAGCTGTAAAAGCTACACTGTCGCTATTGAGGCCTGGAGATCATCGGACAGCCGTCCTAATAAATTTAAAGGCCTCCGCCCGCAGCTCGTCTAGACCTAAAACTGTAAGCTGACCTCGGCAGGAAGTGCATTGTATCTTCGGACGTGTACCCGTACCTGCAAAGTGCACGTCCTACAGAGGGGGAGGTGTGAGAAGGTGTGCGTCTCGTCCCCGTGCAGCCGGCGTGACGTTCCTGATGACGGCCGAGCTCTTCAGGCAGTCCCACCGACCCGCCGCCTATATGGTGGGCGGCTCTCTCAACTGGGTATCCAACTTCACGGTCGGCTTTGTCTTCCCCTTCCTGCAGGTGAGGGCATTCCTCTGTTCTCTGGCTGTTAGCCTCAGCGCTCGGGGACTTCTCTTTAGAACGTGTTCAGTTCTTTGTCCATCTGTGCGCTGTAGCCTTGGGTCAGGATTACACTGCAGTTTTTTTCTTCCCGGGCTGCCTAATCATAGAGTAAGGAGGTTCCTTGTACTCAGTCAAGTGCAATCTGTTCCTTAGAAGGTCACTAAAGCTATGCGTTGGGAGGATGTCACTGGAAATGATCATATGAGCATGAGATTTAGATTTCTGTACCATTAATAAAAGATGCAGGTTTAAACTATCAAAGAAAAGTATAAAATGTATTCTAGTGTCACCAATTTTGATGTTTGTTGCTCGTCTATGACCCTTATTGCAGCCTCTCCCCGGGTTACGATGGGGTCATGTTCCGATAATGCAATTTAGTACAGTTCACCTAACCTAACAAACATCATAGCCTAGCCTGCCTTTAAACATGCTTAGAACACTTATATTAGTAATATATTTTGCCCAACTGTAAGTTTGCTAACACAAAACCTGCTTTTATAATGAACTGTTAAATATCTTATGTATTTTATTGAATAATGTACTGAAAGTAACCATCATAAAGTCAAGGTTTTGTAACACGGATCATCGTAACCTGGGCGTGTCTACGTAGTAATATGGTAATCGACGGTTTTTTGTGGTACCAGCAGTTTTGGATCAACACTAGATAACTTGGTCTGTTGTGGTAAGTTGGTTCATTTCCAGAACAAATGGGGTCTCGTTACCGAAGACGGTCTTATTTTTATGATCTCAGCTTAAATACGCTTATAATTATCCTTGTTTTGCAAGCCACACAGGTAAACTCAGGAAACCATGCAGTGATCATCAGAGAATACCTTACTACCAAATAGAAAGAATGCAGTTTGTATTTTATTGAAATATACTTAATTTCATTTTCTTTATTGTCATTTAAAATTTATTGAGTTCAGTTCAAACACATTTATTTTTTATAGAGCAACCTCAACTGCCTTAAAAAGGATGTGCATTATTAAAAACCTTAACTGCAAGTGGACCTGAAACTGTCAAACTTATTAACCACATTACATTATAAAATACAAAAAAAAGCTGGAAGATTAGAGAGGACATAAAACCTTTCATGGTCCAAGCACACATGGCTGACCTTAGCTCACCTTGGGTAGGCTGACCTGATGCACCTTAAGACCAATAAGATTTTATCTTCCTTTATTAGATAATTTAGCTGAATAAAACATTTGATCTACCGACAATCGATTAAAAAAATACTTGAATTTAGAGATGATTCAGCAAACTCCTAATTTCTTCTATGACTTCTGTTATTACTTGCTTTAGAAATATTTTCTCCTTAATAGCGTATATATGGAGTACTTCCTAATTATGGGTGTGTTTTAAATGTTCCCCGTTGAAGTGTAGCTTAGTCAAAAGTGCCAAGGCTAAAAAAAGTGTGGCTTGACTAACGGGAAGTCGGGGTTCCTCATGGACAGATGACTGTGGGGGCCTTCTGCTATCTGCTCTTCTCTGGGATCTGTGCACTGGTGGCCGTCTACGTGTTCCTCATCATCCCGGAGACCAGGAACAAGACCTTTGTGGAGATCAGCCAGATGTTTGCCGCCAGGAACGGCGTCTTGGACAGCCAACCTGTCGGCGACACGGGCCAGCTGAAGATGGTGGCTTTGAACGGCTACGGCACGGTGGGGAGTCGAAGCAGCGTTCTTGGTGACTAGGGGGGCACAAAAAGAAGAGGATGGAAGATTGTGGTGGGGACCGACTATCATGAAAGGATGTATATGGACAGGACGGATCTGAATGGTTTCGTGTCCATCTGCAATCATCTGGTCACCTGCCTTTTCAGACTTGACTTTTCCATTTCAGTGATGGATGTTGCCTTTGCGGAAGCTGGAACACTGTTTTCAAACATCCCTGAACCAGGCTAGTCTGACCTCCATGACGGTTTATTCTGTAGAATAACTGTAGTACAACCCATGCATTATGAACCAAGGGTATTTCCGGACTCACTGTTTCAAATAATATGTGCTGTAAGATAATATACTGCCATGTCTCTGTAAGAGAGTCTTCTGTCCAATACCAGTGTGAATATTCAAGGCTCCTACTACACGCCTTAACTATAATTATAATCTTTTTAGAGGGAAATCCTATAATTCTGAAAATAATTTAGCGTTAAATTTTGTATGTTCATCCATTTGGATTTAAATGCACTAAGGGCTGTTTATAAAAAAATGTCTTAAACTTATTTAAGATTAATCTGAATGTGATAAGTAGTTTCTTTGCATGCGTGCGTGTGTGTGCATGTATGTACCCCATAAAGATATGTTTACCCGACATGTGGGTGTGTGTGTGTGAGAGAGAGAGAGAGAGAGAGAGAGAGAGTGTGTGTGTCAGTGGATCTGATACGTGAGGGGTGTCCCATTCACAAGCGACAGCCCTTCAGGGAATCCTTGCCTTTCATTTTCTTTCACAGGGGAGAGCACTCCTATCGCATTTAGCCCTTCATCACAATTACTTCTGCAAAATCATCTTTCAGATGCATTTATTTTCCCATCTATCCGGCCGTCGCTTCCCCAGTCCCCCCCCGCCTGGGTGACAGTCCTGGTGAATGTAGTTATGCTTACTGTAATTGCCAATTAAAAGGGGAGTCCCGCCCAAATTCGATCACCTCAGATGTTGGTCAGCAGATTTACTGCCACCAGCACTTATTTGGGTTTTGTGAGGCATTAAATAAAAATCTTTAAATTGAGTTACGAATGGCCTTGTGAACATTTCACTAGCATTTTCACAATTCCCAGCGAGCACTTCAACATGGATTATCTCACCGTGGCACTACAGATACATGAGAATGTGACTATTAGAAATCAGACATCAGAACAGAAAGACCCCATTTCTTCAGTAAAAAAGCACATCTGTGTGTATACATACACTAGTAGCCAAAATTGTGGAAACACATAGCATTTTTGGCATTACGCTTTAAAAATTACTACACAAATATTGGTGGTAGTGTTTCTAAACAATCAAAGACTGTTAGAAATATCATATGATGCATGATTAAATAAGTAATTGGAGGAACTAGAATAAAAATTGGAAGTGTTTCCACAATTTTGGCCACTAGTGTGTGTGTGTGTGTGTGTGTGTGTGTGTGTTTGAAGACCAAATTGTCCCCAAAGTGTAGTAAAACCTGAAATTTCCCTACTTTTGGGGACATAATGAAAATATTTAAAATTTTTGGGGTTCCCGGCCCCAAAAAATTACACCTAAATATTTTTTTTTTTTTAGCATTTAAACACAAAATGAATCGGATAAAACAAGAAGAGCATATACTGTACTAAACACATCTAAGCACATTTATCAAAAAAGTAATTTGTAAAGTAAGAAAATAAATGTATCCAAGCAATGTGTAAAGTTAAAAAAAAAACGTGTCCTGCCCCGATCGTCCGCTCCTTCCGTGTGCCACGCCCCCTCGTTAACCCCGTGTGGGATCCCTGTGTGATCAGCTGTTTATGGTTATCATTAGTCCTCTATTTCCTCTGCGTTTCAGTTTGCTCCCCCAGTCCGGTCATTGTATTGTCCGTCTGCGTTTTGCCTGCCTTACCTGTAATTAAACCCTGTATTCCCCGATACCCTGACCTCTGCGCCTTTGTCTCGGTTCTGTCCCCGCTTGGCACGACAATATTATTGTAATTAAATGTATTAATGGTTTATTATTAATATTAAAATTATTATAAAGAAATCTTTATTGTAAAATGTATTTTATTATATAGCCTAATTGCTGTTACTGTCTATCATGGGCGTCGCTAGGCCATTTTTAAGGGGGCTTTAGCCCCCCTAACATTTGTACTCAGCCCCCCTAAAAATTCTCCATAAACTTTACACAAATTGGTGATCGGCCACGTCCCCTTTAAATTTCATATGAAAACGGCGGCAGACTTCGGCTCCGCAACGTCTTTCAGCGCGGTCTTCAACTGAAGCATCACAGACTGCGGCATCACAGAGCGAGGATTAAGCCAAGGTGTGTGTTTTTCGATAAATTGTTATATCTGCATCAGTGCAGTCCTTTTTCATAAATACAGTTTACAAAAAATGTCAAAATTTTCGCTGTGTTACGTCATCACACCAGCTGTTTCCTCTAGCGAAAAGGAAGCCCTTAATACTTACCCTATTAACCTATAGTCTACTTTATAAAACAATGATGCTGTTTTAATTGGAAAACCTAACTTTCTTTATAAAACATTATACAGTGCATGGCATTAACTGCCATAGAGTTATGCACATAAATGATTAAAAACAGTGACAGACAGCATTCAATGCACTCGTTTTAACTGCATAGCAGTGTGATTTACAGAGATAGAAAAATCCTGTTTTTTTTGTAATAAATATTGTATTAAATAATGTCCCAGATCGTGAAAAACATTTATTAGCCTTAGAGTAGCGTTTTTTGTCACTTTGATTTAGAAAAAGTTACTTTTTTAATGAATAGAAACAAAAAAAGAATGATATAAAAAAGATGTTTTGTTTAATTACATTAAAACAATGTTTGTCTATATTAATGAATTAGAATAATTAGCCTAGTAGATATAAAGTTTTAAGGGGTTGAATGTAGAACCTGCTGTCTTATTTATGAGGAATCAGGAAGACTCATTTGAGTACTGATTCTGAACAAGCCAAATATGTGTTAAACATCTATGGGGGCTGAGCCCCCCTTAAATGAAAATCCTAGAAACGCCCCTGCTGTCTATCATTGTCTAAATGTATTTTTACTGTCTAAATATATGTATTCAGCTTGTGTGAACATGCACGATGCTATCACAGCAGAGACTGAAGCGTTACCCTTTGTTTCCACTGAGAGATGTGCCGCGTGACTCATTTACCTGCGCGTACAAGTTATCTTAGGTCGGCGTTCAGGGTTTGACTTCTGAGATTCCGATCGAGTACTAGGTAATTTTTTTCCGAACTGGTTGGTTTGACTTTTAAGAAATTCGTGTTCTAATGAGTTTGAGAACTGAGGTACCACTGTATTTGGGTTGGTTACTTATGGTTAAGGTTAGGGATGGGTAGGGGTTATGGGTGTCGTGATTGGGATTAGGGTTTTTCCCATAGAAATGAACTTCCCATTTAGATAGGAAGACCAACTTGTGTGTGTGAGTGTGTGTCTGTGGGTGAAGTTTATAGGAAACTCAATTTCATAAAAATCAGCAACTGCAATCAAAAAACTGAAATAGCCAAAAACCATGGATTTTTCTTGGTTACTTAACCATATCTTTGGCATTTGTAATTATCTTCATATGGAAACAATGATTAAAGGAATTACCAAATTCAATGGTCATAATGAATCAATGCTAAAAGAGTAATTGCTCTACCACGATGTATGTCTGTATGATGCCATCTTTTCTGGAACATACAGAAAGCAAGGGTGTTAGGAAATGATGAATTTAATACCTGTACCAGACACACCAGAAGCTGGATTTACCGATTCGGTTAGCGCAAGCAGCGCGAGGAGGCTGATTGCTGTACCGGCAGCCCTGTGCGAGGACCACCATGCGGGTACAGGTGTTGTGGTGATATGCCAAGTAACCTTCATGCCAGTGGGGAACAGCCTCATTAACTCACCAAAGAGGCAAGTTCAATGCTTAATTAATGGATCTGTTTTCCTTGGCTCAGCCGCCCAAAAGCCCGTCGCAGGCCGCCCTCGCTGGGCTAAACGAACATGGGGAGACGCTGGCAACGCCAAACAATGCCAGTCTGCTGACTATGGAAGTTTCTAGATGGTTTCCAAAACACTACAAGAATGTGTCTGACATTCTATTCGGTTACATCGCCAAATTCTGGTGTGCGCTGTGACATTTTCTGGCAGGTAATGATATTTGGAAAAAACAAACAAAGGACCAGACACATGCAGAAGTGGCACTGGACACACTGGAGCAACTGCTGATTTTGCCAGAACTATTTAAATTGCCTCCCTTTGAAAGCAGAAGGTGGCCAATCGTATCAATCTTAAGGGCCGGTGTGTCTGCGGGTCTTTGGGATAACCTTGAGGTCAGCTGCTCGAACCCAGGTGTGAGGACTCTTCAGCCAATCAGTCCCCACTCCTGCTTTAAAGGTACAGCCCCGTCAATGTATAAAAGGGTTTGAGCAAGTGCTAAGGGTCACATACGAGTATTATTACACCAAAGGACTTATTTTTAAAATTTACAGCTGGCTAAATTGGTGGGGCATCTAAGAACTGAGTACCCTGCTAAACGGTACAACAGCGAGTCACTGCAGCTGCATTTCATGTCCACTGCGGTGTCATTTGCCATTGGTGTCAGGTTGCGTCAGGTTAGTGTGGGTCTTCTTCCACAGTTCTTAGCCTTTGTTTTAAGCTAATAGCCAATGGGAACGACGTTCCGGGGCAATGCGCCCGTCCTGTAATGAAGGAAAATTCCACTCTAGGCCTGGATGGAGGTGTTTCTCAGAGGGTCTGTTTCCATGCAGTTTGAGAGACACTTGCCTTAACCAATCATTTCGGCAGATTCACATCCAAGCCAAAAGCAAAGTGGTACCGGTTAAAGGAGGTTCAGGGAACATCTGTGGGTTTGATTTGCGGTTCCCTGAAGGTTCCCTGCCGGTCCCTTGTGTTGTAAGCTGACATGTCTTATGACATCATGGACACAGCCGTGAATACGAGCATTTTTTTGAAGACGGACACTTCATCAACCGAGGACTTTCTTGTTTTGCCCGGCCAGTATTCTGCTCGTGACGCGGGTCGATCTCACCCTCGCTGACATACGGTATGAAGTGTTACCCAAAAGCGGGGCGTTTCGAAGGAACAGAAACACGCGACTCTCTTTTGAAATCTGGCTTTCATTCTCGGAAGGCACAGGCTGTATATTTCTGCTGTCAGCCCCCCCCCCGAGCTTTGATCTCCTTCCCGCCGTTACATTTCGTTGATCCTCCTCTCAGTCATAGGCTGCCTTAATGCATTATTAATTATGTTCCCTCCGCAGATCGTAACAGATCGTAACCGCAGATGCAACGTGCCTCCTCCTGTCATAGTCTGGGAGTCTCAGAGCTTATCGAGGGGGGTGGTATGTGTGGGGGGGTGGGTGGGGGGGGTCCAGCCTTGGGTTCAGGAAGCAGGGGTCAGTGATGATACAGCACTGGATGTAATGGCACATGGCTCTGAAATTTTCCGACACAGTGGATGGTAATCTTACTCCGATGTTCTTTGCCCCCTAGGCGGCCTGCTCCATCTGTGCCTGCCTGGCAAGGCCTGTCGTCGACGGCCTGCCTCTCTTGACTCAGGAAGAGGAATTACAGGGCAAATTATATCTGCCTTTCTGTTTGTCATTGTGTGGAATGGAACTGAAGGTCGTGGCAACTCCGTGCTTTACATAAGACGTGCACAAAAGGACAATAAGCCTCGTTTCTCGTTAAAATTTTCCAAAACCTTCCATTCATTTTTCCCTGTCATGAGTATAAAGTTTTCAGTGTGTTAGCTGTAATATCCGTGAGAAATTGGCTGCTTGATGAATCGATACAGAAAACTGAATGGCAGTGAGCAGGAATGCCAGGGAAATGTGTCTGTTCCCTCTGTAGCTACGGGTAAAATCAGAAATTGATATTAATGTGGATGGCATATTCTGGCTGGTAAGATAGCTCTCAGTGCCCAAGATTCACATTACCTGTACCTGTACACATCTGCCATCCCCAGGATGGTGTGGTCCTGAGCATTAATCTGTCGGGTCTGTGCTAATTGGGACACTGTGCTGATGGGAGTAGATTTTTCACCAGGAACTGGCGCTCATCAGGGAGTTAGATCGCGTCTTTTAGCAGTTCAGGGACGGCCGGTCTCTCCTGCCTAATCAGCACTCTGCTGCTCCTTCTCCCAGAACCGCTGTCACACCGGTGTACGGATGTGACTCCTGTTATTTTACACAATTAACGCAGCATCTGCCAGGAGTTTATTTATTTATTTTTTTTCCTTTAGTACGGCCTTCCTGGTTTCAGTTGACGATGTTGCTCTGTGCCGTTAGCGCCCAGAAACAGCTCCGTTTAATCGCCGCGGGAGAGGTCATCGCACATTTTTCATCCAGGTTATGAAATTACTCTCACACATGCCTTTTTTGCTACCTTCCTCACCTCCGTCAGACACAAACACACGCACATGCAAACACATACACGCGCGCCCTTGGTCACATGACCACCTCCCAGCAGACCACGCCCCTTGTACTTTCGACATGTGGAGTGATTCTCCCTTAATAGCATCATCTGAGGTTTCATCTAAATTAGATAACAGCACCACCATAAGTTCATCTTCAAAGCCACTTCATACCTTCTCGCTGTAAACGACTCTAATTCCTAAATAATATTTCTCTAGCAAATGCTAATTGCTATAACTAAATTATGCATAGCGGTCACGCGGCCTTACGGATGCTCTCTCAGAGTCGACGCTGCATTAATACGCTTGAAAAATCTTATAGGAGGTTTTACCACCTTTCATTTCGCTGCCGTTGTCGTTAATCGGGTTTCGCTGCACATGACGCATGGGGCATAATATTTTTTTTTCTCTGTGCTTGGGGGATGGGGGGCACTTCGTCCGGCTCCAAAAAAAAACAAAACAAAAAATAAAATAAAACAAAGTACATTACACTCCCTCCAAGCGAACATACCAATAGACACAAGGCCTGAGCCGGAAAACAGAGCCGCTGTACACACGCTAACATTTTAATTAATGACAACAGATTTTCCCCTCATAAGTGCTTTAATGTGCACTTATTGCTGTACCAGTCCCCTTGGTCGTGGAAATATTATGTTGACGGATGTGCTCTGTCGCGGGTACTCCCTCCACGGAGCCAGCTGTCAGGCCGAGATGATAACATTAACACAGAGAGAAAGTGATGACAAATGCCCGTTATCAGCGAACGAGGCTGGTGACAAATCGAATCTCGGTTCCCAAGCAGCCCCATTACACTGTAATAAAAAATGATGGATGGCTTTTTCTGGCTGGACCTCTGTTAATGCGATTTCGACTGGTCTCTCTAGCTTCCAATTAAGGCGGGAGACGGAGATGGGGAGAGGGGGAGAGAGGGAGGGAGGGAAGGAAGAGAGAGAGGGCGTAAGGAGCTGGGAAGCAGACACGGAGCCGCGCTAATTGTGTCTAAGCAGCCAAAGGCACTTTGCGTCTTCGCCCCGTGCAAGACTCTGTGATCGTGCAGCGAGTCCGACGTCTGGAGCGACTTCTGCGCGCCCCGCTACCGGGCGATTTAAGGATTGATGGAGGACAAGCAGATTGCGACAACAGTGACGGAGGCGGGCGCACAGATGGATGATGGGACGCAGAGACGGGTACCACAGAAGGACGGCCTTCTGACAGGCAAGAGAGGCAGAGATCGGGGGTCCTGAAGAGGTGTCGCGGCAGGCGGCCGAAGATGTGCCTGATTGAAGTGTCCTCGATGTAATGAAGTGAGGAACGATCGAGATCCAAGCCGGCACCATTCGTGCACCGCGCCCTTCACAAATCCGAAAGATCGTTTTTGTACGTAAACAACCCCGTAGATTAGCTGTTGTGGACAATCAGTGATTGGCCCTTGATAAATACACCTGTCGTGTCTGTTGCACACTTGTGCTTTTATGACTGTAGCATGAAAGGTCAACACACTCAACACACAACTGTTTTAGTAGCTCTATCACCCAAAAGCAGGAAGTAGAGACACGCATGGGCTTTCTCTGGTAGGGTCACATTTTTTCACCTCGTCAGAATGAAGTCGATTCCCCCAGGGCTTTGTCTACTAACTCCTCGACCCACACCAGTTGTAAACTAACCCCAGCCCCCCCCCCCCACCAGATTCCCAGGAACCCCAAGGGTGTGAAAGACAAAACACTACAGATGGTTCACTACATACTTCAGGAGGCAACGTCAGTCCTGTGGGTCGTGTTCTGGACGAGCAAGGCCCCGAGTGTGGCTTGGCCGCTGCCCGATCCATTGGAGGATATTAAGCGACTGTATTGTATGGATGAGCCCACCCAGCCAGGGGGGGCCTTTTGTCACTATGACAACGTTTTAAAATCCAGCTTTTATAAGGGTAGAGGAAACCTTCCCTATACATCTTTCTCCATTATAACTATAAAAGGCGCCAGATGACAAAAACTAGACTTTGTTTGGCCAACACAAAAAAGGTCAGTGTCTGAATCAATAGCAGAAGGAAAACCTGAGTAAGAAGCTCCTTAATTGAGTCTCTTACCACTGCAGCTGTTCCCTAACGTGGGCAGGGAAGACAAATAGACATGTGCCTCCTCTGCATATTGTATTGATTAAACCACACAAAAATAAATTACAAATATGGATATGGCAGTGAAAGTCACTTCCTTGACAAATTAGCAGCCAGTTAGTGAGAAATTAAAGTGATTTCTGCACGACACAGATTAGAGGATTTATTTTTGTCCCCTGTTTCGTGACAAACCTTGCAAAAGGAGGTGGGGGTAGAATTGACCCCCCGAAGAAAAAAAATAGCACATCCACATAGCTGGACTGATAACAGCTGCAAGGTCATGAACCGCGTCATTAAGCTGTCAGCTGGATTGAAGGCTAAAAAATGGGCCGACTTTATTGCGAAGCATCAAATGATATAGGAATTACAGTACATGGATCTCCAGCAATCGATTGGCAGACAAGGTAATTATCTGGGAAGCAGAGTGCAAGTGCCACCAACGGTCCCAGTCGATGCAGGGGGGCGGGGGGGTTGGGGGGGGGGGCAGGTTGGGGACAAGCAGGAGGTGCAACCAAAAATACTGAGTAATGAGGCTGATGGCAATAGTTTCTCCCATAGACGTGATATTATCGTTATAAAATAGTACTATTGCCAGTAGCAACCATTTGATAAATCCCACTCAGGGCGTTAATACAGATCAGGCGGACAGTGCATTTGACACACCCAGATTTCATTTTCCCCTGTCACATAGGTCGCTGGGGGAGGGGGACGGCCGAGGCGGGGGTCCATCTCTGATATTGGTGGTCCTGACAGCAGGCGGGGAGGTTCAAGGGAGAGGAGCAGGATCCACTTTTGAGGGCGAGAAGAAATTAGGCATGAAATTAAAGGCAGCTCCAGCAAGCGGCTCGGATTCCCTGGTGTTTATCCTTCGTAGGGACCTGAACGGCGGCCCGACGCGCGCAGACACAATATAGTGCCATTGACGGAGGCGGGCGGGCGGGCAGGTTGGGGGGGCGGGGAGTCCGTCGCTCCGCCGGCGGCCGCCTCTCCCCGAGCCCCCCCCCCCGACCCTGAGCGTTGGTGACCTGCCATTATTTATACTGCTTGAGACCAAGTGCAAGGTCAGTGCAAAGCGGCCCGGCCATAAATCAGCACTCTCCTGGAGACGCCGGGTTTAGCTGCACTGGCAGAGCGCCGCTGAGGGGAGGGTATTTATAGATTAGGGGGGAAACATTGGCGGAAAAAAAAAAAAAAAGCAAAGCTGGGACATATTTCACCATGGAGAAAATACAGCTTTCGGGTTATAGCTCTGCAGAAGGCTCTGAGCCCGGCCCACCCCCCCTACCGCGTGGCCCTCAGAATCTACCGATGGGGGCCGTAAAGATGAGCCACCAGTGGGGGCCTTGCACGCCTCGCCGCAGACACGGCACTTCGTAGCTTATCCAAGGCTGCGGCAGGTAGCTAACCCGAGCTAAAGCTACGTGGCCTGTCAGCTCTTCATTTTCGGTCCTGTGTGCTGATCCTCTCTTTCCGTAACCTGAGCATCTGAAAGACAATGAATGTCTCGTTACAGTTAGACACGGAATTTGGGGGACAGAATACATTTCTGATGCTCTGACTGAGCCAAGTTCAAGCAGACAAAGCGATTTCACCATAGCATGCGTCAGTATCAGAACCCAGCCCAGAAATGAACACTTAGTTTATTTCTGAGTATTACTTTCTAGCTTATTTCCCAATAAGCACTTTTTATTTCTCGTGTACAAAGCAGGCACGCATCGCAGCGTAATGCTTAAAGGCCTGGACTGAAAGCACAAACACTAAAAATAATTAAACATAATTAACACAATTAAGAGCAGCGTTGGTTGGCCGTGTCTCTGATGTCTCAGCGTGTTTAATAATGCAGCTGTGTCATGCCCCCCCTGACCCCCAGACTGGGGGGTTAATGATCACCGCAATTATAAATTATCATAGCTATCATGTCATGCCAACTTCTCCTCTTTTTTTTCTGTTTTAAAGTGCCCCCCATCCCCCCAGCTAGCGGTAACAGTCCCCGTCATAACGAGCTCCTCATTAGTCTTGTCCGGTAAGCCATGCGGGGATGGAGTTTCTCCGTAGCTTTTCAATCGATTTCAAAGACTCGGATGGGAGCACAGAGCTGCACAACAAATGGATGCACGTGAGACCCTGCACCGCTGGTGTGGCAGCCACCTCCCCGCCAGTTTGAGGAGGGGCACCCAGGGATGCTTTTCTTGGGGACATTAGCCACCTTCCGTCCGGACGCAGGGGACACTGAGAATTCGAGGTGACGCTGAGGATGACCAGCTCTGTCACACGTGTGGGGCCTTTTAACGACGCCGTTATTCCGCGTTCGGCTGATGTCGGTGATTTGCCACGTGAATCATTTAAGCTGACTGTTTGGATTTAATTACAAAACAGCCCACTCAAATTGCTGAAGCCATACATAATTCTATCTGTTTTTAAGCAATTATTAATGTAATATTAAATAAATCTACTACGTGAACACTAGAGGGGGCTCTAGACAAACAGACGGGCACTCTAGAAGCCTTTATCATTAATGTTGATTAAAAAAATATTTAAATTACTAATATATAATGAATTGGATTCTTATGATGCAGTAATGTCATACAACCAAAAACAAACAACTAGTGCAACTTTATAATACTATACAACATGAATAATTTCAAAATATGAGTATGTCTATACAAATAATATAAATAAAATATTAAGTGTAAGAGAGAATTTACAAGTTACCATACCTTCAGTTTATTTATATGTTTTTATATTCATCTAATTGATTTAAAATCTTTTGAATTTGCTGTCTTTAAAATTCAGTTGTCTTTCTAATCTTCTATAATTTCTTGTCCTTTTAGATTTAGATAGATATATAGATAGATATATAGATAGATATATAGATAGATAGATAGATCATTTTAATTCCTTTGGATAAACTGAAAATTCAGATATGCAGAATAATGTAAACTCTACTAATGTTAGCGGAATCAGAACACCAGTCATCTTTCCACTAAGAGCATTTTCCACTAAGAGCATTCAGATCCTGTCTAAAAAGTTCTTGTTCGCAGTCATTTTTGTTCCATTGCTGCATTTACTGTCCTGGCTGCATCTCCCATAAACGGCCTCATGCAGGCGTCTGCCATCCCTGACTGTCCGCGGCTCCCCGATTCTCTCTCTTTATTCTGCTTTCCTTGGATCACTGTCAATCTGTCATGTTCCACCTGAGTCTTCAGTTTCTGATAAAACCATGTTTCCTATTTACTATACATTCCTTTAATCTCTTTCTTTATACTTTGGCAGATAATGTATACCTTCGTTAGCCCAAACTGTTTTTGCATTTCTTATATCAACTGACAGTTTGCAATTAAAAATATATTAGTACTTCAATCTCGATTGGATTGTTGCAATTCCTTTTAATTGGATTCATTTTTAAGTGAAATGTTTGACTCTTGATCCTGTGACAAGGAGATTTCACGTCTTTTGGGAAAATTAAGAACAACCAGTAACAAATTATAATTTGCGCTAACTTTGCTGTAGTTCCTCGGATGTCCACTGGGTGTAGCAGATCTGCTGCACGATGCCTCTCCGTTTGTGATGGTCATGAGACGTGCTGGCTGAGGGATTAAAACACCTGATAGACCTCGTGTAAATTTAAAATTGAAGTTAATCATTCAGAATGACTTCTAGTGCCAAAATCAACCTACGCGTAGCTTTGCGGAGTTTAGTTTTGTTCTTTTGCCGGCCGCTAAGCTGGTTTAAATCTGCCTTGATCTTTGGTCTTCTTTGGGGGTGTCAATATTAATTCACAGATCTTAGATTGCCGTTATTATATTATTATTTTTTTTAAATAAAAAAAATACATATATGTAAATGTATTTATAGTAATAACAATAATTTAATATGTTTTAGATTAGGGGCGAAACAATGAATTACATGTACGTCTGTGGAGTTTGCATGTTTCTCCGGATTCCGCACACAGTCCAAAAACATACTAAAGTGAGTTTGAGTTGCTACTGTAAATTGCTTGTAGGTGTGAATGGTGTGCATGCCCTGCTGTGGGCTGGCGCCCCATCCCGGGATATTCCCTGCCTTCTGCAACCCTGCATAAAACAAGCGGGTACAGAACGTGGATGGATCTTTTAGGCTCATGAGTCCTGTTTTTTCTTTATAAAAGTATAATTTGCCCGCTGGGAGTACTGTATCTAAACAGGCTTTCATTTTATGAGAATCAAAGAAATCTCACAACAATTTGTCAGGATGCGCTCCGTGCAACAGCGTCACTTTAAAGCCGCAAAACCCATTTTATGACACCAGCAGCATCAGCTAGAATCGAGCCGAAATAACAGCCGTCCCGAAGCTGGAACCCAAAAAGAGCTGCTCAGACCCATTAAGAAATCCCACAGAATTGTCAGCTTGTCCTTTTGCCTCTCAGAATTACTGTTATTTTGCGCTCAGAACCCAAAATTGCCGCCTCTTCAAAAATAGATTTTAACTCAGCTGAGAGAGTTTGGTATATTTTCTAAGACTGGTTTCCCTCTGTAGGCATACAACACTGTACCACATCAGTATTTATGCTCTATGCCATGTATCTTTCTCTGACTCTCTCTCTCTCTCTCTCGCTCTCTCTGAATTTGTATCATGTTGTGTGTTTGCAGATTCACTGAGAACAACAAATGGATTGTGTGTCAGAACAGCTGCCCACCGATTCCTGCTCGACCCGTAAAGTTGATGGAGCAGCCCGCCCTCCTCACTGAAGGGGGGCGAAGGTGATGGAAGCAGCTTCCACCAGCGAGGTAGGGTACTGCAGGGACTCAGAAGTGAACACCATAGATATTTTGCAAATATTTTTAATACCATGTCTCCATTCCTGACAGTTTTGTTGTGTTTTTTTTTGTGGAAGATTTTTTTTCCATCAGTTGTTTATGTTATGTTTCCCTTCAAAAAGTTTAAGCATAATAATTATAAATGTTTTAATTTTTACTGTTTTATACAGTGCGCTGTGATGGGTTGCCACCACATCCTGGGTTAATTCCCTGCCTTGTGCCGTTGATTCCGGGTTAGGCTACGGACCCCCGCAACCCTGAATATAGGACAAGCGGTACTGAAGATGAATAAATTAATTGATGCTTTGTGAAATCCTTTTTTGCTAATACTGCTGTTGTATTATTATATTGATGGATGGATTTGTATGAATTCGTATAATGCATGCTATTTACATTTTTTATACTTTTCCATTGTTTTTCCTGTTTTCTATTTTGTGGCTATATTCGGTTTTATTTGATTTTCTTTTCTTTTTCTTTCTCTTCCTTTCCAAACCGATTGCTTTATCGATATTATATTGCAATACAGACGCTCCTCTACTTACGAACTTCCAAACTTACGCACTTTCAGACATACGAAGGAAGAGGACTGTAAGTCCAAATTGTGTTCGTTGGGCTCCTGTCTCCTGTCCACCACGTAAAAATTTTTTCTGCGCCAAATCCGCCTCGTACGACTTCAGGGCGCTACTCCCGCCGCGCAGCAGCAGCGTAGCTTGCGCACTCCCAGCATCCTACTTCTTTGTACTTGAGTGACATCATTCATGGGCTGTAGCGGTTCAAGTTGGGCAGAGGTGCCTCAGATCCGCCTTCTTCAGAAGTGCAGCATTCGACATGGCAGTGCAGGGAAGCAGATCTGCTCGGAAGACTGGGGTTTGGTCTCCAGTGCTATAGTGACAAACACGTTAAGCTGTCTCTCCTCACCGCGGCCATTAAAAGGGGGGAGGCCGGGCTCGAGTCCGGTGTAAAGTAAAGGGCAGTGAAAGAAGGGGCTTGTCTGCTCTTTAATGTTGCATAAACATCTGGCACGGTGGGGGTGGGGAGGGGGGTCTCAGCCCAAACGTGGCATCTTGTGTTTTGTGAGACGACACAGGGAGGGGGCCTTGATAAGTGTCCCCTGCTATTTCACCGACAGCTCTTGTCGAGAATCCAGCAGGTCCCGTATTGGTTGTATCAGCCGTTCTGCAAAGCATGTCTCTCTACAGCGGGGGAGGATGGGGGGGGGGGGGGGGCTCCCCCTCTTATCAGAGCGACATGGGAGGTCAGCTGACAACACAAAAATGACAGAGACGGTTACGATCTTTCAGCGTATTATCTGGGCACAGAAAAAGCAATAATTCTGCTGAAGTCGTTATTTTTTTGTCCCGTAGTATGAGGGTTTAAGAATGGACGCAGTCGTTTGCGTTACTCACACCAAACATGGTGGTTAAAATAAAAAATGTATTTACTCCTGTTGCAATGAGTATTTCGGGAACGGAGGCATTAGCATCAGCATTACTGGGGAATCGAATTAGGCTAAGCTAAGCGTAGCGATAGCTTATCGTTAGCTTGTGCTGCTATCGGGAGGCGAGATAAAGTCAGTGCAGAGATATCGAAGGAGCTGATTCGCACTGAATCACTACTGGGAAAAGCAGCACTGTAATATTCCTGTGTATTTATCAGGGAATTAAAACTGTCGGCACTCTGGAGTGATTAGCATGTGACAGACCCAAACTAGAAGGTGTGGGGGGTGCTGGGGTCAGGGAGATAACATGACTGATTGACAGCTGAAGAGCGCGGAGATGTCCATGGAGTACGTCAATCTCCCAGCCTCGCGTTCTCATGTGTCCAGCTGAAAATTCTTAAAAGCATTCCAGGCAGTCCTGGCCCGAAGAGCACTCAGTGTTTGTTTAGGGTGAACATAAGCAAAATATTCAGCATTTCTATGAGCGTATCATAAAGCCACAAAGCACCAGTGCACTCATCCTTTGCACTTATCCTTTGCACTTTAAGTGTGCCAAAATACTTTCCATAGCCAGGTGATATTTTAAAACATTGCACTGGTTTATTGTGAATGCTAACAAGATATTAAGAATATATATTACATTACAGTTAGAGACAGCTATGAATAAAGTATATTCTAAGATACTAAATCATTTATTTAAGGTCTATGCCGAAGATCAAAATGTATTTAAGACAATGTCTTGGGTCATATGTCTTCTGTAAGAGGGTGTAGGAAGGAAGGGGTAAATGACCCTGTAATTATTACTAAGAGGAACAAACTAGTGATTGTTCACTGTTTAGATGGTTTCTCACCCATGAGAGACTCCCTGAGGACATTTATGGAGTGAGACCCTAATCTCTTCTGGGTCAGTAGAGGTAGCCCCTCATTTCCAGCTTAATTGGCTGGAGTGGAAGCATCTAGATAAGGGTGGAGATTTGCTATGTACCTATTTGAACGGTCAGCCAGAGGAGGTCACCTGACTTACAGAGTGGAGCCCCTCTGCCGCCATTTAAAAAACCCCAATAAACGTGAACTTTCATTTCGTGACGTAATTGATTTAACAAACTCATTTAATGTTTGAGTTGAACGAAAACCAGAGCCGTCTCCCATACTTCAGGACCACAGTTACCAGCTGCGCTATCAGCTAGAGCAGCAGATACTGTCACTGTTGGGTGCTAAATAAGACAGCCTGTCTGGCAGGGCTCTCCTTTCACTGGCTTCGAGGTCAATGAATCGCCGCAGCACACGATTTTACAGGCGCTGTCGACACTGATGTGTTGTGGCTACGTAACTCTGCTCTTCAGGTATTAATGCGTCTTCAAGGATCTTGAAGCCTTTTGCAAAAAAGGATATTAAAAAGACGGTACTCGTAATTGATGTGTTGAATGCAGAAGAAGCAGACGGGGGTGAAGACCTGAATGACATTGATAAGGGGCAAATCATCCAAAGCGGCAAGGCTTGTGGGGTGCTGATGGCCAGCTGTGGTGAGTACCTACTGAGCATGCTCTGAGGAGGCTGTGGTGACTACCTACTGAGCATGCTCTGAGGAGGCTGTGGTGAGTACCTGCTTAGCATGCTCTGAGGAGGCTGTGGTGAGTACCTACTGAGCATGCTCTGAGGAGGCTGTGGTGAGTACCTGCTGAGCATGCTCTGAGGAGGCTGTGGAGAGTACCTACTGAGCATGCTCTGAGGAGGCTGTGGTGAGTACCTACTGAGCATGCTCTGAGGAGGCTGTGGTGAGTACCTACTGAGCGTGCTCTGAGGAGGGAAAACATACGAACTGCTGCCATTTTTACAAATCAACATTATTTGCTTTGGATACATCTACCTATAGAAAGGCTTATATGTACTAATTTCTACATTTTAGAAAAATTATAAAGATATCAAAACTATAAAACAATAGATATGGATCATGTACTGATCAAAACAAGAATGAACCAAATAAATTATAATTTGCTGGGGGGGCAGTTCTGTGGGTTGGTACTCAGAAGGTTGCTGGTTCAAATCCCATGGTCAGCAGAGTGATCCCACCATCGGGCCCTTCAGCAAGGCCCTTAACCCCAATTGCTCCAGGAACTGGCTGACCCTACTGTCTCCTCTACACCAGCTTCATGAGGTGACCTCCTGGGATGCTTGTCCAGCTGTCCTGAATGAGCTCCCACATATATGCTGAGCTCTCATTGGCTGCTTTTCCTTCACTCTCTGGTCAAACTTCCCCAAAACCATCTCTACTGTGTTTAGGTCAAGTAGCCAGGTCATGTAATGCAACACTATCACTCTCCTTTATAGGCAACTTGACATGTTCAAACTTTTGACTGGTACTTTGTATATGTATTGTATATAATTTCATGAAAAATGTACCGACTCCTATAACAAAACATTTATCAAACATATAATTTCTCAAATGCATTTCTTTTCTGACATTTTTTTCCAGAGATGAACGACACATACACAACAGTCCTATGAAAAAACAGATGTATTCAGACACAGACGGATGCTGCTGGTACCAGATGATGAAGGGAGTGAACTGGTAACAGCAGATAAAGGAGACGGACGTTAAAGGTCATTCCACAACCGAGGGGCCGATAGTCAGGCGGCCGCACTGATCTGAGCCAGGCAGGGTGGCTTTGAGGAAGCGTCAGGCTACCGAAAGAGGAGCAGCCATGGTTTGAAGGCCTGTAGATGAAGGGTGAAGTATCTCCAAGGCAGGAGTACCGCAGGACCAAGTGAAGATTTCACCTAGGGCTCGAGAAGATCATGAACGTGAGTCCTCTGTCATCAGGAGGTCTGGTGGCAACTGGGGAGATCAGTGGAGCCCTACAAGATAAAGTCTGGTGGGAAAGGCCCCAGCACTGACCTGTAGTAGGTGATGAGGATTAGTAGACTCTTCTGGAAGCTTCTCTAAAGCGGTCAATGAAGGGGGACTTTGTGTACACTGACCAGAAGCAGAAGATTAGTAATACCATGGTTATAGAACGGTCCTGCAGGATTGATCGTCAGACAGGCGTGCATGGGGGGAGAGATGGCATAGGATAGAACTTCATCGATGAGGAGAGGCTGATCTAGACTCTCATCCAAAAGATGATCCAAGAGATGAATGGGATTTGGGATTTAGATACTGGCATTCCTAATTTTATTCATATTTAGAATCAATGTGAAGACTCAGTGAAAATCCACATAAAATTGACTTTCAGGATGCAAAAACACAAGGACCAGAGAGCAACCAAGATTACAATTATTTTTTTAAATAGACACTTTTATCCAAAGTGATGCACAATTGAAAGCAGCGTCATCCAGTCCTTGGAGCAATTAGGGTTAAGGGTCTTGCTCAAGGGCCCATTGGTGAAATCACTCTCCCGACCTTGGGATTTGAACCAGTGACATCTGAATCAACATCACGGCCTCCTGACCTGCTAAGACACACACCTCCCCCAAGATATAACACAAGCGGAGACCAAAAGTGATCCTCCCATGAAATCGTGCATTCGCACACCTGTAAGGATGCGTGTGTGTAAAAATGCCGGTAGACAGGATGTGGTCTCTCTGTGGCCATGCTCTGTTGTCACGGTAAACGCCGTTGCACGGTTTCAGAATTCCCTCTGGCTGATTTTCCATAGTCTGATACACATGCGACTAACAGGAAGCCAGGAGAAGGAATGCGGTGCGTTACCGCTGTGCAAACACACAGGGCTGCTGATGTCTGCCCCCCGGCCCCAACGATCTGCTCCTGGGGATTGCCACGGGGAAGCGGACACACGACGACCTCAGGCACGGCGTGTTAAACACATTACAAATATTCAAATTGCTCCCGTCAGCTGGACGTGGGGGTGGTCTCGATGCCAGGGCTGGGGATCCCAGGGGTATCTCTGAAGGCCAGGCCACATTTTAATGGCCTTTTTTTTGGAAACTGCTGGTAAATCGAAGCTCCTGCCATTAAAACGTTGAGGGGGGATTCAGGCATGTTAGCAATTGTTAGACGTGATGGAGGCGAAATTTCTTGAAATGTTAAATGGTATGCGTTTAGCTTTTTGAAATTGGAATTTTTTTCCCTCCATCTTTGTGAACGCTGCCACAACAGCCAGGTCCACGCAGCCCTTTCCAGCCAGGGTACCCCCGAGAAGTAGCATCGGGGAACTATAGGGTTAAGCAGATAGCAGGAGCTTTCAGCAGAACTTGAAACCTACAGTCTACAGCACCGCACTCGGTATGGAAAAATAATTACGCTCCCCTTTGAAGGGGACTGCATAAACACAACAGCTCCTTTTGTGCTGTTTTTCAACTGTCCCTGTCCACCGAATTCCAGGCCGACGTGCCGCTTATCTGCTTTTCCACTCTATGTCCCCCCTTCACTCTCTCCCTGGGTTTATATCTCTCTGCATGTTGGCTCTTTGAGCTTGATCTCAAGCGGTGTGCCTGGGGCAGAAGTCTGTGTCGGTGGGGGGGGCACGGTGGTGCGGGGGCCAGGTGATCCATGGGTCATTTTTTACAGTTTTTGTAATGGGTGTTTCAAACCAAGGCGGGCCTGCTGGAATTCTTTAATTGCGTTCGATAACTTCGTTGTGTCAACAGAACGTCTTTTTCCCTCGGGACTCCTGAAACGGCTTTTGTACCGAGAAAGAAAAGTCCAAATGCCGCCATTGTCGTGGCCTTACAATCAATTTCAGTTGTGCCTTTCTCTCCTTTCTTGAAAGTTATTGCCTGTGAGAAACTGCGGGGAGATCTTTTCTTTTTTTTTCCCTTTTTTGAGCACCAGGTGAAAATGCCATAAATGTACAGTAACACATGCTATTCCAATTATTATGTTATACTGCCGCGGACCTGGTCAAAAACTGCCATTTTCAAATGCGCAAAGACCCCCGAGCACGAAATGTGCAAACCATGATATCCTGCAACTTTGTTTTGACACTTTAAAGGCTGTAACAGCAAGGAAAAGGAAAATCACGGCCTTTTATTAACGCGGTGTGCTTTCGCTACAGTCGTAACTGTGTCATTGGTCCTTATAGGTCTCCCAGAAAGTATCCTCTTAAGGAAAACTTCCAGAGATCTGTAGTCTTTCAGTGACTAAGAAAATCTTGAAGGTTTGTAAAATTTTTAACCCCTTTTATCTGGCATTGCAGCTTTTACCCATATTTCTGCACTTTCTCAATGCAAATATTCTATAAATAGTTTACTTTCCAGCTTAGCAAAGAAAATTTTTTTTGTTGCTTTGTCAAGCGTCACATGACTTGCTTAACTTAAAAAAAATAATTTTGAATTTTGCCAAGATTTGTCAAGACTGTTATTTATATTTTCATTTTCAGATTGTTTAGTGGTACAGAAGAATATTCATAATCACACAGAACACCATCTTCATGATTTCTCTCTTCCTATGTTGAAGTTTTTATGAAATTCCATACATTCATTTATCTTAGACGGGGGGGGGGCATTTCACAGGCACCCTGGATGGGATGTCAGTCCATCAAAGGGACCAGCCAACTTGTCCCATAGATCTAAGCAGACCTGTGCTGGTGTCTCCCCAGGACTAACTGACAGAGCATCACGCACACAGGTATCCGGGGGGGGGTTTCGGAGTGAAACGCGATCTGAGAGGGGCAGCGATGCCACATGGTGCGGCACCAGACCCGAATTTCCCCCAGGACCACTGAAGCTCTGCTTCTTTCTTCCCTCCCTTTTCATGGTCCTCTCCCTCCCCGGGTCGGGCAGCTGTGCGGTGCGACCGGGGGCCACTTAACGGGGCCTCCCGAGGCCAAGATGAAAGAGGAAGGGATGGAGAGAGCCTGTCAAACGCATCGCGGCGCAGAGGACGGAGCGCCGCAGAGCACCGGAGAGCGCAGGACGCGATGCGCCCCAGCACCGGGAACAGTGTCTGCTTTTATGGACTTTGTTAAAGCATTTCCAGGGCCGCATCCGATGTGTTTACAAGACTGTAAATCATGCCACATTCACGAGACGAGCGCAATAAAGTAGGAGGACACACCAAAGCCAGGTGGGAGGGGGTACAGTAGACCGAGGCCAGTAAATGCTCCTTTATAGGTACAGATACAGAATAACTCACTGTGGTACTTTGTGTTGGAAATGCTTCCCTAGTGTTTGTATAATTAAAGACCTCAGGACGCCATTTATGTTTCACTTACGGCTTATTGATGCACAATGGTCTTAGTTCCTGTGGTTTCATTTGATTTGAATCCCACTCAGCTGCTACACTGTCAATAAAACAATAATAAGAAGTGCTGCGATTATTCCATCTGCGTTTAAGCTCAGACATGTTGTACGTAAACTTCTCGGTTTGTTAATCCCTCCATTGGTCTTCCGTGATGGCCTATCGGGTAGAGGGATGCAGCCGGCGTCCCAGGCCACAAGGCAGGGGACACCCTAGATTGGATCCCATTCAGTTCACTAATTCTATTGATTTGCTAATGTGTGCATCGATTTAGCCATTTTTAAATTTCAGTTTCATCGTTAAAGAATTGCCCTTCCATCCAACTTCCAGCCACTTATCCAGTACAGATATTTCCTTCCAAAGAATCCAAATCCATTTACCATAAAAGGGTATAACAGCCAGTCCCTTGGGGGTGGAGTTTGCATGTTCTCCCTGTCTAGTCGTGGGGTTTCCTCCAGGTATGCCACTCCCCCCCCCCCCCCACAGTCCAAAAACATGCTGAGGCTAATTGGAGTTGCCAAATTGCCCATAGGCGTGCGTTTGTGAGTGCATGGTGTGTGAGTGTGCCCTGTGATAGGCTGACCCCCACCCCCCCATCCTGGGCTGTTCCCCACCTTGTGCCCTCTGATCGGCTGACCCCCCCCATCCTGGGTTGACCCCCACCTTGCGGCCGTAGCCTTCGGGATAGTCTCCGCACTGCCGCAACCCTGAATAAGACAAGTAGCTACAGTAAATGAACGAAAAGATGGATGGTAAAAAAAACAGCTTTTATCGCATAATATTTTAAGTTTGTTATATATTTTATTATCGTGGTATCAACGTCTATAGACAAGAAAGCGTTCCAGTATATCCCAATATAATAGATGAGGTAACGTGGAAATCGTGGCTGTGAAATGTGACTGTACCCAGGTGGCTTGTGTCCATAGTCAGCAGCCAGCTAGCCCAGATGTACCTTTGGCATGTTATCGGCACATCAGCCACCCCTCGCGGTATCATTCACACTTCAGCCAGCTTGAAATAGTGCGTGTGGCCTCCTTTCCACCTCCCGCCCATTGGGACCTCCTCACACAGCTCTATTCAGCTACACACAATGTATCTGCAGGTTTACCGAGCACCAAAACGTTTTGGATAACAAAAAAACGCAAGTAGTGCCCGCATCTCACGTTCATCGATCTACCCCGGCATTCTGGGATACCTGGGCCCCGGGCCCCAACTTCCCCCCTGCCAGTCACACAGCAGCGCCCCCTCCTCCCCGCTAGAAAAAGTCCTTCTGCAGAGACAGTCTGCTCCACAGCGTCTCAGACATGCAGTCACTGTTCTTGTATGAATACCTGGCAGCGACCACGCTGGGCTTTTTACAGCCCCTACCGCCGACGCGGCCCCGTCTCAGCCACGCCGATATCACGCACTGAGTCGCCAAAGCAAGATGCAAAAAGCAGCCGGGGGCTACGGCGAAAGCGAGCAGTGCCGGGCACGGCGAGGGCAGGGCAGCGCCTGGAGGCCGTCCAGCCCGGAGCTCCGCCGCCGGTCCACAGACTTTTTTTTTGTGTTTTATTTCTCTCGGCGTGAGAAGTGAAGGAGCAGAGCGGCGTGAGAGCGGGAAGCACAGGGCCCGGGTGCTCCGTTGGGACTGGCTGGCCGTGCAGCTCCGGCGGGGTACAAACCCAGAACACATGAGGGTGACGTGGAGCAGAGCCGGGCACTGAGCTGTTCCAGGTGGCTGAGGTGCTGGATACGGTCCCTGGTACTAATGCGGCCTGGGACGTTTGCACCTTCTAAAGCCCAGCAGTCACTAAAATGACTGATTTACAAGGGGCAATATTTGACTCCATAAATGCCGATGGCAGTCAGTACTGTTAGCTGGCACTTAAATCGCACCTGAAAGCAGGGGAGGGGGATGGGTTGTATTCTTAGACTTCCTGTGACAGCTTTTACTAAATTGCTGGGGGGGGGGGGGGGTTAACTTCTGCAGCATGGTTAAGAATGCAGTGATGAACAATCACGGAAAATTAGCCACAAATAATTTCACGCAAGCCAGTAAAACGTCGTTAATAAACGAAAGGACTTGAACAGCAGTTTCTCAAAAGCAAACAGATAAGTGTTCATGATTTTTTGCCCCCCTCCCCCAATATGGCTCCTCCTTGCTCGTATGTGTTCCACAGTTCATGTCTGGTAGCCCCCTGAGGTGCTGGGGTGAATGTAAAGGATGCTGCCATTCTGTTATTCACAACAGAAAGCCTTACATGTATCACCAGTTATGCTTGTTGTGTCAACATCTCATGCTACAAATCTGAGCATTTATGGGTAAAGTTTTCAGATTACTGCTATTGCAGTGTTCCCTGATATTACATGTACCGTGGTACACTCCTTAATGTAGTAGTTGTAATTCATACTAGCCAGTCAAGTATATGTAGGTGTGTTATACGTGATATTTTGATTGTACGCAAACTATTTGGGAAAGGGTTCATGAAAACAGGAAAGCCGTGAATAAGTAATCAGGAGAGGACCAGGTTGAACAATGGCAGATGTCTAAAGAGTAGCCTAGATGCTAAAACCATATTGTGTTCTCATGGAATACATATTACTTACACGTGTTCATTGAACAAAGCTAAAATTACACCACGGCCAACCCAGCGGACCTATGAAACAGCCACCGGCTTATGGTATGGGAAAGTGATGCTGGACATTTTCATTAATAGATGCATAGGAGCAACATTTTTCCATATGGATCGTTAATGGTCACTTTGAAAGCTTTTAATGAATACAATAATTCGTGCTTCTTTAAAGCTGAACGAACAATGGTGAGAAAACAATAAACCGTAATACGGAGATATTTGTGAACAGTCGTACCTATAGGGGGTCCCTTACCTGCTCTGCCTCACTCAAGTGCAGCTAATTTAAAATGCTCTCTACACTAATGAAGTCAAACGTGATCGTGATGCGTTAACAAAAATTATATAACTGCTCGTCAAAAGATGGGAAGGATGGTAGCAGTAACACGAAACCTGACGTCACGCATCGGGGACATTTATTCAATTTCTTTATTTTAATTTTTCATATATTTTTTATTGCAGATTGTGTACTGATTAGTCACTTGTCACTCAAACCCTGTAGGCATCATGGGAATCTGAGTTCTGGAGGATTACTTTTCCCTGGACTATAACTGCTTTTATATATACGGTTATATAATCATACAAGTTTTATTTTATTACGACTGGAAAAACCAAAATAATAATTATTAAATATACAGCACATTATTATTCTTACTTGAGATTTTCATCATAAAAATATTTTATTTTTATTAACAATACAGCAAAATAATATAACATTTTTACTAATTATAAAATGACAGCACAGGCTAAAATATGCATTCAGCTTTCAAAATATCGATGCTTTTAACTACAGCAGCAGACATCGCATTGTCGTATTATATAATTGTTCTGAATATCCATATTTATATTTTACAAAAAAAAATAACAGTCTGTCTGTCTTTCTTTACGCATGTTTGGCATTGGCATGTGTGCTGTATAAGAAAGACCCTAAATCAGAATGACACCATAACATCTCAATCTATATAAAGTATAGTTTTTTTTTTTGTATTTTACTGTAGGAATATCCAGTCTTATTATAGATTTCACAGTAAATCTGGAGTGTAAAGCAACAAGTACAATCCACAGAATTTAACAATTTAGTGTGATGCGTTTCATATGACCATAATTTATTTGACTGTTTTTATAGAACGTTCCAGATGCAGGAGACCATCCAGGTACAGAATCCTGGTAGAGGCATGCCCTGGAGTAAAGCACTTAACCTGAATTTATTAAGCACAAACCCAGCTGCATGAATGGATATGCCAGCAGACTGAAACGATCCCTGGGTACACCGGCATACAGTAAGCAAACTAGTAATTAGAGTTCGATGGCCTTTGGTGTCGTTAATAAGGTTGCTGAAATGGGTCAACAAGCACTGTGTAGGCATTCCTGTCCCAGTTTACCTCAGCCTTAAGTCTTTCTTTAGTTTATGTCCAGGAACCTGGGGTGATGGTCATGTGGTTGACATCCTGCTGCTTGGCACGGGACCTGCTGTGTCCCCTCTTTAACCTCTGACACCCCAGCATCCTTCATGACAACTGTATAATACCGCTGAGCCATTCAGTGCCTGTTTCCCGGCGATGCCTTGTTTCCATGGTACCCATGCACCACCATAAAAGGTTGTTATAATGTATATCCATGTGTCTACCTATATATCCCTGGAAGCATGTGTCAGCACGCAACAGATGCAACATTTGTGGTGTTTATATAGTGTTTGGGTATGAAAATGAATAACTAATGATCTTACAATCAATGACATGCAGAGGTGCCATGAAGGACCAACGTTAGAATGATTCCAAGAATCTGGAGCATAATTGGATTGTTCTGGGTTGGGGGCCCAATACGATCTGTTCTCATGGGCCCCAAAATCTTTAGCGGGGCCCCTGAAGACATTCAACTGTTACATGTTGAATTACCACGACTAAGGCAATTTTTTGGCTATCAAGGTGTCAAGATCGTATTCTCACAACACAGGCAAACTAAATAGGTAGTTTGTTTTACTATTTACATTCACATATTAAAAACGCAAATGGGGATTCATCCCCTAGGCAGACAAAAATACTAAATCTTCTCATGACAAGAATACCACATTTTAAAAGTTTTGGAAGCTACTGCTGCAGACTGTAGTCTGTACCCTGGTACACAGAATGTGGTAATGTCTGTGGCAGGACTGAAGCTGTTTTCCAGTCGGTACTGCCATAGGTCCCAGAGTATTGTTATTTTTTCCCAACCTCAGACTTATTCCCACGGTAGTGAACCCTTTAGTTGGGGAACAAACCCACACAGAGTTGGGGGGGGGGTGGTCATTTTGGTCCCATGCCAATCCACTCACCAACAGAGTAATAGCTCGATTTTAATAGGTATTGGTATGGTTCTGTTCAACATAAAACACAGCATTAAATTAATATTAACATCCGCAAAACAATATGAGTAAGGTAGTCACAATGAATGTCTTTGCTCTTATTAATGAAGTCTTTGTTATAACAATTACAATAAGCTGGGGACCTGGCAGCTGTACTGAATTTGGTCTTTAGCCTTGTAGAAGACGCTGTACAAGCAATATGTTTTAATGTCCTATAGAGGGCGCTGGCAGCGATGGGTTTTTTTCAGAACCCAACGGCGTGCTGAACTCTAGTCAAGATTACCAATAGTTCGTCAATGGGTATTATGTTGCGTGATATTAGGTACTTAATGACATTGATAAATACCACATAGCTTGAATCTAAATTGACTTTTTCGTTTTGTTATAATTCATGATGATGTCGATGATTTAGAAGATATAAGTGTTTTTACACGTTTCATTTACGGTTCCTGGAAAAACCTTTTACGGTATGTTTGGTAACTGGACCTGCTCTGAAATTTTTCTTGTGCAGCCTATTTCGTTTGTCTGGACAGCCGATGATAGAATCCAAATATAAAGACCGTTAAAATGATTCCAGGTTAATGTGTGGGCCTATAACCGAGAAAATGCCCCAGTAATTTCAAAATTTTTTAAATGAATAAAGATGCAGGAGTGATCTCATATATTCACTTTAAACGGGGAAGAGTCTAATGTTGAAAGTGCAATTTCCAAAACCAAAAGTTTATCCAAATGAAATAAAATATGAATAAATATAATAAATAAAATAAATCAGAATTGGAAAATTTGCAGCAATTTGAAAATATATTTTACACCAGACTTAATTATAATGACACAGAGTTGTATATAAAAGTTTATTATTATTATTATTATTATTATTATTATTATTATTATTATTATCATTATTATTATTATTGTTGTTGTTGTTGTTGTTTTTGGTGCTGGTGGTGTTACATAACAATATAAGAACAGTAACAAACATAATTTACAAAAGCAATAATTGATAAAATAATATATTATCTCTCTATTGAGACCAATACAGACCTTGATTCTTCTGACTGGATGTGTGTGTGTGTGTGCGTGTGTGTGTGTGTGTGTGTTTGGACGGTAGGGGGGAGCTAATCGCCTGTAATCCCTTTAATGTCGAACACTTTTCATTGTCAAAGTCAACTCAATACACATGTCGCTACTTCTGATTAATAAACCCTGGAAGTTTTTAGTTCATCGTTAAGTGAAATACTATATAACCACATTACTGCATTGTTTGATCTGTATTACAGTTCCTTCAACGGCATAATATGAATAAACACCATAATTAATTTATTCTAATTTTTTTAGAAGACAATATCGTATATACTTTGTTACTCAAATGAGATAATAGACGATAAGATCGTTGTGCAAGCACTGATTTGCGCAAGTGATCGTTTCCATTAGTCCAAATTATGGCCAAACTCCGTGACGATTGGATAGAATCAGGCCCAGTGCCTGCATGTAAACTGTGAAAGTAGCTCAGCGTTACATTATCTGCAGTGCGCAATTACACAAAGCTTTTTTTCTGACACTTGGGTGACTTGCTACATCTACTGCGCTGCAGTTTAACTTGTGCGCCGTTGTGTGCTGCTGACTATCAGATATATCTTCCTCAGATGAAGGTATATTTTAAATGTCGTGGGAGGGGGTCGCCTTTGTTCGGGAGAGACTCGGTCCTTCAGGATGTTCCTGCCATTTTAAACAGGGGTGCAAGTGTGAACAAGGGGTTGACATTGGAGACTGGCAATGGGACTAGAGGAGGGAAGAGCAACAGGGAATACAGTCAGTCGTATACCACTGCTCTTTGAGGTAACATCGCTAATGGCACTATCACAAGCAGGGATGCATCACTCCAAGAATCTTTGATTGACTTGAAGACATCCAGCGCAGGATCCCGTCTGCAGCTACTCGGATGAAACGTCGTCAGGGATAATTACATGCGTTGGGTTTCAAACACATATAATGCACGGACATACATGTTGCGTCACATGTATGTGTCTACGACAGCTTATGGACATCGGAGGTTATTAGATTTTCACTGCTTGTATTTTTTCCCATTGAAATTTACATATACCGGAGTTTTTTGTCTGAAATCAAAATGCGCCGGTTGTTACTTAATTGGCTGCGTTTTCAGTGTATCCGTTTGCTAAGTAAGCATTCAGAAAACACCAAATGACACTTATTATGAAGAATGACGGTCACAGTTTTCTATCATCGCGTGACAAAACTGATTTTTATAAGGAGCTGTAAAATATCAAGTGACCCGTGGTTACTTTTGAAATAATGCGGACTTTTAAAAACTTCTGCTGCGTCGCATTCGTCTGTTTTTTAAGTTAAATGTCTATTTTTGCCAATATCTGGGTTTTATTTGGGCTTTGATGAGAAGTAAACGGGACTTAAAATAAATAAAGTGGCCTTAAGTTCTCATCTAAGAAGACGTATATGTGCCGAAGAGTTTCATTCTACAGCGGAATTGATGACGAATATCTTACCAAAAAGGAGACTTCTCGTGATTCCACCACTTCACAATGAGACTTATACCACCGGGATTAGGCTGTCTGTAAGTGCATCTCCTGACAATTTTAACATTTGCTCATTTTCAATGTATGCATGTTGTGTGCGATAATAAAATAACTTTTATTTTTCAGGTCCGTTTACTTCTTTACCCTTTGCGTCAACATTCAGGTACGTTTTTGCAAGCTTCACGGTTTCGTTGCCTAAATATAAAAAGTCCACAACAACTAGCTAAGGAGAGCCTAGACAATATGTGAAAACTTCTGCATTCTTGTAAAATTAAGGTAGAGATTACAGTAAGATAACATAATTCGCATTGCTTTTTCTTTTTGCCGAAATGCAACACACCACATTATGTATGTCGCTGGCAATTATTCAACGAAACATCTTGAAAACACGTAGACCTCTAGCGAAAAAGACAATTGCGAAAACAGATGGATATTGGGATGGCTGAAGAAACGAAAAGGAATCGCTGAGGAAGTCATCTGAAGGAGCGAGGGTGAAAGATCGCTGCATTTGTGGTATAGCAACATGTCAGGCGGGTGTCATGGACAGAGACGGCTGCGGTATATCCATACAGAACCCGTCACTTGTTTGTAGGACATGACCAGGGCTGAATAGTGAACACTACGGGACTCTTATAAATGTCTTGACGATCGTGAATCGACTTCAAAGCAAACTTCATAACTGTCAAGAGTATTTTGTGTCCTTTGACAGCTCAGGAATGTAGAACCTACTTTTAATAACATAAAATATAAAGTGGGGATATGCAGAGATAATACCTTACCCGTTTTTTTTTCCTGAATTTTGTAACATAACGGCATTTTCTTTTTCTGTGTATTGACATTTGTTACAGGTAAGCGTTCAGTCCCCACCAAATTTCACACAGCATGTGAGCGAACAGAGCAGAGTGACGGACCGGGCGAGTCGGAGGCTGATTCGCGCCTACCAGCTCTACAGCAGGACCAGCGGCAAGCACGTCCAGGTCCTCGGAGACAAGAACATCAACGCCATGGCAGAGGACGGAGATGTGCACGGTAAGAACAGAAATATTCTGACTTTTTAAATGGTCTGCACACCTATAGTAATAAGTCCGCAAAAGTTCCTGGATAAGTTCAATAAAAATTCTACACTTACATTCTATAACAAAATAATCAATTACAAAACCCAGCTTAAGTAAAACAACAAATTTGATCACGTTTTTGCGTCTTTTCACTCTGTGTAAGAATGCATTTTTTATTTCCCCGAAATAACCGAGTTATTATTGGCACTGATATTTTTGGTGTGATAAACGAAGACTTAAAATAACCGCGAATGCTTTATTGGATAAAATTTCTAGTGAAGTGCGTCGGCTTGATACAGGGGTGCATTTGGAAAATGGAGCAGGCACATAGACCTGCTCTAAATTATTGTAAATGACATTACATTTGTTCTTTATGCTAGAAAATAATATAAACCGCAGTTTATTGGGACAAAACGTCCATTAACGGGTATTATTGAAAAGAGAGAGGAGTGTAAAAACGTGAAATTTATTTTAAGTTGGTCTGAATGTTGATTCTCTCGAGAAACCAATACGTCTGGAATATTCATCAGAACTCATCTTACTTTAACCTCATTTCCTGAATATTATTACTCCAAAACTGTGGCCAGTTGTAGGATATGAGCATGCATAGAAAAATCCCCTTTGGAAACAGAAAATGAAAACTTGTAGGGCAGAAATCCTCCACTGCGCTATATTTTCTTCATAATATGCCGGGCCGGTATAAAATCCTAAAGATTGTCTGTAATTTTTTAAAACCGCGATTTGTATGCCGTTTTACATTACCGAAAAGTACAAAGAAAACGCATCGGTTTTATTATGCGCATATAACGTGAATATATTTTCTAGTAGCGGAAAATTCCCCCGGCGTCCTCATGAATCTATTATATGCACCTGATCGCCTTGTCAGATGCTGTTGCGCTTCGGCCTCCAACTCAGGCGAAGGATGAGTAAATTTGTTTATGTGGAGCCGGACTTTTGTCATCGTACATCAAAGTCTTGCATAAAAAAAAATCAAATATAAAAAGAGGCAATTTCAGTAACATCAAACTGTCATAAATTATTGTCAAATGAGAAGTTCTATCAAGTCGCCTGAACTAGATTTGATTATGACTGTAGAGACTGTGTGTTTTTTCTTACAGAGATTTCCAGTTGGCTTTGTATATTTTAGCATATTATTTTAAATCAAAAGTAATTGTTAGTGTTGACACGGCACCTTTTTCCTTATAGGTTAATAAAATGTAAATCCATCCCGTACAGAGTTAATAAATTACCCTCATAGAGTCTCTCAATAGGCCCGCTCGCCATTTCAGCACCATGGTCTATATTCATAGCTCTGGCTTTTAGGAAAATGCTGCTCTGCAGTTCGGCACGCAACACCCACACGCGGAAGAACACACACGTAAGGACACGCCCGCGCACACACGAGGGCGCGAACACATGCGCTCCGCTCCGCAGGGGACTCCTTCCAGCCTGCGGTCGCTCTTTAGCGTCCGTGACATCCGTGGGTGTCATGGTCACAGCAGGCCAAAGTCACGGGCCAAGGTCTGTCTGCTGCTCCGCGCTGGCCGCAGGTTTCTCCACCGATGCCTGATCGCTTCCCCGTCCAATCCCTCGGTCTGCCTGGCAGCTCTGCACTGACTAGACGAGTCGCTCACATTCCTTGAGATGCGTTTATTTTGCTCTCTTTTTATGGGAACGCGCAGGAAATCATTGCGTTTCGTTTATCTGATGAAATGATACAATTCATTTCATATTGTCAGCATGGTTTGGGCAGTGCAAATGTTCTGGCTCTAAAGATGACACTTGTTTCCACAGACCATACATTTTTGGATTGGTATATTTCCTTTGGAAATGGTACATCATAGACAATAGATTTTTTTATAGGTCAATTCCTGTATGACGTCTACATATGCAGTCTACAATAAAGATATACGTAATTCGTACGTGTGAGGAGAGCACGGAATTATAGAGAAGTTTATAGGCCTTCGAGGATGATTCCTTTCATTTCAAAGAATTGAGGTACATGTGTTTTTATCATTGCGCAAGAATTTAAGCTTGCATAAATCCTCAAAATGCTCCCTGCTGGGTTTATGTATGTGCCCCGTGTCTCTGTGAACGCGTGAGCATGAAAGGGAGATGGAGACAGACAGAAAAGCAAAAAGGCACCAGGAAACCCCGATTTGACAGCTGCATCAGCTGAATTATAAAAATGTGCTTTCCCCCAGTTCAGGAGTTTCAACGTTTTAAGTATGTCCGCTTGAATTTCTTATTTTTTATTTTTGCTCCCCAGCCAAACTCATAGTGGAGACGGATACTTTTGGAAGTCGAGTGAGAATTAAAGGAGCAGCGACGGGCTACTACATCTGCATGAACAAACGGGGGAAACTGGTTGGAAAGGTGAGTCGGAGAAAGTGAAACTGTCACCCTTTGCCCCCAGATCTACATTTACTTTATGATTCAAGCCTATTCAGGGCCAAAAGTGTAGCTGTTATCATTGTATATGTTTATGTATCTTAACATGCATGAAAGGGAAATGAGTAATGTGAAATACATGATTAGACTGGGCAACGTACGGAACCTCAGTGGTAATTCAGTGATCCAGACTTTTTTCGTCAATATAATATGTTTAACTTTGGAGATGTGTTTCTGTAATATTATGGTTGAATGATATTAGCAAAATATTGAAAACATGTATTAAAAACACACACATACAGTCAGTGTGTGATACGAAATGATGAGATACACCACCCTCCATTAAGTCATCCTCCATGGTTAGCAGTCCATTATAAAGACAATACTAGAACAATAATGGACAAAACATGAATAGACCTTATTTAACATTTGCTAACGTCATATTTACGCAGGCATAATAGGCAGTTACTTACAATACCACGTCTTTCAATGACAATGTAAAGCCTGCTACCTGTACTGTATGTTATTTGTAATTTTATTAGCAGACATGCTTATGCTAGCTTTTGCGGTAATCCTGGGCTTAGCTATGCAGATCTAAATAAATTTCAAAATCACAAAAATGATCAAAAATAATCAATTAAAAGTTTAAAATACTGGATCTTTCATTTTGGGAAACTGACAGATTTTTTAATGTGCAGTCATCATCTGCTCTTCTTTCATACGCATCACATATTGAAGCCTATCACATTTTATAGCTTTTGTGAGGTTGATGGAGTGTAAGGAATTAGATCCTTCCTCGCTGTGTTTTTTTCACTGGGCATCCTTGTTCCAAGGGTAGCTTTGTGATTCTTTCTTGCTTGCTGTGCTCGGTAATAAACTGGGATGCAAATATTGCCAACACCTAGTCAGCTTCCCGCCATGTGCACCATCTGTCTGGGAGCTTGATCTTACTTCATGTGACATCTCTGATGCCCAACACTGCGTGTGTGGGGATTTTTTTTCTCCTTACGCTCAAGATGTGTGTTTCGCTCAGTGTGGATTTGGTTTATTTTTAACAGCCCAGTTTGTTAAGTGGTTGGAGATATGTTTGCGCTCTTAGTTTGGCTTGTTAAGGCTGTGACGTGTCCCAGATTTGGCAGAGGGCGACACGAAGAA